>NW_023416324.1:153899855-155219171 GCF_014108235.1 Myotis myotis
AATAAACAATACATATTTTAAATGTGTGCCAATCTGAGTAGCATGATGAAATATCATATCATCCAATTCTGTCCTGCCCAGTATGTAAGTCATCCCTTTGTCCAACATATTCACACCATGTATGCTATCTGTTCATTAGTCACTTAAGAGCTATCTTGATTATCAGGTCAACTCTTGTGGCATTGTAGAGCTTGTGTTCAAGTAACTCTTATAGGAGCCTAACACTGGGCCACAATGCCTATGCCATTCATCTCACTTTGCCTTATCATGTGACATTATGTTATCTCACATCATCATCAGCAGAAGAATGAGTATAGTACAATAGTGTTTTGAGTGAGGGTGACAACATTTACATAAGTATTATTATAGTATATTGTTATACTTGTTCTATGTTATTATTAGTTAATATCTTGCTGCACCTAATTTATAATTAAATTTTGTCACAGGTATGTATGTATAGAAAAAACCATAGAGTTCAATACCATCCTTGGTTTCAGGCATCCACTGGGGGTCTTGGAATGTATCCTCCCAGGATAAGGGCTGACTACTGTAGTGTACCATATCTTAGTTGTATCAATCCTATCTTATCCCAAACCACCCAACCATACACACCAATCAAGTAAACAAGAACAAAAAGAAAGGGGTTCTATTTTGAAGCTGTTTCTCGCTTCGGTTACCAGAATATTCTGCAATGTGATAAGCTGAGAAAGGACAAAATTACCACTCTCTGAAGAGGCTCTTTTCAGAAGATTGTCACTTTAGAGGTCACCTTGGATTCTGTTTTATAACTAACTGATAGCAGGTCCTCATTCTCCCCAATTAGAATCACAAGATATTCAAATGGCCTGAAGTGTCATTCCTGTTTCCCTAGATAATTGTGAACTGACCTGGAGTGGAAAAGCAAGGTTATATCTTATCTGTCCATCCCAATTTACAAGCCCTGGGTGCCCCCATGCACTTGTATAAAGGTTCCTAATTATTCCTCATGGAATATATATATATATATATATATATATATATATATATATATATATATCCTCTCCCCAGGATATTATTCCCATTGATTTTGTAGAGAGATGGAAAGGAAGGAAGAGGGTAAAGAGAGACACATCGATTGGTTGCCTCCTGCTTATGCCCAGACCAGGGCCAAGGATTTAACTTGCAACTGAGGTATATGCAGTTGGCTGGCAATCAAACCTGCAACCCTTTAGTCCTCAGGCCAATGCTCTAACTACTGGGAAAAACTTTCCAGGGTGGAGAATATATTTTTGAAGTATTAAAACAGTTAACACACAGAACTCACTGTGAGTCAGGCACTGCTTTAAGTACTACATAGCTATTCACTATCCTTACAGCAAACCCATGATGACTCAGATACATACCATCACTACTCCCATCTGAGTAACTTGCTCAAAGTCATATTCTAGTAAATGGCATAACTGGATCTCAATCCCAAGCCGTCTAGTTTAAATACTATGCAGTCGGCCTGAAGGGGTCCAGTTCACATGGCAGACCTTGGATCCAGCCTGAACCCATTAGGTAGTACTTTCACTGCTGGGTTGGGCCCAGAAAGAATTGTAACAAAACATGCATTAACTCACAGGTAATTGCTGGTTTCAGAGGACCAAAGCCTCATTAACTACTATCTCAATATTGAGAAATTAATTAGGAATTCAGCAACCAAACTTTTCCCCACACTTTCAGTATCTGTAAAAGTGGGGATATTAATAGAAAACTTTTTCAAGGTGTTATAAGAATTCACTAAGATCTTGGTGAAAGAAAAAGATAGATAGATAGATAGATAGATAGATAGATAGATAGATAGATAGATAGATGATAGATAAGCATTAGATAGGCAGATATAGCTTGGTGGCTGACATATACTAGGTGTCTGTGAATGGTTATTTGTCATACATAATGAGCATGGATGATAGCACAAATTAAGTATTTAGGAGCCATAGAATGTGAAATATGGTTCCTGACCTTAAGAAATTCATAGTCTCACAAATCTGAAGAAAGTCAAGCAGAGAGCGAACCTTTTGAAAGCTAGAGGAATACTTGTCAAATAGGCTCAGTACTATAGAGCAGCTATCTTGAGCTCAGGTTACTAAGCATATCTCTATACTATCTCCCATTTTTCTGTATTGTTTATAGCCAAGAATTACATTACCCTATTGATTCTTTGTGGATTACCATGGCATCAAATGCCATTTTCAGACTTCTCCCATTGGTGGGATTCCCAACTCATCATTGTGAGAAGTTACACTATTAGTACAGAGTCATTTACAGATAGATTTCTTATTCCCAACAAGTTGAATATCTTTAATTATACATAGTTCACATATATAGGGCCTCTCCTCTCACAAAATTATACACATACAATGACGATTACCACTATTGCACTGGGACAATTCCAAATTGTTTATATTTGCAGATTCATTCACATTACATATATTAGTGTTAATATATACAGGATATTATACATGCACTTATCTTCTAAATATTTTTATCCAAGATTTTTTTTATTGTGTACTCCTCTCAGATTGCTAATTTGCTTTTCTTCATTTCAAGAATGTTGCATATTTTTGAAACCCTAGAATATTGAGTGAAAAGAAAAGATTGATGACAAACAATTCCTAGCTCCTGGGACACTCAAATTTGGATCTTTTAACACCTCTAGGAATTTTAGAGAATTAGGTGCTCATCTCATTACTGCAATGAAAATCTATTGTTCCTCAAGGGCTTTTCAGTAGATTTTGTGGAATAGGGGCTTCCTATTTATTGCTGTTTGTGAAAGATTCTGTACTGACAAATTTCCATGATGAATTCTCCCAGGTCTACATTTTGAGTAATTTCTAATACCCTGGTATGGAAACAAGGAAAGCAAGTGAGGGAGAATTTTGAGAAAAGCTTATGAAATAGTTGGATTCTTCCTGCTGAGCCATCCCAGACCTGGAGTTTTGAATAATGCATGTTCCATAAATCTAAATGTCCCACTATGCCACATTTTAGAACAGGGCGAGAAAATAATAGCTACTGTCCACACTTATCACCAATAATAAATTGCAGAGCTCCTGTGTGTGGTGGCGATTAATGCAAAACGCAACCCCAAACACATAACTAAATAAATAGATAGTTTGACTTTCTTGGGGGTTATCTCTCTTCCTCCTTCTTCCTCTCTAAATAGAAAATACATTTTTTAAAAATCTCTAGAACACCTACCCTATTCTCTTTGAGATGGACAAATGGGCTCTTTTTTCCCAGGCAAAGACAGGTGAGTGTGTGTGTGTGTGTGTGTGTGTGTGTGTGTGTGTGTGTGTGTAAGAGAGAAAGAGAAATAAACAGTGACAAAGAGACACAGGCCAGAGACAGAGAGACAGAACCTGAGAACTCCCTGGCAGGGCATTGCAGTTGCAGAATTCACATGCAATAGTGAGACAGAAAAAGAAAGTGGCGATGGGCACAGAGACTATACAGCTTTGGGAATCGAACAGGCATGCAAGAGCACATTTTTAGAGGATGAATTTGCAAAAGAACCTCAGTGCTGATTATTTTCAATTAGATTTTTTGAAATAGTTCACATACAAAGTTTACCCTCTAAATCCTTCAGAAATTAAAAATATATTGAAATTTACATGTAAGTTAGATACTAATCATGCAGTGAGACAAAAACAAAATGAAACGAAAAAACAACACCTTGTCAGAAGGTGAGAAGTTAAACTTCATCATCAATAACTGTTATCAGTTTTTAAAGGACCCCTTGAATGCTGCTTTGCCCAGATAGAGTCAATATTTATTGAGGCCCTTCAATTTGCAGGCATTCTACCATTCAGTTCATATATTATCTTATTTCATCTTCTCACCAACCCTGTTAAAAGAAGGAAACTGCCTCGGAGAGACTAACTAAATCACTTAAAGGCACACATCTTTTAGGTAGAGAGTTAGGATTTGAATTCCTCTTACCAAGACCTATGTTCTTTCCATTCTGCTATACATAGTGCTGCCAGGTAAAATATGGGCCATGCAGTTCCATTTGAATTTTAGATAATTAACAAGTAGTTTTTAGCATAGACATATCCCAAGTACAACTTGGGATATACTAGGTATACCAGTTAATAATGCGGATTTTTTTTCACTAGATGGAGTAACATATATGTTGATATATATGCAATTTGATATGTATGCTATTTTGTTGTATTGACAGCAAGCTTCCAAACTTCCTATCTCAAATTTTCTGAAGGTGTTAACATCATAGATATTTCTATGCTTAAAAATGTCAAATTTCATGCCAAAAAAAGAGCATTTGTGGGAAGTTTTAATTCATTACTTTATTTTTAAGAAAAAGTTATCGTATACTTCAGGAAGCTTATGGTGAAATGCTCCATCTCAAGACACTTGTGAACACTGATTTAAACGCTTTAAAGGTGATGATTTCAATGTGAAAGACAAAGAACGTCCAGGTCAACCAAAAAAGTTTGAAGACCAAAAATTATAAGCATTATTGGATGAAGATGAATGTCAAACTCAAAAACAACTTGCAGAAAGATTAAAGGTTCCTCAGCAAACAATTTTCAATCGTTTACAAGCAATGGGAAAGATTTTAAAGGAAGGAAAATGGGTTCCACACCAGCTGAATGAAAGACAAATGGAAAACCGAAAAGTCTTCAGTAAAATGTTGCCTCAAGGGCAGGAAAGAAAGTCTTTTTTTTTTTTTTTTTTTTTTTTTTTGCATCGAATTGTGACTAGCGATGAAAAGTGGATTTATTTTGAGACTCCCAAATACACAAAATCATGGGTTGATCCAGGTCACCATCAACATTGACTGCAAGGCCAAATCACTTCGGAAGGAAGACAATCCTCTGTGTTTGGTGGGATCAGGAAGGTATGGTGGGTGTATTATGAGCTTCTAAAACCAGGTGAAACCATTAATACTGATCACTACTGGCAACAAATAACCAATTTGAACCACACTTTGATCGTGAAATGACCAGAATGTGCCAGAACACACTACAAAGGAATTTTCCTTCATAATAATGCACCATCACACACTTCAAAATCAGTTAAAGATACGTTAAAAGATCTTTCCTGGGAAGTATTAACCAACCGCTGTATTCACCAGACCTTACTTCTTCAGATTACCACTTGTTCTGATCGATGGCACATGCACTTTCTGAGCAGCACTTCAAAACGTATGAAGAAGTGGAAAATTGGATCTCTGAATGGTTTGCCTCAAAACAAGAAAAGTTCTATTGGGACGGTATCCACAAATTACCTGAAAGATTGGGGAAATGTGTAGCTAGCGATGGATATTATTTTGAATAAAGCATTTTTGATGTTTCTCTTGAAATTATCGTGTTTTCTTTGATTACAAAATCCGCATTATTAAACGGTACACCTAGTACTTCTACCAAAATGTGTATCATTATCCAAGATTCAAATTTAACTGGACGTCCTCTATTTTTATTTGGAAATCCTGACACCCTTGCCATATATCTCCTCTGGATCCAGCTGCATATCTTTGAGAAGACGCAAAGCGATGAAAGGGAAAAATCATTGTTCATAGAAAAGAGGAGAGAATATTGAGGCACCTGTCTTAACCAGAGTCAGCATGTTCCTGTGTGAATTTCAATTTAAAATGGAAATGGAGGACAGGAAATGAAGAATCTCATGCGAGCACCTCAGAAGAATGGAATTTAAGAACCAAGAAACCGATTTCCACTAAATGCCTTATTTACAGAACACAAGATATCTCCTGACCAATGAGCATCCACTAAGAATCTCTCCCCATCCTCAAGTCAATGAGCTTACCACTTGGACTCTGGCAGAACATTCCCCAGCCCACCCAAACCCACATTAGACTCACCTGCAGTTCACTACAGCATACATTTCCCAAATTCCAATCCCTCTGCTATTACAGAATAAACTCAATATTTGATTCTGGTTTTTTTGAGCTTCCCTCCGGTTTACCTCCTTCGTTTAGGTTGACACCTACTAGGAGCATTGTGTTCTTAGGAAGATTATCAGAATTTGCAGGATAATGCCTGCATCAAGTACTGCAAAGGTGTGCCAGTTATGCCATAATTGGGAGGAATGACTGAACTTACAAGAATAATCTTGGATTTCAAACCTGCCACTCATAAAATCGAATTATCTCTAAGCTCTAACAGTCTCTTACCTCTGTACTATACATATAATCATTCAATATGAAATTTGTTCCCAACGATTTGTTTGTTTCCACCCCATTTCACCTCTTCAGGATGTAGATGAATGTCCCAGCTCCCCATTCACAGGAAAGGAAAAGTTACCCCTTTCTCCCTGGAACTGTGTTTCCAAGGTAAATATTCCTGGGTGTTAGAGTGCCACCTTTGGTTATACAGATGAGCTTTCAGTATTGCCCTTGACCATGCCCCCTCTGCTCTGGGCACCACTGCCTATCTTAGACTGATACAGCCCCTGAGACATGAGCCATTCTTCCTAGTTTTCTTCATCTCTCCAAATTCTTCCAGTCATAACCTATTTGTCTTCTGTCTGCCTCACCTGCCTAGAATTCAGCCTTCTTTCTCTCTGCTAGGGAACTAGTAAAGGCAATGTGGTGTTCATAGCCATCCAAGGGCTTATTCCTTCCAGATAACATCCGCTGCCTTAAATACTATAACACCAATGCATAAGTGGGCTGGTAGTTGAAATATTCTAGATCAAGTAGATGTTTTCTTATCACTTCTATATTACATCAAGTCAGTGATGCCCTACCTCTCCCCATCTTATGCAATTGACCAACCAGGTTATCTATTTCCTCACTTCATCACACTATTCAATTTATTGAAGTGTGGTGTAATAGGAAAACCAATTTTTTCCCCCTATTCTTAATTGAAGTAGTTGATTGAATGGAAGTAGCCAAATCTGTTGTACAGAAACCTTGTTTAGTAACACAAGAAGTCATTAACAAAAATGAGTCTACCATGAAAGTAAATTCCTGACTCTTGTCCTCCATGCCCCACACTCATCCTATATAATAAAAGGGTAATATGCAAATTGATTCTAATGGTGGCAGAATGACTGGGACTGACCAGTCGCTATGATGTGCACTGACCACCAGGGGGCAGATGCTCAATGCAGGAGCTGCCTCCTGGTGGTCAGTGCGCTCCCACAGAGGGACCTCCACTCAGCCACAGGCCAGGCCTAAGCCATCAGTTGGACATCTCCTGATGGCTCCTGGGCTGCCAGAGGGATGTCTGACTGCCAGCTTAGGCCTAGGGAGCAGGCCTAAGCTGACAGGTGGACATCCCCAATAGGTTCCGGACTGTGAGAGGGTGCAGGCAAGGCTGAGGGACACCACCTCCCTGAGTGCACAAATTTTTGTGCACCAGGCCTCTAGTTCTTGCATATTTTCAAAGAATCAGTTCCGATTAAGCTCTCTTTATGACACCTTTTCTTACCCTCAACAACTTCCCTCATTTATATCCCCATTGTATCAATGTGTTATCTATTATAGAACTGTGGTTAAAGTAACAAACTCAGGAGCCAAACTGCCTAGATGCAAATTCTGACTGCCATTTGATAGTTATGTGACCTTGGACAGATTAACTTAATCTCTCTATGCCTAAATTTCATATCTGTGAAATGATATAATGATCTGCCTTTTCCCATAACTCTTCTCTGAGGATTAAATGAGGATAGATAGATAGTGCATAGAACAGGGTCTGGAATACAGCAAGCATGGCATATATGCTTACTGTTATTACTTATTTTATATATGTGTTTACAAATCTACTTCCCAATACTATGAGGTTTTGGAGGGCAGAAAATGTATGCAACTTATGTGTAGCATTTAGTTCCCTGCCCATAGTAAGCACTTGATAAATGTTTATGTAACAGATATATTCCTACATATGATTCTAATGAAAATGTGGAAATAAGCTTGGGCTCTTCTTCTGAGGTTAGAATGGCAAGTAACTGGCAACAAAACTAAAATCTAAGACTTTTATTTTCCTGTGAAAGTCTCAAGGTCTATTGAGAACCCCAAACTCCAAGAATAAAAAATGTTTAACTGATTGATTTGCTTATTTAGCTATGCTTATGGAGTATCTGGCTTTAAATGGCTGATTTTGATTGTGAGTTACTTTGTTTCTATATAGAAAATCATTGTCTAATCAAGAATTGTTTCTTTTCACATTATTATTCATTTTAGTAAAATTCTTACCTATTCAAAGAAAAATCTTTTGAACCACTCATTACATATGCATTTGTATATAAATTCTATATATTACATGTGTGTGTTCTCTATATATGCATGTGTATATATACATCTATAAAATAGTTTTTCTCTGTTTTTACCCCAATATCCACCATAAAAAACTTGATAATAAAAGATTCCAGTTTCTATATTCCCAAAATTAAGTCCAAGGATGTCCACCTAAAGAATAATTAAAAAGTAGGTCACATCTGTTTTCCCTGTGCCCTTTGCAGCCAGGCTTTATATCAATGGTCATCCAAGGCCTTCATATTTTCCCTTTCTCTCTCCATTCCCTTTGCCTGACAGCTGCTTCAGTCATCACTGCAGTAGCCTAAGATCATTATATTTTTGCTCTACTCTTTAGGGCAGCGGTTCTCAACCTGTGGGTCCCGACCCCTTTGGGGGTCGAACGACCCTTTCACAGGGGTCGTCTAAGACCATCGGAAAACACATATATAATTACATATTGTTTTTGTGATTAATCACTATGTTCAATTTGTAACAATGAAAATACATCCTGCATATCAGATATTTACATTATGATTCATAACAGTAGCAAAATTACAGTTATGAAGTAGCAACGAAAATAATTTTATGGTTGGGGGTCACCACAACATGAGGAACTGTATTATAGGGTTGCGGCATTAGGAAGGTTGAGAACCACTGCTTTAGGGGCTTTCTTATTAGAAATATAACCCGCTATTTTGAGCTAATGTGTACATGGCTGACACTTCATCTTCCCAGCTAAGTAACCCATTGAAGTTTACATAATAATCCAGTCACATTTCCATCACAAAATGACATTTGAATTTCACCCTGAGGTGAAAGAAAAAGGAGGTATAAGAAGGAAAATGAAAGAACTCATAAATTCCCTTTAATTTCATTAAATCAATTTAAATTCAATAAATTCATTTGTGTTCTGCATGATAGGAAGGCAAAGAAAGCTCCCTGCTCTCCAAGAGTTGGCCACTTGGTGGACATCTATGGTTCTGACCTCAAAGGTATTCAGATCCCAGAGTCAATGACACCAAATTAATGTCTGCAATCCAAGAATGCACACTAATAATCTAAGCATTCTATTGTGTCCATTATTTTTTAAAACATATTTTTATTGATTTCAGAGAGGAAGTAAGAGGGAAATAGAAACATCAATGATGAGAGAGAATCATTGATTGGCTGCCTCCTGCACGCCCCACACTGGAGATCAAGCCTGCAACCCAGGCATGTGTCCTGACCAGAATCAAACCATGGCCTCCAGTTTCCTAGTCAATGCTCAATCAACTGAGTCACAATGGCTAGACTGTGTACATTACTATTGATAGAAGGTGTGGCAGAGAGGGAAAGAAGTGTTGGGTGATCATGGTATCTCCCCTGCCAGGTAAGTATGAGTGGATTAAAAAACTGTGGTACATCTACACAATGGAATACTCTGCTGTGGTAAAGAAGGAGTTCTTACCATTTGCAACATCATGGATGGAACTGGAGAGCATTATGCTAAGTGAAATAAGCCAGTCAGAGGAAGATAAATATCACATGATCACACTCATTTATGGAATATAATGAACAACATAAACTGATGAACAAAAACAGATCCAGAGACAGAGAAGCATTGATCAGACCATGAAACCTTAGAGGGAAGGTAGGGGAGGGTTGGGATAAAGGGGAGAGATCAACCAAAGGACTTGTATGCATGCATATAAGCCTAACCAATGGACACAGACTACCGGCGGAGGGGGTGAGGGCATGAGTGGGGGCAATGGGAGGAAATGTGGGGATAAGGACACATATGTAATAACTTAATAAAGAAATATATAAAAAAAAGAAGTGTTGGGTGAACTGCCCACAATATCAAATCATGCACGTTTATTTTGTAAATATCAAGTATAATCTACACCGATATTTTCTAGGCTTAATTCTCACCTCCAAGTTCAGAAAATTAAAAACATGCACTTCAAGTATTCATATAATTCCTCTCACCCTAGAAAAATACTCTATTTATGATAAAGACTTAGTTTACATAACCAATCTGGTAGTGTTGTCCATTCATAACTGTTTCTGTCCTTTTCTGAGCCCAGCATACTCCTTTTTATAGGACAAAATGATGCACAGTGCCCTACTACTGCCCCCATAGAGAATGATTTTATTCTCTTGTGAAAACACAGCGTAATGTTATATTGCCTTTCACAGTGAATAGAAATGAAGAATTAATTCACTCTGAGATTTGCGTGGGAGGGGGATCTTTGATAAGATAAAATGAATAACAAATTTCTCTTATAAGAGACCACTAACAGCTTACTTACTCCTGAAAAAAGTCAGCAGTGAATGGGCTGATATATAAATGTCCAAACCTAACAATGAGAAAAGGGTAAAATGATAAAAGATCCAATATAACTCTTATCCCGGTGGCCTATTTCTCAGTGAGCTGACCATGGGTAATTATGCTGGGACCTGATTTAATCTCAACTTCAACATTGGGCAAGCTCCAACAGTTTTACTTATGATGATTATAGAAACCTGATATTCTCTAACTCCTAGCTCGGGAAGCACAAGAAAAAATTCCAACATTCCTTTTAATACTGAGATACTTTGAGCCATTTCCAGGTAAGTGAGCAAACAACCCAAGAGTTATCAATGAGCTATTCCTCTCTTCAGCAAGAGCCCATTATTCTTTTCTGGTTCATGTACTCTAATCAAAGACACCACTCAATAGTGCACAGAGTGTGGAGAAGGAGACAGAAAATTGAAGGAGCATGTATGTGGGCACGTATCTGCTTTTATTTTTAATATTGCCCAAGAGAAATATAAAGGCATTTGTCAGATCAGCACTTTTTGCACTGTCATATGCTATGACTGCCAAGAAACATGCACGCACACACACACAAAATATTCTATAGTGTAGTATGTAGAAGTATCAGGAGGGGTCTATTTGGGAAACTGTGGCTAATGACCAGTGTCTGCCAGCTCTGCATTTGCATTATATTGAATATATCAATAGTAAAGAGAGTCATGGCATGATATTATACATACAAAACCCTAGAGACTCCATCCAAAAGCTACTGGACTTAATACATGAATTTGGCAATGTAGCAGGATACAAAATTAACCCCAAGAAATCCGAGGCATTTCTATACACCAATAGTGAACTTTCAGAAAGAGAGATTATAAAAACAATCCCTTTTACCATCGCACCAAAAAAATTAAGCTACCTAGGAATAAACTTAACTAAAGAGGTAAAAGACCTGTACTCAGAAAACTACAGGACATTGAAAAAAGATATAGAGGAAGATATAAACAGATGGAAGAACATACCGTGTTCATGGATTGGTAGAATCAACATCATTAAAATGTCCATACTACCCAAAGCAATCTATAAATTCAACACACTTCCCATTAAAATACCAATGGCATACTTCAGAGATCTAGAACGAACTCCCCAAAAATTCATCTGGAATAAAAAAAGACCCCGAATAGCTGCAGCAATCCTGAAAAAGAACAAAGTAGGTGGGATCTCAATACCAGATATCAAGTTGTATTACAAAGCCACTGTTCTCAAAACTGCCTGGTACTGGCACAAGAATAGGCATATAGATCAATGGAATAGAATAGAGAGCCCAGAAATCAGCCCGAACCAATATGCTCAATTGATATTTGACAAAGGAGGCAAGAACATACAATGGAGCCAAGATAGTCTCTTCAATAAATGGTGTTGGGAAAATTGGACAGATATATGCAATAAAATGAAACTAGACCACCAACTTACACCATACACAAAAATAAACTCAAAATGGATAAAGGACTTAAATGTACGACAGGAAACCATAAAAATTCTAGAAGAATCCAAAGGCAACAAAATCTCAGACATATGCCGAAGCAATTTCTTCACTGATACAGCTCCTAGGGCACTTGAAACTAAAGAGAAATTGAACAAATGGGACTACATCAAAATAAAAAGCTTCTGCACAGCAAAAGAAACCATCAACAAAACAACGAGAAAACCCACTGGGTGGGAAAACATATTTGCCAATGTCATTTCTGATAAGGGCCTAATCTCCAAAATTTATAGGGAACTCATACAACTTAACAAAAGGAAGATAAATAATCCAATCAAAAAATGGGCAAAGGACCTAAATAGACACCTTTCAAAAGAGGACATTCAGAAAGCCAAGAGACATATGAAAACATGCTCAAAGTCACTAATCATCCGAGAGATGCAAATCAAAACAACAATGAGGTACCATCTCACACCTGTCAGACTGGCTATCATCAACAAATCAACAAACGACAAGTGCTGGAGAGGATGTGGAGAAAAAGGAACACTTGTGCACTGCTGGTGGGAATGCAGACTGGTGCAGCCACTATGGAAGACAGTATGGAGTTTCCTTAAAAAACTGAAAATGGAACTCCCATTTGACCCTGTGATCCCACTTTTAGGAATATATCCCAGGAAACCAGAAACACCAATAAGAAAGGATATATGCACCCCTATGTTCATAGCAGCACAATTCACCATAGCTAAGATCTGGAAACAGCCTAAGTGCCCATCAGTAGATGAATGGATTAGAAAACTGTGGTACATCTACACGATGGAATACTATGCTGCTCTAAAAAGGAAGGAACTCTTACCATTTGCAACGTCATGGATGGAACTGGAGAGCATTATGCTAAGTGAAATAAGCCAGTCAATGAAGGAAAAATACCACATGATCTCACTCATTCATGGATAATAGAGACCATTATAAACTTTTGAACAATAATAGATACAGGGGCAGAGCTGCCTCAAACAGATTGTCAAACTGCAGCAGGAAGGCCGGGGAGGGTGGGGGGGGCAGGAGGTAGGGAGGTAAGAGATCAACTAAAGGACTTGTATGCATGCATATAAGCATAACCAGTGGACATAAGACATTGGGGGATAGGGGAGGCTAGGGGACTGTCTAGGGCGGGGGGATAAAATGGACACATATGTAATACCCTTTGTAATACTTTAAGCAATAAATTAAAAAAAAAAAAAAGAGAGTCATGGAATCTTAGAGGTGAGGAAGATTTTTAAAATTGTACCATATATGTGTATATGGTTTTTAAAATTTTCTAATACAAACTATTTGTGAGCAAGGCAGTGGTTGGTACCAACTATGCTGTGTATATATTTGCCCCTATTTTTCATCTGGAAGATGTAGACATATATAGATGCTATCAGAATCACAAATAATATAGCATTAGTTTAAAACTCACATGACATATTTTGGTTGAATTATTAAAATATTTACTTTTAACATTGGAAAGGGTAGATGGGATTCTTGTATTAACCCAGAAGCCTCCTGTAGTGTGCTAATATTTTTACTCTAACTTGGGTGGGTGAAAGGAGAAGGGAAGTCGTGTCACTTGTGGGCTATATTTTACTAAAGTTAAGCTTAATTGGCCTTTTACTAACCCTTCTATTTATTAAACAATAGTGGGAAAACACCAAAATAAATCAGCATCTAGAACTCCTAAGTATCATCCTTTTCTAAATCCTTTAATTAAAAATAGCATAATGTGGAGAACTTGTGTTTTTGAAGAATGTCTCTTCTGGTGGGTGGGAATGATTTGCCACAAATGACATGTGGTGTTTACATTTATAATTTCCTTATTTTTCATGTTTGGGAACAGAATCAAAGGAAAAAAGGTTCAGGCAACAGTTGCATCCCCAGATATCACTGATGGCATCTTTCCTGGTCATCTGAAATACACTTGTAGAACACCATCCTGCTCACTGGTCAAATGTGATCATTCAGGGGCAGAAACCAGAAGTGTGGGGCAATATTTCAATGCTTTGGTCAATAGGCCCTGAAACTGGCCCAATCTGGGGCCTTATCTTCTTAAGTAAACACCATGTGTAATGTAACTTTCTTAGTTGATCACTATGTCATTCTGTGAAATAAAAACTGTAAATGCTAGATATAAATCTAGCTAGTGAAGTTTCAGCTGGAATAAAAAGCTATGCAATAATTCAAATTTAGGCACTAAAGCTATGTGTTTTTAAAGGGTTAGAGCATTTTTTTACTTAGGGTGTCATAATCTTCAGAGTCCTGAGCATGCAGCACCTCTAAACGTCTGGTCAACCTCCAAGTGACTAGGTTGCTTAAGAGTCAAGTGCTGTCCCCTGGCAATCAAAATCAGACTATACTCTGCTAACCCTATAACAATGGGTAGATCTGACGGTTTCTCTCCAGTAAAATATGAGGTGAATAGATGCACACCTGGACCATGCTAATGCTGCTCTACCTGCCTGCAACCTTACAGAATTCCTGTCTTTCCTCTGACTTGCAGTCCAAAGATTTCTCTCTGAGGATTCTTGGCTTTCTTAATATTAGCATGTGCTGCCCTGGACTAGATAGGAACTATAACCCTAATGTCAGTTAAGGTGAGGGCTCCTCCACTTCCTTTTCAATGGGATGAGGATGTCAGGAGACAGTACTGAAACTTGCTTGCGTGCGTGTGTGTGTGTGTGTGTGTGTGTGTGTGTGTGCATGTGTCTTTTAATTTACACCTCCATTATTGATGAGTAAATGTCTCAATGTAAATAACCATTTATCTAAAGAGAAAATAATTTGTTCTAACTTCAATTTTTAAATTGTTCTATACATATAATATACAATATATATCACACAATCCTTCCAATTAAAATATACAATTCAGTGGTTTTAGTATATGCATAAACGCATGCAATTATCACCAATCTTAGAACATTTTTGAGATAAATCCTGTGCCCTTATGTAGCACTGGCCCCACCATTAAACAATCACTAATCAGATTGTTGTCTCTATAGTACTGACTATTCTTGATATTCCATACAAATTGAATTACATAACATGTTATTTTGTGCCTGGCTTTTCTCATTTTGCATGTTTGCAAGGGTCATTTATGCTGTAAAATCTGTCAATCAGCATTTCATTGTTTTTTTTTTTTATGTACTAACTAGAGGCCCGGTGCATGAAATTTGTGCACTGGAGTGGGGAGTGTCCCTCAGCCCAGCCTGCACCTTCTCCAATATGGGACCCCTCTAGGGATGTCTGACTGCCCATTTAGGCCCGATCCCTGTAGGATGGGATCGGGCCTAAACGGGCAGTTGGACATCCCTTTCATAATCCAGGACTGCTAGCTCCCAACCACTCTCTTGCCTGCCTACCTGATTGCCCCTAACTACTTCTGCCTGCCAGCCTGATCACCCCCTAACCCAGCCGTGGGCAAACTATGGCCCGAGGGCCAGATCTGGCCCGTTTGAAATGAATAAAACTAAAAAAAAAAAAGACCGTACCCTTTTATGTAATGATGTTTACTTTGAATTTATATTAGTTCACACAAACACTCCATTGATGCTTTTGTTCCAGCCCTCCGGTCCAGTTTAAGAACCCATTGTGGCCCTCGAGTCAAAAAGTTTGCCCACCCCTGCCCTAACCGCTCCCCTGCCAGCCTGATCGACACCTACCTGTCCCCCTGCCAGCCCAATCACCCCCAACTGCCCTCCCCTGCCAGTCTGGTCACCCCCAACTGCCCTCCCCTGCAGGCCTGGTCCCTGCCAACGGCCCTCCCCTGCTGGCCTGTTTGCCCCCAACTGCCCTTCTCTGTCGGCCTGGTCACCTCTAACTGCCCTCCCCTCCAGGCCTGGTTCCAACCAACTGCCCTCCCCTGCCACCATCTTGTGGCCACATGGGGGTGGCCATCTTTGACCACCTGAGGGCGGCCATCTTGTGTGTTGGAGTGATGGTCAATTTGCATACTGACCATGGCTAATTAGCATATCCCTCTCTTATTATTTGTGTTGGAGTGATGGTCAATTTGCATACTGGTCACGACTAATTAGCATATCCAGGCTAATTATCATACCTCTCTCATAATATAGGATAATATTCATTGTATGGATAAATAGAAGACATCTTGTTTATATATTCATCCATTGATGGATATTGAAAATAGTGCTGCTATAAGCATTCATGTATAAGTTTTTTGTTTAAATATTTATTTTCAATTATTTTGGTTATAATCCCAGGGTTGGAATTACTGAGCCATATGTAATTCTATGTTTAATCATATTCTACTGTGGCAGTACCATTATACATTCCTATCATATGCTCCATTGTAAACCTGGAAAATTACTCTTTAATCATATCTGTGCAGGTAGGATTAAAATACCAGCCTTTCTCTTTTCCAATCTAGACATTAATGCACAAGTGGCTTTTATGCATTCTGGTCTTCTCTGGCAAAAAAAAAAAAATATTTACCTTCACATAGGTTTGGAGACCAAGAGAGGATCTAGGACTTGCAAGCTGTATAATAGAATAGAATGGGAATTAGGGCTAAAGTAGTCCAAGGATGGGAGGGCATAAAGTAATCAGACCAAATTAATTTACTACCATTATACTTGAAATGGTCCAGAAATGGACAAAGTAAAGAAATGATAGAAAGCAGGTACTGGAGTATGACTTTGGAGAGTTTAAACATAGTATTACAATTTATTAAATATTGTCATATTTAACAAAAATGTACAGATATAAACCATTATAAACTTATTTATCCTTCAACTACAAATGATCGAAATGCTTACCTTTAATGCTGCTGCTGTATTGTTTTAATATTTTACATCTAAACAATAAATGTAGTTTTTTGAGCTTTAAATGCAGTTTTAATATAAATAACAGTAACTCATTACTAAACTTTTCTAATAATCTCTTTTCATCTATGCATTCCCTCCATTGCCCCCCCCCCCCCCCGATAATTATGCTAGTTGATTTGGGAATTCAAAGGAAATGGAGATGATGAGGAGTTTTCAGTTTAGATGGTACATAGGGTAAACATATAATAATCCAAGAGAGAAAATAATCAAATGACAGTATGGATGATAAAGGCATGAGTTTATGGGACTTTGAGAAGTCTGGTAGAGCAGGCTTCACGGAAGAGGAAGAGGGGCTCACATATTTACAAGGAAAGGGGAAAAGACAAGGAATTCACACCCCGAGCACACCAGGAGCAGACTCCAAAAGGCAGGAGGTGAGGACTGAATGTTCAGTAGACGGTTTGTAAAGTGCTCTGTCACGGAAGGAGGACTCATGTGAGAAAATAACAGAATGAACGACTGGAAAAATAGTCTGTGGTCAGATAAATTTAGTCCTTACATATCAGGTCCAAGCATTCTACCAAAATAAGGGTCTACTGAAAAGCTTAAAGAATGGGTGAGTCATCATTGAAACGTGTTTTTTAAATGCCATTTAACTATGGGGAGCGGGATAGACTGAAGGCCACATAGAAAAGAGAGACAAGGGGTTGGGAGCCATTGCAAGAATTCATTTCTGGAGACAGAAATGAAAAGGATGGAATAGGCAAAGAAGTAGCAGCAGTTGTGGGTGGATTAGACATAGTGGGTAAAAAATGAAGTCAAAACAACTCAAATCAAATAATAATTTTTGAGAGCGGTATTGTGGATATTTTGAAATTATTGTAGAGTAGAACAAAATTAATCACAAGTTATCAAAGAGATAGATCTACTGCAGAAGTATTTCATGAACTAATGATATGAAATAAATTAGTTTTTAAAAACATCTCTCTGCTATTTATATTTGAAATGTATATTTATATCTGAAATGCACAAAAACCCAAAGGAGGAAAGGTAGGGTGCAAACCAGATTAAAATTTTGAGGCAAAAACAAGAGAGATGTTTTGTTTTTTATGTCTCAAATACATAAATCATGTACATTTATCTAAGACATAAGGCAAATAATGACTTCAGTGAACTGAAATTCTCAAACATGTCACATATTTATCTGCAGATCTATCTAGAATAATGTCAATATCTCCCAGTGATTCTTTAATGGATTTTATTTTTCCTTTTCAAATTTTGGGGATTTTCAGAAAATACTAGGGCATTCCTGAGAGATTGTAACTTTTCCGCAGTGGTCAGAGAGTGTCTGGGACCATTCTTCCTGTACACTTTGGTAGAGGGCTTCAGTGATGTATAGAAACCTTGTGCTCAAATCCACTAGAGTTCTGTAGCTAAAGAAAGAGATGTGGTTAAGAAGGAAGAGTTTGCACCAAAAATATATCATTTTAAATTTTCACCCAAGGATATTTTTTCCATTGATTTTTAGAGAGAGAGTGGATGGGAGGGGGAAGGGGGAGAGAGAGAGAGAAAGAGAGAGACATCCATCTTTTGCCTCCCACAGGCACCTGACCAGGGTCATGGGATCAAATCTGCAAATGAGGTATAAGGTAAGTGGCCTTGTTTGACCAGAAATCTAACCTGCAACCTTTTGGTCTATGGGCTAACACTCTAACCACTAAGCAAAACCAGCCAGGGCACACCAAAAATATTTTTAAAAATTAGAAATTGAATTAAAAAGCTTAGTCACCACCTTCCCTACATCCTTACATAGGCAGTTCCTTTGTATTCATCAACACGCATTATTTGACAAGTCAAAAGAAAGGGTAGGAGGTGGGTTTCAAGGAAAGAGAAAGAGCAGAATTTAGAAATGGTTTGGAAAGCCTCACAGCGGGGAGCACAATTTTAGCCAGTATCCTGGTGCAATTAAGGACTAAGCAGGTGCAATCTCAGCTTCACTGGATTACCTGACAGGGGGGTGGAGGGATGAACTTTTCCCTCATGCAGCTCCTTAGGAGACTATTTTAGTTTTTCTTTCCATAAAGGACAGAATTGATAACTTCAACATTTCCTGCAGCAGAATCTTATGATCACATGAAATTCTTTAATTAAGGTTTATAATCCAAGTGTTGACTTTGTGAGTGTAATTATAAAATATCAATGTTTTTCTTGTTCTGAATTCAAACTGATAAAACAAAATCTTCATTTTTCAATAAATAATGTTGCCTGATTTTCTAGTTGTTTTACTTTGAGTATTCAGAGATTTAGGTAATATTTGTCCTACTTTCTATGTTCTTCGATAAAAAAAAAAAAATACTTTAAAACTAGAAACTAACCCTAAATAGAGCATCCAAATGAGCATTAGACCTAAGTGAAGGTCTAATTAACCTTCTAAATTAACTTTTATTGCATCTTTATCTACCTTTCTTTTCCATACTGTTAGAGACACCTCTAACCTAATTTGGAAAATAAATCACACACATACAAACTATGCAATTGCAAACTTTGTTTGTTAGGGGCATTTTTGCTCTAAAGTTGTATGGAATATGACTGTTTTTGCTTCAGGACAAAGGAGAGAAATACAAAGCTTCAGTCCCAGGAGTTCCAAACTGTAAGAATATCAGAAGGGCTTCCATGGTGATGGCATTCAGGAATAGTATCAAATGAGGCAAGCAGTGCCCCAGTTTTTTCCTCATCCCTAAAATCTCTGCTACCTCAGAAGTAAAGAAATATGAAAACTCTGATATATATTATAAGAATGCTGATATCTATTTTGGTCCATTAATGATATAGAAATGCACATTAAGTGCTGATTTAGGGGGAAATATCAAAGTTGCTATGTACTACTTGCTGGATCTGAGAGCAGTTTGTATTGAACCTGGTGGCCCACCCAAATCCCATGCTAAAAGAATCTGTCCATTTATAACTTCTTCCATCATGAAGGCAGTCTGTCATCATGGCCTTTAATTCAGGAAATTTCTGGCAGATGAAATCCATCTCAAAACTACCCAGTACCTATAACTATGTGGGGCTTTCAAGATCCACCTAGGTATTGGAGAAAGTTGGAACCTTAGTAGATGTTCTTCATAACTTCTCATGGGAGGATTTATTTTTTGCTCCTAAGAAAGGGACATTGTCTCTGGTGAGCTTCAAAGTGAGTCATTAAGCAGCATTGATCTTAAGAAAACTAGAATAGGAAACATAGGAGCTATTTCTATTTCTGAATCCCAACAGAGTCTGTCATATGCAACGAAGATTATATAGAAAAGGATGGATGAGGAATAGTTAGTGTTTATTGTTTATATCATTAAATTGCTTTGGACTCTCTCAACATGGGCACTATATTAGATAGAAATAGAAGGCAGTACTGTATTGAATATTTTAAGAAAGTTTTATAGTTTTTACGCTAGTGGAAAATTTTAGTTAGTTGGAAATCTTATTAGTTTATTCTATTAATAAATGGAGGCAAGTGAAGTATTATTCTAGTAAAACATTTCTTCCCTTTTTTATGTATTTTTTGTCTTCTGCCAACTGAAAGGGCTTCTGTGTCAGTGCCAGGAGGAGCCTGGTAATGAGTAATTGATTTAGCTGTCAAACTAAGGCAGTGTGTGTACAAGCAGGGGAAGAGTGTGAGGGACAAGGCCATGTTTTTATGGGGAAACTTTGTTTGGAGACCCTTTGTAATAGAGAAAGGGTGGGGGAGGATGAAGAAGAGAAATGAATGGCTCTACAAATGCATGTGTCCACAAAGGAGTACATTATTAAGGGGGGTGGGTTAAGTTTTCAAATATTTCCTAATCCTTATACTATATGTGGGCACAGATTTCCTTTACTTTTTAAAACTTACCTTTTATCTAACTACTGGAAAACTTACAATGTATCAATTTACTTTCTGAAACTTCCTGTGGCTCTCTCTCCCATGAGTTTGAGAAAGTTACTAAAACGCTACATTCTGATTTTTCTGAAAATGGAAAATCCTTAATAGAGGGTTGCTATGAAGAAACACCCATGCAATAACCTTATGTCAAAAGAATATTGCCTGGCTAAAGTGAGAACAGTGTAAGATTTCATTCTCACATGTGTGGAGGAAGATCTCCATACATAAGGCTTGGAGTGTTCAACCTTCTTGCTCTAGTGGAAATGTAAAATGAAGAAAGATGCAAGAATTTTGCTTTTGCTTTTGTTAGGTTGCTAATTCCTTGACCTTATTGATAGGATTGCTAATGAAACCACTTTACAATACCATTTTAAAGTATTACATATGTCTCCTTTTTTCCCCATTGACCTCTCTCTGGCCGCCACCTCCCCCCTCCACCCCTTCAGTACATGCCCTCACTCCCCCGTCTGTGTCCATTGGTTTTGCTCATATGCATGCATACAAGTCCTTTGGTTGATCTCTTACCTCCTCACCCCCTGCCTTACCTCATAGGTTTGACAGTCTGTTCAATGCTTCTATGACTCTGGTTCTATTTTGGTTCCTCAGTTATGTTGTTCATTATAATGCACAAATGAGTGAGATCATGTAGTATTTATCTTTCTCTGACTGGCTTATTTCGCTTAGCATAATGCTCTCCAGTTCCATCCATGCTGTTGCAAATGGCAAGAGTTCCTTCTTTTTTTACAGCAGCGTAGTATTCCATTGTGTAGATGTACCACAGTTTTCTAATCCACTCATCTGCTGATGGGCACTTAGGCTTTTTCCAAATCTCAGCTATGGTAAATTGTGCTGCTATGAACAAAGAGGTGCATATATTCTTCCTGATTGTTGTTTCTGGTTTCTTGGGATATATTCCTAGAAGTGGGATTACTGGGTCAAATGGGAGTTCCATTTTTAATTTTTTGAGAAAAAATTTAAATACTGTTTTCCACAATGGCTGCACCAGTCTGCATTCCCACCAGCAGTGCAGCAGGGTTCCTTTTTCTCTGCTTCCTCACCAGCACTTTTCCGTTGATTATGTGTCTCCTGGCCTTCTGTATGTCCTCTTTCAAAAAGTGTCTATTTAGGTCTGTTGCCCCCCCCCCCTTTTTTTTATTGGATTGCTTACTTTCCTTTTGTTAAGTTGTATGAGTCCCCTATAAATTTTGGAGATTAAACTCTTATCAGAGATAGCATTGGCAAATATGTTCTCCCGTGCAGTGGGCTTTCTTACTGTTTTGCTGATAGCTTCTTTCTCTGTGCAGAAGCTTTTTATTTTGATGTAGTCCCATTTTTTTTCTCCTTATTTTCCATTACCCTACAAGCTGTATTGGTATGAAAAATGTCTGCTATTTTGCTGCCTATGGCTTCTTCTAGGATTCTTATGGTTTGCCATCTTATGTTTAAGTCCTTTATCCATTTTGAGTTTATGTTTGTGTATGGTGTAAGTTGGTGGTCTTTCCTTTTTCTTTTTTTTTTTGCATGTATCTGCCTTAAAAATAACCTTGTTATGAAAAGTTAAAATAAAGATTCAATTTTCCCAATATGCTAAAATTCTTGGACTTTCAAAGCACCATTCTTATATCTTTACTATAGGCCCAGCACACAAAATTTGTGCATGGGCCGGGGGGTCCCCTCAGCCCAGCCTGCACCCTCTCCAATCCAGGACCCCACGGGGGATGTCCGACTACCAGTTTAGGCTTGATCCTGGGGATCGGGCCTAAACCAGCAGTCCAACATCCCTCTCACAATCCTGGACCTCTGGCTCCTAACTGCCCACCTGCCTGCCTGCCTGATCACCCCTAACTGCCCCCCTGCTGGCCTGATCACCCCCAACTGCCGCCCCCCCACCCCCCACCACCAGCCTGGTTGCTCCCAACTGCCCCCCCCCCCGCCAGCCTGGTTGCCCCATGCAGCCTGCTGTTTGGTCATTTGGTCATCCCTCACTAGCCCCCCTGCCAGCCTCATCACCCCACACAGCCTGTTCAGTTGTTTTGGATGCGACAGTCACTTAGGCTTTTATATAGACAGGCTTTCTAGAAGACAGGTTAAGGAAAGGGAAGAATGAAAACCTATCTTAAGTTTAATGCTTTCTAAAGCTGTGGTCACAATTCAGGATTCTTATCAACTTAAAGAGGGGGCATTCAAAGTGGTCAAAATCTTGACAGAGGGTTCAAATTTTAATCATGTATACAGATCTGGATCGAGTTATGTATCTGTTCATATAGAAGTAGTTCTTCATGCTTATCCATTGGAAATGAAAAGTTGGTATTGCTTAAATTTAATATTTTTAATATATTTAATGAAAACCTTATGAAATACTTGATTATTTAAAACTCAACACTGAAAACATTTAAATTCTATATTGTTTCAAAAACAGTTCATTATTATTCATACTATTGAGTGACTGTGCATGACAATTATTTTTCTGCACTAAAAATACTATGTTTCTAAAAGTACAAATTGCACACAATACATTGGCACGCAGTGAGAAAATGAAGTATATAAGTATATGAATATCAAGTGTGCATAGGAATATCTGGTACTAACATTTCTTGTAGCACCTTCTCTGTGATTATCTTTTAACAAAGTTCAATGGATTTAGCCCTCAAGAATTTTGCTAAATTAAATGGCTAAGATAATGGTCATGTTACTGCATTGCTTCCACTAATAAACCTGAATCTTACTTACTCTAATGATGGTGATAGCTAACATTTATTCAGCAGTAACTTGGGCCAAGCATTTAAACCTGGGGTATTATAGCCTCATAGCAGCCCTCACAGGGTGGTTTCATTTTCCACAAAAGGAAACTGAGGCTAAAAAAGGCTATATTAATTGCATAAAATCACATGACAAGTTGCTGGGCTGGAATTAGAAACCAAGTCCACCTGATCCTAAAGTATATTCTTTCCTGCTCCCTGCCCAGACACTCTCTGCTAGTTCAGCCCTCTGTGACTTCTGCTTTTAAGTTTCTAGTTTTCTGTGAGAAAACAGAGCTGAAGATTTTTCTGTTTTGCATCAAGTCTTTGCAAAGACCATCAATGCTCATTACTAGAGAGTTCTACATGTCTCTTCCAGAAGACATGCTTGATTTAAGGATCTTTGCTTTATATGTTTTCATTTTCTTTTTTAATTTATTATGAGTTTTTATGATCAATATTGAATTTATGATCTTGGTACTCTTTGTTTAATTTCTCACTGAACAACTCTAAAAAATTTTAATGACTTTAAATTTGATAAAATCACTAAACAAACTTAAACAAACAGAAAATGTTTGCATGATTAAAGTGTGCTAGAACTAGGCTTGGAATCTGGGATAGATGCTTATCAAAGCCCAATTCATAAAGTAACTGAGCCAAAAGAAGAAGGGCATGCAAACAAATATATTAGAATACAGGTAGTAAATACAATGGTAGGAACATGAGTGTGAAAGGAGCATTGAGAACTGATTAATTTTATGGAGGTAGAAGTAAAAGTGGATGAACAGAGAATTGGAAATCGTCACCTGAGTTGAGTTTTGAAATATAAGAGTTTGCCTAGGTTGGAGGCTTGAGATGGTTATGAGAGGAGGAAGGGATTCTGGCTGAGGGTAGATTGTCATGAGTGCATAAGTTCAAGTTATAATTTTCCAAAGATAACTCTAACAAAGCACCTCTCTCCAAAACTATCATCTCAAAAATGCCAATGACCATTTATACACACCCTCTTGTCAAGAGCTCAGAATACTGCAGTGACAATTTAAACACTAGCTACACTTGCACTTTATAGGTGCAGATTCTGTGTATTCTCTGAATAACTTATTTGACCTTGTTACTCGTTTTTGTTATCTTATAAACTAGTATCTTGGACCCGTTTATATTAACAGGCTCTATCAGTAATACCTGAGTATAACAAAGGAAGCATGAGACACAGTTAGAACTGTTATATTTTTATAATATGCATTCATTAAAAAAGCTTCAAAGTGGAATCTGATTATTCTAGTCATCAAAGATTAGAGTTAAGTTGAAAACTATGAGACTGGATGATAGTGTTTAAGGGCAAAATATAATAGCAAATACCCTTTAGCAATTATTGCACACCAGGATTTTACTCTAATAAGTGTTTTACATGAGTCTCGTCTCTTTTAAGGTCAATTAGCAAATTATGACTTAGAACCTACTACTTTTTCAGCTCAACTTTTTCAGTTTTGTGCACTATAAAGACACAGATATAGAAATAAACCCTACCCCCAAGGAGCTTGTGACTTTCCTTTAAGATAACATTAATAGCAAAAAAATTGGGAAGTACAGCAAGATGAATTACAGTAGCAGTAGCAAAAAAGAGATAAACCTTTTTTAAATAAATAATTTTTTAAAATAATTAAATTTTCCATTATGAGAGTATGTCAAGATAATTTCGATTACTCATTGACTGTAGCATTTTACAAAAAGTTAAAAGCTATAATTTTAGTGGGTTTATAATCTAGGTTGGGAGATTTTTTTTTACATGTACTTAAAAAGGAACAGCAACACAAGAAATATAGAATTAGAAAGTGAGAAAATAGCAAAAGAAACCATCAACAAAACAACAAGAAAGCACACTACATGGGAGAACATATTTACCAAAGTTATCTCCAATAAGGGTTTAATCTCCAAAATTTATAGGGAACTCATACAACTTAACAAAAGGAAGATAAACAATCCAATTAAAAAAAAAATGGGCAAAGGGCCTAAATGGACACTTTGTAAAAGAAGACATACAGAAGGCCAAGATACACATGAAAACATGCTCTAAGAAACTAATCATCCGAGAGATGCAAATCAAAACAACAATGAGGTACCATCTCACACCTGTCTGAATGGCTATCATCAACAAATCAACAAAGGACAAGTGCTGGTGAGTTCGTGGGGAAAAAGGAACCCTCATGCACTGCTGGTGGAAATGCAGACTGGTGTAGTCACTGTGGAGAAGAGTATGGAGTTTCCTCAAAAAGTTAAGATTGGAACTCCCATTTGACCCAGTAAGCCCCCTTCTAGGAATATATCCCAAGAAAATAGAAACTGTAATCAGAAAGTATATATGTGCCCCTATGTTCATAGCAGCACAATTTATAATAGCTAAGATTTGGAAACAGCCTAAGTTCCCATCAGCTGATGAGTGGATTAAAAAATGGTGGTACATCTACACAATGGAATACTACTATGCTGCTACAAAAAAAGAAGGAACTTTTACCTTTTGCAACAGCATGGATGGACCTGGAGAACATTATGCTAAGTGAAATAAGCCAGTCGGAGAAAGATAAATTTCACATGATCTCACTCCTTGTGGAATATAATGAACAACATAAACTGAGGAACCAAAATCGATCCACAGACAGAGAAACAGGGAATTATCAAACCTCAGAGGGAAGGAGAGGAGGGTTGGGGGTGGTAATAGATCAACCAAAGGACTTGTATACATGCATATGAGCATAACCAATGGACACAGACACTGGGCCAGTGGGCATTTGTCCTGGGGGGTGGGAATGGCCAGAGAGGGATTGATGGGGGGAAAATGAGACATATGTAATACTTAAAACAATAAAAAACTACTTATGAAACATTCATCTGGTGGCCATTATGTATATAATTCTATACCAGGCATAACAACAAATAAACTATTCTGTAAATGTGGTAAGCGATAAGCTCTAGTTTATACTTTAATTTTTGAAATATGTTTTTAATTGATTTTAGAGAGAGAGGAAGTGAGAGGTAGAGAGAGAAAGAAACATCAATGTGAAAGAGAAATATCTATGGGCTGCCTTCTACATGCCCCCTATTGGGGATGGAGCCCACAGCCGGGCATGTACCCTGACTGAGAATCAAACTGGAGACCTTTGGGTGCACAGGATGATGTTCAACCAACAGAGCCACACCAGCAAGGGCTCTAGTTTATATTTTAATAGGAACGAAGAAATGCATGCATGAAACTCCTTAAGAAATACTGCTGGTAAAAGCAACAAATGGAAGCTGGCTGCCATCAATGTTGATACATAAGTAAAGTAAAATAATGTAAAGTAGAGGAACACATATGAAGATATATGACAATCTCTAGAAACACCTCCAGGAAGGCGAGAGCTTTGAGCCCTCATAAGGAAGGGAAGCCCAAGCATTGGTGGGGTGCTGGCAGGACAACCTGCAAGTGTTCCAAAGCAACCAGAAGGAACAGAGGCCACACTCTGAGGGGTGTGAGGAAACAGGAATAGGAGTAGGCCAAAAGCAAGGGTATCAAGTGATGCCAGTGGGAAAGAATGGCGTGGGCAGATGACAGGGAACCTTCAATTCTGGGCTTGGAGCTAAAGTGTGACTCATTAGGCATCCAGGAAGCATGCTGGAGGGTGAGAATAGGAAGGGAAAGAAAAGATTGTGTGGAAGCTGTATGCAGAATGAATGTATGTAGGAGAGTCTGAGGTCAAGGAATGAAAGTAAATGAAACCTTACACTAAAGCACAGGCTGTGGATTAGAGATGGAGATATATGTGAGAGAGATAGAGAATTGAAGCAATTGAATAGAAATAATTAAGACAATTCTGAAGTAGCTATTTGAAATAACTTAATATGCAAGAAATATTAAAGGACCAAGGGAAAAAGACAGCTGTTAGAAAACGAGGTGAAGGTTGGCTAGAAGGAGGCTGAAGGGAATAAGGAGGTAGAAGAAAAGGAGAGCCAGGTATAAAAGGAAAAGAATTGTACATGCGTGTTGTGATTCATCTAAAAGAATCATCATACTCATAAATAGTGTCAGTAAATCAATTCTACAGTATTTTCTTTTATCTCTCAATTACTGAGGTAATAGTAGCTTAATATTTATTGCACATCCGCAGTATACTGTGTACCTTTACGCAAATCTCTCTTTTTTATTGCCAGCAATATCATAGGATGTTTGCTGTACAGGTAGAGCCAGCTCTACAGGCGCTAATCAATAATTGGGCTTTGTGGAACAAGATAACATTTTTACTGTGGATACTTGCTTCCATAATATCAAGAACATGCAGGTTTTTTTCCCCACCGGTATTGCAGAGATTTTTTTGAACTTTGTGGTGCCTGTACTTCGCATTTCTCATGAATATTTCTAATACACATTCACAATGCGTGCAGTGTTAACTACCGCCTAGGTGAGTAGGAGCACACTGTTTGTAAATTGTAGCCTTGGTAAGATGCCTACATTTTTCAAGGCCCTGTAGCATGAGTGCGAGGCAGGGCCCGCTCTGCTCTATCCATCTCTTGACAATGCTTGCGAGGAAAATAGAAAATGATGGCCTCCCAAATCTACACATTAGTGAACACAAACTCAGCCAAACAGTGACATCTTTCTCCTTAAAAATAATGATGCAGACTGTCTCCATTACTTAAGGAAGCCAGAGCTCACACGGAATGTGTCAAAAGCTCTGCGTTGTCCCGCTCTGCCTGAAGCTGCCTTGACAGCACCTTTCCTGCCATGAGAGTGGATTATAGGCAGGGTGGTAATCAGCCAGGACGTTAGTAAAAATAGGTTCTTTCAAGAGCAGGGTGTGAACCTGTAAGCATCACAAAAAGGGTTTACCACTATACTGACTAGAGGAACAATTAGCTCCCTGCTGCCTTAAACTAACCAGAAACAGCATGGTGCTTGCTACAGGTTGGTGAAGGGCAGCGGGGAGTTAATTGGTGCTTTGACGAAAACAATGATAGAATGCTCTACAAAGCCTACTAAGTAACAACTGTGCTGAGCTCTGAGGATCTCTGGTGAAAGGTGCCACAGGAAGGTACGGAGACAAAGTAATATGGGGAAAAGTGAGAGACAGACAGATGGGGAATGAAAGGGAGAGAGGCAAGAGAGGAACTAGATGATGCTTCAGGCAGGAAACAGAAGGAGAAAGGGAGTCAAAGGCAGAACAGGAGGGACACCACTGAATTCAAAGACTTTCCTTCAACAAATTCACCACAGCTTAATTCAGCAGGACTGCTCTGAAATGTCCAACAACTATGCACAATTATAACAAAGGATGATCCCTAGGTGACCAGCACAGAAGTCCCCACAGGGCCACTCAGTAGCGGGTATTCTATTATTTCTCTAGGTTAACACTTGCTTACCTAATTAATTCAGTGACTCTTAGCAGCTAACACTGAGATCCTAATGAGCTTCAGAACTCAAGGGAGATCCCCAGGTTAAGGAGAGCCAGTAAGTCACTGTATGATAAGAGGAAGAAAACCCAAGCAGGGAAAGAACCATCGCAGAAGCTCATCATCATCTGGTCCCTTTGGAGTTAGAATATTCCCTTTGGTCCTCCAACCGTGAGGATGACTGCTGCCACCATGTTGGTCTCCAGAGCATTATGTTCTTTGTATTCGTATACCTTTACGGTACAAATAATGACGATAGATATTTATTGAAAACTTACTATGTGCCACTAATTGTGCTAGATGCCAAAACTGTGTAATCTCCTTTAATCCTCTCAACAATTTTATGAGGAAGGCATTATTATTATTATTATTATTATTATTATTATTATTATTATACTAATTTTTCAGTTGTTGGCACTGTGAATTCAAAGAAGTTAAATAATTTCCCAAGTTCAGGTAAACAAGAGGTCCCAGCCTGACATTCAAGCCCAGGTACGTAAACCCCAAAATTACATTTGTTCACTTAAATTCCATTACCCTTTACTTTTCAGTAATAAAAGCTTAAATTATACTAACCAACACTCTCTTTAAATACATCATAAAATAGATAAAAAGATTCATTTGCCATGTACAGAATTCATAAAACAATGTGGACTGGGATATTCAAATTGGCTGGATAAAAATGTTGGTTCAGAGATTCCCAGGACTTTTCCTCATTCAATTTCAACTGGTTCCTTGTTTCTGCAATACATTCACTACTTAGGCACAAGGGCTGTTCTCACTTTGCAGAGAAATTCTGCTCTTAATCCATTCTTTTAAGCTCGTATCTATGACCAGATGGGCAATCCCTCTGAGCTCCTCCACCAAAGGGCCTGGATATAAACAACTTCTGGCTTATAAATTCCACTCCTTCCTAACACTTGCCATCATTTTTTTTTCTTTTTTATCTAAGAAATGCCCTTAGATACCAGCTCAACTGTATTACAAATATATACAAACATAATTAGCATCCCCAGAGAATAGTATAGTCTTTAAAAAATTGGGTTATATACAGCTTCTTGCTTCCAAGAACTATCACTTTGAGATACACCAAGAAGCTGACCACTCCTCATCTTCACTACAGCACTCTACCAATTGGTCAAAGCTACCATCCTCTCTTGTGTGAATAATTTTAATAGCTTCCTACTGGTGACCTGCTCTTACCATTTCTACTTTATGGTTAATTCCCCACCAATTGAAGAGCCGCCAGAGTAATGCTTTGACATCCTAAATCATATTGAATCTCTCCTCTGCTCAAAACCTCCTCTGGCCCCCTTCTCACTCAGAGTAAAAATCTAAATTTCTTACGTTGGCCTAGAAGGCCCAACAGGGTCTACTCCTTCCCTGTACCCCTCTCCTCACAACAGCCTACTTGTTCCCTAAACATGTGCATTCAAAGGACCTTTGCCCCTGCTGTTTTTTCTGTTTAAATGCTCTTCCTCCAATAGCCACACATCTCCAATCCTCCGTTCCCTTGGGTCTCTGTTTAAATATCGGTTTCTTAGCAAAGCATTTCCTGACAACCCATAATGCCAACAATTGCTTTGATTTAAAATTCCCCCATTTAAAATTTTTAACATCTCTAAGAACTGGATGCATCTTACAATTGATGACATCTTATTATTATAGCTGGAAGCTTTTGTTTTCCTTTTAGTTAGATAAATATAGGGTCACATTTGCAATTGCTCATGTCTTTGGTTTGATGAAATACAGTAATATGGCCCTACTCGCTCTCTTCCACATCATTACTTCTCATGCCCAATATACTGTTCCTCCACATCACCCTGTGGTACACTGAACATTTGTTAGTTTAACTGATGATTTTCTTTCTCCTTCAACTAGAATGCAAGCACCATGAGAAGAGGAGTTTTGTTGATTTAGGTCTTGACATACTTTAGATATCCCCTAAATCTTAGTTGAATGAAAAGTTCTTTCTGAAATCTCATTTAGATATGAGCCCTGCCACCCGATCCCCGGTGTTAAGGGACGGTTAACAGAGCGACACCAGGTCCTACATGCGCAAAATTTGGAAACAACCCACTAACCATGCAATGAAATGTCATCGGCATATTTGGAAGTAATACAATCTTAAATACCTCTGTAACCCAAATGGAGAAAAATTAGATATCAAACATCCTAATAACATACTAGCAATTAAGTGGTGAACTTGGAAGACTAGGGCCTCTGTCAGATCATGGAAAATTGTTTTCCCAGAACCATTCCTAAGGTCACTCTCAGAAATGTGGCGAACATTTACATTTTACTAACTGATTTCTATTGGCAATGTGTTCCTGAAGATTTCCTGATTTCACTCAGAACACTGGCCACGCTGGAGAGCAGTCCCTCCGTGTGTGTGTGTGTGTGTGTGTGTGTGTGTGTGTGTGTGTAAGAAGGTGGAAGAGCTGCTAAAACCCCAAAGCTGCCCAAGTGCATCCATTAGCAGAGGATCAAGTCTACACACAAATTTCCAAAAGGTGAGAAACATTTCACACTCTTTATATTTTATGTGGTTTAAGGTTTTTTTTGTAGTAAGCCTCTGTAAATAAATGATTTACTAATGTAGCCACTGAACCACAAGATCATTCCCTTTCCCTTGTAACAGTGAAAACTTTAAAATTCTATGAATGGGGTCCCCAGGGAGCAGTGCCCAATTTGTTCAAACAAAGGAATGTACAGAGAATTTCATGACCTCATCTCCAAACAGTCCCCAAAAGTTGCTGTTTCCTGTGCTCTTCTGTGGATGCAAACATTTTAGCACTTTATGGACGACAGACTTGCCTATGGAAACATGGCTGCTTTGAGTGGCAGATGTCCCTGTGAATGTATCTCCCTCACTAAGGTTATATTTGCTGTCTTCTAACTTAATAGCCAGACCAATTTTAAGGAAAATTGGATTGAGAGGAATATTCTGAGACTGAAGCTTTTTGTGTCAAATACTGCACCCTGGGGCCAATTTCTACAGCCAGGAGAGAATGGGCATGGAATATGATGACTGACAGACCCTGGGGAATGAGAGTGCTTTCCCGTGTCACAGTCAACTTCATATATTCTGTCTTGGCTTCAGATACCCCTAAATTGAAACTACCCCCCCCCCCGACACACACACATGCACTCAAAAAAAAAAAAAAAAAAAAAAAAAAAGAACAAGTGTTGATTCCAGAAGACACTCTTCTCCTTTGGGAAAAAAACAAACAAACAAAACATACTTCTCTCTTTCAACTGGGGTCCCAAGCTTTCTGGCATTTGCACTTGAAAGTTTTCCAACACCTTTGAAATGAAAGACTTGAGATTTTTCTGGCTGCTTAGCGTACATGGTTAGGTAGACCCCAATGTTCCTAGGATGGTTGATTTTTTCCCCTGTCCTTTCAGTCACAGGAAAAGCTCCCATGTTACAAGTCAGTACCATGTCAGAGACATACTGCTCCAATGAGCCCTTTCCTCCTGCTCATTTGAAATTTGGTCAGATCTAGAAGAAGGCTTCTTTCATCTCTCGTCTCTCATAGGGACAAGGGAAAAGCAGACTTTTAAAAATAAATATCTGCATATTTATGAAAATTTTTCCAGGGAAAAGAAAAATAATTTGAAACAAAGTTGCAAGTGAATCAACTAGGCATCCAAAAAAAAAAAAAGTCCACAAAATTGCAGCTAAGTGAGCAGCTGGCTTTGTTTGCATTGCCAGTTGATTCCAGGGAAGGTGTTATGTAAACCAAGACATGAAAATGTCCTTTGTCTCTCCATGAGGAAAGACGCTTTTTAATGAGCAGATCATTCTATATGTTTCACAAATCTACTCCTTCAGGAAAGATGTAAACAACCTTCCTCCAATTGATGTTATTACACTCATCCTTCATAGCCAACACTCTTCTGAGCAAACTGGCCCTAACACTGCTCATATGAAATACCTACTAGTATACAACACTATCTGTAAGAGTTTACAGAATGGGATCTAGAATTAAATCCAGAGCAAAGGGCCTCAAGCTATAACGTATTCATGATTCAACTAAGGTTCTGTTGAAGCAACGGAATCAGAATCTCTAAGTGGGGCTTGGGAGTTTGAATTTTGATCACACATCTGGATAATTTAGATGCAAGTGGTCTGTTGGCCAGGCCCAGAGATGTCCTGACTCACAGAATTGACTTCTTCATGGGAAGCTCCCCGCTTAAGTTTTTCATGTTATATAATTTTAAAAATACACTGTTTTTAGGTATTGGAGAGATGCTATCAGACATTATAAAAATAGGAGTTCATATTAACCTGAAAAATAATACATGTAATATATCATGGACTTTTAATATACTAAACATAGAAAACACTTTGCTGGCTTCAACGAGGAGTAGAACTCAGAGACTGGGACAGGAATGAATTAATGGGCAGGCAGAAACATCTGGAGTGAGTCACTGCAATAGGAGATCAGGCATCCTGGGAAACACAGATCAATGAGGAGTGGGAAGCATAAGACTTTTAAATTTGACTTCAAACATATATTAGCATATCTATGAATCACCTTCCAGTTTATAATATGCTTTCAGGTACACTTTTAATTGTATGCTTATGGCCACCCTAGTAAAGAAATTAGTAGTGTCAGCACTAGAGTGTAATGATTAGCAAAAACGTCTCCAGAGCCAAATTTTCCCGGGTTTAAATCCTGGTGGCACCACTTTCTACCTTTGTGATTTCACATAGCAAATATAACCTCTGTGTCTCTGTCCCCTCATTAATGCAGGAACAATGACAATGCCTACCCTCACAAGCTGTGACAAAATAAGATGAACCCAGAAGATTTCACCGTTGCAGTGTCTGACACTTAGTATGAGATCAAATGCAAACTTTTCTTATTTTTCATTAGAAAGGGAAACTAAGACTCAGAAAACTAAGTGATGGGTCATTATACCCAATGACTGAACTCACAGGGACTGAATTCAGTGTTTCTGACTCCTAATCCCACATCCAGACTCTTTCCTCTACACTCTCTCTCCTCAAAAGGACAAGTTGGAGATGGAGAAATGAATACTTCACAGCTGCTTTAAATAGTGAATTTGCAATTATACTTGGCTTATTGTGACAAAGGCTCTGTGAAACTAGAATAGTAGATTGGCTGAAATATGTCAGAATAATTCTTGACTCGTAGAGTTTGCAAAACACCCAAATCTTTGGGACTATCCAACTGCTGTGTTTTTTTTTTTTAAATCCTCACCTGAGGGTAGGCGGGGGGGAGGGGGAGGAAGAGAGAGAGAGAGAGAGAGAGAGAGAGAGAGAGAGAGGTGAGAGAAAAAAAATCATCTATCTTTTGCCTTCTGTAGGTGCCCTGAACGGGGATCTAACCCACAATGCAAGTATGTAAGTATGTGCCCTAACTGGGAATCAAACCAGTAACCTTTCAATGAATAGGGCGAATCCCAACCAACTGAGCCACTCCAGCCAGCCCAATTGCTGTTTTAAATGTCAGATTTCAAACTAATTGAGCATTACTAGACAAAATAAAGTCCTGAAAAATGTCCTGCAGAGGTCAAATTAGCATTTATTCTAAACAAAGAATGAGTCCTCTCCACACCTCTGGGCCTTTGTGCTGAGATAACCCTATTGCTCCTGAATCCCTGGCTTTCTGGTTCCTGGGAGCTGCCCTAGAGACAAGGGCCCCTGGAGTACAAACGGGCCACCCTAAGCATGATGCGGGTTCACCAGTAGCACCACCAGCTTCCCTTTGGAAAGAACCCTCAAAACTAAGGCAGACAAAGTTTTAATGACTCTGGGAACCAATAAGGTGATGTCCTAACTCATGAAACTCACTTCAGTTATAATCTCTTAATTGAGCCCCCAATCTCCTGAGAAGTGTTGAATATATTATAGCTATCAAACTAGCCTGCTAAACTCTGAGTCCTTTCTGCTATACATGCAAAGAATATATGTGTTTATAAATTATCTATATAATAAAAGCATATTATGCTAAGTGTCCGGTCAACCGGCCGGCCATTCAGCCAATCAAAGTGTAATATGCTAATAATATGCTAAGGACACTCAACCACTTGCTATGACATGCACTGACCACCAGGGGGCAGACAGTTGACTGGTCGACTGGTCACTGTGACATGCACTGACCATCAGGGGGCAGATGCTCCAACCAGTAGGTTAGCTTGCTGCAGTAGTCTGGAGGGTCGGGACTGAGCGAGTTGGGCTGGACATGCCCTGGAGCCCTCCTGTGGTCCCTACTTGACTGGACAACATCCTGCATGCATCCCTCTCTGTCCCCAATAGTGCACCAGTGGGGTCCCTCAGCCTGGCCTGCACCCTCTCACAATCTGGGACCCCTCAGGCGATGTTGGACAGCCGGCTTCGGCCCGATCCTGCAGGCCAGGCCGAGGGACTCCACTGGTGCACGAATTCATGCACCGTGCCTCTAGTCCTATCTAATGAAAGAGAAACATGGTAATTGGCGTACGACTGCTACCCTTCCCATTGGCTAATCAGGGAAATATGCAAATTAACTGCCAGCCAAGATGGCGGCCGGCAGCCAGGCAGCTTGAAACTAACATGAGGCTTGCTTGCTTCAGTGACGGAGGACTCCAACGTTCCCCGCCTGCCGCTGCAGGCCTCTGAGCTGCAACTCTAAGCAACTATGTAACAAATATAGAAGCTAAACAAAACCCCAGAAACCTGCTTTAGTCCGCCGGGCTTCAGCCAGCAGGATCACAATATTGTAAGCAAAGGCCAGAAACCTACTTTCAGCAGCGGAGGCCTAAGAGCTGGAGTCAAGCCTCAAAGCTAAAGCTGGCCCAGAATAAAAAAAAAAAGAAAAAGAAAAAAAAGGAGCAGTTGGGAGCTTCAGTCACCCGCCAGCCTGAAAACAGCCCTCAGCCCCTCACCCAGACTGGCCAGGCACCCAGGTGGGGACCCCGACCCTGAAGGGTGTGTGACCAGCTGCAAACAGCCATCATCCCCTCATCCAGGCTGGCCAGGCACCCCAGTGGGGACCCCCACCCTGATCCAGGACACCCTTCAGGGCAAACCAGCCGGAACCTACCCGTGCACCAGGCCTCTACCCTATATAGTAAAAGGGTAATATGCCTCCAAGCACCAGGATCAGTGGAGCTTCGAGGCCTCCCGGCACTGGGATCAGCGTGACAGGGGGCAGCGCCCAAACCCCCTGATCAGCCCTGCTCTGTGCCTGATAGGGGGGAGCTCCCCAACCCCCTGATCACCCTGTGGCTCTGTGTGTGACAGGGTGTGGCACCCCAACCCCACCCCCCCACGGGCCCTGCTCTGTGTGTGACAGAGTAGAGCCATAACCTCCCCATTGGCCCTGCCCTGAGTGTGACAGTGGCGGTGCCCCAACCCCCTGTTCAGCCCTGCTCTGTGGGTGATAGAGGGTGGCGCCCCAACCCCCTGATGGGCCCTGCTCTGTGCGTGACAGGGTACGGAGCTCCAACCCCCCTGATGGGCCCTGCTCTGTGAGTGACAGGGGGCAGTGCCCCAACCCCCTGATTGGCCCTGCTCTGTGTGTGACCCTGCCTTGAGTGTGACAGGGGATGGTGCCCCAACCCCCCAATTGGCCATACCCTGAGCATGACTGAGGGTGGCATCACAACCTCCTGATTGCCCTGCTCTGTGCATGACAGGGGAAGGTGCCCCAACTCCCCAATCGGCCCTGCTCTGAGCCCGACCAGGGGCTGCACCTAGGGATTGGGCCTGCCCTCTGCCACCTGGGAGCAGGCCTAAGCCAGCAGGTCGTTATTTCCTGAGGGGTCCCAGAGTGCGAGAGGGCACAGGCCTGGCTGAGGGACCCACCTCCCCCCCCAAGTGCACACATTTTTGTGCACCGGGCCTCTAGTCTATGTAATAAAAGCCTAATATGCAAATAGACTGAACAGCAGAAACGCCTGGTGGAATGACCGGTTGCTATGATGTGCACTGACCACCAAGAGGCAGACACTGAATGCAGGAGCTGCCCCCAGCCTGCAGGTTCCAGGCCAGCTAAGGCGGGTGCCAGCAGGGGCCCCCTAATCACCCTGCCAGTCACCCCACAGATCGGCCCTAATCACTGACCAGGCCTAGGGACCCTACCTGTGCAGAAATTTCATGCACCAGACCTCTAGTGATAAAAATAAAATAAAAATAAAAATGTGACAATATGATCTGCTTAGGGACCTAAAGGCACTCTCAGTTCCCATCAGCACTAACTTCACAACAACCATGCAGAGTATGACACTTTTTAATGCATTAGCCATTGACATCTACTACCTTTTCCATGGAGAATAAGCTTTAATAGAAATAAATCACCTCTAGCCACTCCTGCAAAAGTAAAATGCACCAAAGGTGTAATTGCTGTAAAGCTCTTGATCTAAGTGTTAAACAACAACAGTTATAAAGCATAATGTGAGATTTTCCTTCTCTCACTCTCCTAAATATTGAACTCCAAATTACCTGGTTAGCACTTGGAGCGTATGCTCTGCATTATGTATGGAGGGGAAATATTGACAGTGAGTGCACTTAACTAAGCCCACCCCATGCTCTGAGGTTACAACCAGAGAGTATCTGTGATCAATTCCCTCATGGAGCTGTTAAAAAGCCAATGTGTACAAGACTCTGGTCTCCAGATGAGCCCCACAACATTCTTATTAAGAGGAAAAAAACAACAACAACAACAGTGGACTACTATATGTGAACTGGCTAGGTGCAAAACGACCTGGTCTGGAGTCAATTTTATCCTCTGGTCTGCAATGTCCCTTTCCTTTTTGCCTTGGGGCTTTTTAGTTAAAAGCTTTGACAGATAATCACTGCTAGTCATCTTTTCTTCAACTAAATAGATAGTTTTGTTTTTCCTTAGGCTTTGTTTTATATTCACAATCCAGGGTTCCCATTTATCTCATGCTGTTTATACATAAGTCATTACAACCGGTATTGCTTATGGTTAAATGGTTGTGGGTAGAGAAGAAATAGTATGAGATTAAACTTTAGGCCCCTAAGCAAAACTCTACTCCCCCCAAACTGTAGTTCTTAGATAAACAAAGGACCATTTCCTGCCTTAGACCAAGAGGCACTGCAAAATGTTAGTGCAGGATATATATTGTGAGCACTGAACTCATGCTCATTGATTTTTTTTATAATAGTAACTTCAATTTTCAGTATTTCCAGCAAAATTAATTCCACCCTCTAGCTACAAACATAGTGCTACTCAATCCTGCTGAGTATTCCTCAGTATGTGTTACCAGTATCCTACTCTCTGAGTTCAAATCATTGTGAAAAGTGTTTTCCTATCGGTTTCTTAGAGCATGGTGCTACTGATGTAAAGACTGATGCAGGCCTGCCTGACTTGGAATAATAGTGATGAGATCACTTAAAGAGCTAGGTGGGACGGTATTAGGAGATCCACACTCCATAACCCACTGATAACACAGCCAGGCCACTGCTAAACCAGCTTCTGGTTTGTTTTGCTGTATGATCACGTTTGGGCTGTATTCTAAAAACCTTTTAAAAGAAAGCTAGTTTCTGGAATTCATTATAATTTAAATTTGTTTATTTGCCTATACAGTATACTCAAAACTTCAAATGAAAGAATACCAACTCAAACTAGCTTAAGAAAAAGAAAAAAAAAAAAGTATTGGCAATAAAAGTCCAAAGGTAGATCTAGGATCAACTACAGCTGGGTCCATCTCCTCCAATGATCTCTCTCTCTCTCTCTCTCTCTCTCTCTCTCTCTCTCTCTCTCTCTCTCTCCCCCCCCTCCCTCAGCAGCTCCACTTCCTTTTATTCCTCTTTCCCTCCCTCCATCTCTCAGCTTTGTTTTTTTTCTTCACAGATTTCATTCTCAAACACATTTTCTTTCCACAGAGAGAAAAAGTTTGTTACATGAAGTTCTGGGAAGCACCTCCATAGTCTATAAATGGCAATGTGAGGAACTCTGAGTCATCAGGTAGGATCACATGGCCACTCCTGAAACAATCATTGTGGTCAGCATAGGGGTGAGATGTGCTAATTGGAGAGTTCTGAGTCAGATACCTTCTGCTGGGTCTATAAGGTTAATTTAAGTTATAAGAAAACAAAACGTGATTATTCCTCAAAGAAAGAGATTATTGACAGGCAAAGAAATTACATTTTATTTTACTGGCCACGGTCATTCAATTTACCACTGTCCAGCATTCATCCTGGTTTCATATTTCAAATAGAAACTATACTTTGTATCTGTTTTCTCTTAGGCATGTCGTATATTGAAATCATGCCCTATATTAGACTAGAGACCTGGTGCACGAATTCGTGCACGGGTGGGGCCCCTCAGCCTGGCTGGCGATCGAGGTCTATTGGGAGGGCAGCTGGCCAGGTTGAAAAACCCCAGGAGGTTGGCTGGCCAGACCCCCATTAGGGCCCACGGGGAGGGACTGCAGGAATTTGGCTGGCTGGTGGAGTGGGGAGGGGTCACATGAGGTTGGCCAGCCAGCTGGGGAGAAGGACTGTGGGAGGTTGGCTGTGGGAGCACACTGACCACCAGGGGGTAGCTCCTGCATTGAGCGCCTGCCCCCTGGTGGTGAGTGCACATCATAGCAACTGGTCGACTGGTCGTTCCAGTCATTTGGTCATAAGGGCTGCTTAGGCTTTTATATATATACTAGTAGCCCAGTGCATGAAATTCATGCACTAGGGTGGGGGGGATGGGGGGAGGGGCTCCTCAGTCTGGCCTTCACCCTCTCCAATCTGAGACCCCTCAGGGAATGTCCAACTACCTGTTTGTGCCCACACTTTTAACAGATAACAGCTCCATTGTTGTTTCTTTCTTATGCTTAAAACCATTGGAATTAGTAGGTATTCAAAGTGTGTATACATTTTGGGGGGAAACCCTGTATATCTCTAGTCAGCGGTGAAAGAAACCAACAGCAGATTTGGAACCCCCAAGACAGGGAACCTCGCTCACTCCCCACATGTCTCCCCACTTCACTTTCCACCTTCATGGGCAGCAGGAGAATCAACGTTTTCTCTCATTAATTCAGAAAAGCATGTCCTGTCACCAGCTGCCCAGGCAGGAGTGCGCTAGGCCCCAAGCAAGTGAGGCTCAGTCAGGGCAGCCTTTGCTCATGGGTGCTGGCACCCAAAGTGCACATTCCTCCTCTACAGTCTCCCCAAATATCCCACTGTTTCACTGAGAGGACGGAATTCCTCTCCGCCTCTGGGTTCTTGATCTTGAACGCTGACCAAAGGCACCTCAGTGAGGGCTGCCCGCGCCCACCAGGTGTGTCTGTCTGCACCTGCTCCTGCCTCAGCACCTGCATTAAGCCCCCAGAGGTGATCTCGTAGCTGCACTGGCCTCCATGGGAACAGGGCATCACCACTCCGCCCTCTCACTGTCATCTCACAGGCGCCCACCCTCAGCACCCAGAACACCCAGACACTCTCCAAAGGACGTGAGTGCATCAGAGGGGATGTGTGCACATCCTGTGGGGGTGTTAGGCATGCTGGACTGATGGAAGTGCAGTGGAGAGGCAGGGGGAACTTGTGCATGCCTTGGTTTGCAACTGTTGCAGGCGCGGGAGGTTGACAGTGTGCTGGGGGATGTTCGCACGCCAGGGGGGAATGTGCACACCGGAGGCCACTGGCTTTGCAGATCCATAAACCCCCGTGGTACGGCCAGGAGGACATCAGTCTGGACAGCCACAGTGGCTGTCCCTGCAATCTTGCACCTTCTGGGCCAGGAGGCGGATCTTGCGCAGCCACTCCTGGGCACTGATGGCCTGCAGGCGCTACTTCAGCTCAGCCTGCAGGCTCCGCTTGGCGTGCTCACAGCTGTCACCACCACCATGTGGGGAGTATAGGCCGCCCTCACCCTGCCTGCCTCCCCTGTCCAGAGGCTCTCTACGCTGCTACCTGCCCAGAGTGACTGGGGCTGGGCGGAAGCCAGGCATCCTGCCCTGCCCAACCCCGGCCCATTGGCCCCTGTGTGAGCTGCCGCCCCGCCGGGAAGGGTCACAGATCTGGGTCCCAGGACCGCGGACAGTCTCAAGTGCTGCCCCCCGCCCGGCAGGGTGACAGATCCGTCTGGGACCACGGACAGCCTTGCCTGCTGCTTCCTACCTTCCATATGCAAATTAGCTGCCATCTTGTTGCTTCAGGGTGGGGGTCCCCACTGGGGTGCCTGGCCAGTCTGGGTGAGGGGATGATGGCTGTTTTCAGGCTGGCGGGCAACTGAGGCTCTGAACCTCTCCTTTTTTTCTTGGGGTGCCAGCAGTTTGCAGGCCAGACACGCCCCAATCGGGGTGCGGGTCTCCACTGGGGGGCAAGGCCAGTCTGGGCTTGGGGCACCGGCAGTTTGAAGGCCAGACATGCCCCCAATCAGGGTGCATGTCCCTGCTGGGGCCGCGGTGTTCTGGTCTCTGGACCGCCTGGTGACCAGTTGTTTGGCCGTCCCGTGTTATGGCATCATGACCACAGGCCTTTTATTAATATAGAAGATTAGTGTATAACCTCCATTTTCTTCAGTTTTGCATTGAAGCAGTTTGCTTGTTTTCATGTTAGGGAACATGGACACTACCAAAGAGGTCTTTTGTTTACAGACTCCCCTGGTGAAAAGTCTCCAGAGTTTATAATGCTCTTCATAATCTTATTTAGCTGAAATTTTTCCAGCTGCCCAGGGAATGTGTCTGGTGTTGTCCTCCAAGCTTCTGGTGGCTTGCAGGGCAGTGGTGTAAGTACTAGCATGCTAATGAGTCTATTGTGTCATTGCTCCACTTTGCTGATTATGGGGACAATTCAGGCTGGGCATCAACAGTGCTGAACAGAAACCCATCAAGTAGCCTTGGCCAGATTCTTGGGACAACTAAGCTTATAGGAGAGCTGTAGTTTTCCAGATCTTATAAGGTCTCTGGACTTTTAGAAGTGAATTAGTACTTCCACTTTCCTACAATTTGAATTTAGGGAAAAAGTCATAGAGTAAACTGTAAAGTAACCATTCTGTTATTCCATGGGTTTCTGATTGATGATGTTCTACAGAAGTCTATAAGGAATCTAATAAGGGCTTTCCACAGAATCCAATAGAGAATATGATTTCAATCAAAATATATTAGGCCAACTCAAGTCAGATGGTGCTTTGGTGTTGATGATTTGGATGAAAAATTAAAGTTGCTATAATATTAGATGCCTTCAGCTTTGATAAAATTTTAACATTTTTTCCTTTTTAAGAATGAAATTGCTAAGAGATACCTCCATTTTCATACAGTATTTAGGTATTCATAAATGAATACCTAAATATTTTGGGTAGGGCCATGCATATCTATGTTCCTTATCAAGAACTCTAAAAGTATGCATATCGTAGTCTAACTTCTTTGTAATTCCAAAGCTCAAGCTGCATTCAGTGTTACTCCGATCATTCTATACCTGTGTAGAAGACTGATGAAGAATGGAACTGAAGAACTACAGACTAGATCTTTGGAAAATATACGTAGATGGTTTTCCTGTTCCAAATGTCTCTCTACACCCCCACCACCATCCCAGTTGTCCTCTCCTTTGAATACAAGCTCTTCCCCAAAATAATTTTTTAAGAAATATAAATAAAGCAGAATCCTTATCACACAAGCATTGCATGTATACCTACCGCATGGATACTATTGCATTTACCTCTATGAATACACATAGAAACTGTCAAACTCATGGGTAAATGCACTGAGATGTAAAAGGCGTAACTTTATTACAATCATCAAATGTGCAGAACATTTTTATGTATACACATTAGCATGGATCTTTCTCTTCAAACATGTAAGAAACACAATACTGGTTCTTGCCATATTTACAGATGCAACTAAGATCAACTGCCTACATGGAAGTCACAGTTGCTAATTTGCCATGTTATCACCATTTATAATTTATCTAGATACAACTACTAATTAGCTGCTATTGGTAAACTTAGATCTGTGCACAAGTCAATGTCTTGCTGATCTGGCTCTTGCTATTTGCTTATTTCTGTGATTACAAACATATCAGGAAAAAACATAGTTAGGATAGTTTCTGTTCCAAGAAGCTAAATGTTCCCCAATTAGAGTAACTAATTAGAAAAGTCAATTTAACACCAAATGCAGTCATTATATTTGAGAAGTGGCATATTTGGATAAATACAAATGCTTCACACATACACCGGATGTTGGTTATTGAAGTCTCAATGTAAAGAAAATATTGGTGCCGGATTGGGAAAAATAATTCAATTTTAAATTATTTCATTGAGGTTTAATTTTTGACAGATTTTGTGAGTCATCTGTCCAATTTTCTTTCTCTCTCTCTTTCTTGCTAAAAGACCCCAGTTGGGGTCAGAGTGCCATTGTGCTTAGATAAACCTTACTCTTTGCAATCCCTTTGCACTAAGAGGTAGCTAAAACACCTTCCTTCTAGTCAATGACACGGAAGTGAGTATTTGCTGGTGGTGCCTGGGAAAGCTTTTGCTTTATTGATGAACGAGAATATTTCTGGCTGTTATATTCCCACTCTTCTTTCTGACTTGAATAGAACCCAAAATCAGAAATTGAGGCCATCAGCCTACAACCATAAAAAAAATCCCAAGAACATTACAGATACTTTAGCCTTGGCAACAATGAAATAGATACTAAACTAAGAGCCATAGTCTCCTACATCTAGGCTTCTTGATTATGAGAAGAGCAAACTCTTATTTTAAAAATCATTACACAATTTTTTGCTATTTGCAGCTAAACACATGGAACTGATACATGGGCTTCTCTTCCTATCTTACTTTGTATGGGCACCACTCAAGTCTCTAATCACTATGTGAAAGCTTCCACATTAGCCAACATAATCAGAAAAACAGCCTCTAAATTCCATTCAACTTAAACACATTCCAAATTACATGAACATTTGAGTTGTAGTTTTCAGATATGCATTGCACTCTTACAAATTGTTTATTTAATACTAGAGGGCCTGGTGCATGAAGTCCTTACACAGATAGGGTCTCTAGGCCTGGCCAGTGATCAGGGCAGATCTGTGGGGTGACCAGTGGAGCGATCGGGGCCCCCACTCACACCCACCTTGGCCTGGTGCTGCCCGCTCACCTGCTCCACCATCCCGCCACAGTCCTGCTCTCATCTGGGCTGGCAGTGCCTCTACAGCTGCCTGCTGCCAGTGCCACACTGCCAGTGCCTGCCATGTTCTTTGCCATCCCCTGGTAGTCAGCACACATCTAACTCCCAGTCTGTTGAACTCCTGCCCGTGGGGACAATTTTCATATTAGCCCTTTATTATATAGGATTTGCAAGCTATTGTCAACTTCTTTGTTTTTTTTTTTTTTTTTTTTTTTTTTTTTTTTAATAAAGAAAACTAAGGACCAGAGAGGATAAGTAATGTTTTAAATGACACAGAACTAATAAGTCATAGCTAAGTCAAGGCTAAAGCTCAAGTTTTCTGATCTAGAGGAAGTTTTTGTTTTTGTTTTTTTGTTTTGTTTTGTTTTGTTTTGTTTTTATAATACACTGCACCTGGGTCAAAGAGGAAAAGCAATGAGAATGTAGCCCAGAATTCAATGCTAGCAGTGGAGAATTTTGCCTGCTCTAAACCTTTAGGCAATGTAAGATGTAAGTTGCATATAAGATAGCCTGCAATAAGAGGGTTGAAATCTAGGTAGAGATGCACATGTGTGTTCATGTATAACAGGTGGAGAACAAGCTTCTCATTTAGAGCCCTGGGAGTTTACCCTCTATGAGTCTTGGTGGTTTTATGCTCTTACTTTTCAACACTGTGACCTATTCTGTATGTGAACTGCTCACTAGAGCAATACAGAAAACACTATTGACTGTCCAGCTCATTTATAACTTGTGCTGAAAAACATGCCCCCTATTTCTCAGTTTCTTTACTTTTGGGCCATTATTTGTTATTGGAGAAGTTAACTACATTATTGAATTCTAGGAAGCAGTTTAGAGAGCCAGGATGCATAAATGTTCAAATAAATAAAACTGAGGTACAGCACATTATTGTTAGAATTTTCTAGCATTTGTGATCCAAATTATCAACAGATATTAGAGAGCAATTATTGTAAGCTAGGGTTAAGTCATAATTCCTAATTTAGAGTACCTGTGCTTTCCCCAGAGACAGTGAGTGACGCTCTAAGGATAGTCAGTATGATGTGTCCACCCAGTGGCTCTTGCAAAGACAAATCACCAGAGGCCATGCATTATGGCCATTTCCTTATTTAGAGTGTGCTCATATCTTTCCTAGGCAGGCTTGCTGACCCTCAGCTATATATAATTTGGAGAATCCCCCCCCCCCTATCGTAAATTGGCCCTCCTTAGGTACTTTTATGTCAGAAGTAATGGTCCCATTAGCTATTTCAGTGATGGAAGTTTCTTTAGAGAAGGACAGTGTCTTATAACTCTTGGTGTCTTCTTTAACCTACTTCACCGTGCCTTGCACAGTGTAGATCCTAAACAATAGTAGAAAGGCTAAACAAGAGAAACAGGAAATAGAGAGGCAGAAACCAAAGATTGACTTCAGACTTCAACAATTGTACAGTGCCTCAGATTAACTCGGGTTAAGAAAAACACAAAGGCAGCTCAAGGAGCCATTCCAGTTCTGTATTTAGTCTGAGGCAGAGCAAAATATGAGCTTTCCTTTGTAAGTCAGTAACCTTTGTATCTGGCATTGACCTGAAGGCATAGGAGGCAGTCAAGGATAGTATCTGTCATATAGAGTCACATGTCTTGAATAAAAGAGATACTGTCTGAAGGTGAGTGATAAGAATGAAGAAAACATAGGTGCAATATGCAGGAAAATATCTCTGTTGCAGACGTTTCTCCCATCAGTCTATTTAGTGCTACTTCTGGTCCACTTGGCCCTATTCCTATACTGAGAGAGAACACAGTTGTGCCGGAGAAGGAGTGTTCCAGAGCATGAGCCAAATCCCAGCTTGAATGCTTAACAACTTACAGGGCTTATTAAGAGTACTCCATGCACTACACAGAAACACATTCATTATACATTTATGCTGCTGATGCCACCCCAGATCTCCATGCCATTTGAAGTGGGCAGTAGATCCTTCTTCAATTCCTGGGTGAAGTATTTATGCAATTGTGTATCTGTTAAAGAGGGCCCATGTTGTCCCCTAGGACTGGATGCATGTCAGACTAGTAAGTCTAAAATGGAACATAGCAGATTCTCTGCATCACTGAATGAGTGGTGTGTGAGTCTAATTTGGAACACAATTTGGCTATGAATCTTTGTCATGGTTTTTCGAACAGAATGTAAGGTATTAGATTAGTGACAATTTAATTAATACACAAAATGAATTGACCATTTTATTACTCATGTGTGAGACATTATTTTATAGATTATCTATAAAAAATGGTGACCCTAGACTGAATTCCCTTACCACTTATTTGGCCTCTAGGTCATTATTTCTGCTTTCCCATGTCTCCTTCCTCCTAATAAGTGCCCACTCTTTAGGCTCAGGGATTTATTTTAAAATCAGCTTTGACCATTTAAAGCTGAATGAACTTGAGCAAGTATTATTGGCTCACAGAATAACTGTAATCACCCAATGGCATCTTGTATGTGAAGGTGTCTTGCAAATTAGGAAGCAGTGCATTTCATTAAAGAGATATTAGCACCCTGCTGGTGTGGCCCAGGGGTTGAGCTTCTACCTATGAGCCAAAAGATCACAGTTTGATTCCCAGTCAGGGCACATGCCAGGGTTGTGGACTTGATCCCCAGTTGGGGGCATGTAGGAGGCAGCCAGTCAATGAGCCTCTCTCATCAATGATGTTTCTATCTCTCCCTCACTCTCCCTTCCTCTCTGAAATGAATAAAAATATATTCTTAAAAAGGAAATTAAAAATTGAGCACCATTAAATGACTTCCATAGTCACATCTTTAATAAATCTCAATATAAAAATTTTGGCCACAAAATAAATGAATTTACAATAAAATGGAGGGACATGTTTAAGGACTATAATATTAATGCCGTGTCAAGATAACTATTCTTGCCCTAACTGGTTTGGCTCAGTGGATAGAGCATCAGCCTGTGGACTGAAGGGTCCCAGGTTTGATTCCGGTCAAGGGAATGTACTTTGGTTGCGGGCACATCCCTAGTAGGGAGTGTGCAGGAAGCAGCTGATCGATGTTTCTCTCTCATTGTTGTTTCTAACTCCCTCTCCCTTTCACTCTCCTTTTCCCTTTCTCTCTGTAAAAAATCAATAAAATATATTTTAAAAAGATAACTATTCTTAACAACTTTTGAAATAAAGACCTTGAAGTTACTTCACCATCACAGAATTCTTGTTATACCTGGTAATTGTTGGTTGAGGAAGAAAGACTAGACCTTAGGGTCCAATGTAAAGATTCAGTCTTTAATTTGAAGGAGGAAAGGCAAATGCACAGGAAAGTAAAGGAAGAGACAGAGGCTCAAAGAATTTGCTAAGCATTTGAGAAGAAAGCAGTGTGTGGCTGCTGAATCAGGCTAAAGAAAGGGTATAAAAAGAAATTTAAAGAGGAAAAAAAAGTCAACATTATTAAGAAATTATGAACAAAATGAAGAATCAAAACACTTGCGTAAACAATGCTTGAGACCTATACTGAGATATATTGGAAAAAAATGAAGTTTGATATTACTGAATATACCAATTGAAATTGGTGATGACTGCCTTCCTTTTTATCTTGTTCCCACTGCTTCTTAGATCTCTAGAATAATAATAAGGAAGATTGTAATCTTCATGTGAAAAACATCCTGTTGGAATAAAACCTATCCAATGTGGCAATGTCTCAAGTTCCTCTTGGCTCTACAGTTATGCAGCATTTAGAAACATCTAACCTGCAAAACCCAAAGCAAAAATGATCTAGTTGATAATATCATCTTTCTTAAATTAGCAGGGAAATTAAAATACACACACACACACACACACACACACACATACGAGCATCATACACTTGGAGATCATATGGTCACACAAAGTCTCTGAAAGGTGCCATAGGGCATTCAATTGATGCTGACCTAAGATGGATGCTTGATAATTATATGTTTAATTATTTACTTCAAATTTTATTTTATCTTATAACTTCACAATGTTATTTCAAAGCAAAAAATTGTTGTCAAATAGGTGAAATGTTTTGTTTTTGTTTTTTGCTGAAGAGAAGGCTTTCCTGGGTTTATGTGATACATCAAACATCCATTCTTTTGTTTGATGAGGTGGGTGACATTTGCTCCTATCTACCTCTCAAAGATTGTGGGAGAGTCAAAGGATTTCACTAAAGTTCTCTTAGCTGTTGGTGGCATCACATATGTGAGGTGGGTTAGGTTTGTTAATCCTCAACAGCTATACACGATATAAAGTGCGTTCCTATTACATGGTGGTGGGGGGGGGGGCACTTGGAGGCTGGGAGAGCCATGTAGTTGCTTACATGGAGTGAAAACTTGGAACTGAAAGAGGAAAGGGCCTCTGGAAGAAGAAATGACCTATGAATCTGCCCAGGCCTGTGAAGAATTTGTGCACATGACCACTTGTGCTCTCCCTTGGATTATATACCAAAAAGGAAATGTGTTTAAGGGGTTTATTTAAAAAGGGATCTTTGAGATAATGAAATAAGAAACTCCCTTTCTACCAAGCCATAGTCAAAAATTTAGGGATTCATTCCTTGCAAATTTAGGCCTTTTATTCTTTAAAAGTATTATTTTAAAATAATTTAAAACTGTTTGAAGAGTTAATATAGATAACTTTTGTATACCCTTTCCCAGTTTTACCAATTTTTACTACTTTGCCATCTTTTCTCTCTCTATTTAATTACAGTTGACGCTCTAAAACCATGGGTTTAAACTGTGCAGGTTCACTTATACGTGGATTTTTTTCCCCATAAATGTATAGCTGGCCCTCCCTAAACCCAGATTCACATCCAGAAATTCAAGCACCGCAAAAGAAAAATAGCATTTTGATTTGTGGTTGGGAATCCACAGATGTAGAGGCCAACTCTAGGCTTTGTTCTACAATATTTCATTTAAGGGACTTGTATAGCCACACATTTTGGGATCTGGGTGATACTAGAATGGATCCCACAGCTACCAGGGACTACTGTAGATAAGCTTTAGAGGAGTAAAAGTTACAGCCAAATTTTTGACTGCACAGGGGAGGGGTGAGTTATCTTATCCCTGCGTTGTCCAAGGGTCAACTGTAATGTAGTGTTAATATATGTCATATGTATATTAAATTTACACATATATCTCAAATTCATAGAATATAACAATAATTCAATGTTTATTTAATCTACAGTCTATATTCCATTTTTAATGGCCCAATTATACCTTTTATAGTATTTTCCCCAGCAGTATAAGAACTAGAAGTTCACAGTTATTTATTGAATTTTGTTGTCACATCTTATATTTTCTCTAAATTCCATTCAGGTAATAGATGCCTCATGCAGTACTACGTAAGTGATGTGTCTTTCTTAGGGCATCATATCTAAAGGCATTGTTTCCATCTGTCCTCATTTGATGTTAATTTTGTCAAAGTGCTGTCTAATTTTTCCAGTGTATAGTAACTATTTTCCTTTTGAAAGGAATAAGCAATCTGTGAGAAAACAATTTGTAATATGCAAATATTCTGTTTTTCACCAAACTTTCTCCCTACATTTACTATCTATTGGTGATTCTTGCCTAAAACAATTTGTTTTGTCATGTTTGAAAACAGTGTTTCCCCAAATTTCCTATTTTCTCCACATTTATCAGTTGGCATGTTAGAAAGGCTTTCCTTTATTTTCCATGTATTCAATTGTTTGTTTATCTATTACATATAAGTATCCATTCATGAATTCTTATTTTATTCACTCTGTTCTAATCCATTATGCTTCTTAATTTTGGGTGCTGAAATTGTCCCAGATACATAAAATAAGAGTTCCTTCAAGCTGGCTCCTCTGTCCTTTTAATATAAACCCCCCCCCCCTTTTTATTTTAGTAATTTCAAAACAGTAAGATGTTCTGGGCTCATTTTATACCTTCTTACTTCAGCCCTGGATTCGGTGATATCTTCAATTAGTCCTGGTTCAGTTTAGAAACCAATATCTAGGTTAAAATATGCTCATTATTCCTGCAGTGTCATTACTTCTTACACTTTTCATTGACAAGGGAAATACGTGTTCCTACTGGTATCTCCAACTCCAGCCTAACCTCATAAGTTTCTTCTTTGCCTTCTCTCTTTCACATTCCCTTTTATCACAGTAAAAACCTTGGCTTCCTCCAACATGACTGAATTTACTCATTTGTTCAGCCCTGCAATGAACACAAAGTACTTTCAGGATTGTTACCTCACACCACTACTAAAAACAACAACCAAACAAACAAAAGGGTAAACAAAGTTCAATATTTGTTTACAGTTTTGCCTCAAGGAACTGTGTTTAAAAGATAACTGTAGATTATCCCAAAGAACTTATATGCATACTAGAGGCCCAGTGCATGAAATCCGTGGATGGCAGAAGGGGGGTCTCTCAGCCCGGCCTGCACCCTCTCTCAATCCAGGACCCTACGGGGGATGTTCAACTGCTGGTTTCAACTGGCAGTCAGACATTCCTCTTGCAATCCAGGACTGCTGGCTCCTAACCAATCACCTGCCTGTCTGCCTGATCACCCCTAACCACTCTGCCTGTCTGCCTGATCACCCCTAACCACTCTGCATTCTTGCTTGATCACCCCTAACTGCTTGCCTGCCTGTTTGATTGCCCCTAACCACTCTCCCTCCCTACCTGACCACCTCTAACCACTCTGTCTGCCTTCCTGCCTGCCTGATCACCCCTAACTGCTCGCTTGCCTGCCTGATTGCCCCTAACCGCCTCTGCCTTACCCCGGCTGCAGTGGATGTCCAGAATGACGCCCAGAAGGTCATTTGCCTGTCTGGCCTAATTAGCATATTATGCTTTTATTATAATATATATGCATAACCCATGGGCACAGATAATAGTTCAGTGAAGGCCTGGGGGGGGGGTGGAGATGGGGTAGGAGTGGGATGGAGAGAGGGTCAGTGGAGAAGAAGAGGAGACATCTGTAATACTTTCAGCAATAAAGATAAAAAAGATAGTGTAGATATTAAAGCTGATGAATTTTATTGAATATCAATTATATTTTAATAAGTATATACTTATATTAAAATATTTTTTTTAGTTCTTTGTTTTTTCCTTTAAGTGTGATTATGTTCTTCATTTAAAAGATGGCTGGGGTAGTTTGTTTCTGGCTGTAGCCAGTTATCATTTTTTTGTTTCTACTTTTATTGATTTAATTTTTATTTTTGAATTTGTAGAACATTAACAAACTCCAAAAGTCAAAACTGTACCAAAACTTATAGTCAGAGCAGTATCACATTCTCTCTCTTGGTATATATAAACATTTTCCCTTGCTTTGTAGATATAAACAATTTATTTAGTTATTTGGCTTACTACTACATTTCTGTTGTAAAAGTAAGCAGATACATGCATATTTTCTTATTTACCTTTATTTGTTACATAAAATTTAGCATGTGATATGTAAGCTTCTATAATACCCTACTTGTGAATAAGACAAAAGATATCCTGGTATTATGCAAGCATTTTTGTGAGTACCTATTGTCTATATTACATAGATAAAAACACAAGATGAAGAAAGTTCTTAGTGACCTATTTTTAAATTCTGAAATCTTTGTCCAGTTATTCAGCTCTAATATATTTGTAGATTATATTCTTAATAATTAGATAAGCAGACTATATGCTACTTTTTAGTTTCATGGTCAACTACATGTGCTCAATATCTTCCTAGTGTAATTAAAGCAATAGCTTTCTCTAATTTTCCCCACCACTCTCTTTTTGTTTAACCTCCATCCAAACAATAATGCTGGGTTGTTCCTCTTGAGTCCCTAAGAAGAAAGCCCCTCTTCTTTCTATAGAACCTTCTCTTTCTCCATCCTTAACCCCTTTCTCTTTAGTATCAGATTTGTTCTGATTTATTAGGCTCCCACCCTCACCTGGAGAAGATCATATATGCAAAGTAAGCCTTCAGGTCTAAAATCAATAGTCACCCTTACATTGCCTTATAAATTTGGTATTTTTCAAAATATTTTACTATGACAGCTGCTATACAGTAGATTTCATGTTTTAGTAAGCCTTTTGGTTAGTGGAAAAAAATAATTCTGAACAAGGATCTAGGAAATATTTTCCTGATATCCAGTTCTTTCCTCTAATATATGTGAGAGGTAACCTCTAAACACATGGAATTTCTTGAGTGATAAGAGTATCTTTGTTATTCATGATAGGCCCTTCAACCACACCTGATAATTTATGCTAATAAGGTGACTCATGGTGGGTCCCTAGAAAATTCATGCTAAAGCTAGCAAGATGACCAAGATAAGGGTTAGCCACTCCAGAAAGACCAATCATGTGATTAAAGGGTTGGTGCTCAGAGCTTCAGAGTGGGCAACTGAAGACTTTGTTCAACCATATAGGCGATAATCATTCCTATGTTTTTAAAACTCAGTAAAGTTTAGACACCCTGGTTGGCAATACTCCATGCATTGCTGTGTATTGATGCTAAGAGGATAACATGTCCCTGAGGATAATGGAAACCTCACATTTTGAAACCTCCCATATTTATCCCTATGCATCTCTTCCTTTGGGCAGTTCTAGTTTATATTATTTTGCTACCAAACAAACAAAAAACTGCAATCATCAGTATAACACTTTCCTGAGTTCTGAGAATCATTCTGGCAAATTATCAAACTTGAGGTTGGCCATAGGAATCCCTGAAATTGTCACCAGCTGATCTGAAATGAGAATGACCCTGCAGGCCCTTGAATGGGGTGGCCAATGTCTCTATTGATGGCAGTATCCTGTGGACTATTCCCTCAAACTCTCAGTTCACCTCTTTTCTGTGTATGAAAATGCTTTAAAATATGATCTTCGAAGTTCTTTATACTCCTAAAATTTTGATTTCATGATTCTATGCTACTTTCCATTTAGATTTCCATTTCCCTAATTTCTTGGTTCATTTGGAACCCAAGGAATACAAGCTATTGTAATACATGCATACATACACCCATTTGCAAATAAACAAAATCAACAGAATGTCCATAAAGGACAATCTTGCTCATAGAGATAGAATTGCACCCCCAACAATGGGACAAAGAGGCAGAGGAAAGATACTTTGCTTCCAAATTGTGATGACAGTTTATAAATGATCGGAAATAGTAAAAAACACACAACTTTCAAGCATGCAATGCCCTGCAAGAGTGTGTCTGTTCAATGACATCACAGTCACTGCTTCTCCAAAATCATGGGTCTTTAATTATCCTGGAACCAAGGATCCATTTTCTGTCTAGTTCTGACCTGCCTGAGTTAAACATTGCCCAGGACCATGCTCTGTTCTGCATAATTACCTCAGTGAAAAGTTAGTAGACGAAAACAGAGAGATCTGCTTTTCTCCGAGCAATTCAAAACCTGAAAATTAGATGTCAGCATTCACTCAGACCCAGCTCTGTTTGCTGCAGTGCAGTAATTACTAAATGAAAAAAATCTAATGCATTTTTTAATTCACTGCCTCATATCTTTTCTAAAATAGTTCATCAGCCAGGCAGAGAAATGAAGCACAAACTGGCCGCCTGTACTAGGCTGTGGGGAGGAGCTATATTAGAAGAGCTCCCCTTGCTAATTCTTGCCTTAGCCCCAAATCAGGTTGCTGCCATGCAGCCAGGTGGGCTCCATCAGGTGGGACGCATGTCAGGACTTCCAGATGGCAACCACCTCCAAAATTGAGGCTGAGTAAAGGATGTGGGTAAAACATAACTGGATATTGCAGGAAAGACTCCAAAAAACCGTTTTTGTTCCTTACCAAGGCTATATATAACTGTGGCTACATTCATGCAAATTAGAGCTAATTACTAATCCTTTTCAGGTTAATGGCAGGTCTACAAATAAGGAAGAAAAATGATCAGCTACTGCACAATTAGTAGTTCCCTGAAGCTCATTCATTCCTTTTTCTTTTCACTTATTCTACAATATTTTAAAAGACATTTACTATGTTCTAGGCACTGTTTTAGGTGCTATGGATGCATAATATTTAATTACACAGACATGTTACTATCTACAGACTGTGCAACTAGTTTATGGATTATTGAATGAATAAGCACTCCACTAGTGAACAAGGAGAAAAAAACAAAACAACAACAAAGAGTTGACCCTCAAAATTCACCCTTGTAGTTTTAAGGATAGAGAACTTTGCTTCAATGTAAAATTTTAGGGAATGGGCAAGGAATTCATCATTTCAGTGTCATTGAGAGTCTCTATCATATTAGTTTTCTTGCATGAGGTGTCCGAATTATGCATGGGAATAGGAGAAAAGCCTGAGGTATATTCATCTACCACCATATTTATTTAAAAGCAAAGTATTCCTAAGGTCTCCTAGAAAAAACAATACAAGTGGAAAAAACAACAACAAATAATAATCTTGCTAGACGGTTCTGAAGGCAGAGGTATGAAGGCAGAAATCAAGTCTATCTTACTATTTTATGCCCAGTGCAAAACAAAATGTCTTGGAAGCATTAGGAGCAAAATGATCTTTTGTAGAATGAATGAATTAATGATTTAATGAATGAGTAAAGGAGATTCATAGTGTTTTAGAAAAAGAACATTAGACAATAGGGGTAAAAAAATCTGTATTACTTAAAATAAAGACATTATATGTCTCTTTCTATAGCAATTGAAGAAGCAGCTACTTCCCATGAGCCACATCACATTAAGGAATATTTATAGGCACTAATAAATTAAAGGTTTCTTATTGCAGACATTAGGAGGAAGATATGAGCACTGTCATGTATAGAAGTGCCTTTATATGGATTGAAAAGACTCAGTGAGAGTTTTATTATTTTCCCAAAGCACTCATCTGAGAGTGATACTGTGCCTCTCAAGACTCATCAAATCCGTTTGCTACCCACTCTGTTAATTCATGTTGGAACAAATGGTTGAGTCAGAGACACCTGGAATGTATCTTTAGCAACTCTGACCTTGGACAAGTCATTTTCTATTTCCAGGACTTATTTTCCCTATTTTCAAAATGAGAGCATTGATGCCAATGATATTTAGGGTACCTTCAAGATCCTCAATTTTATGCTTTCAAAACTTGAGTAGCAATTATTGATGTAAGTAGATTTTTTTCTACATTTTAAAATTATTGTTTTGGAATATATTTTTGAATGTAGATAGTCAAACTGAATATTACATTATGGGTGTTTCAAAGAAAAAAAATCAAATAGCAGCTTTTAATACCAACAATGTGGATTTCTAGAAAGTATATTCTACATCTCACAGAGTAGGGAAGAATTTCTTTTGCTTGGCAAAATGCATTAAATCTTAAAATGATGAAGGAGACTTCTCATACAATGTCAGAAATAATAGAGAACTACAGAGTTCATAGAGAAAGGAGGGAATAAAAAGTAACAAACAGCCCTAGGTGATTTGGCTTGGTGGATAGAGCATCAACCTGCAGGCTGAGGGGTCAGGTTCGATCCTTGTCAAGGGCACATGCCAGGGTTGCGGGCTTGATCCCCTGTAGGGGATGTGCAGGAGGCAGACGATCAATGATTCTCTCTCAACATTGATGTTTCTATCTCTCCCTCTCCCTTCCTCTCTGAAATCAATAAAGATATATATTTTTTAAAAGTAACAAACAATACTCATGACTTAAGATCCTATTATTCAATACACAAAGTGTGGATAAAAAAAGCAATCTTGGACATTTAATAGAAGGATTTAAAAATTATTTTAGTTTTCAGGGAATAAGACCTATAGTGAGAATACAGAAATGCAAGAAGAAAATTTCTGATCTGTAAACATGGTGAAAATATTTTGGCAAAACAAGATTACTAATTGAAGAAATATTACTATATGCACATATTTCTGTTATGTGCATATTACATAGCACTGTAGTCACTGTTCAAATATCAGTTTCTGCCACTAGATTTTATGTTTCACCATGGTGGAAACTTATTTCTTAGGGCTTCCTATATTTGCTAGAGCAGAATAAGTCCTTTTTGTGGGATTAATGTTCATCTAGTATTAACAACCTATCAACTACTTAAATAAAACTTCAAAACATAGACAAATATTGTTTGATGCAACTTTTATGAGGTACCTAACGTAGTCCAATTCATAGAAACAGAAAATAGAGTGGTAGCTGTCAGGGGTGTGAGAGAGGGAGAGAAATGGAGGGGGGGGGGTGTTGTTCAGCAGATCCAGGGTTTCAGTTTTGAAGATTAAGAAGTTCTGGAGAGCTGTTGCACACCAGTGTGAACATATTTAACATACTGAACTGTATACTTCAAAATGGTTAATTCTATGTTATGTGTATTTACCATAGTTAATATAAAAATATTTATAGAATCCCAGAACATAATCTATAATAACTCTACTTTGCCAAAAATATCTGAATATGTTGAAGCTGGACAGCTGGTCTTTGAAGCTAGGGGAGCAATTATTTACTCAGAATGTTTATACACTTTCTTACTACAACCACTAGGGGAGCTATGTTTAAAGAATGAGTAGCATTTGGCTAGCTGGACTGTCAAATGCATCCTGGTAACACAGCTCCAGTGTTTCTGACCCCTTCTAAGGAGGCATGGAGAAATCTCTGTGAATACTCTTCTCTTCTCCACTTCACTGGCCTCCGTAGCCATGAAGGACCATGTGTTCGTATATAATTCCCTTGTGGCCACTAGACTCCTCTATATGTGAAACAAGCTGAAACTCAATTAAAGGTGGTTGCCTGCAATTTCTCATTAAGTTATTTGGCAGCAGACAGAGCTGTAGATATTCCTTCTTTTCTTCTCCCCGTGAAGCAACCCCAGGGTTTCGATTCTGAATGTGGAGAGATACAGGAGTTTCTCCATAATTCTGTCCTAAAAAAATAACTAATTGGATTAACATTAAAGAACATAAATAAGGAACCTCATGCTCTTGCAGGAAGATGAAGAAAAATGGATCTGATTGTAATTCTTAGCAATAACATAAAGGAGAAGGGGGGGCGGAGTGGAGGAGAAGTGGCAGGTTTGACAATAATAGTTTTCAGCAGTCCTGACAAGCCAAGAAACTTCATCTGTTCATCACCTTTCCCCTCTCTGCTGATTTTAAATGCAAGCCCCTTACTTCAAGCCTGACTGACTTCTCTCTTGATTAAGAGTAATTGAGATTCTCAGAGGCCTCCCAGAAGGAAACATTTGCTGGTTGTATCATCTCTGGGCGTTAACACTAGGTAGTGGTCTGGCTTATGTTCACTATCTTTGGGTATCACATTGGGGACTGATAGTGTTGGGCTGCTAAAGCCCAAAAAGCCCACAATGGGGGGAAAGTTCCAATAGCAGCTCTTCCTCTCTTATCTAGATCATCACCCATTTCAATCACATTGTGTAACAGAAACCATGATGCACTCTGAAATCTTTAGACATCTGCACAGTCTTGAAATCTTGAAATATTTCCAACCTTTCCAAACTAAACAACATGTGTGCATGCGTTGATATATGAAGTCATTAAGTATACATTGCAATTACATTGATTACTACTTATCATCATTATAGATGGGGCTAGAGAAGTCTAGGATTTTAATGAGCCGTATGGATTTCGTGTTCTACTTTTGGTCTGAGAGATAGCAGTAGCTCCTCTCAGCAGAGATTGTTTTCAACAAGCCTAAAATTTTAAGGTCAGCTTGTTTCCCTCCGATGAGCTGTTTATCTTATTAAATGGACAAAACACAAGAATCAGATCATCTTTAGGGTAAAGTAGAAGGGAGAAAAGAATGATTTTCTAGAGAATCTGGTTTATTACAGAGTTAGCATGGATGATTCAGAGCTTTTTTTCATCAACTACTTTCAATATCCAGCTGCTTTAGCTCTTCATTTTGTATGTATAAAATAGTGGGAAAAATATTACTTAGAATAGCCTTCAGTCTCCAGAACACATTTTCTTTGTACTTAGCAGAATTCTTTTCTTTTCTCTTCATTTATCTGATTCCATATTTTAGCAGTAATAGTAATTTGGATACCATTGCAGATACTTGATGTAAGAAAATTCTGTAGATATAAAACATTATCACTTTTGTGTTTGTCCAGTAACTGTAAATGTCAAGACACCATCCACTGCCAACTTGGTGTGATTGCTCTCTCACTACTCCTTCCTTGTGTTTTTTTCTTCCTTATTTGTTTTGTGTATGACTTTTTCTTTTTTCAAGTGGTTTAATAGAATTGAAAAATATGTCCTCATCCCTACAGTAAGCCTAAATCTGGAAATGTTTCAGCATTGAGGGAATACATGCTAAGCTAAACTCTTAGGTGATAGTCCAGGTGAGCACATAGATACACAATTGTATATTTTTTCTCAAAACAAAACAAAAATAACAAAAGGGGTATACAGGTGGGGATGGTGTACATTTTCATTCTTCAGGCGCAAAAGGGAATTTAACTTTGACTGTGAGCCAGCAATCCCCAGCATTTGTGAACCCGTGGCCCTAACATGCTCACACTGGGGAAAGAAGAGCTTTGTATTATGGGTGCAATTGTCACAACAATCAATCCATCAAGAGGTTGTTCTCAAGCAGCCAAGACGTAAAACCAGAAAACCTGTATCAGAGATTTCCTGTACTTTTAGCCTAAGGCTTATAAACCTTTGTAATTTATTTCCTTCTGGCTTCCCCAGCCCCAGGCATTCTGATTTTTGCCTCCCTTGCCAAGTCTTGGTCTCTCTTTTTTAAATTTATTCTCTGACTAAAATTAACTCGTTTACCTTTCCCTTACTCCTCCTCCCAGTTTCTAAGGACTGTTTTAATTAAGGTGAGAAAATACAGAAATATCATATCTATTATAGAAACTATGAAAAGAATATGCTACCATTATAACTAGCTAGTTATTCACACTAATAATGGAGAGAGAGTAAAGGGGGGGCAGCTATTATAAGTATGGTCATCTAGGCATCTTCATCTGGTAGCTGCAGTTTCACACACCCCACAGGGATCACCAGTCCATTTCCAAAAGATCATTGTGGAATGGGGTCCAACAAAGTGGGAAATGAATGCATGCACAGTGAGGTTAGGGTGACATAGAGAAGGTGCTTGTCTATCAGTCTAACCTAGGAAAAGGATAATGGACTAGAGGAGGTGAAGCCACTGCAAATGTGCAAAGTCCTGAAGGATTCATTGGATGAGCTCCTTGTTAAAATCCCCAGACAAAGAAACTCTTGCTCTCTTGGTCCTCTTGCTTTGCCCTTGCTTTCTTGCCCTCACTTGCTCCATGACCTTTGCTAGCCTGCCATGTGGCCGTGGGTCATGCGGACCTCACACACTGCAGCTGGGAACACAAGCTAAGCTAGCCAGATGCTGGACTAGACTGAACTTTGATATGGAGTGGGAACTGGGTCCTGCTAAAGACAAGATAGGACTTTTTCCATGGCGGATCAGAGGGAGATGGGACCTAGGAGGGGAACTCCCTTAATGCTACATCACCAATAAAACTTTCCACGATACCTAATCACCTGGGGACCTCAGGGAATTCATATTCCCACAGCACCCCAAGAATCCCACCTCCACCAGCAACATGTGGGGACACAGAGGATACCCAACCAATAACAAATAGATGTGAAATAAAAGTCCACAAGATGCAAGAGCTCTTGTCCATAAGTTTCAGAGACTGTCGGGGGAAAAAAATAATGGAAAAAAAAAAAAGCCAACCCAGATTGCTTTTATTTCCTATTTCGCCTTTGATTCCAAATTGGAGACAAAGGATTTCATTTAACAGCAGAATAATATTGTTCCTTCTAACTGATGACCTGGCTTTTGGAATGGAGTTTTTAATAAAAGCTCAGCAGAAGCATTCAGGGAAAGAAGTAGTGAAGAGATAAGGGTAGCAATAATGTTTATGTTATTGTCTCTCTCCACAAAATAAAAGAGGATGTGTGTGTATCTGTGAGTGTGTGTGTCTTTGAGTGTGAACATGCTCACAGCATGTGGGGTGTGTATGGAAACAAAATTTGCAATTCCCAAATTTTCCATTTTGGCATACTGATTATTTTAAATTGAAGTTGCTTGAGAAACAGCCTGTGCAAGAGGACACTCTGACCCTCCTCTCTGTCTTCCTGAAAGCAGAACATAAATCTCCCTGTAAAAGGAATCCTTGCTCACCAGGAGGTAAAGAGTCATCCTTATTGCCAGAGACAGGAAATTCAGGGACCAGAAGGCTGTGTGAACAAATTATGCTTGGATTTTTAACTAATTACTGCCTCTGCCTAATAAAGTTATTATTTCTTTGTCTACAAAGTATAAAAGCTGTTGCTTTGGTCATTCTTTAAGTCCCATATTTGTGGGACCTTCATACATATGAAATGAAACTTGACTTTTTCCTGTTAGTCTGTCTCATGTTAATTTAATAATTTAATTCTTAAACCAGTCAGAAGAACCTAGAAGTGTTAAATAAAGATTTGTTTTCCTCTTGGCAGTTAGTATAGTCAGCTAGATCTTTGCTGGCTTGAAATTGCTTGCTGTTGGGACTGCTGCAGAGAAAGGGGTCCTGGGATCTCAGACACACACACACACACACACACACACACACACACACACACACACACACACTGGCAGAAGGTAAGGATTATTATGACATCTGCATCCCTGATTTCCGTATGTGGGTCCAGAGGAAGTGAAAGTGGTAAAAGCTCTTTTTTATATCTTTCTAAACTTAGATTAACTGCACAAAATATTTGTGGAACTAGTTCCTTGGGCATAGCAACTGGTAAACTTGGTAAATGAGAACTTCCAGTTTTTGCAAATATGTTTTTCTCCCAGAGATAGGCACTGTTTTTCTTTCTCTCTGTGTTGAATTACTTTTCATAGGGGAAAAATCACAGAGTAAGAAAGCAGGCATAGCCTGCCCCTCGATTTGGCCTCACAGGCTGATGGGTTAATGATTCTCACCAAGACCGACCGCTGTTTAGACCAGTGGTTCTCAACCTTGGCTGCACATTAGAATCACCTGGGAATCTTTTTAAAATCCTGATTTCTGGGCCTCATCCTCCGGAAATCCTGTTTCTTTGTCACTAATGTTGTGGCCCTATCCCATAACAAAGAAACAGAATTTCCGGAGGATGAGGCCCAGAAATCAGGATTTTAAAAAGATTCCCAGGTGATTCTAATGTGCAGCCAAGGTTGAGAACTACTGGTTTAGACAAACTTGCTGTAGATCCCTTATGTAAAAAGTAGATGATATGTTCATAGCAGCACAATTTACAATAGCTAAGATTTGGAAGCCTAAGTGCCCATCAGCAGATGAGTGGATTAAAACACAGTGATACATCTACAGAATGGAATACTATGCTGCTGTAAAAAAGAAGGAACTTTTACCAATTGCAACAGCATGAATGGACCTGGAGAGCATTATGCTAAGCGAAATAAGCCAGTCAGAGAAAGATAAATACCACGTGATATTACCACATTATATTTGTGGAATATAATGAACAACATAAACTGATGAACAAAAAATAGATCCAGAGACAGAAACACCAAAAGGCCTGTTAAACCTCAGAGGGAAGGCACGGGAAGGTGGGGGAGAAGTGTAAGAGATCAACCAAAGGACCGGTATGCATGCATATTAGCATGACACATGGACAGGGACACTGGGGTGGTGGGGGCTTGTCCAGGGAGGGGTCAATGGGGGAAAAAGGAGACATATGTAATACTTTAAACAATCCTATATAATAAAAGCCCAATGACCGAAACGGCGGAACAACCAGAATGACCAGAGATCAGAATGACCATGGCCCTTTGCTCTGGCCGGCCCCCACCCCAAGTGAGGACCCCCAAGTGGGGACCCACCCTGATTGGGGGCATGGTTGGCCTGCAAACTGCCCATGGCCCCTTGCCCAGGACGGCCCCGATCCCCAGCAGGGACCCCCACCCTGATCTTGGGCCCCTATCAGGGCTGGCTGGCTGGCCCCCACTCGTGCACCCGGCCTCTATCCTATCTAATAAAAGAGAAACATGGTAATTAGCGTACGACCGATACCCTTCCCATTGGCTAATCAGGGCGATATGCAAATTAACTGCCAGCCAAGATGGCGGTCGGCAGCCAGGCAGCTTAAAGCGAACAGGAGGCTTGCTTGCTTCAGTGACGGAGGACTCCAACGTTCCCCGCCTGCTGCTGCCGGCCTCTGAGCTCCTGAAGCAACAGCTCCAAAAGATACAATGTTTCAATTATAGAAGCTAAAAGATGGCAGTTAATTTGCATATACTAGCTGGAGCGAAGACTGACGACAACATGGAGGCCAAGCGGTACAGAAGGGAGCCAAGTAGAGGCCGCGATGACAGAAATGGAGCTGCAGCAGCTGTGAGCGGGAGGGAAACGCCAGCCACAGCGGCTGGGAGCAGGAGGGGCAGCGACTAGGAGCAGGAGGGGCAGCGGCTTGGAGAGGAAGGGGCAGAGGCTGGGAGTGGGAGGGCAAGCCCAACCACTTTGGCTGGGAGCATAAGGGGCAGCGGCTGGGGGCGGAAGGGGCAGAGGCTTGGAGGGGAGGAGCAGCGGCTGGGAGCAGGAGGGCAAGCCCAGCTGTAGGGGATGGGTGCGGCTTGGAGCGGGAGGGCCAGCCAAGCCCCAGCCACTGGGATCGGAAGGGCAAGCCCAACCACTGTGGCTGGGAGCATAAGGGGCAGTGGCTGGGGGCGGGGGCAGCGGCTGGGAGCTGAGGGGTAGAGGCTGGGAGTGGAAGGGCAATCCCAGCCCCAGCAACTGGGATTGGGAGGGCAAGCCCAGCCCTAGTGGATGGGAGTGGGAGGGCAAGCCCAGCTCCAGTGGATGGGAGCAGGAGGGCAAGCCCAGCCCCAGTGGATGGGAGCGGGAGGGCAAGCCCAGCCCAAGCCACTGGGGTTGGAAGGGCAAGCCCAGCCGCAGGGGATGGGATCTGGGATCGGGAGGGCAAGCCCAACCACTGTGGCTTGGAAGCATAAGGGGCAGCGGCTTGGAGCAGGAGGGCAAGACCAGCTGCAGGGGCTTGAAGCGGGAGCGAAGCCCGCCTCAGCGAGTTTCGCTCCCTTCTCTCTTTGCTCCAGCCACAGGAACCCTATTCTTGCAGGAATATTCCTGCAACAGGCCTCTAGTCCTACATAATAAAAGGGTAATATGCAAATTGACCCTAACAGTGAAATGACCAGAACGACCGCTTGACCAGTCACTATGAGGTGCACTAACCACCTCTCGGTCCCTTTCCCTGGTCAGCAGGCTCTGATCACCCGATGGTGAACAGGGAACCGGGGTGGGTGGCAGGATATGCGGGCAGGGCCAGGCCACACACAGAGGGCAACCCGTGGCGAGCAGGCGAGAATGGCCAACCTCTTGGTCCCTTCCCCCGGTCATCAGGCACCAATCGTCCAATAGTGAAGGAGGAACCGGGGGTGGATGGCGGCAAAGTCAGGGCTGGCTGTGGGCACTTGGGGAAGTTGGTCCTGATTTCAGACCAGGCCTAGGGACCATACCCACACATGAATTTCGTGTGTCGGGCCTCTAGTAATAATAAAAAAAAAGTAGATGAGGGTTTTCCTTTTGTTTTGTTCTGTGTTCTGAGATCTTGGCTTTTTGACCAGTGAGAATATTCTCTCTGGTCTCCTCCATCTGGAAGATGCACTTACAAGGGTGGAGATTGGTAGCCAGTCAAATATTTAGTCTGGGGTTTGAGACACACAGTCATGTAGTACTCTGTCCAGCTGTGATAGCTCTAGGGAACTCTGTCATAAGGGATCCTAGTACCTAAGGAGCCTTTGTCATCTCAGCCTTCACTGCTCTGTTAGTACTGGCAATGCCCCATGTCTGTATTGACTGCCCAGTGTCACAGATCAGCAGGTTTGTGGCTGGAGGCATCCCACTTTCCCATGAGGAACTGGAGACACCATTTCTACTACACCACCCTCACCACCTGTGCAAGGAAAGCCTTAGCTTTCTTAGACTAACATTGGGAGTTAATCTTTTGGATCTTTTGAGGGTTTCTCTCTTTTTGTTGTTGTTTCACTTTCTTTGTGGATCCCTCTTGTGTCCATGCTTAAAGCCATAAAAAACACTTCTTGGCTTTAGTTACTATTAAGGCAATCCTATTCATCAATGGCCAGAGGATAGATTCTTTGAATTGGGAAAACTTCTAAATTGAAAAAAAGTTTTTGAGAGCTCTCATCCTAAATAATTTATTTTTTGTAACCATAGAAAGACCCATTTTTGAAAAGGATACAAAGAAATACAGCAGCTAGCTTTTAGGGAGTCCCTTAGGAACCTTCCTAAATTTTCAGAAATTAAACTTCAAACAAAATTAAAGTTCACATCTAATGTAAATCTCTCTTCTCCTCCCTTTTGGACACCCCTTTATCCCCAATTCTGTGCCCCTTACTTTAGGATCACTGGGCCCCTGGTCTAACCCCCGTCCCTGTCAAAACCCAGCTCCATCTCCTCAGCCAATTCTCTTAAACCCTGAAATTCCTCCATCTTTCCTAGGAAATCCCTTAAACACCCAGGTGCCTGCTGTAACTCCTCTTTCCCTCTAAGATTTACACAAACCACTCCAGCCTAATCTCTAGGCTCAAAGTTACGCATGGAAATGCTAAAAGCCGGAAAATAAATTCAGCAAAAGCACCAGGGACGAACAATAAGGTTCGATTTGCTAGGCTGTCTAAGCAGGCTTTGCCAGCTTCAGGCCTTCCTATGCAATGGACTTTGCAGCTACCCAATTTTTTGAAGCTAGCTTGCAGGAATGCAGGAAGAAAAAAGAGTTAGAGTCAACAATTCTTGATTAGCAACTTGAATCTTTAGAAAAATAAAAGCATGACTCTGAAAGTAACTAAAAATTACTCAGACCACTTCCTATGTGCCTTCAGACATTTGAAGATATTATACAAATCAAAACATTGGAAGTATAGTTGTCCTGAACTTAAAAAAAGAAAAATTGAAATAATAATTACACTGGACTTCTTCTGATGTACCCCAAAAAACTGAGAAAATATAAATCTTTCCATGTCTTTGACATACAAACACCCTAGCTCATAATTGCCTGAGACTGAAAGAAAAAATGCAAAGAGGTTCTTTTAATATACAAACTGCTAAAAGAAATGCCTTGTCCAAACTGTAGACCTCCTTAAGATTACTTCCAGGGACAAATACAAATCTTAAAAAGTCTTTTCAATAAATAGTAAAAGCTTTAGCCATTTGAATAAACTTAATTTATTTCTACTGTTATTTATAAATTAGTGAATTTTATATTGTTTTAAAATAGAAATAAGATTTCTGTGTTTGTCCATATGTATGTCTACATAGATACATTGCAGCTATGTCACTTTTCTAACTCCAGATGATATTATAAAAATTAATTTGTTACAGATCTTTAATTAGCTTAAAATAAGCACATATGAATGGAATATTTTCAAGTTCACGTTATCTAGGACAATTTTCGGTGAATAAAATCTACAGTTGACCCTTGAACAATGCAGGATTGATTTGTGCATTTCTACTTATATGTAGATTTTTTAAAACTGTGTTTAAATGGACCCACACAGTTCAAACCCGCATTGTTCAAGGGTCAGCTGTATTTTCAAACTGTGGTTGGGAATCCCTGTTTGTGGAGGGTCAATTGAAGTTATATATGGATTTTCATCTGTGCAGGTGGTTGGTGCCCCTAACCCTCATGTACTTCCAAAAATCAACTGTAGCTTAAGTTTGTAGGCATGTCTTCAGAGTAATCGCATGAAATATAATGCAGATACATAACTTTTATTCTACCTGGGCATATTAGTCAAATAAGCTCATTTATCTCTGTTGCAAAATCTGTCAGTCCAAAAAATAACTGAAGATGATGGCTGATGTTGTCTAATGTCTATTGAAATCTTTGCATGTAATCTAGAACTGGCTGTTGGGAACAAGTTAATTAATAGATGTAGTTGGGACAAAAAAGTTTTAAATAAAGTTCTCAGTAATGATTGTTTCAACAATATGTCTACTTAAAAATAATTTTCCAAACCTCTTGGGTAACTTCCTCCCTTAACATTTTGTTCAGTTAAATTAAATGATGGGAATTCATTAAATGTCTGGATCATTTCCAAATAAGATAAAACACTGAAACACTAATTGCTAGAAAAGTATTATTTTTACTTTTGACCTCTTACTAGAGAGGATGTGTTAATAAACTTGGGTATGTCAATAAACTTGTCTTGTGCAACACTGAAAAATGATACCAAGAGGAAGCATGCAGTTTAGTAATTATATGCATTCATAAATATGTTAATCTAAAGGACACTGATATAACAGACAGTTCACAATTGCATACTAGTACTTCTGAGTTTCCACTAGAAATGAATGTTTCTAAGGGTTAAGAATTCTAACTAATATATGTGATTAAAGCTACCAGAAATAAAGAATGCAAGATAAGTAGGAGGTGAGTTTTCAATAAAAGAGGGTATAAGAAATAGAAATACATTTTGTTGAGGAAAAACAAAGTAATTTTATTCTAAAGAGAGGCAGAATAGGACAGAGAAAAAAGATGACAATACCTGAGTGTAAAAAGATACTTGTAACAGTTTTGAAAAAAAGGGAACTCTGAGAAAACATTAACGTGTAGTCAAGCTGGCTAAGATTGGAGCGGATTGAACTGAGTGAGTGAATTTCAATATCAAGAATAAGTTGCTGCAAAATTAGAATTTGGTTTTCTCTCTCCTTTAAAAGACCAAGCTACCTTGGACTATTAATAAAATTATGAAGGGTTTTCCTTGCCATTTGGATAGTTTGCCGAGAAAGCAAAGATTTTGTGTTTTACCAAAATAATTTTGTCTTTCATCAGGTCTTTGATTTTTCTTTTTTATAACTATGTATCCTTCAATATTTGCCTGTGAAGTTTCTAGTAGTCACCATGATTAAATAAATAAGTATTGTTTCACAATCACCTATGATCCGACCTGACCAAGTGTTTTAAAACCTTTTAATATTTTGACAAACTTCCCCAAATCAAACCCTACATAGTCTTTTTAACCTCAAACTAACTTTGACATTTTTCAGAGTGCCCCTAAGTATCTCAAAGATTTGCTCTCTCTCCTTATAAAAAGAGATGTTAAACTAATTGGGATTCCTTGATATGTTAAAATTAATGAAAAGCATTGTTAAATGAGGAATAATAATTGCATTATATTTGTATACATGCATGTTATTAACATAGTGATCCAGAAATTGTATGCAATTTCCAAAAATCTGATATGTAATATTACCAAAGTTCCAGTTAATTTTTATAATGTTGTATATCCCCAAAAGAATCAAATTTCTGTTATTTGCATTATAATGAACTCTCATCAGATCTTTAACAATGGGTATTTTAAAGTCTTTTGTCATTGAAAGATTTATTGTTTTAATGTGATGCTTTGCAAAAAAAAAAAGTTCATGTAAAAATACTTCATCTTCAAGGAGATTCAAAAAATACTTCTGAGAAATACAGGTTTCTGATAACTTTCAGATCATTTCACTGACTGGATAAGAATTTACAATAACTCAAGAGAAAACTAGATTCATAAACCATTATCAAAGAGATCAAGATTAACAAAAATTAAAACCATAGGATTGAATGAACTGATCAAGATGATTATAACTTTATAAACTTTTATTTGAAATATTGCTGGTTCTTTATTTTTTTTTATTTCCAGATATAAGAAAGTCTTTCCTCTTAAGCTAACTATTATTATAACTATTTGGTAAATTATACATGTGTAAACAGAATGGAGACATTTATCTATCTTGTTCTCCCTTCCTAATCCTTCCAGAATTTAGGAACTCAGTATTCTTATTTCCATGGCAATATTGTCACTATTTACAGAAGTTCAATGAGAATGTTCTTCTTGTAACAGGACCCAATTGGAAACACTGGTTTTATTGCCAAGCCTTTGAATGGAAAGTACATGTGCATATACAACTCTCCAAATTAATATTTCCAATTTTCTCCCCCCACTTCTGATCTGAAATCTTTGAGAACTAAAACAGACCTTTTTCCTGACACTCTGCAAACTGAAGCTAGATGACTTACTATAAACTTCAGAGAAATCACATCAACATTCCATGTGTAGACAATTTGGGTCTCTTGTGTGGGTCTCTCAGAGTTTTTCTGAACACGGATAACATCATCTGGGACCAAGTGCAGAGGATACTTTGATCCTGACATCTATAACTCTTTTCCACAGGCTACCCTCAGAACTCAGAAACTGGCTTGTAATTTGCTCAAATCAAAATCATTAATCATTGATTTTCTTTTGTGTTCCTAGAAATGCCTTATACCCAATTGCTTGCATCATAGGTCTAGCTTTGTGAGCCCTCCAGCATTGTCATCTTCTGAAGTGAGACACAACCTTTTACCTGAACTTACCTATCATCCAGACTAAGAGACTGGTTCAGTGAGATGTCACAGTCTACCATCTCAACTTCTTTGGGAAGTTTCAAAGTTTGGATTGAAGGGAAGCAAAATTTGCCATCCTAAAATATGCCACTTTAGCATATTGATTAGTTTGAATTAAAGGTGCTTAAGAAACTGGCTATGCAAGAAGGACACTCTGACCTTCCTCTCTGTCTTCCTGAAAGTGGGACATAAATCTCCCCTGTGAAAGGAAGCCTTGCTGCACCAGGAGGTAAAGTGTCATCCTGATTAGCTGACATAGGAAATTCAGGGCTGACAGGTTGTGTAAATAAACTCTGCTTAGATTATTTACTAATTAGTATCCAAGCCTAACAAAGTTATTCTTTCTTTGTCTAAAAATTATGAAATCTACCTGCTTTGTCATTTCTTCAGGATCCATATCTATGAGACCACCATTGGTACAAAATTAAATTTGATTTCCTCCTGTTAATCTGTCTCATGTCAATTTAATTCTTAAACCAGACAGAAGAATCTAGAAGGGTGGAAGAATTTTTTTTTTCATTTCCTGTTAGGTGTATGTGTCTATGTCTGAGATGTAGTGAGAAAGATGGATATAATTGACAGCTGTAAAAACATCTGTTATTAAGTGTTAACTTCCTATCATCAATTTGTTTGTTTTCTCTGATTCTAAAATGATTTTAGAACTCTGAAATAAGCATAATTCTCTTTACATGCCTCTCACATTTTTTAGGCACTTTCTCCTTCTCCTCATTGCTCACAAAGCCCCCACTTCATCTCCTAACTCAGACCCAATCTTTCCTGACCATGCTAGTCACTCCACAGAGCTCTGAACTAACATTAATATTTGGCTTCCCATTGTCTCATACATCATGTTCCCATTTTCTAAGGCAAGCATATCCACTAAAATAAGCTGAATTATAAAGTACAAAATACTGTGAGGAAATAGGCGAGATCTGTATGGAATTGCTTAAACAGACAATGTAGTTTTCACCACCTGCCTAAGATCATCACCAGAATTTCAGAAAAAAAGCTAAAATCTGAACTCAATAACAGCATCCCAATGGTAAGTTGTGCCGAATATAGTGAATGTACAAACAGGCCAAGAATGTGTCGTGGCTTGCTTGGATGTGCAATATTACTAATTTGCATATTTTGCAAGTTATCACTGAGGTTTCATGATTTGTCCAAGTAAAGTGTTTAAAAATATAAAAGTTTAATGGGTTTATAGTCCATTGCACTTTCTGACATTGCTTGTTGACACATCCTAGTATATTTTAATGTTTTTTCACACTTGACATGACATTACTGTATAGTAATTAGATTCCCATAAATATGTTCAGTAATGATTGCTATTAAACTGATTAGCCATCGATTCCTTCATATCAATTTGACAATTCTCCTTATCAAATTAAACAAGTCAACAAGATTATGACAGTCTTAACTTACATCATTTAATTTAAAGAGAAGAATAAGAAAAATAATATACTAGGACAACATGCTTGGCATTGATGCCTGTAAATTCATTTTCAATAACTGTTGAGTTTTATTCAATGTACGTATGTAAGTTTTCTTATATCACAAGAATTGAAAAATCAGGATTCAAGTGAAAAGTATTCAATTTGCAATGTCCCTAGGAATCCAGAAATAAATTGTAAAATAAATGTGAAAGGAATATCACATAGATTTTCTTTATCCCAGAATATTTACCTTAGCCAAGCAGATCAAAGGAGTTTATGCTGTTTTACATATACATAATTCTTAAGATAAAAAGCAAAAGGAATTATTCTACCTGAAAGAATCCCCTAACTGCTTCCTTTCACTCTGAATTCTTCTGAACACATTCCTATCCCTCAAATTTCTATACAACATAGGGATAATATCCAAACTATACACTCTGGAATTTTGGTTTTCTGCCATTATCTCTAACAGGGACTCTATTTCAGAGGATCTTGTCTAATCACTGTCCTCCAAACAAAATGTCTCAGAATCTCCTGCACAGTTCTCTCTGGTCACTGATTCCTTTGGTCTTTCTATGAAATATTTTGGGATTTTGCAATTGCAGTGTTTTTTTCTTTCTGTCTTCCTCCACATGAGAGTGTAAAGCATGCAAAGGTGTTTCTTTTTCACCCTAAGCTGTCACAAATGGTCACAGACATTTTATGCTACACAACTCTAGGGGATCCTATGAATAATGACCACAAAGTAAACAGTGATCTCTGGTGAGATGTCTATTTCCACCAACTTTGTATCTCATAATCAATGAGTGGCTGAGCAAACACTGGACAAACACCCAACAGTGGGAAATAACAAACTTTGCATCATTTTCAAAAGCAGAAATGAGAAGAACAAAATGAATGAAAAAAAAAATATTGACTCTGCCCATGTATCTGCCCAGGTCAGAGAATCTTCTTACCTTCATTGTCCAACTGCTCTGTTTCTAATGGTGAGTCTGGCTGATGAACCCAAACCCAGAAAGTTTAGAGATTAGATCTTCCCATTTATCCAGGGGAGGTATTTGCAACTGAGAGTTGCACCTCAGTTATCTTTATAGACTGCTCGTCTGCATTGCTGTCAGCCTTATGCTAACTTTTGTTTGTTATTGTTTCTATGAAACAACATCTAATTTCTCTTTTCTAATATTTCTGATAAAAACTCAGGGAATTGTTTTAAAAACCTTTCTTATTCCCCACCTCCCACTCCCCAGTCTTTTGATCACTCTTCCTCCGCTTTTTTTTTTTTTTTTTTTTAAATTCTTTTCTGGTTTCATTCTCTAGTGATCGTTCTTTAATGTCCGTATATGTCTATCTGTCTACCCCCGTCTCAGGCAATTCATCCAATTATCATATTTCCAGATCATCTCTATGTGGACGATAGACAATAATTTCTATTTAATTATACAGTAGAGGCCCAGTGCACATATTCATGCAAGGGCAGGGTCTCTAGCAGCTGCTGGCTGCAGGCCAGGGCCTCCCTTCTTACCTGCCTTGGCCTGGTACCGCCCACTCACTTGCTCTACCATTCCACTGTGGTCCTGCTCTCATCAGGGCCCATCAGGGCTGGCAGCACCTCCACTCCCACCCGCTGCCAGCGCTGCATTGCAGCTGCTCACCATGTTCCATGCTGCCCCCTGGTGGTCAGCACACATCTAACTCCTGGCCAGTTGAACTCCCACTCGTGGGGACAATTTGCATATTAGCCTTTTATTATGTAGGACTAGAGGCCCGGTGCACAAAAATTTGTGCACTCGGTTGTGGGGGGGTCCCTCAGCCCGGCCTGTGCCCTCTCGCAGTCTGGGACCCCTCCAGGGATGACCACCTTCTGGCTTAGGCCTGCTCCCTGGGGGATTGGGCCTAAGCTGGCAGTCAGACATCCCTCTGGCAGCCCGGGAGCCCTCAGGGGATGTCTACTTGCCAGCGGGGAGCAGGCCTAAGCTGCACTCAGACATCCTTAGAGCTGCTGAGGAGGCAGGAGAGGCTCCCACCACCACCATTGTACTGGCAGCCATTAGCCTGGCTTGTGGCTGAGCAGAGCTCCCCCTGTGGGAGTGCACTGACCACCAGAGGGCAGCTCCTGCATTGAGCGTCTGCCCCTGGTGGTCAGTGTGTGTCATAGTGACCAGTCATTCCAAGTTGTTCTGCTGTTAGAGTCAGTTTGCATATTACCCTTTTATTATATAGGATAGCGGCCTGGTGCATGGGTGGGGGGTCCTGCTTGGGTGCCTGGCCAGTCTGGGTGAGGGGCTGAGGGCTGTTTGTAGGCTCGCCAAGCCACCCTGGTGACGAAGCTCCCAGCCTCTCCTTTTATTTTTTTTATTCTTGGATTTATTTACCTTCTATAATTGAAACTTTGTAGCCTGGAGTGGAACTCAGAGCTGGCCAGGACGGGCCTCCTGCTCACTCCAGCTCCGTGGCCTCGGCCGGCTGAAAGCAGGTATCTGGGGTGTATTTACCTTCTATAATTGAAACTTTGTTGCTTTGAGTGGAGTTCAGAGCCGGCTGGGAATCTTGGCTTCCTCCATCACTGGAGCAACCAAGCCTCCTGCTCGCTTCAGCTCTGTGGCTGCCGGCCGCCATCTTGGTTGGGTTAATTTGCATATTGTCGCTCTAATTGGCTGGTGGGCATGGCTTAAGGCATAGCAAAGGTATGGTCAATTTGCATGTTTGTCTTTTATTAGTGTAGATTCCTGACTCTTATTCAAGCTTCACACCCATATTTCCAATGCTCCACTGATCATAATCAATGAGATATGTTGCTATCCATGAAAGTTTAATGTGTCCAAACAAAACCTTACTTAAGTTAATTCTTCCTTCCTTCTTCGTATCTGTTAAGGAATTACCAGTCTTCCTCTCACCAAGGACTGAAACCTTGAAGCTATCTTTTTTATTTCCTCTACTTATCTCCCCTAACCCCCAAACCCATCAGTAATCAAGGCATACTAATAATTCATTCAAAATTACATCTCAGATATGTCACTCTATTTTTAAAAATATATTTTATTGATTTTTTACAAAGAGGAAGGGAGAGGGATAGAGAATTAGAAACACCAATGAGAGAGAAACATTGATCAACTGCCTCCTGCACACTCCCCACTGGGTATGTGCCCATAACTAAGGTACATGCCCTTGACCGGAATCGAGCCTGGGACCTTTCAGTCCCCAGGCCGACGCTCTATCCACTGAGCAAAACCTGCCAGGGCAGATATGCCACTCTTTTGCATTCATAGCTCACCACAGTGTATGTCCTATTACTTCAGATCTGGATTTTGATTAAGATATAGAAATCATATAGTGAGCACCTGTTAGGTACCAAATATTGCTAGCTGCTTTCACAAACATGAATGTTTCTCTAGATTCTCTCTCTTCCAAACCGTCCTTAAGATGATAATTTAATAACCTCTTCTTTCTATTGGCAAAATTCCTGCAGTGGTTCATTTGAGGTCATCCAACAATATTTTTTCATTTCATTTCAACATGAACTCTATTCCACCAAAACTACATCTTTGCTTATTGCTTCATAACTGTAATATATTAATAAATTGGCCATTCTTTTTCAATCCTCATGTAAATACTACATAGTGATGTGAATTTGTACATTCTCCAGTCAAAATGTGGCATCCATTTCTTCACTTTGTCTTGTGACTGGCTTTGGCAATATGATAAGCGGAGACTTTAAAAGTGGTTTTTCAAATGGCAAACAGATATATGAAAAGTTGCTCAATTTTACTAGCTATTAGGGAAATGCAAATGAAAGCTATAATGAGATACTACCTGTTAGAATGGCTATTATCAACCGGACAAGTAATAACAAATATTGGAGAAGTTGTGGAAAAAAATGAACTCTCATTCACTGCTGGTAGGAATGTATACTGGTACAGCCACTATGGAAAACAGTATGGCAGGTCCTCAAAAAATTAACAATAGAGACACCATATGACCCAGCAATCCCTCTTTTGGGTATTTATTCAAAAAACTTGAAAACATTGATTTGCAAAGATATATGCATCCCTATGTGCACTGCAGCATTATCCATGGTGGTCAAGACATGAAGACAAAGTGTCCTTTGACAGATAATTGAATAATGGAGTTGTGGTACATATATAATATGGAATACTACCCAGCCATAAGAAAATATATGGGACAATATGGATGGACCTTTAGAATATTATACTTAACAAAATAACTTATAAAAAGCTAAAAACCAGATGATTTTACTCATATGTGTGTTATAAAATTGAAACTCATAAACACAGACAACAGTATAGTGGTTACCAGAGAGAAGGAAGGTGAGGTGCAATAAAGGGTAAAAGGAGCCAAATATATGATGATAGAAAATTATTTGATTTTTGGAGCTTGGCACACAATGCAATATACAGATCATATACCATAGAAGTCTATGCTTGAAACCTATATATTCTTATTAACTGATGTCACCCCAATAAAGTTAATAAAAATAAAAATGAGCATATTTGCCAATGATACATCTGATATGGGGATAATTTCCAAAATATGTAAAGAACTTATACAACTTAACACCAGGAAGACAAACAATCCAATTAAGAAATGGTCAAAGGACCTGCATAGATACTTTTTCAAAGAGGACATACAGATGGTCAAGAGACATATGAAAAAATGCTCAGTGTCACTAATCATCAGAGAGATTCAAATTAAAACCATAATGAGATATCACCTCACACCTGTCAGAATGGCTACCACCAATAAATCAACAAACAACAAGTCTTGGTGAGAATGTGGAGAAAGGGGAACCCTTGTGTACTGTTGTTGGGAATGCAGACTGGTGCAGTCACTGTGGAAAACAGTATGGAGTTTCCTCAAAAAATTAAAAATGGAACTGCCAACAATTCCACTTCTAGGAATTTATCTGAAAAAATTCAAAACACTAATTTGAAAGAATATATGCACCCCTATGTTCACTGTAGCATTATAATAGCCACGGTCTGGAAGCAGACCAAGTACCCATCAATAGGTAAGTGGATAATAAAGCTGTGGTACATTTACAAAATGGAATGCTACACAGACATAAAAAAGAATTCAATCTTAACCTTTTGTGATAGCATAGATGGACCTGGAGATTATTATGCTAAGTGAAATAAGCCAGCCAGATAAAGACAAGTACTATATGATCTCACTTATATGTGGAATTTAATGAATAAAATAAAACAATGAGCAAAATAATCATGGATACATAGAACAGACTGATGGCTGTGTGTGTGTGTGTGTATGTTGAGGGGGAACTGGATGAAAGAAGGTGAAGGGATTAGCCAAAGAACACACATGATTAACCCTTTGAGTGCCAACCAATATCCTAGGAACTATGCTAAAATTGCCAAGGCATTTTTGCTGATTTTACAGCAGTTTAGGAAAAAAATTATGAATCACAAGTAAATAAAGCTCATATTCAAAAACTTAAGGAAACCTTTACTACATTTGTTTTCATCTTTGACATATATTGTTTGCTGATTGTATTATAAAATACTAGTAGAAAAAAATTTGAACAAAACATATAATGTTTTTTTTTTAATTAAATCTTTATTGTTCAGATTATTACATTTGTTCCTCTTTTTTTCCCCCCCATAACTCCCTTCCTCCCAGTTCCCGCCCCACCCTCCGCCCTCACTCCCCACCCACTGTCCTCATCCATAGGTGCACGATTTTTGTCCAGTCTCTTCCCGCATCTCCCACACCCCCCACACCCCTTTCCCCCCCAGGAATAGTCAGGCCATTCCCTTTCTATGTCCCTGATTCTATTATAATCACCAGTTCATTCTGTTCATCAGATTATTTATTCACTTGATTCTTAGATTCACTTGTTGATAGATGCATATTTGTTGTTCATAATTTGTATCTTTACCTTTTTCTTCCTCTTCCTCTTCTTAAAGGATACCTTTCAGCATTTCATATAATCCTGGTTTGGTGGTGATGAACTCCTTTGGCTTTTCCTTATCTGTGAAGCTCTTTATCTGACCTTCAATTCTGAATGATAGCTTTGCTGGATAAAGTAGTCTTGGTTGTAGGTTCTTGGTATTCATCACTTTGAATATTTCTTGCCACTCCCTTCTGGCCTGCAAAGTTTCTGTTGAGAAATCAGCTGACAGTCGTATGGGTATTCCCTTGTAGGTAACTGAGTTTCTTTCTCTTGCTGTTTTTAAGATTCTCTCTTTATCTTTTGCTCTTGGCATTTTAATTATGATGTGTCTTGGTGTGGTCCTCTTTGGATTCCTTTTGTTTGGGGTTCTCCGTGCTTCTTGGACCTGTAAGTCCATTTCTTTCACCAGGTGGGGGAAGTTTTCTGTCATTATTTCTTCAAATAGGTTTTCAATATCTTGCTCTCTCTCATCTTCTGGCACCCCTATAATTCTGATGTTGGTACGCTTGAAGCTGTCCCAGAGGCTCCTTACACTATCCTCGCATTTTTGGATTCTTTTTTCATTTTGCTTTTCCGGTTGGGTGTTTTTTGCTTCCTCGCATTTCAAATCATTGACTTGATTCTTGCGCTCCTCTGGTCTGCTGTCGGGAGTCTGTATAATATTCGTTATTTCAGTCCATGTATGCTTAATTTCTAGTTGGTTCCCCAATATAAGATCGAGGGTCTCATTAGTTTTCTTGTAGATCTCATTAAGTTTATCGGCGGCTTCTAAACAGTTCTTGAGAGACCTTAAAAGTGTGGTTCTGAACTCTATATCTTCCATTGACAATTTTGTCCTGTTTCTTTGTCTCCGAATTTTGTTATGCTTCCTTGGTGCACCCCCTAGTGGTCTTTGTGCGCAGTCTTATAGTTAAATCTTGATTGTTGTAGCTAATTCCAGGGAAGGTTTGACCTCCAGGCCAAGTGGCTATGAGAATCAGCTGTGTCAGCAGTGAGAGAACTTCTGTCCTCTAGGGAGGTGCTAATCTAGCCTTTGCCTGAGGCTATCCGGCAAATGCCTCTGTGCAGGGCTTGGGCGGGGCGGGTCGAACAGGATCAACAGGGTGGGCTGGAGAGAGCAGTTATGGCGGCTCTCAGTCCTGTCCCCAGGGGCTCTGCCTCTCTGAGTCCCAGCACCCGCTGCAAAGCTCAGAGAGAAAGCTGCACTCGCTCTGACCGAAGCCAGACAGTCCCGCTTCTCCCGTTTGAGTCTGGGTTCCTAAAGACTCGCCCGGATCTGGAGCTCAGATTCTGCGACTCCCTCCCAATTGAAAACGCCAACCGCGCCCTCCGCCGCCAGCCCGCTCCGCGCACTCCGCACCTCAGAATTTGACTTCAGCACTGCGCCTCCTCTGAGTGTCCGAATGCGTTTCTCTTTCCTCCTAGTTGTAGGATTCCACTCAGCCAGCGTTCCTGTGGTTCTGGGTGATGTCCCTTCCGTTTTTTGGTTTCACTTTTGAAGTAGTTGTTCAAAGCAGCAAACTCCGGCGTTAACCTATGCCGCCATCTTGGTTCTCCCAAAACATATAATGTTAAAATAGAGGGACACCCTTCTCCAATATCTTCCACAAAATCGTCATCTTCACACCAAAAATTGACATATTTAGCAATATCATCATCACTAATAAAAGCAGACTTAGAACTGGATGCCATTTCGAAGCTTTAGGGCTACAAAATCTGAGTAAACTTTATAATATCATAGTGCCTGTAAAAAATTAGGCAGATAAATGCCAGTGGTCAATTTTAGAACTACAAACATTTGGCATCATAAGTAATCTGCACTTAGGTGCCATCTGTCAATAAAGAGTGAACTACTAGCATCTAATAGTGACACTGCAGGAGGAGTGCAATAGAGTTCCCGACACTTTTGGCGAAAGACAGGAGGAGCGCGCTCATGGGCACTCTAGGGGTTAACCGATAACCCACAGACACAGGCAACAGAGGGAAGGGGGGTAGGGCTGGGTAGAGGTGGACAAAGAGGCTTGGGGGGCGTGGAGACATTTGTAATAGTATCAACAATAAAAATAAAGTTACAAATACAGAATAAAAACTCTTTTGGCAAATAAAAAAAAATGGTTTTGCACTAGAACTTGCCCACACTTACTGCACTTGGAACCCTGAGAACAACATGTTAATGACGCTAAACTAGCATGATGGAGGACCACTCTAGCTGACATTGGAAAATCACCAGGCATGGAATGAGGCCATCCTTAATTACCAGCCATCAGCCAAACCAACAGCTGCCCAGAAACCCCATGAAAATGAGCAGAAGCAGGAAGCCTGGACTAAAACTATCCAGGCATCCACAAAATCATGAACTAAATAAATTAGTTGTTTTAAATCATTAAGTCTTGGCGTGGTTTGTTATGTAGAAAAAAAACTAATCAATACCTTAGTTTTGTTGCCTTTTTTAAAAAAATGTCTTTCTTAAATACTATGGTTCCATGATGTTCTCTCTCTTCTCTTTTTCTGAGTGCTTATAGAACTCTGACTGTGCTGATAGCCCCAGGAGATACCGGAATTTTCTCATGCAATTCCACAAGTATTTCTTTCGTGGTAACAACTGGTCTGTACCACTTATCAGGTACTTAATCATATCCCGCTTCATTATTCATATCTTATGAGTTGAAGTCTATTTTCTCCAAGTAGGTAATAAATCTGACCTACCTCCTTGAAATTTTGGAGTCTGTTCAAAATTTATCAGCATTCCATGGCCAAAGTGGACTTTTGAGAAATAACTACTGATTAAATAAACACCCTTCTACAATTAAAAGAAACACAAAAATATTAAACTATTTCAGTGCAAAATTAGATTGATAGTTTCTATGATTGAAAAGACACATTCAACTAGGTTGTACATTTGAGCTTGATTATCTTCTCTGCCCTACTTCTGTGCTCATCTCAGAAATATGACTTAAGAACGCCCTGCCCAGAGAGACACACAAGAGCAAAACAGGGGGGGGGGAAGTAAGAACTGGTTTGCCCTTGATATATTTTTCTAATCCTTCTTAATAAGTGTTGGGATGAAAGTGGTTTATCTTATTTATCTTTCAGCTTCACGTCAACTGTGCATTGTGATGTGCATAGGATACACAATGAAGCTGAGATTTTTCTTCTACGGGACCATTAAGTTAGAAGTTTCTGCTTTTATTTTCTGGAGTGCCTACAGCATTTTTAGCTCAGTGCTGCATTAAAGTAATTTTTACATTTAATATAGAATAAAGGCAAAGCTGTCTCACAATGCCCTAACCACAGGTATGTGGGCGAACAGTTGTCTACAGATTATAGGTTGGAAACAGATTCAAGGGAAAGCTAAGAAAGGCAAAACAACTCAATTTGGAAAGTGAATCAGCCTTAGAATTGGCATGCTTCAGTGAGGATGGCGTGTTTTCTTTCCTGCTTCTGAAATGCTGCCCCAATATAAATTCTGCTTCTAAGATGTAAGGGATGTTGCATTTCAATCTGGAGAGGTTTTGAGGCTCACTGAGTTCAGATTCTATTAAAAAAAATAGTATAGCATATGTAGTTTCCATCAACCTGCTGTTAAAAACAAATGCTTACATCTAATTATCATCTCTAGGTATTTTATCTTCTCTGTACCTATCAACTTCTATACCTTAAAGTCTTGGCCCATAAATGGGGAACTATATGTCACCTAAATAAGAATATAATAGTTGAAATCATTTTGCAATTATTTGTGATGGCTACATGTTTGGCTTGTTTTTACTTTTATGTCTTTATCCATACATTCTTCGGGGCAAAGACTATGATAATGCAGCCTCCTTTGTTCTTGGATTTCTGATTAGTTTCAGCCTATCTAATCTAATAAAAGACAAATAAGGTAATTAACTGTACCTCTAACACACTTCCCATTGGCTAAACAGGGCGATATGCAAATTAACTGCCAACCAAGATGGCGGGTGGCAGCCAGACAGCTGAAGAAAACAGGAGGCTTGGTTGCCCTGGCGATGGAGGAAGCCAAGATTCCCTGCCTGCCGCTGCCGGGCTCTGAGCTGCACTCTAAGAAACAATGTTGCAATTATAGAAGCTAAACAAACCCCAGATACCTGCTTTCAGCCAGCCGGCCTCAGAGCTGGAGCTGCAACAGTCTTTCAATTATAGAAGCCAAACAAACCCAGATACCGCTTTCAGCAGCCGAGGCCTCAAGCTGGAGCTGGCCTCAGAGCTAAAGATGGCTCTCAGTTCCAGTGACAGCCATAGAAGGTAAATAAATCTCAGAATAAAAAAGAAAAAGAAAAAAAGGAGAGCTTCAGTCACCTGCCAACCTGAAATCGGCCATCAGCCCCTCATCCAGGCTGGCCAGGCACCGAAGCAGGACCCCAACCCTGATCTGGGACACCCTTCAGGGCAAACCAGCCAGCCCCCACCCGTGCATCAGGCCTCTATTCTATATAGTAAAAGGGTAATATGCAAACTGACCCTAAGAGCAGAAAGACTGGGACTGACTGGTCAGTATGACACACACTGACCACCAGGGGGCAGACGCTCAATGCAGGAGCTGCCCTCTGGTGGTCAGTGAGCTCCCACATGGAGGAGCTCTGCTCAGCCACAAGACAGGCTGATGGCTGCAGTACAGCAGTGGTGGTGGGAGCCTCTCCTGCCTCCTCAGCAGCTCTAAGGATGTCTGACTGCAGCTAGGTCTGCTCCTCACTGGCAAGTGGACATCCCCTGAGGGCTGCTGGGCTGCCAGAGTGATGTCTGATTGCCATCTTAGGCCCAATCCCCCGGGGAGCAGGCCTAAGCCTGCAAGTGGTCATCCCCAAGGGTTCCCAGACTGCGAGAGGGCACAGGCCAGGCTTAGGGATCCCCTCCCCGAGTGCAGAAATTTTTGTGCACCGGGCCTCTAGTCCTATCTAATAATAGACAAACGTGTTAATTAACCATACCTCCACTACGCTTCCCATTGTCTAATCAGGGTGATATGTAAATTAACTGCCAGCCAAGATAGCAGCCAGCAGCCATGCAGCTGAAGCGAACATGAGGCTTGGTTGCCCCGGCAATGGAGGAAGCCAACGTTCCCCACCTGTGTGGCCCAGCTCTAGGCTACACTCTAATAAACAATGCTTCAATTATAGAAGCTAAACAAACCCCAGATACTTGCTTTCAGCCAGCCAGCCTCGGAGCTGGAGCCGGAACAAAGTTTCAATTACAGAAGGTAAATAAATCCCAGAATAAAAAAGAAAAAAAAAGAAAAACAGAAGAGACTGGGAGCTTCAGTTGCAGGCTTGGCCCACCTGAAAACAGCCCTCAGCCCCTCATCCAGGCTGGCCAGGCACCCCAATGGGAACCCCCATCCTGAGGGTGTGTGATCAGCTGCACACAGCCATCAGCCCCTCACCCAGGCTGGCCAGGCACCCCAGTGGGGACCCCCACCCTGAAGGGAGTGCGGGCAGCCTTAAAACAGCCATCAGCCCTTCATCCAGGCAGTCCAGGCACCCAAGCAGGACCCCCACCCTGATCCGCGACACCATTCAGGGCAAACCAGCCAGCCCCCTCCCATGCACCAGGCCTCTATCCTATATAGTAAAAGGATAATATGCAAACTGACCCTAACAGCAGCAAGACTGGGAATGACTGGTCACTATGACACACACTAACCACCAGGGGGAAGACGCTCAATGCAGGAGCTGCCCTCTGGTGGTCAGTGAGCTCCCACATGGAGGTGCTCTGCTCAGCCACAAGGAAGGCTGATGGCTGCCAGTACAGCGGTGGTGGTGGGAACCTCTCCTGCCTCCTCAGCCGTGCTAAGGATGTTCGACTGCAGCTTAGGCCTGCCCCCCGCTGGCAAGTGGACATCTCCCGAGGGCTGCCGGGCTGCCAGAGTAATGTCTGATTGCCATCTTAGGCCCAATCTTCCGGGGAGCAGGCCTCAGCCAGGATATGGTCATCCCCTACGGGGTCCCAGACTGTGAGAGGGCACAGGCCGGGCTGAGGGACCCCCCCGAGTGCACAAATTTTTGTATACTGGGCCTCTAGTCTTATATAATAAAAGCCTAATATGCTAAGTATCCAATCATCTGATTGGCCATTCAACCAATCAAAGTGTAATATGTTAATGATATGCTAAGGCAGCTCAACCATTCACTATGATGTGTACTGATTATCAGGGGGCAGAAGCTCTGACTGGTAGGTTAGCTTGCTGCTGGGGTCTGGCCAATCTGGACTGAGCGAGATGGGCCAGACACGCCCTGGATTCCTCCTGTGGTCCCTCCCCAGCTGGCCAACCTCCTGCGTTCCTCCCTGGCCCCCATCATGCACCAGTAGGGTTCCTCAGCCTGGCCTGAACCCTCTTGCAATCTGGGACCCCTCAGGGGATGTCGGAGAGCCAGTTTTGGCACGATCCCACAGGCCAGGCCGAGGGACCCCACTGGTGCACGAATTCGTGCACCGGGCCTCTAGTATATAATAATTCTGCATATTCTTCTTTTTTTTTCTTCAAAAGCTATACTCCCCAGTGACAAGCAATTGGAAATACACTCCCAATTAAGTGAGCATGGGATTGGTAAAGTAGAAAGAGATATCAGAGAATCTGAGGTTAAAATGAAAGAAATAGGTTAGATTCTTTCCCTTTTCTAAGTCTTTAAGGCTAAAGACTTATTTTGTTCATTCAATCCCATACTCCATTCTTATACTGATCAAAAACGAATGTGCCAAAAACTAGAAGCAGCAAGAAGCTAGTTCAGTAAGTGAATAAATTAACTGTGGTATAGCCACACAAGGGGATAGTATCCAGCAATATAAAGAAATGTGATCAAACAATGAAAAGACCTGAGTGAATCTTAAATGCATATTGCTAAGTGAAAGAAGCTTGTCTGATACCAATTATATAACATTCTGAAAAAGGCAAAACTATAGAGACAGTAAAAAAAATCAGTGGTTTCCATGGATTCAGGGATGGGGGGTGGTGATTAGATGAAACAACTTTTTTTTTTAGGGTAGTGAACTTACTCTGTGTGGTTCAGTGGATACATAATACTATGAATTTGTTAAAACTCATAGAACTTTAAAGCAAAAAAAAGTGAACATTATCTATGCATATTTTTAAAAATCATTTATGAGGTTGAGGCTCCCAGATGGAATCAAGAATGTGAAAAGACACATCTAACTGTATAACAAATGTATGGAACAACCTCACTGAAGAGGGTGGAGGGAAAGGTGCTGATCTACATAATTTTGAAAGTTGATAAATTTGCTTCCCTTGGGTGTACAGGTTAACAATTCTCAAACCACTACATAGGTATAGTGGAATCAAAATGGGAAATTTAGTGCAAGGCAAATGGGAACTTTATGGACTATCTTCACAGTTTTTCTGTAAATCTAAAAGTAAGTTTATTAAAGAATGTTATACAAATACTTTGTTTTGTACTGTTCTAGACTTTAAGAAAAAGAAGAATCGAGAAGTTTACAGTCATACAAAAAAGCTATGGTAGAATAGTGTGGGTTATCTTTATAGATACTATTTGATTTATTCCTGTATGTTATTCTCTCCACTTTACAGATGACCAAAATGAGTTTCAAGTAAATTATATAAGGTTCCCCAAACCAAGACTGGGGCCAACAATCTGCATGACTCAAAGTGCATGCCTCTTGCACTACTGAGAGTTCTCCACATTGGAATAGATAGGATATGTGTTCAAACTATGGAATTTAAAACAGCTGGTATCAAGTGCTATGAATGGAACCAAAAAGACAGTGCTGTTGATGTTGAAGGAGGGTGAGCTCTACTAGGCTTCATGGTAGAAGGAGCTTTTGAGTTGGGTATTAAGAGGCAAGTATGATTTTGGTAGATGAGGAGCAGGGAAAGTAATTTCATGAAGGTGAAACAGATGGAATCAAAGGCCATAAGACAGGGTCTAGGAGTTAAAGCTGGTGTAGTTTGGACAGATGGTAGTGGTTATCTATGAGAATACTAAAAGAAAACCAATGAAAGAAAGTTTTTTTTTTTTTCTCTTCATAGTCTTTTGTCCCCCAAATCCAGACAGAGACTCAGCAAAACATTACTAGTATAACATGAAGATCCCCTAATCCCTCAATAAACATAGTAAAGTCCTTTATGAAAGACCTGGTAGAAGTCCTAATGATACACACACACACACACACACAGGGCTTATACACATTGAATTCTCACACATTAGGAGAAAGTGAAAGTGGCCATTTATTAAACTTCATTATTGTCAGGTTTATATCAGCCTCCTTTACATTCACCTAGCAAATACCTATTCTCAACCAGGCACTATTTTAGGCAACGAGAACCTAATGACATTGTCTGTTCTCTTTCTTATTGTATGACTAGAGGCCCAGTACACGAATTCGTGCACCAGTGCGGTCCCTTGACCTGGCCTGCGGGATCAAGCTGAAACCAGCTCTCGGACATCCCCAAAGGTTCCTGGATTGAGAGAGGGTGCAGGCCACGCCAAGGGATCCTGCTTGTGCATGATTGGACCAGGGAGGGGAGCAGGAGGTTGGCCAGCTGGGGAAGGACTGTGGGAGGGTTCCAGGGCATGGTTGGCCCCTCTTGGTCAATCCTGATCAGCTCGACACCAGCAGCAAGCTAACCTTCTGGTCAGAGCTTCTGTCCCCTGGTGGTCAGTGCACACCATAGAGAGTGGTTGAGTGGCCTTAGCATATCATTAGCATATTATGCTTTACTGGTTTAATGTAGCGGTTCTCAACCTGTGGGTCACGACCCCTTTGGGAGTTGAACCACCCTTTCACAGGGGTCGCCTAAGACCATCGGAAAACACATATATAATTACATATTGTTTTTGTAATTCATCACTATGCTTTAATTATGTTCAATTTGTAACAATGAAATTGGGGGTCACCACAACATGAGGAACTGTATTAAAGGGTCACAGCATTAGGAAGGTTGAGAGCCACTTGTTTAATGGATGACCAGACGACCGGACACTTAGCATATTAGGCTTTTGTTATATAAGATGATCATTTGTTTATATGTCTATCTTCCTGCTAGATTTTGAATTCTTAGCAAGGTTACAAAGATCACTGAGGAAGACAGCTTTCTTTTCTGACACTTAAAATGCCAACCCTCTCTATTGTTTAGACATGAGATAATTGGGCTAAAAAGAATTATTTTATAGAGAAGTAAAATTATATTACTGATCTGCCTTAAAACAAATTATTTCAGTCCTGGATGAATTAGCATTATGGGAAAATTATTTCTGTGGGCTAAGTTTTCTTAGTCTAAGAATATGGGAAAAGTTGTATTCAAAGAAGATTTTGGAAGAAAAAATAGAATATGTTTTAGCCTTGCATTTCAGCCTCTTAAAAATTACAGACAATCTATATAAGCTTTTATTTACTGAAAAATATCATGGCTCATCTATCATGTGTCAGAAACTGTGATTCATGTTGTTGTCCCATTGATGGAAAGATACTTCATCTGTCCTTAGTGAGAGAGCAGTCCAGTGGCTAAACAGGCTTGTGTGTAAACAAATGTATAAAATCAATAAATGTTTTCTTGAGTCAAGACTAGAAAGGGATAAATTGGGGACTGGGGAGAGAGAAGGATAGCAAGATAATATTATAAATGGTACACACTGTGTATTTAAATTTATCATGTAGGCAAATTTTGAGTTATTGCATAATTTTTATGTTATAGATAAATTGAACAGGTTCCCATTTTAGAGAAAAATGTCACTAACATAGTTGCCACTTGGTTGCAGGGAAAACAGGCAGACAATGCAATAAGTATTCCAAGTGGGAAATGATACAGCTGAGCTTAAGGGGGTGGAGGTGTTGTGGGGGGTAGGGTGATGATGTTTCATGATTAGAAATAATAAAATATGAGCTTAACAGCTAACATACTCTGAGTGCCCTATTCCAAGAACTAAGCACTTTATACTTTTTAACAAATTTAATGTACCCAACAATTTTTTGAGGTTATTGCCAATGTTATCTTCATTTTACAGAGATCGTTCCTCATTTGTCTGAAGCAATACAGGTGGAAAGAGATAGAACAAAACTTCTAACCAACATGTGCTGCATTTACTATTCTTCAGTGGAGCCAGATTTTCTTAGTAAGCAAAAACAAGGGGGTTGAAATTAGTGAGAATATTTATCAATATGGTCTCAAAAGTGCTTATACAAGACCTATAAAGAAGATATAAATGAAAGGTCACCTTTTGTGTATACTTTTAATATACAGGTTGCTAGGACTTGGCAAATGATAAGACTTAGATATAATGTAAGTGAGGGGAAAGCATCTGGAAGGACTCCAAAGTTTTTGTTTAATTTGAACATCATCCAGCCATTAAAAAAATTGTAGAAAGCAAGGGTAGGGTGAGTTGTTAAATGTAATTTTAAACATAGAGGTCTTGAGTGCATCCCAGGTAAAAATGTCTAGTAGGCAGTTGGATATAGGGATTTAGATTCCCATAAATACCCTTGAGAAATCACAAATGGATTCTCAAAAATAAAATTAATGACAATTGTTCACATCTGTGAACATTTCCATTTGGCGATCGATAGGCATGTCTGTATATCTGCAGACTTTGTCATGCAAAGCTATTTTCACAGTATTTCTCATCTTAGTAAATAGAAATTCTATCTCTCCATCTTTCTACTAGTCATTCAAGCCAGACAATTTGGAGCCATGCCTGATGTCTCCTCTTCCCTTATAAACCACATCTAATCTAGTAACAAATCTTCCTTGTTTACTGTCAAAACATGTCCAAAATTAGATCTGCTGCTAATGTTGTCCAAGTCCATCAGTTGAATGATTTCAGTAGTCTTTTAACAGTTTGCTTCCTCCATTTTAGCACCTTCCATGGTATGTTATCAACATAGGAACCAGTAATCTTTTAAAAATGTAAGGCATATACAGTCAATTGATATTCAATTAAGCCACTGAACCGATACAATTGAGAAAGAAAAGTCTCTGTAACATACGAATCGCTACATGAAAAAGACTAACTATTCCATCCCTGCTTCATTTTATATATAAAAAATAATTAGAGATACATCATAAGCCTAAATGTAAAAACTAATATTGTAAAACTTCTAGAAGAAAATAGAGAATAGCTTTGCAAAATGTATTAAGCAGGACACAAAGGACTGATCTGAAAAGAAAATGATTAATTGGATTTCATCAAAAGTAAAAATTTATGCTCATCAAAAGATTCCATTAAGGAAATGAAATAAGCAAACTACACACTGGGAAAAAATGTTTTCACATATATATATATATATATGTGAAAAGAGCACTTTTTGAGAAAAACGCATAAAAACCTTCCACAAATAAACAATACAAAACCAAGCCACTCATTGTCAAAATAGACACAATACCTGAAAAAGCAGTTCACAAAGGAAGGTAAAGGAGTAAGAAAAGCAAAAGTGCTCATCATCATCATGAGCCAAAGAAAAATGCAAACCAGAACAACAAAGACCATTTCACACCCACTTATATGAGTAAATTTAAAATATATTCGTGATACCAGTGGAGAGCAACCCTTAAAATGATGGTGGGAGTATAAAAGCATACAGCCACTTTGGAGAACTGTTTGGCAGTTCACTATAAAGCTGAACATACCTCTACCCCATGACCCAGTTTCAAAGATAGGTGTATAATAAAAATAAATACATGTTCTCAAAAAGACATCATAGCAGCCTTATTTATAATAATGTAAACTAGAAACAGCCCAAATATCCATCAACAGGAAAATGGGTAATAAACATTAGAATACTACACAGCAATAAAAAGAAATTTATATAACAATAGGAATGAATCATAGAGACATTACATTTAGCAAGAGATACCAAATACAAAAGAGTACATAATAAATGGTTCCATTTATATAAAGTTCAAGAACAGAATGAGGGGAGAATTGAATGAAAAAATGCCTGCAGGGATTTTCTGGTGTGATAAAAATGGCCTGTATCTTATTCTGGGTGGTAGTTGCATGGATATATACAAATGTGTAATTGTCAAGATCATTAGAATTGAACATGTAAGACCATTGTACGTTATTGCTTGTAAATTATACTTTAATAAATAAAACAAAATAAAAAAGACACATGGCAGATTGTGTAGTCCTGTTAAAAAGTCAACATTTTTATAAAGGCCTTAGGAGTCTGAATATGATCTTCTTTCCCTTGGCCCTACCCTATTACTTTCAGACCTTATTTCATATCACTCTCCCTCCTTCTTTCTGTTCCAGCCACTCCCCTTTCCTGTTGTTCCTTGAACATAGCAGGCAAAGTCAACACTTAGGTTCTTGGTACCTGCTGTTTCCTTTTGGAAAGCCTTTCTCCAGAGCTTCATAATTTCTTCTACTCCTTCCGTTAGTGTCTGCCAGAATGTCATATTATTATCAAATCTTTCCTGCCAACCTTATTAGAAATAATTTCACATGCACATACACACACCTACACACCTACACAACACTACCCCCATACGAATAGGAATCTCCATCCCTCTTAATGGTTTTATTATTTTCTGCAGCACTCAACACCACCCTACTTACTATAAAATTTACATATTTAGTTTTCACCAATTATCTCCCCTAAGTAGAATGAGTACTTATTATGGTAGGACTTTGCAATTACATTTCTTAATTTCCAGTATCTAGAATAGTGCTGCATATAATAAGCTCTTGATAAACATAGGTTGAGTAATTATTACTTCAACGTAAATGATTCTTTTAAATCTTAAATAAGTTGTGTAATCTGAAAAGTAATAGACTGCATGGCCAAGGAACAGAATGGATAAATGAAAATATAAGTAACTACATAAATGTGGAATTAATAATGGAACAGCTAAAGTTTTATAGATGCATGTGAGTCAGGCAGTGGTCACAGTCTAAAAGTGTGAATAATCTAACCTCATGCATATTTACAATACTTCTAGTTAAAGAAACATTACTTCATCATAGCCTTGCATGTGATTTTAGTCAATGTTCTTAAAATACCTATTATTTGTGCCAGTAAAGCATGTGGGGCTATTGAGAAAATATATTTTGTATTTTAGTCCATTCAAGATTTATTCATGTTCATAAAATCCTATCTAATAAAGAGGGAATATGCTATTGACCCTCACGCTACTGCAAAGATGGCGGTGCCCACAGACAATAAGGAGGGAATATGCTAATTGATTGTCCCACCCTGAAAGATGGTGGCGCCCACAACCACAAGATGGCTGGCAGGGGAGGGCAGTTAGGGGCAACCAGGCCAGCAGGGGAGGGCAGTTGGGGGTGACCAGGTCTGCAGGGGGGGCAGTTAGGGGTGACTAGGCCAGCAGGGGAGGGAAGTTAAGGGCAATTGGGCCCGCAGGGGAGGACAGTTGGGGGCAATCGGGTCGGCAGGGGAGCAGTTAGGTGTAGATCAGGCTGGCAGGGGAATGGTTAGGGGGTGATCAGGCTGGCAGGCAGAAGCAGTTAGAGGCAATCAGGCAGGCAGGCAGGTGAGTGGTTGGGAACCAGCAATTCCAGATTGTGAGAGGGATGTCCAACTGCCGGTTTAGTCCGATCCCACAGGGATCAGGCCTAGACTGCCGGTTTAGGTCCTGTGGAATCCGACCTAAATTGGCAGTTGGACATCCCCCAAGGGGTCCCAGATTGGAGAGGGTGCAGACTGGGCTGATGGACACCGCCCTCCCAGTGCAGATATTTTGTGCACCGGGCCTCTAAAAGTAATATAATAACGCTAATTTTAGTGAACTAAAGTATTTGGATCTGAATAGAAAGTACATTTAAACCTATTTAGAGCTTCACTTTATAAATAATTACGTATTATTTTAATTTTATAAATTAAATTATGACTTGTTTGAGTGTAGCTAATCCATCTTTTTCTTTAAGAGTTTAGCAAGAAGTGTGCTCCTTTCACTACGGTTTCACCATGGGCAAGACAATTGGGCAAAGAAAAACAGAGACTAAATTTTTAAAAAGTTCCTTAGGAAGATGATAGATCTTAAATATAAATACATGAAAATGTAATTTGAGAAAGAAGGTATATCATGAAAACACTTTATAGAAATGCTGTGAAAACATCTAAGCAAAAGTAATTATTTCACATCCTTCTACCTTATTCAACAACTAAAAATAACAGCTACCCTAGAAATTGTAAGGAATGAATTAGAAACTCAGTATACATAGCAGGAGGCAAAAAGCAGTCACTGAAACACACAATTTTGATCAGTTTAAAATTAGAAGGAAGGTTATTGAAAAGAGGCCTGAACTAGTTGACCTACCAATGTTATACTAATATTAAGTTTTTTCTGTGGCTGTCCTTGATTTTAAAATCAAAAAGCATGTAGGGCAAAGGTCTTTGTCTACTAGCTTCTAAGTCAGAATTGTTACTGGAAATTGTTATGCATGATAGGACCCAGATGCATGCCACTTACTGCTCCCCATCACATATTTCATCATGCAATTTAGCTCACAATGTGCTGATCGTCACCTCTGAGTTTGACATACATGAAACCATATCATAGGTTCTATGCAGGTCATTAAATATCCTCAGATTTCAAAGAAAAATAATTGTGATACCTTACATAAAAATATTATTTAGGTACATTCAAAGATATATGGAGGGAGAGAGAGAGAGAGAGAGAGAGAGAGAGAGAGAGAGAGAGAGAGAGAGAGAGAACTAAAGATGTAGAAAAGCCACAGATACCAAGACGGGAAGGGAAGCTAACATTTACTGAGTGTTTTCACTATGTGTCCAGCACTGTTCTGACCCTTGCTTGCACTATGTGATTAATATATAATGATAAACCTACAGCTATCCCTGGGATCCTGGCCATAGAACTGCCCTGTAGGTAAGACTACGTTTCTCTAAGTGGCATTTGATATCATAACTAATACCACATTATTTTCATTGTGAATTGTGACGAGGAAACATTCTAGGACATCTATCTATAATAATAAAAGCATAATATGCTAATTAGACTGGACAGCCAAATGACCTTCCGGACATCCTTCTGGATGACCTGGATGAAGCTGGTGCTGCCAGGGCCGAGGCAAGCCACCATGGCTGCGAGGGCCGAGCCCCTTGCACGGATATCGTGCATCGGGCCTCTAGTATATTATAAGCACCTCAAAAAATGCACTAATGGCATCTTCTGGTGTGGCCTACTTCTTATAAGTTCACATTCATTATAAGCTTTCCTCTCTAGGAACAGTTTTACTGAAAAAATAAATAAATAAATCTAACCCAGGAAGTCTCTTTTTCCCTACAAAGTGAGAGAGTAGATCAAGTAAGTGTCTGGTGGGTGGCTTTTCTTTTTCCTTCTCTCAAGTCAGAATGAATGAACAGACAAGTAGAGTTTGGTTTCAGAGTTTGGCAAAGGTCAATTTAGGGGTTTAGAAAATAGAAAAAAAATTGTAAATTTATGCCTGAAAAGAAGTTTAATTTAGAGTAAATTAAAAAAAAAAAAAAAAAAAAAAAAAAAAAAAAAAAAAAAGCACAGCTCAATCTGAAAACACAGGATGGGGAAATATTTGAAACAGAGACTTCTAACCTTACAAACTTCTTAGTCTCAAATTTATGTCATTAGTCAAATGATAGAGCCCTGGGGTCATTATATCAGAAAGACCTAAATAAGTTCCAGGAGAAAAAAATGTGTTTGGGCTTAGAGGAAATAAAGTGCCAGTGAGTGGAGGATGAGGGCTGGCTAAGGGCAGAGGAGCATGAACAAGCAGTAAAGGTCTGATTGTGTTGAAAGCAGGGTGTGCATTCAGGATACTGAAAGAGATAAGGGGTCTTATTAGGGCAAAAGTGGAACGTGATTGCAGAATCCAAAAACATTAAGTGACCTACATGTAAGAATATTTAGCACAATTACAAAGGGCCATCATTGGTACTTTAAAGAGGAATTGCATATAAGAGCTATTCTCCTCTGTAGTTACCCTATAATTAAGTACTATAAAATAGACTAGTCACTGGTCTTCACTTTTTTGCCTTCTTAAAGCTGGCAAATTATAGTCTTATGGTTTTGCCAATGCCTAGGTATACACTCAATGCTCAATAAATACTCATTTTTTTAAACATCTAGGTTATGGCAAAAGTTACATAATACAGTAAAATTGTTCTTACTCACATAGTTTAATAGTCTTCTTTATTTCAGGTGGGTAGAAAATGTTAAGAAACAATTTGAATTGAAAAGTGTGCAAAGTTTATTCCAATTAGGGAAGCATAGCACATCAGCAGAAAACTCAAAGATTTCAGAATCAAACCTGCTCTACTTGCCTCTATCTGTGAAAGGAGTGTCATGTATATTATTTGTGACAGAAAGGAAAGATTATCTGTCATGTAGGATACAAATCATGCTTACTCAGAAATGTTGTCTTAATAGTAAGTCAGTAGAAATTACTGCCTAGAAGAAGATATTATTCACTTCAACAAGCTATCATTTGTAGGTGATAACATATTTATCTTATTAATATGTACAGTCTAAGTGTAATTCACTTTACTGAAGTGTTTATGCTCAGCCCTAGACAAATAGGGGTTTTCATAGCTCCCTCTGTTTGAACCACTTTTCATGCCTTCTTCACTCCTCAGGTCACCAAACCCACACATCCCCTATTCTAACCAACCCTGAATTTGCACTTCCACATCTAGGCCTGCCTTTAAGTCTTATACTCTGATCCATTGTGCTTATATACATAACTCCTAATTCCATCTTTTCACATAGCAACCCATTGACATCTGTCTCCTGCTTCCTTTGGTAAAAAGGAAATCTCAGGTTGTGCTGAAAAGATCCATGCTAAGCTGTTAAGATCTGATAATGGAAGCGAGTTCCCCTCCTCTTAATATTTTGATCAGGGGATAATTCATTAACTGAAAGATGGAATGATCACTACCTGTGACAAACTGGTGCAGGAAACTTTCTATTGCAGAACCTCATGAAAAAAATATGATCTTTTTCAAAGAGGATACCTAGAGAGCTAGGGGTGCATCTCAAAGGAACATAACATCTTTTAGAGTGATAAAGACAATGGTAGCTGTGTGTCAAGCTGTACTAGTATTTTACAACAATTTTGAAAGCAAACTCAATGGTCATTTGCAGTATAATAACTTTTGGCCTGAAATTACAGGTTTTTTCCTATTTGTATTGGCAAACTTATTAATGTACTTGTCAAAATACTTACTGCAGTTTTTTTTTTCCACAGACACTCATGCCTCCCTCCAAAAAATATTATTGATACACAGTAGTATACATAAAGTATCAGGAGTAGAGAATATACAGTAGCTCTACTCTGTAATAGGTCCCAGCATCTCTGGTTATTTTCATTCATTCATTTATTCAATGAATTGACATCGAGATCAACACTGGGCTAGGTGCTGAATTTGAGATTTTTCTCCTAGTGCTAATTTAAAAGCCAAGTTTCATTAAGGAATAAATGTATGTAGGGGGTGAGGTAGACCTATTTAGTCACATAGGAAATGAGCCAGTAAATGATAGAAAAGAAAGGAATCATTTTTAGACTATCAGAGGATATTTATATTTTAAACATATTAATAGAATGGAGTAAGAAAGTATTAGAAAAGAAAAGGACAATATCTGTCTCTTAAGACAATATATGGGTTAGAGTTATTATTTCAAAGTCCAAGTACAAATTTTGGGGAGAATGGATTTTTGCAAAGGTTGACTATAGAATTTCTAAATAGTCTGGAGTGATTCAATGACATTTTACTCACTTTGGGCTGTCCCAAGTACCTTTTGTTTGTTTGCATGATATGTGGTATCTTGTTCAACACAACAGCATATGTGCTATTTATATTTTATATACATATACAACATTTATTTCTTTTGGCTTTAGAGAAAAAGAGCCTGAAGGTGGGTAATAGTCATGGTAAACAGGCAGCCAGTCAGATGAATTAAACAAATTCTAGAAGAGAAGAAGAAGATAAAGAGTGATTTCTCAAGTGAAACTCAAGTCTAATGTGAAACTGAGGCAAGAAGACCAGTAGGATTTACATGTAATGACAAGTGATCACCATAAGGATTCTGCTGGAATGGAGTCCTGCTAGTCTCTCCTCCCAGTCTCTCACCAGCTGCTCCAGCTCCTGCAATGCTCTTTGAAATGATATATGTATAAACACAGGCAACTGTATTTTTGAAGCGGAAGTTTCTCTTATGGCTTTAAAAAAACAAAACAACTTTTGGTTAGTCATGATTAATATTTGTAAAGAGGAATGTTTATACTTTCATTGTTATTTTTATTTATGATTCAACAAATGTATTAGATATGGATAGATGTGTTTGTGCGCTGGGGGATTGGGGCGAGCTGCCTCCAAAATAAGACTGCAAACCATCTTATCTCTGATTCAGAAAAATGTGCTTCCCAAGGGGGAAAAAAATCCATTTCATTACAGATTTTATAAAGGCCTTAAAATAATAACAAAAATAAGGATGTAACTGTTAGCCTTCTGCTTGCTCACTTCCAGAACGAGAAAGAGTAAATGAATATTTAACCAAACTGCTCTGAACAGGTATTTGTCTTATACCCAGACTCTCAGCACACAGCTGCCGACTTGCTGACCTCACTCTTACTGCCTGGCAAGTTATGGCAGGTCCAATGCATTTGGCTGCCATCCCTTTCCATGTCTTTCTCTCTTTCCTTTATTCTTCATCATTAAGCTATCAGTTTTAGTCCATCAAGTGTCAGCTCAAATGCTGCCTGCTGTATGAAGCCTTTGACACTTCCTTTGTTAATCGGAATCAATTCCCCCCTATTCAGAATTCCCATAATAATTTTCTTATACTTCTCTTCTACCTACTCTTGACACCTTTCCCCACTCAGAAGCTGAAGGACAGAGATGATCCGTTATCCTATCGTTCTACCCCAAAAAGCCTAGAAGAGGAAGGGAGAGGTTTAAGAAGAGACTGAGGGGGAAAGGGCCAATACTAATAATAGCTAAGCTATATTGAGTGCTCATCGATACCAAAATATTGTAGTAAGTATTTTGCATATCCATCTCATTTAATTAAACAATGCTGGCTAGTCCCAAGCACTATATTTGTATATACTGAGTGGGCAGATTATTATGACCACCCCATCAGTACTTCATCGGGCCACCTTTTGCCTTCAATACTGGCACGATTCTTCTTGGCATTGACTCCACGAAATGTTGAAAGGCGAAGCGAGGAATCTGACACCATGCCTGATGAATAGCACTATCCAGTTCTGTGAGATCTGATGGTTGTGGAACCAGCTGCCTGATGGCTCTTTTAACTTCGTCCCACAAATGCTCAATTGGATTGAGATCTGGTGATTGTGAGGGCCACCTAAGCAAGGTAAAGTCTCCCTCATGTTCTTGAAACCACTCCTGCACAATATGAGCACCATGGCATGGCACACTGTCTTGTTGGAAGAAGCCATCTCCATTGGGATATGCCATCAACATGATAGGATGAACTTGATCAGCAACGATACTTACGTATGTTGTGCTATTCAGATGTTTATAATGATCTGGTCCTCTAGAAATTTCAGTGGGAAATTATAGTTAATTTACCTACAAACGTCAGGTGGTGATAATAATCTGGTCACTCAATATATATATCACTGTTTTCAGACCTCACAGAAACTCCATAAATTGTGGCTATTGATATCACCATTTTATGGGCAATAAAAGGAAGACTCATAGAGGTTAAATAACCTGCCCAAGGTCAAACAACCAGCCGGTTAGAGAAGGAATACAAATTCGAGTTGAACTGATTCCAAAGTCTGTGATTTGAACAGCCATGCTATGCTATTAATTTGTGGAGATTTGAGGAATTTGGGAAGATGTAATCTCACTGTTAACAAAACACACTCTTAGGATAGATGATGTTGGGAGTAGGCAGGATACGCTGCCTCGCCTGGAGACTGGAGAGATGAACTGCAGGGATGAGAAAAATTAGAGAAGATGCTGCATAGGCAGTGACAAGATGGAGAGGTTATTCCATGTGTGATAATAGATAATAACCCTGGGCTTATGGAGTATGACTCGGAGTTGATTTCAGCACAAAGCTTAGTTCCAAACCAGATATAATTTCACTTTCTCAGTCAGAATAGTGGTTAACTGGAGACATGATCCCAGTCTCATGTGGATCTGCATCTATGAGGCAGCCCTGGAACCTCCAGGGCCAGATTTGAAGGTCCTTTGGGCCTGATCAACCAAAGGAAAAGCTCCAGGTGAGCTTCCCCAGGACATCTAGTAGCCTACTCTCTGAATCTTGCTAATACTCAGCCAGACTGAAAACTCCTCTTCACGGAGAGTGCTTGTTCAAAGATCACTACAAGGTCATACATATTGACCCCCGTTCTGAAGGTCTTGCAACTCCTTCCCAGGAGACAGCAAGAGAAATAGAGTGGCGATCATGGAGGAATCTTATAGAGTGGAAGAAACCAACCCTGGAAATGAAATGAAGCACTCTGCCTGATGGAAAGTTAGTGAGGGTGTCTGCTGTGAGGTGAGCCAATCTAAGAGTTGCTAATCATGCAAGTTCCCTTCAAATCAAGGTTCACCCTCCCCTGGGAAGGTTATTATGTCATATAACAAGCACCAAAAATAACAAATGAAACAACAGTAACAATAGCAGCAGTGATTGGTAACAGTTTTTTGAACAATGGGCCAGGAACTTTTTCATGCTTTACATCTGTTAACTCACATAATAAAGATAAATATATACAGATGTGGATATATAAATATAGACATAAATCATAATAGATTAAAAACATTTATTCTTTGCCCAAATCATCCAATTATCAGACAGGATCCAGGAAACCTGAACCCAGGAGTCCCCAGGTTCCAGGTATGGGGATATATATGCCTGTAATCATGTGCCAAAACCTAGAATTGTAGCAAACCCTTTAGGATTTTCCTAACATTGGGCTAGGGCAGGAACCAAATCAATTTAGAGAATGCCATTCCACATATAGAATTTGAGAACATAAAAACCAAGATCATCTTTTAACCAAAATTACATTTTGAGGAAAATTGTTGGTAGAGAAATATTAGGTTACAATCAGCCAAAAGATGATATTTCTCTCTCATTTCATCAATGTCTCTATCTCTCTATTGCTCTCCCTTCCTCTCTAAAATATCAACAAAAATTTATTTAAAAACAAAGACTTTCATTTTAGTTGTTCTTCATATCAAAGTCTTAAATGGGAGTAATTTTTGTGTCTTATTTTATGTGTATAGATATTTATAAAATATATATGCATATGTCTATATATAAAAGCCTAAGGGACCGTTTCGACTGAACAACCAGAACTACCAGTCGACCAGTCACTATGATGCACACTGACCATCAGGGGGCAGATGCTCAATGCAAGAGCTGCCCCCTGGTGGTTAGTGCGCTCTGAGGCCCCTCCCCCTGGCCATCTGACCCCACCCACCATAGGCTTCAATCACCAGCCAGGCCGAGGGAACCCACCCATGCATGAATTCATGCAGCAGGCACCAGCCAGGCCGAGGGAACCCACCCATGCATGAATTCATGCACCAGGCCTCTAGTATATGATATATGCAAGCACACATGCATACTTAAACATATACACATACCTATACTTATATTGTGTGTATCTCTTTTTTTTAACTTACAAAACTGATTCTAGTTGGTAGATATCTAGAATTTGCTAAAAAGGGAAGAAATAATCACTGATTACAATACCTGTTGGTTTTTTTGTTATTTGTTTGTTTGTTTGTTTGTTTTAATGATGTCCATCAGAAAGAAATATTTTAGAGTTTGACCTGGAGAGAGGCCACCACTCTACAATGATATTTTTAGGTGTTATATATTATTTGGAGGAAAAGAGATCTTTAGTGCCTGAATTCACAATGGCAACCAATCTTCCTACATGTATAATAATTCAAGAAATGGAGGTGTCAATTGAGTTCATGGACTAGGGCTGTGGTCGGCAAACTGCGGCTCATGAGCCACATGCAGCTCTTTGGCCCCTTGAGTGTGGCTCTTCCACAAAATACCACGTGCGGGTGCGCATGTACAGTGCAATTGAAACTTCATGGCCCATGCGCAGAAGTCGGTATTTTGTGGAAGAGCCACACTCAAGGGGCCAAAGAGCCTCATGTGGCTCGCGAGCCGCAGTCTGCCAACCACTGGACTAGGGGATTAGTTTGACAGCTGTCATTTCCTGTTGTTTCAACCAAAACCTTTTTTAAATCCCCAGTGCAGCTTAGCTTTCCCAAGTTCTAGTTTTTAATTTGTAAATTGGGATTTAAAATGTCAAACCTCTTTGGAGCATATTTAACAGTTTCCAGTGACATTCGATCACAATAATTAGTATTTGTAAAGAGATTTGGGATTTTGGATGAAAGCAGTTATAAAATTGCAGACTACTCACATTTCTGTATATCTTGAGACAACCTTAAGCAAAACAGAAAAAGAACAATGCAAGAATCTAAAAGGAATCAAAGTCCCATTCATACATTAAGCCTTCACTTAACAACAATATTTTTTCTCTGGTTTTCCAGCAGAGTTTACAATAGCAAATAGTGAAAAAAATGCCGACTATATTAAGTCAACATTTCTGTAGATAGATACATGTGGGCTTTTCTTTTCCTTTCTTGAAAGAGGGGATTAGGCTGAGCAGCGGTAGCTGTTGGAAGCTCAAACTCCCTGCCTCCCAGAATGGGTACTTGTAATTAAAAGCTTAGCTCACCTTATCCTTCCCGTTTCCCAGGCGAAAAGTCAAAGCCTGCATTTAATTGCATATATATGTGTGCATGTTTCTCAAACCAGAGCTTTAATGAGAGTCAGCGCTTAGGGGGCGAGGAAGCTATGCACAGACACATATCTGACACAGTCAGAAATAAAGGAAAAGCAGAAGATGAGACAACAGAAACGTAGCAGTTAGCTCCTTTTTGGTTTGTTACCAGCTAGAATACAAAGTTCTTGCTGCTTGGCATTTCTATTTAGATAAGCAGCAAAAACAATTCAACCCAAGTAGGCTGTATTTGCCTGAAGATTTGCCATAAGCATTTTCTGTTTTTTGGTCGGTGTATTTAATCAGAGCTCTGTCAGAACTGGGATAAGAATGTGGCAGAATCATTCTGTTGAGGGAAAGCCAGCAGCAAGTGTGCCCAGTGGAGCCTATCCTGTGGCCTGGAAGCAAGGCTGGGTGGATCATGCAGAGATCAAGACTCTGACCAACCTACAGAGAAAGCAGGAGGCAAATCTCAAAAACACTGACACAGAGGCCAAAGTGTCTTTTTAGGCAGAAAAAAAACACAGCAAGGAAAGAGTTTTCAATAGCAGCTCATAAGACAGGGTTAGGAGGTAGGAGCACAGTAGTAATGATCATGATGGGGGTAGGGGTGGGGGTGGGGATATGCATTCTTTGAAAGCTTGATGTGGAACTTTTAATACTCACTGGGAAATAAGGAATCATTTGACTGGATTCAGAGACAATCTCATGATCATCAGCAGCGAAATGGACTCAGTGATGAGCCCTGCCTTAGATCATAAAGGGAGTTAAGGACTGTCTAGATGAACAGTGTCTGGAACAGGTCAGGTCTGACACAGGTGGGTTCTTAGTGAGCTACTGCTTGATAAGAGTGAATGAATCCTCCTTGTACAAATGCAGAACTTAGTCCTGTAATGAGGTAGTGGGGAGTGACCTGCACAAGTAACAATGTTAGACAGTACAGCACAGCTAAAATCCAACTCTCTCCCAAGGCTATATTCTGGAAAGCAGTATTCAGATGTCCTGTAGTTGAGGGTCAAGTAAGTCCTGGTGCTGAGGTTAGTGGAAGTCAACAAGCCCAGACAAGCTTCCACGAACTGACATTGAAAGTGCATGAAAGACAAAATAGTCCTTCTTTGTATCATAATGACTGAAAAATGCTCCAGTCATTACTATCCATACAGTAATGGGGTTTTCTGTGGAGTAGTTTTGGTAGAGATTCTATTCAAGAACCTAAACTACTGGAAAAGCGTAGAATTTAAATAACATTAGTAACCTGGGGTCACTGAGGTAGAATACGCCTGTAGGGACGAGAGCCACAGAACACTAACTGCACCGGAGTAAGTGATCAGCCAAAATTGGCCTCCCAAGCCGGACATTTACATGTCTTATTTGGCCTCTCAGAGTTTCTTTGATCCTTAGAGGTCTGGCCAGATTGACCTCTGGCAAAATTGCTGAAGTAAGTAATCTATTTTCCACTCAGGGTCTCGACCCTCATCCAAACATCCACATTGCTGAGGCCCCGGTTCAGACTGTAGCAACTAATTTCTCTAAGGTATTTGCGGATAAAACAGAAGTATTACCATTTACCTGGGTCCTTCCTTTCTCCCTCCCTCCCTCCCTCCCTCCCTCCCTCCCTCCCTCCCTCCCTCCCTCCCTCCTTCCTTCCTTCCTTCCTTCCTTCCTTCCTTCCTTCCTTCCTTCCTTCCTTCCTTCCTTCCTTCCTTCCTTCCTTCCTCCTTCCCAATTGTGTGTGTTTAACATGTTACAGTCTTTTTTTAAAGTCTATTTATTGATTTCAGAGTGGAGAGAGAGAGAGAGAGAGAGAGAGAGAGAGAGAGAGAGAGAGATTAATGATGAGAGAGAATCATTGATCGGCTTCCTCCTGCACATCCCTCACTGGTGATAAAGCTCACAACCCAGGCATGTGCCAGGACTAGAGTCAAACCACAATCTCCTGGTTCATAGGTTGATGCTGGACCACTAAGCCACACAAGCCAGACTCAAAGAGTATTTTTAGATGGCTCTTTTGGAAGTGGGTGACATTAGGTAGAAGATATATTGTTTGATGCACAACCAGTGAGCCTCGACAACCAGGCAAACAAGTCGCAGTCTTTAGAAGAAAGGGAATGAATCTATAATTGAGGAAATTCAGTCATACAGGCAATGAGGGAACACACAAAAAAAGAGGAGCAATTATAATCCTTCTATTGGTCCTCAAATCACACAATAGAGATAAAGCTCTAGTTTAGTCCTAAAACAATGGAACATTAAAAAGGGTAGCCACACTCCAATCCCCAGTGAACAACTGGTTTATTTTTTGAGGGGTGGAAGATGAACAAACTTCATTAGTTTTAAGACATAGGGAAAGTGAAGAAAGCTGCTCAACTAAATTACCAAGTGAGCCAGAGGCATTCTTCCCTTCACAGCACCACACTTTGGACTGTAAAACATCTTGTTAAGATGCCCTACACAGAAAACCTCACTTGTGTAACTTTTACACGACTTTGCAGAAAGCCATTTCTTTGTTTTAATACCAACTCTCCTCTTAAGTTCTGCATCAAATGCCCATTTTATATCTCATCTCAGAAGTTCCTGCTTCAGAAAATCATCTTTGTTATTCTGTTCTCTCTCATCCTCTGCTAAGGACCATGAGATCTTGTCTGTGAGTAGTTTGCTCAGCTCTCTCTAGTATATTTTCTGATGCACAAGGACATGCTATCCCTCTACTTCCAGGGAACATAAGACCACAGGCTTATTGATTTATCGTTGTTTGGCAAGTGTTTCCTAGCAACTGTTTTAGATACTGAGAGAAAGTTTTTTGTTGTTTTTTTTTTAAGTCACAGAATTCTTTAGAACACAAAATAATATAGAATTTTAAATTTTCTTTCAGCAAATAAAAAGAAAGGTACATCAAACACTGAAAAGAGGTTGAGGGAAACAGTAAACAAGAGTAGGGATGGAGGTCTTCCCCACCTAAGCTTCGTGTGGATTTATCTCTTTGCTGCATGTGTGTGATGATGGCTGTGTTATATAAAACAGGCCTCTTCTTCTGATGTCTGTGTAGAACCAGGGCATTGATTGATAGGTGAAGTCAGGGAAGAAACATCCAACTATTGGTGGCGGGGCTGATTTTAGTTACTAATACATATTAGCCTCTGTACTATAGAGAGTCTAGGTGTATAAGGGATGAAGTGTTGGCTGCTGGTTACTAAGATGAAGAAAGACTCAAGAAACAACAAATTGTTTTTGAAGAAATCAGCAGTGACCCAAGAAGGTAACAAACATTTTTTTTCAGATCAGATTATTTCTAGCAAAGATTCTAAGATTATTATTTGTGGCCCATATATGGACTCCAGAGAATCCATGAATTTCATTATTTAATATACAAATGCTTTACTGTTTATGTGTAATTTAATCAGTAAGAAAATCCATGATTTACATTATATTCTCAAAATTTTTTGGCAGCACAATAATGACATATTCCCTCTGTTGATTTTCCTTTACTAGTATATTTCTTAAATATTTCAGACTTGTCTCAGCTGAGGTATGGATATTAAATGAAGAATTATTTATTCAGAGTATAACCAGGGTATTAAAAGAGAAATAAAGTCTTATGGGCATTTTTGAAAATGACAGTATTATTAGTAAGGGAATCCGTAGGGAGTTGGCCCTCAGAGGCAAATGGGCATGGCATGCCTACGCTCCTCTTTCTCAATGCTAAAGTATCCCAATAGCACCAGACTCAGAGATTTGAGAGTTACTTTTACCCCAAGAAATGATTTTCTCTAATAAGGACTAAGAAAATTTCTGTACACAATGCCATCCAATGAACTAGATGCAAACGATATGCAAATGAAAGGCCAATTGCCACCTGCTATTTTCTTTTAGTAGAGGTCACAGAGTTTTGAATAGATCTGAATTATAAATATACTAAACCTAACTCAACAAAGAGATAATAATGAAAGGCAAACTGCAAGCAGTACACCTTGGACCATCAATAAAGTACAGGTACTTGCTTGCCTCACTTTATGCAACTGTATAGTGTAGCTGCCCTGCCTGCTTCACATGGTAAGAGCCTAATGACTCAATGAATGTGAAAGCATTTTACAAACACCAAAGTGGGTTTCATTATACCCTGTGCATATGTCAGCTTCTGGATATGTTAAGTATTCTTCTAGTGGAAAGGAAAAATGGCTCAAACACAAAACATTGTTAAAAAATAAATCATAATTCTAAATATGTATTCTCTTAGACCCAGTGATTCAACTAAAAATATAATCAGCATATAATTAGATTAATGTTAAAGTTGTATTTTTATTTTTTTTAAATATATTTTTATTGATTCCAAAGAGGAAGGGAGAGAGAGATAGAAACATCAATGATGAGAAAAAACAAAACAAAACATTGATTGGCCTCCTGCTGGGGATCCAGCCCACAACCTGGGCATGTGCCCTTGGCCAGAATCGAACCTGGGACCCTTTAGTCTGCAGGCCAATGCTCTATCCACTGAGCCAAACCAACTAGGGGTAAAGTTGTATTTTTTAAAAGGTTGATGCTTGTTAGTTACAAGAATGTAAAACTTGACATAATCAAAATGCTCACTAATAAGGAAGTGAGCAAACAAATAATGATACTAACATGCACTACAAATCTATACAGCCATTAAATAATGGTTATGTAGGTCTATCTTTCTTTATATAGAAATTTATCCAAAATATAGTTACTGAAAAAGGAGAAAATAAAGTATATTATGTCACATAATCCAGTTTTCTCTATATAAGCAAAGAAAAATATTATAACTATTTATAATCCAAAATGTTAATAGTTGATGTATTTGGATAAATTTTTTATATTATATTTTTTTCTGTATGTAATCTATACTGGTACAATATGTGTAAGGATTGCTTTAATAATGAACAAATGTGGATAAAACTATTTCCATTTTTGAGTGTGAAAGAGTACCCTCCTTAGAGTGGGTAGCTCTTCAAAGACTCTAACAGCTAACCCTAAAACAGCTTGCACCAACCACTATCAAATTTCAACCATGAAGAAAAATTTTTTTAATTTATCACCATGTATGGTGATGCATATACATTCACTGAACTTATTGTGTGATTATTTTGCTATCTCTACACATATTGAATCATTACATTGTACACCTGAAACTAAAAAAAAAAGGTATGTTAATTATACCTCAATTTAAAAAATGATTCAACCGTGAAGAAGCAAAGGAGTGCAGGGACACATATCAGCTGTTTCACAGCTTTGCCTGACGTCCACAGTTCATACTATTGGCATTAAAGCAAGCATGTCCCACAATCCATCAAATTTCCAAAGGCCAAGTTAATATTTTTCCTTCTTTCTCCCCTCTTCATTCTTCCTTCTCTGCCTAAGGTGAATTCTCTTTATACCTTCACATCAAAGGAAAGAAAGATTTTGCTGTAAAGATTGGAAAGCCACATTTTAGCAAGTTTCTCTTACTTAGACTTGAACTCCAATTCTTACCACATCAATGTAGAGGAAGGGAGGGGAGAAAGAAGGTATATGTTTTGAGCCCTGGAAATGTGCCAGCTCATTAATGTAAATTCTTTTCATTTAAAGTATAAATTACTCTAAGAAGTAGCTGTCTTCCTTTTCTCATTTATTTCAGGTGTTAAAACCAAAACAATTAATTTGAGTAATTCACTCAAGGTTACAAATCATACATGGCATAACCTGTTTTTTGAACTTAGGTCTGTATACCTCCAAAGCCAGGAACTTTCAATGATTAATTCAAGAATCCTTATTAAGCATCTATTACTAGTATATGCCAATCACTACATAAGGTTTAAGAAATTTATAGCCATTGCATTTGCCTTCACAGAGTTCATGAGGATAATACTATTATGACACAATAATTTAGTCAAGTTCTTTACAGAATTTTCTATAATGATTTGAGAGTAACAGCATTCTATTATCAGATCTTTATTTTACAAACATGCCAACTGAAAAAGTAAAAGAACTTCTATGAGATCACAAATTTGGCTCCTAGCTGGAAAGGTCCTAAATTTGTAAATGCATGTAAACTCATATAATTTGAACAGTTTTGCATTGCATATGCAAATTTTGTTTGATAATTCATGTATTAAGATAAATATTGATGAATTGGATATTACTCTACACTTACCTAAATTTACAATTTGATCAAAGGAAGTTGGTTTGAAATACAAAGCATTTTTTTTAAAAAAGAAGTAATCTTAATTAGAGAAAATTTGAAATTCAAGAAATGTGTTTTAATTCAGGAAGTAAGCATATTAATTAGCAATTAGAAATACATACACAATTTTCATGCAGGATCATGACAATATGGATCATGCTCACAGCACTGCATTAGAGATTAGTTATAATGTGTCCTAATTACAAATCTGTAGCTTGGATTTCACAATGTTCATCCACAACATTACAGAAAAATGCTAGTTATTTTTTGTGTCTTATAAGATAGTATAAGATATAAGGTGCTAATCTCTTTCTTTTGATCTTGTGGGAGCATTTTTGCATATTGCACCTGCTATTTTAGCTACCTTGATGAGAAGATGTGAGATTTTCAAACAAGAGGAGGACATCCATTCTCATCTCTGTATAAATGAACAACTACAAACGGGAGATGAATAAGAAAATAAAAGCCTAAGGTACTTACCATTTTTTCCCCCAAAGCTTAATGTACAGAGACAAAATGCCTCCTCCCCTCCTGAATTCCTAGCTGCCCTGCACATCTGCCTGTCGTGTCAGCCAGGGGTCCCACTGTGAAAGCTCTGGTCTAAATATTAATGTTACTCAAAACCGAAATCCATTTCCTTCTAAGTTGTGAATACATTAGCATCTCTGACTGAGTACCCAGCAGCAACCTCACAGTATAGCCAAAGCAAAACTTAAAACATAAAGAGGGGCTTTTGAATTCTAAGTCAATAATGTTGCCCACATGGCTGGAATGTTAGAGATTGCATCTGGAAATATTCACTATTTCATTTTCCCCTTAAATATGGTGCCTATCAGAATACAAGTTGCTGACTTTTGCTTAGACTTCTTGCCACTCACTGTGGGCAGTATGGAGCCTGGCTCAGGAACCAACACAGACCTAGAAATCTCCAGAAAGGGCAGGAGAGCTTCAGAGCTGCTAGATAAACTCTTTACCTACTAACAGCAAGCACTTCTTAAACCCACTGCTAGGGTGATGTAGTTAACTGCTCAGTGTCATAATTGGTACTGGTCCATGTCTTTTTAATTTGCAGTTTTCTAGTGCTATTTTGGATTTTTTAATAAAAGCCTAAGTGACCATTGCAACCTAACGGATGACCAAACAGGCTGTGTGGGGCGACTAGGACAGCAGGGGGGTTAGTGAGGGGTGACCAAACGACTGAGCAGCAGGCTGCATGGGGCAACCAGGCCAGCAGGGGGGAGGCAGCAAGGGGTGACCAGGCCAGTGGGGGGCAATTAGGTGCAACCAGGCCAGCAGGGGGGCAGTTGTGGGCGATCAGGCAGGCAGGCAGGTGAGCAGTTAGGAGCCAGTGGTCCTGGATTGTGAAAGAGATGTTTGACAGCCCCCAAGGGGTCCCAGATTGGAGAGGGTGCAGGCTGGGCTCAGGGGATCCCTAGTTTTCTTATAACAAACTAGTTTTAATTTCATGCAAGTAGTTTGGTGCTCACAGGCTAGGGAGCAGCAGCCTGTAGGATGACAGTTTCATCCACACTCTCCAAATCAGTGTTCCATCAGGCCAGCGGTTCTCAACCTGTGGGTCGCGACCCCTTTGGCGGTAGAACTACCCTTTCACAGGGGTCGCCTAAGACCATCCTTCATATCAGATATTTACATTACGATTCATAACAGCAGCAACATTACAGTTATGAAGTAGCAACGAAAACAATTTTATGGTTGGGTCACAACATGAGGAACTGTATTTAAAGGGCCAGAAGGTTGAGAACCACTGCATCAGGCTGTGACTTTCCAAATTCTAACCAACTATCAGGTTGTACAACTTTTACAAAGACAGAAAGGAAAGAGGGAGGGGCACATGCTGCAGAATGATTGGTTGGAGTTGTAATGCTAGGACAGCACAAAACCCCATACATACCTTTTCTTCTTAATGTTTTATTTTATATGATGATAGCTTTCAAGGGATATATTGTCTGATAATTTTCAAGATGGCTATATAAACACATTTCCCCCTGCAACCTAATATATGGTAAAGTCTCCACAGGCTAATATACCTAGTGTACACAGTCCTGATAATAGAGACTGCCCATGCCTAAAAATTCTGTCTTGACTTCCTACTGTGGATTTCTTCTTAGCATCTCAAAAGCAGAAAAAAACACACAGTAAAATCAAAAGAAATAGTCAACAATACTATATGTCATGTTTCCATTCTTACTCAAACACCTGAGTATCTGTGGTTTTCCACATAAGCAGAACTGACAGCATTAGAATCTCTTTTCTCATCTTTATGAGATGCTATACCACAGCCAAAGTTTTGACAGTGCCTTTTAAATTAGATGTTTGAAATTGATAGATGATTAATTTTCTTAGTAAGATAGCCATCAAAGACACTACAAATATAAAATCCCCGCAGAAAGACTCCTGGTACCCACTGAAATGAGATAGTATAACACAAATATATATTTATTATTCTGTTTCTTAAAATTAGCCAGAATTTGATAGTCTACATAACTTTCGCCCGAAGCATACGGGGCCTTATGGTGGAGGAGTGGGGAAGAGGAAGCTATCTGGCAACAAGGTAATTTAGGCTCAGAGGCATAATCCTAGGGGAGATGTGATAACTCTGAGAGAAGAGAGTCTAAAGTCCAAATTGTTAGATGCAGAGTAATACAGGTGATCCTCTAGGTTTTGGCCAGCTTTCCAAAAGGTCTGATTTAAAGGAAGAGCAACAAGGGAGTTTAACACAAGGATTGGCTTGACACCTGAGCCTCCTGATGTCAGGGAGTTCCACTGGAAATTAAGCAGGAAAGCAGCCAGTGAATGGCAATGCTGGGAACAGGAATTAGAGCCTGGAGGATGAGATCTGCAGGAGCTAGAAGGAAGCTCATAGCCCTAGACAACTGGGTGTGGGCTTGGGGTTTATGGCCAGGGACACAGAGGGGCAGGAGGCTCAGGAGAATGCAGTGGAAATGCCGAGGAAAGGGAGGAGAAATGATGAGAGAGAGGAAGCATGGTGCTGATGCAGTCCTTGGGAAAAAGGGACACCTGGCATAGGGCTACAGACTAATTTCCTCATTCCTGCTGGTAGAGAATTAGTTTCTAATATACCACCAGGCCTGAATCTTAATGATTTAGGAATTAGGCAAAGCTGAGAAATCTGTTGGGAGCTCTTCAGTAGCCACCTCTGGGAGTACAGTGGCAGGAACTGACAAAGAAGCCAATACATAGCAGGGATCTTTTTTATTTTAGGAAATTTAAAATAAATGGGAGAACCCATTTAAAGGGACACATTCAATACTTCAAGAATACATAAAATGTAACTATTTAGAGGTATTTAGAGGAAGATAATCTATGAAGAGTGTTTTTTTTTTTGTTTGTTTGTTTTTTAAATCAGAGGTCTATACAAAAGCCACATGTCCAAGAATTACTCTGAAGTGTCTGATGATATTTTTACAGAAAATGTGTTTCTAGGGAAAATCTTTTTTTTTATTTGTTTGTTTAAACAGCAAAAAAAATTATTTCTCACAGTTCTGGGTGCTGGGAAGTCCAAGATTAAGGCATCAGAAGACTTGGTGTTTGGTGACAGCCTGCTTCCTACTTCATTGATGGCCATCTTCTAGTGTCCCTAGGGAAAATCTTAATACAAGAGCTCAATTTTGCTTTCAGTATCAGTAGAAATGCACTGTTATGACAACTTCCTCACTTATAAAATAAGAACTTGGTACAGAAGGGTGTAGAACTGTGAATAAGATGATTTTTAAGTTTCCTTCCAATTCTAAATTCTATGATTTTATGACATTTATTTGTGTAGCACATTTGGCACTATCCGGAGCTGTATCTCTAAGAAAAAGTATATTTCCATCTGCACAAGGACTTTGTAGAGGAAAGAAACTCATTGATGATTATTTACTTTCTGCGTGTGGCTAGACAATAATGAGAAGCCCTCAGTTCTTCAGTCCCTCCATGAATCCAGACCAACCACCTGTCTGGAAGATAGTAAAGGTCATTGCTCTAATTCCAAATCAGGAGAATCCTGTATTAATTTATACTCATGGAATCAGAATCTCTTCTGGAAAAGCAGAAGGATAGCAACTTACCTGATGTGGTGAACTGGCATGGCCATGGAATATTCAGCCCCACATTGGGCACCTTATGTGCCGTGCCAGCTCAGCCAGGTTCAGTGAGCCTGAGTGGAGGCAGTGAAGGATTGAGAAAAAAATAGACAAGAGAATGAAAGCTAGGTCTTTGCGGGACGCTGCTCTCTCTGATGGAGAAAGACAGTGCCATGGACTACAAGCTGTGTCTTTATTTTATAGCCAGATTCCATGAGGCAAAGTTAGGGCATGGTCAAGATGTTTACAACATTCTCATGGGTTTCGACCCTACTCAATTACATGCACCTGAACTCTATCAAGCCCACATCACTCAGGCATGATGTGGGGCCACATGTTCTGACCATAGGTTCAAGCTTACAACTATAGCTGTTGGCTATAATTGTGCTGGGAGGGCTCTTCCCTCCAAGCTGAGACTTGCACATGGCCATGAGAGGACTGTGCCCTCTCATTAGTCTGAGGCTTGAACCTGTCCAAACACTGTAGCTGCTCTCCACAATCTGAAATGGGCACAATGTTGCCTAATCCCATCTAAATTGCTCAAATTAAATAGCATTTTCTTTAATAAAAGATTAGCTCATAGAACCAAGATGGCAGCATAGGCAAACACCTATACTGGCTGCTTCCCACCAACCACATCAAAATTACAATTAAAATACAGAAGAACCATCATCCAGAACTGCCAGAAAGCTGGCTGAATGGAAGTACTACAACTAGAGAAGTAAAGAAGAAAGCACACTGAGACTGGTAGGAGATGCGGAGGCTCAAAACTGACTGGTCCAGCACCCACGTAGACTGTTTTTCTGATTAGGAGAGAGATTATCTCTGGAGAGGCCATCTGGAGGAGCAAGGGGTCCCAGCCCCAAACCAAACCCCCAGCCCGGAGTCCCAGAGCTGGGAAAAGAAGTCTGTACAGGAAGTAAGAACTACAGGCTGTAAAAACCAGTGTGGATTAGGGCTCAATGACACATAGGCTTCTGGAGACCCAGCTATTCCTCATAAAAGGCTGGCCTCACCAACTGAACTTACAAGTTCCCACTTCCTCTGAGCTCCAGTGCCAGGCGAGGCTCTGGGGGATTCAGACACATATGAGGAGAAACTGGACTGTCTGGCATCATGGCTGGAACTTGGGGGTGGCTTTCTCCAAGGCAATGGTGCTCTCAGTGGTCATTGTTCCTATTCTAGGACGGCTTGCTGGCAGCCATTTCTGTTTGTTCCACCCCAGTGATTCCCTGAGATCCCATCTCATCCAATTTACAATCCCATCCAAACTGCCTGCAGCAACTTTTTCATATGAATAGCCTGTCCTTGCTCAGGCTAAAACTTGTCAAATAAGCTGAAGCTGGTCAGGGAGCCACAAACCTGTCAATAAAAGGCCCAAGACCCGGCACCAGAACCAGCCTGCCTTGCTTCACAGCTGGGACTTGTCTGGGCACTTCTAAACCCTATACAAAGAGGAGGAACCTGCAGATCTCTCTGTAGCTCCTTCTGGGTAGCCCCAGGCAGTGGCTGACTTTCCACCTCCCTGGAGATGCAAGAGTCAGTGTACCCAGTGGTCAGTGTGAGACCATACCAGATTACAACTCTTCACATCCATAAGTGACACACTCAAGAGGCAGACTCAGTGAGCACCAAAGCCCCACTGAAGCAAATCCTGCCTCATAAATGTATCTCCTGCACAGCAGCTCTTCCATTGTAGACACAGCTGGTCCTCACAGCCAATTGGCCTGGAGGTCAAATACTCCCAGTGATACCAAGAGCAGCCAAGGCTTAACTACAATAAGACTGTGCACACTGCCCACATAGGGGTGCACCAAGAGTGCCCACCTCAGGTGACTGGGAAGGATGAACCACTGGGGCCTATAGGACACCTACCACACAAGGCCACTCTATCAACTCAAGGAGACTTAGAAGCTACCCATTACATAGAAACAAACACAGAGAAGCAGCCAAAATGTGAAGACAAAGAAACATGTCACAAATGAAAGAAGTGGAAGAAAGAAAACTACTGGATATAGAGTTCAAAACCATAGTTATAAGGTTACTTAAGAATCTTCTAGAAACCTCTAAGGGACTTAGTGAGACTTTCAAGGATCTTAGTGAGAAGGCCAAACACATGGAAAAGGACCAGTCAGAAATTAAGCATTCACTGACTGAAATAAAGAATAATATACAAGGATTCAACAGTAGACTAGAGAATCCTGAGAATGAAATCACTGATTTGAAATATGAGGAAGCAAAAAACACCCAAACAGAAGAGCAAAACGTAAATAGAATCCAAAATATCAAGATAGTGTAAGGAGCCTCTGGGACAACTTCAAATGTACCAACATCCAAATTATGGGACTGCCAGCAGAAGAGAGAGAGCAAGATATTGAAAACCTACTTGAAGAAATAATGACAGAAAATTTACCCTACCTGGTGAAAGAAATAGATTACAAATCTAGTAAGCACAGAGAGTCCCAAACAAGAGAAACTCAAAGAGAACCACACCAAGACACATCATAATTAAAACGCTAGCGCCGAAACCGGTTTGGCTCAGTGGATAGAGCGTCGGCCTGCGCACGGAAAGGGCCCAGGTTCGATTCCGGTCAAGGGCATGTACCTGGGTTGCGGGCACATCCCCAGTGGGAGATGTGCAGGAGGCAGCTGATCGATGTTTCTCTCTCATCGATGTTTCTAACTCTCTATCTCTCTCCCTTCCTCTCTGTAAAAAATCAATAAAATATATTTAAAAAAAAAATAAAACAAAAAAAAAAAACAAAAAAAAAAAACAAAAAAACACGCCAGGGTCTAGAGGCAAAGAGATAATCTTAAAAGCATCAAGAGAAAAGCAGTTAGTTAGCTACAAGGGAGTGCCCATATGACTATCAGCTTATTTCTCAATAGAGACTATGCAGGCCAGAAGGGAGTGGCAAGAAATATTCAAAGTGATGAATAGCAAGGACCTACAACCAAGATTACTCTACCCAGCAAAGCTATCGTTTAGAATTGAAAGCTGATAAAGAGCTTCACAGACACAAAAAAGCTAAAGGAGTTGATCACCACCAAACCAGTACTAAATGAAATGCTGAAGGGTATTCTTTAAGAAGAGGAGGAAGAAAAATAAAAAAGATAAAAAATCTGAACAAAGGGGCAACAAATACATATCTTTCAACAACTGAATCTAAGAATCAAATAAATAGAAATCTAATAAACATAATAAACTGTTGAATAAAATAGAATCAGAGGCATGGAACTGGAACAGACTGACAAATCTCAGAGGGAAGGGAGGCAGGAAGAGATTAAACAAAGATCTTATATACATATATGCATTACCTATAGATACAAACATTAGGGTGGCAAAGGCCTAGGGTGGGGCTGTAACTGGGTGGAGAGGAGCTGTGAGGGGAAAAAGAGGGACATTTGTAATAATCTCAACAGTAAAGATTAAAACAAACAAACAAACAAACAAACAAACAAAGGTTAGCTCAGTGTCCCAAAGGCTTTTGAGGAGAAAAACATGGCTTTTCCAGCCTTATAAGCACTGCTGATTTTTACTTATTGTATCAATGAAATATTCTTTAGGAAATTCTTGGATGTCCTATGATGACTTTAATAGATATTTTTATTTTACAGAGTTCAACTTCAACAACCATTGATTGAGCAAGATATTGGAGTTGGAGGGGAGTATCTTCTTTCATGGTACTTAACATCTATGTCTTTACTGTCCAATACAATAGTCACTAGTCAAATGTGACTACTGAACACTTAAAATTTGGCTGGTCTGTGTTAAGATTTAATATAATGGTAAATATACATCAGATTTTAAATATTAGTACAAAAAATAGGATCTGAACATTCCATTAATTTTATGTAGATTATATGTTGAATTATATTTTAGATACATTAGATGTAATAAAATATATTAATATTAATTTCCTCTTTTTAAACATTTATTTTTTATTATTTTATTTTTTACAATATACAAAATAAATCAGTCTCTATGTGGTCTCCACTTTCAGTCCTCGGGTATCAGGGTTCTCTCCTGCAAGTTTCCCGTTGATTATTCAGGACTTTTTTCTGTATTTTACTTGTAATTCCTGTTTGTTCCTGGGAGCATCCATTTACTCTGCTGCCATTTTTAATCTCCTAAACATTTCTTAATGTGGCTACTAGAAAATTTTAAATTATATATGTGTTTCACATTATATTTTTATTAAATAGCACTGACCAATAATCTGGCTGAGATAGAATAAGTACACCAAAAACCTATGAGATGAGGGGACAAGTGCTAAAGGAGGTCAAAAGTGAAATTTATGCAAATCTGGAGAGTATAAGCCATCGTGTAGGAAGTTCCCCCAACTCCCTGCCCCCAAACCTGTACATCACATACTAGGAATATGCATCTAACCTTCTTTCTTTCCTGTTGCTACAAAAACTTAATTAGCTTCCTGTCTGAGGCTAATGCTTTACTATACCTTATCTTCTTCTCAGGAACTTACTTAACAAGAGTTTTCTCTGTTCTGTATTTTTAATTTTGACCTTTCTCTGTACTATGGAAACATATTTTCTCTTTCATAATTTAAAAGATCCTTTCTTGAGCCCATATTTACCTTTAGCTACCAATGTCCTTTTTTACTCCTTCAAAGCCAATCTTGTAATAGATCTCAGTTGTGGAACCAACATTTTACCACCTCACCTCACACTCACATTTTAACCCCAGTCTTTTTCTGCCCCCAAGAGTCCATTGAAAATGTTTTGCCAGAGTTCCCAGAGATTGCCTATTGGCTAAATTCAATGGGCACTTCTCATTCCTTATCTTACATAGCTTCTTAGGAACATTCAACTCTATTGATCAGCTTTGCCTTATTTCTTGCTGGCTGATGTGCTAGCATATTCTTCTGTTTTTTTTCTTCCACTTCTCCAGCTATTTCTGCTTAGACTACTTGTACTTTAATTTCTTTTTTTAAAAAATATATTTTATTGATTTTTTACAGAGAGGAAGGGAGAGAGATAGAGAGTTAGAAACATCGATGAGAGAGAAACATCGATCAGCTGCCTCCTGCACATCTCCTACTGGGGATGTGCCCGCAACCCAGGTACATGCCCTTGACCGGAATCGAACCTGGGACCTTTCAGTCAGCAGGCTGATGCTCTATCCACTGAGCCAAACCGGTTTTGGCAGACTACTTGTACTTTAAATATTGGTATTCTTCAGGGTTATGTTTTAGGTTCTCACGTCTACATACTCATCTTGTGTGATATCGCACTCCCTCAGTATACTGAAGATTCTCAAATCTAAATTTACAAACTATATCTCCTTGCTTTCTTTTTTTGTAAATCTGTTTTCTTGCTAGATAAGCCTCCTATTATAATTTGATAACAACTATTATAAGCACCTACTTTCCTCTCAATGTCAGCTTTCATCATTTCTTTGACTTGTTCTATGCTAAGATTATTTGTAAATTCTGTGTACTCAAATATCATTTGCCTTTTCTCACCTTTGATACAAGTTTTCCATGTGCATGGAAACTTCTTTCCTCTTCCTAGTCATCATCCTGACATTTGTTGGATTCTTATTTCTGCCTTGGCATATATGTTAATTTTTCTTAGAATCCTTCTGACATTGCTTAAAACTGGGCTAAGTTCCTTTCTATGTGTCCCCATAGAACCTTATGGTTTCTCCATTACAGCACCTTTTGCACATTATTTTGCTACTAATTCACCTCTTCTTGGGCTTAAGAATCCTGAAGGCATAAAACTCCTATTGCTAAATTACTCACCATTGTATTCCTAGCAACTAATGCTGTACCTAACATAACAGCACTTCATCAATAAAAGTGTATTGCTCATGGAAAGAAGAAAAGAAGGGACAGAAGAAATGGTTGTCTGGAAGATATGGCTTTAGACTGGATCTTGAAAGATGAAATTTTACCGGTTGAGAAGAAGTCTTTTAGACAGTGGAAATCACAAAAGCAATCGAAAATATTGATTGGGACCCAGGAAACACTTTATAGGCCAGCTGGGAAGCAGATCAAGTATACATAGATGGGATAGAATAAAATAAGATTACAGATAAATGTTGTTATGAAAAACCTTGAATACAAGGTTAAATTTGTACTTCATTTAAAAGTTAATGAAGGGTAACAAAAGATCATAAAATATTTTTGAGAACAAATTACATGATTGGTGATGTTTATGAAAAAAAATAAGTAGCAGTATTATGTAGGATAAGAGTGACGCTTTTAAGGTTTTAATGCTATTAATAGTTAAAAATCTCTCACTATACTTTAAATATCTGGGATGACATAAAGTAAAAGAAAAAATAGGTAATGAAGAGAAACAAGAAGGCTTAACATCTGAATGAGGGCAGGCAAGTAGAAAGAATTGAAATCAAGTCAAAATTGGTCTTAAAAGTAAGCCACGATTATCTTCAAGCACAAATGATCTCTAGGAACCTCATAATCCTGCTAATGTGTAAATATGGCTTCATGTGTTTGTGAAAGCAAATACCAAGGCTTGCTCATCAGTGTCTCCTGTAGTTGAATCAGCACAGAGAGCAAGCAGTTTTGTTTTGTTTTTTGTTTTGTTTTGTTTTGTTTTGTTTTGTTTTGTTTTCTCATTTAGGACAAGAGGGATGATCCAGAAAGGGCAAGCCAAGTGCCATTTTCATATAGCCATTTGGACTAGATTGTTGGATTCTCAGAAATTGGAAAGTATTGGTCTTTCTCTTTAGAAGAATGAAGGGAATGATGAAATGGCTCTGAACAGTGCACCATTGAGGGCAAGCCATTTTCCCTTTATCCTCTTGAAAATCAAGCCATTATGTAGGATTGTACACAGGGATTGCTGGTTTGAATAAGAACAGCACATAATGGCAAATGACAGAAACTCTGAAGGGTCATTCAAAAACTTTCCTCAATTGAAAGTTGGACTACTCTTTTCCAAAAAAACATGCCTTAAATATGCTTCAATAGCTCTACTTCCCTCAAAACGTTTACATTTAAGATGCCATCTCTTCATTTTGACAAAGTAAAGGGCCTTCTGGATGTTAAATAGGAAGGGAGAGAAAGAGAGAAAGCCCATTCCATGTTGAATTTGTGTTTAATTTCAAATCAGACATTTCAAAATACCAAAATACGTATAAAATATAGATAAGCCCAGGAGTGCATTTTACTGTAAGCTAATGAAATGAGAGACATGGGCAGCATAGGACAAGAAAGGCAGCCACAGGGCCTAAGTCATAGTAGTCATTCTATTCCTCTCTCACAGGGTTTGTGATCAAGGGTGAGCTAACGCTCTTATAACTGCACTAGAGGCCCAGCATGCAGAATTTTTTGCGCGAGTAGCTCGCTTCTGCTTGCCTCATCTGGCCTCCCCGCCCTCCGCCACTCGTAGCTCTCTGCTGCTAGTAGCTTGTGCCCTGCCCGCTGCGAGAGCTGCTGCTCGTTTGGTCGTGACAGTGTTACCACGTGATGGCCATGGGCTTTTTATATAAGAGATGATATTTAAGATCCATCTAGATCTAATATTGTTTTATTTTTAAAAATGTGTTTGCTGCCCTAACCATTTTGGCTCAGTGGATAGAGCGTCAGTCTGTGGACTGAAAGGTCCCAGGTTCGATTCCGGTCAAGGGCATGTACCTTGGTTGCGGGCACATTCCCAGTAGGAGGTGTGCAGGAGGCAGCTGATTGATGTTTCTCGCTCATCGATGTTTCTAACTCTCTATCCCTCTCCCTTCCTCTCTTAAAAAAAATCAATAAAATATATTTTTAAAAAATGTGTTTGCTTTTTTCCCCAGGTCTTAGCACAGTGCTTATGAATCCCTTGGAATGTTCCCAGTGATAGAAGTGTCTTTGTTATTCATGAGCCCTTTGCATCACACTTAATATTACACTAATGAAACTCATGGTGAGCCCCTAAATTGCTGTAGGATGGGGTCTGGTCACTAGGAAAACAAATCTTATGATTATAGTGCTGGAAATTTGAGGTAATCTTACCTCTGGGGGAGGGGGAGGAGGCTGGAGATTGAGTTTAATCATGTGGCCAATAATTCAGTTAATTGTGCCTTTGTAAAGGAACCCCAATATAGCCTCTAGCCACAGAAGCTCAGTGGAGCTTCCTAGTTAGTGTGCACATTCATGTGCCAGGAGGTTGACACACCCTGACATCATGAAGAAAAAACTGAAGTTCTGTTTTAGACCCTCCCAAACCTTGCCCTATGTGTCTCCTTATTTGGCTAGTCATGATTTATATCCCTTATAATGAAACTCCAAATATAAGTATAGCACTTTCCTGAGTTCTGTGTGTTAACATAGCAAATTATTGGGCCAAAGGGGGTCATTGGAACCCCTGCACTGTGGCCAGTCAGTTAGAGAATGAGTGCTTTGGAAATTCCCCACATATACCTGGCATCTGAAGTAAGGGCAGTCCTGTTGGGGACCATAGCCTTAAAGTTGTGAAGTCTGACACTAACTCTCAGTGTTTAGTGGCAGAATTGAACTGGAATATACCTGCTGTTGTCAGAGTGAACAATATTTGCTTGAACAAGGTCAGAGGTAACTAATGCCAAAATGAGGGGAGGACCTTCTTTCATTTAACTTTTAGCACATAGGCTTAAAGGGAGGCATGGTTGATATAAAACTGGTAAATCCTGAAACGTTTGGGTTAAGGGCATAACTACTGATAAATCTGGTGGTTTTCCTGACCTAAAGTGAATTTTAAGGAAAAAGAGTACCTTGACAGCTTTGCATCCTTGTTGCACTTAGAGTCCTCAAAAGAGATAATTTGTTGTTAGTATAAGCATTCTGGGTCAATCTTGTCCAATACAGCATGTCATTTGTATCTCACAGACTATTAAAGTCTGTAACATGAAGCTATCCTTGATAACTGATGACTACTTCCAGTTTCTCTTGCATATAAAACTTGCTGAATCACAGTCGAAATTCACAAGGCTTTATTCTCATTCTTCCCATAGCATTTGGGTAAAGGTAGAGAAAGAAGAACAAGTGGAGAGGTAGACATGGTATTAGGTTCCTGGTCTCATGCTACCTCCCTCTCAAAAGGCTTGTATATTTCAAACAGCAGTGAGAGACGAGAGACAAAAAAAGCACCATTAGGTCTCTCTCTTGCTAAAGGAGTTTAGACTTTCAACATGATGAGTTCTCTTTGATAAAAGAATAAAGAGATGTGTTGTCTCTGGAGGAGGCTGCTGGGGTTCCCATGGTCTTCACAATAGGCAAAGCACCAGCTACCCATATCTCCTGTCTCCTTGTTTTGTCTCTTCCACATGGCTGACATGAAAGGCACAGATGTCCAATTCTACTCAATTTTTCTTTTAAAGTACAGAGATAGACTGCTACCTCCCTCTGTCTGAAGGACTGTACTTTGTGGGAAAAGAAATTACAAAAAGGCAGTTTCGTTAGAAGCTGCTGAATAATGAGGCCATGAAGTATGAACGGGACATGTGGCCCTTTAAACATCATCAGAAGTATCCGTGCTGTAGTCATTTGGCCATTTACCCAAAGGAGCACACACCACCAGATCTGTAGGCGACACCATAATCTTTCTTTCTCCCTTCTCCTAAAGTTTTAATGAAATGTGTAACCTTTAAGTGATATCAGGAGCTTGAGAAATTCAATCCGAAGTCAGCTGGTATTAGCTTTCCAAGTGAGAAAATGAGTCCCATGGCTGCTTCTAGATCCAGCAAGAACCGCAGTGACTCAGTGCTTCAGAGGAGAGTGCTTGTATCCTGAAGGCTGAACTGTCCTTGGAATCATAGTTAGTGCTGCTATAAGGCTTAATGCATCCTACAAATGGGAATTTAGAATTTGAGTAGTCTGGCTGCCTTTCACTCAATATATGTAGCTATTGTTTGAAAAAGCTCACCCACCCCAGTTTTCCAGTTCTTCATTTCGTGCAGAAAATCACATGTCTAAATACATGCATAAATATTCACACATCATTTCTAGCCAATGTCTGTAGTAAACTATATTCACACTATTATTTTACACATAAAATTTTAAAACATCCACAGCATCAATGAAGTCACAGATTCCTGTTTTCACTAGAAAACCCCAATTCCTGGCCTGTATACATATTATAACTCACGATTGCATCAATTTGTTGGGTGACATATTACATTGACTGTGACTATAAATATGTCAGGGCAGATGATGGACTTCGAAAGCTCAGATTCAGTTTCTACGGAGTGGCCACAGAGTCTCTATGCATACCTGTAAGAAGTTATATGTATGCTCCCTCCAGTCTGTGTACAATATTTGTGTATGGCCTTCTGGATTGCATCCACAGTGTTGGTTGGAGGTCATTGAAACAGACATGACACATATTTTAAGTCTTCAGGTGTGCTCAGACACCAGCTCATGCACTGAGACACTGGCCATTCATTAGTTTCCATCCTGGACTTATCTACCTCTTTCCTTGTGTGACGGTTGAATGAAGGGGTATATAACACTTTGGACAGGGATACTAGGAATCTGAATCTGTGCCAGGAACTAGTATTCTGCCGCACATTCTTGCTAGTATAATTAAACCCCATCCCTCTTATCTGTAATGCTTGTACAGAGGACATAAACTATGAACCATACACAACCCCCAGAAGAGGTTAACAGCGCACTGGTACCAGGCCAGGCCTTTGGGTGTAATCTCACGTCCCCCATCCCAACACATGGGACTTTTCTCAAAGCCTGGGAAAGGTTCAGAAGTCTGCCATATTTGGGAGACAAAGAAACCAAAGGGTAAAAAGGGAAAGTTCCTCCATTTCATCACTCAGGCTTTGTAGAAACAGACTCCCCTGAGTCACTGTACTAGTACATCTGAAAATAAATGTTTTGTTTTTTTTTCCTGAATCTCTGAGTACTTCTCTTGTGTTTTTTCAGGTCGCCCGGTAAATTCTGCAACATGAAAATAGTACTTACTTTAAAATCAGACAGACCTAGTTCTCATCTCTCACTCTCTACTGAGTGATCTTGGATATGTTAATGTTGACTGTGTGGTATCAGCATATTGTAGTTTCTTCACTTTGAAAATAAGGATAGCAATGTCTATGTTAAAGGATTATGTAGGGAGTAAATGAAAAGCTATATTTAAAAGCTTAGCATAAAGGTTGGCCCAAAACAAGAGCTAAAAATTTGCCAGATTCCTGCCCATGTGGAAAATCTACAAGCCTAAGGCAACATCTGAATAAAGAAGAGAATTTAGAATATTTGAGCCAGATCAGAAATGCTTTCTTTCCAAGGTGGAGAACTGGTACACAGTTGTGTGTGAAGTTTTCCTTAATCTTCAACTCCTCAATGAAGTTTTACATTATTGCCTACATAGCCATACAAAAAAGAAATGGTGGAGGCAAAAAAAGAGAATAATTATGCCCTTCCCTCTTCTACTACACTGTCATTTTGGTTTAAATATCATCATTTGCATATTTTTATCTGAATTGAGAAAGGCCACCTTCTCATACCTAATCACCAGAAAGCAGCAGGCAGCAGCCTTAGAAGCTTTTATCAATATGCCAATTTTTATTTTAGTTTATAATTTAAAAAGTGAGAGTGAAGTGACAGAGACGGTATCGTTTCAAAGAGTTTTTTTAAAAAAGCATATTAAAAAGCTCTCCCTATTTTTATTTTTCATTTTTAAAACTGAGTAGGAGGAGGAAAACCATGGAAATGAAGGCAAAAAATAAAATGAGAAATGATCAGGACCCAGAGAAGGAAAAAGTAGCAGTACCAGTCACCTCCACCTCCTTCTGCATATATGCAAACTGTCACGATGGTCAAGGAACATAAGCTTAGATGAAGCAAAAAGAAAAATTTAAGGGTGGGCAGTGTATAGCTTTGAAATAAGAGAACAATATTAGCAGGTCCGTTTCTTAAGTTAAAATCATCATTGTGCAAAATGTTTGTTGTTATATTGGAGCGCCTATACGTTAAACAAGAAGTTAGACAATAACATAGAACTGGCTTTAATCTGCATTTTCAGAGCAAAAATGTTCAATTATTATTGTTATTATTATATATTTTATTTCATTTAAAGTGTAACAAAAATATTGATTTAAATGTATAATTTCAAGTAGGTATCTGGAAATGCAATGTGATTGCCCAAGAGGTGCAGGGATGGGGGGGTCAGGGAATGATAATATCTGTGAGCTCCATCATCTATGAATCACCAGTTGAATGAGCACTTCTAACCACAATGTCCATTTCTTCCACAATCTCTCCATATATGTTCTGAGTAATAAGAAATAATTTTCTTTTCTCTTTGTTTCCTTTTGTACTTCTTTCTTCACTCCTCAAGAAGGTGTCTTTGGTAAGACAAAGTGGGAACCAGGCATTTTCTTTCACATAATAACTTGCCAAAATAATGCAATGTGAGTTAACAAATATTATAAAGAGAAAAGTGTATTTGTCCACAAATGCATGGATCTGAGGATTTGATCTTTCAGAAATACCTAATGAAGATACACAATAAAGATTCAATGCCTTGTATGAATTGAATCTAGGAGATGACTCCCCAGGATAACTGCTCTTTAACTAAAAGGTTTTAATTTCAGACCATTCTTTGTGGTTACTTTAGGTCTTTTGAGTTTGCAAGACAGGCCTTCTAACACAGGCCTTCCCTGAGTTAGTCAGATTAGCATGTGACTCCTTTACATCCAGGGCAATCTGAGGACCACAAAGATTCTGGAGTGTGCTTTCTTGGATGAAGTCAGCACCCATTGGTAGAACTGGGATAAAAACAAATGACCAAGGGAAACATGAAAAAGTAAAAAAAAAAAAGTGTGATCTGAGAGGACACTGTAGATGCTTTTTTAGTCAATGGAAAAATTTTTTAAAAAAGGAAAGGAAGATTTTTCAACATCCTTAGGTCTCTCTACTGAATCCACTGTCACTTGCATTCTTGGCTGGCTCCATGTCTTAGCTTGACCTCCAACATACTGGCTTTCATTTCATCACCTTTTCTGGCTGCTCTTTCTTAATCTCTCGTACGTGCTCTGTTTCCTGTACTTACTCTTTAATATTGGTGTTTAATCTTGGCTCTTCTGTTTCTCTCACTCTTAGAAACATTACAGGACAGTTTTTTTCTAGTCTCATGGCATCAATTGCCAAATATAAGCAGATGCCTAACACACACACACACACACACACATACACACACATACACACACACACACCAGATATCTCCTGAGCTCCAAGCATAAATATCTAACTGCCTAATTAAGTGCTTTCACACAGACACTTTTGGAGATCAGCATGTCAAAGCTAAAATTCTCTACCCCAACAAATTTACTTCTACTTATTACCATCCCGGTAATTATTCAAGTCTGATATTTACTTGTTATCCTTGACTCCAATCACTCTGTCATCCTCTCAATCCAATCAATAAGAGAATCCCATGGAATCCAGCCCATCAATCTCTCAATCTTTCTATTTTTCTCCATTTTTACTGTCACCACTGTCATTTAAGACAACTTCATATTTCTCCCAGAGCACTAAAATACCCTCCTGATTGGTCTCCTTATCACTGCTGTTACTCTCCTTAAATCTATTTTCTACTTTGCTGTCAGAGCAGTATTTCAAAAACACACAGTTTTACATGGCATTCTTCTTTATGTCTTTTCAATTTATTTCAAACATCATCCAAACCCTCCCTTACACACACATGCACGTGTACACACACACACACACACACACACACACGCCACTGTCCAGCTCGCTTCTCCAGCCCCATCTCTAAATTCTTTCTCACTAACCATTCACTCAAGCAATAATAAATGCACTGCAAATCCTCAAAGAACACCATCTAGTCTCCCTGTTTTTTCTTGGGTCATTTTCCCTCTCTCAGCATCTAAATATTACCAAAGCATTCAAAATGGGAGGTTTATCCAAAGAAGACACACAAATGGCCACAGCTACATGAAAAGATGCTCAACATCACTCATCATGATGGAAATTGAAGTAAAAAACATATTGAGATGCTATTACCTCATACTGGCTAGAATGGCTATCATAAAAAGGACAAGTGATAACTGTGGATGTAAAGGAGTTACATGCTAATCTGACTAACTCAGGGAAGGCCTGTGTTAGAAGGCCTGTCTTGCAAACTCAAAAGACCTAAAGTAACCACAAAGAATGGTCTGAAATTAAAACCTTTTAGTTAAAGAGCAGTTTATACTGTGTAGTCATGTCCTAGACCAATATCTTCCCTGACAAGATCAACTTTGATCTTTACTGATCCTATTGTCTTTTTGTAGCTAACATACCTGTGGAATGTCAGGGTAACTTGCAACTTCCCTTTCTCAGGACCCCTCAGGGCACAACAAATTATCATATGATTCAGTGATTTCACTTTTGGGTATACATTTTAGAAAAATGAAAATAGGATCCTAAAAACATAGCTGCACTCTCATGTTCATTATAAAATTAATCACAATAGCCAAGGTATGGAAACAACCTAAGTGTCTGTCAATAGGTAAATGAATAGAAAATATGTGGTATATACACACAATGGAATATTATTCAACCATGAGAAAGGAGAACATCCTGCCATTTGTGACAACATGGCTGGGACTTGAGGGCACTGTGCTAAGTGAAATAAATCAGACAGAGAAAGATGAATATTGCATGATATTACCTACATTTGGAATCTTAAAAAGCCAAACTCATAGAAACAGAAACTAGAATGGTGGTTACCGGGTGTTGAGTAGCGGGGGGAAAGGGGAATGTTGGTCAAAGAGTACAAACTTCCAGTTACAAGATGAATAAGATACTGTTGTCTAACATACAACATAGTGATTTAAATTAATAATACTGTACTATATACTTGAAATTTACTAAGAGGGTAAATCCTAAAAGATCTCACTCCCCCCAAAAGTATATCATATGACACAGGTGTTAGCTAAACGTACGATGGTAATTATTTTGAAACATATAAATGTATCAAATCAACAGTTTGTATACCTTAAACTTATCTGTAAATTATATCTCAATAAAGCTGAGGGAAATGAGATTTAGAGATGTGCCCTCCTGCTAACTATATGACCTTTAGAAATGTTCCAGGCATTTCTGAACCTCAGTTTTCTCATCAGTTACTTACAATGATTAATAACTATCTTAACAGTATCTATTTAATAGAATAAAGTTTATAGATCAATGCTTTAACATGATGGCTTCCAATTAATATTGCTGAGCTTTAAATTTTGTATTTAAGTAATTTCATTTTAAAGAGTAACTGAAGATTAAATCATATGTAAAACAATTCTATAAACCTCACATGTTAGTATAATTAACTCTTACTATCAAGTATATGTAATATATAACAATATTAGCGATTATATTTCTTTATTTTATAGCAAACACATAATGTGTTCAATAAATAGTCCTGAATAGATTTATGAATTAAAGAGAAATATATTACTTGTCAATGTCTTATTCTAAAAACCACCAGAAACATCTAAACTTGACAAAGCTTAGGTTTATAAATTCATTGCAACAAAGTAATAAAGCTATTAGGAACTGCGGCTGTCTTAGAGTCTCAACAAGGAATTGTTTGCCCTAGCTGGTTTGGCTCAGTGGATAGAGTGTAAGCCTGTGGACCAAAGGGTCCAAGGTTCGATTCTGGTAAAGGGCATGTACCTGGGTTATAGGCTCCTCCCTGGCACCAGCCCTGGTTAGGGCTCCAGGAGGCAACCAATTGATGCATTTCTCTCACATTGATGTTTTTCTCTGTCTTTCCCTCTCTCTTTCACTCTCCCTAAAATCAATGGAAAAATATCCTTGGGTTAGTATTAAAAAAAAAAAATGGAATTGTTATAAGAACCAGGCATGTGTTATGTAATTTGGAGAAAATTTAAATAAATGGGGTTAACTTAGAGTTGCGTGCTCTCAATGTATTTAAGTGGTACTGTTTTCCTTTGCTTTATTAGGAGGGAGGGAGAGAGTAAGGGAGAAAGGGAGAGATCACCTCATCCTATATAATAAAAGCCTAATATGCAAATTGACCAAACTGCAGAAAGATCCTGGAATGAGTGGTTGCTATGACACGCACTGACCACCAGGGGGCATATGCCCAATGCAGGAGCTGCCCCCAGCTTGCAAGCCCCAGGCCAGCCAAGGAGGGTGCCAGCAGGGCCCCCAGATCGCCCCGCCGGTCACACCATAGATTGGCCTTGATCACTGGCCAGTCCAAGGGTCCCTACCCATGCACAAATTTTATGCACCATGCCTCTAGTTAAGTGATAATATAAAAGGTAGAAACAGAAAATACCTTTTAAAACCACTCATCTATACTAATAAAAGGGTAATATGCTAATTAGACCAGATCAACCAGATATCTTTCAGATGTCCAACTTCTGATCAAAGCCATGGTGGCAGGGGCCAAGGCAGAGGCAGTTAGGGGTGATCAGGCTGGCAGGGGAGAAAGCAGTTAGGGACAATCAGGCAGGCAGGGGAGGGCAGTTGGGGTTGATTAGGCTGGCAGGAGAGGGCAGTGGGGGCAATCAGGCCAGCAGAGGAGGGCAGTTGGGGCCAATAAGGCTGGCAGGCAGGAAAGTGGTTAGGAGCCAGTGGTCCCAGATTTTGAAAAGGATCCCAGATTGGAGAGGGTGCAGGCCGCCGGGCTGAGGGACATCTCCTCCCTCCCCCATGCATGAATTTTGTGTACCGGGCCTCTAGTTTAAAATAATTAAGGCCCGAAAAGCATGGCTCAGTGGTTGAGCATATACCTATGAACCAGGAGGGCATGGTTCGATTCCTGGTCAGGACATATATCAGGGTTGCGGGCTTGATCCCAGTGTGGGACATGCGGGAGGTAGCCGATCCATGATTCTCTTCCATCACTGATGTTTCTATCTCTCTCTCCCTCTCCCTTCCTTTCTGAAATCAATTTAAAAATATATTTAAAATAATTAGGTTTGTGTTTTCTGATAAAAGCAATTCACTACAGAGGTGAAGATGTCAGGATTGAGATTACTTTCTGCTTTCTATAGAGTTAACTGAAAACTGAAAGACAATTGAAGAGTAGAGAAGTGAAACTAGAAAATAGCAACAGTTTCAACCCAAAACTTATGAAGTCTGTTTCATAGATGCATAGATCAAAAACAATCTCTCACTGGAAGTCCTCACAGGTGGGTCACAGGAGCATACTGGGTCCCTTCTTTGGGGGTGAAGAAATTGAAAAGCAGGTAGACACCTCTTAGGTGGTTGATATACACCATCTCTTCTAAAGGCAGGTAAGATAGTTCCAGTGTGGGATGTGGGCAGAAAAAAGATGGATAAGAGGCAGGAAAACACAGATGGATAAATACTGAACCACCACACAGAAGGATGTGCATTTTCCAAGTGAATTGGGAGCATGTGCAGCTCCTGATGATTTAGAAGGCAGAACCTTGCCTGGCCAGTGTTGCTCAGTGGTTGAGCATCAACCCATGAACCAGGAGGTTGCAGTTCAATTCCTGGTCAAGCCACATGCCCAGGTTGCGGGCTCCATCCCCAGTGTGAGGCGTGCAGGAGGCAACTGATCAATGATACTCTCTCAACATTGATGTTTCTATCTCTCTCTTCCTCTCTGAAATCAATAAAAATATATTTTAAAATAATTTAAAAATTAAAAAGAGAAAATGATTTTTTTATTTAAATATCTGTATTAGTCTGCTAAGACTTCTATGACAAAAATACTATACTAGTAGAGTGGATGGCATGAATAACAGAAATTTATTTTCTCAGAGTTCTGGAGACTGGAAAACCAAGATCAAGGTGCCAGCAGGGTTGGTTTTTCCTGGGTTCTCTCTCATTGGTTTGAATATGTCTTCTCACATGGCCTTTTCTATGTGGACATATGCCCCTTGTATCTCTCTCTCCTTAAAAGTATATCAGACATGCTGAATTGGGGCCAAACCCTTATAACCTTATTTAAGGTTAATTAACTTTTTAAAGTTTCTTTCTCCAAACTTAGATACATTTGGGTTAGAACTTCAACACATGAATTAAGGAGAGGGATAATTCAGTCCATTACATCTTTACATTGAGAAATTTCTGGGGCATATGATAATTCTATGTTTAAAATTTTAGGAACTACCGAGCTGCTTTCCACAGCGGCTGCACCATTTTACATTCTCAACAGCAATGTATGAATGTTCCGTATCCATATCCTCACCAGCATTCTCATTTTCCAATAAAAACTTACAACCATCCTAGTGTGTATGAAGTAGTATCTCTTTAAGGTTTCGACGGCATTTCCAGAATGACAAATAATGTGCATCTTTTCATGTGCATATTGGCCATTGTATATCTTCTTTGGAGAAATGCTTATTCAAATCTTTTGCCCATTGTTTTAATTGGGTGGTTTGTCTTTTAGTTGTTGATTTTGTTGTAAGTTGTATTATAAGCTTAGTTGTCAATGTTAGATTTTTGCTCATATTGCAGTTTATATATGCATAAATCATAAGCAAATATATAATAAACACACACACACATACATAGAGATTTCTTTCTCTCAAACTAAAATCCACTATCGCATTTGGGTGTGAGACATTTTTGTGTATTCCCTATCCAGTATCAAAAAATACTTAGCATTTTCTGTAAGCAGTGATTATTATAAATAGACAAGATAAATAAATAAGGTGTGTGCCTGATAGTAAAGTGAAAACAATATTGTCATTATTTAGAGATTCAATGTTCATGTGCCAGCAAAAGCAGAGGGAAAACAAAAAACAAAACAAAACAAAACAAAAAACACTAAAAGAGCATTAGACCAATAAGAGAGTCTGAATGCAAAGTTAGCATATAAAAACCAATAGCTTTTCTACACACAAGCCAATGCCAGTATAAGTATGAAGGGGGGAAATCTCACTGAGAGAAGCATTGTGTTGCAGATACCAGTGCAGTAACATTTTGCTTGAAAAGACATTAACTAGCTTTAAAGATCAGTTTCCTCATCAGTGAAATGGGTATAACAATTCCTATTCCATCCTGCTTCACAGACTTACAGTGAAGATCTGATGAGAAGAGGCTTGCTTGGTAAAGTACAGATGTGGCTGCCACTAGCATATGGCAGAACTGGCCTGGCATTGTCTCCTAATACCAGTTCACTTGTATTTGATCTTTTTCAGTCTTCAGAAGCTCCTAACTGAAAATACATTTTTAATTCTGATTTGTCTCATCAATTAATATGTTGTTGTTGTTGTTGTTGTCATTTCTTTTCCCCCAAGGGGCTGTTTAGTCATTTGAAAGAACCTAAAGTAGGATTAACTGCTATGACAAGATTAAAAGTAGCTTGGAATTATAGCACTTCTTACATATGAAAGGAAATGCAGCATAGAAACAACCTAAGAAAGAGTATTGATTACTGAATGTATGAAAGGAAGGTAAGAATGTCTTGGAGAAAACAGCATGGTTGCACGGTTACGAATTTTGAGGTTAGGTTTAATTACACAGTTTGCATGTTCAATTTAAGGCATTATCTTCTTCTAAGGTACTAGAGGCCTGGTGCACAAAATTTGTGCATGGGTGTGTGTGTCCCTCAGCCCAGCCTTCACCCTCTCCAATCTGGGACCCCTCGAGGGATGTCTGACTGCCCGTTTAGGCCCAATCCAAGACTGCTGGGTCCCAATCGCTCGCCTGCCTGCCTGTCTGATTGCCCCTAACTACTCCCCTGCCATCCTGATCAACATCTAACTGCTCCCCTACTGTCCCGATTGCCCCTAACTGCCCTCCCCTGACAACCTGGTTGCCCCTAACTGTCCTCCCCTGCTGGCCTGGTCACCCTTAACTGCCCACTGCCCTCCCCTGCCAGCCTGGTCCCCCCCAACTGCTCTTCCTTGCAGGCCTGGTTCTCCTCAACTGCCCTCCCCTGCAGGGCTGGTGCCCCCCCAGATCCCCTCCCCTGCAGGCCTGGTCCCTCCCAACTGCCCTCCCCTGCTGGCCTGATTGCCTACACTTGTGTCCAAATGGGGGCGGCCATCTATGACCACAGGGGGGTGGCCATCTTGTGTGTTGGAGTGATGGTCAATTTGCATATTACTCTTTTATTAGATAGGATTATTTTGTCTTGTCTATGGCTAATATTGTAAAATTGGATGTAGACAGTGATACTAAACCTTGAGTGACTTGAAAGAGGAATTTTATGAGTATACTCAGTCCTGACTATGGACTAGAACAGCCGTGGGCAAACTACGGCCCGCGGGCCGGATCCGGCCTGTTTGAAATGAATAAAACTAAAACAAACAAAAAAAAAGACTGTACTCTTTTATGTAATGATGTTTACTTTGAATTTATATTAGTTCACACAAACACTCCATCCATGCTTTTGTTCTGGCCCTCTGGTCCAGTTGAAGAACCCATTGTGGCACTCGAGTCAAAAAGTTTGCCCACCCCTGGACTAGAATCACAAGAAGCTATTTTAAAATATCAATTCTCTGGCCCTACCTCCAGATATTCTGATTTAAATGGTCTAGGTTGTCACCAGGATATTGGTCTTTTTTGAAGCATTATAGGTGATTCTAATGTGCAGCCATTGATGAAAGCCATGTGGTCCACGGACATAAGTGTAATACACCCCCTCCTCCTTTAACTTCCTTCTATGTAAAGGCTAAATTTTTTTTCTTCATAGAAATTATAAAATGCTAGAATTTTATACCATGTTTCAATTAAGGGACTGAAATATCTTTCATTTTACTTTTTTCAAAATATGAGTTACCTAAGTCTCATTTAACTGATGATGTAAGTGAGTAATGATAAGGATCTATTTACTCACCCCTCAGATAGGCCCTAGCAGATGTTTAATAGCAGCAACAGAACCACCACCCAGCACAGGGAAGAGTAAAATTGTTTGAGGGAATTTAGAGAAACATAATAATTAACTTTCATTTGGATTTAGCTAAGGGGCCATGAGTTAAAACCTGAAAATTATATGCCTAAAATAGATCTTTAATATTGGCAAGCCATCTGGATCTTGACTTTATGTATTACCCAAAATATCATTCCACCCCTAGTAGGCCAAATATCCCTGTAAATGAAGGGAATATTAATTTCTTCACATATGGTACAGTCTCAATTGTATTGCTTATGTTGGGTAAACACTAAAAAAGAGATTCATTCAGAAAACAGTTTAGTAATGGTACTGATTGCTGGAAAATTAGATATTCTCCAATATTTCAATTTATTGTAAGTACAAATCAGGACCAAAGCATCACACACACACACACACACACACACACACACACACACCCCTCCACTTCTTCCAAAAATAAATGAGTAAAAAGTTTGAAGTTTACCTTAAGAAAACAATACTTATTGCATACGTTTTAAAGAATTTCTATGAGGCAAATTATGATAGAAAAAGCATTCTACCCTAATGTATCTCTTTCCTGTTTTATTCAGTGGCCAGAACTTGATTATCTTCAAGGGTAGAGACTTAGAGACTGAGTCAAAAATCTGTATTAGCTCTTGCATTGCAATGAGGAATACTTTCTCTCTGCCAGCACAGCCTAGCCTCACACCTAGTCCTTATCAATATGGGCAGCCCTGCTGAGAATCATGTTGTTTTTCAATAGCAATCCAAATCATATTTTATGTCATTAAACCCAAGGTTCTTGAGTGCAGGCATCCAGTAGAGCTGGAACAGCTCAAGGAATCCTTATCATTTAGAACTGTCCCTCAGAATCTACTTCAGGTCTGAGTTACCTCTAGCCCTGGGATACCCTTTAGTGCAGTGGTTCTCAGCCTTCCTAATGCTGCAACCCTTTAGTACAGTTCCTCATGTTGTGGTGACCCCCAATTTTACTGTTACAAATTGAACATAATTAAAGCATAGTGATTAATCACAAAAACAATATGTAATTATATATGTGTTTTTTGATGGTCTTAGGCGACTCCTGTGAAAGGGTTGTTCGAACCCCAAAGGGATCGCGACCCTCAGGTTGAGAACCGCTGCTCTAGTGAATATTCAGCTTTATGGCCAACCTAGGAATACCAGGCCAAAAGAGGGGGACTATGAGAATACCCCCAGGACCTAAGCCAGTGATGGCAAACCTTTTGAGCTTGGCGTGTCAGCATTTTGAAAACCCTAACTTAACTCTGGTGCCGTGTCACATATAGAAATTTTTTGATATTTGCAACCATAGTAAAACAAAGATTTATATTTTTGATATTTATTTTATATATTTAAATGCCATTTAACAAAGAAAAATCAACCAAAAAAAATGAGCTCGTGTGTCACCTCTGACACCTGTGTCATAGGTTCACCATCACTGACCTAAGCCCTTACTAAATGAGACAAACATATGGTCTCATGAGCAAACTACCCTAATCTACTCAATTTAGCCATTTTGGGCCCAGGGTAGTAACTACCTTTAATCCTGTCCCACTGAGATTCCCTGGGAATCAAGCTCCTGAGGAACTGTAAATTAGATATGATATTAGTCAGGTTCCTTCTGTTGTAAACAGCAAAACTTGACTTAGGAAAACAAAACAAGTTTCAAACAATATATTGAGTGGTTTGCACAAACATGGCTTAAGGAAGATAGGGACAGACATTCTTTAGGATCTGATTCACAGAAACTCTGGGAGACCTCATTGGGCCCTGCTGTTCAAGCAATTGATCTTCATCCATTTTATACCTTTGAGTTAATCAGATTGTCATGGACAGCTCTAGTTAGTCTGAATTTATCTTTCTATGAGCCCAAGAACTTATGGGTATCATTATGTCAATTTTTTAAAGTATATTTTTATTGATTTCAGAGAATAAGGGAGAGGGAGAGAGAAACATCAATGATGAGAGAGAATCATGGATTGGCTGCCTCCTGCATGCCCCACACAGGGGATGGAGCCTGTAACCCAGGCAAGTGCCCTGGCCGGGAATCAAAGCGTGAACTCCTGGTTCATAGGTTGATGCTCAACCACTGAGCCATGCCGGCCGGGCCATTATGTCATTTTATACTTGAGAGGAACTTACCCAGATCACCTGACTAGCTAATATCAGAACTACACTCAAAACCATATTTCCTAAGTCCAAATTTTATGTTCTTTATCTTCTCCTATTGCTTTCTTGATTTAGAATAAATCTGCTGGAAAAGCACTGGAGTGGATATTGCAGGGCTGTTTTCTTCTCCCAGGAGGGTCTGCCGAAAGACACTGAGAATGCTAGAGAGAGCTTTAGAAGAATGAGGGGGAATGGCTTTTTCAAGGAACAGTATTGGATTTTTAAAAGCATAGCCTTTGGCATCCTATAATCTCAAGTTGAATCCTGGCCTTTTTTCCCTATTACCTGCATGACCTTGGGCAATCTTCTTGCATTTGTTATGTAGGAATAGAAATACCTACTTAGAGAGTCTTGAAAGAATTAAATGCTATAATGTAAGTAAATCTTGCAGAATGATCTTAATAGAATAGGGAAGAAAGAGAAGTAGAAAATAATAGAAACTAGAAAAAGGGGAATAGAAATGGGGAAAATCTAGATGGAAATAGAACAAACCATCTAAGGAATATATGTTACAAAACCAGTAGTGGGAAGATGATATACAATAAAGATAATTAACAGGGCCATTAGGGTTTGATCATAATGCTATCTTTGCACTGACTTTCTGAGAAGTAAGAGATATATAACATAGAGGCCATTTCAGGAAGCAAAAGATAATGGATGGGGATTAAGTACTGTGATTATTTACCAAGGAGGAGATGAGATTCCATGCTATGCCAGAGATGGAAATATTACCTTAACAAGCATGGACAGCCCGCAATGGACTATAAAATTCATTTGGTGGCTGTGATAATTCAAAAGAGCCAGGTAGAATGTCAGTAACATCGGAAGACATAAATTTTAATTCATGAGGCTCATCAGTGTCCTGGTCATAGAGGGACAAAACCTCCACTCTCCAACACAGTAATCAAGCTAATGGGAAAAGAAAGCATTTTATCCTAGAGAACCCTTTTTAAAAATTACTTCTTATGGTGTGTGCATGTGTGTGCACATGTATAAATAATTGGTCGCTAACTTCTTAAAGGTGTAGGGTGGGTGAAAAAATCAGTAAATTTATTGTATTATGTCTAATCTAACAATTCCTCATCCTCCAGAAAATTGTTTCCTTACTGAAATCTTATGGCTTTATTGTTACCTTTAGTAAAGTAGAACTGACCAGGCTCTGTGTCTTGAGGGAAAAGACTTGCTTATGTAATACAAACATGACTCCAAAATGAAAATACATATCCAGTTACTAATATACTCTTGAAAGTAATTATCTTTGTTGAGAAGACACATTAAACGTGATGGGTACAGCTAAATATTCTCTGCGGCAGAAAAAGCCCATATTTTTTCCTATACAACACACCTTCCTATGTAAAATATCATGCAGCTATACACACACATATACTGTGTGTCTGCGTGGCTACCACACCACTTGAATTAAGCAGCTATACAAGATGTAAGGAATGACTGAGTCCTGTCTAGTCTATATTTTAACATGGCTTATATTTCTTATACCTTCTTTATCTCTCTCTCTCACTCTCTCTCTCTCTCAATGTATAAGATATATTGATCTACACATACAAGATAGATAAATATACATTTATAGGTCTATTGATTTGCTTATACTCTTCTCTACCTCACTGCCACACTCTTAGCACAGTCATTGCCATATCTGCACTGTACAATTATAATGCTACCTAAATAGAAACCCCCATCTCATCACAATCCAAACTGGCCCTCACATTTGTCACCAGAGCTGCCTTTCTCAAACACAAAACCACCCCCAAAAATAATATTTATATTTGCTTCATCTCAGACTCATCTCCCTCATGCCTTGCTTCATCCCATTTACCTGGTCTTATTTCACACTGTAGTATTTGTCAGCTCCTGATGATATTTTTGTTTTTGCTCTAGTTCATTTGTGTATTGCCATTTTTGTTCATGTTATGTGAGCTCAGTGGAAGCAGCAACATTGATGTATTCACTTCTCCATCATTAGTGCTTGAAACAGGGCCTGACACTAGTAGGGGCTCAAAACATATATTTAAAAAAAAATGAATGATCCCTATATTATCTAGATAGAGCACAGTGCCTAATACAGAGCAAGCAATCAAAAACTATGTGTTGAATAAATGAACACAAGAACATATCAAAGTTAAAAATATGTCTACGAATTTTCAATTTGTGAAGAAGTCAAAGCTAGTGTTTGACTAAAGTCCAACCCTCTTCCTCTCTGTATCCTCTCTTCTCTCCTCAACCAACCTTATGGTTTTGAAGTTAATGATAAAATAAAGTCTGTGTGAATTCTCAGGTTGAACAAGACACAGCATGCCTGAACTGGGGAGGTCACAGAGCCTCTCCTGCCTACTTAACCAGCCTATCCTGGTCACAGCATGCTTTTACTCTTCACCCCCTTAAAAAGCTGGCATGAACCAGAAATTTATAGATTGACATTATTCTGCTTATATATTCAATCAGTTAGCACTCTGCCTACTCATTCACTTTTTTCTGGGCCTCCTCCAAAAGCTCTAAATCTAATAGACAGTGGGGGAACAATTGTGAGACTATTATCCGAACAATTCAAATGAGAAATTCAGTGGAGATCCCCTAGGATCAACTACTTTAGGTCTTTTTCATCTTTCTTACAATAGCCCTTTTGTTCAAAATTTCATGGTTAGAAAATAATTTTAGTATTATTTTTTATATGTAAGGAAAAATAATAAAAATAAATTTCTTAGGAAAAAATCTTGATATGTAAATATTTCTAAAAAAAAATACACCACTTACTCATCAAATATTTATTGGGTGTCTACCATGTGTCAAGTGCTGTCCCGGGGGCTACAGATATAGCTGTAAAAGAAAAGAGACCCATACTCATGCCTCAAGGAGTCTACCTTCTGGTTGGGCAGGTAAAGATGAACATAAAACAAAATTCAAACAGTCAAACATGTAGTTTGTTAAATGAATTTAAGTGTTATGGAATAAAATGAAGTAAGGAAAGAAAATGGGGAGGGTTGAATAGGTTAGTGGGGCTATTTTAAATAAAATGGCCAGGAAAACCTCACTAGGAAGATGTTACCTAAGTAAATGCAGTGAGAAGAGCCTCAGATACCATGCCCCATCATTGACTTCACAGGTTTACTTAAAAAGAACATGGTGGCCTGATTGTCATGACTCAATGGTTGAGCATCAACCTATGAACCAGGAGGTCACAGTTTGAATCCAGATTGTGGGTTTGATTCCCATAGCAGGGTGTTCAGGAGGCAGCTGATAAGTGATTCTCTCTCACCATTGATACTTCTATCTTTTCCTTCCTCTCTGAAGTCAATAATATATATATATTATATATATATAAAAGCACATCATGCATGCTGTGTTACTTATGACAGGGCTTTTTGACTGAGGGGCAACATAATCTTTAAAAAGAGCTCAAGTTGTACTTTGGAAGTTCACATTCTCTTCTCAAATTTGTAGTTTTCCACTTTTATTTCTGGATAATTTACTTTACTTTATCTTTATTGCTTCTTTTATTATAATGAGGAAATGTAAATATTTAGATAGATATGTCATGGGATTGGTTCTACAGTATAATCCTCAAGGAGTTTGTTACATAATTATTAGAAAACCATGTGTTTTAGCATAATTCAAGTGCTCAAATTTTTTATGATACACAAACTGATGGTGAGTCTGAACACTGGCTGCTCTTTCTGTCCCGTGGCTCATTGAATTACATATCTTAATCTTTTTAAAGGAAATATATAGGCAGAGTTGGTGGTTAGTTATTAGCTTTGGGCAATTTGTTCAGGCTTAGATGATGCCATGTTGGACCCTTCCTATAGTCAAATTGATACTGACCAAGGCATATCAAATCATTTCCAAAGAGAAGGTCTGATATGGATAAGCTGTCTTAAACACCCCCAAATTATTAAAGAATAGGTTGAATTGGAAGAGACTATAAACGAATTTCTAATGCTAACATTTAGCCATGTAACATAGACAGAGATACTAAGACATGAGAGATAAGTGGTATGTCAAAGTTATACCATAAAGGAAAGTAAAAGTGTGGACATTACAAAGAAGGGGGGGAATGTGATAAGAATTTGAATGAAATGAGATATAACAGAAAGAAGTAATGGAGGTTGATAATGTTAATATGGTACAGTCAAAGCATAGTTAGAAAGAATTTAAAGTTATGGCATGTTAAAATAAAAAGGTAATGCAATGGTATTCAAGAATATTTTATTTATCATGTTATCATTGTGTGCCATCCAACTAACCTCAACATCATTCTTCTCTTCTTTTCCTCCTCAAGGACTACTTCTTATCCACTGTTTCCTATCTTGGCAAACACCATTGCCATTCACCCTGATGTTCAAGCAAGAGATAAGAATTATCCTTGATAAGCCTTACAGAAAAAATCAAGTATCACATTATCTCACTTATATGTGGAATATGGATAACAAAATAAACTGGCGAACAAAATAGATACAGAGACACAGAAGCACAGAACAGACTGTCAAATCTCAGAGGAAGGTGGGGTGGGTGTGAACAGATTAACCAAAAAACTTGTATGTATAAATCCATAACCCAGGGACACAGACAATACTGTGATGAAAGCCTAGGGAGCAGGGAGGGGCTAGAAGGGTCAATGGGGAAAAAAGGGATACCTGTAATATTTTCAACAATAATTTTTTTTAAAAAAAGAGTTATCCTTGACTCTTCCCTTTACTTTGCATTTGACATTCCCACCTCTCCTTCTCTAGGTCAGAATATCATCTTATGGATTATAAAACATCTCTTATTGGTCTCCATTCTCCCAGTTTTGCACAATTTATTCCCCAATACCCATCTATTTTCCACAACATCATCAGAGTCATTTTTTTACAACCCAGATCACATTATATTTTGCTACTTCTAGAAATTCTCTAATATCGATCCATGAATTTTAGGTTAGAATCCAAACTATCAGTATGTTATACCAGGATTTTCATAATGGTCTATTTGCTATCTCTTAATAACTATCTCTTGTCACTCCCATTCCTTACACTGAATACTCCATTCCTGTTTGGCTTTCCCACTTCCCAAAATGGCACCCCCTAACTCACTGCCTTTGGCAAAGTATCTGTCCTACACTGTCCCACAACTCTTTCTACATTTCTCTTTGTAAAAGAGAGAACTATGATTTTCTTTCTTATATCTACAGACTCTCAAATACTCCTGATATAGAACAGGCTTAAATTAATGTCTGTTGAGTGAATAATTAAATGTATACCCAATAATTGGCTAAGCTCCTGAATAACAAAGAAAAACAAAATGGGTGACTAACTTCAAAGTCCTAACAATTCATTATATTTGGTTGTGGATTTCTCTAATAGTTTATATAATAATTTAGGTTCCTTAAATAGAGATGGTGTTGAATTAAGATTTGAACAGCCTTAATGCTTCATTTTACTTAAATGTGAAGGAGCTTGTTTATTTTCTGAGTTGGATTTGAACTCCATTTGATAGAATGGTACAAAATTTGAACAATCCAACCCACCTTTCAACTAAATGAAAGGAGCAGTGACTTACAAGAACTGTAAATGCATTAAAAATGTCACAATCACTTATTTATAGAACAACATAAAAATGTAATTCAGGTACTTAAAGAAAAAATTGACACAGACTAAGCAAAGAAGATGAGCCAGAGGGGATTACTTAGTGTTCTAAAACTCAATCCTGTACTATCTCAAGCCTGAGCTTCAAATCCAGCCTGGGTCAAGACAACCTGTCATTCTCCTGAGACTGAGCTCTGCCTATCTCATAGTTCACTGTGTGTGTTTTTCATATTGCTTGAGGACTCCATGTACTTAAAAAACCTCCTGGGATTTTCTTATAAATGATAATGCTATCCCTAATAAGCTTAGTCAAATTCAGAGAACTCCTTGATATGTAACTGGCAGTTCTGGAAAATGCCCTTGGGTTGTTAACCATTCTACAAAAATCAAATTCAGTCAACACTTCAGAACTTGAGTTGGCCAGAAAGTTATCTCATGTCACTTTTGCCTCTCACATCAATTCCCCATAATACAGTATCTAATAACATGAACTGATTTTGTATGAATAACAATCTGTTTCTTAAAACTGGTGAGAACATACCTTTGACTTTTCAAGTATATGTGGGAAGTGACCTGGTAAGATTCTCTCTTTTATGTTTCCAACTCTTTTTTTTTTTTTTACACTATACACAAATGACAATACAAACATAATAGAAGGAAACATCTGCATATCTTGGACATTTTATGATTGATAAGGCATTATCTTGTCAGTTGACACTTGAATAATAAATATCTATGATATAAGGTGGTTCCTATCTATAGAGAAATAGAGTTTTGTCTGATAAGGGACTTTCAAGATTTCAAACACCATTTCCTTCAGGGCAAGGGGATTAGTGCTGATATTTCAGGACCTAGTCTCATTACATTCTGAATCCAGTTACTAAGTGGGGAAAGAAAATGTATTTGACTCTCAGTATACCAATATACACACACATGAGTATGCACAAACACATTCAGAGATTTTAGAATGAAAGTGTAGAAAGGGCTGATGAATAGGGACAAGAAGGGTCATCAGGTCTCAAGGGAAAAGAAACAGAAAACTTAAACCAGTGTCTGACTGATTAACTATTATCTCAATTAAGGAGATGAAGGTGTGTATTATCTTTGAAAAAGTTTTCAATCATCCACAAACAAAAACTGTATTTAAAGCTAAGTCCAACAACTTGTGACCTTAGAGGAGAGATGAAGAATCATAAGGTAGGAATATATCATTGGGCAAATTAAGTTTCAGGCCATGAGGATGCTTAGACTCAATATGACAATTTTCCTGAGGCATGTCAAAGAAATAACGAAGCAAATAACTCTTTAGAAAATCACAAGCACCTCAAACCAAAGATATAACTATTTGTTCCAACCTTACATGTTCCAACCAATTTCTGAAGGTGCTATCGAACAGCACAGATTAGAATGTCCTTTGCCATCTCAAAAAGACTGAGTGAGCTCGCAGAAAAAGAATGCTCATCAACTTGAGCCCTTTTTAGATGGGAGGCAGCTGAGGCAAATCAGCTTCACTGGGCACCGTAACTCATGAAATTAAGCTAAGATTCATCTTTAGAAAGTCTTTTAAGAAAAGCCCAATGACAATGTGGAGTCCAGGGATCTTTATGGAAAGCCTTGACCTGATGATGGAGCAGAAAATATTTGCCCTTGACTAGAATTGAACCTGGGACCCTTCACTCCATGGGCCAATGCTCTATCTACTGAGCCAAACTGGCTAGGGCAGGAGTACCACATTTTGACCATTCATTTCCTTATAACTTGTTTTTCATTCATTTTCTCATTTGATTCTATTGACTCTTCTTAGGAGCTGGCAAAACAAATACCTGGATCCTGTCATTAAGAGCATTCAAATGAGAGTAGATATAGTCGGAATAAGGATGGACGTGCAGGGCCCAAAGGACAGGAAGGTCAGTTCTGCTTAGGAAACTGATTGGAAGATACTTTTTAAAATGGAAATTTGAATATATATTCAAGTGGAGAAAAGATGAAAAGATGAGTAGAAAGATCATTCTAGCAGGGAATAGAATGAAAACAAACAAACAACTCCAGATGCTGAAACAACTGGACATGTTCTGGTGGGAATGTAGTATCTCTGCTGATAGAGACAAAACTGGAGGCCTAAGTTTAGAACAGAGGTGAGTGGTGGAGAATATTAATAAAAAGGAGCATCAATTTGAGTTCTATGTTTTAAGAAACTGCTTAAGTCAGCGGTTCTCAATCTGTGGGTCGCGACCCCTTTGGCAGTCGAACAACCCTTTCACAGGGGTCGCCTAAGACCATCCTGCATATCAGCTATTTACATTACGATTCATAACAGTAGCAACATTACCGTTATGAAGTAGCAACGAAAATAATTTTATGGTTGGGTCACAACATGAGGAACTGTATTTAAAGGACCAGAAGGTTGAGAACCACTAGCTTAAGTGAAAAGCTGGAGTCAGAGAACAGATACAATTTACAAAGGTCTGAGTATTGGTCTGAGCCAAAGATAAAGCAGACCAATTTAAAGCAGCAGCATAAAAGATGGAGGGAAGGATATTGAATCAAGAAATACTAGGGAGGTAGAATCAACTGAACTTGAGGTTTGGTGGGATATAGTGGGACGAGAAAGGGAGAAGTTTTGGGTGAAATCTGCAACTGAGGTTTGGATAGCTAGTGTACAGCTTTTTAAGAAAGGACCTGCAGGAAAGAACCAGCTTGGTGCAAACAGATAATGATTTAATCTATATCCTCAAGTATCCATTTTATGTATTCTTTGAGATTCTAATTATTTCATGAAATAATATACCGGTATATGTTGTAGAGAGAGAAGGAACTACATTTTCTAGCTTTAACATTGCTTACCTTAATGCCGGGTTCATGATAAATTCTTGCTGAATTGAAAAGAATATTGTATTCAGCAAGAAAGAGGAGTGTTTTGATTTCAATTCAGATGTGAGGCTTGGGATTTGAAATTAGCCTGAAGGTTAATCAACATAGCTGTAGGCAAAGGCATGTCCCTTAGAAATGGATTAAAGAACTATTGATGTTAGAATTTTTCTTTTAGCATAATACATTATCTTCAATATTAAGGAAAAGAAACAATTCCCCTCATATTCTGTTTCTTTGATTTTAGGCATAACTACTGTACAGGGTGAAATTTCAATATCTTTATTGATAATCTAAGATATAGAACAAGTATGTTGAGGAACCTACTGAGTTTACGAAGCTCCCCTAACACAAAGAAAGAGGTATTTTTTATTCTATTAAAAACCAACTCAAATTTCTGCAAGGTTGATCAAATTCTCTGCTGTACAATTAATGGCTAAAAGTTAAAAATACTAAATTAGGGACACCACAGATAATTCAGTCACAGTGGTAGACATGACAGAGTAGAAGAAAGTTTGATTTCCCCAGAGTTGAGTCTACTCAGCCAAAATGGATTTTTATTTTAATTTGAATCAGACACTACCCAAAATCACCAGTTAATATACTTATATGAACTCTGTAGTCAAATGTGGAAGAAAAAGCATCCTAAGGTTTTTCTATTCTAATTTTCAAATGGGAGTAAGACCTTCAACAAACAAGCCCCTATCCTATCTAATAAAGAGGGAATATGCTAATTGACCTTCACACTGTCAGAAAGATGGTGGCACCCACAGCCAATAAGGAGGGAATATGCTAATTGACTTCCCTGCCCTCAAAGATGGCAGCACCCACAGACACAAGATGGAGGCACCCAGTCCCCTCAGTCCTGCTGGGGTGGCAGGCGTGAGGCAAGGCTGGGCCCAACCCCAGGTGTGCCCAGCCACTCCACATGCCTCTCTCCAGAGACCTCCAGTCTCCTCAGCCCCCAGCCACCCAGGGCTGGCCCAAGGTGCAGGCAAGCCTTGGATGGTGGCTTTCCAGCTGCCTAGGGCCCCCCAAGGTTCAGATAACCAGGGCTGGCCAAGGCTTGCACTGTCAACAGTGGCAGCAGCAGAGGTGTGATGGGGCATCGCCTTTCCCTGATTGCCAGGTCACCTCCCACCCCTGAGGGCTCCCGGACTGTGAGAGGGGGCAGGCCGGGCTGAGGGACACCCCCTCCAGTGCATGAATTTTCATGCACCGGGCCTCTAGTAACTAAATATTGAGAATAATATACTTGAAAGACCTCAGTACCACAGCAACACAGCAACACATTCAGGGACCAAAGCAGCTATGAGCCTTAATTATATGGTGCTGTGCAGAACAAACCTGGTGTCATGGCTCATGGGTAGAACAGCTGGTGAGAATATCCCTGATGCTTTCATTATGTTTCCTTGGCATAAAGCAATAACAAACAATAGCTCAGGTTGTAGGAGTTCATTATTAACCCACAGTAACTGGCAAAGAAAATGATATTTCCTGGCTAAGAATGCATCAGCAAATATCATTTCAAAGGTTTAATCTTGTGACCAGAATCAGTAATTACTTCACTATTCCTTGAGCATGAAGGACTCAGGGAGTAAATGATTTATTGTTCTGACAACATAGAACAAATTTTAATATTTTGAAAAAAAATTGAGACCTATTAATCCTGGAGAATGTTACTCCTAAACTCAAGGAAATGAAGAAACATTGATCTAATTTTGGTCTTCCAAGAGTGAAATTATGTATTAACCACAGAACACCCAGCAGCATACACAAGCAGCACCCCCAGAGAGAGTTAGCCTGACATCAGAATTTTGTTTGATAGCTAAATACTGATCCTCTCTACAGCATTATGCAATTTATTACAAATGGGCTGCTTGGTCCAGCAGTCAAGAAGTCAGATGAGAATCCTCAGAAAGGAGATGCTGAAATAAATGGACAGGAAAAGCAAAGGGGCCAGTCACAAAAAGGCAGCAATGGTCAGAAAGGAAGATAAGTATCAATAAAAGCCTCCAGCGATGCCCAAGACTTACCTGGCATTTTTGTCAAATGCACGTTCTGATTCTGAAGATCTGAAGTGGACTGAAGGCTCTACATTTCTAACACATTCAAGGGTGATGATGCTTATGCCAGGACCCCACTCTGAGTGCAAAGAGTAGCACTTCTCTGTGTCCAAAAAAGCTCAAACCTTCAAAATAATGCCTTCATCACATATGTGTCCCACCCCATTTATCCTTCATTATCCTTTATGGGATGTAGTTCTCTTTCTCTCTAATATATTTTTGTGGTTTTTTTTTTGTTTATTTTTTTTTTTTGTGTGTGTGTGTGGCTCTTATTATGTCTGTTCCATTACACGCTAACCTGGTTGTTGGACAAAGAATAAACTCACTGTCCTAAATGCATCCCTTCCTTTGCCACCGCTTCCCAATTAGACTATGAAGCAGGCGTTGAATTTTTCCACCACTGTCTCCTTTATAAACACCTGCATGATAACCTAGAATGGTACTTCCTATCTGCCCTTGAAAAAGCGAAAAGGAAGAGTACGTGACAGTATTCTACAACCCTGTAGCTAGTGGGGAGAAAATACAAGACTGCCAGCCTCCAAGGAAGAGAGGACTGTGATTACTAAAAATAATTTTAATAAAACTCTTCAAAAACACCCTTCTGCTTTAGTTCTCTCGTGTGAAAGGCTGGATTGGACCAAGTCTGCCATGGGTGGGAGATTCACTCTCTCTCTACAGATGCCTAAATATTTCTTCAGCTGAGGAAGAAACATTTCCTGTGAATCTTATGCATAAAAGCCAGCCTCTCTTGCCAACTAGGAAGACAGGAGGAAACATGAGGAGCAGGGCATGCGTAAGGAAGAGAAGAGGCACTTTAACACCTGTTTTCTCCTTTAAGAGGTACTCTTCCTACTAGAGAAACATCCAAGCCAGCTCTTTCCCCTTACACCATTTACAGCAGAAAAAAAGTGAAGGAATTAAGTAAATGTCATATTTGCAGAAGGCAAAAGTAGTATAACACAATACAATTCAGCTTACCCAGATTTGTAAAGTGATATTCTGAACATTTGACTTTGGTTAGGAAAATCGCATTTGCTCTTAGGTTAATATTGCTGTGGCTTGCATGACCGCTTCACCCTTAGAAAATATGGCATGACAAGCATTCCAAAGGGTGGCAGTCTTCATTCATTTTGGCAAGGATGGCACAGGCAGAAGTGTTTTTTGTTTTGTTTTGTTTTGTTTTGTTTTTGTTTTACTGTCTGCTTCATAGGCAGCATCTGTGAAATGGGTATCCTACCAGGAAAAGCATTCAGAGTTCTCAAGGGGGAATTAAGATGATGAAGTTTATGAACAGGAAGTTAAAGTATTATCTCCACCATCATCACCACTACTATCTATCTATTCTTTCAGACTTTTAAGAAGATACATAACTTATTAAAATAGGATAAATATTTTTGACTCAATCAAAATATTTATAAAGCATAGATGACTCTGATACTGAATCAGGTTCTCCAGAAACAAAACAAACAGAATATCCATTTTTGTGTGGCCAACAATCTTGTTAGACAGACTAAACTAAATATATAACTAGTTATAGTTATACAGTTATATAGTTACATAGTTATATAGTTATGTATTCAGAAATTCTATAATAGCTGTAAACAGTATATAATTAAATGTTAAATTATACGGTCATGTATAAGTATCACAATAAATCAGAGAAGGGAAAGATCAATATAGGTGTAAATGGAAAGAGCAAAATTTTGTGCAAAGGACATACTAACAGGAGTCAGAATACCTAGTTGCTCCATTCAATACAGAGCCTGGATCTGGTTATTTTACCTGTAAAATGGGAATGACAGTAATATGTACTTTACAAGGTTATTTCAAGCGTTAGATAAAATGTGAAAATAAAAATAATCTTATTCAGTGAAGGCATACACATTTTCTGTTTCATTGTTGCTCATAATTAGCCTGTCTTTTAGGAAATGAGGAGGAGTGATGCTGTCCTGTAAAGAAGTACCAGAGAGAGGAGAGGGAGGGCAGTTGTCTAGGAAAAGAGGACGGATGTAAGAAAAAGCTGAGAGGGAAATGAGCAGGAGGCATAAGAGAGACCAAGGCCTTGGAAGAGAGACAATAATAGCACAGGCAGTTGAATTCAATTTTAAATAAAAGTAAATTAATCCATTTTGTCTAGGCAGGGAACGCTGGCTGTCTGCATGAATGCAGCAGCAGGCTCCCCATGCTGTTCCCCTGCCTTAATATTATCAGGCTCTCTCATCATACAGCCCTGTTCTCAGTCTTCCACAAGCTGACAGAAAACAAATAAGAATAAAACAAAGTCAGAGAAAAGGAACAGGGGGACAAAAAGACTGCCTCACTCTCAGTACTCAGATACAAGGTCTGGGTGAGGGTGAAGAGATTAAAAAACGTATTAAATGCTCCCCTGGCCTCAGGTCAGGCATTTCTACACATTACCAGACTTTCTCCCGAGCCAGAGAATATACTTCACCCTACGGCCACAAGCTAGGGGGCCTGGACAATAGGAATACTAGGGGATGGCAATTCTGTAAATGTAGAAGGTACACATTCAAAAGAAGGAATGAGAGGAAATACAGAAATGGAGACTAAAATAAGGGATTAGCAAGAGTCAGAGAAAGATAAAAGAAAGTGCAAGAGAAAGATTGTTCTAATATATTAGATTAATCTCTAAAACATTGTTCCAGTTTTCAAAGACTTCAAGGACATTTTAAAAGAGGACCAGCTTTCCAGGAACATGAATAAATTATGTAAAATGCAAAACTGATTTACATATTGAGAATAAGAACATTTACTCCTACTATGTGCCAGGCATTCTGTTGGGACTTTACATCTGTGAAATCACTAATGTTTGTTTCCCTCATCCACAGGAAATGGGCTCCTCAGAAAGCTTGGATTCCCTGAAATTACCTCCACTGTATCCCTCACTTCCACTACAGCTTGGAATTGCAATGAGAAGTTGGTCCTTGATTTCTACTATTACACTTTAGGAATGTTGGGTATAATGCCACATTTTTCAGAAAATGTTTAGCTTGGTTTAGCCATCAGGTAGCTGTGAGAAGGTTAAATCAGCAAAGAAGAGAAGGACAGAGAGAGGAGATACTGGGGAACAGGCAGCATTCTCATAATTCTGGATCCAGGGTTTTAGAAGAAGAGATGTGGAGCTGTGGCACCTGTTTCCTATTTCCTTTTCCATCCTCTTGCCAGGAGCAGGTGCCAATGACAGGTGTGTATGGGAGGATTTTAGAATTAATAGTAAGCATCTCTGAGGAGACAGTAGAACTGTGGTGATAATTTAAAGTATTTCCAGTATTCTGAAATAATGGGGTTAGTCAGAGACCTTAAAATAAAAGTAATTTAAATACATACCCCTCTTGAGGGCCAGGCTTTGTTGAGACACAAGGGTGTTACAGGGAATCTAGTATAACCTCATTTTTTTCCACACGTGAGGAAACCAAAGCTCAACAAGATCAAGTGACATGCCCATCCCATGCTTTGCAGCTAGTTAGTGACAAGCCTGAAATAGAGATTTGATGACATTTCACCCAATATCCTCTACATCACCCCATAATGTTATCTCAGAGAGGTGTCACCACATCAAAGATCTCTACGCAATATTGAAGAAAGAACCCAGGCAAACCCTTTAAGACTCGTAGGACAAAGGCTAATGGGATACGATGAATTTCACGATGAAGCAGAAAAGTATGGGCTTCCTGGTCAAACATGTGCAAAACATGCATAATCCAAAATAATACTTACACTGTGTGTGTGTTTTTGCTAATTGCATATTATACCAGAGAGAGGAGAGGGAGGAGGGAGCGCAGTTATCTAGGAAAAGGGGTCAGATATATACATACATTGAATTGCATGTTGTGAGAAATAAACAAATAAAATAACACATTTAAGAGGCCTAGCAAAGTACTGATTCTCTTTCCCTGCCCCCAAATAGCAACAGATCATTCACTTTGGGGAAAAAAAAAAAGTATTTCTTTGGTTAGTTTTCCAGAATGCCTTTAATATCTCCTCCCCATAGTCTTATTCTGCTTAAACCCTTTTCTGTTTTTCAGAGATGATGATCAAAAAAAGATATTAATTTTTTTTGATTAATTAGCTACCCCAACCTTACTCCTAGTGTGTAAAAAATCAGTCATAAGACCCTTTCTCTGCCTTCCAATGTTTACGTGAAGAAACAATAACAAAGGAAAATATCTGTAGTTTTCCTTCAAGAGCCATAGGAAAATTCTGAAGTACAAGTAACATTGTGGTTGCTTCTGTATTTTATAAGGAAGAGATTGCATACATTGTAGGAAAGTGTGTAGTGGGAGGTGCTTACACATACATGTACCCTTATTGTTTTATATAACTTACCTCATTCAAGATGGACACATAAGAAAAAAAATACTTAGAATTTTGGCTGGTTATTAAAAAATTCACAAAGTCTTGTTCTTGGCAGTTTATATGATTTTCTTTTCTCAATCTATACTGAAAGCTGGAAGCAAAGATTCTCTTGATTTTGGAGATTGGTTTTGGAAAATAATAAGATAGGGAATAATATGCTGTCTGTGCCAGGAACCATTGAAGATACTTATTTAATCCTTATACCTATTTTTTCCCCTGTGTTTTCTGGTCCTCTGCTAGCACCAAGAAGAATTTCTGGCACACAGTAGGAAGTTAATATGTACTTGTTCAATGAATAACAAGCAATTCACCAATCTGAGTAACATTATCATCATTGTGGTGATATAAAGATTCAGAAAGATTAAATTTCCTGATCATGATCTTAAAGTTAAGCGGTAAGCAGAGCCAGAACTTAAGCTGTCTCCCTCACACTAGAAGGGCTCCCTTTGCTGTACTGTGTAGCTATGGTAAAAACAAAAACAAACAAACAAGCAAACAAACAAACAGCAATGGTGAGTAGAGGATGAAGTGTCCTGTGAAGTATGGGTAGAGATGTTTGACATTGGTTTAAACAATAAAGGCCTCTTCTAAAGGTAAGGAGGACAAGGAATAAGGAAGTGATTTTATAAATCAGTCTACACTCATGTCTTATGAACATTTATCTTCAAAAATCATTCTATTTAGTATGCAAGGTAAAGTTCTCTACACATTTTTTATATTAAGATAGTTTTCCAATGTTTCAATAATCTGATATATATGTTCATATAATTGTTTTATATGATTGTGAGGAAAATTAGTAAGGCCTACCCTTAATTCTTCTCACTTGGGGAGACCACTTTGAGGTTGTCTGCTTTAGTCACACATGGGGTTGCCACCCATGACCTCTCAGACATACTGGCAACAAGTGTGCTGTGGGCCATGGCACAATAAAGTATGATGAAGAGAGAAAAGACTACTCAGAGGGGATAATAGAAATGAAGTGGGAGACAAGGTGGTAAGTAGAGATCAGAAAGGGATGTTAATCTTACACTTGGGTTACAACCATACAATAAGATAACAGAGCCCCAGCTAGGGCTAGAGTAATTTTTTGTCTCTTATTTATCTATAAAAATTGTAAAAATCCAGATATGAAATATATTATGGAAGAAAATTCTACTTATAAGTACTACCTTTTATGCAGTGCAACTTATTTTCCCATTCTTTACTCTGAAACTTACTAGTAAAATTGACCTATTTGCAGAGTTGAATCCTTATTCTAAATTAACATATTTTAGGAATAAACCTTGAAGTGAAGATGAAAGGAATATAAGGAGATATGCTTAACCTTTACCACACAGTGAAAAACAATAATAAGGCATTGTGCTTTTCTGCATACCACTCCCCTTACTGTTATCCCATGCTACTGCCAGCCTGGATACCCCAATTGCCCTGGGAGTTAAAGAGAGCCTGGGCAATTTCTCCATTTACAAACTCAAAGGCATTTTCTAAGGTCATATTGCTGAGTAAACTGAACCCAAACTTTGATCCCTATGAATCAAACTTTGGGGCCTTGTGAATTTGCTTATAAATATTGACTTTGCATTCTCATCTCTCAAACCCTCATTTTAGCATAAACCTAACACTTTGACTAGGCCCATATTTGAGAATCACAATCAGTGTACATATAGGTAGTGTGTAGGCCAACAAAACCTCATAAATATGCTCGGGGTTCTAAGAAGTAAGGACCTGTATTGTCTCTGGCAGCTTAATGCTAGACAATGTACATCTCTCTACCTCTTCCTTATAGCACAAAGAAATAGATGGGCTATCTCAACTAAAAATGTCAGCATTTTATTGACCAATAATCTACTAGATTTCACAACAGCAGTATATGAATTATGGTTTCTCTTTTTAGAGACTAAAAGGGCATAATTATTATTAAGGAAAACCTGTTTTTTTTTTTTCCCATTCTCGCATTTCAAATGTTATTTCATTTTTAAGATGCTTGTATTTTTCCTATTTTACAAAATAGTCCCAGAGATAAGAAGTATTTCCTTTCTGACTCATCATTCTATGCTCAGACTATTAGACCATACCACCTGCTAGAGGGTGACATGAATCTCATTAAACATAGCTGCTGTTATTAATGATCAAGCACAGTTCAATGAGTACAGTAAAACTTTAAACATAAGCATGAAGCAAAACACTAAAGATAAATTAGGGCTGCAATGAAACTCAGCATCAATAAAGCATCTGGCTGAAATATCTATACTCAGCTTCAGTCTGGAACATACTGGCTGAAGAATATTAACCGTGGGCATTCTATAAAACAAATATTCATGCTTTAATCTTTCATTCATCCTGCAAGTTAACCTACACCTAACTTGTAAAATCTAACCTAAAAACTATTAATGGGAACTTTATCCTATATAATAAAATATGCAAGGTAATATGCAAATTGTCCTCTGGACCAGGAGTTTGACCTGAGCTCGCCCAGGGGCGGGGCCGGCTGGCCAACCTCCCACGTCCTCTCCCCCCGGCCAATCTGGCCCAATCCAGGCAGGCTGGCCGGACCCCACCCGTGCATGAATTCATGCACCAGGCCTCTAGTATAAATATAAATTCACAGAATTTATCTCGTTTGTGGGGGCACATTTTATGAATTGGGTATTCTCTCCATTAGCATGGTATAAGGAATATGTTAAATATTTTAAATTACTTGATCTAAATTTCCCTTCTGCTTTCATATTGAGTACAATAACAAAACACATATCTCAAGATAGTATTACTCATAGTTTGCCATTATTTCCCCAAATGTGAGAAAGAGTCTAATTTATGGCATTGTGCTACTGCTTCTTATTAAATGATGCCCTTTTCTGCCTTTCTCACCCAAATAGCATCTGCTAGCCACAAAACTAGAAACACAGATTTTAATTAACTGTTTATTCTTTTCCCTAGGGATAATGAATTGTAGAATTATTTTCTCAAGTGTTACTATTTTCTTTCCCTTTATCTCAGGCCCTTCTATACATTCAACATGTCCTCTGAAGTATCAGTCATCCCATCTGGCTGAGAAGTGATGGATGTGGCTCCTTAATCACACTGCACATTCCATTCTTGGCAACTCATACTCAAAAGGTATGAACAAATTAGATGGTATTCAGAGAACACCCAGAAAAATGATTAAAAGATAGAGGCATATAACTGATGAGGAAAGATGAAAGGATTAAATCTGAATAAGTTGGCAAAGCAATAACTTAGGTGGCTTATGATAACTGTTTATAAGCATTTGGAGAATGTAAATGCCAAGAGAAGAGAGAGAACTTTTTAGAATAGTCTATGGGAAAATCAGAGAAATAGGACAGAATTGAAAAATGGGAGAGATGTGAAAAGTTGGAGGTGCTCAGCAATTGCAGATTTGATAAATGACAATGTGAAGTCTAAAGGGAAGGGCCTGTATTAGGTGCTTTTATCTACAATCAGGGTTCACCTATATTGAGAAAATGTCAAGTGAGAGAGTAAATAGTATCTGCTTATATCTGTTCATACAATATTTGTGCTCTAGTTTTCAGTTTACCAAGTGCTTTCACATGCATTATCTCATCAAATTATCACAATGAACTTATGACATTATTAATTCATCTAAATAAGAAAAAGCTGAAGTTTATTTTGCATAAGTATTGAGACAAACAGGAAAAACACAAGTAAAACGTCTTTAATCCTGTGTTGATAAACCATTGACTTCAACAACACAATCTAATTCAAGATAATGAAATTGAAACTATGCTCACACACAATGTAGATAAAGTTACTTTCAGGTTATATTTTAAGCAACATTCTGTCCTCATTCTACCTGTTCTCTTGCTGCTCTTTCCTGGAGTAGATTAAATATGAAGTACTACCAGAGTGAAGCTTTGTGCTGAGTAATCTTCTAATGCTATAGAGGACCCAGCATGAAAATGATTCCTGCTTTAGTTGTCTGGTTACCCTTTCCACTTGGGTGATGAGTTCTCACATCTTCACTCCCTAATTCTGTTAATTGCAGAACTCAAATAATTCATTAATGCAAAGTGTTGAGATCCACTTCATATGATACCCCATCCCTTGTAAGACTATTTATTGTATAACCAAAATCAAATTCTTAAGGACCTGGAGCTCAATTGTGTTAAGAGATGTCACTTGCATGTTGTTGCCAGGTTTTAGGTCTTGAATTTTTTCAACTACCTACCACGTGCTTGGTCTCCAGTGGAGATATACATGGAGAATAACCAGATATAAACACTATTATTTGTAACTAGAGCTGTGGGTCCAAACCACTGGAGGTTTTAACATTGATGAACTGACCGAGAATATATATAAGCTAGGAAGACATATTTTGCATAGAAAAGAGTGTGAACTATATTCTCCGTTTCATGCTTCCTTTTCCCTGGTCCACACAGTGATTTCCTGTTACCCTTCTCTGTTATCGCTGGAAAGGAGAGGACATATTTCTTACCCATTATGAAACTCCATAATAACTATGAGGAAGTGAAAGCATTGATCAAAATGTAAATACCCTAAGGATAAAATAATTCCCCCAAATTAGTAGAGTCTTCTTTGCATAATCAGGATCTTTAGAAATTTTGCTCTTCAGCCTAGAATTTTTGGACCTTTGCACAAAATTTGTTTCCTTGATCTAGAACATGTAAAAACCTGATCTGAGGGAGTATAAGAAAGTTGGGAATATAGAAGTATTGCACCTTCACTTTGAAAATGGCAGGACTTATTCTAAATGCAAAGAAAAGTTTAGAAAGGGAAGGTTGTGGCATGAGAGCCATTCTGTAATGCTATCACTAAAATAGTCACATCTACTTATAACCAGCTCTGTCCTTTAGATCCTACTGGCTGTAATTTTTTGAGCAGCTATTTTCTAGAGCAGTACATCTTCAGCTTTATTGTATACTAGTGGCCCAGTGCACAAAATGCATGCACATTAAAGGGGGATTAATTAGAGGAAATATTTTAATATTGCTATTTGCCCTTTCTCTATAATAGAAGTGTCAGAGTTGAAAGGAAATTAGTCAAATGTATATGGAAATAATATATAAATTTATTAATAAATAAACAATAACAAAATGATATAACAACAACAAACCAGGGACACACACAGGCAGTGTCATGTCAGTGCTGGGTGGGGACACACGTAGGCAGTACCACATCCCAGGTCAGGGACACAGGCAGGCAGTGTCACTCCCTGGCCAGGGATACATGCAGGTAGTGTCACGTCAGCGCTGGGTGGGGACACACACAGGCAGTGTCACGTTAGTGCTGGGCAGGCCTGAGCGCACCTCTGCCAGGGGCCACCTCCGCCAGAGGCTGCCTCTGCTGGGGGCCACCCTGGCCCAGGCCACACGCAGGCCCTCCTGGTAATGGCAGTCCTCACCCACCCGATCCTGCTGTGCATGCCTCCTGCTGACTGGTCATGATGTTACAGTGTCCCGGACAATTTGTATATTCCTCTATTATTATATAGATATTAGTTACTGGGGGATTTTATTTAAGTGCAGGTTTTCATATAATAAGTCTGGGCTGGGCATGAGATTCTGGATCAGTAAGAAATTCCAGATGATTACGTTGATGCTGCTGGTCCACAGACTACATTTGAATAACACTTTCATTCTGATAGTATGACATAGCAATGAAAAATGGGTATGAGCTAGCCATATACATTTCAGGGAAAATTTACATTAAATTCCCTATTTCTTATGGCATTCATAAACGCACTCAGGTAATAAAGTAGATTGATATATTTATAGTTTTATTTACATTAAGATTTTCAGTACAGTTTCCTTCTTTAAATTAAAGTTTAATTTTTATGAATGTTTTTTAAGTGCATGCCCTTATGCTAATCTTCTTTTGGAAAAGGGCCCTATAGATGAATAGCCAGAAAGGTCAACTTGCCCCAATCATCATGGCAAAGACCTTCAATGTAGACCATGTGTGCTTTTACCCACACAGGGTTAATACAGAGTTGCCATGTTTATTTTTGATAAAAGCATGAATTTCTAAAATGCAAAGTGACAACATTTAGCTTTCTTCCTTTTTTCATATAGAAAGCAACTCAAAAAAAATCAAAAAGAAAAGAAAATGGCTCTGGCCTCTCTTGACCTCTGCGATATATATTTTGCAAGGAATTTTTAAGTTTTGGCCCAAAAAGTGTTCTTTCATCCATCCTCCTAGAGGCTAAAATGAAAACCAGGATGAAGGACCCATGAGTGGCTGCTTTGGAGGGTGGAGGAGGGGCTGTCCAAATGCAGTAAATCACCAAGGAAACGTGAGGTCTATTTTTCTGTGAAGCTAAACTTCAAAAAAACAAGCCAAGAGACAAAAAAGGGAAAAGTGTGACTGCTCTGACAGCAAAAACAAGCAAATATCTCCCGAGGGGATTAGTCTCCCTGCTTCAAAGTAACCAAAACAAAGAGAGCTGAGCCTGCTTCCTAGGGAACAACACCTGTCCATCAGACCAGGATGAGCTAATCAAACAGCAAACAGCGCCTATGTGCAATTCAACAGCCTGGGTGGCTAATACCAAATGCACACTTTCACTATCAAGATTTCATTTTCAAAGTCGATCCCTTCTCCCGAAACCACAGGGACATTGGAGGTCATCCACATCCAGGCCAAACCCCCACTGAATTCAGCATGCACATTACGCCCGTCCTCTCAGCCTGCCTTCCAGGCTTGGTTCTAGCAGGGTGCCTCCTATCTTCCCAAACAGCTTTAATCGTTAGAAAATACATCCTTAAAATGGAGCCAAAATTTAAGGAGAAAGTTTCAGCATTTGGAAAACTAGTCAACTTCACTTACACTCAAGAATCCTTCAAATGAAAGGATGGTTATCATGTCCCCATAAAATATCCCTTCTCTCAGTTTAACATCTCATAGGGTAGTATACATATTTTTTTTCTCTTTTTTTCCCATCTGATTACCAGCATGTTTTCAATGGCTCCTGTAGAACACATTGGCTACACATAACCTAACCAATGCAGAGTAAGTTTGGAATTTTACCTCCCGCAGTCTGGAAGCTATATATCTATTAGCTCAGTGTAAGATCACTCTGCTCTGTATCATAAACTGTGCCGACAATTAATGCCTGTCTTTACATAAAGTGATATTAAGTTACATTTCCACCAATCTGCCTTGTGGAAGCTTTAATCTAAGTGTGGGGCTTCACACGTATCCCATTGATTTTCAGCATGTTAGCTTTAGCTCACTATTTAAGCTGACAGTCTTTTGAATTTTTATTTTGTTATTCAGAATATTAGATATCCCTCACAAATCAGACGTCTGAAAATTTGATAAACAGGCCCTCTATTTTGTTATCCTGGTCACTGCTGAAAATACCAAGTGGAAAAAGGCCCAGAGCAGAAATAATGTGGGTTTGGAGACACTGTCGGTATATTTTATCAGCCAAATACAGATTTTCATAAATGCTCCATTTTCTCTCCTTTTCCACTCTTTCATTTATGGGCCTTAAGCAAGACTTGCATTTGGGAAACACATCAGACCTAAAAGAATCCTCACGTTGACTATTGGGTTCTCACCCTTTCTTCCTTCCTAGGGATACGATGATACTCAACACTCAAGATAATACTAGAGATAAGACTCAAGTCTAAGTAGCCCTTGCTCTAAACTCCATGTCTTTTTTTTTTTTTCAATTAGAGTTTGCACTCAGTATTAATTTGTGTTAGTTTTAGGTGTGTAGCATAATGGTTAGATAATCATATACTTTACAAAATGTTCCTCCCTGATATTTCCAGTACCCACCTGGCACATACATAGTTTAGTACAATATTATTGACTATATTCCCCATGCTCAACTATACCTCTGTGTCTGTTTTGTAATTTACACTCTGTACTTCTAAATCCTCCAATCCACCACCCCCTCTGGCAGCCATCAGTTTGTCCTCTGTACCTATGAGTCTGTTTCAGTAAGTCTTAGAGAGTACACTATATACCTCTTTCCCAGAACCCAGAGGATTCCACTGGACATTCAAATAGATCAGATTAGAGAGTTCAGTGACTCCCACTTTGGGAATTTAAACAATGATGTGAGAACAGCTATTGCAATTGGAAGCACTCCTCATGATGGATATAGAGGTGTGTTTCATAAACTAAGAATAAAATAAAATAAAATTTACTGTGTTAGTAGCTGCATTTCAAGGACGATGTGGTCTTGCAGTAAATCAGCAGAGATAGATTTTGTTGAAGGCTAAATGCTGTGTGGTAACTAATCAGCATACTCTCTACAAACATCCCCTGCCTTTATTTTCAGTTGCTTGTTACTTCAATTCACACCGATTTATCCTCACTCACAACTCAACCCACAACTTTCTCATTGCCTGACCTGAGGCATGGATAGCAATTTTCAGTGTAATCAGCCAGAGGATGTAATCAGTGCAATTAACAGATGGATTGGGAATACTACATGAAGCCTAAATTAAAATTTCACTAAAATTGCTGTACTGTATCTGTAAATATCCACACTAAACAAATATTTCTCAGGATAAGTTTCTGGCACATAATTTGAATGTAAAACTTTTGAAGGACCTCAGCTCCCATCCTCATCTTCAATTCAATGATTTAGTATACTTTATTGAGCACCTACAGTATTTCTGTTCTTATGATGAAAAGAAAAGTAAAATAGAATGTGGTATCTTTCTTCAAGAAGACTGTTGTATTAAATAAGTAAGTCTTAAAATCACACAAAAAATTCTGAAATAGCAAAAGACAATGGTAGGCTAAAAATGCAAATAACAAGAATATAAGATCAAGAGGAGGAATTTTATATTTGGCTCTGTTTAATAATCTGTCTTGAATTTCATGGGTCATCATCATGATCAACCTCAACTCCCTGACTCCTTTTCCTATCCATCTTACTTGCTTTACTCAACCTTCCCCACCCCCTTGCTGAGCCCATCTTCTCCCTTGCTTTGCCTATGAAGGAATGCCTAAATTGTGCCAGGGACGGAGGGGGAAATAAAAACATAAAGTCAGCCTGACTAGTTTCATTTTAATTTATGACTATAAACTCATTTGGACCCTGATCAGTGCCAAAATTCTATTACTTTCTTCAATAAATATGCTTTCCCCCTCTCTGAATATATTTATTTCATACTTCTTGTCTGAAATCTCTCATCCCCAATCCCCTCCTCACTCTAAGTTGATGATCTGCTTTATACATTGTTAATAAAATAAACTATTACAGGGGATTCTTTATACTCTCAGTAACAAAATTGGAAAAACCAATTTGCATCTTGGCTCACCTAATTCAGTGTAAAAAAAATTGGTTCTCTCAGAAAAGGGAAAATCCTTGCACCTGAATACTGAGTTCCATCCTCACGCAATTTCTCAAGAACTTTGTTCTTTTATTTATTTTAATTAATATGTTTTTATTGATTCTCAGAGAGGGGAGGGGAGAGGGAGAGAGAGATTGAAGCATCAATGATGAGAGAAAATCATTGATCAACTACCTCCTGCACACCTCCTCCTAGGGATCCAGCCTGCAATCTGGGCATGTGCCCTGACTGAGAATTGAACTGTGATCTCCTGGTTCATGGGTCGATGCTCAACCATAGAGCCACACTGGCTGGTCCATTTGTGTGTTTTTTAATTGCTTGATAAATCTTTCTATTATCACTAGACCATTCCCATATGAATATCCAAAATATTTATATTCAAACATACTCAGTATCTTCCATCTTTAAAAAAGAAGGAAGGAAGGAAGGAAGGAAGGAAGGAAGGAAGGAAGGAAAGAAGGAAGAAAGGAAGGAAAGAAGGAAGGAAGGAAGGAAGGAAGAAAAGAAGGGTAGGGGGAAAAGAGGGAGGGAAGCAGGAAGGGAGGAAAGAAAACTCCCCTAATCCACCATCTCTAAAAATAGGAGAGAACTATAGGGATACTTGAGTAAATTAAGGAACCAGAGGCTATATTTAAAATGAGATAAAAGATAATATAGTCAGAGTAAGGGAATGAGAAAGTTAAAATATTTTAATTGTGGAGGTGGTTAGAAAATGGAATTTTGAAATTTAACATAAGAAACGAACATTTTAAGAGATGACAGAGTTAAATCATTAATATTGTGACTACTCAGAACTGAAGTAAATGAAATTTGAAACTTATCAAAGAAGCCAAAGTATTTGGAAAGCAGAATGTTGTGTTGGTCAGCCACATGAAACCTGAAATAAACATAGGATGATAATAGGATTTGAGTGGAACAATGGGAAAGAAACTAGCTGGGAGGATAGCAACCAAAAATGGTAGAAATAGATAGATGGCATGAGACTTGCAAGAATATCTGTTTTTGTTTTGTTTTTATTTATTTATTTTTTTTAATGAGGTCAGAGGATATGGCTTGAGAATAATCAATTGGTTGAGAATTAATGAGAGAGATCATATGAATCAATTGACAAAATGATCATTCTCTACTTCTTAAAGGGTTTCCTAGGTAAGCAGTATCCTTGGAAGTGAATCAGACTTCAATTAAGGCCAGTGGCACAGGGAGGGAGTTGTGGATGTCTGAGATTTAAATTATCATTGGTCAGACATACAGAATACATAGAGGAAAAGTTAAAGAAGATGAGGTGAGAGGAATTAGATCATCAGAATAGGAATGAAAGTATGGGCACAGCAGGGACATAAAGACTTGACCATCAGTGATTAAAGGTGTCAAGGATATGAGACCAATGCATTAAAATCACTTAAAGTTTACAAATAGAACTTTCAGGTTGTTATTTCCTCTCATGTAGGTACAGAACTTCCCAATGGTTGTGTGATAGAGATGCTCAGACTTCAGCAATGGAAATTATGTTCTTAATCTATTTTTGTGTTGAACTGTATAAAACATTTTAAACAATAAACACATAGTGTAGATTCAGGTGGTAGATTCCATTCTCAGTTTATTTTTCTTAGTGTACAAGATGTCTCCTATTATATTATTAATTTAATAGACTCATAGGAAATACAGATGGAAAAGATATACGTAGGAAAAATGACACTTGATCCATTATTTGTCATCAGGAATATATTTAAGCTGGTTTGAAAAAATGCATTCAATTGTTCCAAGATAACCTCATTCTTATTCCCAGATTATTTCCCTTTAAATAATCAGTGCAAAAACATAATTGAGCATTCATGTATGCAGTTGATTTGTAACATATGAAATACCTTTTCACTGCAAAGTTACATTTTTTAGAATTTATTCTAGAATGTGATTTCTATGAAGATTAAATTAAATTAATACTTCTAAGTATATACAGTGAGCTAATTCTCTCTAGAATGGAATAAAAGAGATGAAACATTCTTATACAATATAGAGGGGGATTCTGTGATTTCTTCCTGGATGTCATTACTTAAAGCTTTTTTCACCATCTCACGTCCCTAAACAAACAGATTAAATGATGTCTAAACTCAACTCTCTAGCATCTAACATCCCATCCACCTGCTTTTTCAGTTCTTCTGCCAATGTCATACTCCCTGCTCTCCAAGACTGAGGTCTCTGTGAATTGTTACTTCCTTTATTATGCCCTCCAACACCATAGATTTCTTGTGTATGTTCCTGAGCACTGTGTAAATGAAATCATGTTTTTGTACACATCATAATTGTGTCTTTAAGAAAAGTCTCTTAAAATACTAGTAGTCAAGCACCTACGCTTAGAGTGAGTAATATAGATGGGGGGGGGGGTCATCTTTTGTAATAATTTTGTTGTAATTTCCCAAGAAATACGTTAAGTTTTCACTGCATGGGTGAGGAAAACCATAAGAGAATGCTGCCTGTTGTGTTCAATTCCATTATTTTTAGTCAGAAGATTCTCTGGTTTAGCTTAGAAATCACTCTTGCATGTCATTCTTGCAGAGGCCGGAGCACTGCTGAATGGAAGAGAGAGAGAAAGGATGAAATGATAACTGTTCTGCCATATTCCATTGGGCAGGGTCAGACTAAGTCCATTCATATATGGAGATAGAGATGGTTCATCAGTCATTTCAGTGCAATGTGACTTGGAGAGGTGAAGCAGCAGGAGTCTAGGAAGCTACAGTTGTGCAGTGCTTCAGCCACTGTGTTTTGAACTAGACATTTTCCCACACTGCTTCAATCTCTATGAAACTGAATGTGCTTCCCAGTCCCTAGCATCCATTTGATCCCCTCTCTGAGAGCCCAGGTAAGATGGCGGAAACACTGTGCATCCACAGCCACAGCTGGCAGCTTGGTTTCTGGACCCATAATCATGCCAATCAGTGCTTCCTATGCAGAACCTTTTCAACAGCCCTGAAGCCAAAGGCCCCAGTTGATGCCACCAGATTTCTCTTTCAACTCAAGTGTTACAATTAGGAAGCTTTGTGTTTTTTTACACTTATGCATTATGATGGTTATTTAAGCTGAGCACAATAGTCTCCAAGAATATGCTTCCCCAATCCATGCCTTTCTCCTACTCAGCAATGTTGCTAAAAAAATGCAGCCATCAATGAAGGTCACAAGTAATGCTGGTCGTTAAGGCAACAGGCAACAGTTTCATTTCCTCCAGCTCTCCAATGGAAGAAAGCACAATATAGAAATCTCCATAGAACTCTATGATCTGCTGTACCTTTACAGCCTGCCAACTCATCCTGATATACAAAAAATCTAAGCATTTGTCTCCTGTAGTCATGCCTTCAGAGAAATTGTGTGTTCAAACCCGCCCATTACAAGACATAGAATCCACCCACCTTATATGGTTAAAAATAGTCCTACTAAAAGGAAGTGGTCATTTCTGTTGCAACTGTGAAAATAGGAGTTTTATTATAGCATCTGACAGCTATATAATAAGTGGGTAAGAACATTTTAAAAATAAATAAAAACTGTGATCATCTTCTCCCCCAATACAAAGCAGTTCTCAAAAGCACCAAATACCTAGTAGTAAAAGTGAAAATAAAAACTCAAAATTGAGCATGAAATTATAAATCTCTCACCCTGAAAGAAGATTGACACTTAACGATTGAACATAGGAAGTATCATAGCCTCCCTCCACATTTCTACTCTGTGGGGGTAACTCAGAAGGGACATTTATTTTGCACTCTGAAATGAGGGGTTGTTCTGTTTGTTTTTGTTTGGTAGCAAGGTAGAAGCATGACAATTGCTGCTACAGAACTTAAAGGAAAAGTAAGCAAAAACAAGGTATTCTTAGGCTATTAAGTAATGCAGACAGCCAACATTTTGCAGAATATGGGAAGATGAAAGCATCCGTAAGAATCAATAGAAAGCAATTCTACTTAAAGTGAACTTTCAACCTTTAAAGACACAATGGTTAAGAATCCTCTTCAAATCATTAAAAGATCCACCATAAGTGGGATCAGTCTATCCCAGTACACAAAGACAGGCGTCCACTATAATATGGAATATAGAGGAAGGTATCAGAAGAGGCCACACTGGACCAAAATAGATTATTATTTTAAATATGCTAATAAAGTCCTCTCTCTTATTTTGGTAAACCTCACTGTCTAATTTTCATATTTTATTGTTCATATAGTCCATTTCGAAATTTGCAATCCAAATAACATTGGCCCAGAACCCATCCTAATATGTTTGGAACATTTCACTGATGTTCTCCAAGATTCCTATTAATCCATAGACCTTCTATTTTCATGATCAGAACTCTCTCACCCTTATGTCCTGCCCTCATGAGAGGGTATCTCACCCTTATGTCCTGCTCATCTTGCTTCCTTTGATTCTTCATGTCTCTCTGTCCCATGGAGGCTTAAACATGGGACATGGATCCTTTTTCATGATGCCCTAGGCATTATTTTCACAAGACAGTAAGACACTATATCTAAGGGTAGCAACTGAGTAGGGAGATGCCAATTTGCTTCACATCACAGCATATAATTTCACACTTCCCAAAATACTTCTTGGGTTTTTAGGTAATGATGACTCCATTTAATTCTCACTAATTGTTTTTTGTGTTTTTTTTTATTCTAAACTCTTTTGCCCTACCATGAGGCTGAATTTCTAAACCCACCTTTTGAATTCCTCTCACATATTCCCATTGCATGCCAAGAGAGGGGTAAAATAGAGAAGTGGCAATGACTACCAAGTGTTGTTCATGGCTGTCTGGGTGGCCATGTGGTGCCACCGCAGTCCCTTGGTTTTCACTCTTAGTTACACCTGCTAAAAACAGAGAGACCTGATAGGCATGGAGGCAGAAATTGTCCTTGCTAAGCCTCATACCAACGCTGGCAGTGCAAGTTGTCTTTCTGCATCTTTGATCAGTCCTGTATTAGAAATTTAGCACTGAGACTAAAGAGCATCCATGAACATTTGAAGTCATTATGTGGTTGCTTCTGCAGTAGATAATAAAGGGCCAATTCTGATTATGCTGGTGTGTGCTATTATGGACTCAGAAGTTAAATACAGTATCTGTAAAACCCTTCTGGCAGAGTTAATCCTCTCAAGAGTTTTCTGAGCAGGCAGGGGGAATGTAAAGTGCCTCCAGAATATGGAAATTAGTTTACTTATTGACAGTGAAATTATCAATAAGCAACACAAAGTAGAAGATTAGTAATATGTTGACATGCCAAATACAGTTTGTAAAATGGGAAACAAAGCAGATTTGAAAACACCTGAGTTAAGGTAAGATGACTTTATCAAAAGCTTTAAGAAAAAGTACTGAAAAATGAAAGATGAAAACCAAACATGTTATTTTAATTGACCTGAAGAAAAAGAGAACAGTGATTTGCATAGGTTCATAAAGAAAGCCACGGAGAAAGTCAATGATGTCAATGTAGCTTTAACAAAATCCAGGCCAAAGAGTTCCTTGAAGAACAAACATGAATCTCTGGTGGGCACATTCATGTCTACTTATGAAATGGAGTGCGGACTTTTCCCATTACATCTTGAGCGACTTTATCACCAAGAAAATCTACCTAAGTTGCATTGCTCTTATTTAATGCTCCCCAAATAACCTTCTGATTAAAATAGCTGACCGCTCATGTAGATTTTCTAACAGAGGAGAGAATACAATGGCAAGCTGATTTGATTTTTTGGTCAGTCTGGGACTTCTATTAAGTTGTTTGTGCATTAATTTCCACATCTATATAGTGGAATTAATAGCAGTGAGTGTGTAATAGAGATATAAGCTAATTAATTCATGTGAAGTATTTAGAGCATTGCTAGCTACACATCTGAATTCCAATTAAATCTTATCAATGTTGCTGCAAATTATTATGCTGACAAGAAGCTGAGTTAGGAAGGTAGGAGTTAGTCCCCAAAACTTGATCATCTTTGACTATGGTGACAAAGCCAAGTATGTATAATGTTGGGGACCCAAGGTACTAATCTTTGCAAATTATTTCCACTTTACAAAGCCTGAGCCAAGCTGTTTCCTATGTCTGCTTCTCTTCTACATCCCTCCAAAAGAGTTTGTAATTTGAAGAAAGATGTTTTTTTTGGGGGGTGAACATTTCTTTAGCAAGGCTTGGTAGTCAAAGCATATATGAGACTTATTCTGAATAGTTTTTTATTCCAATGAAATGAAAATGATTTGACGGGAACCACCGATTAGGAATCAGCAAACTTTTTCTGTCCAAGGAAAGATAGTGAATATTTTTAGCTTTATACACAATACAATTCTGGTCCCAGCTACTCAAGACTGAAGTTGTATCATGAAAACAGTCATAGAAAACATGTAAACTGTCCGACCAGTGTGGCTCAGTGGCTGAGCACCAACCTATGAACCAGGATGTCATGATTCAATTCCTGGTCAGGCAGGGCACAAGCCCAGATTTCAGGCTCTATCCCCAGTAGGGGGAGTGTAGGAGGCAGGCAATCCATGATCTTTTCTCATCATTGATGTTTCCTCATCATTGATGTTTCTGTCTCTCCCTCTAACTTACTCGCTGAAATCAATAAAAAAGAAAAGAAAAAATGTAAAATAATGAAGACTTTAGTTTGCAAAAGCAGGTCAAAAACTGTCTTTGTTTCATAGGCTATTGCCTGCTGATCTATTCTATTGATTAAAAAGACTAAAGAGATATTATTAATTAATTGCAACAGAAATTTACATGACTTAAAACTTGATTCAAACTGATTATTTATTGATCTATCCACACCCATAGAATTTCCTGTACACACATGAACACTAACACACACGTGCACCCACACAATATTGACCTCAAAGAAATAAAGCAAAACCAAAGTTCAAGATAGAGCTAAATAGATGGAGTCTATGACAGAGAATACCATGTGTTGACTTCAAAGTTATTGTCTTAAATGTTGTAAAATTACAGTTCAATGAAAGTACAATCGAATGCAATTGTGCTAAAAGATGAAAATTCTGATCATTGACCTTCTATATTGGGATACCACTTCATAGTGCAGAGCAAAAGGAATCAACAGAAGGTAAGAGGAGTGGGAACAATTTTCACCTCAGAGACCTTTAAGGTTTGAACCCAGCCCATGCAAGGAAAACCAACAATAGAAGTTGGGTGTGAGATGAGGGATCCACATCTAATTATGGTTTAAAGCAAAACTCTAGACCTCTGTATATTCTGTTTTCTCACCCTGGACTGTTTTCTTTCTCTTGTCAAATTCCCCTTCATCAATTCAAGCCTTGTTCGAATGTCACCTCTAGGCAGAGTTTTACTGCTGAATGCTCTGGCTGCTTTTATCAGTCAAATCTGGTTGTATCATAAAGTGATCTGTTTATTGGTCTCATATTCCACCACAACTATGCTCAAAACAGAGACAGTATCTTCTTGGTGTCCTGAGTGGCCTACACAAAGCCTATTTCACTATCAAACATAAAATAAAATGTCTTGATTTACTTCATGTTTATTAACAGAAGAGAAGTAGTACTAGACCCTGTTGACTCTGCACATATCCACTAGTCTCAACAGCTTGCATTGGATCCTCCTTTCTTCCTGAAAAATTATAGCTACCTAGGCCCATTCAATGTTACCTCTATCATTAAGTCTTTCCCAACCAACTTTTACCTGTCCCTCTGCAATATTTCCTTGGCATTTGGTGTGCCTATGTGTGTTCTAACATAGCAATTTTGATATTAATTCTAATACAGCCCTACCTTCACTGAATTCTGGTCTTTGGAGGGTAGAGGCTATGCTCAGCATAGCATTTTATGTGGTATCAATTCTCAATGAATTTGTTTTGAGTGAGTGAATGAATGAATGAATGAATGAATAGGATTGCTTTATCTGTATACTTCAAACTTAAAGTTGGTGTTGAGAGTTTCTCAGCAAACCTTTCAATCAATTAATTAAGTCTATTTTGTAGGACCTGCCTGACCTGGAAAAGTCCCTTAAGAGGCTTCACTCTAAGATATTTTCAATCTACCTGCTTGTTGGCAGTTAATTTTTTCCTCTTTTGCTTTCTCAATAGTAATAAAATGTATTTTTTTCTAAATGTCCCATGCTTATGAACTTTATGCTTTTAAATAACTACTATTTTTTAAATTTTTTCTTTCTGTGTTTGCCCTCTGAGCATAGCTCTGTACTGGCCTTGTCTCCTCAGCCTTCAATAAGTCAGTCTACCATGAACTAGTGAATATACTTACGATCCTATAATTAAGTGTGCTTTATTATTACACTTGTCAAAAGCAGGCTTGCAAGAAAAAATTCATTAGGAAGAAGAATGTTTTTATTTTCTATTCTGATTAATGTTTTGTTTTTTTTTACATTTCTTTCTAGTGCCTCCATTCCCACAGTTTACCTTCCTTTTCACCATTAGTTGATGTTCCAAGATTTCTCTGATGTTTCCATATCAAATACATTTTCAAGTCTTTTCCAATAGTTTGTTGCTTTTCAATTTTAGATTCCTGCCTTTTTAAGGCTGGGGAAAGAAATTCCTAGTGTCTAGAATTCAACTTTCTAGTGTTTATAGTCTAAGGACAATGCTTTTTACTTTATTTACAAAAAAAAAAAAAAGTTAAAGGAGAAGACACAAAGAGGAAGCCAGCAATCGATAGAGTTAGCAGCACAGAGTCATATAGTAGTAAATTATCCAATAGCCTGAACACTAAATTATCAATGAGTTCCCTGCCCATTATTTATCCTTGATCTGTTCTGCCACAGCACACAGTGATGTTAGTTGGTACGAACCACTACATAGTACAATTTAGGGGCTCTATGACACTCCTGCAGTTGCACAAATGAGAACAGTGCCATAGCATTGGCAGGAAGACTGTGCCTTCTGGGAATAAATGCAGTTGAGATGCAACATAATATAACTGGAAGCAGGGCACATTTTAGACTTTAAGAAGAGGCTTCTATAGTGCAGTGTTTATAAGAACAGACTTAGAAGCCAAGCTGCTTGGGTTGAAAAGCTAGCTCTGCCTCTTAGTAGATAAGAGCCAGTTGCCTGCAAGATCAATCTCAGTTTCCACACCTATGAAATGGGGCAATGATAGTAAGTATCTCAATAAGTTATTGTGACGATCAACTGAGTCGTATAACTAAAACACAGGATAGTGCCTGCCACATGACAATTGTGAGCTACTGTTCCTATATCATAGAAACATTGGCAGACCCACATACTTGGATCATGTGAAAACACTGATCAGGTTGCTTATTGTAAGGAGGCTTCCCTCTGAGCTGCTAAGAAGGGCCTGCTGCAATCAGGAATAATTGTTACTTGCAGGTCTTATGATCAAATTATTCCTTCCAAGGCAAGACTCTGTATAATTTACTGTAATTTAGTTGCATGACATCCTCTCCCTAGCCAGCTATTGTTCTCGAATTATTCTCATATTGGTTTAGACTAATCCGATTTGACCCTTACTTACTGTTGCCAGGAAGATTAAGCTAACGTTTTTGGCAGCCAAAACCTCAGGCCACTGGTCCTGGACTAATCCCTGACATTCATGGCCTTAGGGCAGATCTGTACCCTGTCCAAGGAACACCTTGGTAAGCACTTGGCCCAATTCCTTGAATGCTCCCTGACTATTCCATTGAAGGTCTCACTCAAGAGAACAGGAGCAGAATGCACCTCTACAGCTTCACTCCAAAATGAATACTTGGCAAGACGAGTTTATTTCTGGTTTAACCCCCTAAGTATGTGCATGGTAAGGCTCAGAAAACTGTAGCTATTAAGATAAGGCCTTTTAACCATTAAAACCTTGATGGTATATTCCTAAATGTCTTCAAAGCATACATAAGCCATGGTAGTTCAAAATAGAACTTTTTTTTCAAAAAATGGGGAAAATAAAATGCTAGCAACTTTACAGTTTGATACTTTGGGACAAGCATTTGAAAAACATGCACACCTGTGAACTCTGAAGCATTCCATACTGCACATAATGTTTGATTAATCACCAAAGTGATTACGCTAAATGGCATCCACACTAATTTAAACAGATATATAAATGGTTTGTAATTATAGTATATTGGGCTCTATAATTCATTGCTTAGCAAAGAGGTATTTGTTGTGTGATTATGGTATCTCTGTGAGATATCTGCTGTGCATTCACGGTGTAGTTTATCCTGAGCTTGCAGACTGCCAGCAAGGCATGGCTCCCTTATACCTAAACTCAAGAAGTATTTAATAAAGGCTAAAGCCATGGTTACCTTGGCAGATGAAGCACTCTACACAACTTGAGAAGTGAGAAGGTGGAGAGATTTATTAAAATATTATAAATCAGATACAGTTAGCACTGTATTTTCCACACCATTGACAGGTAGCATTTGTATGGTTAACAATGTATTAACTCAAAAACTATGTGCAGAATAATTACTAAAGTCATGGCCCACACTGGGCTCATCATGTGGATTCAAGAAGAATACACCTGATACAGCTGAGTAGCAAGAAACTCTGTCAAGTGTATACTGGAAACTACATATATAGCCTCACATAGATAATAATACAGTGTTGAGCTGAAGTGAAAAGCTGACAGGGAAGAATAAAACAATTTTTTTAAAAAAAAATCTAACTTTTTCCTTTATCTTAGAGCTATAATGAATAGATTTTTATTCATGCCTGTGAAACTGACTGCTATATAATTGTGTCCAGTTGTCCATTTCCACTGAGTAGAGAGCAAAGAATAAGTGCTGCCTGAGAGAGAAAGAGAGAAGCAAAAGGAAGATTAGATTAAACATAAGACAGCTTCAGTTGAGTATTTGAGAGTTGTTATTGTTTTTAATAACTGAGACCCACACACAAATAAACCAGTTAAGAGAAAGAAAGAAACAGGTAAGAGATTTACATAGGATAGTAAACAGAAATGTTGAAATTTGTAGATTCCCATAACAATATCATCTCTATAGATAAAGAGCATAGTGGGTAGTAAAATGCTATGCTTTAGGGAGCTCAGTTGGCCTAGTGCAAGTTAATATTTGGTACTGTCTCTGGGAGTGACAAAAACCATGGACAGCTAATCTTTTCTATGTATGGGAATACATGAGATTCACAATTGTGTTCATATTCAAATATTCTGCATTGAGTACCTCAAATATTTTGAGGAAATTATGAGTTCCCAATTAAATAATAATAAATATTTACACACTGGTAGAAAAAGAACGCAATTCACAGAAATAAACAACATATAATGAATGATTTCATGCAAGAAAGATGAAGATATCTGGGAAAACTTCTCTTATATCAAGAAATTTAATCTGATCTGTCTGGTTAGCACAGGAGATATAGTATCTGGGCATATTAAAATTACTCCAGGCATGGCCTTCATAATTTCATTGTTTTCATTAGACACATGCTAAAGAAATATGTATGTAAATAGAAAATGTTAACACTTTCCTGGAGCTCTATGGAAATTATCACAAATTATCATATATTTTGCTTTTTTGTTGTTACCAGGAAGAAAAGATTAAATTACATCTGCACAATTTTTAGTAAATTTAAAAGTGAGGTTTATAATGAGGTGTTGGGAATAGAATGTTTAAAAGGTCCTAAGCATCTCTTCCATGATCTTTCCATATCAACCCTTGTGGAGTATAGAATCCTCTAATATTACAGCCTGACCCTGGTGACGGGTTATGGTAGACTTGCTTAGCGATAGAGAGTTTAAACTTAAAGACATGAGCCAAAGCTATTTGACAATGTGTATAGACAGAAAGACACGTATTTAGATATACAGAGAGAAAGTACATGCTGGAAGAATTTTCCAAAAACACTTCAAGTATCATTTCTCAATGTTTAAGTAAATCTCCCAAATTTCTGATAATTTATATTATTTCAGCAATTAATCTATATTTTAAACTTAAAGCATAAAAATGTTTTATGACGTTTCCATTTTACACATAAAAATACTACCAAATATTGCACCTACATTAAAAATTTTTGAATTTTTAAGTTCAAAGGTGTTTTGAAATTTATATCATCAGTTTTTCTTCTCTCATAGTTTCAACCTTATACTTTCTATCCTTGACTGTAGTAGTGACTGTCTCTCTTTTTATTGTTACTTAAACACCATCCCCTCAATGGGGCCCTCTGTGGCTGCCCTTTCAAAAATTGAGACTCTTTCCATAATTACCACCCTTGCACTCCATGTCCCTCTGCCATGCTCTATTTATCACTAGTTGATATATTATACATTTTTATTTTTTACTTATTGCCTGACTCCCGTGCAAAAAATGAAAGTTGCATAAAAAGACTGGAAGTGCTTTGTTATTTTGGCCACCCTAAATCCTCAGCATCTAGACAACTCTATGTACTATAACTGGCTTCCATTAAGTATTTTTTAAATAAATAGATGTTCCATGTTTTTAATTGCAATTTTTATGTGGTTGGAAAATGTGTTTCTTTAGCCTAGGACTCTTCCCTAGGCTTAAAATCCATATATTCAACTGTCTGTTTTAATCACCCCTGAACATCACAAACTCAACTCACCCAAGACTGAATTTCTTGTCTCTTCATATCTACCCATTATCCCCTCTACTGCCTATAATCCTAAAGAATTTTTTCTGTGATGAATATCAACCATCAGTCTAGGCACCAAGTGAAAAATCTTGAAATTAATCCATAAATTATTGTTGTTGGATACTTACCTGCTCTTGTATCAGTTTCCCCTCTTCACCAGACTGTCTTAGTACCCTTGTTGAGGTACCCTTGTCTAAATAAATACAATAGGCTCTTAATTGGTCATTCTGTGTATTTTTTTTTCAGGTCTCACCCTTCAATAAGCTATATTTGCCCCAAATGCAAATCTGGTCATGTCACTCTCTCCCTTAGAAGTATTCCAGGGGAGTCTGTGAATACAAACTAATTAGTATGATAAAGAGACTCTGCCATGGTTTAGCCTCTATTCATCTCCATAGCCTAATTCTCCATGTATTTTTAGCTCAATTTCAATGTCAACCTCTCTTCCAATTCACAGATTGCTTTATTTATCCATGCTCTTATTCATGTTCATCCTTTAGCAAAGAAAGCTGTTCTTCAGTTTGCAAGCTACAACTCATTTTTTCAACATGTAGCTTAAGCTCTGCCTCTCTATTAGTTTTATTCTCCTTCACTCAGAGAAACTTCACAACTCTTTCCTTTATACTGAGTCCTGTATACACTCTACCATAGCATTATACAGTCTTTTACTCATTTTTATATATTTCTACTTTGTATTGCTAGACCATAAGCACTTGGAGAGTAAGGACCATATCTTGCTCATCTTTGCAACCTCAGTGATCCTCATAGTGGTGGTGGTGGTAGTGGTGGCACAAATACCTTAGCTAAATAAATAAATTAATGAAGAACTATGAGTTTAGGTAGAAGTATGAAACAGAGAGAATGTGGAAGGAGTTTAACTGTTATAGAGTCATTGTAAGTTCATGAACAAGGAAGTAACAAGATTAAATTTTTTTAGAACACTTGAATCTATTATAAGCATTAAGATCCTTCAGGTGGAATGAAGACCAAGTCTAACAATTAGGAAGCCACTGAAGGAATCCGGAAATAAGAAAGAAAAAACAAACAAACAAAAACTTATCCCAATCTACCAGCATGAATTAATCACTCCTATCAGATCTCTCCATTCATTAGGTTTAAAGTGCTTGAAGAGTTCCTGTTCACAAGTCTGACAAATAACAGATACACAAAAATTGTGCATGAGTTGAGTTAATAAGAAAAATAATAGCCCAGATTAGGATAATGACAGTATGAAGGAAAGAAAGGAAGAAAGTGTGCAAAATTTCAATGGATGAGTTTCTGCCGAGGTGGTTCGGTCTTGTCTTAATGTTCTAGGCATGAATTCAGTGCTCATTCGTTACACACCATCTCTTCATTTCATCAGGATGTCTTCCTTTTCTCACTCTTGATTGCTGTATCTCTGCTTCAGTGCTTGGCTGGCATTTTGGTAAATAAGCATTCAATAAATCCTGACTGAACTATATTCTAAGTCTATGCTTTTGACAACCAGTCTTCCTGCTAATCAATCTAAATCGTATCCTTAAGATCTATATTTATCTTCTGCTATATCCACATCCCTCTAAAATGCTTCCCTCAGCTCATTTCTATTTCATCCACTAATATCTGCTTTGCTATCAGCATCCACTACTCATTCTCCCACACTCACATGCTCTCAGCACCCTTTTATTCAAGTTGTGAATAAATGGCCAGGCTTGTCCAGGTACTTCTTTGCTTTTTTTTTTTTTTTAATATATTTTTTATTTATTTCAGAGAGGAAGTGAGAGGCAGAGAGATACAGAAATATCAATGATGAGAGAGAATCATTGATTGGCTGCCTCTTGCATGTCCTACACTGGGAATCAAGCCTGCAACCTGGCCATGTGCCCTCACTGGGAATTGAACAGTGACCTTCTGGTTCATAGGTTGATGCTCAACCACTGAGTCATGCTGGCTGGGCCCAGGTACTTCTTTACTCAGCCTCTTCTAACAATATAACATGTTGAAAATTTGGACCTTAAATCTATGAGCCCTGGATCCCTATCTAAGTGACTTTTATTTTTCACTTGAGGCCAATTAATTATCATGACCTAGTCAGAAATCAAAGGTTCACGTGGTGAAGTGTGTGAGCTTTGACCATGTCAGAGTCTGTGGTTGCACTGTATTAGCTCTAGTATAGTGAAAGGCAACAGATTAGTCACATATATCTATGTATACATATTTCTGTATACACATATACAAACATATAGTTGTTTTAAAAGTGATTTAATGGACTTTTCTGATATGGAAGTGATAAATAGTTATTGGGAAAATTAAAACTATGCAGATAAATCATGAGAAAAATAAATATTATTTGAAATTCTACCATCCAGAAATAATCATTTTCAATATTTTATAGACAGTTTTTCAGATATTTTTTCAAGTTCTGTACAAATATGTACATATACATATAATTATACATATATTCAAACTTCCAAATTAGATCAGGTTGTGTATTCAAATTTTGAAATTTATAATTCTTAATTAACAATGTATTATAAACTCTTTCTATGATAAATGATAAATATATACATACTAGAGGCCCAGTGCACAAAATTTGTGCATGGAGTGGGGGGTTCCCTCAGCCCAGTCTGCACCCACTCCAATCAGGGACCCCTCTGGGGATGTCCAACCACCCTCACAATCTGGGATGGCTGTCTCCTAACCACTCACCTGCCTGCCTGCTTGATCGCCCCTAACTACCTCTGACTGCCTGCCTGATCACCCCTAACTGCCCTCCACTGTCAGCCTGATCTAGCCCCCAACTGCTCTCCCCTACCAGCCTGATATCACCCCCAACTGCCTCTGCCTGCCTGATCACCCCCAACTGCCCTCCCCTGCCGTACTAATCTCGCCCTCAACGGCCCTCCCCTGATGACCTGATCTCTCCCCTAACTGCTCTCCCCTGCCATCCGGATAACCCCTAACTGCCTCTGCCTGCCTGATTGCCCCTAATTGCCCTCCCCTGCCAGTCTGATCTTGTTCCCAACTGCCCTCCCCTGCAGGCCTGATCTTGCTCCCAACTGTCCTCCTCTACTAGGCCAATTTGGTTCTGATGGTCAGTTTCTATGCCAGTGAGCATCAAAAGCTCCACCTCCTAGGCAGCCATGGGCTCCTCACAGTTGACCCAGATTCGGTTGCGATTGGTCAGTTTCTATGCCAGTCAGCATCAAAAGCTCTGCCTCCTAGGCAGCCATTGGCTCCTTACATTCACCCAGATTTGGTTCTGATTAGTCAGTTTTTATGCCAGTCAGGATCTCTGGGCCTATCAATGGGGCCTGATCAGAAAGGCAGGGCTGATCAGCAGCCCAGGTGGAAGCCTAGAGAGAAATGGAGGTGAGGCTATTGGGAAAGAGAGTCAAGTTCTATCAAAGGCTGCCACAGAGGCTATGGATCAGACCTGCCTCTCTCTCTCTGAAGGCCTCTCTCCGGGCCTGATCTGCAGCCCCTTAGGCAGTCAGTGCTGGGTCCCCATGGCAACCCAGCACTGACTTCCAGTCTGGTCGAGCCTTCAGTCCTAATGGTTGTTAAAAACCCTGGCATATAAATATATACTAGAGGGCCGGTGCACAAAAATTTGTGCACTCGGGGGGAAGGGGGGGTCCCTCAGCCTGGCCTGTGCCCTCTCGCAGTCTGGGACCCCTCGGGAGATAACACCCTGCTGGCTTAGGCCGGCTCCAGGGTGGCAGAGGGCAGGCCCAATCCCTAGGTGCAGCCCCTGGTCGGGCTCAGAGCAGGGCCGATTGGGGAGTTGGGGCGCCGCCCCCTGTCATGCACAGAGCAGGGCGGATTGGGAGGTTGCGATGTCACCCTCAGTCACGCTCAGGGTAGGGCTGATTGGGGGGTTGGGGCACCGCCCCCTGTCACACTCAAGGCAGGGTCGATGGGGAGGTTGCGGCGCCACCCCCTGTCATGCACAGAGCAGGGCCCATCAGGGGGGTTGGGGCTCCGACCCTGTCACGCACAGAGCAGGGTCGATCAGGGGGTTGGGGAGCTCCCCCATGTCACGCACAGAGCAGGGCCGATCAGGGGGTTGAGGAGCTCCCCCCTGTCACTCACAGAGTAGGGCCGATAGGGAAGTTGGGGCACCGCCCCCTGTCACACACAGAGCAGGGTGGATCAGGGGGTTGGGGCACCGCCCTCTATTACCCACAGAGCAGGGCCAATCAGGGGGTTGGGGCACCGCCACTGTCACACTCAAGGCAGGGCCGATGGGGAGGTTATGGCTTTACCCTGTCACACACAGAGCAGGGCCCATGGGGGTGCGGGGGTTACGGTGCCGCACCCTGTCACACACAGAGCCGCAGGGCGATCAGGGGGTTGGGGAGCTCCCCCGTATCAGGCACAGAGCAGGGCTGATCAGGAGGTTGGGTCACCTTCCCCTGTCACGAACAGAGCAGGGCCAATAGGGAGGTTGTGGCCCCACCCCCTGTCACACACAGAGCCGCACAGAGATCAGGAGGTTTGGGCGCTGCCCCCTGTCATGCTGATCCTGGTGCCGGGAGGCATATTATCCTTTTACTACATAGGATAGAGGCCTGGTGCACTGGTGGGGGCCGGCTGGTTTTCCCTGAAGGGTGTCCTGGATCAGGGTGGGGGTCCCCACTGGGGTGCCTGGCCATCCTGGATGAGGGGATGATGGCTGTTTGCAGCTGGTCACACCCCCTTCAGGGTGGGGGTCCCCACTGGGGTGCCTGGCCAGTCTGGGTGAGGGGCTGAGGGCTGTTTTCAGGCTGGCAGGTGACTGAAGCTCCCAACCGCTCCTTTTTTTCTTTTTCTTTTTTATTCTGGGCCAGCTTTAGCTCTGAGGCTTGGCTCCAGCTCTGAGGCCTCTGCTGCTGAATGTAGGTATCTGGTTTGTTTCGGTTCTATAATCAAAACTCTGTATCAACTCCAGCTCTGAGATCCCAGCTGGCTGAAAGCTGGTTTCTGAGGTTTTGTTTAGCTTCTATATTTGTTACAATGTTTCTTAAACTGCAAGCTCAGAGGCCGGCAGCAGCAGGCGGGGAACGTTGGAGTCCTCCATCACTGAAGCAAGCAAGCCTCATGTTCAGTTTAAGCTGCCTGGCTGCCGGCCGCCATCTTGGCTGGTAGTTAATTTGCATATCATCCTGATTAGCCAATGGGAAGGGTACCAGTCGTATGCCAATTACCATGTTTCTCTTTTATTAGATAGGATATATATATATAATCATTGTTAAATGCTGCTTATTATAGTGTTGTATCAATATTTAGTTAACCAGTACTTATCAAAGGGTATTTTGTTCATCTACATTATTTTTAACATTACAATCTATGTTATTGTGCTTGTTTCTGCACATCTATCTGGTGCTCTTGTCTATTTAGATGCTTTGGGAAATTCTATGAAGCAGAAATTCTAATGCAATGCCCCCTAATATTTTAGCAAAGTTCCTATTTTAGAAACTGCCTTTCCCTCCAGGTCATTGTTCTACTACAAAAGAACTAATCTGGAATAATATCACTAAAAACTTGAATTATGTAATTGATCTCTTCCTGCCCCTTCTCCCCCCTCCCCACACACACACACTTTTCCCTCTGAGATTTATCAATCTGTTTCATGCTTCCATGTCTCTGGATCTATTTTCTTCATCGTTTTATTTTGTTCATTAGATTCCACATATAAGTGAGATCATGTGGTACTTGTCTTTCTCTAACTGGCTTATTTCTAGTGTTAACACTGTTTATTATGGTTTTCGTTTTGTTTTGTTTTTTATTTTAATTAACATGGAGTGAAGAGAGAGCAGAGTGGTTGAAATTATATCCTAAAGTAATTTAGTGGTAAAATGGCTAGTTGTGTCTTTCTTAATCAAATAAGTACATAGATTGTGGATATTAATGATATCAGACTCCAGTGTGAGTTCTTCCAAATACCACTTTCAAACAAAAAAAATTGACTGTGCTGTCGAAATTAGTCAATTTTAATAGATGGTTTGTAGGGCCAAGTAGGAAGTTGCAAACAGAAGAACCTGAGCATTAAGCACACATTTTCAATTAAAGAGCACAGAATTGGTTTTGTGCATAGTAAGTCCCCAATTCATGCATAGAGGGACCTGATTATTATAGCCTTTCTAACATATCTATTGCATCATAAATTAAAGCTTGAGGCATGGAGGTAGTGACAATATTTTAAAAGAAGGCTAAACTAAACTAAAATAGAAATAAAAAGAAGAAAAATGAAAAGCACCACTGGAAGTTACATTCTCAAATATACAAATGTCAGGAACTTCACATTTCTGGTGCCCATGGTGACTACAGCCCAGCCCGATTATGCATATATAATCATTTAGAGCTAAATGCATATTTGGTAATATGAAACGTTACACATGCTCAAGGGGAGGAGAGTGTAGTTACTGTGGGTAACAGAACTCTTGAATTTTTTTTGTGTGTGTGTTGTGAGATCTCAGTCATCAGGTTGCATTAGCATCATCTTCTACATTCAATAATAGATCGCTTCATTGTTGCTTTGGAGAGAGAAAGGCCTTTTCCCCCTTCTTCTAATATATTTAAAGTGATGGGATTTATTTTAAATTGAATTAACCAGAGAACACAGGTTCTTTATCAGATATAATTGACAAGCAATAACCCTGCATTCTGCCTCCAATTAAGCAATTTAATAGAAATAGTAGTTAAAGGGTTCTTAATTTTTTTAAATGTGAAATGTATATTAACTAGGTTGACTGGCATACCTATAAATTATCTTATTTAAAAGATATTTAAGCAGGCTATTTTTAAAATCTTTTGCACAGTATCCTTTCCCCTGCTGGCTACCTATATTACCCTAATCTACAATAATAGGCAGGCATTTTCTGATTTCCCTTTATAAGGGAGTCTGCTACGGCTGTGACTGAATTTTGAATCACCATCCTCCTGAAAACCATTTTTCTACATTGAAGAAACTTGGGTTTACAAAGGTTAAGTAAATCACTCATAGTCAGAGAAAAAAAAAGCTGAGATTGAACATAACAAGTCCTAAGAGATCCCCAAATCCATGCACTTTCTATTACAATATCTATACCCACTAAGGAGAGATAATAGTAATGATGACCTTCATCATCATAATTTGTAAAAGCCTTAGTTAACACAGATAGTGGTGAATTGGCCATGGCATTTCTATTCAAGAAACTCTGGGGTCTGAATACCTATACCTCAGTAGAGTTGGACTGAAGATAAATGAGTCTATTTTGTATCATGACAATGGATTGTCATAGCACAAGCACATCTTGCATCACAGAGGACTTACTATGTGCCAGGCACCACTGCAAGCATTTTAGAATATTAACTCATCTAATTCTCATGAAAACACTATGGCGTAGTGATTATAATAATTCTGATTTTACAGATTAGAACCCTGAAGCACGTAGAGAGTATGTGCTTACTATCCACAAAACATGGGTACATACCCACAGCTATTAAGTGTGAATGAGGCTGTGTGGCTTTTCAAAGTTGGTGCTCTTAACCACCATGGAAGAAGGCAAGGGTATGGGTAAGTATAGATAAGGGAGTGCACTTGAACAAGTGTATGTCCTTTCTCTGTGTGTCCTTGGTCAGTCATATACACCTTCCCACAAGCAGTTGTACCTCCTCAAGGTAACATAGGATCTTGAAGAAATAAAGACATCACAAAGTAATTCTGACCACCATTCTCACATATAAAGAACAATTTTTAAACTATCAATTTTTAAGTCCTTCTGTTGAAAGTGATTCTATAACCTGCTCCCAAACCACTTTTATAAACACTTGCTTTTATAAATCTCATCTATTATAAAGCTCATCTATTTCTCTCACACTGAATTGACTATTAGTTTTAGTCTTCCTTCCTAGAGATTGTGATCTCCTTTTGTTATGAAATCTATTGGGGTGACATTGGTCAACATAAACATATAGGTTTCAGGTGTGGGTTTCTGTGTTATAAGATTTGTATATTGTAAAAGAATCCATTACCTTAATTGGAATACTTCGTTAAGCCTCAGCCTCCTCTTCTGCAAGTGTAAACATCCCCAGAGATTTTTTGCTTCCTCAATGAGTCTTATTGTTCAGAGAGGTTGTGAGTATTAAAAAAAAGATCATGGTAAATAAAGCAAAGAACTCTAATTCATATTATGACCTCAGTACTAAAGAAGAAATTACTTTTCTCCTTACATATACAAATTTATCAAGTCCTGAAATGCAGGAAGGAGAAATAAAACTTCAACTTTTTAAGTCTTAATTTTTAAAATTCCTGAAAAAAAGCCCCTCTTCCTTTCCTCCCACTCTAACCAAATTTTCAATTCATCACTTGAATTAACTTCCTAAGCACTGAAGCCATCAGATAGCGGAGACCCTATCTGGTCCATCAGCGGAGCCCAACCTCTCCATGAGCTCAGGGCCTGGCTGCATGAGCTTTGATAAGCTGAGCAGAGCCTCCCCCAGATGCTGCAAAGCAATTAAAACCACAAAAAGGGTTTCTGCTCCCCCTTCCCTCTTTCTTCTTCCTCCAAAGTTGAATAAAAATTATTTGATAAATTATTCTTTTCAGAGATAACCACTAGAGAGAAAAAAAAAAAAAAAGGAAGAAAAAGAAAAAAGGAAAAGTCGCTCTTGAGAACTCATTATTAGCATGAATTCCCAGAACTCCAGCAATCATTACAGATCCACACAAGAGGGAAGGCAGTGGAATAAAAGGACAGAAGGGCGTTTTATCTCCAGGCACACAGGAAAGAGGGAAATGTTCTCCATAGGCTCAGACCCTGGTCGCCGTGGAGTCTCTGTTAGCCTTCCTGTCTTTGAAAGGATAACCCAAACCCTATGTGCTAACTCAAACCTGGAATGGAAGGAATAAGCCTCTGTAACCTCCACTAAGACAAGGACATGCCCTGAAGCCTGGCTAGGGGAGCATCTTGGCAGTAAGTTAGAGCTGCAATAGAAGTCAAAACCAAGACATGCACCCACATTATGAGAAAAAGGAAAAAGCTCTATCCAGTTTAGTAGGGACTCTGAGGAAGGCTGGAAAATTCATGGACTAAGTGTAAGCCTCAGACACGAATGTAAAAATAAAACCAAACAAACATGGAAAAGGAGGAGAAGGAAAAGTAAGAATTTAAGACATTAATCAAGCACAGGTATGGAAGGTGCTCCATAAATATATTTTGCATGAATGAATAGCTGTCACAGGAAAATCTGCATATAGGAAAATGAGCTTTGTGCAGCCTCTGTGATAGAATGCATGTGGGGAGGAAGACATGTGTGAAGGTGAAGCAGAAGTGCCTCTGATGGCCAAACCACTGGGAGTGTCTGTCATAACAACCAATAGAAATATTGGCCAAACTAAGGTAGGGATTAAAACTCCCCTTGCCTCTAAAAGGGAACATGGAGGACAGTTTTTGAACTCTAATCTTAACTCAGTAAGCAGAGGGGTTGACAGATTACGAACAATCTAAATCACACAGTCATCCAGGAATTATGATTCATACACATCTGACAAGACACCGGGGGTTAGGGGAGGCCGGGGGAAGGTCAAAGGGAAAAAAAAGGAGACATATGTACTACTATTTGTAATATTTTAAGCAATAAAACAAAATTAAAAGATAAAAAAGCAAATTACAACTGTCCTGCAACAGTTGTGACATGACATTATAGCATTGTGCCGTAAAAGGAATCTTTCCCCCCAATATTTGTCTTCCCTATACCCAATTATACATTCCCACACCAATCCTGTCATGCCTGTGTACTTGAGGCAAACAAAACATTAGGATTATATTGCCTTCTCTGCCCCAAAGCAACTGTGAGACTTTGTGAAATAGTGATAACAAAGCATTTCTTAGGTAGCCACGTTTGAAGTGTGAGCACAACATACTATGAAAAAGGCCGAATAAAAAAGACATGGCCAAAGATCAAGAGAGGAACTAGGAAAATGAGTGACAGGATGCATCTGGGGCTATCCAATGCATAATCAGAGATTCTTTTCCCTAACGATGGAAAATGATTTCTCCTAGATCTCCAAGTTAAGTAGACACTGGGGGCCCCTTGGAGAGTGTTATTCTCTCCAGCTCCTTACCATGTGCATCCATCCAGTCAGGATGTTTCAGTGCCTTCTGCCACCTGCATTTTAGTAACATCAGGGTCAATACAAGAAGCAGTTCAGTTAAGCATCAGCTAAGTGCCAAGCACATGCTAGGCATTAAGGCTATAGACATGGATACAATGTAGCAGCTATCTTGAGGGACTTTATCCTAATTGAAAAATAAGAAATTTCCATATACCTGTTATGGTAGAAGCTCACAGGGGTAGCATCTATCCCAGATCAGAATAGATTTCAGAGAGAAAGACAAAGAAGACTTATTAGAGAAGATAAAGTTCTAAATGTTAAAGATGATGAAAGGCACAAAGGATATCATACTTGGTGAACAGAAGGAGCAAAATCAAAAGCATGCAATGACACACAACAATGGGAACCACAGTTGTTTGATATTATCAGAGTGTAAAGTTTCAGAAAGATATGAGAATAGAGAGCAAGCAGAGTAATTACTGGCACATGGAGATGACCTTGACTTATCGATATCTCTTTAATTCATTATCCCAGTGCCTTGAGCTTAGTCAAGGGCCAGATGTAGCTTAAAGAATGCTGGAAAATGCAGTCTGTAGTTAAGTAGTCAGTGTTCCAGGAACAAGGGAAAGTTGGATATGGAGAGCACAACTGGCCGTCTACAGCATAGTTTATCCTAATGATTACAGAGAGTTATTGAAGAATCTGAAACATGAAAATGTCATAACTATATCTGAAACTCAGAAAGAGTGTTCTTTTTTTTTTTTTTAGAAAAAGTGTTTTTGTAGAAATAAAAAGAATTATTCTGCAGTATAAAGAGATAAGAGAAACCACCTAGCAAAATGACCAAGGTGCTGATAGAATTCTAACCAAGGTGGCAAGATGGTGGCCCTGGAGTTGAGATTAAGTTCATTTAATAATAAAAAAAGTGATCATCTTTTGTATAAGATTAAGATTTACTCTTTCTATACATGTCTCCAACATTTAAATTTTCTTTACCAAATCAATCTCATTTGGCATTACTAGTGAGGGTTCCAGGGAAAGGCAATAACTAGATAAGAGACAGAGAGAATAGTTGATATCCAAGAACCAAAGATGGCCTGTGTAGGGAGGTATCATTGAGAAAAGACACAGGAGTGGTAAGCAGGTTACATATTTTGCAGCCTCTTAGGCTATGCCAAAGCTTTGGGGTTTATCAGGTAATGCAGGAACATTGCACAGGGATAAATAAGTAAGTTGCAGCATCAACATTTTTGTTATTGAGAGATCAGCTGCATGCAGAGTAGGAATCAAATTGGAGGAGAGAGGGGGCAAAACTGGCCTAGTTGGGAAGCTGCTATAGTAAGTAATCCAGGGATGAGAGAGCGATGTCTGAAATTAGAGTGTGTATGATAAAATTCCCTCCCAAATCTGAAAGATGGGCAGAAATATAAGCCCTGTAAGTAATTTACAGTCCAGGTAGGAAGGCAGACAAAAGTTTACTGGAGAAAGCAGATGCCTTACACTGACTCAGGAGGCAACAGAATGATGATTATCAGAATACTTTACAAAGGGAGTAGTTAGGAAGGGGTGAGCCCAAGGTACTGTTTTTAAGACAAGTCTCTGAAGGGCCATCCATCAAAAGTAGCTCAGCCTTTCACCCCCACTGCTAACAGGTGATGAAACCTGATCCATAAAACATTCTGAGGGTGTCAGTGAATTGAAGCATTGGAGGGTTTTACTCACCCTGAATAAGAAATCACTTCCAGTGCTTGAATTTTAATAGATTTTCTTCACACACACACACACACACACACACGACTTTTTAAGTTTATAGTTGTATTAACTATGGGAAAGGTAGCAAAAGACCACTCAAATTATTTTTACTGCTATTACGACTGCTTTAGTCATTCAATCATTCATTTATTTATAAATTTATTTATTTTTGGTATTCATAAAGCTTAGTTAGGAGTTTTAGTGAAAACAAAAGCAGTAGGTGTTACAGGATCTGTTTTCAATAACCACTGAGATTGAAATCCCCAAATCTCAAAGGACCTTAGAGGTTATCACATCGAACTCTCTAAATCATTTATGATATCTCTTCACAACATTTAGCTATGTTGTATGAACAGCCTCTGGACAATGCCTGTGTTGATGGATTTCTACCACCAGGTAGCTTATAGTAATGTTTATTTCTTGAACAAAAATCAACTAACTGAATTTTATTTGTAGACTAATTTTTGCCGTTTAGAATTTTTTTTTAAATCAGTCTCTCTTTCATACTATAGCACTTCAAAAATTTGAAGACTTTCTCATTCCCCTCCCCATTCTAATATCTAGCTTAACTAAGCAATAGTTATTTTAGTATTTCCTCATTATGAGTTTCAGACATCCTACTACCTTATTTACTTTTATCTTTTATCAGTGTGCATCCTATAATTGTTAGTGTTTTTTTTTGTTTTGTTATATAAAGAGAACTGAATATCATACTTCAGGTGTGGTCAGAGTAGCTGAAATAGAGTTATTCTCTTGCCTCAATTGCTCAAGAAATTATACTTCAGGGACTTCCTTTTCGGACAGTATGGCAAACCAGACACTTTGAAAGCCTTATCTACAATACCATTATATTCCAGATAAATTACAGGGTACCTTTTAAAAGTGTGAGCTAACTGTCAGGTTGAAAGTATAAAAAAATTATCAAAATAAACCAAAATAGATAAAACGATTCTGAAATATATAATAAATTTATAAAATAGACAAGTGATAAAATGTAGACATTAAATAAAGGCAAAATATATCACTATGCAAAGACTAAGTAATAGACAAAACTTTGTCAGATCTGATGGAGGAAAATAGACATACAAGGATTAAAATTATAAAAACAAAATATGTGGACACTTTTATTCCAGTAACTTTGAAAATTTAATAAAATGGGACATATTCTATACAAAAACAATATATAAAGACAGTTTCAAGAATAACTAGAGAGTTTGAATAGTCTTATAATCAATTATTAAAATACAGAGTGCACAATTAAAAATCTTCCTAAAAGGTAAAGAAAGAGGTCATTCTAACCTTATCATATTTTTTCCTAGTGAATAGAAAAAGAACTTGCCTGATTTAATGAAGCTAGGATATTACTGATAGCAAAACCAAACAAGGATCATACTAGAAAGTATAATATACACCAATTTCAATTATCAACTTAGATGTAAAATCCTAAACATAATACTAATAAAAAAGTCAGAAGTGTGTGAAAAAAGATAATACACCATATTCTAGTTAATTTTTATCTCAGGCACCAAAGGGTAATTCATTATTAGAAAATTTATAAATATATAATTAACTGCTTTCATAGATAAAAGAACAACAAATATATAATTATCTCAATAAACATAGAAAAGGGATTAGGATGAAATGAAATATCCCATAACTAAAAATTTTAGCAAGCTAGGACTAAAAAGTTACTTCTGAAACTTGTTCAATGATATCTAAAAGAGAAAAATGTCCAGTGGGAAGTTAGAGATGAAGAACTGAAGCTTATGAAAGCAAATAAAGCTGGAGATATTGACCTGCCATCTGCATAGAAGAGTTTTTTACTCTATAAGAATAAATGTACTTACTCCATCATAAGCCCAACTTCAACTGATCTCAACATCAATTAAAATCTGTCAATGTTATCCATACCTGGTATTTTTAAGACTTTCATCCCTCCAGGATGTTTATTCTAAATTTCTCTGACTTTTAGAAAACAAAGCCAGCTGGGTAAAAAAGTTGAATGGATTAAAAAGTACAAATCGGCAGTTACAAAATAGTCACGGGGATGTAAAGTACAACATAGGGTCCAGCTGGCATGACTTAGTGGTTGAGGGTTGACCTATGAACCAGGAGGTCATGGTTAGATTCCCTCTCAGGGCATATGCCCAGATTGTGAGCTCAAACCCCGGTGTGAGGAGTGCAGGAGGCAGCTGATCAATGATTCTCTTTCTCCTTCTCCCTTCTTCTCTGAAATCAATAAAAATATATAAAAAATAAAGTACAACATATAGAATATACTCAATTATACTGTAACTAGTGGCCCAGTGCATGAAATTCATACACTGGGGCGGGGATTCCCTCAGCTCAGCCTGTACCCTCTCCAATCAGGGACCCCACAGGGATCAGGCCTAAACCGACAGTAGGACATTCCTCTTGCAATCTGGGACTGCTGGCTCCTAACCACTCCCCTGCCTGATTGCCCAACCTCTCTTCCTGGCTACTTGATCACCACTGCCTCTGCCTGCCTGCCTGATCACCCCTAACTGCCCTTCCCTGCTGGCCTGATCTCACCCAGTCTTTGTCTCTCTTTGTTTTTCTCAGCATTCCTCCAGGCCTCCCTGTGTCCCTCTGCCTCTTTCCAGGCTAGGAGGAGGTGGAACCAGTGGGGAGTGCTCCACCCTCTGCAGGCCCTCCCTTCCATCCAGGCCTCTTCAGGCCCAGTCTGTTTTGTTTCCTTATCTGAGAGAGGCTCCCAGAGCGAGCTGGGAGGAACGGAAAGGAAGGGAGAAAAGGCTGTGAGCTGGTGGGCACTGTGTGGTCTGTGCATGTGTGCGGTTTTGAGTGAGTGTGAGGGCCGGCCCCGCCTCCCCCCCCTTCCCCCCCCCCCCCCCCCCCCGTCTCCTCTGCCACAAGTTCCCACCCACTATAGCCTGCTGCATGCACAGCCTGGGCATTAGGTCTAGCTGTTGTGGATGTGATGGACCGAGGGTTTTTATATGTTAGGATAGCTATGCATGGTTCCAGGAGGATCACTTTGTAAGTTATAGAAATATCTAACCATTATGCTGTTCACCTGAAACTAATGTAAAATTGGATGTCAACTGTAATTGAAAAATAAAAAAAAAATAGATAAATTAAAGTTAAAATTTTATTTGCTGTTGGGGGGAAAAAAAAAAGAACAACAAAACAAACAAACAAAAACAAAACAAAACAGGGAAAGACTTACCTGATGGCAACTCCTGACCTCACTGCCACAAACCTCCCCTGAGACCAAGGAGTACAGAGCCTGGCTACTTGCTTGAAACAAGAAATGGAATGGTGAGAACATACTGGGAGAAGAAAATTATATCTCAGAAAATTGGCTACACTGAGAATTGGAGTTAGGCATTTTAGACTATGAGGAAAACTTAAAGAGTTGTTTGATTTTTTAACAAAGTGATATTATTGAAGTGAGATCTTAGGAAAATCCACTTAAAGGTTGGAGCAGGTAGAGACCAGAGGTGAGGAAATTAGTTTATCATAAAAAATGAGTGAAAAGGAATGCAAATAAGATTTTCCCAAAATTTTAAGCCTATTTTTGTCTCCAGTCATTTACATTTTTTGCAGCTTTTATCAGATTATTAAAAATAATGGATGAGCCCCTGCCAATGTGGCTTAGTTGGTTGGGTATCGGCCTGGGCACTGAAAGGTTGCCAGTTCCATTCTCAGTCAAGGCACATGCCCTGTAGGGCCCATGCAGAACGTAGCCAATCAATCAATGATCTCGCACATCAACATTTCTCTCTTCCCTCTTCTTCTTTCTAAAAATCAATAAACTATTAAAAAATAAATAAAAGTAAAATTAATGGATAAGTCCTGGCTTGTATGTTCAATGGTTAGAGCTTTGGCTTGCACACCAAAGGGTCTCCGGTTCAATTCTCGGTCAAAGGCATGTACCTGGGTTGCAGATTCAATCCTGGCCCTGGTTAGGCACATACTCGAGGCAACCAATGGATGTCTATCTCACATCAATCTCTCTCTCTCTCTCTCTCTCTCTCTCTCTCTCTCTCCCTCCCTCCCTTCCACTTTCTCTAAAACTCAATGGAAAAAATATCCTCAGGTGAGAATTAGCAAAAACCAACAAATAAACAAACAAACAAATGGATGAAGTCAGTTTATCCCAATTCACTGGCTGTAATAGAGTTATTTTTATGCCAGCTTGACTACTCATGGGATGTCCAGATTAGACATTATTTGTGGGGTGTCTGAGGGTAATCCCAGATGAGATTATGATTTGAATCAGTAAGGTAGATTATCCTCCCCAATTTGGATTGGTACCATCCAAGCCATTGAGGGCTTGATTAGAACAAAAGACAGAGGAAGACTGAGCTGGGACATCTCATCTCATCTTCTGCCCTTGCATGAGGATTTAAGTCACTGATTGGCTCCACTGGCTTTTAGGATTTAGAACTGAATTATACCACTGATTTTCCTGGGTCTCCAGCTTGCAGATAGCAGATCAAGAGGCTTCATAAATGCATGAGCTAATTCTCAATGATAAATAAATACAGACAGAAATAGATAATAGATGGATAGATAGATAGATGATAGATGATAGATAGATAGATAGATAGATAGATAGATAGATAGATAGATAGAATATATATATATGTAAGTCAATATTGGTTCTGTTTCTCTGGAGAACCTGACTAGAAACACTAGCCAATACTATGGAAATGCAGTTGTGCAGTTAATGAGGAAGGCATAGGCATTGCTTGTAGTGGGGGTGTGAGAGTTACAGGGCAGCAATGAGAAAAAAATTACAAGAAAATTCTACAAATCAAAATTGGGTGATACATCTAGAATGTCAAACATTAATGTCTGCTTTAACAAATATTTTTCACTTTTCTGTAAAGTTTTCTATACACTAACTTCATATATAAGAAACCTTATCTTTTCATAGTTTTTTTTTTTATGTCAGCTTAAATGGTTAGTCTTATTGTGGGAAACAAAGTGAGAAAACGAGAATAAAAATTATACTTGTAAAACTGCCTATGCTGATTAATGTATTTCATGTTTACATATGATAGCCTTGGAATGAGGCCCCACATATACTAAAAGAAAACAAGCCATCATTCATATTTTCCCAACTCTGATGGTATCTATCATCCAGAAATCTTTTCTTTCTATGTGCACTACACCCTTTTAGTCAACAAGTCCTTTCCTGTTGTCCCTATGTTTCCCTGATTTGTCCAGTTGTTTCATTTCATAATTCACATCTGGATTTCTGCAACCATTTCCTGGTTTGTTCTCTGGAGGATCTATCTCCATCTCCCACGGATGACAGATGGCCAGCTGGAATACATTGTTCAACTTGCTTTTCCAAAAACCAAACTACATGCCTTCCTGTGAACTCGAAGCCAATGCTTTCTAGTAAATATCTCCTTATCTATCCAGAATCATCCCTGTCTTATTCTTCAAATAGCACTTCCATTTCAGGACACAAAATCCAATCTGCTGATGCTCTTGACTTACCCACTCACACATCTGTGCCTTCTTCCTTCTTCACAACCCCTCTTCCCCTTCTGCCAATATGTTTTCATTGTCCTCCAAAGCCCATCTCCGGGGACACTTTTGTGACTCACTCTTACTTTCTACTAGTGTGTGTGTTTAACCATGTGTATCCACTACATACTACTGTTTGCAGGTTGCTTTATCACTTATCTCTAGTTGCTTCATTCGGGTCTCCATGAATCTGTTTAAAAAGTCTTTTGTTAATATTTTTATTAATAGTTCCATTAAATAAAAAAACTCAAAGCTGAGATGAATAGTTGTTATAATTGCTAGAAGACACATGATCAAATATAATTTCAACAGGATAAAAAAAGGGTAATGACTTTAAGAGATGAAATTAATGGGAACAGATGGAAGTATTGCATTTGGGTCATAGTAGAAAGAGCACTGGGTTGTCACTGAACAGTGTGTAACCTTGGCAGGTCTATATGGGAGCTGAAACTCAACTTTCCATACCTGGAAAATAAAGAGTATAGGCCAGCGGTTCTCAACCTGTGGGTCATGACCCCTTTGGGGGACGTACGACCCTTTCACAGGAATCGTCTAAGACCATCGGAAAACACATATGTAATTACATATTATTTTTGTGATTAATCACTATGCTTTAATTATGTTCAATTTGTAACAATGAAAATACATCCTGCATATCAGATATATACATTATGATTCATAACAGTAGCAAAATTACAGTTATGAAGTAGCAACAAAAATAATTTTATGGTTGGGGGTCACCACAACATGAGGAACTATATTAAAGGGTCGTGGCATTAGGAAGATTGAGAAACACTGGTCTAGACCAAGTGGTTCCTAGTATTCCTTTCAAATCTAATTTATGTAAAAGGTGGTAGATATGTCTTTGGCAATGTTTTTCCATAGGGAAATTAAAAGGCCTTAAATAAGAATCAACCTTCATTTTCTCTTTAGTTTCCATTGCCCTAGAAACTGTATGGGTGAAGACATTGCTTTGGCATGTCTGAGATTTTGCTGCCGGTGGATTCCTCTAAGATTTTTATGGTTTCCCATCTTATGTTTAAGTCTTTTTATCTATTTTGAGTTTATTTTTGTGTATGGTGTAAGTTGGTGATCTATTTTCATTTTTTTGCATGTGTCTGTCCAATTTTCCCAACACCATTTATTGAAAAGACTGTCTTGACTCCATTGTATGCTCTTGTCTCCTTTGTCAAATATTAATTGAGCATAGTGGTTTGGGTTGATTTCTGGGTTCTCTATTCTATTCCATTTGTCTATATGTCTGTTCTTGTGCCAGTACCAGGCAGTTTTGAGAACAGTGACCTTTTAATAGAGCTTGATATCTGGCATTAAGATCCCTTCTACTTTGTTCTTCTTTCTCAGGATCGCTGCAGCTATTTGGGGACTTTTAATTCAATATGAATTTTTGGAGAGTTTGTTCTAGGTCTGTGAAATATGCCATTAGTATTTTAATGGGGAGTGCATTGAATCTATAGATTACTTTGGGTAGTATGGACATTTTAATGATGTTGAGTCTACCAATCCATGAACACGGTATGTTCTTCCATCTGTTTATGTCTTCCTCTATCTCTTTATTTTATTTTTTCTTTATTGATTAAGGTATTACATATGTGTCGTTATTCCCCTATTGCCCCCCCCACACACACACACACTCATGCCCTCATCCCACTGGTGTCCCTGTCTATTGGTCAGGCTTATATGCATGCATACAAGTCCTTTGGTTGATCTCTCCCCTTTACCCACACTCTCTCCTACCTTCTCTGTCTCTGGATCTGTTTTTGTTCATCGGTTTATGTTGTTCATTATATTCTACAAATGAGTGAGGTCATGTGATATTTATCTTTCTCTGACTGGCTTACTTCGTTTAGCATAATGCTCTCCAGTTCCATCCATGCTGTTGAAAATGGTAAGAATTCCTTCTTTTTTACAGCAGCAAAGTATTCTATTGTGTAGATGTACCACAATGTTTTAATCCACTCATCTGCTGATGGACACTTAGGCTGTTTCCAAATCTTAGCTATTGTAAATTGTGCTGCTATGAACATAGGGATGCATATATATTTTCTGATTGGTGTTTCTAATTTCTTGGGATATATTTCTTCCTCTATCTCTTTTTTTCAGTGTCCTGTAGTTTTCTGAGTACAGGTCTTTTACCTCCTTAGTTAAGTTATTTCTAGGTATCTTAAATTTTTTGGTGCAATGGTAAATGGGTTTTGTTTGTTTTTTTTAATCTCTCTTTCTGTAAGTTCACTATTGGCGTATAAAAATGCCATAGATTTCTGGGCCTTAATTTGGTATCCTGCTACATTGATGAATTCATTTATTAAGTCTAATAATTTTTGATGGAGTCTTTAGGGTTTTCTATGTACAGTATATTTCATCTGCGAATACTGACAGTTTTGCGTCTTCCAATTTGGATACATTTTATTTCTTCTTCTTGTCCAATTGCTATGACCTGCACTTCCAGTACTATGTTGCACAAGAGTGGTGAAAGTGGGCATCCCTGTCTTGTTTCTGGTCTTAGGGGAAATGGTTTTAGTTTTTGCCCATTGAGTATGAGGTTGGCTATAGGTTTGTCATATAAGGCTTTTATTATGTTGAAGTATGATCCCTCTATTCCCACTTTGCTGAGGGTTTTTATCAAGAAAGGGTGTTGGATTTTGTCAAATGATTTTTCTGCATCAATTGATATTACTATGTTATTTTTATCTCTCAATTTGTTTATGTGATGTATCACATTTATTGATTTTCAGATATTGTACCATCCTTGCATCCCTGGGATAAATCCTACTTGGTCACGATGTATGATCTTTCTGATGTAATGCTGGTTGTGACTTGCTAGAATTTTATTGAGGATTTTGACATCTGTGTTCATGAGGGATGTTGTCCTGTAATTCTCATTCTTTGTGGTTGTCTTTATCTGGTTTTGGAATTAGGGTAATGCTGACTTCATAGGATGAGCTTGGAAGTGTTCCTTACTCTTGAATTTTTTGTAGTAGTCTGAGGAGGACAGATTTTAGTTCTTCTTTGAATGTTTGGTAAAACTCCCCTGTGAAGCCTTCTGGCCCCGGGTTTTTGTTTGCTGGAAGCTTTTTGATGACTGCTATAATTTCCTTCAGAGTTATTTGCCTATTGAGATTTTTAGATTCTTCCTGATTGAGTTTTTGGAAGGTTGTATTTTTCTAGGAATATGTCCATTTCCTCTAGGTTGTCTAGTTCAAAATAAAAAGCTTCTGCACAGCAAAAGAAACCATCAACAAAACAACAAGAAAGCCCACTGCATGGGAGAACATATTTGCCAATGTTATCTCTGATAAGGGTTCAATCTCCAGCATTTCCAGGAACTCATACAACTTAACAAAAGGAAGATTAAATCCCCCCCCCCCAAAAAAAAAAAAATGGGCCACGGACCTAAGTAGATACTTTTTGAAAGAAGACATACAGAAGGCCAAGAGACATATGAAAACATGCTCAAAGTCACTAATCATCAGAGAGATGCAAATCAAAACAACAGTGAGGTACCATCTCACATCTGTCAGAATGGCTTTCATCAACAAATGACAAGTGCTGGAGAGGATGCAAAGAAAAAGGAAGCCTTGTGCACCGCTGGTGGGAATGCAGACTGGTGCAGCCACTGTGGAGAACAGTATGGAGATTCCTCAAAAAATTAAACATGGAACTCCCATTTGACCCAGTGATCCCACTGCTAGGAATGTATCCCAAGAAATAAGAAACACTAATCAGAATGTATATATGCATCCCTATGCTCATGGCAGCGCAATTTGCAATAGCTAAGACTTGGAAACAATCTAAGTGTCCATCAGCAGATGAGTGGATTAAAAAACGGTGGTACATCTACACAATGGAATACTTTGCTGCTGTAAAAAAGAAGGAATTCTTACCATTTGCAACAGCATGGATGGAATTGGAGAGCATTATGCTAAGCGAAGTAAGCCAGCCAGAGAAAGATAAATATCACATGATCTCACTCATTTGTGGAATATAATGAACAACATAAACTGATGAATGAAAACAGGTCCAGAGACAGAGAAGCATTGATCAGAACGTCAAACCTCAGAGGGAAGATAGGTAAGGGGGAGAGATCAACCAAAGGACTTGTATGCATGCATATAAGCCTAACCAATGGACACAGACACCAGCGGGTTGAGGGGATGAGCAGTGGAGGAGGGGGGGGGGAGTTGGGGGGATAAGGACACATATGTAATACCTTAATCAATAAAGAAAATTTTTAAAAAAAGCTATTTCTGGCACAAAAACAAGCAAAAACAACATCAACAAAATCAACCTTCTAATCCTCAGGATTGTGAATACATTACATACATAGCAAAAGGTACTTTGAAACTGGAATTAATGTTACTAACATATAGACCTTAAAATAGGGGAACTATTCTGAATTATCCAGTTGGCCCTAGTATAGTCACAAGAACCTTTAAAAACAGAAAAGGAAGTCAGAGAGATTGGAAGCATGAGAAGGACTATACCCACTATTGCTAGTTTGAGTATGAAGAAGGAGGCCATAGGAAAGCATAGAAGGAAATGAAACCTTCCACAATCAGTGTCCTTGGAAGATGCCCATGAGCCCCACATGAGAACCACAGCCCAGCAGTTTCCTTAACTATCATCTGGTAAGAATCAGAGCAAATGATCCAGCCATGCTGTGCTGGAATTCTTGCCTACAGAACTGTGAGGGAATACATTAGTGTTGCTTTACAGTGCTAAGTGTGTTGCAGCAGCAATGGGAAAATAATGCACTCTCTAAAAACAGGATGATACACTTCTTATTTTTCTATACCATATTGTAACCAACATAGAGTAATCTTGAAATGCCCAGAGGGCAGCAGGACATAAAAACGCTGGAGCCCATAAGACTGTCATCTAGACAAAAGCAACCTTTGCTTCTACAAAAATGAATGTGCTTACTAAAATGTTTGAGTAAAGTTGGGAGAATAGAAGCACTTATCACTAAATCTTTATGTGTGTCCACATTTCAGCTATGGAAAAATAAAGGAGATAGATTAAGGAAAAGGAGAAGAAATGGTCAGATATTAGGTTGAAAGCAGAAAGGTATATAAATCAAAGGCACACATTTTTAGAAAGAAGAGGAGGCCAACCAAATGGTTTCCATCATTTCAGTGAGGCAGGAACCTGAATCAGTTAAAATTGGTACTTACTGGAATATTGAGAATAAAGCTCTGCAGTAGCCTTTGAGTGAAGGTTCTAGACATCTGATAGAGCTAAAGTAAGGGTGCCTCATTGCTGGCAGCAGGGTCAGAATGACTTTGCGGTGAGCCAGGAGCACAGAGGTATTCACATTTCATTCCAGGACTCACTGGGATCTAGACCCAGGGGAGCCAGCGTGACAGGTGATTGTGTTCCATGTTTGGGCATGGGCACACTGCGCACAGCAGAAGGTCAGAAGGATGGTCAACAAGAACAGAGACTAGAACATAGACTAGATTCTGGAAAGCTCTATCACAACAAAGAGCGGGCTGTATGACCGGTTGAAGTAATTGAGACCCTTAAAGAAAGGGTGGAAAGGGTTGGGGGTGCTGGAGCATGAAAGAGGTAACACGCAGCCTGCCTGGTGACAGCAGCCATGTTCCACACAGATCATCACAGTCCATCCTCTCAACTTTGAAGGGGTACTCTTTACTTTTTAAAAGTTTATTTTTCAATCGAAGTTTACATTCCATATGACTTTGCATTAGTTTCAGGTGCATAGCAGAGCGGTTATGTTCATCTTCCATTTACAGAAATAGAGAGTCCAACGTTTATGTGGCTCATCCATGAGCACGTAGTCACAAGTCAGAGGCAGACATTGGGTTGGAAACCTTGGCACCTGCCTACGTGCTGCCACGGGTGGACAGTGGAGAAAGCAGGGCAGCAGGGACTAGAACCTCTGATCCCAGCATCGCACCATCTTCCAAAACCACATTCTGAGTTACATCCAAGTTCCTTTGTGAACATTTTATACGCTTTGTTCATTTTACCCTCATGGCAAACCTTTTTGGGGGTAGAGATTTTTATTTTCATTATACAGATAAGGAAACTGAGGCTTAGAGAATGTAAGACACCAAACCACAGTAATACAGCTAGTCAAAGAAATAGCACTCTTAGACTAGCTTTAACCCTACCACCAGCATTATTTTTCACTAAATACCTGATACCTACATTTTTCTTTATTTCAGTTTCTCTTCTTGTCCTGGTTCATATATATCAAACCCCAGCAACATTGTGTCTACTTCCCACTGTGCCCAGTCAGAGGCAAGACAATGACATAGCCATCCCTGTATCTCCTGAGCTCAAAAGCTACCGCGCCCTCTGAGACATCATCTCCTTTGGAGTGAGCAGTGGGGTTGGCTAGGTCCTTCCTCCCACTATTTCAAATCATATGGGACAGGGGCAGTACAGTGGGGGTACTTTCAGATGACTGACAGCTTGTGTGCAAAAGCTGACTAAGTAGATTTGTGTGTGAAATGGAAGAACACCCTGGAGAACGTGAAGCAGTTAGGAAAAGAAGAAATAATGGGTATCACTGAGGAGAGGGGGAGAAATGGAAAAGAGGAAAATGGGGTAGAAGAATGAAGAGAAAACAAAACAAAACATAAAAACAGCGGGGAAAAATAAATGCATGGCACAAAGAAATAGATTCTATGAGAACAATTAAATCATCAGCAACAGCATGGTCTCTTAAAATGCAAACTAAAGGAGAAAAATATGTGCCATCCCCCTCTTCCCTCCTGTTGCTTATCAGAGGATTTATTAGAGAAAAAAAATGCAACTAAAATGATCTAACAAACAAAACTAAGTTTTGCTTTACCTACCAGAACTTAGAATATTTCTTTAGTGCCACATTTTCACAAAATAGGGATATAGCTATGTAAGTGTACATATTGACTCTATATTTTCTTATTTCTAGACCTAACCCACTCTCCCTTCAAGAACCAGAAGAAATGAGAATATGGGAGGAGGAGACCTATTGAAGGTTAGTCGGTATTATTTATCACTATATTAATGAAGCCAAGAGATGTCAAAACACAGCCTGGGGGATAAAATGCTTCAATAACAGCCAGGACAATACTGACCATTTCTAGCCCTTAAAAAGTACAATGAATCAGAGGCAACATCTAATGTCCCATTGGGTTTTTGTAACTGTAATTTAGGTAATGAGCAAGTAATTTTATGCATTCCTCTATGCATCAAGGCATAAGATTCAAAATAGACGTCATTCTTCCCCCCAATACAGTTGAAGAGAATTTGTTTTTCCTGACTTTTCAGGGCTCCCTTTGAAAACAGAATTTTGCACTTTCTGTGATAAGAGGTTCAATTGTGAGATGGAGGCTCCCTCTACTGGAAATATGGTTAGTTGCAGGTGTGAGTTATAACCTGCTTTGATTGCTAATTCCTTGTGACTAGTGCATGATTAAGACTAATGAAGTGAGCACCTACGATAATGTCTAATTAACATACACACAATTATTCTCCAAAATTCTAGAATGTGACAATCTATTATAAATAATTTAGCATTATTTAATCTCTATCTTTGTTGTGCTTGCTCACTCTAGATGTCTAGTATTCTTTATTTTTTTTCTTATTTCTGTAACTAGACTGTAACATTTAAGAGTTCAGTTTTCATGTCATGCTGACCCAAGTTCAAATTACAATTTTCTACTTATTTTTTTGAAAGTGTGGTTTCTTTTCACCAACTACTTGTATTACCTTGGAAACCAGCTTTAGTTTCTTGATGCTGGGAAATAAAGAGAATAATAGACTTTCTTCGGTTTGTTAAAATTGGAAGTAAAACATATAGGAATATATGAATACTTTTTTTTCTGCACAGTAGGCCTGATTATCTAGTTAATAAATGTTAATTTCAGGTGTATTCACTGACCTCTTGCAGCGAGGTCAATAGATTTAACTAGAAACATGTGACACATAGTAAATAAAACAGTAAGAGTAGAATTTATCTGATTAGTTAATGAGTGTGGAACTCTTATGAATGGGATCAGTGTCCTTATGACATAACTAGGCAGAGTACCTGAACAGAAACTTCTCCAGAGAGGACATACAGATGGCCAATAGACATATGAAAAGATGCTCACTGTCACTAATCATCAGAGAAGATGCAAATTAAAACCACAATAAGATATCACCTCACACCTTTCAGAATGGCTGCCATCAATAAATCAACAAACAACAAGTCTTGGCAAGGATGTGGAGAAAAGGGAACCCTCATGCACTGCTGGTGGGAATGCAAATTGATGCAGGCACTGTGGAAAACAGTATGGCGTTTCCTAAAAAAAATTAAAAATGGAACTGCCTATGGGCTGGTGATTCCACTTCTGGGATTATATCCAAGGAAACCCAAAACACTGACTTGAAAGAATAGATGCACCCCTATGTTCACTGCTGCATTGTTTATAATAGTAAAGATATGGAAGCAGCCCAAGTACCCATCAGTATATGAGTGGATAAAAAAAGCTGTGGTACTTATATACAGTGGAATATTACTCAGCCATAAAAAAAAGAATGGCATCTTAGACCATTTGCAACAGCATAAGTGGGCCTACAGGGTATTATGCAAAGTGAAATAAGTCAGACCTCGAAAGACACATACCATATGATTTAAGTTCCATGTGGAATCTAAAGAACAAAATAAATGGACAAATCTAAACAGAAACAGACTAATAGATACAAAGAACAGACTGAGGGTTGAGAGAAGGGAGAGAGGTTGGGGCACTGGGTGCAAAGGTGAAGGGATTAAGAAGCACAAACTGGTAGTTACAAAATAGTCAGGGGGATGTAAAGCACAGCATGGGAAATAAAATGAATAACATTATAATAACTATGTATGGTACTAAGTGGGAACTGAAAATAGTAGGGGGGACACTTTGAAAAGTATATAGCGGCCTAACCACTATGCTATACACCTGAAACTAATACAAAATAATATTAAATGTAAACTGTAATTGAAAAATAACATTTAAATTTTAAAAAGGTATCCCAGAGAGTTCTCCAGCCCCTTTCCACATGGGAGGCCATAGCAAGGAAACAACCTTATGAATCAGGAAGTGAGCTCTCACAGACACTGAATTGGCTGGCTCCTTGAACTTGGACTTTCCAGCCTCCTGGACTATGAAAAATAAATGTTTGCTGCTCCAGCCACCCAGACTATGATATTTTTGTTACAGCATCCAGAATGGACTAAGAGTTTCTTCTCTCCTTAGAGCTTCACATGTAATAAGATGAAGTATGGCTCTCCAGAAGAGGACAAAATGTATAATAGTTACTAATTTAACAAATCCCTGTGCCACTTTTGTTTGATAGCTCATATCACTTGAGCTGAATTTTCTCCCTTGCTAACATAAATGTCTCTGGAAATTCCATCTTAAATGCTATCTTGCAGATCGGACTTTGAGCTTCACGCGGGCAGGAATGGTGTTAGTCTTCATCTCTGAGGCTTCCTTAGTACTCATTACAATGCCTAATCCACAGCAGGCACACACTCCATGTTTGTTAAATTCAATTGAACTAAACTGAGCATCTTTCCTTAAACTATCTTTTCTTAATCCAGGTACAATTATGTGATTGTGTTAAAAGCAAGATTTTGAAATAAACCAGTAGAAGCCCCTGGGGCTTCCAGCTCATTTGAATCTATAAAAGTCACTAAGGTTTGGTTTAAAAATGGTGTCTTGCGTGGTAGGGAGTGATGAAAAGAATATGCTATTGTGATGATTTCCTGTTATTTACTCCTTGATATCTTTCTCCTTGCAGCTCTTTGAGTTTTTACATTTGTTTCTCTTAGGCACATGTGAACAATTGAGCCAGATATTTGCTGCCACATTTAGAATTTCAGCAAAACGTGCTTTATATATGGTCCCGATGAAGAGGAGACATTCGAGCCCACAGCCATTCTTGATGCCCATCTAAGTGTTCATTGAGCTATTTATTCTCCAGATTGACTATGTGTCTGTTCTGATGTATCTCCTTAGTCACCTTGCTTGGCCGTAAACTACTCTATTTCTGAAGTTTTATCACTGCACAGAAATCACAAAGCATCTTTTTTATCTCCTCCTTACCTTAACAAGGATAAGATTTGGAACCAGGGAACCAGGGAAGAGGCCAGGCTCTCCACAGGGATATCTGCCATGAGATGTTGTGAATAAATTCAAATGTCTGGGCAGGATGAAGGGCATTGCTGACATGGCCTGAAGCCAGTCTAAGAGGCAGGGCAAGACCCAGGGTCGGCACTTCAAGAGGCAGGACACAGAGCCCTCCACCTAGCACTGAGTTTAAACAGACCTAAGTAGGGCCACAGAGAACAGAATTAAGGGGATGGACAGCATCTCACATCCATTTTTGACTCACACTGATATTCTATTGATCTTTCCACGGATGTGCTCTCTTTCCTTCTCTATTTTTGGCCTCCCAACTTTATACAATTTATTTATTTTATCCCGTCCTCTCTCCCTTTCCCTCACCTCTCATGTGTTTGTATCTGTGTGTATCTGTGTCTCCGTGTGCCGGAGTTTTGTGGGGGAAGCATTTATTCTCAACTTTCCCAAGATAGTCTTCATCATGCAGCAATCATTGTTGAAATGTCATGCCAATCTCTGCTTCAGGCTGACAGGGGTAGATGCTAGTACCTCCCTTGAGAGATATTCGAATGCCCAGGAAAGCCAGGAATAAAAAATAACCAGAAGAATTCGTGGGGAACAACCTCTGTTAATTAGAAAAGAAAAGATATGGACATACCAGAGAGGCACCATTATTGGTTGGTCCATTAACTGGGGAAAATCCCATCAGCATTATAGCTGACTAATGTGCAAAGGAAAATGGTAGAGTTGAACTGAGGGAGAAAAAAAAAAAAAAAAAAAACATGCAAAAAACGACAACATTCTCCCTGTATTTTCAAAGTCATTATAATTTATTCTCAGAATTACATGGTGCTTCTAGCCAAATACCTGCAATGGAACTCTTCAATTATCCAAATAATTCTGAGCATTGAAACTCATGTAGTGGTCGATGATGAAGGTCAATATTAAAGGGGTTTTACCTCTAATCTACAGGGGGGTCCCTGTATTCCAGCGAGCATATCACACAAAAGCTTGAATTATAAATCTTGAGCTTATAAGAAAGCTGACGGGAAAAAGGCAATGTTTTGTCTTACACATGGTCTATAAAAAACCAGATGAGTGGGTGAGGTAGACTAATAAGACAATGTGATATGAAAAGGAAAAGGATCCTGAATTGAGGTCTGAGGCACTCGAACATCTGGAGGTTGGGAGGAGACAAAGGAGCCAGCAAAGGCAACTGAGGAGCAGACAGAAAAATGCAAACAAAATCTTGGGAACAGGGCATCAAGGAAACCAAGTGAAGACAATGTTGCAAAAAGAGAGGCAAAGCAGCTGTGCTGAAAGTGCTAACAGGTGAAATAAAGCCAGGATTTGAAAAGTGTTTCTTGAATTTTGCAAGATGTTGGCCACTGGTGAATTTAGAAAGAACCACATCCATGCAATGTGGTGGGTATATGCCAAGTTGGAGAGGGACAAAGAATGGGAGGGAGAAAAGAATTCATAATTTAAATTTAAACTAATAATAAAACAAAACTTTGCCAGTAACTTAAGGAGAAAGCTGCATGGAAAAGCACTGTTTTTTTTTATTGTTTTTTTTTCCCCTATAAAAAGAACATACCAATACCTCCAATACCTAATATAGGTTATAATGCCATGCAGATAAGCCAAATAAACTTACTGGAAATTCTAGGTGTCTATTTAAAAAAAATTTGGTCTTAGCATGTGATCAAATGCTAAAAAGGAAAATATAATAGACTAGAGGCTTGATGCACAAAAATTTGTGCAAGAGTAGTCCTTCCTTCCCCCAGCTACTGGCACTGGCTTCCCTCCAGCACCCAGGAACTGGGCTGGCTTCCCTCCGGCCACCCACAGGCACCTGGGACCCCAGCTGGCTTCCCTCCAGTCCTAGCTTCATCAGGAAGGACATCTGGAATGACATCTGGAAGACATACAGTCTAATTAGCATGTTACCCTCTTATTATTATAGATATTAGGGAATATTTAGCAGCTACATGGTGGGACAGTTTTCTGAGCTTTTCAGAATATGTTTGAGCCTAGTCCCACCCTGAACAGTTTTCCAGCACCACGTTAATGTCTCCTTCAGTGGTCGTCAAATATTATTCAAGTAGGTGATAGTTAACCACACTGTCCCTTGGTTTAAGAAAAATAATAGTATGCAGTATGTGTGCATGTGCATGTATGTATTTTTTAATTTAAATTCTTTATTGTATTAAGTATTACATGAGTCTCTTTCCCCCCACCCCCATTTGCCTCTCCCTGGCCGCTCCCACCCCCAAATACATGCCCTCACCCCCCTACTATCTCTGTCCATTGGTTATGCTCATATGTATGCATGCAAGTCCTTTGGTTGATTTCTTACCCCCTCACTCCCCACACATCTGGCGTGTGTGTATTTTTTAATCATGTGCTGGTATGTCAGCAAACACAAATTCAGAACTTGAAAACTGCAATCATAATGTAATAATTTCTACTTACAGAGTGCATTCATAGATGGACAAAAACCATTTTTTCAGTGTTTTCAATTTTTCTAAACTTGTGCTTACCATCAATTTACTCAAAAGTACAAGGTCATGCTATTGCTTATAATGCTTATAATGTAGAACCAAAGTTAGTCACTGTTAATGTTTTTACATTATATTTGATGATATCATCTACTTATATTTATCAGAGGACCAAATTGTTATTCAAAACATCCAATAGTTCTATAAATAATGTTCATAATGTAAAAATTATGGTATTATTATTCAACTTTGAGTGTTACTTAATGCCTAGAACTATATTTAAAATTAAATTTTTTTTTAACCTCAAGAGTAATTATTTTTATTGTAAGCAACTGGACAGAGAACTGTTCAAGCACCTCCCTCCTTACCACTGAACATCTACCTGTGCGGGAGAGGCTTCTAGATGTTCAATTATTTGATGTTCTCAGAAAACTTCAGATACGTCATTATCTATATATATATAAAAGCCTAAGTGACCATTACAACCAATGACCAGAATAACCGGTCAACCAGTCACTATGACATGCACTGACCACCAGGGGCAGATGCTCAGTGCAGGAGTGCCACTTAGCCAGGAGCTCCAAAGAAGGAGCGCCACTCAGCCAGAAGCTGGGCTCACAGCTGGCTGGTGCAGCTGTGGTGGTGGGAGCCTCTCCCGACTCCTTTGCAGTGCTAGGGAGTGGCAGCGGCAGGTGCAGCAGGCCAGGATGAGCACAAGTGGTGCAGCTCAGGCTCCTCCCTGGCCGCCTGCCACTTGGTGCACTGCTACATCCCTCGGGGGATGTCTGACTGCCGGTTTAGGCCTGATCCCTGTAGGCTCCCAGGCCAGCCTCCACGGATCAGGCCTAAACTGGCAGTCGGACATCCCCCGAGGGGTCCTGGATTGTGAGATTGCGTAGGCCAAGCTGAGAGACCCACTCTCCCCCTTCCATGAATCCATGCACCGGGCCTCTAGTATAAAAGAAAAAAAAAAAACAGTAGGAATGGAGATGAAGAATAGGGAACACATGTTTCTTGGTTTTATCAATAAGATATCATAAAAAAGGCACATATGAAAATATATTAGAATAAAAAAACACACATTAAAACTTAAAAAAAAAAAGGTCAACATTAGGATCAAGTCAAAAATAGAAAAACTACCCAGGAATCATGCTTATGGATAATTCTGGTGAAGGAGGCAATAGTGATGATGGTGGAAATGCTACCGTCAGGGATGACTATATAAATGATATAAGCTCAGTGTAAACGCTTGTTTCCAAAAAATTCTCCTAAAAATGACCAGTATACTGAGAGGTACTCTCTTTCACAGCCAATCCACGAGCTCCAAGCAAAGGAGGCAGAGGAGGGAGCTGAAGCCCCTCCGTGTGCTCTGCAGATGTACAGGCAAAAACATCTCCACGCTGCTGACAAAGGACTATTGCTGCCACGACCCATAAAGAGAAAGGATTTACTTCTAGGTGACAAGCACATGTCTTAAAAAAAATGCCTCAGCCTTTGATCTAATACATTATTCTCTAGAAAGGCTGCCCTATATACCTCCAAGGATGCACTGCACCTGCTCTTTCTGTACTGTGCAGCCATGAAAATAAGTGACTGGCCCAAAAGTGAGCTGATAGGAGGTATATTTCCAGGGAGGAAAATAATAGGTCAAAACCTAGGACCAGTTCTGAGACAGAGTCAGTATCTATACCTGGAAAAAAGGAGATTCAGAGTCTAGACACAGTCATTTTCCGAAGAAAATGAGAATAACAAATTATCTACAAAAATGCAATGAAGACATTTTTGTAACATTTATACTGGAAACAGTAGAATTCAAATGCCTACTGGCAAAAATGTGGATATACAGATTGTGGAATATCCACTTTGTGATAAATATACATTGATGAGAAACAAATAAGTATAATGCTACATGAAAAAGGTACTATAAAACTTCATATATTTAATATTATTTTACAAAGCTTAAGGACAAGTAAAACAAACAAATTTATTATTTCAATATATACATGCATACATACATGCATATGATATATGTATGTACACATGTGTGTATATATGTGCATACATATATACTTATAGAATAGGTACTTTATCAAAAATCAAGTGAATAGTAAAAATAAAATTTCAGAAAATGGTTGTCTCTGAGGAGAGGAAATAGAATGAAATAGGAAGGCAGCATATTGATAGATGCAAATTTGGGCAATATCCCAGGCTTTGAGTTGATTATTCATTATAAAAATATTGTTTTGGCCCTAGCCGGTTTGGCTCACTGGATAGAGCGTCAGCCTGGAGACTGAAGGGTCCCAGGTTTGATTCCGGTCAAGGGCATGTACCTTGGTCGCGGGCACATCCCCAGTAGTGGGTGTGCAAGAGGCAGCTGATTGATGCTTCTCTCTCATCGACGTTTCTAACTCTCTATCCCTCTCCTTTCCTCTCTGTAAAAAATCAATAAAATATATTAAAAAATTAAATATATTTAAAAAATATATTGCTTTGTAATTTAATAGTGTGTGTGTGTGTATATATATATATATATATATATATATATATATATGAATAAACATAAATGTATATGTATCCATAAATTATTTAAGCAAATAAAAGTAAAATTTCAGCATTAATAATTGTTATTTCTCTAAAATATGAAAACAAGGTATGTTAAAATACTGTAGGCACAATTCTCAGTAATGGAGGACTTACTGCAGTGGAAGCCATCAGTGAGCATCTTGCGTTTAGAAAGTAGCATTTGTGTCACACTGTGCATGTTGTATCACCGGGCTGGCACCTTTTCCTACACGTCTGCAGTACCCAACATGCAATACTTAGTACCACATTTCATTGATTCTCTGATGAAGGATCAGGCAATTTAGTTGTTGAAATAGAATACTCCTGCCAGTTTATTTTATAAACCATTTATGCAGCAATAGTACATCCTCCAGGGTAGAGGCATTCTACTGTTTTGAAGCTGTCTTCTAAAACACAGCATTCTGATTGCACATATTTCCTGTTCTGACCAGCCATTTCCAATCTACATATGCAATTCTGGAGCTGGGAGGTCTAGGTCGACAGTAGCCACATGTGCATGCCCCAGCCCAGGGGACACTAAACTTAGTACCTCATTTCTACCAAAGCGGAGTGAATGAGGAATGGCTACCCAGCCAAAGGCAGCCAGCCACCTTAGACTGCCATGCAGCCTTCCAGGGGTGTGGCTTAAGAATGCTGCCTACCCCACAGGGTTGTGCCTTATTGGAAAGGTAACTGGAGGCCCTGTTCAGATCCTTCATTGGGGTTTAAATTCAAAACCTAATATCAAAGGATTCATAGTATTTATATCCAGAAGATAGTAAACTCTAGCCGTAAGAGTGGAAAGAGTATGGGGTCAAGAGGACAGAGACCTCCTTCACCAACAGACCCCAATCATTGCCTGTGGTGCTGGAAGGTTTCCCCAGGCCTGGGCAGCTGGCTGAGGGCATTATTTTTTCTCACATTGACTGTAGTTAGAAACCAAATAAATGGGAGATTGAGGTGCATCATTTCACACAGGTCCCTTTGCTCTACAAGCACTTGATTCATTGATTCTGTAGAGTTTATGCGACATTGCTAAGCACCTGTTACATGTATGCCAGACACTGTCTTATGAAGTATATAAAATGTTAAAAGGTATAAATAAAGGAAAATGTTATTGGTTGATAGAATCACATATTGTAAGAGTAGAGGCTTCTAGCAAGATGTAAATTAGAAAGAATAAAGAAGCAATGACTTTAGAAATAAAGTTTTCCAGACCTTACTTTGATACTAATCTGTACTGAAAGGAACCTGGGCTCCATGTAAGGTAGCTGATTACACTCCTTGTGATAGGAGGAATCAAAATGTGCCTGGAATATCTGGTTGTCAGAAACCACACACACACACACACACACACACACACACACACACACACACACCTTGAAAACAGCAGGGATGATACTGAAAGAATAAGAGTCGGCTTCCGGGTGTCCTATTGTCTAATCAATGATTCCTTGAATACTTTTTGGACACACTGAAAGTGTGAGCAGCTCGGGGTTTATAATGATGCTCAAAGAGAAAAGGCCATTTAAGTTATGAAAAAGCTACAATGCACAAAAGATGAAAACAAGATGCCATTATTTTATTAATGTGATACATATGTACAATTTTATTATAGAAAAAAAATTAAACACATTGCATCTGGTTTCTCAGAACTGCGCAGTTATAGCAGTATAGGACATAGACCAATAATCCACTCAGGAGTTAAGATAGACTAGAGTCTGAGGCTATGCTGCACTGCAGAGATTCAGCAACTGCTGATCATACCACGTGGTGCCACCCAAATGTGAATCGTCTATGCTTCCCCCTCCCCGCCACTGACAGACACTCTCTCTGAAACCATATGAATTGTGGCTCAGGTTCTGCTGAGAGGCCATGATAATGACCATGGCTTCTGCAGTTACCAACCTACTACATCGATTTCAGCCAAAAGATAGATGATCCAAAAACATCATTTCCCTTCCATGTACAACCCTAACCCAGGAAGATCAGCTTCTCCTTGGGAGAGAGTGAGGCACCAGAGAAACTCTGTCAGGTGTCTAGCGCAGTAGCTTAAAAAAAACTGGAAGGACCATTCCCTTTGACAATAAACTGCACCTACCTTCTCTGTAAGCTGCACATACCTACAGGCAGCCAGTGTGCTTTCACTTTCAGGAGCTTATGCATTCCTGAAGATCATTTCTAGACTAGGATCTGTGGGTTTCCATTGTGCATGGTATGCCTCATGCCCTTATTTTCTTTGGGTCAACATGAGTAATAAGGGTGAGGTTTAGGTTGAGTTTTCATCAGCGCTTGTTTGAATTATCAAAACAAACTCTTTTTTTTTTAAATATATTTTATTGATTTTTTACAGAGAGGAAGGGAGAGAGATAGACAGTTAGAAACATCAATGAGAGAGAAACATCGATCAGCTGCCTCCTGTGCATCTCCCACTGGGGATGTGCCTGCAACCGAGGTACATGCGCTTGACCGGAATCGAACCCGGGATCTTTCGGTCCACAGGCCAACGCTCTATCCACTGAGCCAAACTGGTTTCGGCTATCAAAACAAACTCTTATTTGGCCTCGCTGTCTGTAGTGCCACCCACCTCTGTCCTCTGCACTGCTGCACCCTTGACAATGATGATTTAATTCTTTGACACATACACATACCCATCACTCCCTGCTGAAAGCTTTTCAAAAGTTCTTTATCACCATTAGGGAAAAAGCCAAAAACTCCTTTGAAAGTATCCAAGATTTGTGATGCCCTAGACCTCACCTACCTTTTGAGTCTCATCTTCACCCTCAGATCCCTGCCCTATGCACTTTGCTATGCAATCTCACACTCTGAGCCTTTGCACACTTGTTCCCTCTGTCTAGGATATCACCCTATGCCTTATTCTCAATAGTAATTAATAATTTTTAAAAAGAACGTACTTTTTCTAGGATGCCCAGTGGGTTTCATTTCTTTCCAGGAGCCTTCTCTAGCCCTCCACTGTGTGTTAGATGCTCTCCTTCTTTGCTCTTCTATAAAGCTATGCAATCTCCTATTACAACATTTATCAAAATGCCCTATAACAAGCAGTCTCCCTCTCCAGGCTGTGAGGTTCTTGATAGTATGGATGGGATTTTTGTTACTTTATCTAGTGACTGCAAAAGTATGCTAGAGATACTAAAAATGAAAAACTATGTTTGTGGGCAATGTCTAAATGAAGAAAATAGCCGTCAGGAACAATACAGTTTAGAGAAAAAGGAACTGAACAGGTTGTCTGAAGACTTTTTTGGGTATGGATTGGCTAATTCACTACAAACCCTTGAGAAATTCATTTCCTTTCTGAGTTTCCTTTCCCTTTATAGAAAAATGAGGTAGTTGAATTGTATGCTCTTAGAGGCCCTTTGAACTCTAAATTCCAGTTTTTATGAAGTGTTCTATTTAGTTTCTCCACCTTTCCAAGATGTACCTTATTTGTGTGTTACATGGTTTAAAGAGAAAGGGGGAAGAAGAAAGTTTAAATTATATGTACTTAACCAGAACACACCCAGTAATGTCCTCTGGTAACACTGATAATAAGTTTTCTTTTCAGTTACTTTTTCCTGCTGTGAAACAAAATTAAAAATAAATTTTCATTAAATTTGTCTCTGAATTTTTTTTTTTTAAGTTTGAAGGAAGTTAGCAGAAGAGGGAAATGTAGCTAACCAGCTTATATTGCTCAATTCACCTTAAAATAATTATTCAGGTTCCAAAATTGGTATTCCTGGCAGAATATAAAATAGAAAAAGGCATATTCCCAGCATAAAGCTTTGAAAGGAGCACAAGGACCTTATCAATTTGGCTAACTGTGGGTTCCTTGGTACCCAATACATTGGTTGCTCAGTAAATATTTATTAAATGACAAGTATCTCACCACTTTTCTTGTCAGATGTATCAAGGAGACCACAGTTCAGGTGAGATAAGTAGTGCAAAATAATTTTTAAAATTTGATCTCCAATATTTCAAAATATATGTTTGGATGTGGATTGGATAGAGTGTTTTTAAAGGATTTGCTAAGTTTACCTGTTCCTGTTATGTTTAAGGATGTAAGTTTTTAAACAACCAAGAAAAAAATATAATTGTTATTTTCAAAGTACCTATTTATTTATGTGATTAATATATTAACTATATTTGCTTTTAACCTGTTCATTAAAGCAATTCCCCTAAAGAATTATCTTAGAGCACTCTTAAAACCTATTTCTGTATAAGATGCTAGTATATCTTTCAGCAAGGTATTTAGTTGAAACTCCTGATTTATAAGAAGGATAAATTAAAGTATACATATTTTATTTATAAGCGCATTTTTCCTTAAACATGTACATTCAAATTAACAACATAAGCAGTTATTTCAGATATACAGAGCACTGAATGTTTGGTTCCTTGATAAAATGTCAGGATGAATGAGCCCTTGTCTCTGACCTCAAATACATACAACTTAGAAAATAAATGAGAGAAACACAGGATATAATGTAGCATACATATGACTGGCCAATGGTACCCCTACTTTGTATAGTAGGATGGATGAGGGGAGTGCGAGATCTCTTTCTTGGCAAGGCATTCAAAGAAGTTATTGGAAAGAAGGAAGGGTGTGAACATGTCCTTGCAGGATGGGTATAGTTTCAGTAAGTGAAAGGGGAGGTGAAGGCATTTTGGTAGAGAGAACTGCAGGGCAGAAGTCTAGAATCCAGCTAACACAGGAACATGAGGGACAAGCTCACATACAAGATCATAGCATAGGAGCTTCAGAGGCAAAGATGAGAGCCAGACCCTAGGACACACTGAAAGCCACTTGGGAAGACACTTTCATTCTCTACTTGGTGAACATCCAGTGAGAGTGAACTATAGAACGCAGATCCCAGAGCAGGCAATTGAGTTACAGTGCTGCCACTTAGCCCGGTTAGGGTTCGGGGCACAATTACAGTGGAGGTGGTGTGAATGGAAGAATGAGGAAAGGAAGAAAATTTGAGAATATTAATGTAGCATAGAGAGCTTTTTGGATAATAGATGCAAGAAAGAAAGAGTAGTCAGCAACGAATCTGTTACTGAAAATACGATGACAGAAAAGACAAGTCAGGAGGGGAATGAATTTACCAGGAAAATGATAAAGCCATTTTGATTTCCAAAGTGCTGAATTTCAGGAAAAAAAAAAAAAAGCAATCCCATTGGAGGCTGCGAGTTTAGGTCTAGCTCAGGGCTGGTTACAGTAATTCAGAGATTTATGCTTGTTGTCAGAGCTCAGGACCAATTACATGGTGCAACATAAGCAGTTGTCTTGCTAGGGAAACATCTCTAACTGGGGACCTATCCCCCCCCTCACATTTACCACCACAATTCTCCCCTGGGTCACTAAATTAGTGGAAAACATTGCAAGCCCAAATTAATGTATGAATTAGGGTATACATGCAACATTTAAAAGATAAAATTATGACACAACCGGGCTTGAAGGCTTGACCCCAGGAGGGGCCATTAAAGAGGCAGCAGATGGATATTTCTCTCTCATTGATGTTTCTACCTCTCTGTCCCTCTCCCTTCCTCTCTATCTCACATCAATTAAAAAACAAACATATTTTTTAAAAAGCTATTGATTGATTACTTGATATGAGCACCTGAGACTCTGAATATCTGACCTCTGTTAATGACAGTCCTGTTACACCAAATTAGCTCATAAAGAAATGGCCCATGGTTCCCTTTCCAAAGAAGCCTAAGGCCCCAGGCTGCTGCCACTGTTACTGTACATTCTGAGTCCTCTTGGAAATAATGCTGCTGTTTTCTTCAGTGGAAGGGACTGAGTTGGTTGCTTGGGGTCCATCAGGCTTCAGGGAGGGCCCCTACCCTCCTTATATATAGTCAGTGAGTACAGTATCCTTTCTGAAGAGTGGAAAGCATTTTCTTTCTTCCCATTCAGTCTGGGGATGTCAGGAGAATAAAAAATGTGTATTTCCAATTTTAGACTGAGAAGTACTAAATCAGTTTAATACTGATTTCCTCCTAAAAAGCAGACAGATGCCGAAACCAGTTTGGCTCAGTGGATAGAGCGTCAGCCTGCGGACTGAGGGGTCCCGGGTTCGATTCCGGTCAAGGGCATGTACCTGGGTTGCGGGCACATCCCCGGTGGGGGATGTGCAGGAGGCAGCTGATCGATGTTTCTCTCTCGTCGATGTTTCTAACTCTCTCTATCTCTCTCCCTTCCTCTCTGTAAAAAATCAATAAAATATATTAAAAAAAAAAAAAAAGCAGACAGATGAGTTAGAGAGACGAATGAAAAACAGTTATGAGTCATTCAGAGATTTTTATCATGGGCCTGCAACATGCCAATTAAGAACTTAGACCTCTGTTGACTCCCTCTAGCTATCTGGCAAAAGTACAGTGATAAGCGGTATTCCTTGAGGAGCTCAGCGTGTACCTTTCTTCTCTTCTTTGATAATTCCAGAGGGCGATGGGAGGGGTCATAATATCTAAAGAAATAAGTGTGCCTTGGGAAATTGCTAAACTTTAGAATACACAAGAAATTATATCTTCACATATCAAAACAGATTCTCTCCTGTCTGCCTGCTATGCCTCAAACTCAGAGAATTTCACACTGTCACCAATTCTCTGGCCAGCTGAGGGCGCAATTGCTCTGCTTTTGCACAAACATCCCATTTGGAAAATAAATGACACCGAGTCATCTAGTCATCTGTAGAAAGCGGACGGACACACAGATAAAAAAAAAGGGGCTGGGAGGCGAGGGGAAATGGACAGGGAAATCTAAACGCTGCAACACAGAGCAGCCCCAAACAGTTTTGAGAAGTATGAACAAAATATTTTATACATACTCGTAAAACTCACAGCTTTTGTGTGATGAAATGTATTAGGTTTACAGCAAATACTGTGATTTTTGGGTTTTGTTAATGTGTGTGGGCAGGTTTAATAAACATTTATTTCTGTAATTTTTAACACCTACCTAACGACCACATATCCACATCAATTTAAAAAAAATAAATTACTAGTAGAAGGCTGACTTTGCATTTCTCAGCTGAGTAAATACATTGATAGAAGATGTATTGGTTTGATAACTTCTCATCTTTATTTAGATTCAAAATAATATAAAGGGAAAATTCTAGTGTGTTCTGGGAGTACATATTTTCTTTCACTTTGGACGTATTCATAATTCATTAATATAAAGCTAAAATAGCAACTCTCCATATTTCACCAGATAATTTCATAATGTAAGCTGTCTAAAATATCTATTGGGTGTCTCCATTCCTGTAGGAGAGGTAAGGTTACTTGCAGGATGCCAATATTTGCCTAGTATATACATGGCCTCCATCATTCTCAGATCAGCTCCCAAAGACAATCTAGAGAAATTTGGGCCTGATAAAAAAAACCCTCTGCTGCTGGACACTACATCTTTTTATAGAGTGCTGACACCTATGAATTTTTGTTTCAGTACATTTTGAAAGTCCTTGATATACCTGTTGAATCATGAAGTACACATATAACTGGGCCTTAGTTTTTCTTAGAAGAGTATTATCTGCTTGATTGACTTGGTAACCCTCTAGACAAGCCCTTTCAACAAGTTGGTCATAGACCCTAGGCCCCTCTTTCATTGAGGAAAGCAATACTGCCCAAGAAATCTCTGCAAGTCTCAAGGTCCAGGAGGGGTAAAAGTCCATAAAGATACCAATTCATCAAAATTATAGACACAAGGCCAGAAGTAAGACTATAGACAATTCGATTTATACTCTATTGCCAAACTAATCTTGTTGAAGCACAGATTGATTCATTTTACTTCCAATCTTGTTATGCACAGCATAAAACCCGTCCGCCTTGGCCTGATGTTGACAGCACTTCTTGAACTGGCACCAGCCAGCTCTTCCAACCTTCTTCCTACTGGCCCTGGGACTCCAGTCCAACAGAACCAAAGGGTTTTCACATTCACATTCCTAAATGTACTACATTGTACTAAAACATGTAGTAAATGGGTTGTGTTGGGATTAGAGGTTCTTAAAGTGTGGTGTCCCTGGGCAGGCAGCCTCAGCACAATGACCTGGGAACTTGTCACGAATGTATATTCCCAGGGCCAACCCCAGACCTACTGAACTGGCAATTCAGGGGCTGGGGCCCAGGAATCTGTATTTGAACAGCCTTCCAGGTGATTCTGATACTTGTTAAAGTTTGAGAACTGCTGTATTACAGGGAATGAGCAAAAAAACCCTGACCAAATGGCATAAGACCTAAATTCCAAGCAGTAGAATTGCATTAGATGTATTAGAAACAGAAAGTCACAGATGGATTTTAATAAGACCAGTGGCATCAGGAAATTGATGTTTGTTTTGTGCAGGTCACTCAGAAGAAATATTAGCAGAGGCTGAAAATCTGAAAAGAATTTTTATTAGAAAGTCTGAAATCTTTATAAAAGTTCTCTTGAGACATACAGACAAGTATAATGAAACAATTCCATCTTTTGAGAAAAACAAGTCGCTCCTTTAAAAGAAGTTTTGATAAGATATCTAATTTCTCTTCTCTTATTCTGTATTCTCTCTAGTTCCTCTGGAGTTGAATAAGGGAAGCATGAAGAACTCTGCATTTTACCTTAAACTATGGGGTAGAACTTCTAGCACATCATCGTTTAGTATACTTGACTTATTTTCTTCAACTTGACCTACTCACATGAGAAGAAAGAACTTCATGACACTACTTGCTATTTATTGAAAATACAACTACCCTCTTTATTATATACTAGAGGCCCAGTGCACAAAAATCTGTGCGCTCGGGGGGGGTCCCTCAGCCTGGCCTGTGCCCTCTCGCAGCCTGGGAGCCCTCGGGGGATGTCTACCTGCTGGCTTAGGCCTGCTCCCCGGGGGATCGGGCCTAAGCTGGCAGTCAGACATCCCTCTGGCAGCCCAGGAGCCCTAGGGTGATGTCCACTTGTCAGCGGGGAGCAGGCCTAAGCTGTGGTCGGACATCCTTAGTGCTGCTGAGGAGGCAGGAGAGGCTCCCACCACCACCACTGTGCTGGCAGCCATCAGCCTGGCTTGTGGCTGGGCAGAGCTCCCCCTGTGGGAGCTCACTGACCACCATGGGGCAGTTCCTGCATTGAGCATCTGCCCCCTGGTGGTCAGTGTGTGTCATAGTGACAAGTCATTCCCAGTCATTCTGCTGTTAGGGTCAATTTGCATATTACCCTTTTATTATATAGGATAGAGGCCTGGTGCATGGGTGTGGGCCAGCTGGTTTGCCCTGAAGAGTGTCCCGGATCAGGGTAGGGGTCCTCCTGGAGTGCCTGGTCAGACTGGGTGGGGGGGCTTATGACTGTTTGCAGATGGCCAAGCCCCCCAGTGGGGACCCTCACCCTATGGGGGTGTGGCCAGCCTGGGTGACTGGCTGAGGACCATTTTCAGGCTGCCCACAGCTCCTTCAGGGTGGGGGAGTCCCGCTGGGGTGACTGGCCAGCCTGGGTGAGGGGCTGATGGCCGTTTTTAGGCTGGTCACACCCCCCGGCAACCCAAGCTCCCAGCCTTTCCTTTTTTCCTTTTTTCTTTTTCAGGGATTTATTTATCTTCTATAATTGAAACTTTGTGGCCTTGAGTGGAGCAGAGGGCTGGCCAGGGCAGGCGAAAAGCTTGGCTTTCTTCATCGCCAGGGGCAACCCAAGCCTCCTTTTTGCTCCAGCTCTGTGGCTGCCGCCAAATTAGTTGGGTTAATTTGCATACTTGCTCCTGATTGGCCTGTGGGCGTGGCTTGTGGGTATGACTTGAACATAACAGAGGGATGGTTAATTTGCATAATTCTCTTTTATTATATTGGACTAGAGGCCCGGTGCACAAAAATTGGTGCACTCAGAGGGAATGGGGGTGTCCCTCAGCCCGGCCTGTGCCCTCTCGCAGTCTGGGACCCCTCGGGAGATAACGACCTGCTGGCTTAGGCCTGCTCCAGGGTGGCAGGGGGCAAGCCCAATCCCTAGGTGCAACCCCTGGTTGGTCTTAGAGCAGGGCTGATTGGGGAGTTGGGGTGCCACCCTTGTCATGCACAGAGCAGGGCGGATTGGGAGGTTGTGATGCCACCCTCAGTCATGCTCAGGGTAAAGCCAATTGGGGGGTTGGGGCACTGCCCCATGTCACACTCAAGGCAGGGTCGATGGGCAGGTTGCGGCACCACCCCCTGTCATGCACAGAACAGGGTCGATCAGGGGGTTGGGGAGCTCCCACATGTCATGCACAGAGCAGGGCCAATCAGGGGGTTGGGGAGCTCCCCCCTGTCACTCACAGAGTAGGGCCGATAGGGGAGTTGGGGCACCACCCCCTGTCACACACAGAGCAGGGCAGATAAGGGGGTTGGGGCAATGCACCCTGTCACACTCAGGGAAGGGCCCATGGGGAGGTTATGACTCTACCCCGTCAAACACAGAGCAGGGCCGATCAGGGGGTTGGGGCACCGCAGCCTTTCACACACAGAGCCGCAGGGCAATCAGGGGGTTGGGGAGCTCCCCCCTATCAGGCACAGAGCAGGGCTGATCAGGGGTTTGGGGTGCCTTCCCCTGTCATGAACAGAGCAGGGCCGATAGGGAGGTTGTGGCCCCGCCCCCTGTCACACACAGAGCCGCAGGGCGATCAGGGGTTTGGGCACTGCCCCCTGTCATGCTGATCCCGGTGCCGGGAGGCATATTACCCTTTTACTACATAGGATAGAGGCCTGGTGCATGGGTGGGGGCCAGCTAGTTTGCCCTGAAGGGTGTCCTGGATCAGGGTGGGGGTCCCCACTGGGGTGCCTGGCCAGCCTGGATGAGGGGCTGAGGGCTGTTTTCAGGCTGGCAGGTGACTGAAGCTCCCAACCGCTCCTTTTTTTCTTTTTCTTTTTTATTCTGGGCCAGCTTTAGCTCTTAGGCTTGACTCTAGCTCTTAGGCCTCCGCTGCTGAAAGCAGGTTTCTGGCCTTTGTTTACCTTCTGTATTTGAGAGCTTGTTTGGAGGTTCTAGCAGGGGAGCGCAGCTACTCGTAGACCCTTGACCGAAGACTGGTCCTCTCCTTGGGGGGGGGAAGGTCGTCCTCTTTGACAGAGCGCGCAGCTTCGGGAGGGACGCACATGGATCGGTGAGGGAGGAGGGGGACACCCGCCTAGCCAGCCAGATCAGCCGAATCAACCCTGGCGATCAATGGGGTGACAGATGTCGCAGCCAGATCGCCCTCACATCCTACCTTCTGTATTTGAAACAATGTTGCGATCCTGCTGGCTGAAGCCTGGGACTAAAGCAGGTTTCTGGGGTTTTGTTTAGCTTCTATATTTGTAACATAGTAGCTTATAGTTGCAGCTCAGAGGCCGGCAGGGGCAGGCGGGGAACGTTGGAGTCCTCCGTCACTCAAGCAAGCAAGCCTCATGTTAGTTTCAAGCTGCCTGGCTGCCGGCCGCCATCTTGGCTGGCAGGTAATTTGCATATCGCCCTGATTAGCCAATGGGAAGGGTAGCGGACGTACGCTAATTACCATGTTTCTCTTTTATTAGATAGGATAATTATAAAGTACATATTCTTGTGTACTTTAAAGGATTTCCCACTTTAAAATGCTCTAAGGAAGTTTGAACCTGTGCCCAGGATATAGGGCTGGGGAGAACAATCTTCTAGAGAGCCACAAAAGATGGGGTGGTTATTGGTTATTTACAATAGGAAAGAAAAGCAAGTTTTAAGATAGCCATAGGAAAATTCTTAATTGCAATGATAAATAAAATTTTAGGCATTTACTTATGAAACAGGAATTTTAGACAGCGAAAAGATGAACATTACTTCTACAAGATTAAGGTTAAATCACAGGTATCCACCATATGTGCTCTGCAGTGTTTGATGAACTTTCTTTATTTGGAGCTATTTGGAGAAGCCCCTGCCCTTGGAAGGTTTTTCTGAAGATAAAAGAGATTGATCAGACCATTCAGGTCTATGTGGTGGAAACTGTCTTTTCTCTGGGAGCCTGATTGTCTGACCCTTCAGTTTAAATTACAAGTTATAATTGATCCTCATTATTGGGGATTCTATTATTTGCAAATTTGTTCACTTGCTAGAATTTATTTGTAATCTCCAAATCCATACTTGCTATACCTTCAGGTCATCCATGGACATGCACAGAACAGCGTGCAATGTGAAATGCACAACATGAGATGCATGTTCCAGCCCAGCTGCCTTCTTGATCAGTCCCCACACTAGAAACCAGCCTCCACCCCCTTTTTTTTTACTTACTAGTGCCCCATCTTTCACATTTGTGTGTGGTTTTTTTGTTGTTACTGGTGGTAATTTTGCTGTTTAAAATGTCTCAAAGTGTAGTGCTAAAGTGCTGTCTATGGTCCTAAATGCAAGATGGCTGTGACAGGCCTTGCGGAAAGTAAATCAGATAAGCTTCATTCATGCATAAATTATAGAGATGTTGGTGTAAGTTCAGTGTTAATGAACCAACAATATATTCAATAAGGTGCCTTTAAATATATAAAACAAGGTTATGTATTGATACATGGAAAGTGTTGTGACCAGAGCCTGGCAGGATCCTTATCCAGTATTCACCCTAGGAGCCATGCTTCAGTGTTCACTAATTTAGTGTTCAGGCCAATTTTATGGAGCATAACTGATGTGAATAATGAGAACCAACTGCATGGTGCATGTAATTTTGAATATTAACTCAAATGATAAGTGCTCCAATTTTATTTGCCCTCAATCCTATATATGTTTGCTGTTATCGTTCACAATTATTTGGAGGTAGAAAGTACTGTGCAGAGAGTGACTTGATGACCTCCATCTGAGTGTTTGAGCATGAAGAATTAAAATGTTGCTCTTATGATTGGACTGGCATGGAGGCCCACATCGTGATTTATGTGAGCCTTTGTTTATATTTAACATCTTATAACCTCAACCAAATATTAGTAAGAAGAAGCCTCTGGGAGTTTTCTGATTAAAAACACACACACACTCACAACAAAGCTTTGATACATCACTGCCTAGATAGAAGGTAAAATAGCCTTATTATCTTACAAATTTATCACACACAGGCCAGGCCGAACCTTCAGTATCACAATGACTACTGCAGAAATATTTTTTTTTAGCTTTTTAAATTGATTTTTAGAGAGAGAGAAAGGGAGAGGGAGAGAAAGAAACAATGGCTGCCTCTTATACACATCCTACCAGGGATCAAGTCCACAACCCACATGTCCCCTGACCAGGAATCAAACAGGCAACCTTCTGCTGCACAGAATGATGCCCAACCAATTGAGCCACCTGGCCAGGGCGAGAAACAACTTTCAATGTTTCCTTGCAGGCACCAATCATCATTTCGTAGGCTGTGTTTTGTACAGAAAAAATATAAATGGATGTAAACATATCCCCCATGTGATTAAATGCAGTAGCCAGGGACCAATTCAACCTGGCTCTGCATCACACATATGAAAAAGTTTTACCCTGATCAGCCTTTGATCAAATTACAGCATGGCAAGTAGTAAGGAGAAGGGGACAGGTCTAAACCCTACAGCCCACACACTGCCTACCATTTGAAGGCTTTTTGAAGCAGAAGCAAGGTAAATTCCTTTCAAAGCTCAAGGGACACAGAGAAAAAGAAAGTAAACAAAACAAATAAAACTGCAACCCCTGTCTGTAATATTGCTCAATCTCCCATCAGGCAAGTTAAAAATTATAAAAGGTAATTTCATCTTTTCCCTGCCTTAGCTTTTTTGTCCCTGTGCGAATATATTTCAAAAAAGTGACAGTATCAAAATCCAAATCATTCCCCACTAATATTTCTGTCTCCATACTAGACTTTTTAAAAGTCCGGGAACTAGAAATTGGTGAGACAGGTCTCTGTGTATGCATGCATTTCTGTCTCTGTCTCTCCTCCTCTTCTTCCACCTTCGCCTCCTCCTCCCTCTCCTTCCATTCCCCCTCCTCTTTTGCCTCCCCCTCACCTCCTCCCCCTACTCCACCCCCACACTTTACACCATCTTTGTAATCAGAATTCTGCAGACTAGTATAATGGCATTCTGAATCTGGCTCAGTTAACATTGTGATTTAGAACATGTGTGTGGAATACTCTTGCCTTTTCTGATTTACCAGTGAAAATAAACTTGTAGAATAAATTAATCTGCAAAATCACAGGGCTCCGCTCCCTCAGATTAAGGGAGTAAGGATGGAGGTGAAGGGAGCGAGGGCTAATGACACTCTGCCTCCTATGGCTCCATCTGCATTAGGATGCCAAGACAAGAGGACTTTAGGGCTCATCCCATCTATTGAAGACCCGAAGCCAGGGGCATTAGAAGGATGACATACATATGTTTACGGGGCTTTGGGAGTTTATTTAGTCTGCTAGGTCATTTTTGTATTGGAATAAAACTCTGAGGATTAATATAGACTTTTAAAAATGATTAAAGAGGGAAGTTTCCTATGGAAAAAGTTTCTTCTCACTCATTGCTAGACTACATTGTCTAGCCTACGCACACCTGATGTGACACTGAAATTTTACAGTAAGAAAGGTTAACCTACTAGTAGTACTAAGACAAGGGGAGGGGTTCCCCGCTCTGTAAGAGGTGGTGCCACACAGTGTTTCAGGAGCAGCTGCTGCTCTCTGAGAAGCAAAGACAGAGTCATATGCACTGGCAGAACGCTCAGCTCAGAGAGCAAGTTCCCCCACAGGAGGTAGAGGTGTCACCCTCATTGAAAAAAATGATACAAGAAAGCCATTCCCCACGGTGGCCCAGGGGAAGCGAGGCCTTTGAGGTGAACCAGATAAAGGGAGTCAGCTCATTAGATGGAGGTGGGGGAGGGACAGGTCTGCTGGCACCACCAGGCTGCCACTTGGGGCCATCCGGCTTATTGATAGGGATGTGTCACATCAGAGACTTTGCCACTTGGATCTGTTTCAGAACTTAGGTCCTAGTGTTTTTCAAGCAGTAGCAGAAAGATCAGGATTCAGAGAAAGGAAGTAGTGAAAAGTGTCCTAGACACAGATTCTTAAATTTTCTTTTTTTCATCTTATAGGCTTTTGACAATGACAGAAGAATAAAGGAAATGACAGAAGTGGGTTTTTCTTCTACTCCACAAACTACTTCTCTTTTTCCAGGATATTTTAGCTATGTGAAGGGGCCTTCTTTTGAAAGTGCATTATTGATATTCACAAAATAACAGGTGTGTTCTTACTTTGCAGGGAAAGAGATGTAATAGAAAAGAACTAAGAAGCCCGCCTTTAGCATCATTTTTAAATTATATTTTACTTTCAAAGTGTCTCTTATTCCTAACTAGGAACCTCCAACCCCTATAGTTTAAATCTGAGTCCTTGTAGACACAGAAAGCTACGAATACTCACATTCACAGAAAACTATGAATACTCACATTCACATAATTGTTTTATTCACGCTCCATGCAGTAGTTAAAATAAATTTACCCTCAAGGAGATTGTAGTCTCTGAGCAATATGATCTGCATAATAAAGAGACTTTTCCACAAAAAATAAATCTTAACATTAAACATTTTTATATTTCTGAGGTCTATCATGATAGAATGTTTGATCTATGAGTAACACAAAAATGAAGTAGTGAACATTGTCCCTTAAGTAGTCAGTTGAAGTTGATTTCATGGATTGCATCTAATGAAATAGGGGTGTACACAACAAGGACCAAGGGGCCTGGTTAGTACAGAGTCCCCCATGAGAGGTTTTGAAGGTGAGGACATGAAAATTACTCTTACTACATGAAGCACTGAAAACTAAAAGAGTCTTTTTAGAAGGATGGAGAGGGTTGCAGGGCTCTATAATGCAAGTGGTGAATTAAAAAAATTGATTATAGTGTTCAAAAACAAGAGAAAGTTTAGATATAAACAGAAATATTGATCTAGAGCTTCAAGGGACTTTGGCCTCATTTAGACCAAAGGATTCCTCTCACATTACATTTTGGGCCTTAGATGAGTAAATGGCTAGTGTAAGGTCACTAAGCTAGCCCAAGGCAGAGGCAGGACTAGAACCCAGGTTTCCTGATTTAAAGACCTGGGCTTCCTCTTCTGAAGACTATTAAATGTTTTAGAAACAAGGAAGTTTTTATATTTAAAAAGCTTAACAGGAATCCAAGATGTAAGATAGATGGCACCTTGCTTTACTTAAATAGGTGGGTAGGTAAGAGGAGATAAGGTGGAGGCTAGATGGGACGTATAGCCCACATGCCCACTATCTCTTTCAAGGCCCCTTAGAGGGCTTCCCAAACCCCTAAGACAATTGGACCCCCTGAAGTATAAGACCCTTTCTATGTCTTCTGTTCAAATGAAGAATAAACCAGAATATCTTAAGTAATAGCTTCTGAAAAGTATACAGCCTTGGAGAAAATAAAATCGTGTTAAAAATATGTTAACAATTAAGTAGTACCATATCATTCTGGAAAACTGTCATATATAAAATGTGTTTTTTATTTTACTTTCTTTGAATTTTCAATTAGTTTGTTATATTCAATCATTCATTCCTTCAGCTGATTCAACAAACACATAGTTAGCACTTATCATGTGCCTGTCCTTGGGCCAAGTACTTAGGAAATAAAGTCAAATAAAAGATTGTCTTGCCATCAAGAATCTGACATTGAAACAAGTCTATTGTTCAGGGTACTAAGTCCTGGGCTTGAAGTCAGAGAGGGTGTTCTCAGAACATAAAGAGGAATTCAAATCAGGAAAGTCTTCCTGGTGAAGGAGCTGCTTGGATAAGTATTTGAAGGATGTGAAGAAAAGAGCTGGGTGCCAAGACTAGAGATAGAGAAGACACTGTGTATTTGGAGGGCTTGCAAATCAAGACTGAACACAATGAGTATTGAAACCTAACTGAATAAGTTAATTGATGATAGGAGATTTAAGAATTAAGCTAGAGAGTGTCTAGAGTCAGTTTACTTTCCATAAAGGGATGAATAATAATAGCATTTATCTCCCAGTTATTCTGGGATACCATTGGCCAGGTTCCCGCCACCCCCGCCCCCGGGGTTTTTTTTTTTTTTTTGCTAAGCCTGACCCAAGGATATTTTTTTCATGGATTTTGAGAGAGAGTGAAAGGTAGAGGGAGAGACAGAAAGGTACCTACCCTTGACAGGAATGAAACCTGGGACCCTTCAGTCATGGGCTCACACTTGTATCCACTGAGCCAAACCAGCTAATGCCAGGTTCCTCTTTTATATAACCTCTCTCAGGTAATGAGAAACACAAATTACAACAAGATGATGGTATTTTTCATTTATCAGACTGGCAAAAATCAACAAGCTTATGTGGACAAGGAAATGAATGAAAAGGCACTTATACATTGCTGGTATGAATGTAAATTGCATAAATTCTATGAAGGTAACCTGCCAATATGTGTCTTACTAGTAAAATCATGCAAACCCTTTAAGATATTTCTCTTAGGAATTTATCCCATATATTCATATATCTGATAAATGTCATAGGTCTCAGCTTGTTATATAGGTAATATTCACTTATTGTTTAATATCATTTATGGTTGAAACTAAAAAGACACTAGAACACCATTTGATGGCTTTTGTCTCCTGGTGTTCTGAATCTTATAACTCACTCCTCATATTAAAGAATGCAAATTAGACTTAGCACCCAAAACAAGGAAATGCAGAAGGGTCAATGAGAAAAATCTATGTGGAGCAAAATCCATGTCTAGCATAGTGTCTACCACATAAAGGACATTGTTGCTCACCATTAGGTATTAGCTACAGCCAATAGGAATTATTCAGTGACTTTAAGCAGAAAGTGATTCAACCATCTCTAGGCTTCAGAATAATGGGCAATTGAAGAAGGAGAAGGTGGAAACAGGTGACACTGGTGGTCAGGAAATCAGTTGGAAGGTTATTAAAATTATATAGATAAGAAACTACAATATCAGGGACTGGGAGAAGGCAATGGACTGGAAGATAGTAAAGATAAAAAATTCTTCAATATGTGGACCTGACTGAAAGGAAGAGAAAGTAAGTATGAGAAATATTGATTTATATATATCCTAGATATACTCTGTAAGCAACCTCAATATTAAGGAGAATGTAATGGAATCAAGTCAATGGAGTGACATCCTTGCCAGCACATTTTTGCCTGGGCAGGAATTTTAGACTTCTACTCAGACTCTTTCTAGTCACCATGAAACTCACACTCACACCCACACATGCATGACATACATACATACATACATACACACACACACACTCACGAACTCACTCATGGACTGTGTTATCTCCTTGGTCTCCACTTCTATCAGCAGTGGCAGGGAGAAAGGTCAATGCACTTGTGACATCCAGCCATCAGCCCTAAATCCACAGGCCCTGCAACTCAGGAAGGAATGTCCTCCAAGTACCACCATGAACTGTTAGGCAATAGTTTTTATTTTGAGCTTGCCCTATTTCTAGGGTACTTCCAATGGCAGGCATCAGCTGTATCCACTCACCGTGAGAGTAATAATTCCACAACATTTGCAAAAGGTATAAAATATGACTATTAACAATCCACCCAACCCCCAAACCATCCCAGCTAGTCAGGAAATTATATTGATAATAAAATGAAAGAAAAAAGAGACTCATATTTATTTCTATTCTCAATCATGGTTTTAACACTATTCTCAGAAAATGTTGCACTGATTGCTTTCTATCTTTTAAGTTTCCACACGCCTCCTTGAGCTATTTCTCCAGGCTTTAACTGGCTCCAGACAGAGTATGTGTGGCAAGAAGGCAATGCTAGTCTCCCACCCAGTAGACCCTGGGGACACTTAAATAAGCCTTTGACCCCTAAACATTTGCATTCAAAATGAAATGTCTCCCTGAGCTAAGTTATGTCTGGAAATGTGTGGCTCACAAAACAGTAAAGCTACAACCAGACTGAGCCTCAAGGGGGCAATACACTTTGAGGTATTTGATCAAATTTTGCTGGTTGACTGACAGCTGGCCCGCTTCCAGGATTGAGAAGCAGCTGTCATGAGCGCAGAAGCTAGAGGAGAAAAAAAAAAAAACAACAACAAAAAAAACAAAACAAAAAAAACCAACAAAACATTTAGAACCCTGAGCAGCAGGGCTGGCCTCTTAGGCCTATGGAGCAGCCCTTTGATTCTGTCTGATTAGAAGGCTGCCAAGAAAACTACTGCCCCAAATAGCATTCTTTCATCAGCACTGGAAATGGATATTTCTTGGGCTAAGGATCTGCAATCTCGGAGTCTCCTGTCATAATGCAGAATCTCTGCAGGAGTCGCACTTTAGGCTGCAGATACTCCTTAATGCCTTAAAAGCAGGCTTCTCAGGTTGCTTTCTGGCATGATTGCTGCTTAGCCAGAGTGGGGAACTGAAGAGGCTATCACATAGAAGGTGGATGAAGGTGAAGGCTGGACCTCAGGCTGTTGCCTGGAAAGTGCAAACCAGTTTGAGACCCCAGACAGATAGGAGTTATACTGTCCCAAGAGTTGCCATCTGATTCATCATTTTGTTTGACCGTATAGTTCTGCCAAATGCACCTTTTAGCAAACACATCTAGCATACCCATGTTTATATTGCGGTTGGAGAGACTGTCACATTGATCCCTCCCATTACTTTTCCTAGAGTGATAGGGCAGTATTTTTTATTTTATTTTATAGGTTAAGAATCTGTGGTGAGAGAAATAAAGTGCTTTGTTTTGTTTTAAAAAGGATCTAATATATAATTTAGAAACAGTGTTTATAAAGAAATAGCCACAGGAAAAATCAACATCTATACTCCTCTCCCCCTACCTTGTTCCTGATACTTACATAGAAATGTTTTTCCCCAGAAAACAAAACAAACCACCAACAAAAAGCAAAACATTACCTTTAGGGGAAAGGAAGTCACATGCAAACTTCCCAAATGTTCAGGGAAAGAGTACCTGGGCCAGAGAGAAGGAGATGACAATAGACACACATTAATGGTCCTAGTAAAGGTAGGGTCTACACAATTCCAGGCTAGCCTTGGTGTGATCACAGTAGTCCTAGATACATTCTTCCCCACCAAGTAGAGCTGTTAGGAATTGTCTCCTTACACATGAATCATCAATGATCAGGCCTTGAGTCATTCCATTTGCCTTGGTTCCCATACTACTATAGCCAACCAGTGCTTTGTGTCTGGACACTGCTATAGACTATCTACTGTGGCCTTCTTCTATGCCTTGGATCAGTCAACATGATCTTTCAAATATATAAAGCAGACCTTGCTATTCCCCAGCTTAACCCTGTGTAAAGTTTCCCCACAGCTCTTAGAATAACACCCTATCTCTGGAATGTGGCCAGCAGTGACCTGTTTGTGTTTGTCTTCCTAGAGTCACCAGGGTACTTCTGGCCCCTCTCTCCTTGCCCAAAGCACTCCACACACGTTGGCCTTCTTACTTTCCTCGATTATGCCACACCTATTTCTTCTTCAGAGCCTACTTGTTCCTCTAGGCTTCAGCCCACCTTCCTTCTTATGACCAAGCTCTCATTCTGAGGCAGGTCTCATCTCCTCAGAACTAATGCTGACTCTTCTTAAGTGGATTACACTATCCCCACCATTACTCTCTATCAATTCCCGATCTTTTCATTCAAATATCTATCAATATTGTAAGTAGATATTCATGTATGTGTTTCTTGCTTAACTTGTTTAACTTGACCTAGACCAGGGGTCCTCAAACTATGGCCTGCGGGCCACAGGCAAATACAAATATTGTATTTGTTCCCATTTTGTTTTTTTACTTCAAAATAAGATATGTGCAGTGTGCATAGGAATTTGTTCATAGTTTTTGTTTTTGTTTTTGTTTTTTTAAACTATAGTCTGGCCCTCCAACGGTCTGAGGGACAGTGAACTGGCCCCCTGTTTAAAAAGTTTGAGGACCCCTGACCTAGACTGTATCTCTCTGAAGGTAGGGATTCTTGTCTAATTAATGTACTTCTTCTTATCCAGTGCCTAATACAAGCTTGGCATATCTTAGTTATTTAACTACTAGAAGCCCGGTGCACGAATTCATGCATGGGTGGGGTCCCTTGGGGTGGCTTGTGGGGATTGGGTAAAAACTCACAGTCCAACACAGCCTAAAGCTCCTACCTGCTGCTCCCACTCATCCTGGCCCTACTGCACCTGCCAGGCTCATGCCCAATCAGTCCAAATGGGAGATGCTCGGGCCGCCACAGCAGAGTTTGCCAGCCGTGAGCCCTGTGTCTGGTGCCCTCCTGAGGGGAATGGCCTGTGGGATCAGGCCAAAACTGGCTCTTCGACATCCCCCAAGGGTTCCTGGATTGTGAGAAGGCACAGGCCAGGCCGAGGGGCCCCACCAGTGCATGATCGGGGTCAAAAAGGGACAACTAGAGGGCTCCAGGGCGTGTCTGGCCCACCTCGCTCGGTCCCAATAGGCCGGACCCCAGCAGCAAGCTAACCTGGTCTGTGGGTCTGCCCCCTGGTAGTCAATGCACATCATAGCGACTGGTCGACAGGTTGACTGTCTGCCCCCTGGTGGTCAGTGCATGTCATAGTGAGCAGTTGAGCAGCCTTAGTATATCATTAGCCTATTACACTTTGATTGGTAAGTTGACCGGACACCAGATGACCAGACAGTTAGTATGTTAGGCTTTTATTATATAAGATTTGGTAAATGAATGAATCATCTCTGCTTTTCTAAACAGCTATTCTTTGTGTTGTTTGGTCAAGTTACAAAGAGTTAAGTAAAACAAAGTATGGTGGACTGCTGTCACAGACTGAGCAATAAACCAAGATGTTAGAATTATTTTTCTCAAATTTTGCATGTTATAGCCAATTTAATACAGATTCTTATTAGCTTACATCCCACAACCAAGCACAGTAATTTATATTCTGCTCCTTTGTTCTGAGTTTTGATCTGTGACAGTTTCAGATAAAAGAAAAGGAAATTAAGAGAATAGAAGAGGCTGGATGAGAGAATAAAAAACCACTTTTTCCTTACCAGTCAGCAGTTTATAAATACCTTTAAGATGTATGATTTTCAATATAAATAGTATAAAATAAAATAATGTATGGCTTTCAAAAGTTCTTCATTTTAAAATTGCCAACAAAAGTTAATGTCAAATTTTCTAAATAAGTCAAATGTAATTCTTAAATATGTATTTATGTCAATATCTGTGACTCTATGTTTATATAATGTCTTATTTTGTATAAAAGTGTATTTTCATGTATCAGGTTTGTTACAGTGGAGTAGAACTGCAACCAAAAAGAGTAATATGGGATTTTACGGAAGCATGTTTGACCGTGGCTCTTTATCCTGTTGCTTGACCGTTGCATGATCTTGAACTAGTAAGTTTGGAATAACTCTGAGTTTCAGGTTCCTGTGAGTGCTCAGAATGCTCTAGTTGCCCTCCTTCACTCAATCCATCCACTGGGGATATTCACCAGTGAGTGTTTCCATCTGCCTCATAGAGTTACTGTGAAATCTAGATATATGATCATGTAGAAACAAACAAACACGCCAATGCCTGGTGTATAGTGGGTGCTTAATAAAGGCTAATTCAATTTAAATATAAGTCTCTTCCCACTTTTCAGGAGTTTTTAATTAGCCCCTCTGCTAAGCATCAGCTCTATCTCTCAGTAAATACAGCCATGTGTTTGGATTCCTTTGGGACTCTGTATTCTTAATTGGGTAGTTCAGCCCAAGGTTCAGTATAAAAGCTGGGATTCTACAATCAAAGTATAGATCAATCAACAATTAGAAGAAAAATAATTAATGGCCGGCAGTGGTTTTGATTATACAGCTGCAGGCGTGCCGGCTTCGCTGTCTCTGACATCAGATTTGCCCATCTGTGAGTGCTCAGCACGCTCTAGTTGTCCTTCTTCACTAAATCCATCCACTGGAGATGTTCACCAATGCAGTTCTTTCACAGTGTATTTCATCTCCAGATGAGTGGGAGGGGAAGCAGACCTGTGCTGTCATTGTTGGGTGTTTCAAATATAAGGAGAGCTTCAGTGATGTGCTGTGCCACATTGGAACACACATACATTTCAACAGGGCCAGTACGATCCCCAAAAGGGTAAAAAACATCCTAGCTGTTATAATTATTTGTGGTCCACAGTATATAAAAGATACGCAGTGCATTATTGTATTAAAATTTCATGGGGGAGGATTGTTTAAAAAGGCTCATGGGGTGGTACTATAGATAATATTGGAAAGACTTGGAAGCACTGCCTTAGAGGAATATCCTCTACTTTTGGGATGCTCCCTTTTTTAAAAGTTATGCATGAGAATAGCTCCTTACAGAGAGTAGAAGTATACCATACCTATGGGTTGGCTCCCCTCTCCCTTTGAGTTATTGCAAGAGCAGAATCATTGATGTCAGGCTGACCTGCATTTGAATCCTGGGTCTGCCACGTCCTAGCTGTGTGAACTTGGACATGCTAATTAATGTCTCTGTACAGTGACACTGACTGTCATTGCACTGAAAATGCAGGGCTACGGGAGGGATTAGAGGTAGCAGTGTCCTGTGTCTGGCTCAAGATAGGCATGCAGTAAATAGTTGCCATAGTTATATTCATGAGTGCTGTGGCCAGGGGTAATGAGATTGCTAGGAACCAGCAGCTCTGAGTCCTGTAGGGGGAGTAGCCTTGGGTCATGCAAGGTGGGAAAAGGTGCTATGAACCTGGACTTGCCTCTTCCCCTTGCTATTTTCCCTTGTGATTTAGTCTTAGCATAACTCCACAGCTTCTGGCCATGGAATGACTTTGTTACTCTGAAATAATTATGTTTTACCATTCTTTCCTCTGGGCCTATAACCTTGCCACTGTGCTAGTTTTATAATTGTGGTGTTTCTGTATATCGCATGAGGATATTATTTGCAGCACTCATTCCCACCCAAGGCTGTAGCAGAACAATATTTCAGCCAAGAAAAGTCATCACAATGAATGAGGGGGCTGTGCTAGCATTTCCCGTGTAGTCACCTGAGAATTGGAGCAGTGCCGATCTCCCAGACTTCTTCCACAGAATGATTTATAGAGGACACACATAGCATAGCAAAAAGATATATTTCATGCTTAAAAGGTTAATTCTTGATTTGATTTGTTTTAGCAGTCCTGGAGATTCAGTGGAGGACAAGGAAGACAAAGAGAGGAATTACAGGGCTCCTGCTCTTCAAAAAGAGTAATGGGAAGAGATAAATAAGTGCATGCAAAGAAATATTTGATGTTCCTGTAAATATATCTGTTTAATTTTCTCATAATCCTCCTCCAACACTACTTTCCTATAGCACGTCTTTCCTGCTCAGGTCCCAGGCATTCTTTCTTTCCAATATCATTTATTTCTAGTTTCTCTTAAAACACATCCATTTTCACAACTAGATCTTGTTGAAGGGTGAAAGAAGAGGAAGATAGAAGTAGGAAAGTCAGGAGATGTGAAAAATTTGTATATGTAACATAAGGAAGATATTCCACATTTATAGCCAAATACTTTCAAATGCTTTCTTTTAAGCGTCAAGAATGATGTGTACAAATTTCCTGCAGAAAGATGTGTGCACAAATGCCTTCTGTGAATTTCAGAATGCATTTCTCAAGAGCTAGTAACAATGATAACAGACTTAAAAAATAGAACATGCTGTTACAACCACCACTAATATTTTATTTATGTGTTTATTTCCTTGTGCAGGAAAGTAATGGTACCAGTGGATATGCTGATTGTAAAAAGATCACTTTTTCCCCCTAAAAGGCCAGAAGTCGGGCTATATATTTTCACAGAAATACGGCAGTAACCTCACATCTCTACAGAATTTTTCAGCCCCCTGGTTGTCACATATATTTTCTCAAAACGTGCATTGTTGCTTCTGTGAATCCAAATGAAGACAGCAAATCAGACACCCACACTTTCTTATGGTAGAGGAGGAAGAAGAATTTTTTTACCTAATTGAAACTGTTGGGAGGAATCAATTTTGGAAGCCAAATAGAATTTCCTGGCTTGGAATTAGGCCAAGATATTGGAGCATGTTTCTCCCCTCACCGTAAGTCTTAGAAAAAGGTCCACTGGGAGGAAGCAGACAGGGAGGAGTTTAACATCATACTTGAAAGCTCAAGTACATATCTGTTTCACTGTCCGTGGTGTCCTTTACTAGTGAGCAGGCATCATCCCACAGTGTTCCTTTCCGAGGAAAGCTGATGCAGCAGCCTGAAGCCAGTTTTTCTGTTTGGGCACCAGGATGTCAGTGGCAGGGCCTGTAGGAACAGCCTGGAGACTACTTTCAGGTACATCTCCAGTAAGCAAATAGAAGCACCATCCATTCATAGAAGCATCTGCAGAATCATCTGAGCTGTTTGCATACAGATTGCTTCTAGGGTGGCTCTACGCACAAACTTCTAATTCATGTATACTCCCCTTATAATCTCTGATGGTAGCTTTTGAAATCTTTGGAGACTGAAAAAAAAAAGTCTGGTTCTCTCTGACTCTCTCTCTCTTTCCATCTACTGAATTATCATTGTGAATACTCTCAGTGGTCTAATAGGTTTAGATTTCTTAAATAAATAATCGAGAGAAAAATATAAAGGCTTTTGTTTGGGAGCTTCATGGTGGTAGGCTGACTAATGCTCTTGTGTTATTACTGACAAAGTCAGCCTCGCACACTTGTACTCCACCTTTTCTTAATCATGCCTGGGGCTAAATCCTACTTAGGCCACTTGCTAGCCTAAGGCCCTGAGAAACCATTTCACCTTACTGGCTCTTAGATTTTTCTTCTATAAAATGGTAATCATGAGACTACATCCTCTGTCTGATGGTTGTGAGAATTCAATGCAATAATATATGGAATATGCTGAATACAGACCTGGTGCATAGCATATTTCATTATAATTATTTATTATATTATTCATATTTATTTATGAATTATTTTTATTACTAGCATAAATTTATAGGCCCCCTTGATCTTGTTCCTGCAAGGCTGCCTTGCATACAATTTTAAGGAAGTTTAGGGGTTATCTAGGACACATTTACCAATGTTACTAAAGTAACAGTCATCCACAACCTACCATGAACACTGCTATAGAAACATTAAGGACAATTAGATGTTTTAAACTATGTGTGAGATATCAATTTCAGTGAGTGTAGGATCCTACACCAGTGGTCAGCAAACTGCGGCTCACGAGCCACATGCAGCTCTTTGGCCCCTTGAGTGTGGCTCTTCCTCAAAATACCATGTGCAGGCACACATGTACAGTGCTATTGAAACTTCGTGGCCCATGCGCAGAAGTCGGTATTTTGTGGAAGAGCCAGACTCAAGGGGCCAAAGAGCTGCATGTGACTCGTGAGCCGCAGTTTGCCGACCACTGTCTACACTGCTTCCCCTCCAACACAGTTGTTCTTCATACCTGCTCCTTTTTCAGAGTGAAAAATGTCCTTTCTCCTGTATGCGAGTTACTGTTCTCAGAACAATTATCCACTCATTTGCCAGTGAATCTGAATTGTTCTCTAGTCATTGTCAAAGTCCTGCATTTCTCTTCCCACCATTTCCCTCCAGCCTCTCCCTTCTCTAGCCCCACTGTGATGCCTTAGTTCAGCTCCTAAAAGGATTTCTTTACAGGTTATGAAGTCCTTTTGTGTTCCTTGCCATTTCAGCTCAGATATGCAAATAAATTATATCCATCCGAACCAGGTTCTGAGAATGAGGTATCTCAACCTCAGCTTAAAGAGGAGGCAAGCTGAAGAAAGAAACATTTACCAACTGCTATGCACATCCATCAGATGCTAGAGCTTTGTGGCTTTTAAAATTCTTTCAAACTAAAAATTATCCAGATCACTTCTCCTCACAACTGGAATCCAAACCTTTTCACTAGACACCTGATGACTTTTAAAGATTACAGCTCCATAGCTCTCTGACTATAGTTCTTACCACAGCCTCAGGTATACACGTATACACGCTGCTTTAGTCACGTCAAACTGTTTTGCCTTGGACATGACATGCTCCCGCACAAGTTCATGAATTTGTATATCCTGCTATCTAGAAAGACTCATTTTCCTGAATCTACCTCATAAGTTCATTCTTTGAGACACTCTTCAGGAGTCTCCACCTTCAGAGAAACTTCCTATACTCCTCAGATATAGTCTGGCTCCCCTCTTCTCTGCCTTTGAAACACCTGAATTCCCATCTATTATTATACAGAGTTCATTGTCTTATTACTTACATATCTCCCACAAAATGCTGAGAGTTACTAGAAGGGCTCAAAGTTTTACAATTTCTCTGTATATTCATTGTATGGTGGTTAGGGTTTATTGACTAAAAGAATAAAAATTAAAGTGGACAAGGGATGGACCTCTCTTTTCAGGATTTCCTGACGATTCCACTCACTGGCTGTTGCCTTCTCCACAAATCATTCTGACTTGGGACACGTTTATGATTTACCCAAACATATATAAACTGAGTTAATGTTAATGTGTTCCTACCACAACCAGTCTGTCTGCCTACTGTTTAACAAGAGGGAAAGCCCATGGGACAGGATGAAAGGCCAAAACACAGGGCTGAGCTAGACCTTCCTATGGATTCAGTTCAACCTTCAGCTTATCAGGACCAAGAGGAATTAAGTTTCAGCATCTCTCAGCCTCAAATATAATACCCATAGCTACTTTTTTGTTTTACTGCCGTGGGGGGATGTGATGAAGAGCAAACCCAATGCCTCCATTAGCTGATGTTGTTTATCTCATTTTAAAGAAAGCAGGAAAAGTATTTGTTGCAGTAAATGGGAAAATACAGCATGAATTAAGCTTAAATAAAGAAAAACTTTTGCTGGAGTGATCCAAATGGAATGGCAGATGATATCTCTTCTAGTGATGTGTGTCTAGAAAAAAAAAAAAAAAGAAAGAAAGAAAGAAAGCAGATCTGAAGACACTCTCCTTAGTTATTAAACATTTGTGGCACTTTTCTCCTTCCTCTCATTATGGCAGTAAATTACACAACGTGAGAGCCCAGTCTCAGCCTCCCAGAAGTAGCTTCCTGCTGCCTCCCTAGTCACAACCACCCAATTAGTCACCATCTGAATGACTACACACCCACAGGTCTAGTTAAAAAACAGTTTTCACCTCAAGAGTAATTCACAGCAAGAAATGTTCCTCTCCTCACCATGACTTTTCAGAATGCCATTGCTACATGGAGAATAACACAGGGTGGTGCCTACTCTTGGCATTCATCTTATTCTGGAGATTGGCAAAATTTGGAGGAAAGTGAGGTTAGGGGTGGGCTGGCAATGTGCCTTCAGTCTCACCCTAGGTCTTCAACCAGTGCATGTGGGCATTCCAACATTGTGTTTTGTGGATGCAGGAAGAATTGAGTAGATGTGGAGAACACAGAAGGGGAAAGCTAAAAATGAAGGTAAATCTTTAAAAGTGTGTTTTAATGGTACCCATCCATGAACAGAAACATGAATGATTATGCATGCAAAATGCAAAGACACAGAGGCAGGAAAACAGGATGTGAGTTCCAGCTTTCCAAAAGTAATTTCCTGCTTTCTAAATATTTCACCTTGAGAAAGTCATTTAACTTCTCTGATGCTCAATATTTTCTCATATATAATATGAAGACAATTATACCTCCTCTGTCTTCCTCATAGGGTTATTATGAAGATTAAATGAGAATGCACAGACATAATAATAGTGCATTTAAACTATAAAGAGCTAAGCAAGTACCATGGATTTTTATGATTCTCCAATACAAAGCCTCACCACCTGGTACTACTTATAATAATAGAATTTAAGAAGACCTACGATACCACCTAGTAACATACTCCAATGAGCAATGGAAATCAGCCTCTGTATAGACCCAGCCAGTGGCGGGGACGAGGGGGAGCGATAATTCCCTTTTTTATGAAATAGCACTTCCATTATTAGACTCTTTAAATATTGAAATGTGGTTCAATACCAATACCATTTAATTTAAGAAATGCTTTCATTTTTTTACACTTACTAATACCAGAAGAGGACTCTACTGAGAAGCTTACATATAGAATCTAATATAGTTATAGTTGCCTCAACAATCATAATAAAGTGCATCATTTCCACTATTTCAAATATGAGAACACTGAGGTTTGGAGGCTTAAAATCATTCACCTGAGATCACACATTAGTGAGAGATATAAGCTTTTTAGATTGTGACAAGCTCAAAGGAACAAATAATGCTGTAGCTCCAGGGGTCTGATGAGATGTTAAGAGAGGTATTTAATTGTTCCTTTCTTCTCTCTGTTGCCTTCATTTCAGTGTGAACTTACCAAAATGTGCCTGTGTTTCTCTTCCAGCACTTATAAAATCAGAAAAATAATACTTGCTAGGAGCCACAGAGGGATGCCTGAACAATTTAATGAGTTAATATTTGTAAAGAACATTGTGGCTCTTTAATAAAAGCATGTTGTAACTGAGAACTAAGTATTCCATTACTTGAGTGGGTAGGCAGAGAGTTCAATAGTAACACTATAGCCTGGTTTTTAGTTTGGTTTTAATAATACCATTGTATTAGGTTAACAGAGAACAAAGCACCCGCAGGAACACAATCCACGCAATTAGAAAAACTGAAATAATAGAACCATGGGATGTTGTCTGTGATTTGTGTTGTTCGCAGGCTATTGATGCTTAATCCATAGATATCTTTTTTCAGACCTGTCAGTACCCCGAGTTGTATACTATCTTGGGAGTCAGGAGAGAACACATGTAAACACATGTGCTGCCTGACCTTTCAGTGCAGACTAGACCAAATGCTTCTCTCCTGCTCTGGCTCCCCAGCTTCCTACTGGCCTTTGAAGCTGTCGTGAAGCCAACCCATTACAGTCATACAGGCAGTAGGTTATAACAGAGTGCAGATAACTAGGGGACGTGATCTATATTCAAGAACTGGGCTTACATTTCATGTCAAACTGAGATCAGAGTCTCTTCTAGCTTTTAACATTTAGGTGGAAAGAAGCCATTGTATTATTTCCTTTCTGCCTTAAAAATCAGAACTCTTGCCTGACTATTTTAACGATGACAAAAAATATGTTAAGGGAGGTTGTCCCATATGTAGTTCGCCATGGCTCCTGCTATTTCTCTGTTCAATTATCCTTAAGGTTAATATAGACAGTTCATTCTAAGGACATGTCCTTCTTGCTTCAGAAAAACTTAGAATTAAGAAGTTATCTATTTGGATAAGACACCACCAAAGCAATCCAGGCTTCATATTCAGCTTGAACTCACCTAGTTTATCCTAAAATTCACTGAAACAGCGACAACAATAATGGTTGTGTAAGGAATAGTTATAATAATAAAATTTAAGACAGAGGAGAAATGGGGATATTTAAGTAAGAATATGTAAAAAGTCTTTCAGTGCCTTTTAATTTTATGACTTTTCCAATATTATATAGAATCCTGGATATTAAATATTAGATAAAATATACAAAAGAACAAGATCAGAAATGACATAACATCTTCAAAAGGCACTAAGAAGTTACATTTTCTTTCAAAATAGAATCAGAAAGCTTGTTAAGCATCTATTATTTGCCCAGTAAATAGTAGAAACCACAAGCATTCAGATTTACAGATATTAGCATATGGCAGAAAATAAATTATTTACAAAAAGGGGATAGAAAAGAAAAGCATTACCCAATGTGTAATGTTTTATTTATGAAAGCAATTAGAAGTAAATATGACAATGCTAATACTTATTCACTTATTACTTCTGCATGGTGGTGAAAGTTTGTTATATAGACTTGGCAATACCTCCTACATAACTGGAAATATAGAACTAGTGTTCAGTTGGTAAATAGGATGAGCTACTTCCTTTGGAGACACCCTTCTATTTTCTATTATTGTAACTTATCTACCAACATGGTAGTCACCATTACATAACTCCTAGGGATTTAAAGCCAATGAAACAACTGTCTATAACTAAAAATGACATGTTTGCCTATCCTTAAATTTACTCCAAACCTACACGTGGTAGTCATATAATTCTAATTATTTATTTATATTGACCTTTCTTTAAGAACTAAACTCTTCTCCATCTTGTATCTTTTCTTTGACCTGTGGGCGATTTTGAAGAGGGAATATCCTTCTCCATAAACTCTGCTACAAAGGACGATCAGGTGGATCTGTCTTCTTTTATTCTGTGCATTTTTCTTTTGATACCTTAACGTCAAAGTTTCCATGTGAGAGAATATAAGGTATGGATCAACAGATTTGGGGAAAAATAAAAGTAGAATAATCTCTTATTTTTCTGTGTTGAAATTAAGAGAACTGATTTCTATTTCTGACTCATCCACTACTTTGCGAGTGATTGTAGGCAGGCGACTTCACTTATTTAGGCTATAGTTTTATCAGCTATTCTAATAAAGATGTTGGACTAAAAGCTAGCCAGATTTTTTAAAACTCTGATATTATTTGATTTCCACAATATTTAGAGTAGACTTTGTTGAACAATCAAAAAGCAAGCCTAGTTTTGAAGACAAATGTTAGCCACAGAAAATACTACTCCCAGGGTCTAGGTTTGGCTTCTATAAACCGATATTAAAATTTTTAAAATAACTAGCTCAATTTAACTATATTTTCAGCTTTTTGAGATGAGAAGCCATGGACATATCATTTAATCCTCCAGCAACACCACAAAGTAGGTAATACTTTACATATTTTACATTTGAGAAAGCAGGTTTTCAAAGTCATGACCTACTTCAAGTCCCACAGCTGAGAAATGGAACTGCTGGGATTTGAGTCCAGATTTTTATCATTGTTGGATGGATCAAAGATGAATGGGTACAACAGGACACTTTGTTAGGGCTAAAGTTTTTCTATGACTACTCAAAGGCATATTTCTGTTGTATGAAGGCACAGAAAGGATGAGATAATCCCTAACATCTATCACTGGAAGAGAATCTAGCCTTGAAACTAATATCCTGAGACTACACTGAAAAAGCCAAAGGAAGCAATGGAAACCATCAAATTCATAAAAGTAATATTTTTATTATCACCTTTTTTGCAATGACTTAACAGATTCATAATCCCTGGAGAAAAATGAAACAAAAAATGCCTAATATCACTAAATATACTTTTCAGTTATCCAAGCAGAATGAAATATTAAAAAGCTGAGGACACAGGACTACTTGTTAGGAACATCAATATGAGTATAAACTAGAGGCATCGGAAGAAAATTAAAGATAATAAATCCTGAGTAAAATTTCTGGTCAGAAGAATATGCAGTCCAGTAGCTAAGAATAAAACATTGAGCTATAGACAGAGGCACACTGAGTAAGATACAGCAGCTAAGATTTCTACAGCTTCAGCTTTATTCTTTGAAAACTGATTCAGACTCAATTCTACATAAAGTATTTTATATGCATATTATGCTCAGGGATTATTAAAGCAAGAACATGATATACACAATTGACCCTTGAAAAAACATGATTTTGAACTGTGCAGGTCCACTTATACATGGATTTTTTTCCAATAAATATACAATTAGCTCTCCATATCCTCAGATTTTGCATCCATAGATTCAACCAACCATGGATCAAAAACAATATTTTCTATCCATGGTTGGGAATCCATGGATGTAGAGGGCCAACTGTATGAATTGCTCTATGTACCATTTTACATAAGGGACTTGAGCATCTACAGATTTCGGTATCACCAGAGGTTTTGAAACCTATTCTCTGTGAATACCAAGGGACGACTATATTACAAATTTTATTTATTAACTCATTCCAAGGAATTATTATAATACCTATTTAATTATATTTTATGTTGAAAAAGACACTCTATATCTAAATAAAAGCTGTAGCTGTTTTTCAAATACTTCAACATTCAAAGATGAAGGATTAACCAAAGACCTTAACATGCATACTAGAAGCCTGATTAATGAAATTGGTGCACAGCGGGGCGGGGATCCTTCAGCCTGGCCTGTGTCCTCTCGCAATCTGGGACCCCTTGCTCCTAACTGCCACCTGCTCACTCCTTACTGCTTGGCTCACCACTCCTTAGTGTTGCCGGAGGTGGGAGAGGCTCCCTCCACCACAGCTGCACTCGCCAGCTGTAAGCCTGGCTTCTGGCTGAGTGATGTTCCCACTGTGGGAGCACGCTAACCACCAGAGGGCAGCTCCTGCATTGAGCGTCTGCTCCCTGGTGGTCAGTGTGCGTCATAGCACATGGGCTTTCCGGTCATTCCGGTTGTTCCTCAGTAAAGGTCGCTGAGCTTATATATATATATATATATATATATATATATATATATAGAGAGAGAGAGAGAGAGAGAGAGAGAGAGAGAGATATGCATAACCCATGGACATAGACAATAGTGCCGTGAAGGCCTGGGGAAGGGGCGCAGGTGTGGGGTGGAGGAGATTAACGGAGAAAAAAAGGAGACATCTGTAATACTTTCAACAATAAAGATAATTTTTTTAAAATGAAAATATCAAGCATTTATATATCTTTTATGAGCTAAGCATATTTTTATATTTTTAGATATATTAATTTGTTTTCTAATTTCTAAACAACTCTGAATTTTTCATACCCATTTTATCGATGGAGGAACTGAAGCACAAAGATAGTAAGAAACTTGTCCAAAGTTACACTGCTGGGTAGTGATGAAATAGACTGAATCATAGGGAGAATAATTTTAGAGTTTCTGCTCTTAACCACCACTTGGCTGGGTGTTTGTAAGGTCAAAGCTCTCTGTTTTAGGGCACTTGGTCAAATATTTTGGGGACCTGGTGAGGAAAGCATAAGGTGTGGCTTGGTGAGATAAGTCAAGATAATGAAAAAAAATAAGACAATGAAGATATTTACTGAAAGTAAGCTATATGCAAAGAACTTATTTAAAAACTGAATATAGGTTATGATAAATACAGGTATATAGATATAGATATATTCCATTCTTATCTCAAGGAATCTTATGTTTAGAAATTGTCTAATTTCTCTAGTTTTAGATTTGCCACTCAAGACTACATTATTATAGAGTTTTGCATTTGTTTATACAATTAGATGCAAAAATATGCTAATGTATTATTAAGACGAAGATTATAATTACATTGGAGTCAGAAAATTCTCTGTTCAAGTTCCCAAAGCAGCCATAATTCTTTTCTTTGAAAATATCAGTGAAAATACATATTCTTAAAATTTGTTCTCCTGTGGTGTTAAAAGCCTAAGCACAAAAGAAACTTGCGGTAGTATCTGAGAAATAGAGAATAAAGTGAAAAACCTAAACACCCAGAAATTTCACTATTTTAAATAGTTTGAAACCTTTTTAAAAAGAAAAATTAATTAATAGTTGATGAAAAGCCTATTGGAATGTAAAATATGTTAAAATTCAATAATGCAAGGTGTTAATAACTGAAAAAATAATTTCAAAGATCTATAATTTGGGACTTGACTGAAACCCTCGAGCTATAGAGTTGCTATTAAAATGCTAATAAAGAATAGTAATGTTTGTAATTAGACCAAAGCTTTAATACCATTAATCCCAATACAGCTATTCATTTTCAAACTGTTAAGGATCTATGGCTATTTTCAGGACTCAGTGATTTACATTTGTATTTCCTCTGTTTCAGGCCCACCATTTTGGCAATCTAGGAATTGTTCAGTTAACTCTATTTAACATTCTGATTTGATCGGGTCCAGTCTCAATACACACACACACACACACACACACAGCTAACATAAATATGTTTGGGTGTTCTGTAGTTATAAAAAGTACAACAAATATATGAGCTTATTTATGGTATGACCATCAGAGCAGAATAACAGCACATTAAAAATCTCCACTGGTAAAAAAACAAAAACAAAAAAATCAAGACTTACAATTTGTAATTTCCATTCTTTATTCTTTCTTTATGGTATTTTTATAATGGTCACTCTCTAAATCCTTGATAGTTATTTAAGTAAATATGTGTTCTTTCATCTATCTATCTATCTATCTCTCATCATATATCCATCCATCCATCATGAAATCTTATGTTTATGACAATGGAGTGAAATAATTAACTGGAGGATATCAGAAAGAATAATTTAACTTAAGAATTATAAAGAGAAGGCATTTCTAAAATGTACCACTTATATCTGTGCCAGGCAATAAGTATACAAAGAATTCCTGATCATTCAACATGCATCTAGGACATCATCCTGCAAAATGAAAACCACAATGACACAGTTGAGTAACTGGTAGAAATGACTTGTGTTGCTCCACTGCAACATTTGAATATTACTATTTTGTATAACTAAGTGTTAGAAAGGTGTCATTTAGTTTATTAAATCTCATCAAAATTTGTCAGACAACACCCTAAGAAATTGGATAATAAATATAATATGTACAAACAAACATTGTAAGGATTATGCTATCAGACCCAGACCTTTAGACTCAAGTAAATGAAAACTCTGAATTCCGTGAATTAAGTCTCTAGCTAAGAAAAATGAGGCAAAAAGAAGAAGTTACCTGAAGATGGAGAGTAGAGAAACCAAAATAGAATAGTTACCTGTCCCACATATATGACTTTTTCCAGGATAATACTGTTTTAAAAGGAGGAACGGCAACTTACCTAAGGAGAGAATGAGAAAAAAAATAGATTACCATAAGATAATTTTTAAAACATCTTATTCTTAGAAGAATCATGACATATTCTTGATAGGCAGAGCTAGGTCTGTATACATAGATAAATTACCCAGGTTCACAATATGCTCCCATTATAATATTCTAGTCCCTAAATCCCTTTAAATGGCCCCTGATTCTCTGATCTATGGCCTGCTTTTTCCTATCCACCCTCTTTTCACACCAGTATTTAGAGGCATCCCCTTGACTTAACTCCACTAATACTTAACTGGTCCTCAAATATGGATAATGTCATTCAAAAATAAAGAGTTAGAAAATTTAGACCAGATTCCAGACTTTGCCTCTAACTAGAGTGTCACCTTTATCAAGACAAGCCATCTGTGAACTGAAGGTGGTCACATAATTAAACTTAAGTCTGCTTCTAGCTTCAGGATTCTAAGCTATTGAGAAAAGGCAGCCAGAGTGGCCAAGAGAAATAATTTCTAAATAAAACATTAGATTTAACAGATCTCAGTTGGAATAAAATTTGGGGGAGAGCCTTTTCCCATGCCAGTAGCTTTTTTTTAGTCCCTAAGATTGGCTATTTTTTTTGTGTGGACAAGGCTGATTAGGCAGCCAAATTCTGGGCTTACAAAAGCTTATGAAAGGCTTTGAACTGGGATTTATTCAAATGCAAAATCATCTGTGAAAGACAGAAGACTGGACTGAAGAAGAAGATGGGAATGTGAGATGAACTGAGATGACATGGTAAAAGGGATGTAGTTGCCCAAGATCATTTTAAAACTTCTAAATTCAAAGGCCAACACTGTTCAGTGCAGTTGTCAGATGGAATACCTCTCAGCACATACAGGAAATTTGTGCGCCCACAAGGATACCTAAGCAGGTAAACCATTGTGCTGGGAGCAGGCCGAGGGCTGGCTCTCCCAGGAAGGTGCTGTGGTGGTTGCAGAGTCCCCAGTGCAACCTCCATTTCCTAGGGAACCAGCTTGGAAAATTCTCTAGGTGCACAACCTTAATGTTTCTCCTGCTGGAAGCTGAAGTGTTCATTTTATGCATTGACTAATTTATGAGTTTAGTGAGAAATTCTTTGTAAAATAAATTCTAGAAAAGAGAGAGAACCTGAAAATGAATTCCCTCTGCACAACATGTGTGTATGGTCCCATTAGTAGTCGCACAGTGGGCAATCGATTAGGGAGGGAAAAATGGCTTTTTTTATGGTAATGGATTTTGAGCCTCCTGGTGATAATTTATTTACTAGAAATTTTGCAGAGCTGGCGAGCACACTGATGAAAACCCTCTGAACATGTTCACTTAAAAAGAGGAAAAAAAGTGTCTTGGCTTATTTTTGAAAAATACTGTTATTAAATCATTGGAAACATATTGATAAAATATGCCTGAAAGCTATAGCCCTGTAATTTATAATACAAATTACATTGCTATTGACAAATGGCAATTTTATCATGAAATTAACTTTAATAATTTGAATTTCTCTGTTTTTTTTTTTCTTCTTTTTTTTTTTTTTTTTAAGAAAACTCTTATAAAACATTCAGTAATTCTGTGCTGGGCTAGTCAGCAGTGCAGGCTTTCTTTAAAAGCAGTTCCCATCCCCTTTGTATTTCTTTGTATAGCTTTATTCTACCCATCTACAGACCAAAGTGTAAAACCACGGTCTTGTCACCCTGGCGTCCAACCCCTCGAGCATCCTGAGATCAAAGGGACTTCTGTACCTAAAATATCCTTGATATGGGAAGGGAGAATGGCAGCTTAACTCAGTTCAAAGAATGTGGACTTCAGTATCAGAATGGCACGTGTTTCTATTTCCCTTCCACCACTTACTGGCTCTGTGACATTGTGTAAATAACATTTCTTCTCCGAACCTCAGCTCCTTTACTTGTAAAATGCAGAAAAGTAACACCGATTTTAGAAAATGTGTGGTAACGCACACGTGCCATATGCTTAAGTTTATACTTCAAATCCATTCAGCCCATGTCCTACAACCCCCTTCAAACAACGGACATTCCAGGAGCTGGCATTTCTTTACATTTTCCTTTGGGGAACCTCTATTTTTGACTCTACTCAGAATGTAGGAGTGTTCACTAGCAATTATACATCCATTTCTTTATACACATATGAATAATTTACTCCCTGACTTGGGAAGCACATAAATACTGGGCAGTAGAAAGAAATAAATTAGAAATAAGTTATTCATAAAGGCTCTTTTCTGGTTGGCTTTGTTAATATCTGGCTATGAAACTGTTATAGCAATGGAGCAGGGATAGAGCAAAAGGATATTAAAGGCTCCTGACTTTGGAAACCCAGGGATTTTATGAAATAATATTAGAGCCTATCAAAAATATAATATAGGACAGAAAGAATTATTTACAGAATGTATTGAAAAGATAAATGAAGCATAAGAATATAAGGACCTAACCATATATTCTCAAAATATGTAAACAAACAAGTGACTGAACCAAGAGGAAAAACACATGAATCAAGTATTTATTCAGCAATTTAAACCACACTCCCCAGAAACCAACAAAATAAGCAGATAAAAAAGGAGGAAAGGTATGAGTATGATATATATATATATAGTTTTATTTAATAGACAGATATAGAACTTTACCTCTTATAACCACTGAACATGTACTCTAATCAAGCACATATGGATCATTCATGATAATTGATTACATACTAACCAAACAGAGAAAGCATAAGTTCCAAAGATTCATCATCATTCAGCTATATTCTCTGACAAAAGTATAATAAAATAATAACTTTTTCATAAAAGGAGAGCTAAGCTACCACAGTTTGTCTGGAAATGACAAAAATAATAATAAAAAAAGACAACACAATAAAACAAACAAACCCCCACTATTTTAAAACTACTTTTTTGGCTAATGAAAAAATCTTAACACAAATTAGAAAAAATTTAAGTAGATTTTAAAAAGTGGATTTTAAAATGTGTGGGTGTAGATAACTTGTAACATAAAGAATAACTTCAAGCTTTAAGTGCTTTTATCTGAGACTATATATATATACATATATATATATATATATATATATATATATGAAAAAAATGAGCTAAACATTTAAACTCAAATATTCAATACATCTAAAAACACAAAGTGAAGAAATAAGATAAGGTCAGCAATTATTAAAATAAAGATATATAATTAATAAAAATAGAAAAACTGGTTTTCTGAGAAAATCATTAAAATAGAAAAACTTCGCAAATAGACAGAGAGAGAAAGAAAGAGAAAATGCTACCAATAGAAAGTGAGAGACACAAAAGAGAAAGAAGTAAAAATAAAATGTCTATAAAACAGCTATATGGCAATAAATTTCTAAATCTAAACAAAATTATTTGATCAAATTAGAAAATGTCTAAATTAGAACAAGAGAAAGTAGAAAAAAGTAGATAATTGATTATATATTATGAAGATTTTCTTCCCTAAAACAAAACAAACCACTAGTCTTTTCCACCCAGCCCCCCAACACCCCTGCCACCTGGCAATTATCAGTTTGTTCTTGGAATCCATGAGTTTGTTTCTGTTTTGTATGCTCATTTATTGGTGTGTGTTTTTTTTATTCCACATAAAAATGAAATCATATGGTATTTGTCTTTCTCTGTCTGACTTATTTCACTTAATATAATAACCTCTAAGTCCATCCATCTTGTACCAAGTGGCGAAGGGATTAATAAGTACAAATTGACAGTTACAAAATACTTATGGGGATGTGTATGCAACATGGGATATATAGTCAATAATATTTTAATAACTATGTATGGTGTTGGGGAGTACTAGACTTATCGGGGGAACACTCTGTATATTGTATAAATGTCTAACCACTATACAACACACCTGAAACTAATATAATATTAAGTGTCAGCTGTAATTGAAAGAAAATTAAAACAAAATAAACCAAAAAACCTTAGGTCTAAGTGATTTTACAGAAGAACTCAGCTAACATTTCAATAAATAGATAATGCTTATATTTTGCACATTACTTTACAAAATGGATAAAAGTTTACTTGTCTTCTTCAAATTTAAAGAATCAAGTAAAAACACTACAAGAAATGAAAATTATAGGCCCATTTAAATTTAGAACTTATGTAAGAAAATCTTAAATAAACTATTAGCTAATCAAATTCATGACTATATTCAAATATTGAATTGGATCAGACAGTATTTATCCCCCAAATTAAAGATGTAGCATTGTAAAAGGAAAAAAATCACATAGATACCTCAACAGATGGTAAAAAACTATGTTCAAATTAGAACTGTAATCTTAAATCTAAGTTAAAAATTAGAAAAGGGGAATAGAAAATTTAGCATAAAGAACATTGTATTGTGAAAACTTCATGCTGAATACAGAAAACATAGAAACATACTAAGAACATAAGATCTTCACTTATTTCATTTTACATCTCTCTTGAACATAAACTAATAACTGAATTAATTAAAGAATTATATTATGCAAAAAAATAACATGGACTTCTATTAAAAAAGTGTTCCCCCTAACTTTGGCCTATACATTAAATGAAATCCCAACATAAATTTAACACTGTATTTTTCAAAACCTAGCAAACATTCAGATACACACTTATACACAGAGTGAAAAATAAACAATGAAATAAGGACAATTTTGACAGAAAGAAGAGAAATTTTTCCATCAGGTAATGAAACATACTAAAAAAAATAAAAAATAAAAGACAGGACTCGGCAGCCGACTGGATGGCAGCGAGGAAGAAAGTGTGAGTGAGCGAGAGAACAAAAGGGGAGTGCATGCACGGGGAGGGCGTGTGTGGGGCGCCTGCGTGTGTGACAGTTATATTCTGCAGACTGTTGGGGACTGGCGGACCAGGCTCCCCTAGTGGGGCAGCCTCTGCTACTGCTAGAGACCATGCCATCTTGAAGGGGAGAGCGGCTGTGACTGGAAGCCCAGCCTCATCTCCACTGGGGGAGACCTAGGACACTACCTGGGACACTAAAGCCACTCCAGCCAGGGACCTGATGCCTTGGCTGTGAACCCACGAACTCTGAGACTCCAGCCTCCCAGCCATGGGCTCCTAAAAAATTTGGCCAAGGCAGGAAGGGGTGACTGGGAGGGGGAGACAAACTGGCTGCCTTATAGGCTGACCTGTCCTGCTCCTTCTCAGGGAGCAGTTAGAAGAAACAGCTGAATCGAATAACATCCACCCAGAATTGGTGAATTAAACACAGCTGGTGAGCCAATCCGTGGACAGAAAGGACAGAGGATGCCTGGAGAATGGTAGGATCGGGGATCTGAGCTGGAAAGAGAGAGGCACACATTGGGACTAGAGCAGCTGTTCTCAACCTTTGGGTCGCGACCCCTTTGGCGGTCAAACGACCCTTTCACAGGGGTCGCCTAAGACCATCCTGCATATCAGATATTTACATCACGATTCATAACAGTAGCAACATTACAGTTATGAAGTAGCAATGAAAATAACTTTACGTTTTGGTCACAACATGAGGAACTGTATTTAAAGGGCCAGAAGGTTGAGAACCACTGGACTAAAGGGTCAGAAGAAAACTGCACCTTGGGGATACACATAACACTCGACTATGGAAGGGGGTCCACATGGCTTCTGGCAGCCAGGGACTCTAGATTTAAGTCAACAGCCAAGGAAGGCTGTGCCCAGAAAGGCAGCCTGAAGTTCTGCACAGCAAAAGAAACCACCAACAAAACAATAAGAAAGCCCACTGCATGGGAGAACTTATTTGTTAATGCTATATCAGATAAGGGTTTAATCTCCAAAATTTACAGGAAATTCATACAACTTAACAAGAGAAAGATAAACAATCCAATCAAAAATGGACAACGGATCTAAATACACACTTTTCGAAAGAGGACATACAAAAGGCCAAGAGACATATGAAAACATGCTCAAAGTCACTAATCATCAGAGAGATGCAAATCAAAACAACAATGAGGTAGCATCTCACATCTGTCAGAATGGTTATCATCAACAAATCAACAAAGGACAAGTGCTGGCCAGGATGTGGAGAAAAAGGAACCCTCGTGCACTGCTGGTGGGAATGCAGACTGGTGCAGCCACTGTGGAGAACAGTGTGGAGTTTCCTCAAAAAGTTAAAAATGGAACTCCCATTAGACCCATTGATCCCATTTCTAAGAATATATCCTAAGAAACCAGAAACATCAATCAGAAAGGATATATGCACCCCTTTATTCATAGCAGCACAGTTTACCATAGCTAAGATTTGGAAAAACCTAAGTGCCCATCAGCAGATGAGTGGATTAAAAAACGGTGGTACATCTACACAATGGAATACTATGCTGCTATAAGAAAAGAATTTTTATCATTTGCAACAGCATGGATAGACCTGGAGAGCATTATGCTAAGCGAAATAAGCCAGTCAGAGAAAGATAAATATCACATGATCTCACGCATATGTGGGATATTATGAACAACATAAACTGATGAACAAAAATATATCCAGAGACAAGATAACACTGAACAGACCATCTAACCTCAGAGAGAAGGTAGGGGGCAGGATAGATATCAACCAAAGGACTTGTATGCATGCATATTAGCACAACCAATGGACATAGACACTGGGGTGGTGGGGGCTTGTCCCAGGGGGTTGGAGTGGCTGGAGGGGGGGCAGGGATTCAATTGGGGTAAAAGGAGACATATACTTTAAACAATAAAAAAAAAGACAGTACTGTACTCATGAAGAAACAGAGATAGATGTCTCTGGCACAAAAATGAAAGTTCAGAATCATGGGAATTTTTAAGTATTATAAAGATATATGTCAATGGAAAAATGACTAATTTTTAGTAGATGGTATTTTAGATTTTTAAAAAATATATATTTTTATTTATTTCAGACAGGAAGGGAGAGAGATAGAGATAGAAACATCAATGATGAGAGAGAATCATTGATTAGATGCCTCCTGCATACCCCTCACTGCGGATCGAGTCCACAACCCGGGCATGTGCCCTGACCGGGAATGGAACCATGACCTTCTAGTTCATAGATTGACACTCAACCACTGAGCCATGCTGGCCAAACTAGATGGTATTTTTAAAAGTGTTCACAATTAGGAGAAAAAGAAACAGGGATCCCTTCTCCATATCATATTGAAATAGGACCCAAAATTAGTTAAAATCCTAAATAAAAAGGTAAAAATATAAAGCTACAAGAAGAAAATGGAGAGGAGTATCTTGTGTTTTCAGAATGGAGGAAAACTTCCTAAATAAGATCCAACAAGTAAAACAATAAAATAAAAAATGATTTTGAGTACAACAAAAATTTTTAAACTTTCATTTAACAAAGAATACCTTTGGTACAATTAACAGAGGAAAATGTGGGAGGAGATAGTAGTTCTATATAAAATGATATAGCATTAATATTTTGGGTACCCAAGGAATCCTTTAAAGTCAACAAAGAGAAAGACAGGAAGCCCATAAGACAAATGGATATGGAATAAACCCTAAATGGTTATAACCATTTGAAGGCAGATTTAAACTATAGTAATGAAAAAAATAAAAACTGAAACTCTGAGCCGTCATTTGACACTTATGAAATTGGCAACATTTAAATTTGAATGATTCCAAGTGTTGCACAGGAAGTGATAAATAGGGAATCTCAAGCATTGCTGGTGGGAATCTAAGCTATTAATAATGGAGAACAACTTGGCAATACCTAGAGCAATTAAACATAAAGCTCCTGATACCACAAGTCCTAGATATATGTTTGGAGAAAGTTTTCACAAATCTAGGAACGGATTTGAACAAGAATGTTTATATCAGTATCATTTATGTTAGTATAAAATTGAAGTCTATGTATCTGTTCATCAATATGAAAAATGCATTGCAGTAATCCATAGAATGCTATGCAGTTATTAGAAAAAAATAAGTTAAATGTAAATACATTGGAATAAATAGATTAATAATACTGTACTTGGGGAAAAAATAAAAGACTTTTTAGCATAATTCCATTTATGAAACATGACTCAGAAAACAGCAAAGAATACCAGTACACAGTTAACATATTAGTATGGGTAATTATGTCTGGGTAGGAATAAGGGAAATGCATGAGGGGAAAAAAATGAGAGAGAGATCATGCTCAGGTCAAGGTTGAAAGTGGGCTACAACATGAGTTATATGTTTAATTCAATATTTTGTTCCCATTGTTAAAGAAGTCTTAAACACGCACACACACACACACACACACACACACAAAAAAAAAAGCCCCACAAAGCGAGAGTGTGAGTATACCCCTAGACCAAGCACTCATAGTCAAGTAATTAAACTTAAAGCTGCCCTGATTTCCCCCAAATACTGACTCTTAACTTAAACAAAACTTAAGCTTTATCTTTGTCGGTGTGAACTAACAGTTTCCTAGATAAACACTATAAATGAGTAACCATATTCACTGAAAAAGAATGTAAGACTTAGTAATCAATCACAATAAAAAATCTATTTACTCATTCATGCTTTATAAACTGAGCTATAACGGCTGAGAGCCCATATTCTTAGCACTTTTAATCAGAGGTCTCTGTGTTCTTGCATAATTTGTTTCTAGCTCAATAAACCATTCATATCAAGTGGAGCTCTCTGAATTTTCTTTTTGTGGAAGAAGGGAAAGGATAAGAGGAAGAGATAAAAGGAGGAAGGAATGATAAAAGAAGGAAATAAATTAAAGATATATTTGGCAGTGATGTAAAAAGAACTCAAATGCAATTAGACAAATGTAAGCATTTTGTATACTAGTATAGTATGAGGGTTAAAGATAAGGCCCAAGATTGGCTCAACAAATTCAAGATTTCTAACTATTGTTACCATGATCAGATGAGAGTTTCTGGAATCTAGGATGACCCATCTCTGATTCCCAGAGGCTCTGTGTATAATATACAGACACTAGAGGCCCGGTGCATGACATTCATGCACTAGGGATTGTGGGGGTCCCTCAGCCCAACCTGCACCATCTCCAATCTGGGAGTTTCTGTTTGTCTTTGTAATCATATGAGCAAATTGTCTGAGACCCCAATTCAGTTTGGTTTGTTCCTCACAGAATAATAGAGGTATTTTTTTTCTTTGCTTCACTGATGGAGATTTCCTGGAAGTTTTAGGATATCTTTCCTTTAATTTTTTCTAAACACTCTAATTTTACTTATGTCTTTCACCCTTGCTTTCCCTCCATCCACCACCACAATACTAACTTGCTCCAGGTGCACTTTGCTCTAGTATCTAGGAGATCTGTCTACCACCAGAATTACAATTCCCAGCAATCCTGGTGCTCCCTGTGCTCTGGGCTTCCAGTTCCAGTCCTGGGGCTGCCACCAAAACTACTATTCCCAGAATTCCTGGTGCTCCACGCACTGCTGAGAGCAACTAAGGGAGCCACATCCCCCTAAACCGCTGCTCTCCCACTCTGCTCTCTGCCTGGTACCTTTGTTTGCAAATTAACCCACCATCTTTGTTGGGGTAATTTGCATACTCACTCCTGATTGGCTGGTGAGTGTAGTGGAGGGATGGTCAATTTACATTTTTATCTTTTATTATATAGGATACCTTGGAGATATTGGGGGTTCAGTTCCAGAACACCACAATAAAGTGAGAATCTCCATAAAGCATGTTGTAATCATCTTGCCTTCAATTTACACACACACACACACACACAATTTGTGAAGCACAATAAAGTGAGATATGATAAAACGAGGTATGCCTGTAGGTTATCCTTCCAAGTATTTAGGCCTCAGAGCCCTTCTCAAGTCTTGTGAGGACACAAAGACACAGCCAGGTAGTTTCACTGCTCCACTGGAAGCAGATGCTGAGAAGAATTCTGAAACTACTAAATCTAAGTTGTTCTATTATTCCTAATACTGGCTCTGCCCCAGAGTTATCTGAGGAGAGTGTGTAAACTACACATGTGGAAACCCTTTATCCACTCTATTGAGGGAGAAAATCCAGTGATGGGGACTATGCATCTATCTTCTGTAAGTTCTTCCAGCTATTTTACTGTGTTTAGCCCTACATTAATATAACTGGCTGTTGAAAACCACCCATCTGTTTTACCTTCCACTCAGTGCAAAGAATCCTCCCATTAGCTGTCCAGCTCTTGGTAGAGAGATTTAAGCAACATTGGAAGAATAAAATGCCCACAGTTTGAGAGGAGGATGCAATCTTATATTCTTACTAAATATACTTTCTTCAAGCCCTTCCATGATTAGTTAGCCAGTAACCAAACTTTACTAACTTCACTTCTCTATTTAATTGAGGCAAGAGAGAGGTAATTTTGCTGAAGTGTACCCAATGTTGTGTTAATCACAAGTATAACAAACAGCCATTAGGAAGAGGAGTGACCATCCCATTGGAAGATCTGGATATAAGGTAATAGGTTTGCTTCTTGTCCTTAGTCTTCTCATGACATTTGTATAATATGGGTAGTGGCTCCTTTAAAAGACATCAATAATAGACTTTGAATAATTAAAATGCACATAAAAAATGAAACTTATTTTGACAGATTTACTCAAATTATATGCAAATGCTATGCATATTTAATGCATATATACATGTAGTCCTCTTAACTATTTCCTATGCTTCTCTGTGCCCCTTAGTAAAATGCTAATGGCTCATCTTTCTTATTGTATTCAGCAATTAATTGCTAATATAACTTGTGGGTTTCACACAATGGCTAAATAAAACCAATGAAAAAAGGTCCCTGACCTTGAGAATATGAAATTCTAGTTGTGGAAATAATACATGCCCCAAACCACCCAAACAGACTCAGATTCATGAATTACTTATCTTGCTTAATGGCACCATTCACAGACCTCTGAGGACTGAGAGTAAAAGCTAAATTTTTTTCCGGACTCCTTTCTCCCGTCATGCGCATGTCCCATAAGTCACCAAGCACCAGTTATCTTTCAAATCCACTCTCTTTTCCCTCTTCCAAGACTTCATTCTTAGTTCAGCAGGCTTGGAAAGAATGGGATAGCTATAAGAATATCTCACTGGTTTCTCTGCTCTCACCTTAACCCATGCTCTATTTCTACTACCAGAACAATCTTGGCAAAACCCATGCTTAGAGTTCTTTAATGACTTTCTAAATCAAGCATGTCAAATTCAAAGGCTAACATGAGCCACATAAACAAGGTTTAAGTTTATGTGGGCTGCAAAATAGCAAAAGCTTCAATTTTCATAGAAACGTAGGTTTATTTTGAAAAGTACAGTATAAAAAAAAAGAACAAGAGCAACGATAAAATTAATGTTTTCTTCCTGGCACTTGGCATCTCTTCTCTGATACTACTTTTCCTACTTCAGGGGAAATCTTGTTCACAGTGATTGCTTTCAAAACTGACCCAAGGTGAATGCCAGTAATTCTGGATCTGACAGGAGACTTATTTCCTTTCATAATTGTAAATAACTGCTCATACTATTATATTGGCTGGGCCTCAAAAATATTCTTTGTGGGCTCCATGTGGCCCATGGGCCACAAGTTTGACATGCTTGCTCTAAATAATACCCCAAATTCTTTGCATAACATTTATGCCTTTCATAATTGTTGCCTAACTGACTCTTTTGTCAGTTTTTAACTTGAATCCTGTTCTCATGTCAAAAGAAAAGATTTGCAGTCCCTTTATGCAACAACAATTAAGTTTCTATTAATGATAATACTTCTGCCTGCAATGGCTTCCCCTGAAATATCCTTTCTTCCTCTCATCTACTTGGTGAACTCATGTTCATTCTACGGAAGTCAACTCAAATGTTCACTCTTCCCCAATATCAAGTCAAGTCACTCTCCCAGGTTTGATATAGATTAGCTGGCTTTATATTTCCAAAGTATTCCAAGAATATCTCAAATAATTTTTCTTTTGTTGTAATGCAGATAAAAAGAAAATCATACGTAACTCTAATAATATGTACCTTACTTTATGTATGCCCCTTTATTTAGTAACAAGCCCATCTAATCTTCATATCTGACTAGAATAATGTAGAGAGCTAGTTTAAGCCACACCTGTGCCCCCAATACCCCAGAGTAACAAACTCTCAGTTATTTCCCTATTATTATATAACTCCTGATGTTTGGTACTATGGGGCAAGAGAGAATATAGTCTGCAGTTCCTTTCTAAACCTCACAACTTAAACTAAAATCTGCCAGCACCACATCACCATTGCTGCCACCACGGCCACTATTATTGTCCCTGAGGATCTTTATCACAGAAAGCCAGTGTTGCTGAAGAAATTGTTTTCTATCCCTTGGGTGAGGTGAGAGCTGAGGCAGGGAATATTTACTTCCTCTGGACCCCCATTAGACTATATAGGTTTTTTCCCTCCCGATTTCTTAGAACCTAGCAGCAAGTCTGGAGCATGCTAGGGGCATTCAGTGGAGGATGGATGGATGGATGGATGGATGGATGGATGGATGGATGGATGGATGAATGGGTGGATGGATGTTGATAAAATATAAAGCAACTAGAGAGTAGTTCCAAAGTTCCAGGTCTAAGGGGTATTTTTTGTTTGTTTGTTTTTGTGTGTATGAGTGTGTTTTTGTCTATTATGCTGGTGTGATTAGACTACTAATAGAATTAATTACAAGGATAGAATTTCTGTGGCATCAGATAATTAAGGAGAGACTTCCTAGAATAGGTGAGATTTGAATTGAATCTTACCAAAAGTAGAATTTAAATTGACAGAAAAATTTAAAGAAAGCATTCAGGCTAAAAATATAAATGGATACAGTATTGTAAAGGGCAGAGGCTACACTGATTATCACAAGGAATACACAGGATTAAGAGAATCTATGGGTAAGTGTCTTGACTGCTGGGTTGAGGGATCTCATTGTTCTGGAATTGGTGGCCTATGTAAGAAACTGGGGTAATGATGTCAGTGTTTGAGGACTGTTTACATAAATCTCATATTTTCTTTCTGAAATCAGAGGAGAATAAACTACACTGAATCTATTATAAGCAGAGAATTGTGCCTTCAATTCATCATATTTAATACACCACCAGATACCCCAAAGGTACTGAGAAGCACTTTTTGAGTTCTGTGTACTAGGGTCCCTGTATTGGTAACTGAAATATGTACACTGTTAGTACATTATGATTGTTGTTTAACAGACAGAAAGAGCAACTCTGTACAACAGGGAAGAGTAGAAACTGAAGGTGACCTAATAAATTGAATCTGCAAGGAAATGTAGAAAAGTGGAATAAAATTTCCCAATGGGGATTGGTAGATTAACATTTCAAAGCCAAATATCATTAAATTTTAAATGGCCATAAACGATTTCCTTGATTTTTCATTTCATTTGAAGAAAAAGTTCCTTGAATTGTCCCCTAATACTATATGTGAGCCCTTGTTCAGAAATAATTTACAAAAAGCCATTGTTAATTGAATTACTTAAACATCTCATAGGGAAACTGATTGTTTGTTTGTTTGCTTTTTGAAGTGATGACCTTCCAAAGTACTAATACCAAGCAGGATGTGAACAGAAATGCAATTAAGTATAAGGATTATTCCTTCTTTTAGTTCCTGGCACTTACTAGGCAAAGAATGAATGTTTGCTATACAGATAAACAGATAGACCAGTAATAAGAGGGCAACTGGAATTTAAACAGACCACAGGAGAAACTTAAAACTTAATATGATTTAAGCTACTAATTGTCAGCTTGAGTCTAAAAATATATGGAATACACCTATCTACAAAATGTGAATGAAGAGTCTATTTAAATGCAATTAGTTATAATTATAAAGAATAAGTCAAATGATCCAGGAGGAACACAAATAAGGAAAAGAAAATTCCTTCTTCAATACAGTCATTGATAGTTTTCAAAGTCACTATACCTCCAATAAAACAAGTTACATTTGGGATTTTCCTACTTTATTCGTCACAGAAAGACCTGTTAACTGCCCATAGCAAACTCTACTGCACAACCATTTCCATCTTGCGATTTAGACCAAGTCTTTGTAGAAAAATGAAAGAAATATAAAATATTCAGAGAACATCCTTATCCCTTTAGGTTCAGGATGAGTTGAGCATTTCTGAAAATATTATGCAAATTCAAAAATGTTTTCTGTGCTATAGGCCATTTAGCTTGGGCTTTCAACACCTTGAATCTTGGATAGTTGAATCAGATTTATTTTCACTAGGTGCCAAGAAAGTGTGCAGCTAATTCTACCAGGGACATTCTCTACTGACCCACCCCACTGGCTGCTCAAATTTTCAATTTTAGTTATAAAACAATATTATGAGGTATTGTTCTGGACACTATATTAAACCCTCTCTTGAAGAGCACACTGGACTGTGGTATATAGATAATTCATTAATTTCACTTATTTCCACAATCAATTCTGGTGGCTATAGCACAATTCATCATTTTATGATATGTATTGATTGGTAAGGTTAGAAAGACATCATTCATTTTTTAAAAGTAGGCAGGTCCACAGGCTCCCTGTTGGTCTACATAAACTATGAATATGACAATCTCCCCAGGATAAATGGTTTTTGAATTTACTTCATCAGATTGTCTAATTATCACTCAGGCTCACTAAGCTATGCAGACACCTCATTCTTCCACGGAACTATGATCTTGCAGGATATACATACATCTTCCTAAATCAAGAGTAAATGTTTCCCATCTTAACATACTATTGCTCCTTTGGTACAAGAAAATAAGCACTAGTATTCATTGCCTATTGGAGAGAGGAAGCTAGTGATCTGATTTTCATGCATTACGTATGTATTACTTATTAATCAAGAACTAGACAAAAGGTCTCAAACTCAAGTCCCCCACATTAGCAGAGTCACCTGCATCCCCCAAGGTGTCTACTGTGTACCTGTTTCCGCAGGACAGTTTGGACACAATAAGAACTAATTTGAAGATTTCTCAGTTGGGACAGCTCTGTATAAATTTAGAATCTCAAAACTGAAGAATTACAGATTGGTTTTTGTCATGCCAAAATAATAATTTTGCTTTGTCCTGCATAAATTCTTTCTAGGGAGACAAATTTATTGCAGATTACAATTACTTTATCATATTGTTACATTTTTTAAAGAAAACTACTTACTCTAAATCGTATCTAGTAAAGAGTACTTAATACAATTAATCATTTTGTCTGTCGCCAAGAGTTATTTATTTAAAACTAGAATTGGCTGAAAAGCATCGCATCATTTTTAACTTGTGCCACAGAAAGTAATTGCGTAATTAGTAACTGGTTTACAGAAGCATGTTTTTCACATAATGCTGATAACCCAGGTCTAAATTGCCTTTTCCATGCAGGATCCAAATGCACTTTATAAATCATTGTATTTAAGTCTCTACTCACACCTGCTCACACCCACACATAGCTACAAATAGGGTATATTTAAAGAGGCCATTTAATACCAGGATACCTACTGCAAAGAATTCTCCATTGAGGTAAAATGCAGAAAAGTTTTAACAGATGCTCAGGAACAATAGACACCAGTTGAGGTAAAAAGAAATAAAGAATGTCATCTCCAATTAAAACTACAGGAACGATTTACAGGGAGAAAAGTAATTATTCACTTGGACTTTGGCCAGGATATCAGAGCTAATACCCTTCGCAATGGGAAAACTTTTTCTAAAGCTATATTAGAATTGTACCTTAATATCTCAGTAAAAACTGAGTTTTCAGAGAATAATAGACAAATAGAAATGCTCTCCATCAGCACAGCAGTTTTATTTATGGTCTAATCATACCCCAATAAAAAATACACGTGCTTCCAGCGGTTATGAATTGGAGGGATCAGCCCTAGCCAGATTTTTTAAGTGGTTAGAGCATTGGTCCATGAACAGAAGGTTCTCAGGTTCGATTCCCCATCAAGGGCATGTACCTTGGATGTAGGCTTGATCCCCAGCAGGGGTCATGGTGTGTGCAGAAGATAACCAATAAATGTGTCTCTCTCACATTTATGTTTATATCTCTCTTCTGTCTCTGTCTCTCTCTCCCTCCTCCCTCCTTATACTCTCACTAAAAATCAATGGAACAATATCCTTGGGTGAGGACTAAAAAAAAAAAAAAAGAATGGGAGGGATCAGAACCAGGGGTCCTCAAACTTTTTAAACAGGGGGCCAGTTCACTATCCCTCAGACCGTTGGAGGGCCGGACTATAGTTTAAAAAAACAACAAAACAAAAAACTATGAACAAATTCCTATGCACACTGCACATATCTTATTTTGAAGTAAAAAAACAAAACGGGAACAAATACAATATTTGTATTTGCATGTGGCCCGCGGGTGGTAGTTTGAGGACCCCTGGATTAGACTATGGGCAGTGATTTTAAAAGACAGAACAAGAAAAGAAGCCTAGAATTACTAGGATAGAATTACTAGGATAGAAGTTTAGAAGTTGCAGGAAAAAGGTTGATAATGAATTAGCTAATCAAATATCCTTTTGTTTTCCAATCCTGTACTTCATAACCATTTCATACATTATTGTAAAGATGGCCTGCTAGCAAGTTAACTATGAAAATAATAATGACATATTTGGAAAGGACCTTGGAAATTATTCCTGGTTTGCTGAAGGGGAAACTAAGGCCTGGAGAATGGAGGCATGTGCCCAAGGTCACACATCCTATATTATAAAATGCAAATAGACCGAACATCAGAACAACCAAACAACCAAACAACCTGTTGCTATGATGTGCACTGACCACCAGGGGGCACACATAGAACATGGCACGCATCGGCAGCAGGTGGCAGAGCGTGGAACATGATGGTCGCTGGTTGCAACAGGATGGTGGAGCAGGTGAGTGGGGGTGCTGGTGGGGCACTGGTCGCTGTTATCGGGGCGAGCCTCTAGTGGTTACTGAAAATTCTTTGCTCCTTTGAGCTGCGGTCCCGCCCGGTGCTCACACCTGCTGCCGGCGCCAGCCCCGCTCGCACCTGCTGCTGGCACGGGCCCTGCTCGCACCTGCAGCCTGTGCCGGAGCCAATGCTCACACTCGCTGCCAGTGCCAGGCTGCTTCCCTGATCACCCCTCTGGAGAAGGGGGAGATGGAGAAGTCCTCAGGGTGAGTGGGGCCAGCATCTGCCACTTGCACCTGCTGAGGGCGCCAGCCCCACTCACACCTGCTGCTGGCACTGGCCCCAATCGCTGCCCGCCATCAGCAGGTACAAGTGGGGCCAGTGCTATCAGCATGTGGAAGCAGCGATGGGAGTGGGGCTGCCGGCAGACAGGGAACCAGGGGCCATGTCAGAAGGGGCCAAGCAGGGGCCCGGAGGATAGGCCGAGACCTGCCCCTGTGCCCACCACAGCCTCATGGCCCACAGTTCCTTTCAAGGTGCACAGATTTGTGCACTGGGCCCCTAGTAGATTAGATAATTCCACCATGCACTCATACATACATTCCTATTTGGAAAATTACATGATTATGACTACGGTCCTTACACGCTTCAGGTAATTCTAACCTTTATCAAATGCCCACAATTGTTTAGCCCAGTATGGCAGGAGCCAGGGAGATTTGTGTGCATGTGTCCATATGGCTGAAATGTAATCACCTTTCTACCTTAGTATTTGTAGGCTCAAAAACTACTCTCCATTTCTTTGACTAACAGATGGTGGGGAGAGCATGAAAGCACAAAGTGACACGAGGAATAAATTGGAGAGAAACATTCATAATAACTATGATTAGAAGAATTGAGCACAGTCCGTAGGAAAATGAATGCCTGCCAAATCCAATTCCACTTTTATTTCAACCTCCTCTTCCACCTCCCTAACTATAACACTCGGGGTCCTTAAACACTGACTTGGAATTAAAATGGATTGTTTGCAGCTGCTCACATGCAGGCTTGTTGGGTTGGCCCCGCCCAGTGTTTACATGTGGCTTCCCTTCCCAGCCTTAGTTCTTGACAGGGAAGCCCATTTGAGAAACAGCAGGACAGAAAACTGAACAGAATGCATTTTATGAGTCAGCTTGATCCTCCTCCATGGGCTGAGTGTTCATAGCGTTAAGCCATTAGCCCCATTGCCTGGTTTTTAAAGAACTTGCTATCTTTGGTTATCCCCCTAACAGGGGTAGCTGCAGGATTCAGGCCTTTTGCTTCTTCTATTTAGTTTCTGTCAAGTTCCTCTTTACTTCTGCCCACCTTCTGTAAATTCTGTGATAGTTGAGTAGAATTTAGAGCTGAATAGGAATAAAATATGGCATGATGCCTGATTGTAGCAGTGACTAGTAATTTTCAAAACCCTGTTCTTAAGCAAGTGAGAATGAAATTGTTCTTGCATCTGGCCAAGTGCAGCCAATGGGAGAATCATGAGATTAGCTGGGACTACTGTAAGCACACGTGCACTGCGGGGCCTCAGCTGATGCTGATCGAAATGGGGAGAGCCTGGCTGCTGTGTAGGGGTTCCATCCCTTCTAAAACTGAGGGGCCTAACTGCTACTTCACTTAGCAGGCTTCCCCCAGCAGGTGAGAGTATGATTATTATATCTCTTGTTGAAAGTTAAAAATCATTTTGCCTCCAGCTAGAAAAACAAATAGGCATTAGTGAAATAAATGTTCAGCCCTGCTTTACAGGTGCTCCCAGTGAAATGACAACTGGACAAGAGTACTGATATTGTTGCAAGTGAGAGGAAGCATTCTAATTGCTCTGCTTTTAAAATGTTATTCTAGGATGGGTTTGACATTTCCATAAACTTGCTCGGAAAAACATGCCAAGTTTTAATTTCTAGCTCTTAATTGTGGAGCTAATAGCCACATATTTGGATGCTAATAAAGTCCTTTTACTTTGACAACTTTTCCAGTGCCATTCGTATAAGAATGGCAATCATTCCATTTGGAATCAACTATAGTCATCAGTACAGCTGGATGATGTGCTCAGGCTATACAGAACCCAACCATTTTGTTTCAGGGCTTTAAATAATTTTCCAACAAGATCTAAGCCCATAGAAGAAAATTTATTCTTGGCTCCCTAACATTAGTTTAAAAAAAATAGAGAAAACCTCATTGAGATAAAATGTTTCCCACATATCATGGGAAAGCACAGAACTAGGCATGGAAGGCATAGCGACAACTAAAAGGAACAACTTGGTATCATCCCACAGGCGTTGGGCTCGAGCCATCTGTTTCCACTGTCCTGTGAGCATGCCTCTGTCGTAGGCACAGCCCTATGACATTCCACTGTCTGTTTGTCTTTCTTTCCAGCTGGACTATGAGATCCTTCATAAGACCTTCATGAACTTCCCATATTTTGATGCTCTGTGACAGTTTATGTCTTTGAAACATTTATAATGCTATAAAGTAATATAGCTGCAATTCTAAATTATTTTTTTCAATCTGAACTTTATGCTTACTCGAACTTCACCTTGCTTTAACTTGATATTTATCTTATATGCAATTCTTGATTCATTAGTTTCAGGTATACCATGGTCTCTAATTCTTCAGCATTTGGAGTAATTTTTACTGTTATGTTACCATCATCAGTACATGGAAGAGCCTATGAGGCTTCTTGCAATTGTGTGGTAGATACAAAGAGACCATTGTATAGCTGAAACTAATACAAAATAATATTGAATGTAAACTGTAATTAAAAAAAATAAAATAAGATGTCAAAAAATGGAGACCATTTGGGTCTTAAAGACTTGGGCTTGAATTCTAACTGGTAGAGTTTGGTTAAATAATGTATGTCCTCTAAACCTTAAATTCTTTATCAGTTCAGGAGGTATGAGGAAGTACTTATATTATAGAGATGTGTACTGATGAGATGAGATGATGGAGGTTGAAACTTTGATACAGTGGCATGTATACATGTTGACAAAGCTATAGAAATGTAAGCAACTAAACATGTGAATAAGCTATAAAAGAGAGGAAAATCTAAAGTGCAAGCATATTCAAGGTCAACAACATATCTATTGAAAGAGCAAAAGAATTTGATGTAATTGGTGGGCATTCTAAAAACTTAGAACTAGGAAAGAAAAAAATATATATATTATTTCTATTTACAGTCCAGGAGAGAAAAATAATTACTTATATTAATTAGGCATCTATGTGGCAAGCACTTTCTAGTGCTTCCCATGCATAAATCATTTAATCTACACAATAGCCCTCTGAGATTGATACTCTTGCACATATTCTCATTTAGAGGTGCGAAAACTAGTTTAAGGAGATAGTCCTCTCCAAAGTCTGGTCCACTTAAATGGTGGAGCAGTTTTAATGTTGAATGTAGGCTATATATACATATATACATATATATGTATCATACAAACACACATATAACATATAATATCTATAATAATAAAAGAGTAATGTGCTAATTAGACCAGATGTTTTTCTGGACATCCTTCTGGACAACCTTCCAGACGAAGCCAGGGCTGTGAAGGAAGCCTGTGTCCCAGGTGCCTGCTGGTGGTCAGAGGGAAGCCGGTGCCAGCAGCCGGGGGAAGGAAGGCCTACTCTTGCACGAATTTCATGCATCGGGCCTCTAGTATATTTAATAAACACATAATGTTTGTAGGTTCTGTTCTAGCCTTTTTCAGAAAAGTAGTAATTCATCTAATACTTAAAATAATCCTATGATATAGGTTTATTATTATCCTAATTTTATAAGTGAGGTAATTATAACTGGAACGCAGGTAGGTTAACTAGCTTTTCCAAAGTCACACAGCTAGTAAATGACAGAGCTGTACTCAAACCCAAGCAGTCTGGGTCCAGAATCAGGTACCTATATGACTGCTCTAGTCTCTAGTTAAAAGTCCAGTGCCATCAGCTGAGGACACCCCTATGTAAAAATAACTGGGTGCGGGGCCGGGGGCGGGGAGTTACTCCACAAACTTCCAGGAGATTCTTCCCAGGGACAAGATACCCCTGTGTATAAAAAATCCTCTAATTGCCCTAACCGGTTTGGCTCAGTGGATAGAGAGTCAACCTGCAGACTCAAGGGTCCCAGGTTCGATTCAGGTCAAGGGCATGTACCTTGGTTGCGGGCACATCCCCAGTAGGGAGTGTGAAGGAGGCAGCTGATCGATGTTTCTCTCTCATCGATGTTTCTAACTATCCCTCTCCCTTCCTCTCTGTAAAAAATCAATAAAATATATTTTAAAAAATCCTCTAATTGTAATAATCTGGTTGTGATTTGTGCTACCCTTCCCATTGCTCTCCTTACAGACAGATTAGATGAGTATTTTACTATTTTAATTCCTATGACACAGCTACATTTCTCAGAGATAAACAGTAAACGGGCATCCTGGCTTTCTATTTCATTCTCTTCTGAATTTGATTAATGTGAGACATTGCCTGGGAGATCATGTTTCTGAATCTGATGGACTCCTGGACATATTATTAAAAGTAGTAAATTCCCTAAGGTAATACCAAACTATGAGGCCTTTAAGCACATAATACCATTTCCCTTGTTATATTGTTCCTCTAAATCTATATTAGCTATAAAAATGAAAATCTCTTTTCTTATTTGTATTGTTACTGCTAGGAGAAGATTTAAAGAGAATGTTTTTTAAAAAGATATTAAAAAGAAGTTAACCTTGAGTTTGTTTGGTTTGATTAATTCTGGGTGGATAAGTCAAAACCATTGGTCAGAACCGGTTTTTTGGATGGTTGACTGCATTTAATTGTGTACATTGTTTCTCTATCTAGGCATAGAGACTTAATCTCTAGATCCAAGGATTTGTTTTGGAGCCAAACAACCTTTCACTAAACTCCAGAATAATCCTCTCTCTCTGAAGTCTGCTCTCCATCTGTGTTCTTAAGTTTAAAACTTCCCTCCTCCATCTGCTAAATTCAATGACTGTAACACCAAGCAGCAGGTAGAACCAATATGTTGGCTCAAATTTGAATCCTGGAAATGAATCTGGCATCCCCGCTGCAGAGTCATCTGTGTTTGCTGATCTGCCCCCACTAATCTCCAGGGAATAAGAATGAGAATCACTACAATGGACAAAGGTGGAGGGGGGGATTTTTCTAGTTAATTGGAAACGATAACAGCATAAAAGTCATCAGCCTTTTGCCTGCATAAGGACAACTTTGCCACACAAAAAAATAACAATGCCACACAACAGCTTCTGAGTTGGATGGGAAAGTGCACAAATGCATACACATACACCCATGTCCACAGCACATACCTCAGAATTCCAGCACAGAAACTTATCTTAAAGGTCAAAATTCCCATCTGCCAAATTATTGAAAAATAATTATGGATATAGAGGGTACAATCATAAGTACATAGAAATAAAAAGTCAAGAGAATGATTTCAATATTATAGTAATGAAATTTCAGGTATTTATTAAGAAAATAATATATCTTAGAATGACCACTGGAAACACCATCTTTTATTCCTGAAATGCCTGGATCACTCATTAAGTAGAAGCTCAGAATGTGTCAGCACATTCACGCTGTCTCTCCTAGTTCTTTGACATTTTAAAGTCAAATTGTTCTTCTGGTCTTGTAGTTAAATAAAGAAATTGCTTCAGAACACCATTAGGAGCACATTTAAAGCATGTATTTTCTCTTTCCTTCTTTCTGACGACAGCATATTTTCACACACTGTGTGTATGTGTTTTCAAAGGAGCCTTTTGCTACAAGTAAAAGATCAGTAGATTGAAAACAAAACAGAAAATAACCTGAGGAGGAAGGCAAATTTCTTCTGCTCTTTCCTCTACAATTGCCCTTGAATTTAGGCATTGTTCAGAGGTACAGGCTTAAGTACTGTTTACTGGTCATTCAGCTGTTAGCAAGCCTTTTCATTTCTCTCCCCCTTTTCCTGACTCATAATTCTGACTCGATCCTATGGGCCTAGTTAATCATTTCCACTTACCATCTCATTTATTTACCTTGTTTCCTCCACATTCCTGTCCTCCTGAAGGTAGGCAATGATTGGAATTGCTCTGGACTCTCCAAACTTCTAAATTGATTATAAGCTAGTTTATTTTATTGTTTTCTTTCAAATGTATCATCCACCTCCCCTTTCACCAAACTTCATCTCATGGTATTAATGTGTTATTTAATGTTTACCCTTTTATTTCTCTTGTCACATTTCTTCTAGTCCTTTTATTTTTTAATGCCACTAATAGCACTTTATATCCAGTAATATTTTGGATTTACATCTAAATTACATTTAAACTATTACCTATATAAAATGCAAGAATACTTAAAATGTACTATTTGGCTTGTAAACACCAAGAGGGCAAGGGGTGAAATGGGTGTAAGTAGTCCATATAACAGTACCATTCATATGATGTAATGAGACTTTTATTTTACTTTTGCAGTCTTCTTTTTAAAAACACATGGTTTGGGGAGGAATTTTAAAAAGTCTCATTTAAGAGATATGCTCCAAAATACTTAATCTGGAATGCTTAAAACTACCAAAGTCATCAAAAACAAGCAAAGTTCCAGAAACTCTCACAACTAAGAGCCGCCTAATTAGACTTGCTAATTTAATGTAATATGATATCCTGGATAAAATCCTGGAACAGAAAAAGTACACAAGGAAAAACCCTGAGGAAATATGATAAAGTATTACACTTTAGTCAATTAAAAAAAAATGGATGAAATATTTTAAAAAAAGACAACTGTAGAAAACAATGATAGAATAATAGCATAAGTCACTGAGTAAAAATGAAGTATTTTTATTTTCTGAAGGAACACAATATAGTATCTTACATTTGTGTATCTTATTTAGATTAGAGAGGAAATATCTATGAAGAGCCTTGTACATATAACACATGGTTGAGAATCTTAGAAAAGTTGAACATATTTTGTTGCTCTCAGTAAATAATATGTATCACATCTCGAGGGGGAAGACACTGCTTTATAATACAGAAAATGGACTTTTATCTTTTACTATATATGTGTTATGGGCATAACTTTCATTTTAGGACTGTTGTAGAGATTAATAAAATAAAATTTCTAAAAAAGTAAATCCCACAATACAAAAATCTGAATAGCCCCATATGTTTGATGTTCTGCTACTAAAAACTTTACATACCTTACATAATTATATTTTATTCCATATAGAAACAAACAAGTAAATTTAAAAAAAAAACACATAAAACACTTCTCTGCAAATAAACTCTAGGCTCCAATGACTTTATCATTAAAAAAATAGAAAAATTGCCCAACATGTTTTCTAAAGCTGACATAACTCGACATTATATTTCCCATAAAATGGATATGTTTATATATGGAGAGTTTATATACAGCTTTATAAATACAAGTTTTATATACTTTGAAATTTATGTCTATAAAATTTATTTGTATAAAAGTATATAAAAGCTAGCAGAGCTGATACCTGACAAGCCATTTCAAGAAAGGAAAATAAAAGGCCAACTTTTCTCATGAACATAGTTGCAAAATAAAAACTAAAAATAGCAAACAGGATCTTGCAATATATTAGAAGAATAATATATTACACCCAAATTACATTTATTATGTAAATGTAAAATTGGTTTAACATTTGAGAAACTATTATCATAACTTACCATATTAAAAATAAAGAACAAAGTGCACATAACTGTTAATAGAGGGGAGAAAGGGTAATGCAATTCTACCTCAATCAGGGTTAAAAACAAAAGTAAAGCCCTAACCGGTTTGGCTCAGTGGATAGAGCATTGGCCTGTGGACTCAAGTGTCCCTGGTTTGATTCCAGTCAAGGGCATGTACCTTGGTTGTGGGCACATTCCCAGTAGGGAGTGTGCAGAAGGCAACTGATCAATGTTTCTCTCTCATCGATATTTCTAACTCTTTATCCCTCTCCCTTCCTCTCTGTAAAAAAATCAATAAAATATATTTTAAAAATTAAAAACAAAAGTAAAAATAAAGCAACCAAGCACTTCCCAAACTAGGAAATAAAGGGAAGTTACTTAATATGATAACATAACTAAAACCCAAAATTAAGCAATTATCATATTTTATGATGAGATATCAGTCCCTTTATTCCAAGTGTAAGACAAAAAAAAATACTAGCTATCATTATTTCTATTAATCATTAAAACAAAGATTCTACTCTGTGCTGAAAAACAATAAAGTTAAAAGCTGGATTAGAAAATGAGAAATAAAAGTATCATGATTTTTAGACAATGTAATTGTGTATTTAAAAAAATCCAAAGGAATCTTGAGATAAATACTCCTTTAAGTATATAATTGAACAAGGTTACTGTATACAAGGTCAACCCATGCACACACACAATAAAAATATAATATATAAAAAATAACATATCAATTAAAAATGTAAAACAGTTAAATATCTAGGCATACCCCTACATAAGTTACACAATACTACTACACAGAAAAGGCCTACATAATTATTGAAAAAAACTAAATACTCCAATAGAGAAATAAATCTGTCTGTTAATTGGAAGACCTGATATTGCAAAGATGTAAAATTTCCCAAAATTGATCCATAGGTTTAATGCAATTGCAATAAAAATCCTAACAAGCTATGTTTTTATATGTGTGTTTATGTGTGATTATAAATTGAAGAGCTGGTTTAAAATTTTGTTTACATTTCAAAGGCCCCAAAATAGCCAAGAACTATAATTTCTTTTTAAAAAAGTCAAAGAGCCTGTGCAATCTACTTATATAAAAACCCTGGGTGTAACATCACAACCTGAGGCATGACCAACCAGAAGGAAGTCAGTCCTTCAGGGGTTGTCTTGGAAATGTCTGCGCCCTCCCCTGAGCTGTTTCCTGGAGCTGTTTCCAGTAAGGGTGAAGTATGAGGCAGGAACCTGCCCTCCAAGCATGGAGGCATATCTTTATAAAGTGTGCCATGCCAGCACAGCCAAGGGTGAACCTGAATGGGGGCAGCTGAAAGGCTTAGAAAAGACAGACAAGAGAATGAAAGCTGGGTCTCAGTGGGACGCTGCTTCTCTGAGAGACAGCGACCATGGCCACAGCTGTGTCTTTATTTTATAGCAGATGCCACGAGGCAAAGTAAGGGCGTGATCAAGATGTTTACAACTTTCTCCTGGGTTTTCAATCCTACTCAACTACATGCACCTGAACTCTATCAAGCCCACATTACTCAGGTACATGAAACCACATGTTTGGATCATAGGTTCAAGCTTACAACTGCAATTGTTGGCTATAATTGTGCTGGGAAGGCCCTGCCCTCCAAGCTGGGACTTGCACGTGGCAATGAGAGGACTGTGCCCTCTCATCAGTCCAAGGCTTGAACCTGTCCAAAACACTGTAGCTGCTCCCCACAATAAAGTTTTAATACATTATATTATAGGTTGCGGTGGCACTGTTTTACCCACAGTGTCTACAGGAATTGCTGCAAATTTACTTCTCAGTGGAAGAACCTTTCATTCCCAATATAAATGACCAATTCCATTAAATGAAACTTCAATTTCTAGACTTGATATAAACAGTGAAGTTGCTAAAACTATTAAAAGGCCCACCTCTCATTATTGAGGAATGCATCATGGCATCCAGTCATGCTATAAATGCCATAGACAGATTACTAATAGAAATTATGAATTTGAGTGTTGTTTTTGGTGGGAAAGTTCTCCTTCTTGGAGGGGATTTTTGACAATGTCTCAGTATTGTACCACATGCTATGTGATCAGCCATAGTACGAACACATTTAAAGTACTCTAATGTTTGGGGATGTTTCAGAAAGTTGTCTCTTAAAACAAATATGGGATCAGAGGATTCTGTTTATAGTAAATAGTTAGTAAAACTTGGAGATGGCAAGCTTGATAGCAGTTTTCATTTAGAAATGGATATTATTGAAATCCCCTGTGAAGTGATTTGAAATGGATCTATTATTGAAGCTACCTTTGGAAATTGTATATCTACAGATAATATTAAAAATATATCTAAACATGCCATTATTTGTCCAAAAAAATGAGCATGTTCAAAAATTAAATGAAGACATTTTAGATATACTTGATGTTGATTTTCACACATATTTGAGTGATGATTCCATTGATTCAACAGATAATGCTGAAAAGGAAAAATTTACCATCGAATTTCTTAGTATTACTCCTTTGGGAATGCTGCGTCATAAATTAAAATTGAAAGTGATGCAATCATCATGCTATTAAGAAATCTTAATAGTAACTGGGGTACCAGATTGATTATCAAAAGATTACAACCTAACATTATCAAAGCTGAAGTATTAACAGGATCTGCAGAGGGAGAGGTTGTTCTGATTCCAAGTATTGATTTTTCCCCATCTGATACTGGCTTCCCATTTAAATTAATTTGATGACAGTTTCCCATGATGCCACCATTTGTGATGATTATTAATAAATCACAAGGACAAGCGATAGAAACATCAATGATGAGAGAGAATCACTGATTGGCTGCCTCCTGCACACCCCCTACTGGGGACTGAGCCTGAAACCCTAAAATCCAGTCATGTGCCTTGACAGAGAATCAAACCAGGAACCTCTTGGATCATGGGCTGGCGATCAACCACTGAGCCAAACCAGCTGGCCTAGAACTTCTTATATGATGGCTTAGGGCTCATAGGCTTGTATGGTAGCGCAAATGTTCCAGCAAACATATTGGAAGCTATATTATTGTTTATAACCTAGCCTCAGTGGTCACATAGTCTTATTTTTGCCATGTTGTATTGATCAAAGCAATTATAAGCTCACCCATAATCAAGGGTAGAAAACAAAGACTCACTTCAAAGCAGGATAAATGTCAATTCATTTTGTGGTCATCTATTTAAACTACCAGACTCATATATAGAATACATAAAATGCTCCTGTATATCATTATTACAAAGACAGATAATCTAAGAAAAAAAAATAAAAGGAAAGGAAATAGCCCAGAGACTTGAAATTATAAGAGAGTAAATTACTGTCATACTTTATATGAGCTCTATTAACCTACTTCTATATTCAGATATTTTTTAAAATATATTAGACAACATGTAATTTTAAAGTGCTAATAGAGGATATTTGTACATGCTAGATGTTAAGAATGGATAGAATTTGAAGAGGTGGGAAAAGGGAAATGATTTAATATCTAACCTCTTCTCCCAGGTAAAGATGGATCTTTGCAGCTATGATCTGTGCTTGGGAATTAAGATTGAGCAAGTATTAATAATGATAAAATAAAAACAGAAAACCATTAAGCCATCTAACCAGTCTTCATTTAATGATTTCTCCTTTCTGGAGAAAGCCCCATTTTCTGGCAAATGTCCCATATATATAGTTTTAGCAGAAGCAGTCATGTCCACATTATACAACTCTCCTATAGTATAGATGACAGATTAAAAGTGGGCGCAATATTTAAGCTAGGATAATCATCTCTTCCTCCAGTTTGATCGACTGGCTATTCTGAATTGATCTGTGTGTCATCTTTCTTTGTCTGGATGAGCATCCAGCAATCTCACAAGCTACTGTCAGCCATATTTTTTATTCTGTGGATTCACAAGCAGAGAAAGTTATCCTGAAAAGATGGAGAATAAAGAACTAGGTGCAAAAAATGGAACAAAAAATGAAAGATATAGAAAGAAAATTGAGAGTCATAAACCCCTAAGCCTATCTTTTTCTTCATCACAGGATACTTCCCAGCTTTGTTAAACCCCTACCCGAGTGGTGACCATTAATATGTTAAGAATCCACAAGTGCTGGCAAGGATGTGGAGAAAAGGGAACCTTGGTAGGAATGCAGAATGGTAGAGTCACTGTGGAAAACAGTATGGAGTGTCCTCAAAAAATTAAAAATTGAACTGCTTTTAGACCCAGTGATACCACTTCTGGGAATATGTCATAAGAATCCCAAAACAGCAACCAGAAAGGATATATTCACCCTTATGCTCATAGCAGCATTATTTACAATAGCTAAGATCTGGAAACAAACCAAGGGCCTACTAGTAGGTGAGTGGATTAAAGAAAGCTGTGATACATGTACACAATGGAATACCACACAGCAGCAAAAAAAAGAGAAAGAGAAAGAGAGAGAGAGAGAGAGAGAGAGAGAGAGAGAGAGAGAGAGAGAAGGGAAGAAAGGAAGAAAGGAAGAAAGGAAGAAAGGAAGAAAGAAAGGAAGAAAGGAAGGAAGAAAGAAAGAAAGAAAGAAAGAAAGAAAGAAAGAAAGAAAGAAAGAAAGAAAGAAAGAAAGAAAGAAAGAAAGAAAGGAAGGAGAGGAGGAGGAGGAGGAGAGAAATAAGAAAATTTTACTCTTTGCAAAAGCATAGATGGACCTGGAGATTATTATGTTAAGTGAAATAAGCCAGTCAAAGATAAATACCATATGATCTCAATTAAAAAAATAATAATAACCTGATGAACAAAATAGGACCAGAGGCATGGATTCATGGAAACTGATGAATGTCAGAAGAAAGGTGGTTGGGAGGGTCTGGATAAAAAATTGTGAAGAGATTAGCCAAAGAACATACATGCATAGCCCATAGACACAGACAACAGTGTGGTGAAGTCCAGGAGTATGGGGAGTGGGAGCTGGGTGGAGGTGGGCAAAGCGGGGGGAAATGCAAGACATCTGTAATAGTGTCAACAATAAAAAATGTGTAGTATAATACATCATCCTTTTTGTTTAACTGGGTTTGTGAATACAAACCAAATAAATCTGACTAATGTAAACACAAAGGAGAACTGAAAGGCAATGATAGGCTCAAAGGAAAAGCATACTGATAACAACATTTATTGAGGATTTTCTTTATGCCAGATGTTACTCCATTTAGTCCTCCCAAAGGATCATACATATAAGTAATATCCTATATTAGAGAAGAAAAAAACTGATGCTTATAGAACCTACATAATATACCCAATTTTGCACTAGACAATAGATGATCTAAATGACAAACCTAAATTAGACTCTAAAGCCTTTGCTTTTCCCTTGTATGTTCTATTCATCAAATCCAGAAGACTAAATAATATGCAAGAACTAGATTTGAAATGAATGGCAGAGCAAGTTGTAGCCTGGAGAGATTCTTGGATCCAAACATACACTTTATACAAGAGCTGTGAACATGCCTTGGGGCAGTAGGAGCTATTAAGCAAGGCAAACCTGATTAAATGTTTCTTTTTTGTTTGTTTTAATCCTCACCAAAACTATGTCTATTTTTTAAGATTAATTTGAGAGAGAGAGGAAAGAAGAGAGAGAGAAAAAACACTGACGTAAGAGAGAAAGTTCAATCGGTTGCCTCTTGTACAGACCCAACCAGGGATTGAACCTGCAGCATAGGTATGTGTCCTGACTAGGAATAAACCCTCAATGTTTTGTTGTACTGGACAACACTCCAACCAACTGAGCCACCCAGCCAGGGCCTGATCAATGCTTCCAAAATTATTTTTAGGCAGGGAAAACAACTAATTCAGCCTGTTACCATGTTTGGGGGCTGGGTGATAAGGAATTATGATGTATCAAGGTACAATTTATAAAATTTTGTATGCATTTGAAAATAGGGATATTGTGAATTCATATTTTAACTGCAACCTATATATAGCTTGAAGTCTAGTACTTAGATATTTATAAGCCAGTATTTTTTTTTATTATATCAATAATAGAGGCCCAATGCACAAAAATTTGTGCCCTCGGGGGCGGGGAAGCGGTCCCTCAGCCTGGCCTGTGCCCTCTCACAGTCTGGGACCCCTTGGGGGATGTCTACCTGTTGGCTTAGGCTTGCTCCCCAGAGAGATTCTGTGTGTGACAGGCTGCGGCGCCCCAACCCCCCCCCCCCCCATTGGCCCTGCTCTCTAGGCTACAACTTGCTGTGGGGGGCAAGCCTAAGCCAGGCCTAAGATGGCAATCAAACATCCATCCCTCTGGCAGCCCAGGAACCCTCGGGAGATGTCCACTTGCCAGAGGGGAGCAGGCCTAAGCTGCAGTCGGACATTCTTATTGCTGCTGAGGAGGCAGGGGAGGCTCCCACCATCACCGCTGTGCTGGTAGATGTCAGCCTGGCTTGTGGCTAAGCAGAGCTCCCCCTGTGGGAGCACACTGACCACCAGGGGGATGCTCCTGCATTTAGTGTCTGCCCCCTGGTGGTCAGTGTGTGTCATAGTGACTATTCATTCACAGTCATTCTGCTGTTAGGTCAATTTGCATATTACCAGTTTATTATATAGGACTAGAGGCCTGGTGCACAAAAATTTGTGCACTCGGGGGGAAGAGGGGGTCCCTCAGCCCAGCCTGTGCCCTCTCGCAGTCTGGGACCCCTCGGGAGATAACGACCTACTGGCTTAGGCCTGCACCCAGGTGGCAGAGGGCAGGCCCAATCCCTAGGTGCAGCCCCTGGTCAGGCTCAGAGCAGGGCTGATTGGGGAGTTGGGGCACCGCCCCTGTCATGCACAGAGCAGGGTGGATTGGGAGGTTGAGATGCCACCCTCAGTCACGCTCAGGGTAGGGCCGATTGGGGGGTTGGGGCACCGCCCCCTGTCACACTCAAGGCAGGGTCGATGGAGAGGTTGCGGCGCCACCCCCTTTCACGCACAGAGCAGGACCAATCAGGGGGTTGGGGCACTGCCCCCTGTCACTCACAGAACAGGGCCCATCACGGGGGTTGGGGAGCTCCCCCTGTCATGCACAGAGCAGGGCTGATCAGGGGGTTGGGGAGCTCCCCCCTGTCACTCACAGAGTAGGGCCAATAGGGGAGTTGGGGCACTGCCCCCTGTCACACACAGAGCAGGGCGGATCAGGGGGTTGGGGTGCCGCACCCTGTCACACTCAGGGCAGGGCCCATGGGGAGGTTGTGGCTCTACCCCGTCACACACAGAGCAGGGCCCATGGGGGGGGTGGTTGGGGTGCCGCACCCTGTCACACACAGGGCCGCAGGGCGATCAGGGGGTTGGGGAGCTCCCCCCAATCAGGCACAGAGCAGGGCTGATCAGGGGGTAGGGGAGCCTTCCCCTGTCACGAACAGAGCATGGCCGATAGGGAGGTTGTGGCCCCACCCCCTGTCACACACAGAGCTGCAGGGCGATCAGGGGGTTTGGGTGCTGCCCCCTGTCACTCTTATCCCGGTACCGGGAGGCATATTACCCTTTTACTATATAGGATAAAGGCCTGGTGCACGGGTGGGGCCCGGCTGGTTTGCCCTGAAGGGTGTCCTGGATCAGGGTGGGGGTCCCCACTGTGGTGCCTGGCCAGCCTGGGTGAGGGGATGATGGCTGTTTGCAGCTGGTCACACACCCTTCAGCGTGGGGGTCCCCACTGCGGTGCCTGGCCAGTCTGGGTGAGGGGCTGAGGGCTGTTTTCAGGCTGGGACTGAAGCTCCCAACTGCTCCTTTTTTTCTTTTTTTCTTTTTTTTTTATTCTGGGCCAGCTTTAGCTCTGAGGCTCCAGCTCTTAGGCCTCCGCTCCTGAAAGCAGGTATCTGGTTTGTTTCGGTTCTATAATCGAAACTCTGTATCAACTCTAGCTCTGAGATCCCGGCTCACTGAAAGCTGGTTTCTGGGGTTTTGTTTAGCTTCTATATTTGTTACAATGTTTTTTAAACTGTAGGCTCAGAGGCCGGCAAGGCAGGCGGGGAACATTGGTTTCCGCCGTCACTGAAGCAAGCAAGCCTCATGTTAGTTTCAAGCTGCCTGGCTGCCGGCCGCCATCTTGGCTGGCAGTTAATTTGCATATCTCGCTGATTAGCCAATGGGAAGGGTAGCGGTCGTATGCCAATTACCATGTTTCTCTTTTACTAGATAGGAGATATACTTCACTAATACTATGGGATTAATAAATCCACTCTCAACAAGCTAAATTAAATACTATGGAGCTAAGTTAACACAGATTTCTAACTAAAAATTTTTCCAATATTTTTCCAATTGAAAATGAAAACTGTGAGGAAACTACATTGATTTTATAACTGTAACAACCAATACCAAATCCTTCTGTTCTATTCTGAACATTTCAACAGTCTGTTTCACATGAAGTAGAAGCTTTACAATGTTGACACATGTAGCATTCTTAATAAAATAAATAATACATACATGTGCCAGCAAACTATTGTAAGTTCCTTATTTTTACTTAGATATTCAAATTACAGTAATTCTTAGTAACTCAACAACTTTGTAGTGACTTTTAAAATGTTGAAAACTGAAGAAAATATCTATACAAGTAGACATCATTTATCAAAAAGATACAAATAAAGGGGCATATCTGGGAGGATATTTCATAGGCTATCAGATGCTGATAAGTAACCCTTGGTCTGAAATTTTCAAGTATTGCTATTTCAGATGTAAAAATCATCATGACTAAAACACAAGGTGGCAATAAATATGAAAATGTCCTAACTAAAGTAGACACAATATATTGGAAATGAGTGGGAAACTGTAGTCAAACAAGCATTGATTTGAAGCACTGGGCTTTGAGAAGCATTGAAAGTTCCTAATCAGAAAAGTGACAAGATGGAATGTGTGTTAAGGAGCTTTGCGGAGGCAGCAGAGTGTAGGGTGGATGGTACAGGGCACAGTTAAGGCACTGAAACCCACATGGAAAGCCTTCCCAGGAATTGGCCACTCTGTGCAAAGTACCTGGACTACAGTAATACACTGGGCCTGGAAGCAGATGATTGAATGTGACTGACCTGATAAAAATAAAAGAGGGAAAATAAAATGAATGAGTCAAAATCTAGCAGAGAGGGAGAACAGTGGTTTTACTTATATGAACAAAGTAAGTGACTAAGAGTGGAATCCTGCTTCCAGGAAAATGTTAAATTTGAGGCAACAATAGAAATTCTCAGACATGGCAGGGGGTGGGGGGGGGAGGGCAAGTGATGGGGGAAGGAGAGGCTGGGAGAAGGTCAATGGGAAAAAAAAGGAGACATATGTACTACTATGTGTAATACCTTAAACAATAAAATAAAAAATAAAAAAAATAAATGCATATTTTAAAATTACTTATTTTAGTGGAATAAGTCACTAAATGAGGACAAGGGTAAAGTTCAAGCTTGAAGATGTAGATTAGAGAATTTTAGATAAAAATAGACATGTTAAGTGAATTCCTGGAGAGAAAATATATTAGTAGATTGAGTATATAGAAAGAAAAGATTTGCGCACATGGGAATCCTCATTGTTAGTAGGTAGAAGTAAAGAAGGCGCTCTTATAAAATAGAACAGGAAGGAAAGCCCACAGCGAGGAAGAGAAAGGAGAAAGGATACCCATGCAAAAGCCAAAGGAGAGAAGTATTTCAAAAGAGAAGCACGTGGTCACTGATGCCAAATGTTAGAGTTCAAAGGAAAATAAAACCTGAGGAACAACACTGCATAGGCAGGAAACACAAGGCCATTTTTAATATCTTCCTAGTGAAACACCTGAGCAAAATGTGGACATAGGAGGTAATGGGGGCAGAGGTGTAGATTCAAGGAAGGTTCAAGGGCTTGGCAGGAGAGAGAGGCAATCTAAACAGGCATTATAAAGGTAGAGCTGTCCCTAGCAAATGCTATATTAAGAAAAGTTATCTTCTAAACTGCAGTGTAAGTTCTCTCTTCATGATGCTATGCAATGTCCAATTTTGTCTCTTAGAGTTTTAATAAAAGAAGCATCTTGACATTTCAGAATTTATAAACTAATGTTTTCCCTTTAAGGCAAAACGAAAATATTAACTGCTGGAGAAGATATTCCTCCATGGCATATTTAGTAAAATGGTATCTTATTAAAAGCTTCATTAATCTATGCATCCAACCATCCTGCAGAGTCTGTCTCAGATTTTGTCATTCTGAATAAAGGCATCTGTTAATTTCTGCCATTACTGAGCCATTTTATATTTGTGCTAAAAAGATTTCAGCTTACTGGTTTTAACCAATTTCTCAAATTTAACCAGGGTATAATGTATGCTGATCTAAACTCACATCATGCTACTGTGCCCTTATATTTATTTTATCTTTAAATTATGCTTTTAATATTTCTTTACTGGATCCCATGAGTTGTTAATGACAATATTCATTAATATTATATTTAGAGGTGTCTTATTAGAAGCTCAATGCATGTTGCTTCAGTTTGACAGTGGCCTATCAAAGGTTCCTAGAAGGGCTATTTTAAATTATTTTCAGTGCTACAATTCAAATGCCTGTCACTTCTTTCAAATCAGCATTGTTACTTTCCTTCTGTTAATTCTGTTAGACCTGCATCTCATTTATTCATTTGGATTTCATTATTGCATTGGGGAGAAAATGAACTTATTTGGCCTGATTTGTTTGCCTCAAACATATTTGGCTTCATGGTGATAGCAGATGGGTATAAAAATACATGCATGTATACACTTTGCCTCTCTTCTTGGCAAGTGAATTTGTTCACAACATTTTCTGTAGCACATCTCACATTTAATGTCACAGAAGGGATTCATCTTTTGGCAGTGAACATTAGTAGCCTGAAGAAAGGGGGTCATAAATTCCATTTTCATTTTTTATTAAAATCATACTATGTCAGGGTGTAATTTGCTTTTTTTTTTATGCAGTATAATTTATTCAGTGACCTTGGACCATGTTCCTTTGCTAATCTGAAATGTTGAATCAGTGTACTAACGGTTTCTGCAACTTCACACACTTTCCTCTAAGATACAACCTTACAAAGCTCAGTTTCTAGCTGGATACTCTTTGACAGGAAGAAAAATATTGGTGAATTTTAATGGGAAAAGCAGAGGCCACTGTGAAGTTTTTTTAAAGTGGAAGAAAATCTGTGAGTTACACAGAAAAATTAATGTTTATTTTTTACTTTTTATGAGTCCACTCTCTTCAGACTATTATTCTAGTAAAGCCTCATTTAATATCTTTAGTCTCTCAAGTTTCAACCATTGCTTATCTTGATGTATCTAATTCCTGGACAAGTATGAAGAAAAAACATTAAGGACAATCCTATATAATAAAAGCCTAATATGCAAATCATCCCCTCAACGAGGAGTTCAACTGCTCGCTATGATGTGTGCTGACCACCAAGGGCAGTACAGACCTTGGGGGGCGTCAGCAATGTGGTGCTGGCAGTGGGAGTCAGTGGAGCGCTGCCATCCCTGATGGGCCCCGATGAGAGTGGAATCGCAGCGGGATGGTGGAGTAGGTGAGCGGGCGGCCCCAAGCCAAGACGAGTGTGAGAGGGGCCTGATCACACTGCTGATCACCCCGCAGATGGCAACCGATGGTAGCGGAGGGGGGCAGGGTCGCTGCCTGGCTCCCTGACACTGAGGGGGCTGGCTGGGGGCCCGATGACTCAGGCAGAGGGAGGCGTGTAAGGGTCGAGGGGCCCAGGAGCTATCCAGGGCCCAGAGGTCAGCTGGGGCCTGCCCTTCCACGCCAGGTGCTCACCTTCGATCACCAGCCAGACCTAGGGACCACATCCATGCATGAATTTCCTGCACCGGGCCTCTAGTTGTATAAATAATTTATTAAACCTAATGGTTTCAGATAATAGTCTCAGTATTCTTTCTAAATAAAGGTTTAACCATAACTAATTACTTTTTTCTAAACCCACCCATTTATGGACATGGCTTTTAATGTAAAATAGTCTGAAAATGTAGAGAAAAAGCAGTTACTTTGGTGGCTGTTAGTGATGGTTGTCTCATGGTTCCAAACTGTGCCCAATGGTCCACTTCTAGCATAGGCTTGCTAGCCCTATCACTTTCTTCCATGTCCAGCCTGATTCACTGCTAAGTTCCACCACCTTCTGTCAGTATCCTGCCTTGTTTCATGTCCCTCTCATCTATTTGGCAAAACCCCAAACCCAGATTAATTCTTCATCCAGCTTTCCCTTCTAATCTCAAGCAACTCATCCCTGGTAGAAAAAATCATGCTATACCATGCATCCATAGTTTCATTATAAAAATAAACCAACAACCTAAAATTAGATATTTGTGTGAGTAAATGTATGTTTCAAAAACTGTTACTTTTTTTTTAAACAGTAGGTCAAACTTTTAGTAGACTGTATCTACACTAATAAAAGAGAAACATGCAAATTAACCATCACTCCACCACTCAGCTACACCCACCAGCCAATCAGAGTGACTATGCAAATTAACCCAACAAAGATGGCAGTAAATTTGCATACGCAGACACAGAGCGAAGACTGAAGACAACTGAAGATGGTGGCAGCCACATAGCTGGAGCAAGCAGGAAGCTTGGGTTGCTCCCAGCGACGGAGGAAGCCAAGCTTTCTGCTGGCCCTGGGCTCCGCTCAAGGAGGGGCTGGGGGCTTGGGCTCTGCTCAAGGAGTTGGAAAAAAAAAAAAAGGAGGGACTGGGAGCAGCCGAAGCAGAGAAGCCAAGCCTCGCTGCTGCGGCCAGACCAAAGGCCTGGGTCCCGGGTGCCAGAGGAAAACCGGTGCCGGGAGCTAGGGGAAGGAAGGCCTATTGTGCAAATCTTCGTGCAATGGTCCACTAGTAATTCATAATAGTTAAAACATGCATTTTTATTTTTTAGAAAAATTATAAAGGATAGAAAACAGAAATCAGACTGCCTTAATGTAGTAAACTAAAGTACTATTTCATAAAATATTTTGTTATGTGTGTGCATCATGGGTTATACTATAAAATGAAATTCTTACTGTGATTCATGATCATAATAGCTCACTGATCTAGAACTACACAGGGTACTGATGAGAATGTGGAGCAACTGGAATGCTCAGAATCAGCTAGCAGAAATTCAAAGTGGTTTTAGCCACTTTGGAAGAAATGACAGTTTCTTATATAGTTAAACACACTCTTACCAGGTGACCGAGTAATTCTACGTATTTACACAAGAAAAATTAAAACATATGATCACAAAAAGATTAGTACTTGAATACTCATAGGTGATTTATTCACAGTAGATAAAATACTAGAAACAATCCAAATGCCCGTCAGCTGATGAATTGATAAATTATACATCCATTCAGTGGCATATCTTTCACACTTAAATATTCTAACTACTGACACGTACAACAACATAGCTGAATCTGTAAATCATTATGTTCTTTGAAAGAAGCTAACCCAAAACAGAGTATGTTGTATTATTCATTTATATGAAATTCTAGAGCAGGCAAAAAACATAGTGACACAAAGATCCGTGTTTGCCAGGAACTGGGCGTGAGGGAAAGGCTGTGTCTACAGAAGGGCATCAGGCAACTTTTAGGTTAATGGAAGCATTCTACATCATGATTACCATTGAGAATACAAACTGTATACATCTCTCAATACTCATCAAAATGCACAATTAAAATTAGTGACTGTTATTGTATGTAAAGTATACCTCAATAAAGCTTGGTTTAAAAATACTAAAAATATATATTTCTATAGATTTTTTTAAAGATAACTACAATATTGCTTACCTCTTAATATTAAAATATAGATAGTATATAGTACTTTTGCTACATTGCATATTTTTCGTCTACTTCAACTCACATTCTCCTTAATTTACCTTCCATTTATATAAATATAAGTATACTACATTAAATTAAACCTTAACCACTTGTGAATATGCTAAATGTAGGTAATTAAAATTTTCCCTATAAGGTATTTTTTTCCTAAAAGCAAGAAAACCATTGTTTTTGCTTTTCTTTGGAGTGATGTTTTATGGGATTCTTTATATTTGTTTTTAAAAGTTGCATGAGAAAATATAAGTCAATTTAAAAATTAGTCTTCTGGTTAGAAAATATTATTAAATAGATTTCCTATAACAATTAGTTCAAAGGTTAATTTTCTAGTTATTGATCTTTTCCAGAAAGAATTTCTTTTTAATTATTTCCCCCTTTTTCCCACTGAAAATTGCTTCAACCGTTTTCTTAAAGAGTTCCTTTGAGTCTATCAATCTTCCACCCACTCCCCTTGCCATAGCAACTGATTCTATAGTGTCAGGACAGCTGACTAAGCAATAATCACCCTTCAGCAGAGGACAGTCTGTCTCCGAGGGGAAGATCGGATTGTACTGCAAACTGCACATTCACTTAAGTAGGTAAAACCGAGCAGCATCTGCCCTTGAATAAAAACATTTCTGGGAAAATAATCAACTAAAACTCATAATTACAGATGGCTTGGCAAAAGTGTGGGTAAAATAAAATTAAACATCTAAGCTCTCTAATGATTTGTGCCTTAAAATGAAGTATAGGAATATACTGTGTGTGTGTACCAGTTAGCTTTCCTTTCTGTGGTGCTTAGTGTGGAATCCCATAAGCACAGACTGCAATGTTGACTGCAGTTGTATCAAAGTTCACACACTACAGAGTTTCATCCGCCAGTCTCAAGAGATATGCCATTTAGCACTTATGATAGAGAGTTTTGATTATTTTAATATGTAGTTTACGTTCTCAGTCAATGCCTTTGTGTAACATTTTCAAAGAGTCTGTAAGAACACATATGTCCACAAAGTACTAAATAAAAATTTCTTTCTTCTAATTGCTTACACAAGCCTTAAAATGCCAGATGATGCCAAGTTGTTGAGTTATGAGACTGACAAGAAATGGCTCTTCTGGGATGTGGATGCTCTCTAATGATGTGCAGGTCATCCTGGCTTATGGTTTCTGATAAACATGACTGACTCCGTCAAGATGGCACTTTTTTCTTTTTTTGTATACAGTAGGATCACTTCTCTTGTGTGAGTGATGTTCTAAAGTAGGCCAGATTCTTGTAAAGTCAAAATTAATTCATCCGTGAAGTACACACAGGGTGGAGGGGACACATTCTAGTATAGTCTTTCTCACAAAAGAAAAGAATGAAAGTCTGGACAGATATCTATGCATTTAAACTATTTGTGACAGTGATATATTATCACATTCAAATAACTCAGTATAGTAGAGAGGTTAGTGAAAGTTTTACTGCATTCTCCTTAAATATTGTGCCTCCCTAACTTTAATACATTTTAATAGTTATGTTTGTTGCTATGAGGAGTAAATGAAACATGAAGTTCCGTTTTACAGAAAGTTATACACTAAAATCTAGGCAACCTAAGAAAAATTATACACATAGTTCTGCTCCACTGTATTTCTCTTTAATTACATGGGAGAGAAAGTAGCCTGTGCAAAAATAAAAACAGCAAAGGATTTATATTATCGAATTTTCGGTCATAAATGCAGTCTTGATTGGGTAGATCTAAACATGAATAAGTCCAATAGGCAGGGAGTTTTGCTACAGAATACAGACTCTAATATAGAATCAAAAGATTTCAGAGACTTACTAAAAAGCACAACCTGGAATCATCATCACAATAATAGTAATCTATCTCTGTTGTGGAATGTTCTGCTGTAGGATAATATATATATAAAAAGACCCATTTGAATGTTTGTATATTTTCTGAAACCTTGAGTTTCAGATTTCATAAGAAAGCAGATTTGATATGCAAAAATATGGGTCTGAGTAATGGCACATTTACATATGGACAGGCTCATCAAAGAAGGAGTAAGAAATGTCAGAATGGTGGACATATCACTTTCCAGTTTGATGTGTCTATTGCATCTCATTTGTCTAAGAAGCCCCAACCTTTGGACACACTTAATGGTCAATCCATTCATTCATGGGGATTTTAAATTTTAGCTTATGGGACACTGTACACTTTAAATTGGTCCCAGGTTAACTATCTATTTTGCCACTGATAGCATCAGTTTCAGCTTTTTCCCAGCTGCTGAGTAGTTTTCCACTGTTCTACCAGCTTTCTAGATACAAAATGCACTTACTAAACTTAATAATTATTATTAACATGCATTGCTATTATTTTGACATTTATTTATTATTAATACTTTATGACATGATTGCTAATTCATTGGTATAATCTATAATTATTAAATATTAGCATTGCATAGTATTATTAATGTATTAATATAATAAAAGGATGGTAACAACAATAACTGTTATTTGTTGTGGTATTTTACTGGCCTGCAGAGTAGATTTAAAGCAAAGGTGAGGTCCCAGCATTTAATGGTTGGGGGTGGAGGGTGGAGTACATTGGTGGTGATATGCGTAGCATGTGAGAGTATCTCTATCTGTGTGATAGAGTGACTATGAGGAAATTATTTTTTGGACTTTAATGTCAGGGTTTTTTTTTCACTAACTTCCTTTTCTACTCTTTTTCTAAGACATCTGGGAAGATGTTACATTGATTAGTTCCCTGATTATGTTTCCAGAGATGTTAAAATCATTTTTATCCAATTGGCTTCCAAAATATTTCTTGTCTTTATCCCCAACATAAAATGACTTACTAGCACATCTTCCCAGATGTCAAACTAGGAGGCTGTTTGCAATACAAATCATCTAGTGTATGAGAAAGTGTATGTATCCTATCTAATAAAAGAGAAACATGGTAATTAGCGTACGTCCGCTACCCTTCCCATTGGCTAATCAGCAAGATATGCAAATTAACTGCCAGCCAAGATGGCGGCAGGCAGCCAGGCAGCTTGAAGCTAACATGAGGCTTGCTTGCTTCAGTGATGGAGGAAACCAACGTTCCCCACCTGCCTTGCCGGCCTCTGAGCTTGCAGTTTGAAACATTGTTACATAGAAGCTAAACAAATCCCCAGAAACCTGCTTTCAGCCCGCCGGGATCTCAGAGCTGGAGTAGATACAGTGTTTCGATTATAGAACCCAAACAAACCAGATACCTGCTTTCAGCAGCAGAGGCCTCAGAGCTGGAGCCAGAGCTAAAGCTGGCCCAGAATAAAAAAAAAAAAAAGAAAAAAAGAAAAAAAGGAGCAGTTGGGAGCTTCAGTCACCCGCCAGCCTGAAAAGAGCCCTCAGCCCCTCACCCAGACTGGCCAGGCACCGCAGTGGGGACCCCCACGCTGAAGGGTGTGTGACCAGCTGCAAACAGCCATCATCCCCTCACCCAGGCTGTCCAGGCACCCCAGTGGGGACCCCCACCCTGATCCAGGACACCCTTCAGGGCAAACCAGCCAGCCCCCACCCATGCACCAGGCCTCTATCCTATATAGTAAAAGGGTAATATGCCTCCCAGCACCGGGATCAGCGGAGCTGAGAGGCCTCCTGGCCTCTGGAGCAGCGTGACAAGGGGCAGCGCCCAAACCCCCTGATGGCCTTGTGGCTCCCTGTGTGACAGGGGGCGGGGCCACAACCTCCCTATCTGCCCTGCTCTGTTTGTGACAGGGAAAGGCGCCCCAACCCCCTGATCAGCCCTGCTCTGTGCCTGATAGGGAGGAGCTCCCCAACCCCCTGATCACCCTGCGGCTCTGTGTGTGACAGGGTGCGGCACCCCAACCCCCTGATCGGACCTGCTCTGTGCGTGACAGGGTACGGAGCCCCAAACCCCCTGATGGGCCCTGCTCTGTGTGTGAGAGGGTACGGAGCCCCAACCCCCCTGATGGGCCCTGCTCTGTGTGTGACAGGGGGTGGTGCCGCAATCTCCCCATCGACCCTGCCTTGAGTGTGACAGGGGGCGGTGCCCCAACCCCCCAATCGGCCCTACCCTGAGCGTGACTGAGGGTGGCATCACAACCTCCCGATCCGCCCTGCTCTGTGCATGACAGGGGGTGGCACCCCAACTCCCCAATCGGCCCTGCTCTGAGCCTGACCAGGGGCTGCACCTAGGGATTTGGCCTGCCCTCTGCCACCTGGGTGAAGGCCTAAGCCAGCAGGTCGTTATCTCCCAAGGGGTCCCAGACTGCGAGAGGGCACAGGCTGGGCTGAGGGACCCCCCTCCCCCCGAGTTTACAAATTTTTGTGCAAAGGGTCTCTAGTTTAATATAATCAGCTATGGCCCATAGGAGGCCCCAGAATGCAACTAGAATCAATACAACAATGTTATGCATTTCTGACTTTAAAAATGTGTTCTCATTTCTTCTTCCAATGGGAATATCCTTTCCTAATTTTTTTGCCTTGGATTCTTAAAAATTTGCTTGAAATAAACTATTTCTAAATTGATATTAAGAAGCTGATTAATAAAAATAAGAGTCACATGTTTAAACTGGAAAATAGCTGAGTAATGTTGCATTTTGAGTATCAGTATAGAATCTTATATATGGAATAATCTAGGAACTTGATCATGGTCACTTAGGTGTTTAGCAATAAATTTAGGCATGGGACCTAAGTTGGGGCTATCGCTAGTATATTGTCTGCCTCTCAGAAGGAAATTTTGTTGTTTTTTTTTTTTACAAACAAACTGTTTTTATTTTACTTTTTAATTTATTTTTTAATATTTTTTTATTGATTTCAGAGAGGAAGGGAGGGGGAAAGAGAGATAGACACATCAATTATGAGAAAGGATCATTGATTGGTTGCTTCCTGCACACCCCCTACTGGGGAGCAAGCCTGCAACATAGGCATGTGCCCTTGACCAGAATCAAACCTGGGACCCTTCAGTCCACGAGCCAAGACTCTAGCCACTAAACCAAACCAGCTAGGGCTCAGGATAGAATTTTTTTGCATGACTTCAACATAGGTATAATATGATCCAAAAAGAATTGAAAATAGAATCTGTGCCATCTATTATTTAAGCCTATTTTCTAAAAAGAACATTTTCTTTCATTTTTCTCTATCTCTTTTAGGAAAGATTTACCTTGATTCAACATTTTTTTCCCCTTCCTAAACACATTTTATTTCTTGGATGGTCTCTTTCCCCTTTATTTCTACTTGACCTAAATTTCTGTATTCCTTTAATTACCTTGTTTGTATTTAATTTTTAGTGTTGGTATTAATTTTAAAACAAATGAGTTTTGGATCCACAAGAAGTCTAACATACATAGTTTCTGCCTTGAACCTCATTCCTGACCTACACCCATATTGTTCCATAAAGTAGTCAAGAATAGTAATGAAAGCCTGGCTGGTGTAGTTCAGGGGTTGAGCATTGACCTATGAACCAGGAGATCATGGTTCGATTCTAAGTCAGGGAACATGCCCAGCTGCAGGCTTGATTTCCTGCATGCGGGAGGCAGCCAATCAATGATTTTCTCTCATTACTGATGTTTCTATCTCTCTTTCTCTCTATCTCTCTCCCTTCCTCTCTAAAATCAATAAAAATATATTTAAAGAAAAAAATAGTAATGAGAATTTTAAAGTGTTCTTAGTAATTTATGGAACATATTTTTCTCCCATTCTTGGGTAACTCATTTTATTTCACTTAATGAAAATGACAATAATGAAGATGATGATGACAATAGTAATTGGTGAAACTGTCAATCATAAAAATAATAACAAGTAGTAGTAATGATAGTGGTAGTAGTGGTGATGGTTGGTGGTAGTTGTGGTAATAGTGGTGATGGTGATGGCTGCAAAGGGGATGGTAGTGATAATGGTAGCAGTAGTAACAGGAGCAACATCAAGCAGTTCCAACAGCAGCAGCTAATAGTTAGTACTGGGCATTCAATCATGCCTTTTCAACACCTTCATATAAACATCATTTTTATTAGATTGAGTCACACATTAACTTGCTCATATCCAACTAATTTTGGACTACTAAATGAAAGTATGTACACAAATGAGAAAGTGAGGTGTCAAGAAATTAAATAACTTATGTGAATTTCCCTGGTAAAATAATTGACAGAGTTCAGACATTGGTATATTCTATTCAAAAATCCATGTTCTTAAATTATTCTAATCTTAAGCTCTCATGTTTTATAAGCCATTCTACCAAGATTTTCCATGAGGACAAGTTATGTCTTCCCTTTCTCCAATGTTCCTTAAAGATCCCAATATTCTACAATGGGCTGCTCCCAATATGCCATACATTCAAAAAGTGTTTAGTAAAAGTTAAAGAAGATAAAGTCCATATCATTCATTTTATATGCTCCAGGAAACCTATTAAACCATTTGTACAGTAAGTGGTCACAAAATTGAAGTGAATTAGATGACTGGGAGAAATGAATTGCTCTATAACATCCACTCTGTTGGAATGTAGTGCTGTTAATAGTCAATTAGTTGTTCCTCACATCTCAAAGAAAGCTACTGGACAGTGTTAATGACATGTAGCAAATGTGTACAGTCTGTTCTTTACATGTTGTTTTGGCAGGTAACATTGCCAAGTAATATAATCTGCTCACTTTGATATTATTGGTTTTATTTTTTAAATTAAACCTTTTTTTGTTTGCTTGCTTATTTTGTTATCAGTGATGAGGTCTGAGGTTTGGAGATTTTCACAGAAGAGAACAGTTCCCAAGAGGGCAGTCTAGTTCAAGGAAAGTAAGAAAGATGAGGTCCATCTGTCCACAGCAAAGCAGTCCAGAATTGAGGCTACTTCCCCAGCTGTTAAATGCAAATCAGCCACAGGGACATGTATAGGCAATGCAACAATTACTGTGTCTTTTTGTACCTTTGCCAAGAGATATTAATGTGTTGTATGAGTATTGATCTTTTATGATATACATCACAGCAGCATCCATAGATATGTATGATATAGCCCTGTTCATTGCACACATGGGGAAACTTACACAATACAGTGGTCAAACTCTACAGCAACCCAGGAGAGAAGTTGAGAAGATATCTAGAAGAGCTCCTGATCATAAAATAACAGTATACCACATGCATGCACTCAGCCCTTCATTAATTATGTCAGTTAACATTGCTTTCAATGCATAGTCCCTGGGCATGGGATGGAAGGTGGGGGGCAGGGGGAAGCAGCCAGCAGAAAATGGAAAACCCTTCCAATTTTATGATTTTTCTTACAAATAAAAGAAAGTTACAATAGGAAAACTTGAAAAAAAATTACACAAACACAAAAAGCAATTTCCTTAGCTACTTATTTTCAGCCTTGTCTCTATTATTTTAGTACTGAGTCAGAAAATAGCTTCTTTCTTTACCTCCTACTTTTGCTTTGAGCTGGATTCTACTGTCAAGGTGTTATGAGGTGGAGAAGAGGAGAACTTACTGTTATAAAATAAGCATGTGCCCCTAAAAATCTAGACTTTAATCACCAGGTAAAAACATACAGAGAGTGGAGTACTATCTTTAAGACAATCTAGCCATAGGGCCTCAATTTCTAGGTGACTGAAGTCTAGAAAAATTCAGTGATTGCTAATAACAATCACTCTTTGACTCAGGATGTTATGTCCTGATAAATCCATCTTAAGTTAAAAACATCCTTAAGTCTAAAGTGGACTTGATACACTTCGCCTAGCAAACATCATAGCTTAGCCTAGACTACCTTAAATGCACTCATAACATAATATCCAGAAAACACAGGCACCACAGTACACTGTAGACTATTGGTTATTGAGACCCTGTGCCTGACTGGGAGTTCTGCCCACAGGCACCACAGTACACTGTAGACTATCGGTTATTGAGACCCTGTGCCTGACTGGGAGCTTCTGCCCACAGGCACCACAGTACACTGTAGACTATCGGTTATTGAGACCCTGTGCCTGACTGGGAGCTGCTGCCCACAGGCACCACAGTACACTGTAGACTATCGGTTATTGAGACCCTGTGCCTGACTGGGAGCTGCTGCCCACAGCAGCTTCCCAGCATCATAAGTGGGTATCTCACTGCAAGCCACTAGTCTTGGAAAAGATCAAAATGTGAAGTGCAGTTTCTACTGAATGTTTATCCCTTTTGTTCCATTGTAAAGTCAAAAATTCATAAGTTGAAAGATCTTAAGTTGGGGAACTTCTGCAGTGTGCAAGACGGATAAATGCTGTACATTACATACACATACAAAGTTATTGGAAGTCAATCTAAGGAATTACTTAAGTCCACAGATCAGAAAAGGGTACAGGGACACAAAAATACACAATTCAGCCAAGTTCTGCCTCTGACAAAACCAGAAAGGATTGTTTCTTGCAAATCATGGTAGTAGTTAGTCCTGATAGGCACCAACCTCTGAAGGCTGTGTTTTATTCTTAAGTCACAACAGATAAATCAGCATATTTTGAACCTAATTAAATGTATGACTTTCCTACTTTGTGAAGTAGTCAAGTGTTTATGATTGGTTTCTTAGGAACTAGAAACTAGGTGAACGAAGATAAATAATCAATCCTTAATCCTTAATTCCTTAGTCTCAAGGGAATCATTCTGTGGTTTGGAGACCAATTGTTAAAATATAGTGAATGGGGGAGCTAAGAAGAGAGCAGTAACCTATGGGCCAGGTTAGAACAGCTGTAGAACAGCATGTCCTTGTTCTTAAAATCATCGGTTACAAACTTCAAGAACCTAGGGCTAGCATTGGCTAGTTTGGACCTACCTTCTCCCTAGAGATGCCCTTATTACTTAATAAGCAAAGTCTCTTATTCCCATTCAACTTTCCTAGTACTTTTTAAAACATATTTTTTATTGATTTCAGAGATAAAGGGGGAGGAAGAGAGAGAGAGAAACAGCTGCCTCCTCATGCCCCATACTGGGGATTGTGACTGCATGAGGGCATGTGCCCCGACTGACTTGAAATCCAAACCATGACTTGATTCATAGGCCAAATCTCAACCATTGAGAAACACCGGCTGGGCTACTTTCCTAGTCTTTAAAATCAATCCAATATATCTGAAAATGCCAATTCTGGAGAGGCAGAGCTTCCCTTTTGGAATGCCTGCCTGTTCTCTGACTGGGCCTTGCAGAGGTGAGTATAGTTAAATCTCTCCCTATAAGAGAAAGAGCTGCATACCCTTATAATAAGAATGAGAAAAACAATTTTTTCTCTCTTATAAGATTTCAGAAGGGCCTAATTGCACTCATTTAGTAAGTTGGAAGATTTTTTTCCTAAACATATTCACAGTGAGTCTAAGACAGGTGTGTAAGACATATAATTATGTAGAAATCTGACCATATTTTAACTAGTCCTTTGATTACCTGTTTGTTTTCCTTCACTGAACCCTCACACTAAACCATACAGGCAGGAAGGGGACATAAAACATACTCAAAATATAGGCCCCCTATTTTACATATGTTCTGTAGAAAGAGGGGTGGAGAATAGAATGGCAAATTCAAAATGATCCATTCAAATGTTGGAATATTGAATGCACCATGATTGGCATTCTATCTAGTCTAAAGACTTTTAGTTCCAAATTCCAGTGACTTTTACCAAAAGAAATTAACGCACAAAATGCTCAATGACTTCTCAGAATGCCTGCAACTCTGTCACAAAGCCCCACTGGCAGAAAGGTCGCCTGCTACAGGCAGCATGCAAAAGTCTGCTTTCATTACAAATAAAGTTTGAATATAAGAAAACATCTCTTTAAAGAAATAAAAGAAACTCCCTTTTGGTTGAGATTTCATCTAGATTGGCCTAATTTGCAGAGTATTATTCCTAGGGATATTTTTTTTCATTGGGTTTTCTTTGGGGAGAAAGCATTGGTAAATCAGTAGTGGCCTTGAGGTATGTGTAGAGAACTACCTTTTATTGAAAGCTTAATATGTACCAAGCTCTGTGCAGAGCACTCACTTTACAAGTTTTTCTTCATTTAATCCTCTCAAAATATTATACAGTAACATTTTTTTTTACCTCTACTTGACAAGGGAGGAAACTAAGACTTAAGAAAGATAAGCTACGGGTCCCAGGTCAGATATCCAGTGGATGTTCAATGGTGGAGGGATGATTTAAAATAAGGAATCTAACTTCAAAGACAACGTTCCTAATTTCCTCTTGATGTCATGAAAATAAAGAGAACTCACCCCTTTCCTGGTGCTGTTGTCATGAGTAACTGATGTTTAATGGTCAAAGGAACCCCAGAGATGATTTTAACCAATGCCCTCATTTTACAGATGAGACAATGTTTTTAAGCTTCTATTTTTATTTCTATTGACATAACATACATTATAAGAATTTCTATGACCTGGATGTTTACAGTTTATTCTAGTAAATATTGTTTAAATACTATTGTTTTAAAAACAAATTCAAATATGTAGATTATATAATGGTTTCCTAAGAAAACAGCTTTTAAGGGTGGCCCCTTCCAAGCTTTATGCATAACAAATAATGTATACAAAGAGATGATCATATCATCTTACTTTGTATTACTCTTCCCACAGTATATAATTTTCTATGTATCTGTATAGTCCACACATTCATCATATTAATGGCTATGTAATATTCCATCAAGCTAATGTACCATAAAACTAATTCAATGTTTTTTTATGAAACATCTGACTTTATTTACTAAATGCAAACTAAGTCTGTGTGAACTTGTATTAGAAATTGTTAGACATGTTTTCAATGAAAAAATATCTTTGCAGAAATAGGCAGATTGTTATCTATGTTCCACAAACCAGATTGGAGAGAAACACTTTAATGAAATGCATAGAGCTTTATTTATTCTCATTTGAAATGATGAGTGCTGCAATAGTAATTCTTTACCTGTCATATGTAATACAGATTATTGTTATTATGATTATATATGAAGCTTTGTGGATGTACCCTGCACTTTTTGAATATATCATAGAGATAAAGTGTGTCTCTGCCCCAAATGCTTATGAATAAAAAGAAAAAAATGGATAAAGTACAGATAATTGAGAACACTGAACAGAGATGCATTTCAGTAGATAGAGACTTCATAGAAAATGCAAGCTTTAGAGAATTATTTTTAAATTGGAAAGGAAAGATCCTAGATAAAAAATAAATTTATAGTGATACCATGCCTAAGTTTATTTTTAACCAGCTGATGGACTTGACTGAGTGCTTCTCTCAAGCACATGAATTAACTTCTGTAATTCTCCTTTATCTGAGAGGAGCTTATCTGCCTAGAGTGGACAATTTAACTCTCAGAAGAATAGCTTTTCTGTTTATTTATTCCCAATTAGACTTGTTTCTACTTTCTCTGAGATATTAGCACTTGTAATACTGGAGTCAACTTTTGTTAAATGTATGTATCAAGAGCTATTAATATTTCATAGAATTTGTTTCAATTTCCACTTACTGAAATTTAAAAGGTTAAGGGAATAAGGGGGAAGATGATGACACTATTGTCACAGAGACTCAGTGATAAGGAAGTGTCATTAGGAAATTAATGTTTGATCAGAGTCCTGAAGATATAGATATAGAAAACCCATCAAGGGGCATAGGGCATCTCACACAGGGGAGCATGGAGGCATGAATTATCATGGGCAGCGTACATGGTGTCCACAGTGTCTGTAAACATAGATGAATATGCATATGCATGTTTACAAATGGATTATTGATCTTGCATTAAAGTACATGGCATATTCAAAAACATCAAATGGCATGTTCAATGTGATATCCCTTTTTAATTAGATGCAGTTAAATGGGCTGCACAAACTGTAATGTGTTGCATATGTATCAATCCTTGCATATGTATCTATGATTCATTGCCTTAGATAAATTATACCTCTGATTTTCACTGAATAAAACTTCACATTTAACAAGCGCCATAAAAACTAAGCCAGAGCCCTGGTAGAGTGACTCAGGTGGTTGAAGTGTCATTACACCTAGAGGTTCAGGTTTGATTCCTGGTCTAGAGTCAGGGCACATATGCAAGTTGCAGTTCAATCCCCATTTGGGGCATGTATTGGAGACAATTAATCAATGTTTCTCTCTCACATCTCTCTCTCTCTCTCTCTCTCTCTCTCTCTCTCTCTCTCTCTCTCCCTCCCTCCCTCCCTCCCTCCCTCCCTCCCTCCTTCTCAAATCAATAAAAATATATCTTTGGGTGAGGAATGAAAAAGGAAGCCAAAATGCTAAGAAATAAATATAAAGAATAAAAATACCCTTATTTGTTTCCAGCTTTTACGGGAATACTATAGGATCTGTTAGTAGGTTCCAGAGTTTTCTGGATATGTCTTAACTGTAATTATTTCCTCTTTTATTCTTATCTTTGTCTTTGAAGGTTGAGAGGATTTTTGTCCTTTCAACTCCTTTCCTGTAAATCTTAAATCTTAGTGTGGCTAGAGGGTAGGGTGCACAATGAGGAGAGATAGGAAAGAAAGAGAGAAAAAAAAAGAAGGAAAGGGGAGGAAGGAAAGAAGGAAGGGAGGGAGGGAGGGAGGGAGGGAGGGAGGGAGGGAGGGAGGGAGGGAGGAAGGAAGGAAGGAAGGAAGGAAGGAAGGAAGGAAGGAAGGAAGGAAGGAAGGAAATGTATTTGCAAAGAGGCCATTATCATTCCAGCCATCTCAGCTGTATTAGTTTCCTTTTACTGCTATAACAAATAATCAAAAATTTAGTGACAGAACAATATAAAATTGTTCTCTTGACAATTCTGAAGGTCAGAAGTTCGAGGTCAGATTCACTAAGCTAAATCAAGGTGTCATCAGGTCTTTCTCCTTCTTAAAACTCTGAAGGAGAATCTATTTCTTTGCTGTTCTCAGTTTATAGTGTCTGCCTTTATTCCTTGGTTCTGGCCCCACCCTCCATCCCCAAAGTTTATCATTTTAACCTCTGCTCCTGTGATTGTATCACCTTCTCCCCTCCACAGTAGCATCTCCCTCTGCCTGCCTCTTATAAAGACGCTTGTGTTATAACATTGGGCCCACCTGGATACTCAAGAATAATTTCCCCATCTCTAGATATTTAACTTAATCACATCTGCAAAATCCCTTCTGCTATATAAGTTACTATCCTCACAAGTTTCAGGGAACAGAATGTGGGCTTCTTGGAAGTGGGAGGCCTTATTCTGTCTCCTTCACCAGCAAAAATCATTCTAAACAATTAGGCCTCTGATATCTTCCAGATGACTTCAGCCACATGAGTAAAATCAGTTGAATCCAGCCATATCAGAAATGCCCAGCTTGGCCCAGGATAAATTACCAACCAGCAAAATACTCAGCTTAAAAAAATTATTTTTTAAGCTACTAAGTTTTTAAGTGCTGTGTTACACAGTAAAAGCTAACTGATACAGGTAAAAAAAATCAATTTTTAAAAATTTCTGTTGAGGAAACTGTGGGTCATCCAAGTGATCAAATTGGCAGGTAAAATTATGGATCTTGACTTGAGCTAGAAATTCAAGGTCAACTAATTGAATTTTAAACTAATAAACAAAATGCATAAACTTGGTTCCTGTAATATGAGTTGATATCAGTAGCACCATACTTAACACCCAGTTTAAGAATGAGAGTCTCCTATTCTTAAACACTTAAGTATAATTTCTTTCTCATAAAAGGGTGAGTCTAATACTTTCAGAAGAATATATTCCTTTACAGGAGTGATTCTACTTTCAAGTTCTGTCTTCGACTCAGAGCCTTACCTTAAGAAGTGGTTGTGAGAATACAGTGAGATACATTATGGAAACTACTTATAATAGAGCCAGACACTAAGTAAAATGCCCATAAGTGATACCTGTTACAGGGCTCATTATCACCCAGGAAGCCAGAGGTTACTTCTGTGTAAGCCTTAGGGGTGCCTTTTGCACAATCCCATGATAGCACTACCATCTTGTCTTTCTAAAACCAGCACAGTCTTCTTATTTCCTCTTTGCTGTGAGAGCATCCTTGTGTTGAGCTAATTCTACAGAGAACTGAAAAAGAAATGAACTGGACTTCCAATCTTACATCTACTCCAAACAAGCTTTGTAATTTTAAACAAGCCGCTTAAACTCTTTATGGCTCACTTTCCATGGGTTTTATATTTGTTTGGTCAGCTTCACAGGTCAATTGAGAGGAAAAAAATGAATCGAATAAACAAATGAACTGAGCACTAATGATGGTCTTGGCCTATGCTGGTTATTCTGAAAACTTAGAAGTAAATTATTTCCTGACCTATGTTGATAAGCTGTTGCCTTTGTCTTAGTCCACATCGGCTACTCTAACAAAATACCATAGACTGAGAGGCTTATAAACAACAGAAATGTATTTCTCAGCATTCTGGAGGCTAGACAGTTAAATATTAAGGTACTTCATCTTAGATGTGCTTCTTTTTGGGGTCCTCTCTTGGTGGAAGGGGTGAAGGAACTCTCTGGAGTCTCTTATGTAAAGGCACTAATCCCATCTATAAGACCTCTGCCCTCATGACATAATCACTTCCCACAGGCCCCACCTCCAAATACCATTACATAGAAGTTAGGTTTCAACATATGAATTTTTGGGAGACACAAACATTCAGTGTCTAGCACCTCTGCTCATACACATGTAATGGATTATTGTTCCTGGATTAGTAATAAAAACCTAGAAAAAATAATTAACCCTCCAGGTTCTGTGGGTATAGCCTGAAGTGGCCTGCCATGAACACATTCATTATTTTAAGGTTTGCATTTAATATTAAAAATTAATGCAGAAGCATGAGAGAGAACACATATTTATAATTTTTCCTTCTACAAAGTTATAAGATTTACAGTACAGAGGGTTGAAAGGACAAAAAATCCTCTCAACCCTCAAAGACAAAGACAAAGACAACAATAAAAGAAGAAATAATTGCAATTAGATATATCCAGAAGACTTTGGAAGCTAGAAGCAGTTAGAAAAAATTTTACTGGTTTTGCACATGAAAGACGAGTAAGCATTTTTAAGGCAGAAGCCAACAAAAAATACATTTTTCTTACAGAACCCAGGGAAGTTTCTAGAATTATAGGCAACAGGTATCTCTAAAGATTTAATGGGGATAAAAATGTAAAGATTGGTTGGAAGCCTGTATATAGTTAGATCCCTGCTCCACTCCTGCGGGCATAATAATTACACCACTCCCTAATCTTACACACACACACCAGAATAAAGCAAGACAGTTATTCTATAGAGTGTTTGAATAGAAGGGCTTCCTTGTGTGATATCAACCAGATTTAATTTTTCTCCCAAGGGACATTTTTGTTTATCCCAAAATGAGGGTAGGGGGGGAATGTTGTTGACATCCCCTGGGTTGGGTCAAGGATGCTACTCACATCCTATAATTCACAGAATGGTCCAAACAACAAAAAACTTCCTGATCCCAAACATCAATAGTGAGGAGGTTGAGACACTAGAATACTATAAAAACTTGAGGGTGGGATGAAGTACTAAAAATCAAAAAAATTAAAGGAACATCTATACATTGTACTGTGAGATCTATATCTTGAATTATGATATTTTGAATTGTGTCCTTTACTCATCTAGCTCAGATCTGAGAAACCTGACAGTTTGTTTTACAACCTCTAGGCAAGAGATCAGAGGTTTCCTCCAGAGGAAAAACTGTAATAAGAGGAAAGGCCTGTGAATATCAATAGTAGGAGTCTCCCTCTAGCTGACCACTCTAAGGCAAAGCCAATCAGAATTGACACCTTGTACTAGAATATGAATGAACAGCAAAAATCAGAAGATATTGAAAAGGATTTAGTACCTGAAGATATAGATTAAAAGATGAGAGAAAAAATAAAAGAAAAAAAAAAAAAACTTAAAGGAAACAGAGACAAGGCAAGAAGTAGAAGATAATGCTTAATATCATCACAGATATTAAGTGAGGCTATTGAGTCAATCAAATAGGAACAAGATGTTGTCAGGAATATTCAGAGAACAAAATTCATAGATAATATAAAGAAAATTTCAACACCATGAGGGCTTTTTATATTGCCACAAATATTTGCCAGGGCTTGCTCTTATGAATTGGCAGCTGCTGTTTTTTTTTTTTTTTTTTCTTATTTCCTACATATATATTATTTATATTATGTTTATTTATACCTCATATTATCCCACAAATAATTTCACACAAAAACTCATTGTACATTTTGTACAAATAATTACAAATAATATGTGTATTATTTGGGCAGGAAAAGAAAAGAAACAGAAGGAAAAGAAATACAAAGGAAATTAAAAATACTTTGACAATAACTCAAAAGAGGAGTCATAGTTGAACTTCAAAGTTACTTTAAGCTTTCCTTAATTTCTTCAGTAAATTTATTAAAAATAAAATAAAAGAAAGGTCAATAATATTAATTATCCTCATTTGTGGAAACATGGGACATAGAATTTTCCTTCTTATCCCTTCTCATGATATTTACTTAGACAAATATCAGGAATACCAATTTGTATAGCTTTTTTATTGCAATAGGGATGAATACCATAATCTTCTCTAGGGTATTTGAAATGTGTTGCACTTTACACTGATTCCACACTCAAACAACTTTCCAGTACAACTGCGACATACAGCAAGTTACCCTATACCACAGTGTTTTCTTCAAGCTAGTGTCAGACATGGCTCTTACAAAGCTCTCATAAAGGGGTTATGATACATGCACTCCTCCATTTGTCTGACTTTTATTAAATGAAGGCCACCTACAACTACCTTTAGGCATTCTCAAGGAGTCAATAAGTTCAAAGAAGGCTGTGCTATGAAGGACTGATTTTATTAATAATGAACCTGAGCTCTGTACTTCAATAATACATTTCAGAAGAGTCTGGAAATACATTGCAGTTTAAATGAATTAAGCCCTACAACACCCTTTGAGCCAGAAAATATTCTTTTTTTGAAATATAAAATTTTAGAAAGAGAGATCTGGAGTCAGTTTTAAGTTTAAAGAGTGAAATTAAAAAAATCATTTTTCTCTCCTGTCCCTCATTTTCTGTATTATGTCCTACCTCCTCCTCTCTTCTCCCTTGCTCTTCCTCCCTCTGCTTCCTCCATAGTCTTTTTTCTTTTCCTACCTCATCAACATTTTCATTTTCTCAGATTTCCACCCATACATGATGGGGGTCTTTCTGAAGGAACAAACCTCTGAATTAAAGTGAGGGTAGAATTAAAGAGAGGGGCTCCATTCTCCACATGACTTTGCTAACTCCACTTGGAAAGGTGGCTATATCATCCTTTCCTTCAGCTAAACTCCCTCCTCTGTCCACAGTCCTACTTGTTGGAGGAGAAAGTAAAGTTCCATTATGAGTTATGGCTTCTCCTTCCACCCCATTGTCTCCTATGTGAATATGAAGCTCAGGCCAGTGGCTCTCCAGTTCTCAGTGATGGGAAGAAGTTGTCTGGGAATAACCAAACCAAATATCAGAACCTGCTAGTCAGCATGTTCTGGTCCTTCAGCCGGGGGTTTGAATGGAGTGCTCAATGACTAATTGATGGCAACCTGGAATCTGACTACTATTGCTTTTGGAGAAAAGATCTCTATCCATGTTAGCCTGAGCAGAGAGAATTCTCCTTCTAGTTCAGCAGTAAGCTAACTATAGTGGGCTAAATCTTGTGAGGGTTAATTGTATTTGTCAAACTGGAGGATATTTTTGGATGGGGTTTACATTTAGTAAGTGGACTCTGAGAAAAGCTGATTGCCCTCTACAATGTGGGTGGGCCTCATATGTTCTTCTGAATAGAACACAATCAGACCTGAACTGCAGCCTCAGCTTCTTCCTGGGTCTCCTGCCTGCTAGTTCACCCTGCAGATTTTGAACTTGCTAGCCTCCATAATTGTGTGAGCCAATTCCTTAAAATAAATCCTTTTACATGCAAACACACACATACACCGCACAAACACATTATATTGGTTCTGTTTCTCTGGAGAACCCTGACTAATAAAGGCCTGTTTTTGTAAATAGAATTTTACTGCCATAAAACCACATCCATTTGTTTATGTATGGACTATAGCTGCTTTCTCACATGATGACAAAGCTAAGTAGCTGCAGCAGAGATGTGAAATGACTCACAAAGCTGGAAATATGTGCTATCAGGCCCTTTGCAGAAAAAGTTGCCAACTCCTACTATAGCTGATTCCCTGTCTCTCTTACAACCAGGAAACTATTGGATGATTAGAAGCTGTCCCTGCCACCCTGGCCTGATAGACTTCCCTTATTCAATATGTCTCAATACCCTGGCTATGCCATCCTCTCCTGGAGCATTTAGGACATAAGCGTATCCTTTAGGATGTAAGCGTACCCTTCTCTGTGTCTTAGTCATGAGTATGAGCTCCCTGACACCCAGAGCTGTCTTTCTCTCTTATGCTTTTTGTTTGAATTTTGTTAATGAATGGAATCCAATAAATAAATGACAAATGATAGCAGCTGACATTTGTTAATTGGGCCCCTGTGATGTGCCTGTTTTTATGTTAAGCTATTTACATACATTATCTCATTGAATTCAGACAATAGCTCCATAATGAACCTCATTTTGCACATGTAGAAACTGAGACTAAGGGAGGGCTGTGATTTGCCCAGTGTTACACAGCCAGGAAAGTCCAGCGCTGGGATCTGAGTCCAGAAAACCTGACTCTGAGCCCAGACTCTGATCTATGGGATAGCTTCTTCCCACAATAAATAAAGGTGAAGGTGAGCACCTGTGGTTCTACCTTATACTTCATCACATGGTGGTTGTGATATCTGAAAGTTATTACTTAAAATCAGCAAAAGCATTACGCTAAAATTAGTCCTATTATTATATATTTTTGAATACAGATAACCTACTGGCTTTTATCTTTACAGAAAACTATAGTATGTAAAAACATTTTTGAAAGGAAACCAAATACACATCCACTTTGATGCTGTTGCTAGGATCACCTTTTTATTATGCATCGTGGTGCCTGCGCCCTGTGCTCTGAGGACTGCCACTGTCTCTCAGGCATAGCTGATGATCACAGGTAACCTCATGAATGAAAAAGACCCAGCAACAATATAAATCATCACAAGCACCATTTCTTTGCCTTCTGCCTATGGCTCTGAGGTGTTACAAACAAAGCATAGGAGGTGTTATTTAATTTTTGGTTCAGGTAGTTCCAAGTTGTACTCATTTGATTTCAGTGCATCAGAAAAATCTTCTGATTATTGAAGTCATCGGCCATAGAAAAAGGCATTTATTACAACTAGTGAGCCTGGTCCTGAAATTTCTGGGGATGCTCTGACAGTAATAAGGGTTTACCTCATCACATAAACACACATTAATATATGTACGAATTATAAAAGAGGACAGCTATTTTGTGTGGCCCTTGGTCTGCCATTGTTTTGGTGTGGGAGGAACAGACATTGGGTAAACAATTGGAGAAATGCATGCAACCTTCTTGGAGCCTATGTAATATTGTATTTAATGCTAATTCCTACTCATTGTTAGGTGGGCCCTGTAAAAGTCGGTAGAGCAGGCACAGGGTGATTTCCAATAGCTGTAGCAGAAATAGTAGTAGCAACTGTGAGCATTTTAGGAAGTCCTTATCATAGTCTCTTTACATATATTGCCTGTAATCCAAGAGGAAGACTCTAATTCAAGGAAATTCTATCATCCATTATATAAATGAGTAGTTGAGGTCCAATGATTGAATAAATTTTCTAAGACCACTCAGCTAATAATGGCAGAAATGGGATATGAACTCAGTTCTATTTCCTATGCATGTACTCATTTCACTACTCACAGTTCTCCAGAAATAACAGAACTGTCTAGCTCTGTTTCCTGGAAACAGGATTTACAAATTAATATGTTTGATGCTTCATGGTGATCTCCTAATGCTTAAAGGTTTTAAAGAAATTACGTATTATATGTCTAATACTCTGTATACCCCAAAATATCCCTAAAGCAAAAGGTTACCACATTACCGGAGAATCAAGAACTTATCTTCTAACTTTCTCTTCTGGTGACAGTTTATAGCTCAGATAAAGAGAAATTGTTTTTCTGCCTGGGCAGTTTAAAGAAAGGACCAAAGGTATCCAATTTAGGGGTATAGCTGTGAAAAGCTACAAGGGAAACGGAAGAAATAACATGAAATTGTAGCCAGAAAAGTTCATAATTCCAGTTTCTTTACTTACTATACAACTCTGGCAACTCTAAGCTTTTCTAAAATGAAAATGAAAATAATAATACTGACTCATAAGATAATTGACAAGTGAGATGTGATAATATAACTTGATAGCTATAAAATATAATACTAATGTTAGTTATTGCTATTTTAATTTCGATACTATTTTTATTATATTAATACTAGTGTCCTGGTGCATGGATTCGTGCACGTTGAAAGGAAATTAGTTAGAAGAAATATCTTAATATAACTATTCACCCTTTCTCTATAATAGAAGTATCAACCAAATTCATAATTGACAATGACAGATCAAAATACACGGGTGTGATTGGTGCCAGCGAGAGCTTTATATGTATTGTGTGTTCACGAGTCAACTTAGCCTTTTATAGATAGAAAATAAATTTGCTTAATTAGACCTGCTTTCTGATGTAGCTAAACTTTTTTCAGCCCACTGAAGCACCCTGACTTCTCTTTCAGATAATTGTCAGCAACACAGCAGTGAATATCAACATGAAGCAGATTATTATTGTAGATCACACAGGGAGAACAAAAGACAAAATATTTACCTGCAGCAGCATTTGACTATATTCTGTGCAGGGAGAAAATCTGAAGTCATTTTCAAGGTCCACCATTTCTTACTTCTTTTCAGTCAGGTCAAGTTTCTAGACTTTCTAAATCTCCATTTTCCAGCTAATGAAAAGAAAATAGGATTCTACAAAGTCTCCTATCTATCTACTCCAGGACTTTTGTGAGGATCATGTGAGATGAGGCACATGAAAATGCTTTATATACATTTGGTTAAAGCATAAAATGTTTGTACCTGGCTATAAAGCAAGCATTTCCTGGGCTGAAGAAACTCCAAGGGTGCTAGTCACTAGGGAGAGGAAGCCAGACATTGCTATATGACATCATTACCTGGAGCTTACAGTGACCTTTCTGGGCTGGTCTAGGCTGTGGGTCACATTTTGCTCCATAGGGTCTTGGCAGCCATTGGCTACGATTTGGTGGGGTGTCACTCCAGGGTGATGGCAGCTCCTGTGTTGAACATCTGCCCCCTGGTGGTCAGTGTGTGTCATAGTTACCAGTCTGACAGACGCTTAGCCATATATATATATATATATATATATATATATATATATATATATATATATAGTATTTTAAAAGTGTCAAAGAGACCGGTCTGACAGACACTTAGCTATATATATATATATATATATATATATATATATATATATATATATATATATATATTATTTTAAAAGTGTCAAAGAGACCATAGAAAGTTGACAGAGAAAACATTGCTGTAGGAGAATGCTAAATTAAACTCAATTACTTAAATAATACTATTAATTTGTTTTTCTATAAAACAGATTGATGTGGCAAATGTAATGTCACCAGGAAAATATCACTAACTTCCTGGATCTGATACAGCCCATGAGTGTTCATCATTGCTATGGTCTCTTAAAATTAGTGTATTATTTATGGAACTCTCTTTAAGCAGAGAAGAGTTTCATTAGTGTCTTCGTACATGAGTTTCCTGCACCTTTTAAGAAGTACGTATTCTTCAAGGTGTGTTTCAAGAAAATACCTCCAATGTAAATAGAATCCTAGGCTTGTTTCTTTTCAACATCCCTTTCTAATGCTCTCTCATGGAAAGCTCTAAGATAATCCTTTCAAGTTGAAAAATATATTCCCAGAAAGCAAAGCTTTCTCTAGTTAAACCTTTAGTTTAAGATGAGAAACTTTTGCTCTCTTAGGTGAGTTTTGAGGCAGCTAAAGGATAGATTATTTGGGGGGACTAAATATGTTGTCTGATATCTACATTCTTTGTCTCAGATAGAATGTACTCTTGGGCAAACCTTGATCTATTAATTCTTAGACTCAAAGTACTCAGAATTTTAGAGTTTACTGCTCAAGTGATTTAGAGACCACATTGTTCTTTCCTCCCTCTTTAGTTAAACTTGAGGCCCGGTGCACAAAATTCGTGCATGGGTGCGATCCCTACGCCTGGCCAGCAATGGAAGTGCAAGCGTTTGGCATGGTAGGGTAGGTCCCAGCTGACTTCTGAACCCTGGGAAGCACTGGGCCCCCGGGCCCCCACATACCCTCCTCCACCTGAGTCATCAGGCCCCCACCCAGCTCCCTCAGTGCCTGGGAGCCGGGAGGCATTCCTGCCACCGCCACCACCACTGGTCACCATCTACGGGGTGATTGGTGGGCTGATCGGGTCCTGCTGGCATCCTCCTTGGCCTGGCACCACCCGCTCACCTGCTCCACCATCTCATCATGGTCCTGCTCTCATCAGGGCCCATCGGGGCTGGCAGCGTCTCCACTGCTGCCCGCTGCCAGTGTTACGTCACTGATGCCTGCCATGTTCCTCACTCCTCCCTGGTGGTTGGTGCACGTCATAGCGAGCAGTCAAATTCCCAAACTCCCGCTTGAGGGGACAATTTGCATATTAGGCTTTTATTATATAAGATTCTTTCTACAGCATCTGCTATTGGTTGGCCAGTCTGTACTTGAATGCATCCACAGAAAGGGCATTGATTCATACATGTATTCACTCATTTATACTAGAATCAGCGTTTGCCATGTACCTAACATTAACAGGATACTGTAGGAAATACAACATAAGGACAGGATATAGTCTTTGACTATCAGTGGATAGAAGGGAACAGGGTCAGTTTACTTCTTCTAATTTCATGTAAATAATTAAAAAAACATTCAGTCAAAATTTTCTTTCAACTTCGTGTAATTTGAAGTTCACATCAATGAGTGATCCTATTTTTCTCTTCTAATTTAACATACACTTAAACTTACTCTTAACAATTGCCTTCTAACTGCCTAAAACCAAGTTTATGTTCTCATATGCAATTTCTTAATTATACCTTTCACATGGACACATTTTTATCTGAATAACTACAAAGTTTCTGTCCCTAGTTCCAGACAATCAATACCTATTTGGTTGATTGACGTAGCAAAGTCATCTGTTGGCTTCTTATGCTCTCTGGATTTCTGCTGACCTCAGTCACCAAGGGTTTTCACATCATTATCACAAGAATCTGGGTTGCTAAAGTGGATCCCTTCCTTCCCTGCCACTTCCCCCACTACAACCGAACCATTTCTCAATTGTGACTTCCATCTGTTGTACTCAGGCCTTCAAGTCATTTGCGTCACAAAGTATTTCCTTGTTACCATCTACTTTATAGTTAGTGATTCTTATTTTCACTAAAAGTTCTCACCTTCCTACACTTCCATGGAGCCCAGCAACCCATTCTCAAACTAGCTCTCTCCTCCATGTAGTCATCTTCAACTATCAGTGCTGAAGACTACTGGCTCTCTGGAAAAAAGTCCAGTTCAACCCCAGAGGAAGGGCCCCTGGCTCTATTGTCAGTCATATTTTTCACATCAATTAAATCAGACCTCAGAGACACTCATCCTTAATATCCCCAATGTCCTTTTTAAATGATTTTCCCCCTTTGATAACACACATAAGCCTCTCAGTTGAAAAGTATTCACTTAACTTCCCCCTGCCTTTTCTAAGAACTACTCAAATTATCTCCTTCTTACATGTTTGATTTCTACCATCGTGGCAAAGCAGTTTTCTGGAATCACCTCATAGCTAAATACCATGGTCATATCTCAGTGTCCATCTTCACGTTTTCTCATATACACTTCAAAGAGTATTTACTCTTACTTCTTTAATCTGTCCATTGGATTTCCAAGAGACATTGTTTTCTCTATTTTTTCAGCTTCCTGTTGTCATCTTTTCTCTCTTTAGTACCAGACAGAAATAATAACATAATTATAATAATAGCCACCATGCATTCAGTTTTTATGATTTACATTACATTTTAGAGATAGAATGATTTTATTTAATCCACACACAATTTTAAGAGTATGCAATATTACTCCCATTTACAGGTAATAGAATTAAGTTTCAAAAGGGTTAAGTAATTTGCTTAATGTCTACCTCAAGGCTTGAGTGTATATTTTCTCCTTTACCTCTACACTTTCTTCCTAGGCATTCCCATATATTAAGAACCATTTATATGCTGATTAAAAACAAATTATTATCTCTAGCACAGAATTCAACATTACAGACAAAATGTGTATACCGCCTCCCCATGTGACATTTCTACTTGCTGTCTCAAGGCATCTCAACTTTATAATACTATTTTTTTTAGTCCTCAACTTCTTTCACACACAAGAATACAAACTTTATTCTTCCTCCCTTTTATCTCTCAACAAATGGGGCCACCATCTGCCCATCTATCTGCTCATGCCAGCAACATAGGAGTCATCTTGATTATTTCCTTCTGCTTTACTTCCTAATCCCAATAACTAGCAAGTTCTATTGGTTCTTCTTTCAAACTAAATCCCCCAACTATTTTGTTTTCTATCTCTCATGCCTCCATCCTTAGCAAAGGATGGTTGTTCAACTAATCTACCCATGTCCCTTCTTGTCTTCACCCAATCTGTCCTCTGCACAAAAGCCAGAATGAGACTTACAGGTATAGTAGATCCTATCACTCCCTTGTTTAAAGTTCTTAAATGGATCCCAACTGGACACCTACATGCATTTCCTCTGTATACTTCTACTTTATGTCTTGCATTTTGCCCTTGAATCACTAGGATAGAAATGTTTTCATTTTTTGGTTCCTGGCATACTCTAAGGTCTAACTGGTCTCTGGTCCTTTTCATGTATTACCTCTTCCACTTCAACCTCCTAATCTCAAAACTCTTCAAATAGAAGGTCTCAATTTAGAGGCTGCATCCTGAGAGAAGCCTTTGCTAGCATTCCTATCTAAGGTAACCATTGTTCCCAGTCACCAATTTTCTCTTAGAGCTTCTTCTTTGTTTATTTCCTAATATATTACAGTGTATAGTTATATTTTATTTGTTTGTTCAATTGTCTATTATCTCACATTAGATTGCAAATTCATTGAGAGCAGGCATTATGCCTGTATTTTTTTTTTTTACTTCTATATGCTTAGTTTTTAGCATGGTACAGTGCACCTGTATGAGTTTTCTGAAGAGGCTTAATCAAAGAACCACAAGTTGGATTGCTTAAATACTAGAAATGTATTGTTTTACAGTTCTGAAAACTAAAGGTTCAAGATCAAGGTGCTGTCAGGTAGGTTTATTCTGAGGGTTGTGAAAAAGAAACTGTTCGATGCCCTTGTCCTAGCTTCTGGTAGTTTTCTCACAATTTGGCTTTCCTTGGCTGGTAGAAGTAACACCCTCATCCCTGCCTTCATATCCATATGATGTTCTTCCTGTGTGCATGTCTGTGTCCAAATTTCCTCTTTTTATAAGGACACCAATTATGTTGGATTAGGGCCCACTCTAATGACCTCATCTTAATTTAACTAATTACCACTGCAATGGCCCTCTAACCAAATAAGATCACATTCTAAAGTATTGGAAGCTAGAACTTTAACATATGAAAATAGGGGTCGGTGATACAATTTAACACAAAATAGCACATGAAGGTGTTTGATAAATACTGACAACTAGAGAGGGAAGGCAGGGGAGGGTGGATGGGAAGAAATCAACCAATGAACTTGTATGCATATATGCATAACCTGTGGACACAGACAATGGGGTGGTGAGGGCCTGGGGAGGGGTAGGGGGGATGGAGGGAGGAGAATGGGAGAGGACTGGAAGAGGTTAATGAGGGAAAAAGGAGGACCTATGTAATGCTTTCAACAATAAAAATTAAAAGGGAACATATTTTTCTAGAATGTGGATAAACATAATCTCAATAACTATAAAGAAACTATTATTTTATTAGTTATAAAATACTGATGACTATGAAGTGGTGAAAGTAGCATTTGAACACATATCTTCCAAATATCAAGTCTATTTTTAAATCCCTGATCTGAACAGTTCCTCTCTTCTGCCTTCTGATGATGTACATCCTGGATATCACTTTTCAAATCTTATCCATGTCAAAGAGAATATGAATATATTCCTAAAACCATGATATGTAGATCTGCCTGGCACCAGAATCAAATATTTCCTCTGAATAAGCCAATAACTTATGGGTCACAGTAATTGTGGAAAATAATAATAATAATAATAATAATAATAATAATGCACTATATCAAACCTTGTTTTGTAAAGCTGCAGTGAGATATATCAACTAAGAATATGAGTAAGGAGAGTTTTTAATTATAGGGAGACTGCTATAACAGTCTTTATGATGGCTGGTCCTGCTGTGTGCCTGAGAGAAGGCCACCATGCACTCACCTCCGCTGGATTGCTCATGTTGAAAAGCTCACATACACAGCTACCCAATTTGCATGAATATTTGCTTTCTGTTAATACAATTTTATCTCATAGTTACTGTAATTGAAAAATCTTAGGCATTAAAGTGCAAACTCCTTTTTAAACTAGGGTTCTCCAGAGGGGGAAAAGCCTGTGGCAAAAAATTCTATGTTGCTATTTGTTAAGGAATCCAATCTCAGGGAAGCAAAGGAGCAAGGGAAGCAAGGAGAAACAAAAATGAAGAGGAACATTAGTGAGTGGCCATATGAACTCTCTTTAGAAAAGAGATAAGAGAAGGGTGCATCTCAGTAGAGTCAGAGTCTTCTCAATAGATGGTAGGGAGATCATCTATTATCTGCAGACTCCCCTCTCTCCCTTCCAGCAAAGTTCACCTTGGGAAGCATTAACTTTCCTGCAGTTGCCTCTATAGATCCAGGACAACCAGCAGGCTGGCAAAGTGTGAGCTTTTAGGCAGCACCACCTAGAGCTCAACGGTCTACACTGGTGAGAGAAGTGTCTGTAGAGGCCTGGACCTAGGAGCAAGGGAAAAGTATCATCTATAGCTTATCAAGAAGTGTGAAGGGTCTGAGATTTTACTCTGACCTTGCCAGCTAATAAGTTAGCTTCCTCAGTCTCATGGACATTAGCAGCAGAAGACATGAGAGAACAGACTTTATTACTGACAGTAAAAGCATTAACCAAAATATCAGCATTTGTGCATTCCCCTGAGCCCCAGTTCCCACAGTGTGGCTTGAAGAGGATCGGGTTCCACTTAAATACATACTATGTTGCACTTTAGGAAAACAACTCAACGCTTAGCAACTAAAATCTTCTATAATAGAAAGAAAGCTTGCCTGACTGTGGCCCTGGAGAGAGAAGGAATGATCTTTATTGCAATGATCACTAAACAAACCTGCCTTTGGCTCTGGAGGGAGAAATAATCTGTTTCTGGAATAAAGGCAGTCAGAACCTCTGCTCACACGGCTCACAGAACTGCCAGACCCATGGATAAAAGTCCTTCAAGATTGCGCCTATTGAAAATAAGGAAAATGTGAATCTTATTGGACTTATAATCAGAATTTGGTATGTCTTTTTTTTTTTCAGAGATTTACTTTGCAAACATCATAAACAAGTACTAAATATGTAAACAATCTTTTACTCCCAGTTTCTTTGTGCCTTCCCCCAAGTAATTATAGGTTGGCTAATATAGTTTCTAAAGTGTTAATAACCAGTTTGACTATGAGAATATTTTGCTTAGTTACCGTTTTTTCTTGCCTAATTTTTCTATTAGCATATTTAGGTAATCAGAGCTATAGACATTTTGAGATAAATACTACCTTCATTCTATAGCTCTAGAGACTCTGCCATCTGCATTTAAAAAGTGCTATATATGCTATGTTATGGAGGATAAGGGTGATATGAGAAACACAACTAAGCTACAGAAAAGAACATAAATTCATATAATTTCATTTGTAACTAAGGATTTGAAAACACCCTCATTCCATTTCACAGATTAGGAAAAGGAAGCTTAGGAGAATTAAGAGGCTTGGATAAACAGGGAAGCCACTATTAACCCCTAATGTTTAAATTATAACTAATTTTATGTTTGATGCTTAGAGCTTTCCTCTTTAAGAGCATATGCCAAAATAAATATTTTAAAAGATGTTCTAAAATAAACACTATAAACCTTCTCCATTTTGATGTTTTAGGATAGACCCTGAAATCTGGATGAGGTTAAAGAAAAAAAAAATAACTCTCACTTTAGCATCATATATAAAATCATCTTCAGAGGCTTCCTCTGTGCATTCTGTATTGTTTTTAGGTTGTGATCATTCTATATGGCTCATTGGAGTAATTCAATATGAAGAGTTCCGTGTCCTGGTGTGTTTCACACCAGTATGCCTTCCTGTGGGTGTCTGTTGTAAATTTCTAGTTCCAACTAGCATCCTTTATTTTATTTTATAACACACACACATTTCACTGAGTAGAGCTCAACTATAGACATTTTATTGTCTGAGCGATTCATAGGCACTAAGATATACAGTGTTTAGAATTCTAAGAATATTGGGGCTGGAGGGAAGGAAAGGGAAAGCTGGTTTTGCCATGCTCCCCAATTCACAATACAAACAATCTATTTGAAAATCTAAAATTGCAATTTAAATCAATGTTTTTGCCCCAAACCATTTATTTTTAAAAAAAAAAAAAATCTGCTTTTTAATCAATGTCACCGGAGTCAATCAACACAAAGAAGATTTTGAGTGGTTTCAGAAAGGGTTAAATCTATGCAGCACTGTTCAGAAAACAGTCTATGTTGTTGCAGTTACAGGCTGAAAGCATGGAATATATTTATCTGAATGAAGTATGAATTATACAAGTGCAGAACTGCCATGCCAAAAAAAAAGGTAGGGACCTCTGACCCATATCTTAACCTGTATCAACACCTTCCTAAATTCCCAACCTCCTGTTTTTTCTCTGTGGTCCCCTTGGAAATGCTGCAATTCATAACCTTTCCTCCCAGCTCTCCCCTGACTGCCAATGGAAAGAAAGAAGATGAATGATTTTAATTCTTACTGCTGCACTGCCCAATGCAACTCTGCTGCCAGCTTGTCTGGCCACAGCCCTGGTTATAGGAGCTTTGGTTCCTATGAAAGTTTCACACAGAGATTACAAGGATGATGGAGTGAAGGCCAATGTTGAAAAAGGCTCGTGTTCATGAAGGTAACACAACTTGGCAATAAGCATGGTATGTACAGTTTTACTTCTGAGTGTTCTTCGGCCAAAGGGGATGAGAGGGTGGATGCTAGCTCAAGACAGAAGCCTAACTGAATCCTATTTTAAAAACCTTAACACACATATATAGGAGCCTTTTTAAAAGAAGAAAACAGTGTAGGGACAGTGTGTAATAGCCCAATAAAAAGGATTATTTTGGTCTTGATTTTGCTAGCAGCTTTGTCAATCATTGGGAGAGTCACATGCTGAACTAGTTGGGTGGGAGACTGCAAATATAGTTCCCCATGGGACAGACTGAAAAATGCAAGGACAGCCACAGAAGAAGAAGGGGAAGAAAAGGTTAGTGTAGAGAACAGGTGACTTGATTTACAGGAATCCTATCCCAGATTGGAATCTTATTATGGGAACCCACCAGGACTTTGGAGCAGAATCAGCTCTTTTTGCACAGTTGGTCTTCACACACACACACACACACACACACACACACTCACACACACACCCTATATAATAAAAGGCTAATATGCAAATTGTCCCCTTGGGAGTTTGACTGCTCGCTATGATGTGCTCTGACCACCAGGGGGCAGTGCAAAATGAAGGAAGGCCCCAGCCAGCAGCCAGCAGCCATGGGAAGGAAGTCTCCATCGGCCTTGATCACTGGCCAGGCCTAGGGACCCTACCTGTCCATGAATTTCATGCACCAGGCCTCTAGTATTATGATAAGCAGGAGACATGGATGTCAGGTGATTGAAGTAATAGGTTGCTTAGTCTGGAAAAAGTGTGGACAGAAGGCAAGCAAGGGAAGAAAAAAGGCAGCCATCCAAGAAGGAAGTCAGGCAGTGACAAATTGGGAGTTTTGTGTTGCGCTGTTACTGGTAGGAAAACACCACAGGAATCAGGACCTGGTTACTTTCTTTCAGATGTACAAAGATTTCCCTAAAGCAAACCTTTAACGACTTTGAACATCAAACTGTCAAGGCAGAGGGCAGCAGGGAGAAACAGCGTTCTCAAGTCCAGCTCAAAGTTCCTTGCAAGAGCTGCTTTTTAAAAAGTCTTTGCAAGACACCCAGATGCACAAGGGGCACATTCTGTGATCTCTATAAAATCCTGAGAACGGACACTTCCTCCTGAAGCTCAGAACCTGCAGCTGCCTTTACACAAGTTTAATAATAACTAAACCTGAACACCTGTCTATCTTCCATTCGTGTATCACACACAGGAAAACCAATAAAGCAGAGAAAATACTTTTAAAATCCAAGAAATGCTAATCAGAAAAAAAAAGAACAAGTCTTAACCAAGAAATGCTGCTTCTAGTCTGTAAAGCTAGCAAGTGTGCAGTCCTCTGATTTCAGCCAAAAGATGAGAGAGGGAGAGAAGGGACGGGGGGTGGAGAGAAGAAGGGAGGAATAGGAGGAACAAGGGAGGAAAGAGGAGGAGAAAAAAAGACCTTGAAAATGCTCTTCCTTCTTTGCTGACTCAAATATTTACATTGTCCTTTCTTCTTCCTATCTATGCCATTTCCACTCCTACCCCTTCATCCAGTTCCCTACATCCTCTCAACCCCCACAACTTCCACTCCTGACAATCTATTCCATTCTGTGGAGATTTGTTGCTGCCTCCTGCATGGGTCCAGCTGCATGGTTTTTCTCTCCTCTGCAGGCTCTCTCCCCACTTCCCCCTGCTTCCCTGCATCCTGAAGTGGAACATACGTGCAGGCACAGCATACACACAAACACACAGCTGTGCTGCCTTCTCTTTGGCACTTTCCAGTGACGGACACTCCAAACATTAGCACAGCATGCAGAAATGTTGATGTAAAAAGGAGAAGCTGTACACCTGCAATGCTAATTAATCGTAAACAAGCTCTTTTCAAGGTAGGAGTTCTGGCCATGAAGCCAGGAGAAGAGATTAGGAATCTCTTGTTAGGGAAATAAAGATTCTCTGCAGATGCTAGGTGGCAGTATTGACTCAGTAACAGGAACATCCCTAAGACTGGCTAAGTCACACGTATAATTCAGTTTGAGTGAGACCCACATAAAAGTGGAGAACTCAGAGCGATGGGCTGACGCCAGGAAAATAAGTTGCTATGACTGTCCATGAAGGAGTTCATAAACATGGAGAGCTGGGATTTCTTTCTTTAAAAGGGTTCAGCCAAAGATAGTTGATAATTTTAAGAGTTTGCCTTGTGATCTCAGCATCATGATTTTAAAGCAATACTGTCTTTTTAAAATATGATACCCATACAGAGATACTCCAGATGTTTAGTATTTTTTCTGCTCTATCTGAATTCCCCATATGAATAATAGTGATCAGTATTCAGAACAACTAAAAAAAGAAAAATGTCCGAAGACTAAGTGTTGCTCTGATCATGAATGGATTTCATGAGCAGGTTCTCACTCTTTCTCCGTGTGATCACTGCAACAATGTTGTCAGTCCAGCCCAAGATAAGATCCCCAGAGACATATTTGACTCTCTCTCTCTTATCCCAGTCAATCACCTAGAATTGTGGATGTGCAGATAAATATCACTCACATTCACACTCACCTCTCAATTTCTATCGCTCCTGGTTACTTTCGATTATTTTCCTTCATTAGAAGATTGTGGTAGACATTTAATTAGACATCCTTCCTTTTTGTGTCTCCCCCACCAAATACCAACCACAGAGATGAAGCCTGGTCTTCCAAAAACACATGTCTGAGGATATAGCTCTCTTCCCTACAAAAAAGGGATGGATACAACACATCTCTAAGATAAAGCCCATTTATGTCAACAGGACTTACAAGGCCCTTTTTTATTTTTTTTAAATATATTTTATTGATTTTTTACAGAGAAGAAGGGAGAGGGATAGAGAGCCAGAGACATTGATGAGAGAGAAACATCGATCAGCTGCCTCCTGCACACTCCCCACTGGGTATGTGCCCACAACCAAGGTACATGCCCTTGACCGGAATCGAACCCGGGACCCTTGAGTCCACAGGCCGATACTCTATCCACTGAGCCAAACCGGTTAGGGCAAGCCCTTTATGATCTGGCATCATTCATTGCAGCTCTTTTTCTTAGTCCTCCTCCGCATGCATTATACACTCCAGCTACACATAACTTCACATTGATTACTGACTCAGAAAAGAAAAGATTTTACTTGTGAAGCAGTTCAGATCTAATCATTTTAGGAAGTTTTCTCAGAGCCAAATGGTATCTTTACCTCAGATTGCAGACCAACACAAGTAAGGATTAGGGTAGATTTATGAACTGAGTACAGGAAATGTGATTATTCCTCTGTAACTAATCCTCCAGTTCTTAGAGTCTACTTCTCAAATATTAGTGGAATCTTGTGTGAATTACTTGGGTAGTCACAGGATAATCCACAATGCCCACTTTCTGTCTTTGTCACTTGTCAACTTTGCAACAGCTAGAAATTGCACAAAGATCTCTTCTGGTACTTCCTTTTTTCTGCCCATTCTCTCCTCTCTTCTGGCACCTACTCTTTATCCCTGCTTGACCCATTCTCTCTTATCTCTTTTCTTAACTGCACACCCTCCACTAATTTGTTCTCACTAACACTGTCATATCAAAACTTTAGAAGTTGCAACCTATAGCAAGGGGCACTAATAGTATGACTGGAAACACGGCTTCAGTAACTAAAGGGAGAAAGAGAAGCTTAACCAACCATGGAAATGGTTTATTTAACTAAAACTCTATCCAAGGCCTGGCTGGCGTGGCTCAGTGAGTGTCAAGCTATGAACCAGGAGATCATGATTCAATTCCCAGTCAGGACACATGCCCAGGTTGCGGGCTACATCCCCAGTGTGGGGCATGCAGGAGGCAGCAAATCAATGATTCTCTCTCATCATTGATGTTTCTATCCCTCTTTTCATCTCTTTTCCTCTCTGAAATCAATAAAGATGTATTAAAAAAAAAAAGAATAAACAAAAACTCTACCCAGCTTTGGGCTGCAAAGAATGTGACATTCCCTATATATTATAAGTGTGAATTGAAAATGGAAGTCTCTAGGTTTCCTCCAAGATCTATGAAGTGGACAAACAATTTGACCAGAATAAACAGAAAATGGATACAGGTGTAATAGAAAACAGCCAAGTGCTTTGTGCTCCTGGAAGGGTCTGCAGCCTGGTATACACACTGTAGGCATTCTCTGAAAGTGAGCTGATGGCCCTCCGCTTGCCCCGTAAACAATTATTACAGCATTTTTTTTTGTTTGTTTGTTTGTTTCCTCAGCCCTTCATGAGGTTCTTTCTGTGAACACATTTATTAAATGCCAAAGGCTTTAGGCTAATATATCTTGTTCCCATCCATGGCAAAATGCTTCTGTTTATTTTTCCAATAGTGCTACTTTCGTAATAACACCAGACTACAAGATGCTGGGTGAGAGCGGAGGAGAAATGCAACAAAAAAGGGAAAGGTCACAAATTTTAAGCCATATGGGTTTCTTTTATTGTTATTTTTGAAGTGTGTTTAGCACAGAGACAAATTGTACATTTACCGTGAGTCACTGGGACCTAACGAGCTCCTAATGTGTTCCATACTTCAAGGTTTTTCAGAACAGGCCAGTAACTTAGCAACCACGGCTAAACCTTGACAGGAATAATCATTATTTGTGTTTCAGCTTCAGGCTTACCCACTATAGGTTTCTTTTTTGCTTTTTTCCTTCCTGTTGTTTTTTAAATAAGACCCTAGAACAAGGAAGGGCAGCTAAGGCTGAGAGGAGACCATTTTCCTCCTGTTGCTTTAGGTCATAAATGGCATGACTAGAACATAGGCCTGGAGTTAAAAATTACGTTCCTGAGATACTAAGGAAGGTAATGAGGAGAGGCTAGTTGTGGTCATTTCAGGTGAATTCCAGATATGTTTGACACCTTAGCATTTATGAATTTAATATTGTAGTGATGGCCATTCACAGATCAACACGGGATTCTCTTAAGTCAGTGAATGAGCCCAGCCAACTGCCCAGCATCTTGACTCTAGTCCACGTCAATTGTGGTCCACTGAAGTATCAGAAGAGGAAAGCAATCCTTAGGAATGGCCTCCCACTCCCTATTCCCTTGAAAACAGACAAATAGAAACTTCTTATGAACATGGTAAAATAAAAGGTGAGACTCTCTAAGATAGCATTAGTGTCCAACCAGAAAAGAAAATTGTTATAGAATAAACCATAGAAAGTATGGAGATTTATACAGAATTCTGCAGGTGTTACTCCTAAACTTCAAAGATCTACCATTGTTTTCATGGTTTCTACAGAACTGAAGAATTTAGTAGATCATTATTACCAATACAGTTGTAGCAATGGTGGGAAAGTTTACTAAGCAGACCTCTCTTTTACTCCACAGTTTGACCCATGGTCCACATAATAAGTGCCAGTTAATGAAGCTCCCAAAACAGAAGAGAAAATGTACTCTAACCACAAGTCTTTGTTTAATAAGATTTCATTAGGTCAAGGAAATAAATGGAATATTTCTTAATTTACATCTATTTTGAAAAGGTAAATGTTACAATGTTATGGGTATTCAGAATCACTGAGCTCTAGACCTCCTTCTGCTATTTACTAGCTAGGTGACTATGGGTTATGGTTAACTACTCTATGTCAAGGAACCTCCCTTATTTTATTGTAGTTCTGGATAGTCCCTTTAGTCTTCACATATAATCTTAAAAAGGCAGAACAAAAGAGCAGCATAGTATAAAAAAACTGAATAGTTCCTAATGAACCACTGCAAAGATGAATGCCATTTATTTCTTTTTTCCTGAAAAAAGAATAATTATGATTGTTTTCAGTACAAGCAGGTGCTTGTGGGATCTCACTAGTTAATGCATTCTAAATTCCCTATTAATAATTTAAAAGATTGTTTACCTTGTAAGTTTGATTAATAAAAATTGCTCCTGTAGTTTTCATGAAAAATAAACTTTGGTTAATGTTAGCATTATATATATATATATATATATATATATATATATATATATATATATACACATTTGTGGTAATCACTTTAATGTCATGTCATTATTTATATGATCGATGGTTAAGAGAGAGCTGATAAATAAGAGACTTTTGTCTTTCTGGACATAATATATGTTTCTATGTGGCAGAAATAATAGCTGGAAGGTGAACTCAGACAGCTCAATGGGAGGTAGAGGACAGTTAGAGAATAAGGAGTTTAGAAGAAGCTTAAGTCTATCTGCAACAAGTGATATACATATTAAATAAAATAAAATAGAAAAATATAATGCAGTGAGAAAATGCAGAATTTCAAGATACTTGGCAAAAGGAACCTGGGCATTGGTAAAACTTGAAAATTAGACATTGGTATATAGATTGCAAAATCTCAGCCATAATCTATAATAATAAAAGCATAATATGCAATTAGACAGGACAGTGGAACAACCTTCTAGATGTCCTTCCAGAAGACCTTCCGGACGAAGCTGGGGTTGTGAAGGCCAAGGCAAGCTGCCGTGGCTGAGAGGGCTGAGCCCCTTGCACAGATTTCGTGCATCGGGCCTCTAGTGTTTTATAATCTGGATAAAACTTGGTTGTGTTTTGTATATAACCCCACTTACTTGCCTGAGACCACATTGTTTAAGTCCATGTGAATATGTCCTTTTACACAACCCTAGGGAATACACTTCTTCATTGTATTCTATGTAAATGACTATGCACTGCACACTCTGTGGGGGTACAGCTCATATAGACCTTACTATGAATGGGGACCCCGGGAATGTGTAATATGGAGAACCATTAGATTCACTCTGTCTAGTTAAATATGTGTCTCTGCATATAAATGGATGGTAGCCATGACATACTATGAGAAAGGGTTGGAGGGTTGTGGTTATGTTTATGTGGTTGGGAGTGAGTGGAGTCACTGATATTCCTAAATCTATGAATAATAGAAAGCACTACTAGCCCTGTGTGAATGGGCAACAGGGATTATGCTGTGATGCCACAGAGGAATGAAGAGAGGACTCCAGGCAAGGTGAGGTTCTGATGGAAGGGAGAAGACACTGTGAACTTCCTACATGAACCTGGCATGATTATTCTTCAAGATTCTCTGTATTACAAACTATAATTTGAGGACAGAATTGATAACAATATATGGGTACTCCTTCAGCAGAGAGGGAAAGGATAATGGAAGGGATTCTTAGCTTGTGGTTCACTTTAATGTATCAGTTTTAATCCTCAAAACATGACTTAAAGTTCCACAGACAAGATAATAAATGTTCTCTGATTTTGGAAATTGTGGCCTGGTGGGCTAGGACAATATATAAAAAAAAGGGGGGGGTGCAGAATAAACTTCCAACTATCTTCCATTATTTTCCTCTGACAGGGTAAATTCTTATAAAAGAAAAATATGGCTTCCTCTCTTCTATATTTACTGATATATGTAACAAGAAGCTGAAAATAAATTGTTATGATTTTTTATGAAGTGAAATAAACATATTTATCCTTTGGGTTAAAGAAATTATTTTTGGTTGCTATCCCTAAATTATGGGAAGTTGGAAGAAGAGGAAAAAGTCTCAGAAACTGTCAGTCAAGAACCGTGCTAAATCATATTTATTTAAAATAAAAGAACAAAAACTAAAAGTTGCCTAAGTGGTTGATTTATGGGATACTCCCATTTTTTCTTACTACATTGGTGGTCATTAGCTTTATGGTAGTTATATTTACGCAAGTCAGGAAGCCAAATAAATTCAAAATAATTCTGCATTTTCATGGACTGCAAGACAAAAGTATAAATAAATAAATATAGATAGATATAGATAGATAGATGATAGATAGATAGATAGATAGATAGATAGATAGATAGATAGATAGATAGATAGATGAGATGAGTAGTCATTTATGGCAAAAAGAGTTTACTAGATGTGTCTGACCAAGAATAATGCTCAGTGATGGCAACACATGGCTGTGCTTTCAGAAGCTTCTGATTGCCCTTTCAGCACAATCCCATCAGTGGTTTAGTCAGTACAATTCAACTTGATAAGTATACACTGAGCACTTCATGATGAAATGTGAAGAATACTGGACTCAGTTTCAGATTTCTTGGATTTGGTTCTGGCTCTGTCATTTACTTTCTATTTGACTTTTATTAAATAAATTTACCACTTTGGGCCATAGTTATGCACTGTGTAAAATGAAAGTCTAGACAATTAAAGGGACCCTTTCAAATGTAAAGACATGAATATGAGTGAGAACCAAGATGACAGCATAGGCAAATGCCTGTATTCGCTGCCTCCCACAACCACATCAAAATTACAAATAAAATACAGAACAACCATCATCCAGAACCACTGGAAAGCTGGCTGAATAGAAGTCCTACAACTAGAGAAGTAAAAGAGAAAGCACACTGAGACCAGTAGGAGTGCGAAGGCATGGAAGGGGCGGGTCCGGCACCCATGTGTGCTGCTTTCTTAATCTGGAGGGAGTTCACCTCTGTGGAGGCCACCAGGAGGAGCAAGGGGTCGCAGTCCCACACCAGGCACCCAGCTCAGGGTCTCAAAGCTGGGAAAAGAAGTCCCTATGGGCAGTAATAACTATAGGCTGTAAAAACCAGTGTGGATTGAGGCTCAATGACACAGAGGCTGCTGGAGACCCAGCTACTCCTCTTAAAAGCCTGGCACCATGAACTGAACTTACAAGCTCCTGCTTCCTCTGAGCTCCAGTGCCAGGCAAGGCTCTGGGGGACCCAGACACATACAAGGAGAAACTGAACTGTCTGGCATTGGAGCAGGAACCTGGGGGCAGCTTTCTTCCAGATGGAGATGCTCAAAGCAGTCATTGTTCCCGTGCTGGGACCTTCAGGGTTACAGGGCTGACTGGTAGCCATTTCTGTTTGCTCAGCCCAGGTGATTCCCTGAGACCCTGACCCACCCAATTTACAGCCCCACCCAAGCTGTGGGCAACTGCTTTTGCATATGAATGGCCTGTCCTTGCTCAGGCTAAAACTTGTGGAACAAGCTGAAGCTGGGTCAGGGAGCCACAAAGCTATTAATAAAAGGCCCAAGACCCAGAACCAGCCTGCCTTGCTTCACAACTGGGCCTCATCTGGGCACTTCCAAACCTGATACAAAGAGGAGAAATCTTCAGATTTCTCTGTAACTCTTGCTGGGTGGCCCCAGGCAGTGGCTGACTTTGCACCTCCCTGGAGACCCAAGAGCCAGTGTACTCAGTGGTCAGCGTCAGACCATACCAGTTTACAACTCTACAAATCCATAAGCGATACACTCAAGGGACAGACTCAGTGAGTACCAAAGCCCCACTGAAGTAAGTCCTGCTTCATAAGGGTGTCTCCTAAGCAGCAGCTCTCCACTGTAGTTGCAGCTGGTCCCCACAGCCAATTGGCCTGGAGGACAATTCCTCCTAGTGACACCAACAACAATCAAGGCTCAACTACAACAAGACTGTTCACACAGCCCAGAAAGGGATGCACCTAGAGTGTCGACCTCAGGTGACTGGGGAGGCTCAGCCACTAGGCCCTATAGGACACCTACTACACAAGGCCATTCTATCAATTCAAGGAGACTTAGCAGCTCTACCCAATACATAGAAATAAACACAGAGAAGCAACCAAAATGTGGAGACAAAGAAACATGTCACAAATGGAAGAAATGGAAGAAAGCAAACTACTGGATATAGAGTTCAAAACCACAGTTATAAGGTTACTTAAGAATCTTCTAGAAACCTCCAAAGGACTTAGTGAGACTTTCAAGGATCATAGTGAGAAGGCTAAACACATGGAAAAAGACCAGTCAAAAATTAAGCATACACTGACTAAAATACAGAATAATATACAAGGATTCAACAGTAGACTAGAGAATCCCGAGAGTCAAATCAACAATTTGAAATATGAGGAAGGAAAAAACACCCAACCAGAAGAGCAAACAGAAAAAAATAATCCAAAAATATTAAGATAGTGTAAGGAGCCTCTGGGACAACTTCAAGCACACCAACATCCGAATTATGGGGATGCCAGAAGACGAGAGAGAGCAAGATATTGAAAACCTATTTGAAGAAATAATGACAGAAAATTTATCCTACCTGGTGAAAGAAACAGACTTACAAGTCCAGAAAGCACAGAGAATCCAAACAAGAGGAACCCAAAGAAGACCACACCAAGACACATCATAATTAAAATGCCAAGGGCAAAAGACAAAGAAAGAATCTTAAAAGCAGCAAGAGAAAAGTAGTTAGCTACCATCAAGGAAGTGCCCATATTACTGTCAGCTGATTTCTCAACAGAAACTATGCAGGCCAGAATGGAGAGGCAAGAAATATTCAAAATGATGAATAGCAAGAACCTACAACCAAGATTACTCTACCCAGCAAAACTATCATTTAGAATAGAAGGTCAGATAAAGAGCTTCACAGACAAGAAAAAGCTAAAGGAGTTCATCACCAGCAAACCAGGATTATATGAAATGCTGAAGGGTATTCTTTAAAAAGAGGAAGAAGAAGAACAAGGTAAAGATAAAAAAATATGAACAACAAAGGAGCAACAAATATATATCTATCAATAATTAAGCCTACAAGTCAAATGAATAAAAAAATATGATGAACAGAATAAACTGGTGAATGGAATAGAATCAGGGGCATGGAAATGAACCAGATTGGTGACTCTCAGAGGGAAAGGGATGTGGTGGTGGGGGGGGGGCAGGAAGAGATTAGACAAAGATATGCATGTACGCATCACCTACAGATACAGACAATAGGGTGGAGAGGGCCTGGAGTGGGGTGGGAACCAGATTGAGGGAAGCTATGGAGGGAAAAAATCTCAACAATAAAGATTTAAAAAAATAAATAAAAGACATGACTATGAGTGTACTATTTTACTGGGATTTGGGAGGAATGCAAAATAGATGTCTAATCAGAGAGTCTCTGTCACTTAGATAGCAACATGACACATCCTGTCCTGCCCATTTCCTTGTTTGTCTCAGATCTATTTCTTGTTCCTTATCTGCCCTGTCTAGGTCACATTCCCTGTTGCCTTTTGCTTTCTGATTTCCTGAGATTTGGCTAATGAAAGGCACTTGTGGAAGACTGGAGAGTGAGATGAGTGGGGATGTCAGAATATTTTTCTCTCTCTCTCTCTGCTTTGGGTAAGTGTTCTGGTGGCAGCTCTAGTTCCTGTTAGACAACTTCTCCCCCATGGTCCTAGCTACCAGAAAGCAGGTAAAGAGATCTGGCTTCCACCAGGAAGCTCCTGGGCTCCAGTAATACGATCTACCCCCTGTATTCTCCAGCTCCAGGTAATGGTAGTCATGTCCTGTTTGAGGTATTCTCTGGCCTGCTTTACCTTATTCTGATTAGCCTGTCAATTCTCCTATTGCAAGTGCAATTAATTCTCTCCATTTGAAATACTTCAGTTGCTTCTATTTACTGACTGGATCCTGCATATTATGTAATGAATAAATGATGGCTTTGTAGAAAAAAAAATGTGACAGGTTTGAATCTCAAATCTGCCCATTTAATTAGCTAAGTGATTGTGGGGTACAGCTATTTCATCTCTTTAACTTTAATTATTGGAATAATAATACTTAACTTGCAAGATGTTCCTGAGGATTAAATGAGAAAACACATGTGAAATGGTGACTGGCACATGTTAAGTGTCTAATAAATGTAAATTTCTTTCCTTTTATTCTTATGGACTACTCAAGAAGAAAAAAAGTTGCTCTTAAGATAATTATAAAATAACAGAAAGCTATAAACAATATACAAGGAAGTGCTAATAGAACATAACTCACTTATGGTAAGTACCCTGCAGCTCTAACACAACCATGGACACTTTCCTTTGCTATAGAACTTCCTGTATTAGTCTGCTTGCATTACCATTATAAAATACCGAAGACTTGGTGGCTTAAACAACAGATACTTAATTCCTCACAGTTCTGGAGGCTAGAAGTTCAGGATCAAGGGGCCAGCTGATTTCTCGTTAAGAGCTCTCTTTCTTGCCTGTAGACAGCTATCTTTCCACTTTGTCCTCATATGGCAATACCTAGGTGTGTGTACACACACACACACACACAAACACACACGCACACAAACACACACACACATACACACACAGAGGGAGAGAAAGAGATAGAGATAGATAGATGAGAGACACACAGGGGGAGAGAGAGAGAGAGAGAGAGAGAGAGAGAGAGAGAGAGAGAGCGCGAGCACTCTGGTGTCTTTTCATATAAGAACACTAATACTTCCTGGTCAGTGTTGTTCAGTGGTTGATCATCAAGCTATAAACCAGGAGGTCACGGTTTGATTCCTGGTCAGGACAAATGCCCAGGTTTCCTGCTCTATCCCCAGTAGGGGGCATGCAGGAAGCAACCCATCAATGATTCTCTCAAATCATTGATGTTTCTATTTCTTCCTCTTCCTTCTTCTCTCTGAAATTAATTAAATATATATATATATATATATATATATATATATATATATATATTATTATTATTATTTTATATTTTATTGATTTTTTACAGAGAGGAAGGGAGAGAGATAGAGTTAGAAACATCGATGAGAGAGAAACATTAATCAGTTGCCTCCTGCACACCTCCTACTGCAGATGTGCCCACAACCAAGATACATGCTTGACAGGAATCGAACCTGGGACCCTTCAGTCCGCAGGCCGATGCTCTATCCACTGAGCCAACGGGTTACAGCATATATACTTTAAAAAGAACATTAATCCTATTGGACCAGAGTCTCACCCCATGACCTCATTTAACCTTAATGAGTTCCTTAGAAACAACATCTCCAAATATGGCCACACACTGGGGTTAGGGTTTCAGCATATGGATTTTAGGGCAACACAAACATTCAGTCCATAACAAATCATATGTATACTTTTATGCTGTTAGCAACAAAAGCATCCTTCCCTATTAAAATAACCAGTGGAGTACTAGTTTATAAACCTAATTTTGCCAATATTCTTCAATTTAAAATTTCCACATATTTTTATTTTCAGCTTTCATAAAATCAAAGTGACCTACTTTATAAATCTTGAAAGTTTAAGTCTACATCTAATAATGTACCTTCTCTCTAGTCTCTGAATTCATTTTTATGTTAGTGCTGCATTTAAATTTGAAAAAGCAAGAGTTGTTTGACTTTGGGGGGCATATTAACTTTCTGTTTTGCAACAACATAAGATGACTCAAAGAAACTAAGCTATCTTCCTTTTTGCAAGGGTATCTAGGTTCAAAGAACATTGCACTTCCCTTTGGACATGCAATTTAATTTTGCTAGTCACACATAGTTACTAAAATAGAGAAGTCTGAGGTAAATGAGTAGGTTTATAAATCAGCCACATAAACCAAATGCTGAGGTCTGGCAGAACTTGGCAAACTGAGGGCAAGTCATTTAGTCACAGAAAACTCAGTTCCACATAGCTGTAAAAGGAGGAATGTAAAATAATCTACCATTTTAGGAATATTATATTATTATTCAATTTATAAAATACTTTCATAATCTATCATCCTTGTAATGAAATGCATGTAAATAATATTTCTATTAACTCATTATCCCATTTCTATTCTATAAATAGTCAGTATAACTTCAATTGTAAATGCTGACATCATAGGATACAACATTTTCCATAGCTAATTCTCCTAAAAGGCTCCAAATGAATTTGGGTCAGTATTGATGCAAATTACTTTCTATATTTGCCCAAAGGCTGTGAAATTCTTGGTCAAATTTCAAGTGGATACTTAAAAAAAGAACATTAACTAATTCCCATATCTGATTATCAATGAGAAGATACAAGGTCCGTGGTTAGCCAGGAATAACAGCCTTCTCAGGTGTTTGTTTAAAATTTTGTGTTGGATTTTCCCACATAATCTTCCCTGGCAAAGGAGTCTAGTCATTGACTCTCACTTTGAAAAATCAATGGGAGATAACTTTCTTATGCCAACATCTGGAGGGGATAATAGGACTCTTGAACCTAGCCTGCTGCTAAGGCTGTACTTATTGCCACTATCCCATTTTTGGCAGGAAAAAAGGGTGCTCTAAAAGTCACCTTACAAAATGTACCAAGAGCCTTAGTAAGTATGCTATCAAATTTGATTAAGTAAACCCATTTCTACAAATCCAATCAAGGACCTATGAGTTAAGACCCATATACAAAGATGTTTGTTACCCCCACTATTTATAATGATGAAAAATTAGAAGAACCTAAATAGTCTACAAAAGGAATTATTTAATTATGATATATCCTTTCAATATCTTTTATATAGGCAAGGTAATTCAAATTATATTTAACAAAAGAACAGAAGAGCAAGTTTTCTCACCTCTCACTTTATGGACTTTTCAGCTATAACTATGAGATCACACAGATGTTTGCAAATTCTAGATGTAACTTACCGGAATCATGAAATCCAATCCCAGTTGCCACATGATAATTGCCTGCCTCATAAAAGAATAGGTATGGATATCCCTCCTTGGGTACTTTCTCCATTCCACCCACATTTTCACACAAATGCCAGTGTGATGCCTACACCTTTTAGACTGACATGAGATTAAAGTTAGGCTTCATGTTCTTTCAACTTTCAGATATCAGAAAGTGCTTTCCCTATTTGGCACCCATATCATCGAGAGGCAGGGTATGTAGTGTTTAAGTACATGACTTCCAGCTTCAGGCAGTAAGATTCAGCACTTACTCAGAAAGATACTCTCTGCTCTGTTTACTGTTCTGTAAATCAGATTCACTGGGAGGATTGTATTTAGTATATTACATAGAGCAGTGCCTGGCACATGACATTCAATAAATGTTAGCTGCTACTACTACTACCATTATTATTATTAAACTGGAGGCCCAGTGCACGAATTCATGAATGGTGTGGGGATTGGGCTGAAACCAGCTCTTCGACATCACCCAAGGGGTCCCGGATTAAAAGAAGGTGGTTCTCAGGTGACACACCCCTCCTCTCTGTTTCCGGATGTGTCACCCAAGAACAGCAACTGTTCAGTCACCGCAGCTCAGCACCTCCTGCATTGAGCGTCTGCCCCCTGGCAGTTAGTATGCGTCACAGCTACTGGTTGAATGGTCAGATGGTTGCTCAGGCTTTATATATAGCTAGATTATTACTGCTATTATACTTGTCAGACCCTCTATGTATCTTCTTTATTGGTATTAATATTCTGGTAGATTTTCTGTATTGAAGAAGAATACCTCACTGTATTTTTGAGAAGCAAGATGATAATAATTAAGGAATCAAGGAACATATTTCATGAGTAGAAGATAATTTTTTAAATGTTTAGCACAACTAAATTTTTTAAAGATGTTCAGTGATTTCAACTTGCACAAGTTATACGTTCAGTTCTTGGTCAACTGGAAATAATAATCAGAAATCCCAGCATCCCATGACTTGCTTCTTCCACTAGGAGACACTGGACCCTCATGATGACAATATACCCCTAGAAAGGGCTCCAAATTATACTGGAGGAGGAGAATGAAAGACGTTACTATCTTTGTTGTTGTTGTTAATCCTCACCCAAGGATATTTTCCATTGATTTTTAGAGAGAGTGGAAGGGAGGGGGAGAGACAGAAAGAGAGAAACATTGATGTGAGAGAGTCACATTAATTGGTTGCCTCCCACATGTGCCTGAACCAGGGTCAGGTATTGAGTCTGCAACCAAGGCATGTCCCCTGACTGGAATCAAACCTGGGACCCTTTAGTCCTTGGGCCAATACTCTATCCACTGAGCCAAACTGGCTAGGGCAAATGTGACTATCTTAATAGCAGATGAAGCAAGATGAGGAGAAGACTCTTAGTATAGTATTATAAAATTTTAGGTGAATGAGACAATCTCCCTTTTCATTAAAAACTGTAGCTAAAGCTACTAGCTTAAGTGCAATGGACACCTGTCTCTCATTGAGAAAACAGTTTAAACATCGGATGGAAATTAAAATGTTTCACATATTTAAAATAGAGTATAATTCATAAAAACTGTTTACATGTTGCAGTAAAATAAAATCTTAGCCTGACAGTTTTGATTTGTTCTTTAACAAACATCTCTGCATAATTTTTGTTTAGAGGTATAAGTGTTACTTATATTTTCTAATTACAAAGTGATTCTGGCTCCCTAACATTGGTTTTACACTGGAAACAAACTGAGATTTTGCTTTGGGTCTGGTCATCAGAATTCCGTCTTGCTGTTGTGTAAATAGCAATTTATACAATATCAGAGTCTGATGTGTTAATACAAAATGAAAATTCTAAAGCTTAAATTGTGAGGACACTGTGGATTTGATCATTCTTAATGTTTGTGAAGCCATGAAATAGTTTAGGGAATTTTATTATGCATTTCAAACTGCATATTTAATATTTTCAACCATGAAATGATTATAGAGTTTATTCCCAAACTCGAAAATGAAACCCAAAAAGGTTCATGTAGGGCAGCACTTCCGAGAATGGTATTTGAATGCAAAATGACATTATTAAATTGGAGAAGTAATCAGAAATCAACAAAATGAAGCTTAACAGGGACCAGTGGAAATCATGTTGGAGAAAAAAAAAATGTGGCACAGTTGCAGAAATAAGAATTCTATAGGAAAATGCCTCATTCAACTCAACAGGTAATAGTATAAGCATAAATTAGGCCAAGTACTAATTAAGCCTAGTTTTCCTTTCTATTCTGTTTTATTCCTTAAATATATTATTAAAATACGTAAGTCCTTGCCCACCAGGCCAACTTGGTCCTCTCTTTCTTGTACCTTCCTTACTCCTTACCCTCTTCATCTCTTTCAACTTTTTCCAGGCTTTCTGGGGCTGACAGCAGTCACCTGGTTTGTTCTGATTCCAATGGCAAAAGTGGAAAAAAAAAAAAAAGAATAAGTCATCCTGCGTTTCAGTAGGAAATGACCCGGTGTCAGTCTTTATCACATGCTTATAACTTTCTCAGTTCCTGGAGGCTCAATTAGGTAAGAAGCCAAGCATTTTTTGATATAGTTCTCTATGTGGGTACTAATGTCCTCCACTCTCCAATATTAACTGAGGCCCTGAGATTTTACAGAAAGAGAGGCACATTAATCAGTTCCTGGTAACAAAAGATACAGCTAGGTTTACTGTATCTGTGGCCCTGAAAAATGTCAAGGACCTAGGGTGCTTCTCTTACCAGTAAGAGGCAGAGATAAGAATTAAAATCACACTCTAGGATAAAGATGCATTTCACTTTATAGCAAACAGCCAAACCATTCTCAAAATGCTTGTGCCATTTTATACATTCCCAACATATATAAGATTAAAGTTACTCTAAATCCTCAACATCATTTTATATTGTCTCATGTTTCTTTAATTTTAGTTATTTTAGCAGGTGGGATATGGTGTCTCATTGAGGTTCAATTTGCATTCTTCACTGAGTTTTCAATTTGCATTTCCAGGATGACTAATGATGTTAAACACCTATTCACATACTCACTGGTCATTAATATATCTTCCTTTGTAAATTGTCTGCTCAATACTTTTGTTCATTTTTAATTAGATTGTTTGTCTTTTTTTTTATTGATTTCAGGAGTCCTCTCTATATTCTTGACACAATTCATTTGTGAAAAATGCATTTTGAATATTTTCTTCCCGGCTCTGGCTTACCTATTCATTTTCTAATGATGGCTTTTGATGAGCAGTTGTTGTTAATTTTGATGAGCTACAATTTATCAGGATCTTTGTTCCCTATTATGGTTTGTACTTTTCAAGTTCTATGTAAGAAATATTTGCCTTCTACCAGGTAACAAATGTATTCCCTTATATTTTTTTCAAGAACTTTAAGGTTCTAGGTTTTATGTTCAAATGTATTCATTTCAAATTTAATTGTGGGAATGGAATAAAGTAGAAATACAAGCCATTTATCCCTTCATTGTGAGTATTTGGTTGTTACAAAACTTGATTAAAAATACTTTCTTGCCCTGGCCAGTGCAGCTTAATTGGTTTGAGTGTCCTCCCATGCACCAGATGGTCGAAGGTTCGATTTCCAGTCAGGGCACATGCCCAGGTTGCTAAGGCAGTGCATCAGTGGATACTAAGACTATTAGGTAAAATATTGATTAGGACCCTTAGAATAGACAGAGCCGGGTTGAGAGTACCTAGACCCATTGATTAATCTGAGCATTAAAAAAAAAGTGTGATGGCAACAATTTAGAGCTTACCTTCACATGTTATGCAGATGCACTGAGCAATGCCTAAAAGACATTCTTGAAAAAAATATCATTGATTCTGCATTTAATCAAGCTCTAACTAGGGGAGATTTGTAGAAGAGAAGAACAATGTAAACAACAGCATAAAGAAACAATCAAACAAATCCAGAATATGAAATATTTCTCAAGATAAATGGTGCAATTTTCCAAACAAATAAAAAAATTTGGAGGAGGGGATCTGTTACAGACTAGAGAATTAAGAGAGATTATAACAAAACAATGTGTTGACCCTGCACATCAGGAAGTAGTTTGAAACAACAGACTGACAATAAATTCTGAAACTTAGATTTTATTTTATCTTTTCTTCTTCTTAGAGTACTAAAGGAAATAAAAGCTTTTTAAAGGGACAATAGAAAAAATTCATTATCCCTTGCTTGGTGCATCAAATCCTGGTACAAATATATTATTACCCACTGTTGTCTATATTTTAGCCACAGTGAGTTTATTGCTATTCCTAGAACCTTCCAAATCCATTCTCTTTTAGGATGTTTGCCGTGGTTCCTTCATATACCTCCAGGCTCAGTTCAAATGCCATCTCTTCTGAGAGATGTTTCCAAGTACCTAATCTAAAATAACTCATCCCACTGCATTTTATTTCACATTTACTCTACTTATCCTCTTCTAAGCACTTATCATTATCTTTTATTTTTTCATTTATTTATTATCTGTCTTTATATGCACAACCATCCCCGCCTAGAATATAAGTTCAGGTATCTTGTCCATATGGTCTATTGTTATGGCCATAGTGACTCAAACCATAATTTACACTCAGTGGGCATTCAATACATACTTGTGGCTTGAAAAATTATTTTCCCTGTAGGTCAGAAGCCAACCCTTGTTCTAGTCAAATGTATACAGCAGATGGGGAAGGAACAGGACCACATGGTACTGTGGCAGTGTGCACAAAAACCAACATCAACATCACATCCAGGCTCCGCTGTCCCAGGGGGCTGTCCCGTGGGCGGCTCCTTGGAACTTGGTCTGGCTGGAGCCTCAGAAGAAGCCGCATAAAGCCCAGGCCTCCCGGTCAACCCTCTCTCCACCAGGGATGACCAAGATAAAGGGCATATGGGGAAGGCCACCAGGTCATTTGAGTGGGGACATTTTCTTTGCTGTTCATATAGTCTTATTTGAAGAAACTCAGTTCTTGCAAGCAGGTATCTTCCAAATGGCCTGAGCAGTCAGGGAGCAGGGGCCTATCAAAAGTGAGCTCTCCTCACCCTCTACTAGCTCTGTGCTTGAAATCAGAAGCTCTGGCTCAGTCAAATTCAAGGGCAGAATCACACCTCAGGTCCACAGTGCTTCGTGCAACACCCACACAGACAAGCTTCTTAGTGGGCCTGAAGTTGAAAATTTTTTGATGTTGATAGAAATATATATTATGTCATGATTTTATTTCATAATATGGCATCAACAGGAATACAAATTACAGTATTATTAGAGCATTTTTCAAATATATTTTGTGTTGAGATGTCTTGATTGAAATTGGAGATGGCAGTGTAATAGAAACAGTTAGGCATCCAAAAATGAATAATAATGGTAATACTCTAATAATATAACACTATTAACATAATACAGTCCTAAGTTAAACAAAAACATCCTTCGTGTCTGTGGTGGTTTTTTTTTTTTTTAATATATTTGAGAGAGAGAGAAACATCCATCTGTTGTTTCACTTATTTATGCATTCATTGGTTGATTCTTATATGTGCCCTGACCGGGGATGGAATCTGCAACCTTGGCATATTGGGGTGACACTCTAACCAACTGAGCTACCAGACCAGGGCAAATAATAACATTCTTTGGATCAATATCTTATTAATCCTCATCATATCCAGAGAAATTCTAAGGTGAATAAGCTACACAAGGGATTAAATAACTTGGATAAAACCATTAAACATGTCAAAACAAAACTCAGGGCTTCTACCCAAAAAAAAACACCCAAAAAACTATTTATCCATCCAGTCACTCAGTAAGCACTCTTTTGGATCCTATTATGTGTCAATTATAATGCTGAATGAATCACACAAGAGCCCTGTCTTCATAAGATATTTTTAAAATTATATTACCCACCTATCTAACTCTACATTTTATAGAAGAAAAAACATTAAGGCTTGTAAAGTTTTCAAGACACAGAAATCCCTTAGCTAGTCATGAAAATAGCCTAAGAGATCAAAGCCACATCTTTTCAAGCCAACCATCTGACCCTGATATCAGCAATGGCATTATTGATCAGCTACATGGACAATTACTTACAACTTCTGAATTAATTAACTTGTATAAAAATATGATATTTCACTCCTGCTTCATCTGCTTTCCTTCTTGATCTTTTTCTGGAGAAACAGTTTTCAAATTTTTGGCTTAAACTCTCTTGAAGGTAAAAAAAAAAGAGTATTTTTTCAAACAAATGTGAGGTCAAAATAAACTATGGTTTCAAGTTTCAATTGTGTGAGCTATGAAGGGAAGTGGGCCAACCCTCCTGGGGGATCCCATCTGTCCTGGTTCCAGTGACCAACTAAACTGCTGCTTTGACATTCCAGGGAATTGGGATGTATTCTTCACTGGAGAAATCCCAAACTGCCTGACAAAACCTAAAGCATTTGACCTTTCCTGTCTTACTTCTTTCATTATTTAAAATGAAAAGAGAAAAAGAAGAATGAGAGACCAAGCACAACTATACAAAAATTTGCTTATCAGACTCAATCATCAGCAGTACCTTAAACCTTTTTGAAATGTGTGCACAAAATTGTTAAGTTAGGGTGAAACTGGGCCAAAGTGAAATGCAAACTCATATTTCAGAGAACCATTTTTGTTATGGGCCTCCAGTGGCTAACAGGAACTCCAAAGCTTGCATGTATACATTTTACTATTTCTATAGCTTACCCTGTCCCTACATAAAGAAATCAGTTATGCAAATTCCAGAGAAAAACTAAATGACAAAAAATATGAAACTTTAAAACATATACATTTTTTAAATTGATTTCAGAAAGGAAGGGAGAAGGAGAGAGAAATAGAAACATCAACGATGAGAGAGAATCACTGATTGGCTGCCTGCTGCAAGTCCCCCACTGGGGATTGAGAATAAAACCTGAGCATGTGCCCTGACCAGGAATAGAGCCATGACTTCCTGGTTCATGGGTTGACTCTCAATCCCTGAGCCACACCAACAGAGCAATAATATGAAACTTAAAGAAAATGAAATCTAACATGTTCTATCTGGAAGATCGTGTGATTCTGGGAAGATAAATAAACACCAATCAGAAATAATATGTACCTCTATGTCCATAACAGTGCTATTTATAATAGCTAATATCTAGAGACAGCCAAAGTATCCATCAATAGATGAATGGGTAAAAAAGCGGTGGTACATTTACACAATAGAATACTACGCAGTTGTAAAAAAAGAAGGATCTCTTACCCTTGAGACAGCATGGAGAAACATGAGAGTATAATGCTAAGTGAAATAATCCAGTCACAGAAAGACAACTATCACATGATAACACTTATGCAGAATCTAATGAACAAAATTAACTGAGGAACAAAACAGATCCAGAGACACTGAAGCATATAACAGACTGACATATTTCAGAGGGAAGGAGGGGGGTGGGAAGAGATTAATCAAAGAACTTATATGCATATATGCATAACCCATGGATAGACAATAGTGCTGCAGAGGCACAGGGAGGGTACAGGAGCCAAGTGGAGGGAGTCAATGGGGGGCAGGGAAGGGGACATCTGTAATACTTTCAACAATAAAGATAAGTTTTAAAAAAATAATCCTAGGTAGACTAAATCCAGTAAAAAACCCATCAGTATTTTATATATAACACTGTATCAATTTTATTAATATAAAATTATAGTATATAATCCTATATAATAAAAGCCTAATATGCTAAGTGTCTGGTCATCCGTTCAACCAATCAAAGCATGATCCTATCTAATAAAAGAGAAACATGGTAATTGGCGTACGACCGCTACCCTTCCCATTGGCTAATCAGGGCAATATGCAAATTAACTGCCAGCCAAGATGGCAGCTGGCAGCCAGGCAGCTTGAAACTAACATGAGGCTTGCTTGCTTCAGTGACAGAGGACTCCAGTGTTCCCCGCCTGCCGCTGCAGGCCTCTGAGCTGCAACTCTAAGCAACTATGTAACAAATATAGAAGCTAAACAAAACCCCAGAAACTTGCTTTAGTCCGCCAGGCTACAACCAGCAGGATTGCAACATTGTAAGCAAAGGCCAGAAGCCTACTTTCAGCAGCGGAGGCCTAAGAGCTGGAGCCAAGCCTCAAAGCTAAAGCTGGCCCAGAATAAAAAAAAGAAAAAGAAAAAAAGTAGCGGTTGGGAGCTTCAGTCCCAGCCTGAAAACAGCCCTCAGCCCCTCACCCAGACTGGCCAGGCACCCCAGTGGGGACCCCCACCCTGAAGGATGTGTGACCAGCTGCAAACAGCCATCATCCCCTCACTCAGGCTGGCCAGGCACCCCAGTGGGGACCCCCACCCTGAAGGATGTGTGACTAGCTGCAAACAGCCATCATCCCCTCACCCAGGCTGGCCAGGCACCCCAGTGGGGACCCCCACCCTGATCCAGAACACCCTTCAGGGCAAACCAGCCGGCACCCACCTATGCACCAGGCCTCTACCCTATATAGTAAAAGGGTAATATGCCTCCCGGCACCGGGATCAGTGTGACAGGGGGCAGCACCCAAACCCCCTGATCTCCCTGCAGCTCTGTGTGTGACAGGGCGTGGTGCCCCAACCCCCTGATGGGCCCTGCTCTGTGAGTGACAGTTTACAGAGCCCCAACCCTCTGATTGGCCCTGCTCTGTGTGTGACAGGGGTGGTGCCGCAACCTCCCCATTGACCCTGCCTTGAGTGTGACAGGGGACGGTGCCCCAACCCCCCAATCGGCCCTACCCTGAGCGTGACTGAGGGTGGCATCACAACCTCCCAATCGGCCCTGCTCTGAGCCCGACCAGGGGCTGCACCTAGGGATTAGGCCTGCCCTCTGCCACCTGGGAGCAGGCCTAAGCCAGCAGGTCATTATCTCCCGAGGGGTCCCAGACTGCGAGAGGGCACAGGCCAGGCTGAGGGACCCCCCTCCCCCCTGAGTGCACAGATTTTTGTGCACCGGGCCTCTAGTATCTTGATAATATGCTAAGGCTGCTCAACCACTCAGTACAATGTGCACTGACCACCAGGGGGCAGACGCTCAACACAGGAACTGCACCTGGTGGTCAGTGCCCTCCCACAGGGGGAGTGCTGCTCAGCCAGAAGCCAGGCTTATGGCTGGCGAGTGCAGCGGTGGTGGCGGGAGCCTCTCCCGCCTCCCCAGCAGCACTAAGGATGTCTGACTGATGGCTTAGGCCTGCTCCCCACAGGGCTCCTGGACTGTGAGAGGGTGCAGGCCAGGCTAAGGGACCCCCCCCACACACACCCACTAAGTGCAAAAACTTTGTACACTGGGCCTCTAGTGTATAATAATTCCATTTTATATATCTTATGCATTAATATACGTATATTCTATATAATTAACAGTTAATATTTAATATTCATAATTAATCATATAACCTGTCTAATAAAAGAGTAATATGAAAATTAACTGTCACTTCACAATAAAGATGGTAGCACCCATAGCCAATAAGGAGGGAATATGTAACTTGATGCAACAAAGATGGTGGCGCCGGCCAGAGCCACAGAGCCAGCTGGAGTGGACAGGAGGCTTGGCTTGGCTTCCTGGGTTGCCCCAATAACCCAGGAAGCGAAGCCAGGCTTCATGGCCACCACCCAGACAAAACTATAGTGGCAGGGCTGAGGCAGAGGCAGTTAGGGGCGATCAGACCAGGAGGGGAGGGCAGTTTGGGGTGATCAGGCCAGTGGTGGGGGAAGTTGGGGGTGAGCAGGCCAGCAGGGGGGGTGTCAGTTGGGGCCAAGCAGGCCAGCAGGGGGACAGTTGGGGGTGAACAGGGCAGTAGGGGTGGGCAGTTAAAGCCAAGCAGGCCAGCAGGGGCAGGCAGTAGGGGACGAGCAGGCCAGCAGCGGGGACAATAGGCGGTGAGCAGACTGGTAGGGGGGTAGTAGGGGGTGATCAGGCCAGAAAGGGAGGACAGTTGGGGGTGAGCAGGCTGGCAGGCAGAGTGGTTAGGGGCGATCAAGCAGGCAGGCAGGTGAGTGGTTAGGAGCCAGTGATCCTGGATTGTGAGACGGATGTCCGACTGCCTGTTTAGGCCCGATCTGTGGGGCAGTCGGACATCCCCCAAGGGTCCCAGATTGAAGAGGGTGCAGGCTGGGCTGAGCGACACCTCCCCCACATGAATTTTGTGCACCAGGCCACTGGTTAAATATAAATATGCTTCATAAATTATAGATAGCTATATAGATATGAATATATAAATGTATAAATATGAGATTTCAAAAAGGACTACAGTGGGGCCTTGACTTAGGAGTTTAATTCTTTCTGAGACTGAGCTTGTTAAGGAGCTTGTTAAGGAGCTCGTTAACTCAAATTACTCTGTCAAGTCAATGCAAAAAATCGGCCGAGAGACAGCTGGTATCTCAAAAAACTTGTTAATCGGGACACTCGTAAGTCAAGGCCCCACTGTATTTGCCCTGGCTGGTGTGGCTCAATGCTTAGAGCATCAGCCTGAGCACCAAAGGGTCTTGGGTATGATTCCAGGTCTAGGACACTTATCTGGGTTGCAGATTTGATCCTGGGCCAAGCTTGATTGGGCACGTGCACAGGAGGCAACCAGTCCATGTGTCTCTCTTAAATGATGTCTCTCTCTCTCCCCCCCCTTCCCTTTCCTCCTTAATCTTCCACTCTTTCTAAAAACCCATGAGAAAATATCCTCAGGCAAGGTTTAAATGAGAGAGAGAGAGAGAGAGAGAGAGAGAGAGAGAGAGAGAGAGAGAGAGAGAGAGAGAGAGAAAAAGAAGGACTATCTGGTTAATGATCTAATTTCTTTTCTTTCTTTTTCTTGGCCATGAAGACCAAACATTAGTTGTTACTTGGAATATTTATATTTGTTTAGATTCATAAAGGGAAGAAGCGGAGATCAGCATTTCTGAAATTACAATAATTGTCTTTCTAATATAGTGAATTATATTTATGAGTTTTCAGTTCTATTGCCCAAATAAGAAGAAAGGTAATAGATAGTTATTCTTTTCTCATTAAGTAGTCTCTGTACAAAGTGACATTGGGAAATGTATACAATTGACCAACCAATCACACAATACTGATTTTTACAACAATAGCAGTACTCATCCTGGTATATTAACCTGCTTTTTCTTTTGTTTAGGAAGCTGCATTGCAAATTCATGAGCCCTATGGAATCTTAACATCAGAATTGTTATTTTCTCATATAATTTACAATCAGAAGAACAGGAGGAGGAGAGGAAGGAGGGAGGAAAGGGGAAGGAGAGGATCATATAAAATTTATTTTTAAAAATTATCTACTCCCACTAAACTAACATATGTATCTTCAATTTTTCCATCATCCTTAAATCCTTGCACTTCCCTGCCTTCTTGTCTGGGATCGTGTTATTTCCTACTCAAGCAACACTCTAGTTTCCATTTTTACTTTTCAAATAATTTGGCTTCTCAGATGTTTGAGCCTCTTCCAGCCCTCATTAGGAAATCACATCCCTTGCCTCACCCTGAGCCTTCTCACCATCTCCATCTACTCTCTCACTCTACTTCATCACTACTTCACAGTCACACATTTTACTGTCCTACTCCAATTACAAGCTGCTATTTTTTACTCATCCCCTCTGCTTTTCCTCAGTCTCATTAAATCTGCTATTTGATCTCAATGAGACTTGTAGTGCTTTGATGCCTCAATTTTCTTTCTATCAGCTTTCTTCCAATTTCAATTCCTTACACCACCAGCCTAGATCAATTCCTTTGAGCACATTATATCTCTTGCTCCCTTTTACTTGTCTCCCAGATTATGTCTCCATGTACACTCTCATTTATATACCAGTTCTGCCAAAACATTTTCTATCCCTATGTCAGGTTTTCTAAGTTCTGATAAAGAAAATCATATAGCCATATAGATGTGAGTCACTGTGCATTTTGGTTTTGAGTGTAACCTGGAATTCATGGCCAGTTCTCAATTATACTGCATAACCCTCATTGACACCCTAGTGTCTTTTCTCATTTTTTCAGAACTTTTATTTACCCAAAATTCAACTCCTACTTTTCTCTCTCCTAGCAACTAACCTACAAAACAAACAAACAAACAACGAGGCAACATCAATTCATCTCATCTACATGTAGAACTATGGTGCTGTGTTTTTGAGGGAAATGATTTGGCTCAGAGATACAGGAGAGATGAAGAGATGGTCAACGCAGTCAGCAGATCTTCTGCTCTTGGGTTCTTCCAGGTGTGAATTGAAGCTGTTGTGAATTACCAATGGAGTCACAAGGTACTACTATCACTACTTCCTCTAACATTACCATGACTAGTACTGCCACTGGTATTCATGCTGCTGTCATTAACTACCTTCCCATGTGCTCTCCCAAATTGTGAAGGAATAGCACATAAACACACTGAATTAGGTTTGTTATCAAAAGACTTAGGAAATGCAAGGCGGAGAAAAAAAAAACCAAAAACCTCATATAGAAAGGAAAATTTTGAAAAATAATAGAACTCAGGCCTTTTGTAAATGACAGATCTTCCCTAATGTATGAAAACATCATCTTAAAATTTTGACTTTTATTTTGTTCATTATAAAATCCTCTGTTTAATACTATATCTTTCAATACCCATCCCAAGAGTATCAAATAAATGAGTAAACTAATCAGTTTCAACTACTAACAAGGGAACATCTACATTTATCCTCACTTTGATTTCAGCCAAATATCATAAATTATTAGAAAACTAGAGGTCTGGTACATAAAATTCGTGCACGGGGGGTGGGGGGAAGGTCCCATGTCCCTCAACCTAGCCTGCACCCTCTCTAATCTGGGACACCTTGGGGGATGTCTTACTGCTGGTTTAAGCCCGATCCCACAGACCCGATCTGGCAGTCGGACATCCCTCTCACAATCCGGGACTGCTGGCTCCCAACTGCTCACCTGTCTTCCTGCCTGATTGCTCCTAACCACTCCCCTGCTGGCCTGATTGATGCCTAACTGCTCCCCTGCTGGCCCAATCACCCCCAACTGCCCTCCCCTGCCAGCACGGTTGCCCCCAACTGCCCTCCCCTGTTGGCCTGGTCACCCTCTATGCCCTCCCCTGCTGGCCTGGTCGCCCACAACTGCCCTCCCCTGCCAGCCATCTTGTGGCTGTGGGCAGCACCATCTTTGAGGGTAGAGCAGTCAATTAGCATACTCCCTCCTGATTGGCTGTGGGCACCACCATCTTTGCGATGGCATGAGGATGAATTAGCATATTCCCTCTTTATTAGATAGGATATGTTTACAACTGTTCATCTGCTTCATTACAGGGCTGATCTGAAATTGTTGTACATGATATCAAGCTTATTGGAAGTTTGTGGGTATCTGTAATTGTATTAACCCCAGATCACTTTCATATATAAAATGAGCTAAAGGAAAAGTCTATCACTTGGTTTTAGATACCAACTGTAGATGGCTTATTTTAATGGGGGTAAAATGTTAAAAATAAAACCAAAGAAATAGGATTTAGCAGATTTATATTATAGTAAACTTATCATGGACCTATACATAATGGGACTGTAAAAAAAAATTCTAAAGGAAAAATTTGGATGCCCCAATAGAATGGTTGAACCTAGAATGAGGGGGTTGATCACCTCACTTTACACTGCATTGGTCACACCAGACCCAGGTTGTCCACTGTACACAGTTGTTATAAACTTGAGCTTTGGAGATAGACAGTCCTGTGTCAGCATCCCAGACCTGCCACTTCCTGGTTCTGTAATGTTGTGCATTTTAAAATTCCTATGCCTCAGTTTCTTTGTTTATAAAGTGAATGTAAAATGTTTACCTCATTGTAAAGCACTTAACACTATACATAGTTTGTCATTAGTAAGCATCTGCTCTTATGTTACATACTAGAGGCCTGGTGCACAAATTCGTGCAGAGCAGGGAGGGACCATGGGAGGTTGGCTGCCGACCCTGAGGAGGGAGTTGGCCCTTGGCCTCCCTGGGAAAGGGGCCATGTCTGTTGCCACTAACCCCTGGTTCCCCTTCCCAGCCTGGGGCCCAAAGGCCCCAGTGGGATTGAGAGAGGAGGCGATGGTCACTGGGCACAGAAGGAACAGATACTGATGCCGCCATCGGTGTCCTGCCACCTTGCATTTCCCCTCCTCCCACCCTCCTCCTTCCCTTGTCGCCGCGCTGCCACTGTGGCAGGCAGGTGGCTCCTGGGGGAAGGGAGAGAATGGGAGCTTGTGTTGAGGGCTGACTTTCAATAGATTGCAGCGAGGGAGCTGCTCTGCTACATATGAAACCATGACCCAGAAGCAGGTCGTCTATGAATGGTTTAGCACAAGGAGCTGATGAAAGCTGGCCAGCTGGGGGGAGGAATCATGGGAGGTTGGCTGTGGGAGTGCACTGACCACCAGGGGGAAGCTCCTGCATTGAGCATCTGCCCCCTAGTGGTCAGTGCACATCATAGCAACTGGTCGACCAGTTGTTCCGGTCATTCCAGTCATTCAGTCATAATGTTTGCTTAGGCTTTTATATAAATAGATTATCTAAGAGGATGATTAGAAACTGATGTGAAATCAGGGTGGGAAAGAGAATTATAAGACTGTCATATGAGGCAGAGTTGAAAGTTATGGTAATATTTAACCTTACCAGTGAGGAGGTTATGAGAGACAGCATAGAGGCCTTCAAATATATAAAAATATATCATGAGGAAGTGCATTTTAATGTGTAATGTATGCTGTTAATGACAGGAATAGGAAGCAACATGGCATAGATTCAATTGATTAGGCATTTGGGGTCAGATAGTACCAGAATGTCATACTTACTATGAATATATACCTGTCATGTGGTTAGGCAGACCACTGACTATCATTTATTTTTTAAATGAGGGTTACTGTATAGATGAAATAAAGTCGAATGTGTAAAGAACCAGTCAATGGCAACTACCTAAGGGCAACGAGCCCCAGCTATGGTGTTGTTTCTGCATGGGCTCTGTGATCACTGAACAAAATACTGCAGAGGGGATTCAATTGGTCCAATTAGTGAACTTATATCCCCTCAAAGATATAAGATATCATTGTTAGAAAATGAGTGACCCAACTCTCACTCTCAAGCTCTGCCTGAAGAATCTCTCTCCTAGTAATTATTATTATTTTTTAAAATATTTTTATTGATTTTTCACAGAGAGGAAGGGAGAGGGATAGAGAGCCAGAAACATCGATGAGAGAGAAACACCCATCAGCTGCCTCCTGCACACCCCCTACTGGGAATGTGCCCACAACCAAGGTACATGCCCTTGACCGGAATCGAACCCGGGACCCTTCAGTCCGCAGGCCAACGCTCCATCCACTGAGCCAAACTGATCAGGGCAGTAATTAATTTTTTTAAATTATTTTATTTCTTATATAAAGTTCAATAATGAACTCTGGAAACAAGGAAAGATCAAACAAAAAAGCTTCCTGAAAACAAGATGAAAAATAAATATACTAAGCACAAGGGTAAAAGAATCAGTGAGGAAATATTAATAAGTCAAGTTTTCAATCAAAGACAAATAAAATCTGAAATACTGCAGCCATGCCCTTGGGGTCCATACCTTGTGATAATGAATTCACTTCAAGCTTTTCTAAAATAACACCATTCTTTTAACATGGTTCTTTTGATACTTTTCATATGAGACTGAGGCAGTTCAATATTATAAATGATTTTACTAAGTGATATGGTATATACAACAAGTTCCATTCATGGAATTCCTAAAACTAAATTTTAAACTCATCTGTATATAACTATATTTTAGACTCAAAGAATCAAAACCCAATAATAACCAATACAGATTTAATGATGTCAGTGGTTTTACTTAGCTTAATTATAACTACTTAATTGTCAAAGAAATGGAAATTTAAGTGACTTGAAGCATTATATTGCATTTAATGATGTAGCAATTTTTTGACAGAACTTCCACTGTTGAAAAGGTTGTAGTGAAAATAAAACACTAATTAATGGCTAATGGCATTGTAAGTTAATCAATTTATGTAAAAAAAAAAATGTAGCCAAAAAAATCCTAAGGACAGTCATATATTTTGAGTCAATAATTTCACTCCTAGGACTTATCTTAAGAAAATAATTAAGCATGCTTAAAAAATGAACACTGTAGTATTATCAATAATTTTAAAAGAAAAGCTAGAAACAAACTGAGTATTTAACATTAATAAAATGCTTAATAAATTATACCATGTGAACAGAAGAAAATGCTCTATAGCCAATTAGTTGTTCAATATTTAGCAAAATGGTAAAAAATCTGTTAAGTGAAACTTATAGAACAGATACAGTAATAATCAACCTTTGAGATATATAAACATGTTTAGCATTGACCAGGTGGCTCAGTTGGTGGGAATGTTATCCCATGCACCAAAGTATTAGGGGTTCAATTCCTGGTTAGGACACATACCTAGGTTATGGGTTTCATCCTCGGTTGGCAACTGATCGATGTTTCTCTCTCACATGGATGTTTCTCTTTCTCTCTCCCTTCCTCTCTCTTTAAAATCAATAAAAATATATCCTTGGGCGAGGATTTAAAAATATAATATATCTATGTATAAGATGTAGAAGGCAGTTTAAAATTTAATTAAAAGTATTAAATTTTCAAGACTTAGTTTTTAATTAATTGCCATTTTCAACTAAGAGTAATAAAAGACACATAATTGGCAGAAGATATAAATTAATTATATGAAACTGACAATCAGGTGACACAGTTTTTTCTTATATTTCCATACAATGTAAAACTCCAAATTCTTTAAGTCTAAGGCTACCCTGATCTCAATCTAATCACTTTAACCTCCAAAGTACTTTTTCTATGTTTTTTATACTTTGTTAAGAAGAAAGTGATAATAATCCAGAACATTTTATTATGAAATTTAAGACCTTAAAATATTATGAATATAAAAATGCCTAATCAGATACTGATTAACAAAAATATTAGCTGGAATAGAACAAGCAAAGATTTCCATTGAAGACAAAATCCTCTCCTTTGTAGAATGTTAGATAATGCCTGTGCATTAGGAAGGAAGTGCTATTTTCCCATGTGGCCCCTAAGCTAAGTGGGATGAGCTCCTTGCTTACAGTAGTTAATTAGAATTACCTGATACTATATATTGATGGATCTTTATTCAGTCCCTTGGTTCTTAACAAATAAAAAATCCATTTCCCTACGCTGACCCATTAATTGAAGTCATTCTTTTGGTTGTGTTTTGCTTTTTTTTAAAACATATGCAATTTTGTCACTGTAAATTTTAATTTCCCAAATGGCAAAACATTTCAGAATATCTCTAAGGTACTGGGAACTCGAGATCAGCCACAGAGGTATTACATGTGTGGCCACACTTCCCTCTGAAGTCTATCAAGGCCCTTCTAATTAGCCTTTTGCCACATGATATCTTGCCAACTTCAAGAGATTTAGGGTTATTAATCCTCCACCAGCAATTGCATTATTAACATGATTGCGTTTAGAGACTTAAAATAACTAAGATAGATTTTAGAAGCCACTTTTTGGGTTAGTTTAATGGAAATTAATTTGGGCTATTGGGTGGATCATGCCCAAGTTAAAAGATGAGCTGCTTAGGCTTTGTTAGCCAACTTTGTTCTATCTCAACTTCTCCCTAAATCATTGTTTTTCATTTTCTCCATATGCAAAACAGAGTTAGAAACATCTGTCTAAGCAACTTGCTCCTAGGAATGTTTGATGGATAATTAGTTATAAAGGTCATTGTACCTTGCTGGGCAAGGGTAAAAAACAAATATTGGTGGATTCACACATTCCTTCGTCTATTCTAATTATTTTTCTACATTCTTTGTGTGCTATTTGAACTCAGAAATTTGATTGCTTATGTGAATCACTTGTCATTCACTGCCACAATTTGTGAACCATTTATTATATTTTATTATATTTGCAAAGGCAACTTATACACTAATTACTAATCTCTCATGCATATCAAACTAAAAATATAACATAATAATAAAGACTTTATATGTACAAAGAGCTTTAGATATATAAATTAATTATTTTTCTTTCTCAATGGAATATAATCTTATGTTGCAAACGCCAGATTATTCAGTGTTCTTGTAGTTTCACTGCAACTAAGTCAATATTTGATCAGGAAACACTTTTGTTCCTATAAAATCTAAAATAAAAAAGTTTTCTATGGTCTCTACAAAGTCAGTTATATTGCTCTTATTTTATTTCTTCAAAGAAATTTGAAAAAGCTCTGGCATTTTAAAATCTCGATATTCATTTCTATTCCTAAAAAAAAGCCACTTTATTGGGAAAGTAAAATAGTGTATTCACTGTGGAGTTATTGAATTGATATACTATGTATTTCTCATTTATTAGTTTAATTTTGTTGTCAGCTATCCTACTGTAACATTATATTTCCCATGGGTTCACATGAGACTTTGCTCTCATTTTTTAGCTACTTTATTACTATGTATTTCCTTCTTATCATTACTTATTTAAAGCTTTTGCCATACCCATTTGATTTGAATGAATTTGTTGAATATATGCTTTCTCTTTATAATCAAGCTCACCTTTAGATGGTATATTTACATTAGATTTTTATATAATATTAATGAGATCCATAATTTAGACAATACCCTTAATTTGTTTTTCCTTATCTTTTATAGCTGGATAAAGTGGAAGGTGTGAAAAGGAATAATTTGTCTAACTTCCATCTATCAGCCACTATCCTTCTTCAAATAAATTCTAACATAACAATTATTTAAAAAATAAGGTGTAAGCCACCTACCTTAATTTTAAGATGCAGTTTATGAGTCACTGTATTTTTACCACTTTTTTGTGTATGTACTTTGGAGATGTGAAAAGCTAGAAGCTGAGGTTCCTGTGTTAGGAATCTGAAGAATCACTAAGTCTGCATTAGTCTTTCTTATAATATATAGCAACCTGCTTCAGTAAGGTGGCAGTTCATATTACTGCTCATTCATATTTGGTAACCTACTCTACAGCGCCCCTTTTTGTGGGAGGATTACACATGCCCATTTTATTGAAGTAAGACATGGACACATGATTTGCTTTTCCCAACTGATGGCAATATTCCATCATGGATACTCCATCAGCTGGAATCCTGAGATGAAGATGACATGGCGCAGAATCACAGAACACTCATGTTAGATATGGAGAGTGAGATGAAATATTACTTCATCATTATAAGGTACTAGGATTTGGGGGAGAGGTATTTGTTACTGCAACATACCTTCATTTCTCATATCTGACAAAAGCATCAATGTTGGGGTACTTTGAAGGACCAGGCTGAAAGAGGAGCCACTCTTTCACAAACAAACAAGCAAACAAGCAAACAGTAAGTAATACGACAGAACATGCACAAGAAGCAAGCACCTCAGTTCAGTGTTCTTAAGTTAGTTATGGAACTAAGTGACTTACTGAAAGAGATTCAAATAAGTCAATGTTATAATAATTACATCGTGCTAAAGCAGTGGTATTCAACCTTTCTAATGCCGTGACCCTTTAATACAGTTCCTCATGTGGTGGTGACCCCCAACCATAAAATTATTTTCGTTGCTACTTCATAACTGTAATTTTGCTACTGTTATGAATTGTAATGTAAATATCTGATATGCAGGATGTATTTTCATTGTTACAAATGGAACATAATTAAAGCATAGTGATTAATCACAAAAACAATATGTAATTATATATGTGTTTTCCGATGGTCTTAGGCAACCCTTGTGAAAGGGTCGTTCGACCCCCAAAGGGGTTGCAACCCACAGGTTGAGAACTGCTCATCCTTTAGCAGATAAAGGATTAAAGCAAATGTCAAAGAAATGATGCTCACTTAGAAGAATCTTGAAGCATAGGGTTCCAGGGACTGGGTCAGACTTGAACAAGTCTGTATTAAGATAGTGACTCTACATGGAGGTTCTACATAGCATTTAGAAGGGAAGGAAGCTCAGGTCTAGGGAAAGCAATGACAAAGACTGAAGGGTTAGGGAAGGGGTAGTGGATATTGGATTAAGTGGTGAGGATGATTAGAGTTATGGAAAGAATTAAATTTCAATAGCTCAGAGGAAGGAATTCAGTACTAATAACTATGAATCCTCAAAGTATTGGAGCCTAAAAGGTGCTGTTAGTGCAGTGCGGGATCTGCTAAAGAAGTTCATTGTTTTGAGCAGTTCTGCCTATCTTCTGTATCTCAAGAGCTCTGCAGTCCTAGAGTTTATGAGCTAATGGTTTCCCCCAGACCAGTGGCCTAGATTGTGAAAACAACAACAACAACAACAACAACACACACACACACACACACACACACACACACACACACACACACACACAACAGGACTGGCATTTACATTATTGGTGAAAGCACATGGACGCCTACTGCCTGCAGTGTACCTGGGTGCACAGATCACTCTGCCCTAATGAGGAATGCTACTTTCAGTATCTGCAAGTTTGTGCTGTGAAATTTCCAATCAAGTACATGGAAACAGAACCTAAGACTATTCAGGACTCTAATTAGTGATCATATCCACAGAATAACCCAGTGAGTGAACCAGATCTGCCCAATTCAGATCCATTCCATCCTTACAGCAACAATATTATTATGCTCAATTTGCAAATGAGAGAACTGAAGCTCCAGAGGTACAGTAACTTGCTAGAGACCACGTAGCTAACGATGGGGAAGGTGGGGAGAAAGAGGTTTTGAGCTCAAATGATCTAGCTTCAGAGCCTATGCTTCTTAACCACTAGCTAAACTGCAGCCCATTTTACAGTTTAAATCTATTTAGTTGTGAATTTCTTTGTGATTAAACACAAAATATGCTAAAATGGGGAAAACATATATAATATATATTTTTCATAAAGCCCCAATGACCCTTCCCCTCACATTTTACTTGGCCATGGGAGATATGGTCTGATTGTGAAATGAAATAATCAAGAGATCCCCTGTTCCGCATTCACGGTAAGCCAAAGCATCTTAAATTTAATTAAGGTTCTATAAGACTTTAGGCTATATCTCTATGAAAGGAGTCAAGGCCAGAAAAGACGACCAGGATAATTTGGCAGGGGAGAGAGGGGGATGCTATTTTTCTCCTTCCCCTAATTTATCCAGTGAGCTGACAGCAGTTCAGGTGCTGTCCCTGCATAATTTGTGAAAATGAGCCCATTCTTGGCTTTATGTGGGCTGATGGGACCAGATTCTACTTGATCCTCACCTCATTATTCAATGGCAATGCACACCCTGGGTCAGCAGTCAGCAGCAGTGTGAGGAGAGGTGAATGGCTGGCCCATTACCCCTGATAAGCCTTTTACCAAAGACAGCTCACACTGAGAGGCGAGAACAAGACTCCGACCAGCTACAAAGTGGGTTTCCAATAAAAATTCATTACTGTCCAAATTTAGCTCAAAGACCAAAGAGTTATCCTGAGGAGGCTGGAGTGAAGTTCACCTAATTATCAATTACACTGCATCTTCCTTCCTCTTCTCTCTCATTTAATCTCTTAAATTCATCTTTTGAAATGCTAACAGTGTGGATGTTTTTGATCAGAAACACAACCAAGCATAGAATTGTAAGGGAAAGGGTTAAAAGATAAACTGTCCTAGAGAGAGCTTTCATTATGAGAAATGATCTCTGATGTGTAATCTATAGAGCTTACAGATTACCGGGAAAGAAAAATGAAAGCTAGCAAGGCAATGAGGACTGTCTACAATTGTACCCTGCAGGGAGGCTCCATTATCTCACAAGCCTGAGGTATGAACCTTAGTTCAAATAGGAACCTTAGTTTAAAAAAAGTAAACATGTGGAAGAGGTGAACTGATGAGGAGAGAGGGAAGAGAGAGGTTTTCATCTTAGCTTTCTCTAGTTTGATGTTAATTCTTTGCGTCGGGGAGGGGAGCTGTGCGATTTTCATAAGCGAAAGAGTAGTTTTATCATCTTAGCAGGAAGAAAGCCTCTCCCTGCTGCCTTTTAAGGGATTTTTAGAGAAGTGAGATTACACAATCTTCCAAATAATTCCTATAATCCTAATTTTTGCTAAATGTTCACAGCATGTTTTGATAAATATTGAAATGTGATGAAAGTGGACAGGTATTCTAGGATTGGGAACAGCATTCAGAATCTTTATCAAAGATTCACAGAAACACATTCCCCTCCGTCTCAGAAACTGTGGCTCCCGTGGGTGGCAGCCTTTCAGCTACCAAATCACTCTGTCCAGGAGAAATGACTGGCCGGACTGCCCACCTAGGTGGGCCCATTGCAAGAATAAACCCTGAGGCACCCAGCAGGGAGAGAGACCCTTGCCAGCCCTCTGCCCTCTGACTAGTTCAAGAAAGGAAAGGCTCCTACTGAGCTCCCACCCTGAGTGTCTGCATGCAAAGCTTCAGAGGCCTTTGGAACTTCCCTGGGATTCTGGAGAAACTGGAAGCAGCCAGAAATAATAATAATAATAATAATGATAATAATAATAATAATAATAATGTAAATAAATAAAAAAATAAGTATATGTGGCTGTTTCTTCACAACTAAAAAAAAAAAAAAAAATCTCCTTCCTCAGACCAGAGAGCATTATGACTTGCCTGCAGCAACTCAGATATACCCCACCAGATAGGTTTCACAGTATAAAACCAGAGGCTCTCCCTAATGTGCCCCAAGTCTGCTACACATCAGCATGCCTTGCAAGTATGTGCAGTGATGCATTCTACATGGATTTTGAGAACTCAGGATCAAGGACACAGCACTGTACCTGCTGACTTCAAGGGAACCTTGACGGAATTGGGGTGTGGACACTCTGGGTTTGATTTATTTTTCAGGCTCTGCATTAAAGGTAATTGTAACACATGCTAGCAGGCTGAAATATAGTGTGGACACACATACAGAAAACAACCAATACTTAAATGTATGTGTGCAATATCTTCGATAGCCCTCTTGCAGACATCTCACATTAATTCCACTATGTCCTGGCTGCTAAAAAATAGAGTTGGAAGGAAGCCTTTGGGCTATTTAGAACATATTACCATTGGATGATTTTCAATTTGCCACCTCTGGAGGAGAGCATATCTGGGTGTGAAGTAATGTTAAGACTTCTGAGAAAAACCTGAAAAGCAACCATCGTCCTAATCAGAAAGTAGATTTTGTTATACACATCAGCCATGCCAAGACTGGTCAAAAACGGAGACTGAGATGGTGGGTAACATGGCTGGAAACATTTGTTGAAATGAATTGAAAGATGGATGACTCCCATTGGTCACTGCTAAAACAATAATAATTCAAAAAAAAACAAAAAAAAAACCCAAAAAAACAAAACAAAAAGAAAACCAAACCAAGATGAATATAGTTGGAGTGGTCACATTTCTAGTTGCCTGATTTTAGGCAGCCCCTTTCCTTGAGACTCATTCTCCTTGAACTAATATAAAATAAGGACAATGATAACATTTGACCGACATATTTCATAAAGTTATTAATATACTTGAACAAAACATGTGAAAACTCTTTCCACACTGTATAGTGGCACCCATTAGTGAGTGAATTATGTGGTATTGATTTACATGTGTAACTATAAGTACAGTTGTGTTCCCTGGAAATGCAAGTTCTTAGAGGCGAGATTGCCATTTTAGGTTAGCTTTGGAGAACTGTAATTCAGGACAGCTCCCTAAAGAAGGTATCAAGCGTTTTGTGGCCATTTGAGTAACTATGTGGTTATCAAAAGGGTTCCTCCACTTTCTGCATCCTCAGCGACAAACTCAGAATTTGTCAAAAATCACTTACTCTAACAAAATAAATAAAAATGCTCCCAGAGTTTCCCATTTGCTTTTCCCTGCAGTTGTTCTCTGTTAAAATACACAATCCATGCATTGTTAGTTGTTCAGTGGCTTCAAATTATTTTACATTGCAGCAGGGGGATAAACGTGGCTACATGGAATAGTTAAATTAGACGAGGACAGCCTCACGTGACTGAAGACAACACAACCATGCTTAACTGCTCTTTTCAACGCTGGCTCCCTGACAGAGTTACATCCATTCTTGGAGTCTCAACTTCAATGCTGCCTTCTTCCTTGAGCCTTTTCTGGTTTTTCCCAAACAAGAATTGATCTTGCCGTCTTGTGAATTCCCATGTCACTTTGTCTTCAATTCTTCCATGGCACTGAACTCAATGTAATGGTTTATATCTTCTCTAGGATATGCCACTTCAATATTCACTTCTTTCTCTTGTCTGCACTATGCCGTCCTAAGTTTTACACATAGTAGTTGCTCAATAATTATTGATTAATAAATGAGTGAATGTGAATACAATTTAAATGTATGTGTGTTTTGCTTGTACTGTTACATAGAAAACCAAGGTTTACTAGGTGTCCGAAGATAAATGATCCAGAGCCCACCTTAGACTGGCTCTCAGCTGGGCTGTCACTGTGAGATCTCATTAAAGAGTCCAGGCCCTGAGGGCGGTGAGCATCAAATCCCCACCACATCAAACTTCCAAGCTCCCCATAGGTGTGTTTTGAAGAGAAGAGAAGGTTATAGTTTATGTGTGGCACGAATTTCTGCTCCACCAGGCTCTCCGGAACCTTGAAATTCAAATATTTAGGCGTCTGACATCCTCATTCACTGGCAACATGACTTTTGAGCTTCTTCCATCCTTTTCTCTTTCATTTAGCTCTAGTTCCATAAATGCTTCCTTTGTGTTCTGCTGTAGCTGCCGCCTTCGTTAGAAATTTTTGCTTTGATTAATTATTGAGCCCTCAGTGCAAAGGGTTTTCTACTCTGCAGTTCTCATTACTGGGGTCTTTCTTGCAGCCGCCTGCTCTGCTAACCCTGATGTAGGGCTCAGTGAACGCTACATCGTGAGAGGGTTTCACACGCTCATAATCAGCTGTTTTTCCAGGGTGCTTTTTACACGAATATGACAGAAAAAGGATTTTGTAGACATTTTCTCGTGTGTGCATGTGTGTGTATGAACACACACACACACTCACACACACACGTACAGCATGTCACCCAAAAATGTATGTACACTTTAACAGCTGGTAGCTCAATTTTGAAAATGAAATGCATTTTAATTATTACCTTTATAATTATTCAGTGTTTGAATGCATCTAAATACAGTAGACAGCAACATTGGAGCTGGGATTTCTTTTCGTTTCTGCTCAATCTATTTTTTTTTCCCTACTTTAGTTTTACATGCCAAATTTCTGACCATTTGAACTGTGGAAGAGAAAGCGATTTTCATTTATTTATTCTAGGCATATTGCTTATCACTGACTGCTGTATCCACTGATATATTCTTTGGGATTTCCTTCAGCTACTCACCAACCCCTTTCTGCCGCTCTATGCAGCAAAATTCCCTTTCACGATTTGAAAATCACCTAACAGGATTCTTAGTCTTATTCACAGCCTTATATCCAATTTCCTTCCCTCCTCTCTCCCCTGACCCTGACAGGGAATGTCTGCGTACCGAAAAAGGTCTATTTCAGGGGAGGATGGAAAGAATTTGGTGAGGCGATGATAAGCATGACAGTTCTGACACTCCAGGGACACTTTTCCACTTTATCAAACATAAAGCTGACGGGCTTGGGAAGGGTCTTTCCTGTGATATTTCTAAAAACTTGAAAAGATCAGACACTTGACAACATCACTTTATTCCAGTGAATCAGTCACGTGGTTACATGCTCTCCTTAGTTTTGTTTCTGAACAAAGATGAATTTCCACCTCCACCCGTACCCCCAACCCCCCTTTTTTGACTTGGATCTTTTCATGCCTCTTTGGAAATCCTGGAGAGGATGAGAAAGAATCACAGGACACCTGTGCAGGAAGTGTGCTCTGTGACATGCCCCCGCCCAGAACAGGTCTTCCTCCAACTTGACTCAACCCCAGGAACTACTAAGAAATTAATCCACGGCTTGGGGTTCCACTACCAATGAATTACACAGACTGCACAGAGGTCTTTTCACTGCTCTCAGTACCTAGAAAATAAGGATAATTAGTTTCCATTGTCCTCCCTCACAAGGATACCATGGAAATTAATAACCTAATATCTTTAATTTGCCTCATCCCCTGGCACAAAGGTATGGACAGAGTACAAAGAATCACGCTGACCATTTTGTTTCTGATGACATGACTTTTTTCTTTTTAATTTCCCACAATGAAAAACTAGTTAATTCTCCTGATGTGGAATAGAGTACTTCTATCTGCCATGGTCTGATTCATGTCAGAGCCTTTCCAGTGAGAAGAAATTCACCACGTACTCTTGCTCACACACCGTTCTCCCTTCCCCTTCATAGTCAGCTTCCAATTATCATGGCTGTTATCGAAAAGACCGGAGAAATGCCGCCCGCTCAGCGGCTGAAACATATGTCTTTTCTCTTTGTTCTTCTCAAAGCCCATTGCTCCAGAAGGCATAGCTGACCAAGAGGTCAGGCGAGTGAGGGGGGCATACCCATCAGATCTAGGGTAGCAGTGGGGGAGTGACAGGTTTGGGCAGAGTGGGCACATATTTATACAGAAGGAAAGACAGTGCTCAATAGAATCATGTGAGCTAGCAGCCAAAAGCACCGAAGCTTATTCTGAGCAGCATAAAGATGCACCATTTCACAGGCTATATTGGTGGCTATCCTAATGATAACGCTCCTAGCATTTATCTTGTCAGATTTAGAGGCACATTGCTAGAAGAGTCTATTCAATTCAAAGGAACTCACAAAATAAAAGTGTAACCGTTATGAGATGGGGTATTTTGTAATGAGAAAAGGTTAAAGAGTTTTCAATATATGCATCTTAGGTTGGTGTTGGCTGGATTGTATACTGGAGATAATTACACTTTCCCAATAATTAAAAACATCTATAGAAATGGATGGAGTTTTTTGTCAAGAATGCCAGAAGTGGGTAGCATAAAACAGAGCAAAATGGTCAGAAAGGGCAGCCGCCTTCCTGATTGGGAGTATCAGTGAAATGCTCATGGAACAATGTCTGAAAAGATAACAAACAACACCGAATCAGAAAGAAAATTAGAGCTTTTTAGCAATTAACTAAATTGCAAATTAAGTAAATTAAATTAGTAAATAACTGCTTTTCTCTTTGTTACTGTATCTCATTAACGCCTGTTATTTCGTCTCCCTTGGCTTTTAATGAGTTCCATGGAATCTAGGCTATAACCAACGGACCTAAGAAATGTCTCATGCTTTTTCACACTCAAATGATTTAGCCATGTGAACACAGACTTTGTCAGGGAAAGAATGAAATCTCTTTGCTCAAATTTGAAGGGCAGATGCGTGGTTTGAAGAAGTAATGTCTGTCAAGTGATCACGTGGCCTCTAACATGTGCTTCCCATGCTCCCATAACATTGTTTGAATAATTTCTTGACAAAACAATGAGCCCACATTTACTTATACAACTTCTTACTCATGGCACAGTATGGTCATACCAGTTCCCTTATCCCCCAAGTTGTATGGGGACTCTGTGGAACCAACCCAGGCAAGTGCCTCACACTCAGGTAGGTGTCACAGTTTGGAAACACTGAGTTTAGGAACTGTTTAATCTTAGAAGGGGCTGCTTGCAAATCTGTACATCCTCCCCTCTGGAGAGGAAGATTAGTTTTTTGTTTTACCCTAAAAGGTATGCAAATCTTCTCTGGTGAGAGGCTTGACTATTTGTGAAAGTCTATCTGGATCTCTATCTCTAGAGAGATACTAACTCTAACTTTTAAGATTTTTTTGTAAAGCATATGCCATTCCACAAGACATGCAGAAATTCCAGAATTATGAGAAATTATCTCTCAACACCATGGAATGCACTTTGAAGGCAGAGACCTGGGTTCAAATCCTAACTCCAATAGTTTGCATAGATTCTGTCAACACTAAACCACTCATCAGTGAATATATGGATTGCTTCATTGCTGCACAACTCTCTAAAAGTTGCAATACAGAACTTAGCACAAGGCAGAGCATATATTAAATGCTCATTAAACTTGATTACCTGCCTTCCTTTTGTCTCCCAAGTGCAGTAAGCTTTGGAAATGACTCACTCACTATATGGTATACTTTGTATTGCTTTAGGTTGCAGAGGATGGATTACCATAACATCTATTTTAAGTAAAAAATAATTAACATGTGCAATATGTTTGTCCTAGAAAATAAACAATTATGCATTAGCTTTCTGAGCTTTTGTAAGCTATCTGAACTATTTGGGTTACAATTTCCTCATTTTAACATAAGAAAATTCTCATAAATGATCTCTAATTGCTCTTTTAAAATCTAAGTCATGTTTCCTTATAAATATTTCCATCAGGTAGAGCGTAATGCTTTTTAATTTAATTTATTTTATGTATTTTTCTTGGGCTGTAAATTGAATGTTTACAAATACTGCAGTTTTTAAAATTTCCTTCTGCTAGCAACAAAGTGCAAACACCCTCACAATCAAACAACTTATTTTGAATCCACACTTGTTTTCAAAGCAATCTTAAGTATACACATTAGGAATGCCTTCTTTCCATAAGGTTTCCTTGATATGTACATATTTATTGCAAGATTAGAGAGGTTTTACAAAAGAACCAATCCTCAAAGATTCATATGAATGGAAGGACAAAGCAATGAGTATAATCCAAAGTGACACAATTCATATAACTGCTATTTGGCTAGGAAATGTTTATATGCTTGCTTTTGCATACAGGTGTCCTTTGTGTCCTAGGATTGCATTTTAAACAAAAAGTGAAGTCACATTGAGAGCTGGCCTAAGACACAGGATTGTTTCGCTGCCCAGAATGGTCTTTAAAAACATTATTTATTCAAGTACATATTTATATCAGTATGGATTCATGGATACTATTTAATTCCATGGGTTAATATCTAAAACTCTTATTTATTTTAATTTTTAAAATTAAATTTATTGGGGTGGCATTGATTAATAATTACATAGGTTTCAACTGTACAAGTCTATGATACATTATCTGTATATTGCATTGTGTGCCCACCACCAAAGTCAAATCTTCAGCATGGTCTTCTTGCAGGCCATTTTACTCTTGGGCATAGACCATACATCTCACTGTGATTTGCTCTGACAAACTCCAACTCCTCCTTTCCCCTCAGGACTGTACTATTGCTTTTTTTGTTTGTTTTTATTGATTTGAGAGAGAGGGGAAAGGAGGAGGGGGGGGAGAGAGAGAGAGAGAGAGAGAGAGAGAGAGAGAGAGAGAGAGAGAAAGAGAAATTGGTTTCCACCCACATGCACCCTAACTGGGGGTCAAACCTGCAACCTGACTTTGTGCCCTAACAGGGAATCGAAGTGGTAACTCTCCAATGCATGGGATGACAATCGAGTAACTGAGTCACACCAGCCAGGGCTGCACTATTGCTTTTATATACACATTTAGGATTTATCTTTTATCATGAATTTGAATGCAATTCTTAATCTATCTTGTATCCAGCACAAAGCTAGTTACTATACAAGGGCTGAACCACCTGTAAAGATGAAACAAGTCTTGAGACATATTTGGTAGAGAAGGAGAACAAAGAGGTTAAGTTGGGTCTTAAAAGGAGACCAGTTTTCCTCTGGCCTGTGGATCTGCTGGGAACCAGGAGATATCTGCAAGTCAGAGTTCCAGCTGCAGAGCCCCAGCACAGGTTGAAAGTAGAAAGTGCTTAGAACAGGTGAACACACAAACATGTCAAGACACAGAAGACAATGCTCTGGTTCATAAATAAATTGTACGCAAGGATTGAGCATATCCTATTAAGGTAGTTCAGCAAAACTTAATTCAACAAACATTCCTGAATTCTTAGGGTATACAAAATGTTATTCTAGCCATGTCTCTCAAACTGAAATCAGAGAGCTGAGAGAGCCAGAATTTTCACTCAGTTTGGCACAATATGTACCTCATAGCAAGCTTCACTGTTGTGTATTGAATTAGACCCAACACTCTTGTACTTTTCTACTTGTGCCTTCATATTGCATTATTTATAGGGGGAAAATGTTGTAGCCATGAACTCTAGCTTGACAACATGCTAAGAGCCAGAGAACTTTTTGACATCAAGGTTCTATGAGCACTTTCAACTTTTTGTAGAGAGTGTTTTCTGAATAAAACTCCACTTACCAATGTTATTCTTTAGTTAATATTCTATATGATGCTTTTAAATCTTTTCCATATTTTTTTTCATTTTCACTTTGCTAAAACTGGCTTTGTTATGATTAATTCTTTTTTTGTGTAAATTGTACAGTGAATACTTGAAAGACCAAGGTCTTCTGTTCATATTGAATTTTATTAATTATAGCTTCTGCATTTACATGTAGGTTTTTTTAAAAATTTATTTATTGATTTTTTACAGAGAGGAAGGGAGAGAGATAGAGAGTTAGAAACATCGATGAGAGAGAAACATCGATCAGCTGCCTCCTGCACATCTCCTACTGGGGATGTGCCCGAAACCCAGGTACATGCCCTTGACCAGAATCGAACCTGGGACCTTTCAGTCCTCAAGCCGACGCTCTATCCACTGAGCCAAACCGGTTTCAGCAACATGTAGGTTTTTATATTTGTACTTATGTGTTTATTAATTCTACCAAATCCAATTTTTGTCAGTAATTTTTGCATATCTAAAATGTCAGGATTTTTTTTCTATCAACTTTTAGTCAATAACAGATGATATTATGTGCAGTTTTAGCTACTTTCAGTTATATTTTGTTCCATTTGTTTCTCAGATCTCTAATTTTTCTTGGGTCAATTTTATAGTTCTCAGTGTTTCCATGAGATATCACAAACTTTACTATGTACAGTTTTGATTTATATTATTTCTACAACTCTAATCTCTCTTGGGTCGGTTGCTGCACTTCTTAAATTTACAAAAAAACAATTGTTATATAACAAGCAAAGGAGCTAGTCCTCTGTAGAATTAAAATATCCTTATAATCAAAGCAAAGACATCAAAACTTTCTTTTTAGTTGAGGACATAATAGAAAATTGGATTAGAACAGTCATTTTAAAATGGCCTATTTATAGCCATGCACACAGTCCAGTAACAAGGTATGTATATATTTTTGAGGCCTAGACCCAGAAATATTGATCTATTTAAGGAGAAATTAATCTGATATTTCTAATTCTTCTGCAGCTTCTCAGGGGCTGTCCATAGCTGGCCAGTCAGGAATTGAATGCATTTTCAAAAACTCATATAAACCATCTCTCCCTGGGCATCACCAACATTCAGGGAGATTCATACTATAGTATAATACCAGGGTCCTCAATGAAAGGTTGAAATTTAAGAGATAGAAGCTAAAGAATACTATACTTTTAATTAAAGATGGCAACTTGAACACAGATATATTTCTGCTTCATTCCAAAATGTTATTAACTGACAAAAGAAAACATACATATTTTAAGGACATAATGGACAACAGAAAAATGAGAGGCAATGAGTTTAACAAAACTTTGAAAACTGAAAAGCAGATCAGCTAGTGGTAATTGACATAAACTGAGCTGAGAAAGTCAAATTCAAACTAAAGCAACATAAATCTGAGACAGTGAGTTAGCCCTGCAGAAACCACTTCCTTCTTCAAGGGCAGGTATTTGTAGCACTCAAAACCACTAGTAGTCAGGTCAGAGCAGAGCTAAAACAGGAGGATTTTTTTTTTTTTAAATCCTGTTCAAGAAATAACCAGACCTTCCAATTCCTTCCCCAATTATGTTTAGGGAATGCCTGTCCCTGCCCAGCCCCACCAAAAGACAATGGGTTGTCTATTTTTCTGGAGATCATAAAACAGGTCTTTATTGGGGAAACTATACTGGCATAAGTCTTTCAACCTTTTGGTAAGATGTGAGTAGGCATGTGTGCACTCTTTTTAAATGATTTCCTAAAGAGGCCAGACATGGATACATGTGCTAGCTTCAGGTATGGTTAAGTGTGCTTTCACAGACATGCTGACACAAAAACACAGCCTGACAACAGTAAACACCTATAACCATGCATCCTGCCACACCCATCTTTCATCCTGAAAGATGCCATTTATTTTATATATAAATCGACAACCGACCCACACAGACCTGCTGTTGCTGTGATACTAACACTGTAAATTATTTTCTGCATTTTGGAGAATTTATCATAGAAATGGAGTTGGAGAGGCAAATGCATACAGAAATAAATATTCTCATACTTTAGGAAGCCACTGTTACACTTTGTCCTTCATTTTCAAATGCAATCTGCAACAGGTTAAGAGCTATGCAATGAGGCATGAAAGCAAATACTGAACCCATTTCTAACACCCACAGTTTTTCATCTTTTCTACACAAAGATTTCAGAATGTAGTGTTCATTAGAGACAGCTCAGAGCACAACTGAGAATCTGAAATTTTTCGGAATCTACTATCTTTTAGGAACCTGCTGAGCTGGTCATAATTTTCTCACACCTGTCTTTCCTGGGTTCACTACAGCTTGCACAACATTACCTAAAGGGTTTTAGATTTGTCCTCCAGACACTCTTATTTATTGCCAATAATTGGTACAATACCTTCAGGTCAATACCTACAATAGTCCAATCTGATTTTGAATCTAGATAGAGCAGGGGTCCTCAAACTACGGCCCACGGGCCACATGCAAATACAAATATTGTATTTGTTCCCGTTTTGTTTTTTTACTTCAAAATAAGATATGTGCAGTGTGCATAGGAAATTGTTCATAGTTTTTTTTTAAACTATAGTTCGGCCCTCCAACGGTCTAAGGGACAGTGAACTGGCCTCCTGTTTAAAAAATTTGAGGACCCCTGAGATAGAGCATCCAATACTTCTTCTCTTTCCTTTTGTATCAGAAGCTTTGTAAGTTACTGGTATTAGCAATAACCAAACTTTTCCATTGAAAAAGCAGATTTGGGGTGCAATGAGAAGTAGATTTAATCTTTACATAGCTGTGCACTAATTAGGAGACTCAATCTCTCTGTAGACCAACACTGGCACTAACACTTGGAATGTCCAGTTCTACAGCATAATTCTCTCAAGGGGCTTACATAATTAACTGGTCTCTTATGGTCTCTTATGTTAATTGACTTCTGGAAGTGTAGTGTGGCCATAGTATGACCAATACTTGTATCTACCCACAGTCATGTCCTGAAAGTGTCATCTGCTGGCAAAGACGGCAGATTACATGTGGCATCATATGTGCTTGGGGTCACATTTAGAGCCCAGATCCAGCACTTACTAGATAAACCTTAAACGAGTTACATAATTCCCCTAAGCTTCAGTTTCTTCAACTAGAAAAATGGGAAAAGGTAATGCTTATCTTATGGAGTAGTGTGAAGAATAAATAGAGGTCAAATTGGGAGCATGTGACAACATGGGGATAGTATATAAACATAGCTGTTGCTGCAGTATGGATACAAATATGGCACAACTGTGGTCATTGATATGGAATTAGATACAGCTATAGATACAAATTATCCAATGAAACTGGTCCAGAGACACACAGTAGATGTTCAGGATCTAATACCTAAAAATAAAAGGGGGGGCATATGTAATACTTTCAGCAATAAAGATTTAATTTAAAAAAGATCTAATACCTACTGTTACCAGAGAATAGCTTTGCTGTTAGATTCCCTTATTGTAAGCTATTATTGCAGAATTACTGTGACTGGCAAGATGGTGCAGGATGGTTCCAAATAATAAAAACCTTCAGGTCCTTTCTCTTTGAACTTGGAGAATGACAAAAACGAGATAGGTATCCAAAAAACTCTCCATCCTCCTTTTTATCACCTTCGACAGAGAGGCCTGGCTCCCTCGGGAGAATGGCTCCCACTGGCCACATTGCTGTATGAACCATTTTATCTGGAGAGTTAGTATAGACAAAAATTATCCTCTAAATGTGTCCTCTCATCAGAAGCTGTGCCAAGACAGTGGCATCTCCCTGGCAAGGAAGTGTCTCACTAGCTCCATTTTCATCTTTCAGTGTCAAGTCAATGTCAAGTTCATTTTAAGAATCAACCCTTCGAGTCTGTTCCAGGGCCACTTGCCATCTCCACTACAGGCTGCCTTTGTAAAGTTTAATTCTTTCTTCCTTTCTTTTTTTTATAGAGAATTCTTTTCATCTTTCCCTAGAGGTATGGCACCTTTGAAATTGACCATACAGAGTCAGAGATTCAATGTGATACAGAATTTCTTCTTGTCCGCTGCTAACCTTTTGGCCCCTTGAGCTTTGACAAAAGACACAGAGTAAGGACATGAGGAAGATAAAAGGACCTCCCATTAGGAGTCAGGAATTGATTGTGATTTTTTTTTTTTTTTTTTTTTTTTGTCTCCTGGAAAGTCATTATGAAATGTGAGTGTAGAAAGGTTACCAACTCCTTTTCATTCTGAGATGTTGCCCTCAGAACTATATCACCAAGGGAAATGTTGGCAAATTCAGCACATTGTTGCCTAAAGCCAGAGACCATGGATATGAAAGTGGAACATACTTTTATAGGTAAACATATGCAAGAATTCACAATTTTTTTTCTGGAGAAAAATGGACATAAAGAAATCAACTAATTGGGGAAAATAAAAAGAGGTCCAAGAAAACAGATATTTCTAGGGCTATATCAGCTAAGTACAGAGCAATCTATCACTAGTTGGACCATACGTGGATAATGCAAAATAGATAACTAAGAGAACACTCAAAAACATGAACTTGTTCAAAATACTCAAGACTGAAAGTGTCAAAAATGTGAGTCAGACAATATTCATTCACTGAGATTCAAGTTAATGGTCAAAAGAAATGACAAAATGGAGTTTCCTACACTTTTTTCTTTTTAAAAGCAGGATCAGAGTAAGATCTTGTGGATCATAAAACTTATACACTGGGGAAAGGGGTTCTTCGAAAAAGTGAATTCAGTTTTTGGGGATACAACATTACTAAGGCCCCGCCCAGGGGCTAGAAAGGGGCTGGTGAAAATGAGGAGCTAAAGTATCATCGGTCTGATAATAAACCACCTCTGGTTAAAGGTTATTTATGATGAACACACTTCACTGTTTGAATGCTTTCTTTGGCTACCATTCTTATAATATCTTGCCATAACTTCCTTGGTTGAATTGGAGGTAGACAAAAATCAAAATTGTCAAACCTAGATTAATAGATTTTCAATAGAAAATTTGATATGGGACAAGGATTTTATACTAATTTATTTGCTATGTTAATTGACATATTGGAAAAAGTAAATTTAATTGTAACATAGTTACTAAATATAAACTTGAAGAATACATAGAAACAAAGAAAATTAATAAGAATCATCCTATATAATAAAGGCCTAATATGCTAAGTCATCTGTTCAACCAAGCAAAGAGTAATATGCTAATGATATGCTAAGGCCGCTCAACCTCTCGCTATGATGTGTACTGATCACCAGGAGGCAGATGCTCTGACTGGTAGGTTAGCTTGCTCCTGGGGTCCAGACAATCAGGACTGAGACGATCCACTCATGCCCTGGAACCCTTCTTGGTCCCTCCCCAGCTGGCCAACCTTCCACATCCCTCCCTGGCCCTGATCATACACCAGTGGGGTCCCTCGGCCTGGCCTGCACCCTCTCCATCCAGGACCCTTCGGTGATGTCAGAGAGCTGGTTTCGGCCCGATCCGCAGGCCAGGCCAAGGGACCTCACTGGTGCACGAATTTGTGCTCTAGGCCTCTAGTGCTATTATATTTTCTAATAGTTTTTTTAAACGTCTGTGTGTATTTAATCCAAATTATATTCACAACATAGTCATTCTATCAGATGTTGTCTTATTCTTATAGAAGATTAAGTGATTAGTTTTTTTCTTCTTTCTCATATGTTTTTTCTTCTCTCATATGTTTTTATTTATTTTTGGTGGCCTGGTAGTGACTTCATTCTATAATCAAACTCTATGTTGAAGTTTTTGGTTTTAATATATAAATAATATACCTTTAGAATTTGGGTCATCAAATTAATGTAGATGGAAGAACTATATTTACATGTATATACTGAAAACCTTGGCTAAATTATTTCCCTTAAACCAGGTTACTATAGAATCAAAACTTTCTATAATGCCCAGAGAATTCCTGAATAAATGATTGGCAGGTTTTTGGAATTGGATCCTGATCTATAATTCCCATCTCTGTCATTTATCATCTGTCATTTAAGGAAAGTAGGACGAGGGTCTGCATTTTACATTAAAAAAAAATAGATTTAATGTATCCAAACAAATACTGCAGAAACAGTAAAAGCTTTTTTGGGTGACTGCCATACTGCCATTCTCCACATTATGGTTTAGAGATAATTTTCAGTCATTATTTTTATATTTTTGCATTTGTATGGCAAGAAAAAAAAACCAATGCTACAGATTATTTTTTTTATAGTATGTGAATTCCATTGACTTTTCCCCTGATTTTGTTTTTAAAGTCCAAGTATCCTAGAGAGCGAATATTTTTGTTGTTGTTGTTGTCACAGAATAGGATGGCAAAGGGAGCATGCATTACATGTGAGGAGCCTTTGATTCTTGTCCTAATTCTCCACAACTAGGGTTCAGCTTTCTCATTTTTAATGGAGGCAGATTATTTTTATATAATACTGAAATTCCTTCCAGTTTTAACATTCTATGAGTCTTTGATAAGGTTATTTTTTTGCTCTTTTCTTGATGATTTTAAAATTTTATCTTGGCAACTGTTGACTTACATTGATTCACTTTGTGTAATCACCACTCCTGAATTCAGCATCTTTCATTCAGCTCTGCTGATTGTGTACTTACAGGGCATCAGAGAACAACCTTTTCCTATGTACTTCTCAATAAATTAACATTTAACCCAAGATATAAATGGTGTCTTAGAATAAAGAACAAAAAGGAGAAGGGAAGGAATCTAGGTAGAGGGCATGTCCCATGAAAATGCTTTGCAATGGCAGGAAGTAACAAGAGTTCATGGGGCTAGAAATGGTGAATGTGGCCGAATACCAGAAAGCAAAGAAGAACCTGTGGAAGATGAGTTTGGAGACATTAGTAGAGGCCTTACTATGCAAGACCCTGCCCCAGTTAAGAAGTTCCATCTTTATCCTAAGAGCAAAGAAAGTCATGGGTGGAACACCAACAGCAAGATTAGATTTACCTACTGATCTCTTTTCTTTTGAGAAAGAAAGATATGAGGTTAATTTATGTACAGTTATACTGTGTAGAGAATTAAACATTCTAGATTCTTCTCTGGATTGATAAACCTCACTTACATTGAATGACTAATTTTTGTAGAACAGACCACAGGACTAGCGGGACAGTGCCAGGGGGACAATAGAAAGCTATTGTTCTCTGGTTTATTCCTGCATTATTTATGCTACTGAACTGAATTTAGACGTCTGAAGGACAATCTTAGGTCCCAGAAGATTCCCAGAAAGCAGACTTGCAGCCCTGCCAGGTGAGAGGAAACACAGCTGTGTCTTCTCCAGGAGCATTGTTTGATGAGAACCGCCAAGTGCTTGCCAATATGCCCAACAGAGAGGATGGGAAACCTAAATTATTCTGGTAATTTATCCTGGCCTCTTGTGATAGTTCTATATTTTCTAACATTTCTCAATTAAATGTGCACATCTTCTATATTTCTGAGAAACTATGTAAATTCCAGGAGAGATTTCCATTCCTGCTAACTGGCATCTCACAACCACACAGCTGCCATTTAAAAAATGATTCTTCACCATGTTAAGCACCAGGAAGCTTATGGCAATCTGGCATTGAATGCCCCACTGTTGCTGTGTGGTATTAGGACATCTTTTTCATCACCCTTGGCCTCTACTTTGAGGCTGTGGTTATTCTAGATCAATGAAAGAAGGGCTGGATAGGATATAAGTTGACACATATTTCTTCAGCCTTTCTAATCCCTGTTTTCTAAGGCAACACCATCAGAACCTTCCAGAGGGTGATATAACACCACAATGTTCCAGATAATAGCATTCACCAGACTAACCAACTCTGGCCCTGGTTAGTGGACAAAATACAGGTTTAAGACACATTTCCCAGTGAATACCCCAAAGAAATTTTGTTCATCTTGTTATAGGACTAAGACTATTTATTGACCTGTCAAGGTTGGCAAAGCTGGGCTTGGCAGTAGGGAACAGGCCCAGGGACAAGAGATAAGATTGATGAACAGGCCTGACTGGTGTGGCTCAGTGGTTGAGCATTGACCTATGACCTAGGAAGTTACGGTTTGATGTCTGGTCAGGGCACATGCCTGGGTTGTAGGCTTGATCTCCCCAGTAGTGGACGTGCAGGAGGCAGCCAATCAATGATTCTCTCTCATCATTGATTTTCTATCTCTCTCTCCCTCTCCCTTCCTCTCTGAAATCAATAAAAATTTTTAAAAAAATTAAGGAACAGTAAGATGGGTGGGGAGCTTCTGATCCTTATAAAGCTGTACATGTTAGCCAGTGACAAGAGTTTTAGTTAATTCGTTGCTCCTTTGTGTGCCCCACAAGATCAAGTACCTCCGACTCTAAGTAAAATTGTTCCCTGACAAAATAAACAATTTGGTAATAAAAAGGAACATTGGGCTATTTGAGTAGCTATAGAAGGCTGTCGTAATTGTAACATCATTAAAACACATTGCCACCAACAAAAACAGAGAAATGTCATGAGAATTTGATTACTCTGTAAAAGATACCCACTTTTGGATAAAAGGTATGAGAATATATGGGAGAATATGAGTATAAATGGCAATGTCTTGCTGCTGCTACCAGAGATTTGCTTGTGTGTTTTTTTCTGTTGTTCCTCCAAATAAGGTTAAATGGATTTTATTTGTTTACAGATCACCTAAACAGTACATTCATCACCTTTTTCCTCTTATTATTCTTTCCTCTCTTTGCAATTTTTATTAAAATGAGAATAAAATGGTTAGTGACTGTGATCATTAGCTTGCAGAGGCTGCCTTATGAAACAGATTGTTAGTGCCATAAACACGAGCCTCAGAATTCTATCATCTGGTCCCTGATGTGGCATGTCAATTCTCAGGGAATGGCTTAGCCTAAATAGTGTTTGCTGTTATTCATAAATATATAATGACAGTGATCCTTAAGTAAACTTCACCCAAATCACTCAATCCTGCACTAGTAATGATTATACATCAGTAAAAAACAGTGTGAGGCAGCTGCTTTATACTGTTTATAATATTAGCCATTATTCAAATACTGTGTCATTCATCCTCCACAGCTAGAAGGCTAGTCTTCAAAATTTGAAAGAATTAATTCCTTGCTGTGGAATTTTAAAATTTCCAAGGTTAAATGAAAAGAGAAGATAGAACAATGATATCAGGAAAATGGAATGAGTAATGAAAAACAAAACAAAACATGTTAGCATGAAATGAACACCATAGTTTTCTCTAAGAATTTATAGAGCTTATGAATAAAACTAAGAAAGGAATATATTTAAAAGATACTCTATGTAGTTGCCCCTTGGAATTAAAATTGAATAAATTGAAATATCTGCTTTATGCTTGGGTGAAGATTCAATATTGTAACAATAGCATTTCCTCTCTAAATTACCCTACAAAATTAGCACAATTCAATTAAAGTGCCAAGATGATGTCAAATTTTTTATGGAAAACAAAATCATGTAGAGCTGTCAAGATAATTATAAAATAATAACAACAACAACAACAATAATTTGTACTACTAAATATTAAAGCATTAATCTAAAATATTTAAAATAATTTGCATTGGCTCAGATCATCAGAACAATGATAGAAAATTATATATTGAGATAAATACCTAAGGGCAGTGGTCGGCAAACTCATTAGTCAACAGAGCCAAATATCAACAGTACAATGATTGAAATTTCTTTTGAGAGCCAAATTTTTTAAACTTAAACTATATAGGTAGGTACATTGTTATTAACTTAATTAGGGTACTCCTAAGGCTTAGGAAGAGCCACACTCAAGGGGCCAAAGAGCCGCATGTGCCTCGAGAGCCGCAGTTTGCCGACCACAGCCTACGGGGATCTAGTACATAATAAAGATGAATAAAGGTAAATTATGTAGCAAATTGTGTTGTGAAAACTGGCTACTGGCTTAAAAAATAGTTAGCTCACTTTCTTATATAGTGTGTGAAAATAAATTTCAAATAGATAAAAGAGTTAATAGTCTTATAAAGAGAAATATATAGGAAAGAGGTTACATTAGGATGAAAGAAAAATATGTGATTTTTTTTTAATTCCTGAGGTGGATAATTAAAACAAAAATTAAAAAAAAAATATGAAGAACCATTATAAGTTTCCCGAAAAATTAAAAATGAAGTTGCCTTATGACCCAGCAATTCTACTTCTGGGTATTCATCAGAAGAAACCTGAAATACTAGTGTGAAGGAATATATGACACCTATGTTCATTGCAGCATTATTTATAATAGCCAAGATTTGAAAGAAGTCCAAGTGCTCATCAGCAAATAAGTGGATAAAAAAGCTGTGGTACATTTACACAATGAAATACTATTCAGCTATTCTTACCTTTTGCAACAGCATGGTTAAACCTGGACAACATTTTGCTAAGTGAAATAAGCCAGTCAAAGAAATACAATACCATATTAATTCACTTATATGTGGAATCTATGAACAAAATGCTAAATAAATAAAACAGAAACAGACTCACAAATATAGAGAATAGACTGACAGCTGTCAGAGGGGAGGGGCATAAGAGGGCTGGGTGGAAAAGGTGAACAGACTAATCAGTAAAAACCAGTAGTTGCAGAATAGCCACAGAGATGCAGATTGTAACATCCAGATTATGGTAAATAATGTTGAGATAATGGGGAATGGGACTCAGTGGGTGCTTAGAGTAGCAGGGGAACCACTCTGTAGAGTGCATAGTTTCGGGACACTTTTCTGTACATCTGAAAATTATATTGAATATAAATTGTGGTTGAAAAAACATATATATTGATAAACTTGTATTAAAATTGAAAACTCCTGCCCTAGCCAGTTGTGCTGAGTGGATCGAGAATTGGCCCATGACTGAAAAGTCACAGGTTTGATTCCTGGCCAAGGGCATGTATCTCAGTTGTAGGTTCCATGTCAGTCTCTGGTCCAGACATATGGGGGAGGCAACCAATCCATGTGTCTCTCTCACATTGATGTTTCTCTCTTTCCCTCTTCCCCTTTTCCCTCCCTCTCACTCTAAGAAAAAAAAACAATGGAAAAAATATCCTTGAGTGAGGATTAACATCAACAACAACAAAAAGTTGCAAATTCTTGCCATTCAAAACCAAGTCAAAAGAGAAATGATAATTGGGAAACCTATTTCTAAGCCATAAGCCAGTCTCAAGACTAATAGTTTTTTATATTAAACAACTTTATAGGTAACATTTTTTATAGGAAAATGAAGAAAATGATAAGAACAAACACAAAACACTAAAGCTCAACTAACATTAGACAATGTTCAAACTCACTCATAATTAAAGAAATTTAACACAAAAGTTTGACTATTTTTTACTCATCAAAATGGCAAAAATCTAAACTTTTATATTACCTATTTCTGAGGGAAATGTATTGGAACACCAGGTGTATCTTGGTGGAGTTTTAAATTGGTGTACTTTGTTCAGTCTTTGCTAATATCTATAAAAATATAAAACCCACCTATGCTCTGACCCAACAATTGGACTTCTAAAGAATTATTCTACAGAGATACTCAACAATTTGCATATATGGGTATAAAGAGGCTCACTGCAACATTCTTTGTAGTAACAAAGCAAAATAAAACAGGGAAAACCATACATCAAAACCCAAAACCCTAGGAACAACCTAAATCTATAAAATAAACTGATTAAATCACTATGCAGTGATGAAAATGAATGAACTCTATTTATAATGTATATTTAATGTTGTAGTTGCAGTGTTGTATGAAAAAAAGAAAGTGTTAATAGACCAATGCCATTTCTGCTTTTTCTCTTAAAATATAAATTATATATGGGCTTATATAGTTAAAGATAAGCTAAGCAACACTTTTAGCTCATACAACATCCCTGATAAATGTTTGGGAGCTTCCAATTTACAGTGTAAACTTGAAGGTCAACCAGTAATTCCTATTCCCATCTTGCCAATGCTAACTTATTCAGCTACAAGGACACTCAGTGGAAATCTCTTAACTATCCACATTTTTGCCTTCTTTAATGTTTCCATAGAGAAATGAGAATGCAACAATACAAGCAGGTACACTCGGTGAATTATTTATATTGAAAACCATGTGAGTGTTATAGATCGGTGGATGTAATATAATGGCAAAGATATCTAAAGAGCAATCTGTAAATAAGCAGTTTTAAGTATCTAGGTATATGGATTAAAATAATATCTATCAATTCTATCTATATACTAATCCTGCTGAGTCTTTCTATACAGACAAAATTTCTAGAAGACAAAAGTGTTCAAAGGTGGAAGATTCCAAGAGGGATAGGACTTTCAAGCAGCATGTGCTTAAATGTCTTTCTCCAATGACACAAGAAAAGAATAAAATAAATATTTGAATGGAAGGAGTCATGGGTAAAGCTGTAGGGATGTCAGTCCATCCTGGTATGCCTAGGTCAATCCAACCTCTAATTGGTAAACTATGAAGCCCATGCCCTACATTTGCTTAAGGGATTAAATGATAGGAAGACTGTAAGATGCTTAGCATGGTGCCTGAAACACACTAAATGCTCAGAATATGCTATATTTATAGTTTTTCTTTCCAATAATCTGTTTAAAAATGTCCATCCAGCCCTAACCAGTTTGGCTCAGTGGATAGAGCATCGGCCTGCGGACTGTCCCAGTAGGGGGTGTGCAGGAGGCAGTTTCTCTCTCAACAATATTTCTAAGTCTCTATCCCTTTCTCCCTCCTTCTCTGTTAAAAATCAATAAAATATATTTTTAAAAAATGTCCATCCAATATGGGGTTTCTCTGATGTCTTTTATTTCTATTCCTAGCACTCATAGAAACTCTGAAACATGATAACTGGCATAATCTTTGACTGTTTTTGTTCATGCTATTAGGCATCTTGGTTTTGCCTGTCTCCCATATATTGTAAACGATTCCAGTGCCCTGGCTGCACACATTCTTCCCTTGATTTTCTCTTACCCGTGTCAGTAAGGTGCATGCACAGCAAATGCTCAATGAATGTGGTTGCCTTAGCTCTCTGACAGTCAGACAGATGCAGCACTTCCAGGTTATACTATTTACTGCCTGCGTCATACAACTGAGTAACTAGTTAACCAGCCATCCAAGGAGGAAAATAATAGGCTGATTAGAACTTATGGTAACAGTGCCCGTGGGTCGATTTCAGAATTCACCTTCTTCCTCAGTGTGTTTTGCTCTTCCTCTAGGAGAGACTCTCTCTGGCTACATGTCATAATTCCCCTCCGGTATATGGGCTGCTGTACGAATGGAGGCAGTAAGTAAGGAAGACGCTGTTTACTTTCCCAGCTTGCTAACTATCACACCAGGAGTGTCATCCTTGCTGGGGTACGAATAACAAAAGAGTCAGAATGTTTTCAGGATAAATAAAGGTCGCATTAGCTGGGCATTAAAGAAATTAACCTGCACAGAGCTGATAAAGCAACAGAGAAAAAAAAAAAGTCACTGTATTTGACCCATGTTTAATTTAATTTGTACTCAGTTAATTCAAGTTAATCAAATAAATGAGGTACTATATCTCCTCATGAAGAGAAAGTTCAAGATGATTTTTAAAATAATTGAGACTCTTCCTAAATTACCATGTCAAGGAAGTAAATGGAGTCACAAAACTAGCATTGAAAACCACACTCCACTTTGCTGCTCCTGGTTTTTTGTTTGTTGGTTGGTTGGTTGGTTGGCTTTGCTTTTCTTGTTGGGGGCTCCAGAATGTTTAAATAGGGAGGAATTTCAAGAGGCCTTCTGGTTCGAAGAGAAAAACAGAGGATTTACCTTGACGTTGTCTGAGTAGAACAAGCACCCTTGTGGAGAGCAGCTATGGTGTTTGGACAGGTTCAAGCCTCGGACTAATGAAAGGGTACAGTTCTCTTATGGCCACGTGCAAGTCCCAGCTTGGAGGGCAGAGCCCTCCCAGCACAATCATAGCCAACAGCTATAGTTGTAACCTTGAACCTATGGTCCGAACACGTGGCCCCGCATGCCTGAGTGATGTGGGCTTGATAGAGTTCAGGTGCATGTAATTGAGTCGGATCGAAACCCACGAGAATGCTGTAAACATCTTGACCACGCCCTTACTTTGCCTTGTGGAATCTGGCTATAAAATAAAGACAGGGCTTATAGTCCCTGGCACTGTCTCTCCATCTGGGAGCAGCGTCCCACCCAGACCCAGCTTTCTTCTCTTGTCTGTCTTTTCTCCATCCTTCACTGCCCCATCTCAGAGTCACTGAACCTAGCTGAGCTGGTGTGGCACATAAGGCACCCTGGGGCTGAGTGTGCCATGACCATGCCAGCTCGCCACACACCCTTTTTGTGCTTTGGGGGTGACCTGTCAGGAGGCATTCTGGTGGAGAACCCACTTAGTCACCCTGTACTCCTACCTGCCATTTTCACACACTAGTGAAAGTGGGAGGGATACTGACTTTCATAAGAAAAGCTTGTAACTGTTATTCTAAACCAGTGGTTCTCAACCTTGGCTGCACATTAGAATCACCTGGGAATCTTTTTAAAATCCTGATTTCTGGGCCTCATCTTTTGGAAATTCTGTTTCCTTGTTATGGGGAGGGGCCACAACATTAGTAACAAAGAAACAGAATTTCCAGAGGATGAGGCCCAGAAATCAGGGCTTTAAAAAGATTCCCAGGTGATTCTAATGTGCAGCCAAGTTTGAGAACCACTGTTCTAAACTATCGAAGTAGTAGCAGATAATCCTTGAATTGCTTTGGGTAAAAGTTCTTTGCTATATAACGAAGTTTTCTCATTTATAAAATTAAACAGCTATATGAAATCAATTCAGGTATCCTGCAATTCTTTTATTATTAAAAATTTATCAATGTCTAATGACTAGTAATATTTTATGAAACTAAATTTTCATTCTGAAAACTCTGTTTCCAGCACAGAGGATGTACAGCAAATCTTATGTTGAAGTGTAGGTAGTACGTAGGCAGTCACTAGAACATGGTGGGGAAGGGCCTGGCTTAGCAGGTGTAGCTCTGACCTCCACCCCTCGCTCCACCCCTCCAGTGTGTGCCCATGGGCAAGTCCTCCCCACTTGCTGAGCTACAGTTCCATCACCTGTAAAATGGAGACAATAGTCCCTAGCTCATGTGTTTTGGATCTGGCAGGTTCTAAGAACTGAATGTTAGTTTTTGTCATAATTAAGGAGCCAATAGACATAAAAGCAAAGACAATGGGAGAATGGAGGCATTCATACTTTATGAACCAGAAAAGACCTCCCTGAATCAGTATCATATTTACACAGGACATTTCATCCAGGTGTAACCAAATGTGCATTTACATTTGATCCCTAATATTAAAATGTTCATTTAATACTTAATAATTAAGTATTTACTAATATTTAATGTTATTGCAGTAACATTCCTCTAGAACAGTGATGGCGAGCCTTTTGAGCTCGGCATGTCAGCATTTTGAAAAACCCTAACTCAACTCTGGTGCCGTGCCACATATAGAAATTTTTTGATATTTGCAACCATAGCAAAACAAAGATTTATATTTTTGATATTTATTTTATATATTTAAATGCCATTTAATAAAGAAAAATCAACCAAAAAATGAGTTCACGTGTCACCTCTGACATGTGTGTCATAGGTTCGCCATCACTGCTTCTAGAAGTTTCCTTCTCTCCTGTACTTCTGAAAACAAACACACACACACACACACACACACACACACACACACACACACACACAAAGTGTGTGTCTGATTAAAAACTCTTATCACCTCACTAACAGACACCCATTTGATTTCTCCTTTTAACTGCAGTGAGGTCACACTCCTGTGTTTGTGACATAGCAGTGGGTTGCCATGGAGATGATAGCTTTATCAGCAACTCAGCTTTGCAGTGACTTCACAGCAAGGTTACCAAGAAGCAGATGGGCTGTGAAGGAGACAAACCCCCTTGTCTAAACACAAATAGCATTGACAATTAATTAGCTGAAGCAGCAGGGAAAATTATGAAAATGTGTGAAAGGTAAAAGGATTTCTATTTATTACAGACTCAATAGTTCTATTCCTCTTGCCAGAGAAAAATCACATCCCTCCTCACTTTAAAAAATTACATGGTATACTGAATACATATTGCACTAACTGCTCTGAGTATGCTGGGGTTCATTTCTAGTTCGGTTGATTTCTTGGTTAAAGCAGCAAAATAAGTTATATTTTGTGACTGTGTTTTTTAAGGTCCAATAAAGAGGTTATGAAACAAAACTATCTGATTACTTAGATGATTAAAGAATCTCAGTGTCAACATATTTAGACTTTTAAAGGCCCGATTTGAACATACCAATGCTCCATTTGAAAATGCTCTCTTTGATGATAAAGTTCTTTGTATTAATTTTCTAGGGCTGGGATAACAAAATACCATAGACTGGGTGATTTAAGCAACACAAAGTTATTTTCTCAAAGTTCTGAAGGACAGAAGCCCAAGGTCAAGGTCTGGTTTCTTCTGAGGCCTCTGTCCTCTGTTTGCAGACCAACTGCCTTCGCACAGTGTTCTCACATGGTCTTTCCTCTATGTGTGCACATCCCTGGTGTCCCTGAGCCCAGATCCTTTTTCTTATAAGGACACCAGTCAGATTGGATTAGGGCCCACCCTACCAGCCTCCTTTTAACTGAATCAGCTTTTTAATAGCCCTATCTTCAACTACAGTTACATTCTGATGCATATCTGGGGTTGGGACTTCAACACAGAATTTAAATAGAATGCAATTTATCCCATGCCAGTCTTTATCATTTGGATATGTCTACATTACCGAGCACTGTATGCAACATCTTTCCTAACCAGATCTCCACCTCGTTTATAGACTTTGCCTCCAGGAATATCACCACGGGCAGCATAGAGTGAAAACACACCAGATGACTAGTTCTGCAAATACCCCACCTCTCTTCACCTGCCTGTCAACTTCTGCTCAGCCACTTTTCAGATAACACCTTTTTTGATTTCTCTCCTGACTACTGTCCTGCTCTAGTAGAGCTAAGAGCCCCTTCTTCCTCTGTATTTGCACATAGCTCACTAGAGCGCTTCACATCGTCTAATTGTGTGTTGACTCAAGTCTCTTTCTCCTAAGAAATGGTAAGAGCTGGGAGGGCAGGATTGCACTTGTATTATTTGTTCCATCACTCATATTTTCCGCAGTGCACAGAGCTTTCAAATGTTTTCTGTATGCTTGGAAACAAAGCACTTGAAAGTAGTAAGAAAAAAACAAAACACAAAACTGTATACTTCAATATAAATGTAGTTCCCTTGAGGAACTACAAAAGGCGCGGGTAGATGAATATATGTGTAGACATTTTTTCTTTCAAATGCTGGTAATCTGTATGTCTGGGTTCTTCCAAAGACATATTGTGAGGAGGGCTCACAGCTCATGGTTCATCATCTTGCACAAGAACCCTGCTGATGACTCCATCATGTCTGAGTTGGGATTGGAGGCTCCAGTGATAGGCTTCGAAGAGTATATCTCAAAAGAAGCGCTGTCCCTGACACCAGTGACAGTTAAGAAGTAAACGCTATGCTCTGCCATCTATCCACAGTGTCATGTGTGGGGTGGGTTAAGAATTAGAGGTCACCTCCTCTCTGCTGGCTCATATGCCCAATGCTGCAGAGCTGCATTATCCCAGGACCTGTGGGTTCTTGAAGCAGAGAAGACGGCTGGAACCAGTGGAGTGGCCCTGCCCCATCGACCCGACTGGAGGAACTCTGCTGTCCCTTCTGTGACCTGGGATGTTGAAGTGGCAAGTGGTGTTTCAAAAGGAGAGCCGTTCTTAAAATGTCCTATGTACTAATATGTAGATTATGAAAGGACGATTTTAACATAATCAGCCCAAAGTGAAAATTTAGTTAAAATGTTACCCTTCTTTAGTTTGATTTAGAATATGAACTCAATGTGGTAAATCTCATTATAACACATATCTGAAACACTAACTGATAGCTCTACATATTTGAGCAGTTAAAATTGGGAGGACATTTTAATTATTAATATTGTATGCTTGATGTGAAAATATGCTTGCTATGTTCAAGTCACCGAGATGATCTTATTTAATGACCCCTACCCACCACAAAAAAACCCTCAATTAAAAGGAGGACAGAATTATTATTTTTCTCACTCTATTGATGAAAAAGGATTAGTATTTGGCCTGAAGAGGTTATACAGTGTTTTAGAATGCATGATAATCTAAATTATTCTAATTTTCCAACTAGTTGACTTATGTACCTACTGTTTTATGTTTTCTTTTAGAACTGTCTTCTTAAGGAGAAATGGAAACATTATCCATCCCCTTTTTTTTCATACACAGTGCCTACTTGCTATGTAATTTCTGATGAAAGCACTTTTTTCCCTTTGTAAGTAAAGACCTCAAGACATAGCTCTTCTAACTAGGTGCCCTGGCCCCCTTTCACCACCTCATCTGAAACAGCCTCTGTCTGCATCCTTGGTAGAAGCACCAAGGAGATGATGTATAATTACTTATCTGGGATGGGGGCGTTAAATTATGTGAATTGCTGTCTATCTGCAAAAGGAGTGTAGCCATTCATCCTTGCCTCAGTCAGTGGATAATAAGAACTTTGGGAAGTGAGCAAAACTTTGAGATAATTTAAAATGAATGACCTAGAGATCAAATGATTTATGCCCCACTATCTGAGAAAATGACTAATTTCCCAAGCCTGCAAACCAAAAAATAAATAAATACATAAATAAATAACAAATTTTAAAGATGAAGCTAAAAACATTGTAGAATCACAAAAAGATTTGTTCAGTGTGAGCTGACTGTAACATCTTTAACCCTTCCATGTGTTCGCATACATTAGAAAATGGAATATAAAAACCCAAACTACATCTAGCCTATTAGCTGGATAATTTTATTTTCATGGATTTGTGTGCTGGGGAAGCACGTTTGCCTCTCTCTGTGTGTAAGCATTGAGGCTGGCAATTAACCCTGTTCCCTTAAGCAATCAGATGTGTTTGCTGGTTACCTCACTCAAAGCCACCTCAGATGGGGCCCTATGCTAATGACCTTTGCTGAGTCTCACACTGAAGAACACTAGGTGGCAGTCGGAAAGATTTGCAGAAATATATGTGTATACCTAATTGGACATATTAGGGAAACAATGTTGTTGGAAAGATGATTGAAAGGGTATTCAAGAAGTTTTCTTGGTCTGAGATGCAAAGAGCTATGGGAAAACAGAAACTTAGAGAAAGATGGTAGACAACACATGGGAGACTGTAAAGATTATTATGGTTATAAATAAAGTCACCCGCATCTTCTTCCAGGATGTACACCCAAATTGGATGTCTCTGGGGAAATCTGATATATCTTCTCAGAGCTCCCTCCCCTAATCTCTCCCACAGATGTCATTCAGTTGATAATAATCTCTCTCTGTGTTTATGCTGAAATGAATTATATGCTTTCTGTGGCTGAAATCAAAGAGAGTGCTGAGGGCTCAGAGATTACAGATGCATTATGCTATGTCCAGGTTGCTGGGGTGGTCTTCACTGAGTGGTGCCATTCTTGCCTCCTCATTCTGATTTGAGATGGGAAGACAGGCAGGGGAGACAGAGTTAGCAAGAATCTCTACCATCTGGACCAATTTCTCCCTCTTGCATTCAAGTAATATTCTTAAAACTTCCCTCGCTTATGTCATATTCTGAAGTGTTAAAATATTATTGAAGAAATGCATAGCACAGTGTGTCCAAAAAATGTATACGTACTTTAACAGCAAATAGCTCAATTTTAAAAATGAAGTGTATTCTTATAAACACCACCTTTATAATTATTTAAAATGTGTGTGTACATTTCTTGGGACACCCTATGGTTATGTTGAGGATTTTCTTCACCCCCCTCAAAAAAAAAGGAGAAGCAGAGGGCCAAATGTTGTGACCTTCCTTGTTATTTCCACAGGAGAATTCTCTTTCTCTTCTAGTTCCTTGATAGTGTGATTATTGATAAAACACCAATATTAAAGTCATAAGTATCTCAGACAAATACTTTTTTTATTTTGAATTCTTCATATATTTCTCTCTTGTATTATTGCTGAGTGTTTATGTGTGTGCTGTATCCTCATCCAAGAATATATTGATTGATCTAAGGAGAGAGAGAGAGAGAGAGAGAGAGAGAGAGAGAGAGAGAGAGAGAGAGAGAGACTGATTGACTGCCTCCAGTACTGGGGATTGAACCTGAAACACAGGAAAAGGTAACCTCATTGGGAATTGAACCAGAAACTTTTTGGTGTATGGAATGACACTCCAACCAACTGAGCCACCTGGACAGGGCTGTGTGTATGGGGTGGTGGGTAGTTTTTTAACAGCGTTATGGAGGTATAAATGATATATTAAAAAGACTGGGCATATTTAATGTATACATTTTTGGATTTAATGTATAAAATTAATAGATTTGGTGATATGTATACACTTATGAAACCATTACATGGTCAAAGTAATAAAATATCTGTCACCTCCAAAAGTTTTCTTCTGCTCCTTTTTTTTGTTGGAATTTTTTGTGCATATTGTAAGAACATTTAAGATTAGTATCTCTTTTTCTTTAAACCACACTTTCTCCATTGTATCCTAACTCTCCTGCTTGTCCCCACTCTTAACAAATCAAGACACAGATTAAATTCTATTATATAGATTGATTATCTATCAATGAAAATAACAAATACCAGTTCAATAGCTGTCTCTTTTAAATAAATTCAGTATATTGGGATTTGATCATAGCTAAGAATTTTGATGGTATATACCATTCATTATCATTCATTAATCCATCCTTACATCCCACAAACATATATTTGGCATCTATTATGTGCCAAGCACCATGCTATGCTCTGGGGACCCACAGATTAAGATGAATCTATTGCCTTCAATATATTTTACTGAAAAGGAATTTATTTGTAGGACCATGTCATTCAAAATAGAAACTCATTTCTTTATCCTGATTATTCTTTTACCAGGCAAGTTATCAAATGGATCACAATCAAACCAAGCTCATAGTACTCTTCTTTGAACTGTTCTCCTCTCCATCAGCCCTTTAGAATCTGCCTTTGATTCTGCTTCTCTGAGAATTTTTCCCAACTTCCATATTTCTTGTTTCCATATTTTTCCTCTGAGTTACTCCTTCATAATTTTTTTTCAGTTGGAACTATAGAATTACCATCCTTGAATTTCTGAAATCTAATACTATATCCCTAACCCCTCCCTCTCATCACTCAGAGTGGTAATTTCAGTCTAAGTAGCACAATTTCTCTACCATCCCCATATTTTTTCTCCAGTTTTTCACAGTTCTTTAGCATGCCTTGCAAAGAAGAATGCTAAGATAATAAATATAAATATAAATATAAAATTACAGGACAGAACATATCACTCACTGTCAAGTTTCCTGCAAGTTGGTAGTAAGGGTTCTGCAGGTGATTGCTTCTTAATAGGATAAGAAAACATATGCCTTGAGGTCTTTGACCAATATGGCTTTTCAGGTATGTGGGTTTGCAGAATGTCAGGTCTTTAGAACTTTAACCCACTTTCACCAACCACCTTGGTTACTGGACTGATAAGATTCTGAATCATTCTCTGCTGCTAGCCACTGGAAGTGAGCATACCTGTGAGGCCAGAGAAGAAGGCTGGTATCCTAGTTCGTTGTTGACACCACTCCTATTGTTAATCATTTATACTCAGCCATGCAGCTGCCTTTCTCTCTCCACTTTTGGTGGAGGCCAGGAGAAAGTGGAAGATTATATTCTTTAATCACCTTTAGCAGGGACAACAAAGTAAAACAGATAAGTAGGCTGGTATAGGGCCTGACTTACACCATCTCCATCACCTAAGAGTGTGTTAGAAATTCACAATGTCAAGCCCCATCCAAGATGTATTGAACTAGAAGCTACACTTAAACAACATCCCCAGTGATTCATAGGTACAATAGGGTTATAATGAAGTTGAGAAGCACTGGCTAGAAGGTGCCCCTGTCCAGTCACAAAGATAGGAAGGGGCTCACAAATTGGGGTACAGAAACTGTCCCTTGGAGATAATAGGGATAAAGTGGTGTAGGACAAAGATGGGTGTCTATATGTGTGCATGAGATATGAGAAGAAATGACAGATAGATACGCATCCATATAAACCCCCCGCCTACAACTTTTTGGTCTACTCTGGATTTCAGCTGTTAGGAGTTACTCCCAATTGGCTGCTGTGCATACCTGGTATCTGTATCCTATCTGAGATCTTCACAGACTCTTCTAAACAGCAGGAGAGTATTCATTAACTTTCTTCCTTAACCGGAACATTAGGTTTAGTGGAGTGAGGGAGTGTTCCTGACATTGTCATCACTGGCCAAGGGTTAGGAAGCTCACTGAACAAAGTTCTCCATATGATTATTTGAAGCAGGGATCTGTCAGTGCTATATGTCCATAAGTGAAAACCCTTTCTCTTAATCATTTGGCATTCTTCTGATGGTATCATTATCCACAGAGTTAGAAGAAATCGTAAAGAACCAGACCAATTTCTTACCTGATGCAAAGTCCTTGCCACAATATACTTAATCATTTCCCTGCTTATCCTATATAATGAAAGCCTAATATACAAATTGACAGAACAGAGGAATGACCTGCTAAATGACTGGTTGCTATGACACACTGACCACCAGAGGGCAGACCTCAATGCAGGAGCTGCTCTCAGCCTGCAGGCCCAGGCCAGCCAAGGTAGGTGCTAGCCTGGGACCCCTGTTCACCCTGTTGGTCGCCCCACAGATCAGCCCCGATCTCTGGCCAGGCCTAGGGATCCTACCCGTGCATGAATTTCATGCACCAGGCCTCTAGGGCTTGGGTAAAATAAATGAAAGAAAACTCAAAATTCATGTTCATATCCATAGAGCATTCAGTGACACTGCAGCTACTTTGCTCATGATTTGAGAATGTACTATTCCACTGATGACACATAACACCCCCTTCTCAGTTTGTCATGCTTCTCTTACAAAAGGCTTCAGAAAATAATTTGCTATTAATATTGTTGTTGTTATTGTATTACTGCTAATAATGATGATAGGTTGCTTGCTAAGAGATTGGGCCTTCAGTGTAACTGAGTAAGCATACTTAGAAAGGGCTCCCCTGAAGGCATTTCTGCAATTAATAAAGGAGACTGACAGATCTTCTCACAGTCTACCTCCAGGTACCAATTGATTACCTCACTTTAATAACTATTTAATTTGCTTTCCTGTACTAATCATGTCATGCAAATTGTTGATCTCTGCCACTTGGTGCCAAAGCAGATGGCATTTCAACAGGCTAAGCGGCACTGCCCACCAGCCCTACCTGCCTCCTGCCCTCCTCCCAACCTCAGCCTTTTCCATCCCTGCCCTGCCCTCTTCCTGCCTGTAACTCAGACACAAACCTGGCTACTCATTTCTCTGGGAAGCCTTACGATGACAATGAGAGAGTAAATTGGTCAGACGTCTGAAGCAGCCACTGAAGGAAGAAAGAAACATCTCTTTGCCATGTCTTATATCTAAATTCCCCTCTATGTGCTTAAAGAAAATGTATAATCGCACAGCATGAATTAGCATGGCCGAATATAGACACAGAATTAGGGTTACATATGACCAAAATGGGAACAAGGTGATTAAAAAATCAAAGTCCCAAGAGCAGGGGAATTGTAGCAGGGAAATAGAAGGCTAAGAGGAATGAGCAGCAAAGACAATGAAAATGCAGGAGTGGCAGAGACCATTGATGTGTAAACCTTAGAGCCTAAGATTAAGCAGATCAGGGAACTCCAGGACAAGGTCACATTTGATGACTGAGGAGTAAATGTTGGCAGTCACCACCCTATCCTGTTACAAGAAACTCCTCTATCTGGCCTTTGGTTATGCTGAGATTTTTGGCTTCTTTCTTAGCCTTTATCTTTCTGTCTCACAAAGTGAAAGACCTATAATGAATCAAGCATGGAGCAGCATACATGGTGGTGGAAAGCATTTATTTTAAAATTCCCAAATGTACCTGGTCATTCACAGGTCTATGTCTGTAGGCACTATTCTGCCATCTGGGTGGAATGCCCTTCATACTCTATTTGAAGGATCAAGGATCATTGCAAAGACCCCACCTCTCACACAAAGCTTCCTATTCCTAACCAGAGGACATAGAAATTGCTCCTTTGTAGCTATTCTTTTCCACTTTGCACCTGTTGCTCAACCAAGAAGAATCAGACCTGAGGAGTCCTTCCCACACGTCCCTTAACCTAAACATAGTTTTCTATTCCACCTCCTACCACTTTCCCACAATGATCCTATGGCACCTCTTCCTGAACTTCTTGCTTCCTTCCCCTCTGTGCAGTGTCTTTGCCTGTTCTTCTATCATGAATTCCTTTTACACTGTGTTCACTAATCAAACACTCCATCCTTTTAGCTCAGCACTACAAGCATTTCCTTCATTAAAATGCTGCAGAATATGATCTCTCTTTCTGTTAAACCCTATAACATTTATATCATATGCATAGAGATTTAATGTTTTAGAGAGTTTAAAAATTGAGGAGAGATACTTTCATGACTCTGCCATTTTTTTTTTTTCCTGATGGAACTAATAGTTTGCTCCAACTGCTTCTGTGGACGTTGTGTACTAGATATACATAGGAACCTTCATGGTAAATTGAAAGGTGGAAATCTTGGTCTGCTTAAACTTTAAACAGGAAATAACTTCTCACTACAAGGAGTTTAAAATTCCTTTCTCCTTCCCAGGGAGAAAAGAGAGTGTTGATTTCATTAGGGAGAAATAAGCCAGCAAAGAGAAGAAATGCAAGATGTGAAGTCTGTGGAGAGGTGTCATGCCACTCAATCATTTATGTAACTAGTAAATAGACAATAGTGGAGGAAAGCATGGCCTGGAGAAGAGTTCTGTAAATATAGATTTGAAACTTAAAGATCATAATATAAGCAGTTACTTTGGAGCCACAGCTCAATACCAAGCTAATATGGATTATCTAAAAGAGATACATGAAAAGGGGAATGTTTGTATAATTAAAGAGTAAATACTTCAGGATGATGCTCTGTTACTAAAACACAACTAATCTTTCGAGTGTTTACTGGGTGCCTGATACTGATGGGGTGGGGGCCGGGGGGGGGGGGACCCAAGCAAGCACATTTTAGAGGAAGGAAACATTTTAGGAGGAAAAAATTTAAAAAAAAAAGGTATATATAAACATTTGAGAATTCTGCATAAAAACCTGACCCATCAACCAACAAGCAAACAAACAAAAATCAAAAAAATATAAACATATAAAGACTACATAGAAGACTGCAAAAAAGTGTTTTTAATCCCAACTGGCAAATAATAATAATAATAATAATTTCTTACCAGTTTATTACAATACTAGAGGCCCAGTGCATGTATTTCTGCACCAGTGGGGTCCCTTGGGCTGGCCTGTAAGGATCAGGCCAAAACCAGCTCTCTGACACCCCCTGAGGGGTCCTGGATCACAAAAGGGTACAGACCAGGACCCCACGGGTGCATGAATCCATTCACCGGGCCTCCAGTATGCATATAAGATCTTTGGTTAATCTCTTTCCACCCTCCCCCATGCCCCTTTCCCTCTGAGATTCATCAGTCTGTTCCATGTTTCCACAACTATGGTTTCTGCTCCTGCATTGAGCATCTTCCCCCTGGTGGTCAGTGTGCGTCATAGCTACCAGTTGGGCGGTTGAACAGTTGGACGGTAGAACAGTCGGCCAGTCACTTAGGCTTTTATATATATAGATCATATTTCTTGTTTGGATTAATGCAATGCTCTATTAACAAGCTTGCCAGCCCCAGCCTTGTTCCCTGTGAGTACATGCTCCACACAGCCAGGCCATTTTTTCTGAATGAAAAACCATTTCACATCCTTATCACCCCCACCTACACCCTGTCCCATGCCATCACACACCCAACTTATTCACCCACTTCGTGAGCATTCACTTACTCAGCCTTCACTAGGCACTAAGGGTACAGAAATCACGCATGACAAGTTGGATCCCTGAACTCAAGGAAGAGCTTATCCCACAATCAAGGATCAAGTCCAAATTCCTTGATGTGTTGTGCCAAGCTCACACCGCCTGGAATTTGCTCATCTCTCCAGCCTCCTGTACCTCTCCCCTTTGGCTTCTACATTCCATTATTACATTCATACATACTTATATTACTCTATTAACATTTTCCATGCTCTCCTTCGCCTCTTGTCTTTTTCATATGATGCTTTTTGTGTTGAAATACCTGCCCCCTCACCCTCCCTGACATTCTCTAGCTAACTGCTACTATTACGTTCCAGTACATTTAACCTTTATCACCCCGTGTTCTCTTTGTGTGTCTGCTGCCTCCACTAGATAGCTCCCCGAGAGAGACCCCGTGTTATTCACTGGTAGATAACTCCAGTTCTCAGGCAGTACCTGATTTATGAAGGTGCTCAATTATCATCACTTGGATGAACTAATTACAATTTGACCTTGTGTTGCTGGTTTTTACTAGACTGAGAGAAATAGATTCCACATTGTACCTGAGAGCAGGGACATTGGTTGATCACTATCTCCGGCTTGGTGAATACCAGGTGAGAGAAAAAGACACGAGATAATTTTGCAATATTGGGGGACCAGGCGGCAAGTCCCGAAGGACTTCTCTCTATGCTCAGGCCTCACCAAGCTTTTTATTGATCTGGGATGCCCCTATAGCATAGCCCTAGGCAGGTGACCCCCTGCAACAGGCAGACTAGCCCATCAGCAAGGATTTACATAATAATAAATGGGGGAGTAGATTCAGCTACCACTGTCTGGACAAACAGAGGTGGCGCCTAGCTCCGACCTTTGGGAGGGCTTCAAAGGCACCCAGCCTTCCGGGGGATTCGGGGAGTGCTCTGTCTATGCTTATCAGATAGTGAAGGCAATAAACAGTTTCCCACAACCAGGCACACATTACTGAATGAATGGATGGATGGATGAATGAATGAATGAATGAATGAATGAATGAAAGGATAAATTCAACCCAAAAAACACAGTATTGAAACCATGTCCATATAACCACACGTGTGATCAGAAACAAAACTGGACATTAAGGATCCTTTTGCCTAAGTAGAAATCTGGAATAGTCTCATAGGTATTTATTTTTCTTAAGACAAACATTATTAATTTTCTAATCCTTTTGTAGAATACAACTTTCCTTTTCCTTACATGGGAAGAGTAAAGGCACTAGAGTTGACAGTATAAGGCCCTTTTTACATTTACATGTGAATTATGAGATACCACATCCACCAGCCTCTGCAGAAGTAAAGCAGCATTAATATTAATGCTTGGACGGGCCTGCCACATGGCAGTGGGGTGATTTAAAGAGGAGAGTTATCAGGGACTGCATCTTAGTAAATAAATCTAAGGCCTAATTTGTTTAGTCTTTCACCCACATTTTAAAAGGGAAATTAATATTCTTTTAAAAAGCAAATCAATACAGCCTCTGAACTGCTGACTAGATCAGTTTAAAATGGAAATGCTTCTCTTGTCCCCAGTAGCCTCCTAGCTAATCTCCCTTTTTCCAGTATCTCTCTATTACATTCCAGTATACAGAGCTACAGGGATGCCTTCAAAACATCACTCATGAAGTGTTTCTTTTGCCTCCATATACCTGGAACCATCTGGCTATTGTTGGGGCTCAGAGCATGGAAAGGACTGCCTTTGTCATCAATGTGTTTATCGTTCAGACAGGGAGAGAAAACTCTTAGATCAGGTGTCCAAAGGATAATAATAACAAATGTATTCTAAGACACTGTGATAAAATAAAAATAAAAACAATTTTGAACATGTAATTTCTACCCTTGGGAATCTCCCATGATTCTCCCTTAATCACCTCCTCCCCTAGACCCCCAGCATAGAGACTTTAGACAATATGTATATATATAATCTCACTTAATCCTTACAATAAATCTAAGAAGTTTTTAATAGTATAGCACTTTATAGATGAAAGAACTGAGATGCAGTTAAATCACTGTTGCAAGATCCTACATTGGGGAAGCAGCATTTAAAGTTAATTTCTGCCTAATAATAAACTTCTATTCTTTCCACCATGCTCTCTCTTTCTCTATTAGTTACCATCCACTTTGTATGGCATCACCCTATCAGTTCTCATTATTTCCTGACATCTCTGTTCTAGTGAGATCACATTGATCTACTCAGCATCTCTGAAACAAAATTTACTAAAATATCTTTTCATGTCTTGGCTTGCCCAGCTCACCACCATGAAAAACTCAGAAAGTGTCAACACAGCTTATACATTCAAAGTGTATTATCTGAAAGCAAACAGTCTTATATTTAAACTAGAGGCCCAGTGCATGAATTCATGCATGGGTGGGGTCCGGCTGCCCGGCCCCAATAGGGGTGGATCCGGGCTGGGCCTTTTGGGAGGAGGAGATGGCAGAAGGTTGGCCAGCAGGCCTGCACTCGATCGGTGTGTGTATGGGGGGGAGGGGGGATATTGGGGGTGGAGCTGGCTGGGCAGAGAGGCCAGGGGCTGATCTGAGTGATGGGGGCTGATTGGGGCAAGGCCAGCTGTGGGGAGGGGCTATGGGCAGTGGGTCAGGAGTCCCTGCCCAGGAATGGTGTGGGGGTCCGATCAGGAGCCAATAGCCTGGGAAGGGGCCATGGGTGTTTGGCCGGCCAGCCCTGACCCTGATTGGGGTGGTGGGACCGAATTGGGGTGGGGCCAGGTGAGGGAAGGGGCTGGAGGAGGTTGGCCGGCCAGCCCCACCCCCTATTGGGGTGTGGGGGTGATCAGGGGTGAGGCTGGCAAGGGTGAGGGGTTGCGGGAGGTTGGCCAGCCAGCCCTACCCCCAGATTAGGCCAGTTCGCTGGCCACAGTGGGCATCATAGTGACCAGTAGTTCTGGTCGTTATGGCGTTACAGTTACAGTTGCTGGCTTTATATATATATATATATTCTGACTTCACCTCCTTATAGGTGTATGGCCTTGCATAAGTTACTTAACCTATTTTTTTTCTTATCTGTAAAATAGAAAAATCATAATAGTATCCATAAATTTCATTAACTATCTTCGATAACTAATACCAGTTACTATATTTGTGATTTAGGAATAGCCGTCTATATATATGGGTCCTGGATATTTATTAGGTTGAAAATAAAAAAAAATATTTTGAGGACAGAACTTTTTAATGTCAAATTGCCTTGCCTAACAGAAGATAAAATAATGGCGATGATTTAATGGTAGAGACAGAATGAAATTTGTGCAATCCTCTCATTTCACAAGTGAAAAATATGAAACCCAGAAAAGGTAAAATAATTTTTCCAAGTTTACACATCTAACGGATGGGCTTTTCTAGAAGTATATAATGTTGCCTTTATCTCAGAAGCAGTTTCCGGCAGTGGCAACTCATTTTGTTCATAAATGTTTTTCACACACTCAAATCACAAAAATCTAAACAGCTGTGACCCACTCATTTGCCCCATTTTTAGCTATCTCTCCACGGGTACAAATGCTGGTCCCCTGTAAGGACCAACTGAGATTTTTTTTTTTTTTGGCTGGGTCTTAAGATTTATTCTGCCTTTACATTATTTCAATGGTTATATGTAGAAACACAGGAATTCTCCACCCTACACCCTATAAAATAAATGTTTTAACTGTGGGTGAAAACTCTAGTTCAACTCATTTCAACAAACATGGTTCTGGCACCATATGCTCGACGCTGAGGATAATAGGTTTCACATGCACCTCACCTTGGAAATTCTCTTTTCTTTAGTTAGGTTAGGTTAATAAGTCAAAGTAAACATTTACTGCTGGAATATAAATACATGATGTTATCTAATTTAGGGATAAATAAAGAATAAGGTAAGAGTTTAGCAATTTAAGTGTTCCATGTTTCTAGAAGCCTCTTTTGAAACATTATTTATTTCATAAATTTAAGCCTTCCCCTTTCCCGTCATATTTCTACTCAGGTAAAATCCTTGCATTGAATATTAACCAAGGTTGTAAGACTGTGTCGGCTTCTATAGGCTATAGAAAACACACACTCTATAAAGCAGATTATTTAGGTCTTAGACTATGTTTTCTATACATAATGAGATATTGCAACATTTGTAGAATTTAGGATCTAATTCTAGGTGTTCAATATTCTTTAGTGTAGATACCATAATAATGTGTCATCATTACTGTGTTGTTTTTTAATTTTAGTTTTTGGCTTTCTTTTTTAGTCCTTAGACATCATGTTAAGGACTTTATGCATTATCTTGTGCCATCCTTACACATAAGTAGAAATTATCATCCTCATTTTACAGATGAGTCAATTGAAGCTTAGTTAATGTAACCTTGATCAAAGCCAGGTGGTTCGTACATGGTAGAATTTGAACCCAGGGTCTACCTGACCAGGTTTTGTGCATCTTTCTAGTCCTGAGGAACTTTTTTTTTTTTTTTTTTTTTTTTTTTTTTTTACACAAGGTAGGTTTCAAAAAGTCCTTGTTGAACTTCTGAATGCTGAGACAGTAGAAAAGCACAAAAATTCTACATTGTGAAAAACAACTAGAAAAGCTCAGCAATTACTCTTTGACAGAGCTGTTAAAACAGAATACCTTGTGAATGGGCTGATACAGGTTTGTAAAGACCCTGGAGCAGCTTTGCAGAGACTAAACCCAATGTGCTTCAGTGAATTCTGAAGGGGTTTTCAATGTGTTCCTATTGTTACAGAAAAGGAAATATAATTTTTAGTCATAATTCATCTAATAATGCAATCCAAGTTTTGGCTCTTCTAAGATTTTAGCCGGGGGGTTGGGAGTCAGGAGAGGGAAGAACAATAAAAGTGTCAAAGATCCCCCCAAACAAAACTTCTAGGCTTTGACTAAAATAAAATGCCATTTTTGAAGTATGAAGACCTGAGATAACAAATATTATAGACTCCATGTACAGTTCTCCTAAGCCAGTTTAGGCTTTCAGATGAAGTCTGGCCTGACAAATTTAGTACTCCCATCACTATCATTAGCTTAATATTGAACACACACACACACACACACACACACACACACACACACATACCACATACACACAGACACCACATACACACATACCACATGCACACACACACGCACACACACACACCACACATACACACAGCACATACACATACACACAGCACATGCACCCACACACACACCACCTGCACACACACCACATGCATACACACACATACCACATACACACAGACACCACATGCACACACACACACACCACATACACACACAGTTTTGATAAGGAAACGTTCACAGCTATATGACGGAATCCGCTGGTTGTCCTGTACTTTTGCTTTCCAAAGTGTGATCCACAGACCAGCAGTGTCAGCATCACCTGCAAGCATATTAGAATGCAGGTTCTCAGGCCCTTCTCCAAATCCAGTGAACCAGAAACCACATTTTAATATGATCCCCCCGTAATTCACAGACAGTCATGATTAGGAAGCAACAGTCCACAGGGTGACTGGCAAGTTTCCTTCCTGTAGGTACCAAAGCAGATAGTGATAAGTAACTGACAGGAACATCTGCGATAATTTCAACCACTTGTTGGTTTTGCTGGTGCTCTGCAGGCTGTCAGCTGGATGTGGGACTGGACTGGAGCCCTGCAGCCTTCTTTCAGGCCCTGACCTTGGAAACGCAAGGGCCAAGCTTAGCTTCCCTGTCAGTGAGGGGGGGTTCCCTTATGCTGCTCAGGCCCTCCTTGTGCATCAGTAAAACCTCTCCATGGCATTCTTTAAGATGTTCACCTTCACGTAGGTCTTTCTAATTCATCCCCCCATTAAAGACTTTGTGTGTGTGTGTGCATCTAAGCACTAATTTATTCAAGGATGCTTATTTGGTTTCTATGGCTTTGTAATTCAATACGATTCGAACCCTTCCGAGTCAGGTACATTGCAATCAATCCTTATTTAATTGCAAAAGGGAAGGGATAGGGTCTGAAGAAAAATAAGTATTGAAATGGAATTTAGAACCAAGCCTACTTTGACCTTTATTTCTTTGTTGCTTTTTAACTTGTATTTTCCTGAAGAACAATGATCCATGGATTTCCTTTCATTACATGAGGTTTCCTAATCTTTGTTCCTGATGAAATATCAAACTGAAGTGGAGTCCTGTTTGCGAAGGGAAAAGAAGCACAGCTCTGCTTCGTGGAGCTGAGCTGGTGGAGCAGAATGGAGATCACTGCTCCTATCAGGGCTTAAGCCTGGTCTGTGGACACACCACAGCTGAGCAAACCTGGCGTAGCAAGGGGACTAAGAACTCTGTGTTTGCTTCCCACGGCTTTTGTTTCATTTAGGTCCCATCTCATGAGCTTCACTTTGCAATGCTGCGGGTAGGGGTAGGACATTCAAAGTGGAATTCACTCCAAACCACAGCACTTCTCCTCAATTTTAGGTCACAACTGAAATTGGGTTTTAATGTGAAATTTGCCTCAGGCTCAGCAGATGGCTCCCAAACACCAAGAGCATCCGTTTGCCTTCTGTACGTTGATGTGGTTATAACGACGTATAAAACTGCAAGGGAACTCATATCCTGTCCAGAGCTGCCCTTCCTCCCTCTCTCCTGATCCTCCCATTTTTTCTATTTAAATCATTTGGTGCTGAAACACACACCTCACTGCACTCATCCTATGCCAGTCAAACATGTGGTGATGAGCAGTGAGTGTGGATGGGAGGAGAAGAGGAGGACATTTCTCTGCTAGACTTAGTGAGCCCAGATCATATGTCAGATTTTCTCTTTTTTTTAAAGTCCCTGTAAAATTTTGGGTGAAAAGGTAAGTAAATTGGATAGTGGATTAATTTACTCTGATGTTCTCCCTGGTGATTCTCATCTTTCAATCATCCTGCAGCCACACTTGCAGCCATTCTGGACATCAGTTATGTTCCCAGTTCCTGGCAGTAGCTGGTAGCGATGGTGTTTCATACATCAGATGTAAAAATTAAAAACCAAGTGCTAGAGGGTGTTCACAATAGCAGAACAGATCCATCCAAGGGTTGATTGAAAGCCCTTCAGAAAGCCAGCCTTTACCAGCCCTTCCTTTGCAAGGCATTACAATGGAACAGGTAAATAGTGGTGGCCCAGAAATTCACTCTCCTTCCTCACTTAAAAAAAGGGGGGAGACTATAAAAGGCATGGGATGGTTCCAGAATATTTTCACTTTGAAGATCTTCAATCAGATTCTTAACTGGTACACAAGGAGAAAGAGCTCTGGCAAACCCCACTCAAATGAGGCTTAACCAATAGATGCATGAGAGTCAAGGGTGCTCTAGGCAGCAGGGAGCTGACATCATCAGGTGTCCAAGCAATTTGCATCTCATTTACGTTGGTAGAGAACTCCATGGAGAAAAGTCATATGATCCCATATATTCCTTACTCACCTGTGCCAGGACCTTATTTCTATTTTTGTCAAAAACTGTCCTTTCATGTTTTTATTTTGTAGGTACCTAGATTCTTAAGTCTCTACAGAAAGACTGGTTCATCATTAGTATCTTCATATTATTATTTTCTTTCTACAAATAAACAAGTAGGTCACCAAATTTGAAAGGTATAGGAACATGGAGAAAGTTTAAGAATGACCTCAAGGGCAGCAGAGTAAGCGGATGCTGCAGGGACATGCATCCAGGAACAAACTGGTATTACAACTAAAATACAGAAAAACTTCCTGAATAATCAACAGAAAACTCACAGGAGAGAACTTTGATACCCAAGGACCAAAAATGAAGGCTACATAGAGACTGGTAGGAGGGGCGGAGGCACGAAAGGGCTGACTGGGTGCCCACAGACAGCAACTGAAGTCCTGCAGAGATATCTCAGCTGTGGGGGGTTGCCACTGAGAACTCTGGGATCTAATCCCCAAGCTGGGCCCCCCAGCAGAGAGCACCAGACCTGAGGAGGGTACCCACATAATATCTGGCTGTGAAAAGCAGTGGGGTGCTGTCTGCCCTAGGAGTAACAACTGAAAATTCAGGCACCCTCTTAAAGGGCTAACACACAAAATTCCCTGTGGAGCCACCCACCTGTGCTCTGGCAGAGGGAGGGTGAAGTGGACTGGAACTTTGAGAGCAGAAGCCAAGACTGGGGACTGGGGGATAGAGCTCAGAAGGCAGACACCCCAAGTTTCCTAGGCTGAGTCATTCTCTCAAGCAGTGGAGGACATCTCTCCCACATAGACATTTGCCTTACCTGAGGGGGAAGACAGTTGGTACAACCTATTGGAAAACACCTTGACCTGAGGCCATTTAAGAAATTAAAAGTAAGAATTAGCCTCTAGATCAGTGTTTCTCAACCTTGGCTGCACATTAGAATCACCTGGGAATCTTTTTAAAACCCTGATTTCTGGGCCTCATCCTTCGGAAATTCTGTTTCTTTGTTACTAATGTTGTGGCCTCACCCCATAAGAAAGAAACAGAATTTCCAGAGGATGAGGCCCAGAAGACAGGATTTTAAAAAGATTCCCAGGTGATTATAATGTGCAGCTAAGGTTGAGAACCACTGCTCTAGATGGAAGCAACTGCCCCATCCTGTTGAAAAAAACTCTCCCCATATATGAAGACAATTGCCTGGGGGGGGGGGGACATTCAATTCAAAATCCTATCAGTCTGTAGGCAGTGGCAGTCTCTGGAGGCTTTGAGTCTATGCCTGACCTAATTAGTCAGAAACAACCTTTAACAGGGTCCTGCACTAGAGATTGAAAGGTATAGAGGAATACATAGTCACAAACCCAAAAAGAAAGCCAAAATGAGGAGACAAAGAAGAATGATCTCAAATAATTATAAATTAAAATGAATTATAATTAATATAAAATAATTACAACAGACACCTCACCAAAAATCCAACACTGTAAGCCCATCTACTCAGAGAAAGAAATTATCCTCATTTTACCACCATATCTTTATAGAGCTGTCCCTTGCCAGCTATCTGGTATTGTTTTAGAGTTGGAATAAAATGAAAAGAAAACAGGAAAGAAAGTTATTTTCTATCAGTTCTCTTCTCTCTCCCAGTGGTTTTGTTTGTTTGTTTTTTCCTGCTAATTGTTTTGTTTTGTTTTTAATACTTGGCAATTTGTGTTAAAGAAGAGAAAATGGACTTTTGTCAGTTCTGGCCCAGGTCCTGTTTTCTTGGCTACTTCTTTTAATGAGTTAGGTTGGTGTACTTAGAAGAACACAGCTAGTTTCTGGAGAAATTATGAGACAGTGACTACATCCAAATAATTATTAGAGAAGTGATATGTGAGAAACTTTGTAGTTTATAAACCTCAATTTTATGTAAGATCTCTTTCTTAAAATAATATGCCATGCCAGTTGTTTCAACAATTTGTTTGTTTGTTTATTGTTGTTGTTTTTATTTTTCTCCCCATGGATCCTAAAAATAGGTAAGTATTTCTTGCTTGCAATTCAGTTTATTCTGGTAATTTCTGTCATAATCATTGGTACTAGTAAAGTGATTTCTCTGAAGAACCAAATTATACATTGTTTCTTAAAACTATCATTTTTCTTTTGTCTTCTGTTTGATTTTCTTCTTTAAAACATGGCAAGCCCTAAAACATGGCTCAATTGATAGAGCATCAGCCTGTGGACTAAAAGGTCCTGGGTTCAATTGTGGTCAAGGGGGCATGCCTGAGTTGTGGGCTCGATCCCCAGTAGGGGGCCTGCAGGAGGCAGCCGATCAATGATTCTCTCTCTCTCTCCCTCTCCCTTCCTCTCTCTGAAGTCAATAATATATATACATATATATTATTGACTTCAGATATATATATATATATATATATATATATATATATATATATATATATATATATATATATTAATGTGGTTTTTCTCGCAATGACTCTTGGGCTTTAAGCAATTTGTTTGTTAGGCCCTAATAGGGACAGAGTACAGACTAATTTTCAAAAGTTGCAACAATATCACAACCTGAATTTTTTTTTTAAAGTGAAACAAAAATAGGTTGCCTATTAGCCTGTTGCAGATCTGTATAAAAAATGCCATTACATTTTTGCTGCTCTTTTAGCTTAGCTAGTGTCTCATTTAAAGGAATGCTTTCTAACGTGTCTTTCAGCCTGTCACGGATGAGAAGCCAGGGACTGAGGAAGCGTACCATAGCTCCAGGCAGTGTTTGTGCTAACCAAAGCCAGGCAAGAAGGCTATTCCCATGAAGTACTGCAAATATTTGTATGGTTCATAGGGGGCAGGAGGTTGTCCCAGGTAAGAAGCAAATCTATAGAACAAGAGGGACAAGAGATTTTACAAATCTTAGCAAAATAAAATAGAAGATGGGTAGGGGGAAAGGAAGGCAAAAAGCATTTGAATTCAAACATGGCTTTAGAGGTCATGGGAGGACAGCTCATTATGCCTGCAGGGATGAAGCTCTTTGATTCTTTTGGCAAAGGACAATAAAAACTCCAGACTTCAAACATGCTCCTGAGCCATCTCAGATTTTGAAAGATGCACCTACGGCATTTCCCACCACTCACACATGCCCCTACCTGATGAAGGTCCTCAGCCCGAGGACACCCCAGCAGATTGCTCACCACCAGGTACTCTTCAGTATACAAGGGCAGGGGAGAGAAATCTTGGTGACTATTGCAGAAGTGGGGGAGGGTGAAAAGTAACAAGGCCTCTTCCTGAGATTATCTTGTACACTCTCTTCTTGTAGTTTCTTTTCTTTCTTTTGATGGCTATGTGAGTGTGATACTTCTACATAATGTGAAAGGCACCATCCTCATTATTTGATTGATAAATTTTGCCCCAGCTTCAGGGTATTACCTATCAACATGGAATCTGAAAGGCAGTATCTAGTGTTGTTTGGCTCCAGGAGGCACATTTTCCTTCCCAATGATGTAAGGCTATAGGAATGTACTAGTCTCCTGAATTCAGGGCTTAATTAATGCCCACCCTACCCTTCCATGCAGGCATCGAAAAACACACTGGCAGCTGTCACTCTAGGGACCTCTTTGGCATTGCTGCCATTTTTCCTTGCGGGCACAACCATCTCCCCCTCGGCCTCCCGAGGGCACCCTCACCACCATCACAGTCTTGTTGCAACTGTTAGTTCATGCATTTTCTCTGTATCAGTGCAGTTTGGGAGCAGTTCCATCATCCATGGGAATAGCACAGAGATTGGTAGGAACATACCTTGGATTTCTTGCCTGTGAAGGGATTAAATGAAAGCAAATCCTAGCTGAGTCTTCAAAATAATGAGCACCATGTCCTTTGTCAAACAATCTAATTTCAAGGACCATAAAGAAGATGTATCAGAATTTTCATTAAAACCCAGTGGAAACAGTTCTGGGTTCTAGAAAAAGAGTGTGTAATGTCAGAGAGAAAAATGGTAAGCATTTGGCTTACCAAGATCTAGGTAAGATCTTGCCCCCTGATTGAAACAATCTAGAATAATTTTTATTGTAATAAAGGACTAGGAGAGCCCTTTGAATGGACTGAGCTTTGCTTTCACTGTTGATTGGCATAACTGTAATTCTAAGCATGGCTCAAGTCAAAATAGAGCGCTGCATTATTCACAAATTATGCATTAGCTCAGCAGGGAGACTACAGAGAATAGGCTTCCAGAACCAAGAACATGATCTCAAATCCCAGCCTCAATATTTACAAATGTGGTGACTTTGAACATGTTACTTAGCTGCTCCTAGTTTGTTTTTCTCTTCTGCAAATATGGATAATAATTGTAATTCCTGTCAAGGTTATTGTGAGAATTAAGCCACATAATGCCTAACAAGCCTCTGCATGGTTCTTTGACATTTAAAAACTGCTCAATAAGTAGTAGTTAAAATTAGCTAAAGGATGTCTCATATTTTCCAGCATTCAGCTAACATCCCTAAATATTATAGCTAAAAATCTTTCTTAAACCCTATCACATTATTTCAATATTAAATAATGAAAGGGCAGAAAACCATGTCAATTGTAATATTTTTTATAAAGGTATTTTTTTCCTATTAAACTTGATGCTTGAAGTTTTTCACAAAAGAACACTGAGTCTGACCTCAACCATCTATCCAACAAATGTGTACTAAGAACTTCCAGCTGAAACCTGTTTGGCTCAGTGGATAGAGCGCCGGCCTGCGGACTGAAGGGTCCCAGGTTCGATTCTGGTCAAGGGCATGTACCTGGGTTGCAGGCACATCCCCGGTGGGGGATGTGCAGGAGGCGGCTGATCGATGTTTCTCTCTCATCGATGTTTCTGACTCTCTATCTCTCTCCCTTCCTCTCTGTAAAAAAATCAATAAAAATATATTAAAAAAAAAAGAACTTCCCATGAACAGACAAACCGATAGAATCCATTCTTTTGTGTGTGTACCAGTCTAAGTGTCAGACACATCAAATAAAACACAGGACCCATATCCTAAAAATCTCCTGTGTACCAGATGGCAGCCATCTCACTTTGATTCCTTGAATCTCAGGGGGGAAAATATTTTCATAAAATGAACTACCTTGGAAATATCAAGGACTTATGCTGGTGAAATAGACACACATTTTTATGATTCAAATTCCTACACAACACTTTCCGACTGGTTCACTGCATATGGGGAAGCAATGGACTTGGTTGGAAAGTTTGCAAGGAGGACATTCTGAGAAAAGGGAAGTGTGCAGAAGGCCACCTGCCCTGTTTATCGGAATTCCGACTTAGGGGAGTGCTGAAGGCAGTGCTCCTAATTATTCCTTGACCTTTCCAAACAAGTTTGTGCACAAGCAGACCCCCGGGTGTTTACTGGAATCCTTATGCTTCATCTTTTGGGTGTTCTTTCTTAAAAGACATTACAAACACATGTGTCCTCCCAATATTTCTTACTCTGTTGATTGTATCTAAAAGATAAACTTTATCTCAAACTGCTGCTACAATAAAAGCCTAATGAGGCAGTTCCTTCAGCCAGGCAGTCCCTTAGCCCTCTCTTTCACAGCAAACATTGTCTCGGAGTAACCCATTCATCTGCCATGCAGGGTCTGCTGGTCAGCCACAGCAGCTGTAGTTTGAAGAATTCTGAGGAAGGATACAATCATTAACATAGCCGTTTTTATACTGGGCTTTCCAGGGCATTCACATTCAGTGGGGGTGACTTGGGGGTTGGAATTGATATAGGGGGCCAGGGTCTCTATTTCCTTCAAAGCAGCTCCTTCTCTTTTATCTGTTTCATATACTGGCTTCTGATTAAACTGTCTAAAAAGGGGGTAGCTCTGCTACTAAAAATCGATCAAACAAATAAACAGCTTGAAAAACACAGTGTTAAGACATTTCAATCCAGTGCCTTTTTTCTTTAACATCTCCAAAGCTAACCTGTCACACAAAATTTACAGCAGCTTAGTGGTTCAACAGTGTGTCAAGAACTACTCCAAAGTTAATGCCAAATCCTATCTACTTTATAGCATAGACTTTTTTTTCTTCTTCCTCTGCCCTAGGAACCTTCTTATTTGTGTATTCTGAGTAAAAGGAAGGAACTGGCCACCTTGCAGAGACATGCACCGTACTCCAAAACAAATCACTAGCCATATTAGTGTGTGTGTGTGTGTGTGTGTGTGTGTGTGTGTGTGTGTGTGTGTGTTTACAGAGAGGAGAAAGGGTAAAATCCAGGTATAAAAGTTACTTGTAGCCCTAGCCACTTTGGCTCAGTAAATAGAGCATTGTCCTGTGGACCAAAGGGTCCCAGGTTCAATTCTGGTCAAGGGCATGTGCCTCAATTTCAGGCTCCTCCCCAGCCCGGGCCCTGGTAGGGGTGCATGAAGGAGGCATCCAGTCAATGGGTTTCTCTCACATTAGTAATTCTCTCTGTCTTTCCCTCTCTCTTCCACTCTCTAAAAATCAATGGAAAACTATTCTTGGGTGAGGATTAAAAAAAATTACTTCTAACAAATTATATGCAATAAAAATAGCTTTTTTTTGCTTTATATCTCCATTAGCTTATTAGCTCTTCATAATGACTTCTGTTTTTCAATATATTTTCTTGATATCAGAGAGAAAGGGAGAGAGGGAGAGAGATAGAAACATCAATGATGAGAGAGAATCATTATGCCTCACACTGGGGATCTAGCCCACAACACAGGAATGTGCCCTGACTGGGAATCAAACCATGGCCTCCTGAGCCATGTCCATAATGACTTCTTTTAAATACCAGCTTTCCCAGGTGCCATTGTGAAGATTCAAGCACAAGCTCTTTATTACCTCTCTATGCTTCAAGAATTCATTTCTTTCTTCATGCATCCATCCATTCAATAAACATTTCTGAATTCCCAAATACTATGAAATGGTGAACTAAATAGTCCTATGGTAATCCACATGTACATGGTATGCAAGCAATGGAGGCAGCATGTAGAAGCAGAATTAACACAGGCTCTGGGGTCTGACCAGAGTGGTGTGGGTCCCATCACAGCAGTTATAAAGTCTGTGAACTTGAGTAAGTGGCTTATTCTCACTGAGTCTCAGTTTCCTCACCTGTGGAGGGCTTTGTCATATCTTCCTCATATAGTACTGATGATGAGATATGAACATACATGTTCAGAAACATGCCCATCACCTAACACAAAATAATCCTCAGCAACTAGGAAGAATTATTTTCTTTGAAGGGTAGCTTACGCCATGAAATCTCAGCACATCTCTCCTTTGAGCCTGTGGTGGAGCCCTCAGGGGCAGTGCATTAGTGACACTACATACTTGGCAAAGGCCCTAAAGCAGCCTCCATTGCTCATTTCTTAATTCTCAGGAAAAAACTGTATTGTCTCCAAGCATTTACTAAATTAACAGAACTCTCACTTGGTTTAGAAACATGCTTAGTGTAAGTTGGCCTTTATTATAGATGTGAACTCAGGTATATAAAAAGAGAGGTTCCAAAATACTCTCAAAACATGCTTTCTAAACATGATGATATAAAAGACTAATCTAAATGAGTACTTTTCCCAGTAAAGGAGCAATTCCCTGGGAGTGACTAAGGAGATTTAGGCCATCATCATCAAGGTAACAGCTAACACACTGAAGCAATAATGACTAAATGGTGCCCTGAGTTATTAATGCAATTTCTAAAAGAGCCTAGCTCATTATGAGGAAATTGCTATCAAACAAAGCAAATTTGGCTCCATAATACTTTGCACATACTGCATATGTTTAATGTTTGAGGCTTGAAAGCTGTGAATATATTTGGTTTAGTATTTGGGCTTTTATGGTGTATTAGTTTTCTATTGCTGCTATAACAAATCATTACAATCTCAGTGGTTTATATAACACACCTTAATTTTCTTGGAATTCTATAAGTGAGAAATCTCACATGGGCCTCACTGGGCTAAAATCACATTGTTGGTAGAGCTACATTCCTTTACAGACACTCTAGCAGGAGAATCTGTTTCCTTTCCCTTTCCAACTTCTAGATATTGTCCTCACTCCTTGGCATTTGTCCCCTTGCTTACCTTCAAAGCCAGAAAAATTGTGTATCTCTGATGCTCCTCCCTTTACCCATCTTCCTCTGACTACAGCCAAGAATGGTGCTCCTCTTTTAGGGACTCATGTGATTAGATTTGGCACACCTGGAAAATCCAGGATAATCTTTCCATCTGAAGATTTTTAGAACCATAGTCATATCTGCAAAGTCCCTTTTTCCATATTAGGTGATATATTCAGAAATACTAAGGTGGAGTACATAGACATCCTTAGAGGGTCATTATTCTGCCTATCACATATGGAATCAGGGGGGGTGGGCTATTACAGATACTGTTAGAAGTAATATTGCTGCACATCTTTTGAATGTTCCATAGTGTACAGCCATTAAGGAAGATATGAACATTTTAGAAATCTCTCCTGCTCTGTACATCCTGAAAAATGAAGCAGCTGGACTAAATGATCTCTAGTTACCTTTCTATTTTCAAAGGCTGGAATGCTTTAAGTCTATATGGACTAAAGGTATGCACTGCTCCATGACTAATTTGAATGATTCAAATTTCAAGGCAAATTAAAGACTCAGAAAGGGTGAAATAGGAAAAGGACAGAAAAGGTACTGCCTAGACCACATGGTTTAGGCAATATCACGATCTCTGCACTGGCTGGTCCCCAAGTTTAGTGCTGTGTTCCTTTGGCACTGCTGCTCTTAACAGGGTGATCACTACACTGCAGTGAGTCTAGGGAACAGTAATCAGCAATGTGAGAGGTCTCCCCAGTTCCTCATACAGTGGAAAGAAGAACATAAATTTACTTTAGAGAAGAGAAAATTGGAGAATGAGGTGGAAGGAGGATATGATAACTGTCTTTAAATATGAGTCCTTTTTGAAGAAAAGTGGATCTTATTATGTGTAGCTCTAGAGAGCCAAGGGCAGATCAATGAATAGAAGACACAGAAAGGTCCAATACGAGAAGAAACTTCCCTCAGGAAGACCTGGAGCAGAGCGGAAGCAGCTCCCGAGGGACAGCTAGTTCTGTGTGATCAGGTGATGAGACTGTGAGCTGGAGACACTGATGAGGCACTCTCCCCATGGTGGGAGCACTGGGTGGGGTCCTCAAGATTCTCCCCACCACCAAACCTCTAGAAATAAGGATATGATTATTACAGGGATAACGGTTTCATTTCTAATAAACTAGATTAAGAAACTAATGACACAGAATGTGTGATTTAGATTATACCTAAAAGAAGAATTTTCATTAAGCAAGGGTAGATGGATTTAAGGATACACAAGCAAAGAAAGTCAGAATATTTGAAACAAAAAACTTGACATTACATCATTCTCAGGATCACAAGGTAGACTAGGTCCTTGTAACTGCATCAGTGGGTCCTAGGCCCCTCCTGAGTGAGCTAATTGCTGCTAGAAATGGGAAGATAAAATAGAAGAGAAAGACTAGGAGAGGAGGGGAAGCAGGGGAATAAGGTATGCCTTTCCCTGCATCCGCTTGCAACCACAGGGGCTCCCTTTAGGGCTGCTCATGAAGTTCTCTTTAAGGGGAAAAAATGCTGAAATGCTTTAAAGAAAGGAAACTACTGATCTAGATGAATATTAGGAATATTAGGAATATAAAAGTAGAGGGTTTTAGATGAAACAGATCTAAAATCCTTCCCCCCATAGTTCAGAGGTTTATTTTCAAGATTGGTAGTTTATCAACTTGTGTAAATTTCCACATATCTTCCTGTCTCGATATTACACCATTGGGTATAGCTCTGTGGCATGGCCTGATGCAGTCCAGATACATGCATTATTTATAGTTAAACTGTTACCAGACTGTATTACTAGAAACTCCACAGACATGCCTTTTGGAACCCAGAGGCTTCTTGCAACTTAGATAAAAATCAGCTATTCCAAAATATAATGCCTTTAGCTAAATTCATCGAACAGTTCCTAAGTGTATGGTTGCAAATAACAACAAACTTTTGCAACTTTTAAAAATAATTTTTAAAAAAAACACACAACACTTCTCAAATGATAAATTATAAACTAGGGGAAAAATGCTTACAACTCATCATGAAAAAGCAAATCTCTCTAATAATAAAGGAATCCAAGACATTGATAAGAAAAAGGCTCATAATCCAACAGGAAAAATGGGCAACAGTCATGTACACAGACAGTTAATAAAACAGAAAATATAAATCCCATTTAAATATATAAAAAGATGCCTAATTTCAATTTTTAAAAAGCCTACCAACCTGGAAAAATCCAAATGTTTGATAATAGTAGCCTGGTGAGTCTGCAGAAGTAGACATTCTCATATATCTTGTAGCTCTTCCATTGAAGGCTCCTTGGTAATATTTATCAAAATTATAAATAAATATACTGTTTGACACAGAGGACTAATTCAGAGGATTTATCCTACAGATATGTATGCATATACAAAGATTTATGTATGAGGTTATTCACTATATGGTTGTTTGTAATAACACAAAATTGTAATCAACCTAACTAGACTGGCTAAATAAATTATGGAAATCCATAGTGTGAAATAATGTGTAGCTGTGAAGATGAATGTAATAGCTTTGCATGCACCACTATAAAGTCTCTAGAAAGTCTTTCAGAGTAAAAAAAGCAACATGTAAATTATTATGCAGAATATTCTACTTTTTATGTAAAATATATCACATGATACGTCTTTATGCACATCAAGAAAACTTGAATATATGCATACATATACTAACTAAATCCTTATTTGTGATAGGGTAGAGGAAATTAGGTAGATGGGAACAAGGATACAGAGGAAGTCATTTTATGGTATTATACTTTAATTTTTTCTATACAAATATTTCATCTCTAATCACCTTTATAAAAATGAGTTTAAATATTAATGAAATGACCATTTCTGACAAGCTAAGATTCAACCCAATAATTATTTGTAGTGTATTTCTTTAAAAAAAAAAAGTTGAGACAAATGCAAAGGTTGTTATATTAAAAATAATGTGCCCTAGCCGGTTTGGCTCAGTGGATAGAGCATTGGACTGAAGGGTCCTGGGTTTGATTCTGGTCAAAGGCACATGCCTGGGTTGCAGGCTCGAACCCCAGTGTGGGGCATGCAGGAGGCAGCCAATCAATGATTCTCTCTCATCATTGATGTTTCTATCTCTCTCTTCCTTCCTCTCTGAAAGCAATAAAAATATATTAAAAAATAATATAACCATAAATCCATGCTGGTGAATGAGAAGTTAAGTATATCAACTTTCCTAGCTAAGGTGGATAAAGAGAGTGATTATAAACTTAATTCTGAACTTTCAAGCAAGCAAAGGAAAAATAAAGTTATATAATTTTTATCATCTGATAAAACATAGCCTACCATATGTTTCATAATTATTATAATTATTATAACCTACAATTTTCTGGAAAGGGAAACATTATTATTTTTATAAAATTTTAAGAAGTCCTTTCTTGTCTTTTAAAAATTATCATGTAGTAATTTCAGCAATCATCTGTAGAGTATTGCAAAACAAGATTTATATTAAATAAAGATTAGCTGTTTTATTATGTAAAATCATCATAAGGCTATCTCAGGTAATAAAAATAGCTACCATTTAATTTTCACCATGAGCCACACAATGTTAAGTGATTTTTGTAAATTGTGTCTGCATAACAAACAGGCACATAGTATACCTGCTTTATAAAAATGAAGAAACAGGTCTTAAAGTTGGGTAACTTGACCAAGGGTACCAGCTACTAATGAAGGAGATGGAAGCTGAGCTGACAGTGGAGGCAATGCCCCTGACCGCCATACAATGCTGCCATCACCAGTCCAGTAATATAAACGTGGGGCCAGCACATTTATAGAACAATTTAGGAAAGTATGAATTACAGAGTTCAAGGGGCAAAACTTTCTCCTGAGCTAATACAGGCACTGAATTTGTATTTTAAAAATTATCTTCTTTAAATATTCTGATGTAGCTGGGCACATGTCTAACATCAGGAATGATTGCCTTAGACTTTCATCTGTGAATGTGATATCACTCAACTGGAGAGTTGAAAAAATCCAATTAGCAGTCACTTCAAGGACACTCTCACTAGAACCTGGAGTGCTGCTATTCTCTGTTGCTGAAGAAAGAACAACCCATGTGCTTTGGCTACCACACTCTTGGTTGGCAAGGTTAACATTCCATTTTCTAAAGTTATGAAGGTTGACTTCATTCAGCTGGAGGGCCAGTTGAACAACTGTTTCCCTCTGTAGACCGAGCCCTGTGATAGAGTGGTGTGGCGTAGCGAAGACAGTTTTTGCCCTTGAGAAGGTAGAGAGTCATTGATTTGGGCAGATGAGATTTTCATACTTTGAAACACTTAAAGAACCATAAAGAGAGTGCATAATCAAAGTCCAGACTATAGGCATGGCTCAGTCAGTTATGGAAAATCAAGGAAGGAACACGATGAAGGATAGTAAGAAAAGGCTTTATAACGTGATGAGTCCTCAGTCAGCCCTGAAGGTTAACAGAGGCAGGAGGAGGTCACATTTAGGGGGTAAAATAAAAACCTGAGAGAAGATTGACAGACAAAAGTGGTATTTTCAGGAAGCAGGTAAGGATCCAACAGTGCTTTCACATTAATTTGTTTGTTCATGTATTACTTTATTCTTATTTCATTCCAATTACCTAGTGAATGTATACACTCTGCTAAGCACATGGGATACAAAGGAGAGTAAGGTAAAATCTTTATCCTTATCCTCTGAAGATAAAGAGTTTACTTTTAGCTGAGGTAAGATTTGTGCATGCTGAGATAAGGATGGCATTTATGTTAGGGGGAACAATGACAGCAAAGGTAGGGAAATTCCCAGTACACATGAGGAATGATGAGTGTGGACAGAAATATAAAAGGTGTTTGATAAATGAAACCTGGGAGACAAAACTTGAAAAGCATTTTGTTCTTTTGTGGGGCAAAAAAAAACTCTCCTCTCCTCTTTTTTTAAAATAAATATTTTTATTGATTTTTAGAGAGAGAGGAAGGGAGAGGGATAGAGAGACACATTGATGATAGAGAAACATCATCGCTTAGCTGTCTCCTGCACACACCCCAACTGGGGATCGAACATGCAACCCAGGCGTGTGCTCTGACTGGGAATAGAATCAGTGACCTTTTAGTTCCTGGGTCAAAGCTCAGTGGCTGCACAACACTGCCAGGCCCTCTCCTCTTTTTGACCCAAGATCCAAAGAAGCTGCTTCAAGTGCAAATAAAAACCATTGGCAATACAGCATTCATTCTCTTAGTTAATGGAGAATGTTCAAAGTCATCATGTTGAGTTGGGGTAGGGGTGGTGGTCATGGCCGTGGTCATGGTCGTGGTGGAAAGCACAGGATAAAGAAGGTCCTGAGAATGGTTCCAGATCTAATATCAAGGCCTAGACAAAGGGATGTGGAGCTAAATTTTGTGTACCTTGGTCAGATAGAAGCTTCTGTGCATTGTAGAAGTGTGACTTTCTGTGCTGGGCACAGCCAGCAGTGCCACTCTGTACATGGAATTCAAGAATTAAAAGAGCTATTCTCTGGAATCATGTCTGTTTCTTTATCTTTTTTTTCTTTCACTTGGAGCTTTGTTTTGTTTTCCTTTTACTTTCCTAGTAAACTTCCCTTTGAAAAATTTCCACCTTGTGATTAGAAAGCTGGAGGGCACAGGCGAGGTGGTGGCAGCTGCCATCTCAGCTGGATAACACTCCCGCCCCTGCCTTTCCCTCCCTCGCAGCTGATGAGGCTGCAGTTGAAACAGACAGAGGCGAAACCCCTGGAGGTGGGACAAGACAGCTGTGATCACTAGTTTCTTCCAGCCTGGGGTGTTCTCTCACTGTGAGGCTGCAGCACCTCTTAAATATATAAATGTATATATTTACAAATATGCAAAAATGGTAAAGTCATCAGTGGCTACTGCACAGTTTCTTAGTCTGTAAAAGAAAACAATGATTGCTTTTGAACTTAAGTATTCAAATAAGTTGCATTTAAAAGTCTGAGCTATAAATGCATATAAACTGCATATAAATGATAATGCTAGAATAATGTGTCCTAACAATACACTTTGCCTTTAAGCAAACTGCATCCCAACATATTCATTTTTGATTTTATATTGTGCTGAGAAGAAATAAATCTCCCTGGGCACTTTATAACCCAAAGTACAAACAATACTGAGAGACCACTGAAAATAGTATTCCACTGCCTTCCTTCACCTGTTGTTCAGTGCTGGTGTGTGTTTTCATCCAAATCAGAAGGAACTGGATTTCCATGCTCAGGCTGGGGTTACAGTAGAATTATTCCTATGTGCTGGTTGGATTGCATTTACTCTCTACAACTGAGCCAACCCCCCACTGATCTCAGTGGGAGTGTTGCCTGAGAGAAGGTGGTAAAATTAAGGCTCATAGTTTACAAAGTACCATAGTCTTTTTTTTTAATTGAATGGATTCATATTCTGTTTTAGAGTGTTGTGACTCTTCCATTCACTACACTCTCCATGACTTGGGAATTAATGTGGGACATGGAAAAGATGGGAAAATCCGAGGCAAATCGAGGCCCTCACCAATATTGTTATCCGTGAAGGAGCAAATGCTAACGTCCCTTTCAAAGAGCATAGACTAATACATGTTTTGACTACTTGCTCCACTGAGAAACTGAATATTGAGAAATCAATCTGGTAGCTCTCCATGAACTGAGGTTTATGGAACAGGACTGAGCCAAGCTGATATTGCCAGATTTATTTTGCATATAACCTTTTTAATCCTACAAATTTGAAATGCAACAATGAAAGTATCCACTATTCAATAAAAACTGTCAATTGCTTAGAGAAATAGTCAATAAACGTGATATTCTTTCGGAGCCAAGATCATATCACTAACTCCCCTTGAGATTCATGCTTCCAACACAACCTTTTGTCACAGCTTCATAAAATAATCACAAAATCCCTTACTAATAAAAATTAGACTATATATCAATACAATCAATAGAAATGCCATGCCATATTCTGTGCCATTCTATAGCTGGAGGAGGGGATAGAAGCATGATTTTTAGGACAGTACAAGGTGATAAGAGAATCTAAGGAAGAATATAAGAATATGTCATCTGAAAATGAAATCAGTCTTTTTTGGTGTTCAATAAAGGAAATGGGATACCATTTATGTCCTTCTCAAGACCATTATAAAAATACCAAAGGGTTTGAGAATTATGAGGGATAACTCTGCTATTCAGAAAACTGATAGCATCTCCTAAAATATATAAAAAACTAATAAACATGATTCTCCACTGGGAGCTTCAAGTCTAATGTAAGAGTTAGACAAACTTTAGTAAAACTATATACCCACATAAAATATTTCAATGGCTTTCAATGCATTTTGATATAATGGGCTAAGCCAAATTCCACAGACATACACAATAAAATTGTTTAAATTACTGAAGAAATTTCTATTAACTGAGAAGATTTGTGAAGGCTTTGAGTTCAGGGTAGAGTTTTAAATGAAAAGAACCATAACACCCAGTGAAAAAAAAATGTCAATCTAGAGGAATTACACATGTCAAAGGTCAAAGTCAAGAATAATAAATTTATATTTGGAGGTCAGCTAATAAATTTAGAGATAAAAACCAAAAGAGTTAAGAAGAAGGGGAATTTGGTAAAGTTTTATTAGGCTAATACTTCACTAAGAATAGACACTGACAATACTTGTTGACTATATTATTAAATATACATTATATTCTATAAATGCATTTTGAATCAACTGGACCATATCATTTCCCAGGCAATGTGTTAATTGTTTCACATTTAACATTAAATAAATGCTGTAGCTGCATAGTTCAAAATCCAACAGGTTAAGAAGGGTATATGCTGAAAACTCTCACCGCTGTTCTGCTCCCATCCAGGCCTTCTGTCTGGAATAAACCAATGTAATCAATTTCTTGTGTATCCTTACATGAATATACAATATCTCAGGATACATAAATGTAAACTCATATATCTCAATAAAATAGCTTATGATCTACCTATCTAACTAGCTAGCCATGCGATTTATGTCAGGCATGAGTTTAAAGAAATGTAATTTTCAGCGATGGCAGAGAGGGATTGTTGGTGTTGTTGTTTGTGTGTGTGTGTGTGTGTTTGTGTGTGTGTGTGTATTTGTGATATATATATATATATATATATATATATATATATATATATAACATAGAATATAGAACACAGAATATAGAATATAGACACAGGCATGTACAAGGGTGAGAAAATTAGGTTTACAGTTGTGAGTATGCAAAACAGTTTATTCTTGTATTATTACTTATTAATTATTGTATTATTTACCATGTGAACAACTGTAAACCTTTTTTTACCAACCCTGTATATATGCACATATGCTCATTTTGACTGTATATATACATATATCTATCTCTCTATATAATGATATATAGATGTATGTAGACATATATTGATATATAATCATATGCCACCTGGCATTTCTACTTAGTTGTTCCAGATGAACAACTTTAGTCTCCTCAATTACCTTAAAAACTCCCAGGAGTCAGGGACCATGACTTATATAATGCTTTGTCATCTTGTCCCAGCAATATCTCAGGCTTGCAGTCATCATGTAAACTGTACCTGTTTAAAGCTTTGCAGACAGCTGGCTGCTTATCTCAGTCCTTTCTTGGGCATGAATCTAAATGAAAATTAAACTGCATTTCGAATGGCCTCATGATACTCTTCTCTGGAGATACTAATGCCATTTCTACACTTAGATGGCTCATTGACCAATTAGATGCTCACTTTGAGAAATGCCATATGATATGTTGTTTTTATACTAATTCATAATCTACTTTTCTCTCACTCTCTTTTCATGCATTTGCTGTCAGTTTAAGGTGGCTCAAGAGAAGTGACTTTTAGTATTTGCAGTTTCTCTGTTGTTTAATCAAACGGTGGGTGGAATCAAGGTTGGCTGCTCTCAACTTCATCCAAGCAGTGATTCTTAGAGGGTGGAAATGTCAGCCTGCCTATTGGGAGCTATTCCAAAGCCAGCTGGAGCTGCCTCAAACATTCTTAATTACCATTTTGTATTTTAAATGTCTCAGCCAATGTGGTCTCTTAAAACAAAACAAAAAAAAAAGTAAAGTAAATAAGTTCAGGTAAACAAAAAAGAAGAGGAAACTCGGTAGAATACAGTTTTTCTCCAGACTTCATCTGATAGAGGAAACATAGGTAAAAACTTTTCTAGGCATGTTCACTCAAAGATCATAGTCAACTGCTCAACTACACAAATCACTTTTTCTGGTGATTTCTTCTTTTGAAGATTAATTACCATAACTAATTGCTCAGCCTTTATCCTAACTTGGGTTTTGAAGAGAGACAGTTATTTGGGAGGGACACCAAATTATTTGGAAATCACTCTGCAAAAAATACCTCATAATACCAATTGTTGCCAATGACTTCATGGAGGCAATAAACTTAATTGAAAATAGTGAAGAATTTTATCAGATGGTAAACAACTTTCCCATTAGTCCCCAATTTCCAGTTTCTTTCTTCTAATTTCTTTGTCTTTGACCCCATCCTTTTAACTCACATTGTTTTGCTCCACTTTGAAACCCCTGTAGTTAATAACATTATAAACATAGCTGTCAATGGAATGCAATTGAACCAAGGGTGTTATGCATTTATACCACAGAAATGTGCATGACACGTATAACACAAATATATGCAAGGAGAGTCTCCAGACTTACTGTTGACTTTTTTTTTTGCTTTCAGTTTATGGTAGCCCTTTTAAAAATATAAATTATAATACTAATGACACACTATCACAGGAATTTCACTGTTAAAAACTTTAAAAATTACATGTATATTTATATTGGTTATTGTCACTAGAATTTCCTATTTTTATTAAGTCCTTAAATATAATTAATTTAAGGCCAAAGTTTGCATTTCAAACATAAAATTCCTATTACAACAACATGGCAGAAAATCCATTTTGTTAGGAAACTGCATAGGACCAGCAGGAGGGAGTGAGAGGCTAATTGTAATGCTCCTAAATGAGTATGGACCATATTAACTGAGAGAGGTTTACAGTCCTCATAATACTCCTTAGAAGGACCCATAGAAAATGAATTTTACATGGTATTTATGTCAGGCATGACTTTAAAGAAATGTAATTTTCAGCGGTGGCAGAGAGGGATTGTTGGTGTTGTTATTCTTGTGTGTGTATGTGTGTGTGTGTGTGTATTTGTGTTTGTTTATGTATGTGTCTGTGTGTATCTCTGTGTCTGTGTGTGCATGTTTCACAACATACCAAATGCCCATTCCAAAGAACATTCACTTTCACAATACATAATTTGAGAGATCATAGAGTCTGTCCTTAATTATTTATCAAAATCTTTTTATGGAATTAGTCTTAAATTTATGGTCACAGAAGAAAAGTAGTTTTATTAATGCTTCATTAAACTTTGTTTTAAATAAAAAATAAAACAAACTGCTTAATTTGCCACAGTTGGTTCTTAATGGCATTTAACTGTTTTCCAATATAGAACCTTCTCTTAAAAGATAGATTCATCTCTTTTGATGATATGGGCACAATGGGGATCAGGCTTTTATGCTATGACCTTAAGAGACCTTCAACATTCATCTGAAGATCCTGAAAAGCCATATATAGCTTGCAAACATGACTGCTTTGAAAAGGGTAGAACTTATTAGAATATATAAAGTCTGTTTGTTCAAAAAAGAAAATGCCATCAGTCATTCTAATTTATATTCTCATCATGTATAAAAGTTAAGGAAAAGGAATTATCATTCACCTATCATATTCATTTTTTTGATAAATATTTTTGAACATGAACTATGTGTCAGCTATTATAGTAAGTACTGGGTATATAAAAGGTGTGTCACCTAGGATCATTCTCACAAAGTTTACAGAGAGAAAATAATCACAACAGTGATTGAATAAATAAATTATAGTAAAGTTTTGAGGTATAAATACAACTCTGAAAAGCAGAAGATAGGGGTACCTAACACAGTTGGCAGGTCATCAGGGAAGGCTCCCTGAAGAAGGCAGCCTTTGGGTCCAGCCCTGAAATTAACTACTTTGGGTACATTATTTTATTTGATTTTCACATTTGTCTTGACAATTCCATATTACTATTCTCCTTTTTTTTTTTTTTTTTTTGGGGGGGGGTGCCGAAGTTGAGGCCAAGGAGGTTAAGTAATTTGTCCAAATGTGCACTGCTTACATGAGTCGTAATTAATATTTCAATCTATGTTCATCAGATTCTTAAATTAGACTCCTCTACCACACTACTCTGTTTCCAAGAATGCCTTAGAGTCTGACAAACTATGCTGCACTTACTTGCTTAACCTGCAGGGATCCTAAGTATGTTAAATGTCACTCAGTTGACATTGTCTAACGAAGACTATTGGTGCCAAAGGAATTCTGAAGAAAATCCTATACAAATCAATATTATTTTGGATGAGTACAAATTGTTAAATTGATCCAAATCTTTCTTTTTCATTTCAGAAGGCAATTTCCATGGAAGATATAATCCCATGGGTGTAATAAGAAGCAGAGATCTGGGGCATGGTGAATTGTGTCACTGACTGTGAACAGATTCTTTGGACGGCTTTGCTTCATCTCTCACAGGCAGAGACTCCTATCATTATTTGATCTCCCCCAAAACTTGGCATGCTTCTTCAGATGAATGTATGTTCCAACAATCCAAGGAGTTTCAGTAAAATACTGTATGTTCACTTTAATTTTACAAATATTTATTGAGCCCCCTCTGTACACAAATCATTGTGCTAAGTTTTACCTCTTTCATCCAAAAATAAAGCTAGCAGACAACTTAATAACTAAAGGGAAATAATGTAAAGGAGGGTGACATAAGTGCCATCAGAACAAAGTGTCTGAAGGGTTGAATGGGGGAAAGAAAGCATTTTTTGGTCTCTAAAGGTAGTAGCATTTGAGGTAAAATGGGAAAAGTGGGCTGGAGGAAAAAAGAGACCTTCTAAAATGTTAATACTACATGTAAACAAGTGGCTGTGGGGGAATTTGGAGCACACTTGTGCACAGTGGCTGCATCTGATGGGAATATAGGGTAGCTGAGTTGTGGGCGAAGGAGTTGGTAATGTGGAGCTATTATTCGAAGGAAACTGGGAACATTAAGAATTTTGAGGAAGAGACTAGAATGTTCAGAAATGTACTTTACAAAGATAAATGGAATGACGATGTGTAGAATTATTTTGATTGGAGGGAAAAGAGACAGTAAATGATGAGAAAATGTGGAAATTATCAAATGTCAACAATGTGAATGAAAGGACAATACTGATGACAGGTACTGAATATGGCTTGTGCTGATTATTGGTGAGAAACTAGATTTTTCATACCCTGATTGTGGTAGTGTAAAATGGTAAAACCACTTTGAAAACCTTTTTAATGGTATCTGATAAATTTGAATATATTTATACCTATGATGCAAAAATGTCACTCCTAAGCATGTCCCAAATAAATGTATACATAAACTGAAAACTTGTGAAAAAGAATGTTCATAGCATTTATAATAGTCCCAATGTTTTGTTGTTTCCATGCAACACAATTATCCAAATTTAACATGGGTAAATAGGTTGTGGTGTAATCCACAATGGAATACTATATAGCAATGAAAATGAATGAACTGCCACTACACACAACAACATTGACCAAAAGAAGTTGAATACAAAAGAATACACAGAGAACTATGCCATTCATATGCAGTTCAAAAAAGGGTCAAACTAATTATTATGTCAGAAATCAGAATAGTATTAGCCTATGGAGAGGATGAGGGATGATAATTGGGAGGGACAAAAGAGGGTTCAAGAAGGACTAATCAAGTACCTTTTCTTGGTCTGAGTGGTGGTACATGGGTGTGCTGTTTTTTGTGAAAATTTATCAAGGTATTCACTCATGATTCATATACATTTGTTATTTATGTCACACTTCAATTAAAAAGGTTTTTTTACTTGTTTTTGTATTTTTTTTTAAAAAAAAGGAAGGAAATGAGAAATGTTACAGAAAGGTAAAGCCAGATATGAACTGGAAGTGAAGCCATTAAGAGGTTTAGCCATTTCAAGTTTCCTTATTTCATTCAAGACAGTACATTACAGCCAAACATCTAACACTTCAACCTTCTCAGAACCAGATATCACTCTGATAAAGAGGAAATACGGAATTATCTTCTGCTTTCTCATACATACCCATTTTCTTACGTGGTAATTGTAACACAGCAGGAAGACTGGGCATTGAATTAGTTTTCCCAGCAATTTTAGCAAGTATTTGTTTCTGTGTGTTTTTCTCTGCTATAAGGGATTTCAAAAATGATCTCAAAAACCAATGGTCTAATGGCATACAGTCTAAATATTGCTTAGTCAGACTTTATATGCTGTCATGTTCTGGCCTCCTCATTTTCAATACAGATAAATATAATGGTTATTAATGTGTACACACTCATTATTCAAACAATCTACAGAGGCCTTGCTTAATGGTTGATGATTCAAAACTTAAGTTTGGTCTGACCTTGTTTTACAGGCCAACTATAACTGCATTCACATGATAATAATCGATATGTATTTTAACTCTAAATAAATAAAATACAAAATGTTAATAAAACTTTTCTCTTTTGTGCTGGCTCTGATTTGTCATTTGCAAGCTATTTACAATCATTGTTAATAAACTGTCACCCTTGAGTTGGATTTTGGTTGCTAGGAACTCAGGAAAGAGTCTCAATAGATTGCCCTTTAAGTGCACCAGTATCAGAATTTTCAGCAGAAACCAAAGACTAACAGTCACACAAAGGAGTTAAGTACCCTCTCATTACAATAGATAACTTCCTCAAAGGCAGGTCCTTGAGCACCAAGAGGACAGACTGGCCGCCAGTTTTCCCTCCAGGGAGCAATAGTCTACCTTTATTGTGGATAGATGATGCCTTCCTTCTGGGTTAGCTGCTAACTCATTTTCCCTATATTGAATCCACTTTCACTATTTAAATGCAAAAACCATTAATATAACAGGCTTGGCATCCAGGGCATGATTAAAGTGTTATGGCACTAATCTATTTTTTTCTAGAATGGGAAGGCAATTTCTGCTGAATCAGAAGGTTCACTCACTATGTATCACTAACCAGGCTCATAATATTTTCAATTCAATACAATGTTCATTTCAGTGCATATATCCATACCAGTGGAGGGGAGTAATGGTATAGACAATCCTACATTTATACAACCTAAGTATATTTATATACTTAGAATTTTGGTGTATTTGATATTTTGCCAACTCATAACATACATAAACACACACAACACACAAGCCTTCAGGGGAAAGATCTGACCTACAAAAGCGGAAACAAATAGCCCAATCAAATTCTTGCTAATTCTTTAATCCTTGTTATATCCCTCCTCAGTGTGAAGCAGAAAATCTACCCGTGATGTGCTAGCCTTCCTCATTTTCACCTTTCCAATACTAAGGGAATTAATTGATTGTTTTGTTTTAAAAGGCTTCCTGCAGGGTTGTAGACAAGCTGGGTAAATAAAAATAAGCATGAGAGAGTAAACTATGTCTTTACATGATATTATAGCTGCTTAATTATGTTAATAGAGACTCTAAAACAATTATAAGATGACTGTTCCTATTTATGCCACTCTATTGGTATAAAATGTACTTCCCTCTTCTAGGCTTAATGGAATCTGCATTATAGGGCTCCACTTCTTTTCTCTGTTTTATTCCTTTTGGCCATTTAATTTGTTTAGTAATAGGTATCAGAGGAAAAGTGAAATAAAGAAGGCGGCCCAGACTACTCGGGAACATTGATTGGAATACTAAGAAAAATTTTAAATGTCAGACACCTGTACTAGTGTCCCTATTATGACTAAAGTGCAATAGGTGGGAATCATTTATCCCTGGTCCTTCCTTTTGGTGAAGTTAGAGAAAGGGGGGAGGAATACAATAGAAAAACATGGTGTTAAACAGTTGAGCCTGAATTATTCTGTTTTTCTTTTCAGCCTGCAAATGTGTTTTTCTACTACATCTACAAATCACCCTGAATCCATTTGGCCTCTTTCTAAACCCAGCCATTCACCTCAACTATAGTATCCTGAGCTCTCACAGCTTTAAAGTTTAACAAGAGGAAGAGATATAAGGGAAAGGAAAAGTGTATGTATTCAATTGAGGGTATGCTGTGGCCCAGAAACTATGTCAGGTGTGATCTGTTCATGTAATTTTCAGGAATATATATTTTATTGATGTTCAGATAAGTTAAATAACGTGTCCAATTTCACATTTGTTAATAGGTAGCAAAGTCAGAATTGCAACCAGGCTGTCTTATCCAAAGCCCGTGACTTTTCCGGTACAATACTAAAAGGTACATGTACATTACTATATGTTACCACCCAGTTTTTATCGGTGTTGTCATGAAAATCATTAAACTTACCTTAACGTAAGATCAATATTTTATTTTAAAAGCTTGAAAAACAGTTATTTCAACAGTATTTCTAATTTCTTCATTTCTAATGCAAACTACTTCAAATGAGTGGCTTTATCGCTGCAGTGATCCTATTTCCAATGCAGTGTACTGAAGAGGAAAGGTTACAATGGTGATCATGGAGAGATCAGTGCACATGTCAGTATTGGGACAGAAGATCAATTGTAAGCATTGTGAGTTCTCCTTGCCCAGCACCCCAGGGACTCAACTGCAATCCCATTCTGCTTTCAATGCCTCCTTTCTCTCTGCTCCTGAATAGCCCTGTTTGAAAGTAGCTGTCCGAAGTTCACGCAGGACTGGCTCTAGCTCAGAGAGTTCAAACATTTCGTTGAGCTAAGAACCTGGAAGGGCAGATTATTGTTATTTTTTTTCTCTCTGTCATGGAAACCACTTGTGACTTCTAAATGAGGATGGCAAGATTTCAGATATAGTATTTCCTGCTTCCAGTCAAGTCGGTTAATACTGTAATTTACCATGTTAATGGTACCATTTGTCCCTTCTGCTCTCACCCCACAAGCAGACACAGCAGTTTAAAAGGGGTTGCATAAACTCTGCTTCAACTAAGGGGGAGAAGGGTTGATATTATAAATAATGCACTTTGCAGAATAAATAATGCACTTTGCAGAATATAAATCAGCATCCTCAGATATCGACTCTGAAGACATTTTGGCAACCTCGATGGCATTACCATGAATATGTGACTGTAAAGAGCATGGCTAAAGTACTTAATGCTATATTTCATATCACATGTTATATAACCTCAAGTGAATTTTTACATTACTAAAATAATAGATCAGAATATAATCTGGTCGTTGATTATTAGGAGTACCTGCACCAATAGAATTGCTAGCAAACTGTATATGTTTTTAGTCTAAACAATTTCAGCAAGGAAAGTTTTCAACCTTGAACTGCCCAAAGCTAAGATTACTCTAATCATCAGCTATCCTCTGTAGTTTTCTTCTCTTTTAAAATCTGCCTTTATTTGCCAGTCTAATCAGAAATCACAAATTGCAATTTCAAGAAGACACAAAGAGACAATGTAAACTTTGATCCCCAGTGTTTCTTCTTGTAGAACTCCAAAAAGCAGTTTCAAGTCTTACAAGTTCTCTTTGCTGGCAATGATTAGAAGCCCAGTGGCTGCCACAGTAATTGCTCCATAATCATATCTGTAAGACCCGACCTGGTTTATGCACACAATCTATATTCTAATAGCAGTCAACAGGTCACAAGTTAATAAAAATACCATTAGCGTCCCCCTGTGACTAAGGAAGAGAGATATTCATCTTCCTAGGCCACAGCGGGCCAATATAATTTCCTTGGCTGTTAGTGTAATTAACTGTGCTGGCCTGCGGGTTTCCCTGGAGGACAGTGTGGGCACAGGATGACCTTGAAGGCAGCTCTGCATGGTACTCTGCCAGAGGGGACAGTTTCTCAAGGGTCCAGGTTAGCTCTGAGTTGGCTTCCTCGGAGGATAATATGCTTATGTATCTGTGCTGGACACCACAAGCATTTACAAAGAGTTTCTGTTTTCCCAGGTACAGTTGCATATAAACAGAGCAATCGGCAAATTTGTGAAGTTGATTGCTTTCCTTTGATGCCTCCAGCCTCCTTATTTGCTTCTCTTTTCAAGACCAAGTCTTTCCTGTAGACACAACTTTCCAAAGTTCTCTCTTATCTGCTCATAAGACAAAAGCATTGCTGTCAATTAAACTTTGAGCAATGCACCATCCCCCTAAAGTATAAAGCCTCGCATGGTTTTACATTCTGAAAATGGCTATTTAAAAAAAATGAATAGAAAATGTTTTTATTTCTCATTAAAAGATGGAAGCTAGGGATTCGAGATCTGAGGAAAGCCAAAGAGTATTGCCTCTTGTCTCTGAGATTCCTCCTACTGACCCTCAGAGTAAATGTGCTTGATGATGTCTGGAGCTGTGCCTGGGGACAGGAGAAATGGATCAGGAAAGCCAGCAAAGGAGTCCTTTCCCTTCCTCCTGTCAATCATGGCTCTACTGTTTCCATTGTACAACTTCCAGTTTCTCACTAAAATATGGAAAAGATACCAAAATGCAGAGAATATTATAAATGCATCTGTAGCCATCGCTTGGCTTTACATATCTTACTTTTTTGCCATGTTAGCTCCTGATCTTATTCTTTTACAGATACAGATGGCCTTTCTTTTCCTCCAGTTACCTGGGTAACTGACATCCTAAAGCTTTGCTAATGTTAGAGTTCTTTGACTGGTAAGCAACCTGTAGTTTAGTTCTTCATGGTTTTAAAGTTTATATGATATCTATCACCCTAGTTACTAGGTGCATTGTGTCCCCTCCAAATTCAAATGTGGAAGTCCTAATCCATAGTGCCTTAGGATATGACTGTATTCGGAGATAACTTACTGTTCATTTCAGACTAAATATTTGAAGTTGAGCATGTGTGGTTTTGTTTGTTTCTGTTACCTGGGCTGTATAAGAAGAAGAAAAATTGTACTCGAAGTTAAAATCACTGGTTAATTCAAAGCCATTCTCCTTAATGCTCTTTTATGAAGCAGGATTCTTACAAATATTTCTTAAAATAGTTTCATAGTTTTACCAATTCAGCATTAAAGAAATGGCTTTTTTGTTGAATGTCCCTGAATTCTGAAAGTACTTTCTTATCTCCTTAAACATTACTCCTAGGTACCTCCCCCTTGAACACATCCCAGCAATCACAGTCACCAGGAAAAAAACTCTTGATAATATAACAGCTGTTCATTTGTTAAGGAGGAGGCAGATTTGAGAGCTGTTTCCTGGGTGGATCAACTCCAGGACAGAGGTGCTTCAGAGTCAATATTTTGCAGCAGAGCAGTGCACTAAAGCACTTCTGAGGCATCAGGGAGCTGCGAGCCAGCAAAATTCCTACAGTGCACAACCACATCCGCCCCCTTTGAGCCATGCTGTTTAATTCCTAATGTCTGCTATTTGGGTAATGTCAGAACACTGGGGAAATAACTGAAAAGCTGTAATAGGTTTTTAAAAAAGTATACATGTATATGTTGAGCATGGGAAGAATGTTTGGTTTTATGTAAAATGTGTTGATTTTCAGTAGTTCCTTCACTTGGTTGCTAAAAAGTACTATGAAGACATCTATAAAAATGCATGCAGTAACTCATAAAAATACATAGAGCAGCACATAGGAAATAGTGGAGGGGCCATTGCGTACACTTACTAGCTAATCCTTTAAGACCAAGCACTCACTGTCCCAGGTGTCTGGAGTTTTTGGTTGCCTATGGCCCATAGTTGGGTCCATCCCTTTCTAGGAATTGTCATTAATTAAAGTGCATTACCCAAGGTTACACTTCTCTCCAGGGGGCAACCTCCACCTAATAACTGGTCAACATGGTGATGCAAGGGCCTGGTCTTGATTTAGTTGGGACAAAGGAGCCTCCTAGCTCCAGAGCTCTCAATAGTATTGGCTGTGGCTACTGTTGTAACTGCACTACTGATCAAGTTCAACCTCTGCTCATCCTGCATCTTTACCCCTCACAGGTGGTGTTTGCAAGGGCCCTTTCCCAAATCTCTATAAATAATTCTCCGTGTCAGTGTCTTTCTCAGGAAACCTGACATTAGACTGTTGATACCAGAACTGAGCCTAGGAAAGAGTTTAAAACAGGATCTGGGAGCTAAATTATTCCTAATCAGCTGGCAATGATTATGCCCAATGAGTAGAGGGACTGAGCCAGTCACTTGACATTTGCCATTCTCTGCCATGGGTCAGTGCTGGCACAATATGTACATGGTGGATTAGCCATGGTAATAGGAATGGGGGCTGTGTGTGAGTCCAAACACCATGGGCTCCCACTCACCAAATCTGACATAGCTATTGCTACTGCCAAATGGGCCCCCCTCCCCCTATGGCAGGAGGAACAATGATAGCCCCTGGCATTCCATTAGGTCAGATGCACTACCTCAGGTGTTTGAGAGGTTTGTGGGAATACTAATTATAAGGACTATGGAATCAGATAACTGCAGTGCCTTTGAGAAAGACCACAAAAGGCTAACAGTGATTAATCATCAACATAAGGCAAAGTGTGAGTGCCAGAAAGCCTTCTTGGCAACATGTGGACTCTTCTCTGACAGGAGGACAGAAAAAGCTGAGGATCAGACCCAAGACCTAATTATAAGAATAGCAATGTTCCAAAAAAAGTTGAATTTCCAACCCTAGCAAGTTTGCTACCAAGGTCAGGAGTGGAACTCTGCGTCTGAGGATAGAGACATCTGGATGGAGCTCTCAAAGACTGAATTCTTGCCCTAGCTGGTTTGGTTCATTGGATAGAAGCGATCCCCAGTAGGGGATGTGCAGGAGGCAGTCAATCAATGATTCTCTCATCGTTGATGTTTCCATTTCTCTCTCCCCCTCTCCCTTCCTCTCTGAAATCAATAAAATAAAAAAAAGACTGAATTCTCATGACACCTAAGCACTCTAAGCTTCCAGAAGAATCCCACGTGGTTACCTACTAAAATCTAGTGCTTATGCCTTGTTTCTAGTGTTCGTGCCTTGTTTGAAGATCATGCAAAGGTGTGTATATTGCAAGACAAGCCCATTAAGAGTTACCACCATCTTTCCTTCTAGATATCAGGCCAATAACTGGTAGGAGAAGAATACAGACACCTAGAGTTTTAGAGCAAGGCCATGATATCTACAGCAAAGAATTATACATTCTCTGGCAAGCAACTTCTGATCCCTGATAGAAATGGACTGCCTGGTGGTGAATATCAACTAACCATGAGGCCACAGCTGCCAGCCATAAGCTGAGTTCTGTCGTAATAACCAAGTCATAAGGTAGGGTTGGCTCAGCACTAATTCATCATAAGATGGATGTGTGGAATTTAAGATCATGTGAAAATAAGGACAGAGAGTACAAAAAGACCTCATGTTTTCTACCTCTTCCTCAGTTTACACCTATGGGTACATCTGGTATGCCTGTGTTGTGTGGTGGGGCTGAGGGTAGAAGGAGAGTCTCTTATGACCAATTGATGAAGAATTAAAAAGTCTGAGCTTGGGTGATGAAGGGGACACTGCAATATTTTAATGCAAGCTAAAACTCCATTACAGTCCTATCCAGGGGTGAAGAAAAATTCTCTCACTGGACAGAGATTTGGGTGGTAGATTTAATTATAAATTTTGTGTGACAGTAGATCTGGCATGAGATAGACACATAGTGGGCATCAAAGGAAGTAGGGAATGGCTTTGGTGGTTGGTCCAGGGCCTGCACGGAGAATGATGAAAAGATTGAGTCCAAGGACACCTGGAGAAGACTGTGAATGGGCTTCTGGAAGCCACGGAGTGTGAAGAACTCTGAATCAGACGGTGACATTCACCAATGAGCAGCTACCAAGGAAGAGGCACTAATAAAACCAAGTAGAGGGACTGAGCCAGTCACTTGACATCTGCCATTCTCTGCCATGGGTCAGTGCTGGCACAATATGTACATGGTGGAGTAGCCATGGTAATAGGAATGGGGGCTGTGTGTGAGCCCAAACACCATAGGCTCCCACTCACCAAATCTGACATAGCTATTGCTGCTGCCAAATGTCCAAACTGTCAGCCACAGAGACGGATGCTAAGTTGTTAACATGGCACCATCCCTCAAGGAGAGCAACAAGTCACCTGGTAAAAGTTGGCTACAGTGGGCGCCTTCTATCCTTTGACTCAATGAGTTAAGCTCCATATGCCATCTCAGAATCTGAAATGGTACAGTCCTATCTAATTCTGCTTCTCTCATTCCACACAGGTGTTGTTCTGAGAGCGCTCCACTATAAATCTCCTCAAGCAGATTTCTGTCTCATATCGGTTTCCTGGGTGATCTAACCTAAGACAGATGATAAGGACCAGGACTTCCCCACTGATAGAAGTAATTACCTTCAGAAGAGAACATTAATTAATAACTATGGTCATTTTTCCACATCTGCAAATTCAGAAAAATGGTATCACTTCTTATTTGAAATAAGAATTTTCTTTGTGCTCAAGGGTGAGCTGGCAGTAATAACTTGGAGAGAGAAATTATTTTATTCACATTCTTTTGAAATGACGCATTGTCTCTGTCGTGACCTGAAAAGTCACAAAATTAGTTCTTAGTATGGATTCCACATACACATACCATCTATCAGAGTGCTTCAACCAAATGGTACTGCCTCATTTTGTGCATTACAAATGGAAAGTTGGGAGAGATTAGCTGTCTTGCCAAGGGTGCCTGACCAGGTTGGTGCTGAAAGGGAAGTCAGAAAATAGATTTGGCGACACTTAGTGTTTCTTTCCATCAGTATGATACCCTTCTTACTCTTTAAAATCTACTAAAGTCTAAGTAAAACAAATCATTTTAATGGGGACATTCCACCTATTTCTAATGAGCTATTTGCTAAGTATTGTGTCCATTTTTTGGAATATTTTATATCATGCTGATATTTCCCCATGAGAAAAGGAGGATTGTAACTAGGCTAACTTTTCTTGGAGAGAGAAATGAAAACAAATAGCCTTGAAGTCCACCTTAAGTAAAACTAATCTTAAAAAATGGAACAGCTTATCTGCCCTCAATTTTCTATGGAAAACAGAATATTTTTAGAGTCAAGAAGATCTTTAATTTAGATTTCATTAGAAAGCATTTTTGATGCTAATATATTTCAATAGTCACAACCTTCACCATCAGGTTAATATTCTCTAATAAATCCAAATCTCTTGAGATTACATTTTTCTTCATTACAACATTTTTCTATTTTTAGCAGAAATGAAAAATAAACTTGAGATGGTATCAGTATGTTCTTTGAACTACAGTTACAAAATTGATATTCTATGTGACATATTTATAACTAAATTATCTACCAACAACAAGTTGTATCTCTTTACATTCCAAACAGCTAACTAGACTTAAGAAATGAAATATATATAGTTGATAAATAACCCAGGTGGAACTCACTTTCATAGTCTATCACATCTGTCTTTATCATAAATTGAAAACCATAGATAGTATACAAAATGTGCAGAGTATAAAATCATAGCTTGGCACCAAAATTAGTAAAATTGGCCAGATTTTTTTTTAATAAGAACATTACATACATGAGAAAAATCCAGATAACTTTATTTAATGGCAGAAATACTAACACTGCATTTTAAAATAAAGAAAGAAGTCAGTAGTATTTTAAGAGCCATAATCAGTTTGCTTTTCTTAGAATAAGGATGACTTTTTTTATTGATTTCAGAGAGGAAGGGAGAGGGAAAGAGAGTTAGAAACATCAATGATGAGAGATAATCATTGATTGGCTGCCCCCTGCATGCTCCCCACTGGGGATGGAGCCTGCAACTTGGGCATGTGTGCTTGACCAGAATTGAACCCGGGATCTTTAGTCTGCAGGCCAATGCTCTATCCACAGAGCCAAACCAGCCAGGGGAAGGATGACTTTTTAATGGTTGAAGTATTTGACTTATTATAAAAATTATGAATGTGAAGGTATGCTCTCCCATATGAAAACTTAGCCAATGTGGCTGTGCCCAGAAGAAATCAACTCTTAACACTGGTTCTATTTCTCAGCTGGGTGACATGAGAAAACTTACTTAGCTTCTCTGTACCTTTTTATTTTATTAGACCAAAATTTATGGGGGACAGCTGATTGCAGTCCATCTAGTCCTACAATTCTACGGCAATTCTTATTTTCCCAGGCTTGTTACTTTAGGAGATATAAAATATTTGTAATTTTAGAAATATTTATTTGGTACAAATTACATTAATAACTATTTCAATTTACATGGAACTTTACAAGTGTTTTTACATTATTTACCTCAATTAATACCCACAATAACGCTGTGAGGTGGGTAACTGTATCTCCATTTTATAAATGAGAGAACCTATGCTTGAAGAAGGTAACAGAGGATCAAAAGGCAAATAGGACTCAGAACTGGATGTCTCACTCCAAGGCTGCTATCCAAGCTATCCGCCATGTAGAGCTTCTCTGTAGGAGATTTCACTTGGCTCTAAGAAGTAATCATTACTCCAAAATGATTTCAGGATTCTCTTGACTGGGCAGTGGAGGACCAGGACTGACGAGAATACTGAAAACTCAAGACTACTTATATGCATACGTAGTTAATCCCATCTGGATAAATTCCCCTACTTAGACAGGCCTATATTTTTATTATATTTCCATATGTAGTTTAGATTTTAGAAAACTGGGAAAATTATTTAAATCTATGTTTTAAACAGCATGATGTCTATTTTACCTAATACCTATTATCTTAAAGACTAAGATGTCCTTTGTATTTCTTAACCACACCTCCCTCCCTCCAAATTAAAAAAAAAGGGGCCTTTATGGTTCAAAAATATTAGGGAATGCTGAACTTAATTAATGCTAATCTTAATCAATGCTAAAGTTACTCAGGATGTCTTTAGTAGAAGGTATTTCAAAGCCTTTAACATGTTACTATGCTTGTGAACTACTAGTATGTAACAGAAGACAAATATTTAGTATATCTCAAATTTATTGGACCAATACCTTTCTTTAAAGAAAGCATAATATCTTATCAAACTTCTATTCATTAGAATACAGTTTGAAATTATTTATTTCAAATTTTACATGTTATTAATAAGTAAACTGTAAACCAGAGAGGTCTAAAAAATTAAAGTGTTATTTTCATTTCACATATATATTTCTGTAAATTAATATGAACATTAAAAAAATTTGTCACCTGATACATTTATACCTATTTGGCACAGCCAAAGTCAATATGCATCGATCTAAATAATGTATAGTAAAATGTCTTCCCAAATTAGAGGTAGTCACTTACTAGAGCATGTTTCACCATAAATTCAAAATATTTCTATATAATGTTGATTTTCATCAGGGCGATTGAACTTTATAAAATAATTTAATGTTTTATTTTCTTTTACAAATGCTAGAATCTTTCTAAAACAAGACATGTTTTAATAGAAAAGAGAAACAAAATCATAACAATCGAGTGCCATAGTTTGCTCAGCACTTACCATACAATGCTTTTATTTTGTTCTCAAGGTTAAAATGTATACATGATTAGCTCTGTTTACCATAGGAGATGAAAATAAGGCTCAGAATGTCAAGTGAGATATCCTATCACATGATCAACTGGTAGTGGAGTCAAGATTTTAATGCACTTCTGTGTCCAATTTCTTTTTTATGAAATGGGAGCAATATCTAATTATGTCAAATATGATATAAATTAGAATGTTTTATGTAGCATAAAGTTCTCATATAGATACAAATTACTATTACTATTTTCAGTGAACTTCAAACATATCTTAGCACTGTTCTTGATTTTCAAGTCTTCTGATAACATACACTTAAAGACAAATATCCCCATCAGGGAAAAACAGTAAAAAAAATTCATGGATTTTCCTTTTGCTGTTTTTGTTCTAAAGTTTCCATATAACTTTTAAAGTTGCACTGCAGGCCTTGATCATATTTGTTGGTTAAGCATGTGTAAAATTGAACATCTTTAATGAGAAATGCAAGATTTATGGGATTAAAAATTGCTTTGGAAAATTAAAACAAAATTTCATTTAGTAATGGTCACCATTGGCCTATAATCAAGGTAGCAACTTCTAGGCAAATAAATAAATAATTCTCTGGTTTTATTTGACGTGTAAGCAGAGGATAATCTAGCAATTTTTTCATTATTCTTATCTGCTGGGCCTTCTACCGCTCAACTACATAATGGAAAAGCTGAATATAAATAAGCAAAATGTGTTTATATTACAGTATATTTTAAATAACCTAGATCAGTTTGTGCTTACTTTCTAATTGAAACTGTCTATATCTACTTTTTTTTTACATTCTGTGCTTCCATAGTAGACATTATGGATTAATATATAATAACTCTCCATTTATTCAGAAGAGCCAGCTTGTCATAAGGCCTCAGAAAAGCCAGAAATACCCCAACACCCTGCATTAAAGCTCTTAGCTATATATGTGAAACTATTGACTTTTTAAATTTGCCATTATTTTAAGGTCTAGTTCTCTCACTTCTCACCTTCTGATAGACTGGTAGACGCAAAGGTCAGAAGCTGTCTAAGGAAAGTAAAGCACGAGCAGAGGTGATGGTTGGCAGCCTTTTACCACGGTGTCCAAAAAATGTGGTCCATAATGATTGTCCTCATGAAGAAATGACTAAATGATGTTAATGATGCTTGGAATTTTCTGGTTAAGTCATGCATTTCAGAACAATTGCCCTCAACTGTGGTTAAGTTCAGGTCACTGTAAAATTGAGGTGTGTGTGTGATTGTGTGTGTGTGTGTGTGTGTGTGTGTGTGTGTGTGTGTGTGTGATTGTCAATGCCTTGTTAAAGTAGGCAGCATTTGAAAAGGATCTTAGTAAAGGAAACAAAAACCATCAGGAAGATAAAAATAAGGCATATATTTTGAGAAGAAGGGATACCATAATCCAGTTTTTTTTGTGACTTGAAAGAGGGGTGAATGGTGAGTTGCCTATTATAACTGGAATAAGTGAGAGGGTTACCAGAAGCCTGGTTCCATCTTTCTTTTAAGTCTTTAATTATTGTTAAAGCATCCTTCTTCCCTACAAACTAAAGTACTCTACAATGGGGTATCACTAATATATATACATATATATATATATATATATATATATATATATATATATATATATATATACTAGAGGCCTAGTGCATGGATTTGTGCACCAGTGGGGTCCCTTGGCCTGGCTTGCACCCTCTCACAATCTGGGACCGGTAGGGGGATGTTGGACTGCCAGTTTCAACCCGATCCCTGCAGGCCAGGCCAAGGGCCCCACCAGTGTACGTATCCATGCACTGGGCTGGTTTCAGCTCTATCCCCACAGGCCAGGCCAAGGGACCCCATCAGTGCATGAATCTGTGCACCGGGCCTCTAGTATGCATATAAGATCTTTGGTTCATCTCTTCCCACCCTCCCCGCTCCTCCCTTCCCTCTGAGATTCATCAGTCTGTTCCATGTTTCCATGCCTGTGCATTGAGCATCTACCCCCTGGTGGTTAGTGCACATCTGATCTACTGCTCAAACAATTGAATGGTCGGACGGTTGGGCGGTCACTTAGGCTTTCATATATATGTAGATTGTTGTGATTAAAGAGCCTGTGATATGGTTTAGTTAGAAAATAAAGGAAAAGAATATGCCCTAGTATGCAAAAAGATAAAAAGAAGTCATCAATCCATGCAAAAACAATCTATCATAAGCCATGGATTGTGCTACTTATTTTTTTACATCTCATTTCATCTAATTTTCATAAGAGTCATAAATCACCACCATTGTTGTTATTCTTATTTCAGGTAAGAAAACTGAAAATCAGAAAAATTCATTGTCTTACTAACAGACATAGAGCAATTCAGTGCCAAGCTCAAATTTCATACTCAGATATGCCTGGCTCCATATCTGTGTGTTTTTCATCACACCGTATTAGCAGCTTGGGAGAAGGAACTTTGCAAAAGGAAAAGGAGTACACAATAAAAAACATGGCTTCTAAACTTTGCCTACTGCAAAATAATAGTGGTTTGAAATCCTGAATAGATTATTACAAATGAATTAATGAATAAATAAATGTTGGACAAAAATTATGTGCCAGTGATAATAATGACGTGCGCTCTTACTTGAGCATTTATTATAGGGAAAGCAACATATTTTACATACCCTTCTACACAGACTCTGGGGCAGTGGGGGCTTGCCTAAGGTGGGAATGGTTGTGGAGGGAGAGTCAATTGGGGAAAAAGGAGACATATATAAAACTCAAGATGATAAAAAAAACAAAACAAGTAGCACAATTAAAAAAGAAAAAAGAATGACTATTCATAGATAGGGTACTGCAAAAGTAGGTTTACAGTTGTTCATATGGAAAATAATATAATAATTAATAAATAATAATACAAGAATAAACTCTGCTTTGCATACTCACAACTGTAAACCTTGGGGTAAATTTTTGCTCCATGCTGTATTAAAAATGAGGAAACGGTGGCTAACATATTTTAAATAATTTTGCAACCATGACATAATTTTAAGTGGTGTAACTAGATGAACTAGTCTGTGCTTTCCCCCACTTTGGTATGGTGCTTCTCTAATAACCCAAAATGGATTAAGTTTAGTTAAAGAAAATAGGAATTAGTATGAGATTAGAAAGTGAGTACTTAATGATGTTTGTAGGAAACAACAGATTTCTCATCACTATATATAATCAGCTGTTTGTGTAGACATCTATCTTTGGAAATAGAAGCACCATAGTGCTTTGTGATGTCCCTAAAATGATATAATTAGCTGTAAGAAGGCAGTCACTTTAAAAGTCTATACTGTACAAGCATCTGCTATTGTTCTAATTTTTATAATGACTTAGAACTGCCAGCTTTCTACTTTATCCAAACCCAATGAGACATTGGGGCAGTTTGTAACCTAGTCAAAATTATTAGTAATGAAAAAAAATGAACTACCACAAAGTTTTCTTAAGATTTTCAAATGATGTAGTTAAAGAAAAGACTGAAATAACTTCTTAGAGATCTAGTTCTAGCGTTGGGTCTTCCAGGAATTCAGCATATGACTACATATGCATCACTTACATGACCAGGCCCCCCTCATATGTTACAATGTTGGTTCTACCATTACACATTTCAATAGTCTGAAAGAACTGTAGACTGGGATAAAAAGAGTGCTTCTTAATTGTGAAATATTGATCAACTTAGATCCTTTGAGTCTTATTTTTTCATCTATAAAGTTTTGCTATCTGGTTGGTTTACCGAATACAATTGTGTTGAGGATTAAAATGAAATAATGAACTGAAAGTGCACTAAATTCTATAAAATGCTGCAAGTCATAAAACAGCTCACACAAATGTCTTATACATTGTAGACATATTAAATATTTATGGCATGGATAGCAGACAAGGGGCCAGTATTGAATAAGGTTTAAGAGTGTAGCCCTTGAGTCTGACTGCTTGGGTTTAAACACTGACTTCACAGTCAGTCTTTCCTAGGTGATAAATTAACCACTCTGTGTCTCTGTTTTCTCCTGTATAAAATGGAAAGTAGTATCTTCCTTGTGGGCAGTTATTGAGGATTAAATAAGACATTCCATGGAAGGTGCACATGTAAGTATGCTATTAAATAGAAAAAGTTATGAATGTTACTCTTTTCCTGAGGTTCAAATGAAACCAGTAAAAAGAAGGAAGAGATTTAGGAGGCCTCCTTAGATTCTCCTGCCCTCCAAGAGCTTATGAGTGTGTCCATGGAGGATGGTTAATTTGCATTGACACAGATGATTTGAATTCACAGCTTCTGTAGCAGACCTAGTATTTCTGAAATGATTAAACAACTGAACACTACCTAGGAGATTATCCAGGACCATAGCAAGACACTAAACCCTTTCCCATTGCTGTGTTTTTTTCTAAACCCCAAAATGTATACTGAAAGTCAAGGACAATAAGAGAAGCAGAGGGGGTAAAAAAAAAGTAGGGTAGAATATGCCAGTAATTTTATGGATTGTGCTTATGACATAGAGCATAATTGGACAATTAAATGCATGTTCTTTTCTCTGCTGAGAACATCCTTTCCTCCTTCTCCTGTCTATGGACCTCAGAACTTCTTCCAGCATCCATGAGTGCCTATGCCCTACTCTGGCTGTATTTTATCAAATACTAAAACTATCTGTTTGCCTATTGGTGAAGCCTTTCCATAATATAAGTTCCTCAAAGACAAAGACTATACTTATATCTCTGTCCCTGAGAGATTACTTGGCATAGATTAAGAACTCAATAAATTTTTATTAAGTTAGACTAAATTGTTGTTCTACTGATCATACTAATATATCTTAAATTTTAAATCACTTTTGAAAGAAGTTCAAGTCTACTCTATAATTTTCTTGACTAAATTTATATTCACAACATTTTATTTTTAATCATTCCTATTGGCACAAAACAAACATCCATTAACATTCCGAGAAAAAAAAAATGTATCCATTCTACACAATACTCCACAAAAGCTCTTAACTTCCTACCATTTTTTATAAACAAGTGATCCAAGATGTTGATCTAGATTTATAATACAACTTAAAAGGATTAGCTGCTGTTGGTTAACTTTCAGTAAGGTTCTCTGATAGATGTCCATGTCTTGTCTAACTGCCTGCTATTACAATTGTCCTGAAGCTAAGTTCCTTAAGGCATAAAACTGGAGTTTTTTATTAACCAATTATGTTAATTGTTGAGAATGGGCTGTACTTACTAAAAAGGAAAAAGAAGTATACTCTTTTTGTTTGTTTACAGTGAACTATAACACAGCTATTTCTGTTTTTCCACTTTTTTTTTTAACCTCTTTGGTTCAATCAAGGAAGCTTTCTACAATGGCAGGAAAAACCTTTACCTCCTGAACTTTTTTCCAGGGATTTGTGCAGGCTTCCTGAGGAACATATACTGCTTGGCTTCTTTCACAGGATGATTGCCACTTTGATCATTTGTAAACACATAGGTAGTTTAAAATATATTGTTATTGATTTCAGAGATGAAAGGAGAGGGAAAGAGAGATAGAAACATCAATGATGAGACAGAATCACTGATTGGCTGCTTCCTGCACACCCGCCGACTGGGGATCAAGCCTGCAACCCAGGTATATGCTCTTGACTGGAATCAAACCCGGGACCCTGAAGTCGCAGGCTGATGCTCTATCCACTGAGCAAAACCAGCTAGGGCTAAATGCATATATATATATATCCCATATTGATTTGTATTTCATAAAAATCATAACTACCAGTTATATAGCTATACAACAAAATTAAACAGTTTATAATTAATTTATACTGTAAACAGATGGTATTAGGACTGAATTTCGGAAAAAAATATTTTTCTCCAATTTTCTGGCCATTATCTTTTAACATTCTATTATTGACTGAAATGTCATTTGACAAAATGTACATTTTTATGTCCCAATTCTCACATGGCACAACATTAAGATTGTTTTAAAAACTACTATATTTTCCTCATTGGCAATTACATAGGCCACACATAAAGCAATGGTACATATTCAGTAGTTTACATATGCAATACTCTTATACTCTTTTATGTATAATATATAATGTTTACCTGATCATATATATTCTTGGATATAAAGAACAACATTTAAACTTAAGATACAAATCTATCATATACTCAACTGAAATTCGGATTTCAGTTGAGTATATGATAAGAAATAGAAATAAGGAAAAGATCAGAAGTAGCAGGAAACCAAAATTCAACAATGATAGGGAGAAAATTAAGTAAGGTTACAATATGAAGTATAGGATTATCTTCATTCTTGGTTGAGTGAAGATAATGGTATATATGGGTGCATATACCCCTCTTTAACCAAAGCATTATGGTTTCCTCTGGATCTATTTAAATATTCTTACATTCATACTCTGTGCACACTTAAGTTATTGATGGTTACACAAAATAGGACACCCATTCTCTCGCTAAATAATACAATCATGATTTCATTAAATTTGTCATTATTGAAAATTGTACTGTAGAAAATACACCAGCCAATCACTTTCAGAACCATTCAATTTGCTCATGTCCATCTAGAATGAAAGGCTTGCTGCACAGCTGTGTTTAAGACTGTATAATGACTTTAAATCTAGGACATAGACTCTTTTTGCATGTCCAATCAATTTGTTAGAAATCTGATCCTGTGCTAATAGGGCTGTGTGCATTAAAATTCACTCTTTGAAAATTGTATCTGAACTAGATGCTGCATACAGCCTTTGAACTCTATCAACTTGATTTTGCCTTTTCTTCACTTTCCAGAAGAGGTTATTTTTTTCTTTGAGAAGGAGACTATTGTTTTCAGAGGCATAAACTGAAGACTAGAAAATTTCACATATTGTTGCTATGGAACTCTTAAGTTAGTATGTGTTGATGGTAAAGTAGTCAGATTCAAATACATGAAACATATTGCCCCACTTTCTATGGAAGTCCATGCGGCCTTGAAGCAATGTTTTCTTACTAATTTTAGAATTACAGCTACATGCAATAAGCTATGATACCAATCCCACTCTAACACAAAAAGTGCTTGAAATAAGACTATCAGACAAAGCATAAATAAAAAATAAGTTAGGGTGTATACCAGAAATTTTTGGTAACAAAAGAAAAGCAAAATAATGCAGTTCTCTAGTTTATATTCCCAGTTAAAGAAACCTCTTAATTTTTCTCCATTAGCATGCTCATTGAAAACTCAAAGTCTAAACTAATTTGTGACAACTGTCATCCAGTATTATGACTTTCTTGGTTTTGTAATCTCCTGTGATAATTACACATTCTTTTTTTAGATGGCATAGTAATAAACAATATATGACTCCAACATTCTGAACTCTGCATGCAATCATGTCATTCTACCTTGTTTTCATAATACCATTACACAGTATTAAAACTCTGTAAATCAGTGTTTGGCATAAAGCGGTTCAAATCATAACAGTGAATGAGGCATAAAAATGTCATAACATGATTATCATACCTCATGAAACAAGTACTATAATTATCACATCCTGGTTATCCAAGCTATTGAAGAGGCCAAAATATCATATACAGCTATACTAACAATAAGAAATAACCTGTGAGCAGTTCAGTCAAAGCCAGTTTCACCTGACCTTCAAGGAAGGTCCCTGTGCTCAAGGAGTGACCTTTCTTTCCTGTTCTGTGAAAGAGGTATGAAATGTGACTGTCAGTGATGTGACTAACTGTGACTATAAGTTAAGTGACTAAAGATTGAACCACCAGACATCACGCAAAAGTAGCCAGTAAGGAGTCCTAGCTATAAAGTTCCATAAGACAGGAGTTATATTTTAATACCTTATCTCTATGCTCAACATAGCATCAAGCACATGGCTTTGTAAACCATGAAAATATTTTTTAATTGAATTTATTTATTGGATTATGTCATTGATCACTCTGCTCAGGGCAGAAGTTCCTCAGATCAACCAAAGCTGTGGGGTTGGTAGGATCACAGTTTTCTTTACCATTTGAACCCTTTGAATTCTTTGGAAAAGAAGACAGGGCATAAATAAATACCTAAATAAATAAAGTTATGAAATTAGGTGTGCTTCTCATATTATTAGCTAGTTTTTCTCTAGAATTCAAGGTTATCAAAAGATACTCCTTTGTCTGTATAATACAAACAGACAGTAGGTGATGCTCATAGACTAAGAAAATGAGAGACACATTTTGAGGCATGTCTGGACTATAAATTAGGATTGGGAAGTGAACAGAAATTGAGAGAGAGAGAGAGAGAGAGAGAGAGAGAGAGAGAGAGAGAGAGAGAGAGAGAGAGAGGGAGAGAGAGAGAGAGAGTTGTTCTTGAAGAGCTAAATTTTCAGACTCTTCTCTCCTCTGCATCCATAGATTTTCCCCATGATTCTCCCTTCCTTCCTCCAGTTCACACAGTTTCTACATGAGGCTATCTCTAGGAACAATCAAGAGGAAGAGACATCCTTAAGACTCACTCACTGATGCTCCTGTCAGCTCACTGCTATGAAAGTTAACAGGCGCTCCTTAAGACAGAGGGACTCAAGCACACCAGGGCAGGTGGAGAGGGACGGGTGCTCACACTGCTTGCTGCACTAAGCTCACACCTCACCACAGAAGGACTTATTTGTAGCTATGGCTCATGTTACCTAATTTGACATAAATTAACAAAATAATTTGCTAAATTATATATTTTCCCATATGAATTATAATAAAAATTTTAAATACTCTATAATTGAGTTTTTATTACTTTCCTACAGGGCAATAACTATCTTAACAACTGGGTATAATCCCACTCCATTTTTTCCTATTTATTTACTTACTTATTATTTTATTGCTTTCTATCTATAACCTAAAACAGTTTCTGATAGTGATAGATGTAACTCTTTTTCTTAGAAGGAAACAGGTGAATAAATTAAAAGAACTAAAAAATAATCACTTCATAGCTTATCAAATTTAAATGATGGTTCAGGGCTTCATTTTTTATACATATTCCTGTGTTTAAAAATTATAATACTTTTAAAATTCTTTCATTATAACGTCATTCAATCAAGTTTGCTTTGTTTTGCCTCTTTCTAAAATGCTGAATTCTTGAAAGCAGGGCCATTTCCTATTAGTTGTGATTATATTTATCTCTATGTTATTACTAACAGTTTTCAGATACATATTTGATGCCAGGTGACTTAACTTTCATTGTTCTGATCAGCATGTAGAAACTTGACCATCAATTAGAATATTAGCAATACTGATATTGTATTGCTAACTCTGCAGTAAGCTTTAAGATATATTTCAATTTTTCCTAAGAAGCTGTAAATACTTACTCAGAAAATGAGTGATTTATTTTTGATAGAAAACAAAAAAGTTATTTAAAAAGAACATTCAGGAGGAATCCCCTAACAACTCTTTACAACAAATGTTATGACTGAAAATAGATAGAACTCCTTAGTTTTGGGTTATAAATTGAGTCTTTGAATCAATTGGATGCATTTAGCAAATTATGCTTTTAAAATTTGCTGTAATAATTTCATCTAAATCTATCACTTACAATTTAGGTCTATCTGCTTCCCTTGCTTCTGTTCTCACGTGACGTGTTCTTAGACCTTATACTATAAAATGGAGTGGTATATATGTTGAAGTAATTCAAGTTTTGTAAATCAAAAAATATTTTTTGTCAGTCACCAGTTCTCAAGAAACTAGTTTGGTAACCTAGATTGTATCACCAATAAAAATTTTAGTACATTCCAACTGTCTTATCACTTAGATTGGAAGTCTAACAGGCTACAAGTATATTTTAAACAGATAACACTGCCGATAACAAAAAATAAGGTACTTCACAATCGAGAGGAAGAGACTTATGAAAACAGTCACAAATATATATTTACTCATGTATATGTCTCATATACTATTTAAACTAAATTGCGTATCTGTTATTTAAAATCTGTTTAAAATGACATTTCAATTTGAAGCAATTCATATAAAACAAGTTTGCTGCTGAGGGTGGGCTGCAGAAGCTGTGGGTTAGGAAATGAGTGGACTCAAATGCAGATACATAAAAACACAGTTCTCACCGACCTTGAGTTTTCAGCCATATCAATTCACAGTGAAATAAACAGGTGTAACCACACCAGAGAAAACAAGAGTCTTGCTGGCTGGCTATGAGAGAGGCTCCCTTTGTGTATGGAGAAGCTGAAACATTACCATTTCAAGGATCCCTGCCTTCCTTTTTCTTCTAAGAGAACTCTGCCACCTGCACAGTTTCTGTGGAACACTTCAGAAGGTATCTTTCACTTACCTAAAAGACAGAAGGAAAACAAATAAAGCATTTTAGCATCATTTCATGGTGGATTTTTTTTCCAATCTTAATTTAAAAAATGTTAATTCTATAATAGATGTTTCTAAAATGTTGTGTACCCATCAAGTTTTGTAAACCAAATCCTACTTTCCCCTTTTCTTGACATTACCTAATTAGATTATTTTTGAATATTTATAGTTCATTGATCACCATCCCCGATAAAATCATTTAAATGTCTTTCATCAACCAGAGTATCTTGTACTAAAGAAAGTAATGTCTCAATATGATGTAGAGAAAGGTCCGCTGGCACCTTTCATGGCGTACTGAGACATTCCATAGGCCCAATGCTTAACTGAACTTTAACTCCCCTTTCCTCCACATGAGGAAGCTCATCTCCCTGCATTGTTGATGTTCTTAAGCTAGTTCTTAAGCCTTTTAGGCTACAAACCAGAGAAGCCAAACAGTCCCTAGAGTGAAAAAAAAAAATAATAACTCTCTGCTTCAGATGAAAACTGCATTGGTCTCCTTGGGGATTTAGGCTCCCGCATTTCCTATCTGCCACTGGATGTTGCTGATTTATATTGTATCTTAACATCCACATCCACAATGCACATCAGAAGCTCTTGGCTTTCATCCCACCCAATCTGAGTACAAGGAATGAGATCCGTTCAGTGGGCATGTGACAAATGAAGCTGTTATCAACATACAATAGAAGCGACTGGCGCTATCACAGAGGGTTGTGAGGGCCCCGGCATCACAGCCTCTGCATGTAGCTGCTGTTTTGTAGGAGCTGACACACTTTAATAAATGAAAATGATTAGATGGAAACTGCTGAATGAGGTGACTGCTTGGATGACTGCACTTGGAATGGCACCTAAGACAACAAGGGACAGACAGTTTCCCGCATGCGTGGGGCCTGCTTGATTTGGGTGGAAGATATGCGTCTTCTTTCAAGGAGTTTATTTGACTCATTTAATTTTAAATAGGCAAGCTCCTGAAGGGTATCAAATAGTAAGGTTCCTTTGTGACACCCCAGGTTATTAAATAAATTATTATGTCTTAGGGAAGCTCTAAAACACTATGAAAAGATAAAGTGCTTTGCCATACTTTACTACACTTGTCCTCATGTAACCAAAAGCCAATATAAAATAAAGTGTGCAGGTCTGTAACTATGTATTAGTATTAAAACAGGATTACATTGTATTATAAATTTCTACACCCATACCTGTGAGGAAGAAAAATGAGATGATGAAGGCTATGCAGATACTCATGTCTTTGCATACTGGCTTTTCTTAGTAAAAAATCATACTTTCTTAGTAAAGCAATCTGTGATTAATACCCTGTGATGCCCAAATCTAATTCACCATAATTGTATTTCTTGGCCAAAATACTAATCCTTTAATGCAAAGTGAACTAGAGGCTAGTATATTTTAATTTAGTCTGTAAAGGGGCCATAATGAAGCTAGGAAAATAATAATAATAGAAGGTGATAATGACTTTCACATTTGCTGTTTCAAGTTCTCCTGGGTCAGTAGTAGCAGGCAGATGCTACTGGAGGTGTTTTGATAGCATGATAACGAGAAGCAATCTGATATTCTGGAGGCAGTACGTATTGCGGAGTGTTTAAATGCGTACACTCTGGAGTGAGAATTCCTGAGTTTGAAAAGTTACTTAAACTACCTGAACCTCAATGTCTTCATCTCCAATATGGTAATGACCATGCAATAATACATCACAACATCATGTGTCTGCCCACTGGAGCCGGGTACATGTTAGCTATTACTCTTTTTTGACTCTTGTGTAATCTCAGCTGCATTGCCTTTGCTTTGCTGTGGGAAAGGTGAGGTGGGCTTCAAGCAGAAAAGGAAGAGGGGACTACCCATACAAAAGTTTTACCTTATGGCTAGGCACAGAATAGGCTGATTGCCCATCTTTTTGGCAATGGCTTAGGGGATTTTCTGAGGAAGGGAAGTGAGACTGAGAGATGAGAATAACGATGCTGCTTTCCAATTGTGTGGCCTTTACTGCTTCACAAATGTTTCACGGTTTGCTCTCAATGGGTTCCTATATTCAGCTGGGGAAAGGGGTGCACTGAGGAAAGTATGGGTAGAAGCTCAGGTACAGTCTCTTAGCTCACAGGGCAGGGATAGTATTCTGAGTCTCAATGATGCTGGGAAGGATTATTAGTAAAACTTTGAACACAGTACCTTGGCTAGAAAGTAAACTTAAAAAGAATTATTTTTTCTCATTGTCATTGTCATGAAATGATAAAGTTTTAATAGTGTTGTGGTGCCTAGATTATTTTCACTGAAAATAAAAAGAAATGGTAGGAGAAAGTGTGAGCACACTGCAGGCCAGCCTTGTTTCCAGAACTTGGGGCAAGAATGCACATGGACATATTTTATCATTATAAATTAAGATAATAAACTGATTATAAGACATGTTCAATCCACCCACCTAGACAATCTAGCTTCATAATGACCTTGCAAGGCCAGGTTAACATTTTAAATTCTAAGGCATATTGGAGTTCTATACCCAAACATAGTGTCACAAGGAGAATTGGCTCCAACCCCAAACCTGAGCCACGGGCTTTCTCCTGTTCCTTCCCACCTCTGGCTCAGTCAGCACTGTGAGGAAACATATTCATGTGGACAACTTCAAGCTATACCCCAAGCAGACAGCTTCAATGTTGGCCACCTCTTTAGTCCAGACATGTGCACACTAAGTGGTATAGTTTGCCCTTAAAAGAACAGACCCAGGGAAGGATTCCTTCCAGACCCTGGAAGCAGGCTCAGGGCCACTTGTGTAGAGGAATTTGGAGTTCTCTGAACCTGGATTACAGACTAGAAGGGGTGGTAGAGGCCCTGTGTGGGCATAGCTCTTAGACTGCTAAAGACCCCTCACCTCCTGAGGAGGAGTGCAGCTGGTGGGGTGATGCTCTAAAACATGAGTCTCCTGGAGGGATCCTTTGTACCCAGGGCTAAAAGTCAGACTGTCCCATGGAGTCTTGAATAACACCCACAAGGGGGAAGAACATAAGATTTCCTAAAATAACTGAGGTCATTATTACCTTCCAAGTTTCTAGTGAACATCAGCACTAAAAAACTCACCCACACACTCTAATTGCATCCCTACTGCCTCTCTCATAGTTGTCATTGTTTGGTGTTGTGCCCCCTTCTGATATTATAATTCTCACTCAGATTTCATTAGGTATAGACCACGTGGAGAGCATAATGAAGCAGCTGCTGAACAGCTGCAGCTAAACAAAAACAAGACAATTTAACCCAAAAAGTCTTCTCCAAAGAACCCTGGGAATAAGAAGAAGAATGTGCCAAAATTGAAATCTGGCCAGGCATTGAAACTATCCCTGCCATTTTCTCCGATGTGTCATGGGATCCTCAATTGTTGCCCATGGTCAAGCTTTGGGTGTTAGGTCTCCTTTAAAGGATGTGACTATAAGAACCCAAACTACAGTGTAAGAGGCAAACAGTTCAGTGCTGATCCATGACTACTATCCCTGCAAGGATGATTTTCACAGTAGAGCTCCCATTGGAAATTCCACATACTTCAAAATCATAAATAAATAATATTATGTAAGTACTAAATGGACCTAGTGGTCTAAGATAGGTTAATCAAAGCTTCAGATATTCTGAAATCAGATTTGTTTGATTTTTCTACAGGTTCCCTTTTTTACTTCATGATAATGAAACAAAAACTTTTCTAAAAATAAACAAAAATGAACCACTATTACCTTGGCTAAGTGCCATTCACATTTCCTGAAAAAGTCACCTTGTCATTTAATGTAATCGAAACAACAACTGGAAAGTTCTAAACTCTTGTTAAGTAACCGTTCACTATTACTATTTATCCAAAGAGTTATTTGTTTAAGTAGATATAATTCTTAGCCTTGGATAAAAAACAGCAACAATGAAATTTTATCTGTTGAGGTAAAATTGCATTATTTTAATCAAAGGAAGTTTATAAAAACACTATCAAAAGAAAGAAGTTGCTTGGCCTATGTTACCTACATGGACATTATTAGCTTAAGTGATAATTACAGCGATAGCAACTCTACTCTCTATCAGCATCCACATTGGTAGATTAGAAATGTGTATAAATGAAACTTGAGGAAGGAGGAAAGAAGGAAGGCAGGAAAGAAGGAAGATTAGCATACTTAAATGCTACAGGAGACTACACAATAAGAATAGTCTTATACTTAAATGACACCTTATAATTTAAATTATTTTTTCATGCATCCCATTTGATCCACAAGACAACCATGTGCAATACTGTGTCTAGGAAACATACTCATCCATCACCTGCCTTTTAGTTTTCTGTTCCATCTCTAAACCACAAATGGAGAATCACTTCCTTTGATAAAGGAGGGAGTAGACAGAATTAGGACTTGACCCTTGTTTTCCCACTAGCTTCATTTTATCTAATAGCAACCTATGGAATTTACATGTAGAAGTAAGTATTTTATATGCACTAAATTACATTTATTCACCTGGAAAACCTTTTTACTCACGAAGTTAAAAGATGATACTGAGCAAGAAGCATTTGTTTGGTCAGTTATGAAAACTGACTCTTCTATTTATTTCACCTTCTGAGTTACCTTCATTTTCATCTTTTTCTGCAAGTTTCTCTACTTGACTTATGGTATTATTCCTTTGTTCTATCTTTGTCATTTTTTAATTTTTTTATTTATTTACTAGAGGCCTGGTGCACAGATTCGTGCACTGATAGGGTCCCTTGGACTGGCCGGTGGGGATCAGTGGGTCTCCGCGCTGCCACAGCCCAGCCTTACCCGCCAGCTCATTGGGCTTCAGCCCACTGCCCGCATCAATCCCACACAGCACAAAGTAGTGGGCAAAGTGGCAGGTGGGCAGGAAGGAGCCCACGCCCGGGCTGGGCACCGCACCGCTCCAGCTCATCCCAGCCCTGCTGCACTGCTGCTGCTCGGGCATGCAGGGGGAGTGTCTGCGGGAGAGGCTTGCGCCACTGCAGTTGCGCTTGCCAGCTGTCAGCCTGGCATCTGGCGCCTGTCTGTCAGCTGAGTGGGGCTCCCGCTGTGGGAATGAACTAATGGCCAGGGCCAGCTCCTGTGTTGAGCGTCTGCCCCCTGGTGGTCAGTGTGTCATAGCTACCAGCCGGTTGTCCAGTCATCTGGCTGTCTAGTCATCTGGTCACTTAAGCATATATATATATAATTTTCATTAAGTCCCCCAAAGATTCAGATGGCCAATTCCTTATCTTTTACTGCTGTATTATATAGAGTAGTATACTAGAGGCCTGTTGCATGGAAATTTGTGCAAGAATAGGCCTTCTTTCTCCCAGCTGCCAGCACTGGCTTCCCTCCGGCACCTGGGACCCAGGCTGCTTCCCTCTGGCCGCTGGCAGGCACCCGGGACCCAGGCTTCGCTCTGGCCCTGGCTTTGTCCAGAACGACGCCCGGAAGGACATCTGGTCTAATTAGCATATTATTCTTTTATTACTATAGATTTTAGTCCTGGTTCTCTGGCACAAACTAAAATGTGCACAAAAGTTAGTGTCAGGATTGAAACAACACATGTTTTGTAAAACTTTTGTCATGTTTCTGCTTGTATATCATACCTACTAACAAGATTTATATCCAGATTTAATTTTGAATGGTTTTATAAATTTCATTATCCTCTCCTCACCAAACTCACACCATGTTTGCTTTCTTTGACACCTCCCCTGGCAATTGAACTTGTTTTTGTTCTTTTCCTATCATCATTGACAACCCTCCTCCTCCACAGATGCGGCTAAAGGAAATTAGGGAACTTTACGAAGGTTATATACTTGTCGACCGCTCTGCAATTCTGCCCCTAGGAAACATCCATACTCCTTGCCATCTGCCTTCTACATTTTTTCTTCATTCTGTCTATAAACCACAAATGGAGAAAAGGTGGTGAAGCATACAAAGCTAAAGGAATAGGGACTTAGGAATATTTTATTCAATATTATAGCAATTGGTATGTGTGTATTAGAGGGAAAGCAATTCATATGCTTGTCCCTGGTGTTCTCCACCAGCGAGTCTGATTTTGCACGTGCCACAGATCAAGCCTTATAAGCAAGGTCTTGTCTCACATGTTCATGTATCTATTTTCTAAGAACTGTCCCAAGTTTAATTTTGCTGAAATGCTATTCTGATCACACCCAGATTTTACAAGCAACTAACCTGTCTTCGTTCACTGCCACCCCAGAGGCAAAGGTGCTGTGTGAGTTGCAGCTACATCATCCTCATAACTACTATGCTTCATCATTCATTTCCCCTGCTCCCTCTCGCATTCCTCCCCCTTCTCTTTTCAGCTGGGATGGAGGAGTAAATTACATTATATTCCTCTGCTCCATAAACTATGTCAATTTCTGTGGAAACAATATTAAATATGGTAATTTTGCCTCTCTTTTTCTTAAGCCATTACATTCTCTAACCTCAGTCACACTGAACTTTGAAAGAAAACAACTGCACAGGCTTCTGGGTAATGCCATTATGCTAATTTGTTGGTGCTAATCTGTAGAAATAATAATAATTAAAAAAAAAGTAGCTATTAGTGTGGGGAATCTCTGAAAAGAAGGCATGGCACACTTTCCCGTCAGGCCTCCCCTGGGCCTGCAGTCCACTCCCGCTGAGCTCTTTCTTTGTTGATTAGGGATCTTGATCTTTTTACTCAAGTCGACCCTGCATCTCTCTCACCTTAACATGTAATTGGCAGGGTTAGACTTGATCTGAACTCAGCCCACAACACACAAAGAAGACAACTTAGTCTGAAATTGGGTCCTTCTCTGGGAGGGGTGCTCACCAAATGCCCCAAGAGAATTGTTGGAACCATACTTCGTAAAAGGGGCAAAGAGGGAGCAGTTCTCCCCCCACAGTAGGAACCTGTAAAGTAGTAGAAGTGTAATACAACAATGACAACATAAACCTGAGCCATGCTGTCACCATTTTGTTTCTCTTCCCCCCATCCCCCCACTGCACTCCCGCTGCCGAGCTTTCCTGTGTGCACTTTCTTTACCAAGTCAGAGATCTTTCACTTGCCCCAGGTGGCACCCATGCCCTCATCCTCTAGGACAGCGGTTCTCAACCTGTGGGTCGCCAACCTGTGGGTCGCGACCCCTTTGGGGTTTGAACGACCCTTTCACAGGGGTCGCCTAAGACCATTGGAAAACACATATATAATTACATATTTTTTTGTGATTAATCACTATGCTTTAATTATATTCAATTTGTAACAATGAAAATACATCCTGCATATCAGATATTTACTTTACAATTCATAACAGTAGCAAAATTGCAGTTATGAAGTAGCAACGAAAATAATTTTATGGTTGGGGGTCACCACAACATGAGGAACGGTATTAAAGGGTCGCGGCATTAGGAAGGTTGAGAACCACTGCTCTAGGAGCTACCAGGAACCACAGAATCACTGAGCAGAAAGAGAGCACAGAAAGCAGGAAGTCTTACTCTAGGTCCACAGGGGTGGGGAACCTTTTTATCTGACTAGGGCCATTTGGATATTTATAACATCATTCGTGAGCCATACAAAATTACCAACTTAACAATTAGCCTGCTATATTTGCTCAAACATTTAATGAACTCACCCCTAATGCCTTGGCAGGGCCAGACCCAATAATTTCTTGGGCCTTATACCTTTGCAGGCTGGATGTTCACCACCCTGCGAGGTCTGCTCTCACTCCCTGCATGTTCCAAAAAGAAGGAAGGGGGAGCTGGCCATGTGGAGCAGCTCCTAGTCTCTGGTGGTGGAGCCGACCTAATGTTGCTCATGTGAGGAAGGGCTGCAGGGAAACACTGACACCCAAATATTCTTTGAGACCCTTAACCGTGTTTTCACTTACTGCACTGTGTAAATGAGTCGGGAAGAAAGTGTTTTACATAATTTCAAATCTGTGCTAATGTTCACACAGAATCATTTTTATTTTAGAAATGGCAATCTCATATATTCTAATTGGAATTAGGTAAAAATAAATAACCCTAATCTGTCTTAGATTCAGACATACAGCTCAGCTTGAAATGTGTCCAATAATTAGAGAAAAAAATAAAAAAGGGAAACTGTGCACAGTTGATATTTTACTTTGACACAGCCTCTCAATTTTTCTAGAGATATAAATGTGTTTAATCCATCTACATCTTCCCACATATATTCTGGCAAAATCGCTGCATTATGACAGCAGACATGCATTAATTATCTAAATGTTGCTTAACGCTATAGCACTAAAGTACTTCAAGCAACGAGGGGCAGAGGAGGTTTTGCATATTGTTAATTCATGTGTGATGCTAGTAGATTGAGAATAGTGGGAGACAGATGTAGTGGAGGGTGAAGTGCTGAATCTCATAACACCTGTGTCTATGATTTTATAATACTGCTCACTGTGGGAACTTTATTCCATGGTGGGCATTTGTTTTGTTTTGTTTCATTTTATTCATTTGTTTAACATTTCTGAATCTAAAAAACGAGCCAGTTTGCTTTGGGTAACTATCATTCAGCAGAAAATAGAGTTATCGTAAGGGTAGGAAAGAGGATTATGAGTGTGGTCGGAGTAGAAACTAATAGAAAGCTGGATTTATGGGGAGCTTTGTTGAAAAGAAAGCTAGCATAAAACCAGAGAATGGTACAGTTGCCAGCTGTTAAATACAGTTCAGCACAGTGAGGGTAAAACCCACCTCTGGGGCAGCTCAAGAATAATCCAGGCGTCTGGAACACTCCCAGGCTGAATGGCACTACCCATCTCTTCTGTTCCCAGAACCGCTGTCCCAGGAAATGTCCTTTTCCTCTCTCTGAAGATGGATTGCTGTGTCATCCATTCTTGTGTCCAGTCCACCCCTCTCTCCTCCAATCTATTTTTTTAAAATATGTTTTTATTGATTTTTAGAGAGAGAGGAAGGGAGAGGGATAGAGAGGTAGAACTTCCCATTGGCTGCCTCCTGTACACCGTCTACTGGGGATCCAGCCTGCAACCTGAGCATGTGCCCTGAGCAGGATTCAAACTGGTGACCTCTGGGTTCATGGGTGGATGCTCAACCACTCAGCCATACCAGCCGGGCTCTGATCCAGTCTTGAGAGGATGTATACTTGGTCCTATGACATCAACCTAATACTGCTAGCTCCCCACTTAGAAGTGCTTGTGTAGGGCCCAATGATTTCACAATAATTGGAAACCCTTTCATGTGCCATTCAAGGAAGGCCTTTCACAGTCAGGCTATCACCCTCCTGCCAGCCTCCTAAACTCCCCCTCCATGCAGTCCTCACTGGAGCCCTGGAAGGCCGCTGCAGGCTTCCATTAACTTTCTCACCTTTATTTTTCTCTTCACAAAGGTTTTCTTCCCATAATACTCTCTGATCTCTTTTTTGAGCCTGTTAAAACCTTGTCCATTTTGATAGTTTCTGTTCAAATGTTCCTCAGCCTATGAGGTTTTCCCTGATGCCTCTCTCTGGACCCAATCCCCATCACGGGCACAGGATTCACTCCCCTCCTGATACTCCCAGAGCACCCTGTTTACATTTCCCCCAATGTCCCACTCTGCCTTGTTATCCCCTTAATGTACAGGAGCCCTCTACCTCCATTAGATGGTGAAGTTCTGAAGGGAAATAAAGGCAAATAAATAATTTTGGATTTTCAGATTCCCAGAATAGTACCTCGCACCTACCAGGTGCTGAATTAATATTTGTAGACTCAAAGACTTCATTTAATTCCATTCAGAGAAACAACCAGTGACTCCATCCTACCTGCTCTGCAGTGCTCCATGAATAACAGCATGGATCGCTTTAACCAATATATTATGCGACATCTCTTTGGAGCTTTAGCATTCCCCTGGTGTAATCATAGAATACAAGAGAGAAAGAAACACACTGAAATGTCAGTGCCCTGAAGGCAGAGCTTTGACGCAGGGAAGCCACTTGGGGACGTCCTCTGTTGTATTTCAATAGGAACAGTAACAGTGGGCGTTGGTAAGGAAGAGAAAGCTAAAACACCTCTAATTTTCCCATTCCTAAAGCCTCCCTTGTTTGGCAGAAGCTCTCAATACGTGGGAAGGCCTTTGGGACACTTTTCTCTGCTGCTGCCAGGTAGCTGCTTTCACTGTGCTTGGCGTTGCCTCCCCGTCCACCTGCCCAGCTACAGAAGGAGGAACTGGCATTACATGCAAAAATGGCAGAGGTGAGACGTGAGGTCCAGGTGCTTTAATAACTGAGCACATTCATCCCAGTCCCTTTGGGGAAAATAAAACCAATAAAGATATTGACAAAGGGAACTGATGTTATCTTTGAAAGACATTCATAAAGGATCTCTGAAAACAATCCCACAGTAATATTTGCCTTTTTGTTCTCTGCCTTGAATACAGTCTTTAGACCCAGGCTCCTACCCTTTCACCCACAGTTCGCATTGGGATGCAATAACAACAGCGGATTGAAAGAGTAAATAAGAGAGGCAGAGAGGAGATACAATCTTGGCTTTTCCACATACACAGTTTTTTGAGTCCAGCCTTCTGATGAATTGCTCAGGCACTGAGAATCCACTTTCCAGCAGCTAGGGGGAGCCCGAACACAGTTGACTGGTCTCAGGTAAACAGAATTCATTTCAATTTTCTGTCCTAAAACTTGAGAGTAGCTTAAAAGTATCCCTTTTCATTGGTTCAGAGAAGAGGCTAGGTGTTTCTGATTGGAAGGTGGAAAGTGGGCACAGCAGAAAACCCCAGATACATTCTAGGGAGGTGGGGAGATGTTATAGTTGTCTATATCTATCTGTGGGCTGAGGCGCTGTTGCCTGCAGTTGTACCTAGCCACAGCAAGAGTAATCAAAAAGATCGGATCATGGCTAAAAACACTGGAAAATTTAAGGTGGAGATATTTTTCAATAGTCTGTCTTTCCTGCCTTCCTCACTTGTTTTATCTTTAATGTGATGCCTTTTGTGGTAGCATTTTTTTCTCTCAATTTGGACTTGCAATGGCTCTAATACAAAAAAAAAAATTATGTGTGGTGTGTACATACACTAGATAAGAATGAGTTTGCAACATGTAAAGTAATAACAATATCCCTAAAACAAGCTGGCTAGAGTCAGATTTTAATTTACCAACAAGCAGTTTGCATATTGGCTATTTAGAAGTCTACCCCCCTCCCTTATGAATAAGAAGCAGCCTTGTGGCACTTAATAATTGCCATAGTGCACAATATCCTTGATCCTAACTTGAGGAGCAAAAGAATATAGTGGAGTTATTTCATTAACTACTCAGCCTTCGGCATGCTACTTAACTTGACTGATTGGAGCTCCTTACTTTAAAGTGAGGATAACAAACATAACCGATTCTCTGGGTTATTTTGAGGCTTAAATTATAAAGTAGTTATACAGTAGTTAGCACATTGCTTGGCACACCTAAGTGCCTAACATTCTTACTACCCACAATTTAAATAGCACTTGAGATAAAATAAGTATTCCAAAAAAAAAAAAAATGTTGAAAAAAATAAAAGAATGCATGAATAAATGAGTTAGCAAAGAAAATTCCACATTCAATAATGTCTTAAGGGGAGACATCCAGGATCACCGTTTCTGATATCTTCTACCATCCTGTGTGCTCTGGCTAACATGGGCGGAGCATTTCATTCCTCTCCCTTCCTTACTCTGTGCGCAGAAGGGAGGATGTCTCCAACTCTACTCCCTTTAGGCAGCTTGTGGGTGGAAATGAGAGGATTACATTGGGGGGGTGGGGTCTCCATGGTTCTGTCTCAGGGTAGAATAAATAATACCAATACGAGTTTTGAGTTCCCCAAAATATAGAGGAAAGAGGGAGGCTAAATCAGATTCTGGACAGAGGAATAGCATTCAGGATTCCAGTGGGAAGAAAAACATATTTCTAGGAGAAAGAAAATCATCTGTGTAATAATCAAAAAAGGCAGGGTGAGGGAAATGAGGATTTTATGAGATGGGGCCTGCAGAGATGGGAGCAGCAACATGGTAAGATGTGTAATGTAACAATTGAGGGGTAAGAAAAAAGGGGCAGAGGAAGAAAATCTCTATGTGGTCAGGCATAGGAACTGTTCAATATCACACGCAGGTGAATGGAGAGTCAGAAACTAGAGCCAGGTCATGTTTGTATAGGGGGTCCGGGTGCTTTACATTACTAATTCCCAAAGGGTGAAGAGGAGTCATAGACATATCTTCAGGCAGGGCAGGAGAGTTAAAAACAAACAAACAAACAACAACAACAAAACCCCTGGTCAGGGATAAAGTGGAGGACAGGTTGCACCACAGGGAACTACAGAGCAAAGGAAGGCAGAGTCCCGGTTGGAAGATCAGGCGACTCAGCCACCAAACTTCAGGGAGAGGAAAACCCCCTTCTCTCTGACAGCCTTGGCCAACCCATTCGCTCACTCTTTTGGACCTTGAAGATCAGGCCTAATGATCTGGCCTGGCCCCAGAGCTGGAAGGGGAATCTTCCTTCACACCACTGTTGCCATGAGTACTCAGCAAATGCCTAAGCACAGGTTTCATCTCACTTCGGGGAATCATATTATCCCTCAATCCTGTGAGTTAGGCTTCCCTGGGGTCTTTCCCCTATTTGTCTTCTTCCAGAAATGCAGGTTCTATTGGATTAAAAATCAGATTGCAACTTGAAGCCTATGCCCTGCCTTGTGGTCCCAAGTCAACTTCTCGGACCAGGCACAAAGGCCTGTGGCTGAACCCACCCAGGGAGAGGTCAGGGCATCCCCTAAATAGGGATATTAGCCCAGTGAAGAGTTCCCAGTTAGGAACTGTTTAAATTTCTGAACATCTTAATTGCAGGTCTGATAATTTAATTAATCATGTTGAAAAAGGCTACTCACACTTCTATACTTAAAAGTATAGAAGATGATTGGACATTCTTTGCTTAACGGAAAGAAAAGAATCCCTGAAACTAGTTCATGTGTGTTTATAAGTAAAGTCTGTTTCATTGTGACTCCGTCGCATTTCACACTATCATGAGGTAGTATGTGTACTGGTGACTAAAACTACAGGAAGGACCCACGTGAAGGAGGGAATGGGCACTCACACTCTGTGCATGACATGTGGCTCAATTTGTCATCTTAAAACAGTGACACATGTTAGAAACACGTTTGTTGTTTATTATTTAAAAGAGCTGAATGGCCCAGCCAGTGTGGCTCAGTGGTTGAGCTGCAACCTATGAACCAGGAGGTCATGGTTTGATTCTAGGTCAGGCCCTTCCTTCTCCAGTTACGAACTCGATCCCCAGTAGAGGATGTGCAGGAGGCAGTCAATCAATGATTCTCTCTCATCATTGATGTTTCTATCTCTCTCTCCCTCTCCCTTCCTCTCTGAAATTAATGAAAAGTAAAGGGTGTCCCAAAATTCACACAAGAAGTAATTTTGATTGAAAACACAGGTTGATAATGAAAAATTATAAATTTTTTATTGTCTCATAAAGTATACAGTATAGGGTTATGTATGGGATAGCATATCAGGTAAATGGCCTCCACAGCTTTGCTGGCTCATATGCACTCTTTTGTTGAAATTTTCCATGACCGTTTTGCGTAAATGTGGCTGAATTTCGATGAGGCTCATTTTCATCTTGATGGCTAGGTTAATCGACAAAATTGTTACATTTGGGGTTCATAAAATCCACGAGTGATTGTTGAGAAACAAATGCATCCACAACGTGTCACTGTTTGGTGCGGATTTTGGGCTGGAGGCATCATCGGACCATTCTTCTTCGAAAATGCGGCTGCTCAGGCAATAACAGTTAATGGTGCTTGCTATCAGGACATGATAATCCATTTACCCAATATGCTATTCCATACATAACCCTATACTGTATACTTTATGAATCAATAAAAAATTTACAATTTTAATTATAAACCTGTGTTTTCTATCAAAATTACTTCTTGTGTGAATTTTGGGACACCCTTTATATTTAAAAGATTAAAATAAAAGAACTGAATGAGAATTACTGCAATAGGTGATTTCTCGGAGGGAGGTTACTAGCTCCAGGAGTGCATGCTTAGTATTCTGAAGATTTCTCTAAGATACAAAAATATTCATTTCACCGGATACCTCACTGTGCCTGAGCTTTTCTGTTTATAAAATAAAAACTACTTTTCAAACTCACAAAGATGCTGAGGGAACTAATGAAACACCAAAGAGAAGAAGAAAAGTGTTTACATGGATACATGTGTGTGACTATAAATTGTCTAACATATATAATTTTTACCTATCAGCTGAATAAAACGTGTTTGTACATGGAAGTGGGACACAGTAACCTAGGCAATCAATTGAAATCTCACTGCTGTGTGACCTTGGTCAAGACACTAACCTTTCCTGGACCTCAGGTCCCAGGAGACTCTTATGTGAAAATTCATTTGAAAAAAAAAACTGTAAACAGCAAAGCACGTTATAAATGCATGTTTTGTTGGAAACTAAGTGGATGTAGGAGCATAAATACATACAGTTTAAAGACATTAAGCCACTTGGTGATTAATCTACAGCATACAAATACCTAAATCTAGATACCAAAGATTAGAACATAGAAATATTCCAAGTAAACAGTGTAGGGACTTATGTAGCAAATAAGAACATGGATTATAAATGTTAGAAAAAATGTTAAGTATTTCCTCCTTCCACCCAAAGAACAAGCAAGAGCTTAAATAATTTTAAATTCAGAGCAGGGGATGAGAAAGAGAGAAAAAGTTGAAAGAACAGGCTACCAAAAATGCATATTTTAAGTTAATACATTTTGTAGAGGAAAAACTGGAGCAGACAGCATGGATGATGTTTGATATGGTTAGAGACATTAATATTTGGGTTTAATTTCCTTCTTTTAGTAGAGTTTCCAGACTCTTCCATATAACCCATTACCTTCCTACTACAATCCCTGTCTCCCTCCCTTTTATATTATCCTTCCTTTTGGCTCTAGCACTTTCTAGCATACCAAAGGATAAAAACTTATAACTGGTATACTCACATGAAGAAACCCTATACTTTCTGGAGTAACATATTCATTTTTAAAATTTATTTTAGAGAGAGAGAGAAATATTGATGAGAGAGAAACACTGATTGACTGCCTCCTACACTCCTACTGAGGATTGAGCTTGCAACTGGACATGTGCCCTGACCTGAAATTGAACCAGTGACCTTTTGGTGCATAGGATGATGATCAACCAGCTGAGTCACACTGGTCATAGCTAACACACTCATTTGACTCCTGTGCAGCCTCTCCAACAAGCCTAATAATCCTAACAGACTCTTAGGATTAAGAACTTTACTTAAGGTATCATAGCTGGTGATAGAAAAAGGATTGACCTTCAGACCTGGTTGGCTTCAGTGACTATATGAACTGGAAAGGAGAGTTCTAAGTGCATGGAGCTTGATAAGGCACAGGAAGACATGAAGGGGGCAAGTCAAACGAGTATGTGTATGCAATAAGAACATTTTTCTGCCCCAGCTCGTTTGGCTCAGTGGATAGAGTGTCAGCCTGTGGGCTGAAGGGTCTTGTGTTTGATTCCAGTCAAGGGCACATGCCCCCGTTGCAGGCTTGATCCCTATCAGAGGGCATGCAGGAGGCAGCTGATCAATGGTTCTCTCTCATCATTGATGTTTCTATCTCTCGCTCCCTCTCCCTTCCTCTCTGAAATAAATAAAAATATTTAACAAACAAATAAAAAACAACATTTTTTCCCATGAGTTCTTAACCTGAACATGGAGCATTAAGAAATGTATATATAGCCCTGGCCAGTGTTCTCAGTGGTTAGAACATTGGTCTTCGCACCAGAGGGTCATAGGTTCGATTCCTTGTCAAGGGCACAAACCTGGGCTGCAGGCTCGATCTGCACCTGAGCTGGGAGCATGTGGGAGGCAACCAATCCATGTGTCTCTGTCATATCCATGTTTCTCTCTCTCTCTATCCCCTTCCCCCTTCCTCCACTCTCTCTAAAAATCAATGAAAAAAATATCCTCACTCCTCAGGTGAGGATTAATAAAAATAATTAATTAAAAAGTATATATATATATATATATATATATATATATATATATACTTTATTTATTCTCTCACCTCTCTGAGACTGTAAATAAAATTTTGTTTGCATATGTAGATGTATTTTTTTCTGGAAATAGTTTTCAAACAAGTCTATAACCTAAAAATAGATAAGAACAACGAAGCTATTTGAAGATAATGGTGATAAAATTTCTAATTTCTGTTCTCTGTATAGGTGTTAACATTAGGCTATTGCTCATACATCATTTGATTTCATGATGATCAGTTTTGATAGATACAAATGAAGACTATTATCACTGAGTATAACTTGATGGTTGATGGTACATTTTAAAGTTTGGCTTGTCTCAACATGACATAAAAAGAATTGGGATTACTCAGAAGAAGGGACCAGTTATAGGATTTATTTATAATGGATGGTCCACTTCAAATTAATATATTATCAACTAGATTCACTATAAAGTATTTTGATGCACTTACACAGCAATAAAACACATCTTTATGGGATTGCCTGGGGAAAAAAATGTTTCAAAAGAACAAAAGTTAGTGATTATTTTCGTCAGCTTTGCTTAGTGCAGCCTCATGTATACTATTCACAGGGGACCAGACTCATGCACAGCATTATCTAATTTAGACTCAGCCACACTATACATAGTAACAGTTCAGTGATACTCTCTGGTATAGTGTGCCCAAATAATCCTTTTTTCAATATTTATACCTAGAGACAAAGAAATTCACAGGCTATTCTTGCCTTGTCAATGAAGTGAGGTATGAAAAGCCTCTAGGATTTATCAGATTACAGAATTAGCTGGCCACATTTTATTTTATATTTTGTTTTTCTTACAGTTTTATGTGTTGGCTCTGATTCTTTCCCATTGACTTTGTTCTGAAGGACTCTCTCCCACTCTGTTTTTGTTTGTTTGTTTTATTTTATTGTTGACAGTATTACAGATGTTTCCCATTTTCTCCCTTTTTGCTCCCCCCACCCTACCCCCACCCCACCCCAGGCCTTCCCCATGCTATTGTCTGTGCCCATGGGTTATGCATATATGCGTATATGTTCTTTAGTTAATCTCTTCTTGTCCCTTTCCAGCTCTATCCCCCACTGAGATTTGTCAGTCTGTTCCTTGCATCCATGCCTCTGGACCTGTTTTATTCATTGGTTTATTTTGTTCATTAGATTCCACATGTAAGTGAGGTCCTGTGATATTTGTCTTTCTCTGAATGGCTTATTTTGCTTTAGCTGCCCACATTTTAAAAGGAAACGCTGGAGGTGGAATTCCTCCTGGAGGTGAGTTGGACTTGAACTTGCCAGGCTCTTTACCCTTTTGCTATAGACGATCAGGCCTGCTCAGCCCAAAGGGCAAGAAAAGGGATTAAGAGCTCTACATCCTTGAAGTTTTGTAAATAAAAATTAAACCTTGCATCAAACCACTTTCACATTTGAAATGAAGGTTCAGGTGGAAATAACAGAAACTAGATTTAGATGTGAAAGAGGCAATGGAAATACCAGCCTTGCTGCATTGATGGCATACTGAGGAAATAAACTGTGAGTAGCTCACAGGGAAAAACAGAAACATCACATTGGTCAATTCATTAATGAATTCACTCAATAATAATGTATATGGCTTCTCTAAGATAGGTCTCCAAGTGAAATGCAATCCTATATTCACATAGAAACATTTACTGTATGTGTATAGCAGCTTTTCCTACAACCCCAAACAAGAAACACTCCCAAATGTCCTTATACATTTGGAATAAACCAACTGCAGTACATCCCTAGGAGATACTCTGTAGTAAAAAATGAACAAAATATTGATACAGGCTACAATATGGATAGATGTCAAAGGCACTGTGTGAATCAAAAGATGCTGGACTCAAAGGTCACATACTGTATGATTCCATGTATGTGACATTCTGGCAAAAGCAAAATATAGGGACAAAGAAACAGACTAGTCATTATCAGGGTAAAGGGTAAAAAAGGGCTTAACTACAAAGGATTAGCACAGTGTGCATGTGGGGGTGGGTGGGTGAAGGCACCAGTCTGCCTTGATCGCAGTGCTGCTTTCCAACTCCACATTTGTCAAAGCACACAGGACTGCATGCCACAAGGAGTGGGTCCACTGCATCCATACTGAAAAATAAATTTGAAGAAAAAAAGGGCAATAAAAGATTCCAAGTTCAAAAGCAATTTTATTTGAGATCTTTTATATCTTGGACTCTGTGAGTTCAGAGATGGAAAAGCGAGAAAAACAAAACAAAATTCAAAAGTCCTCTTCCAGGACCTTAAATTCCACAGCCTGATAAGCTTGTCAAGAAAAACAGAAAGAGCATGAACAGCTATAGAAGAGGTACACACCATCTAAAGTCTGAGAGAAATCTTTTATTACTGGAATAGATTTTCTTTTCCTGATCACTTTTGCCTAAAAGGTATTCTCAAAGCTGTAACTTTTGCTCCTAAAACAAAGCCAGCTCCTCAGAAGGGAAAAGGGGGTGCATCCTGGTCTGCCCTTAGACCTTCCATTCTGAGGTACAGGGCCAGTAGGCATCCAAGCCCTCCCCTCTCTTCTGCCCCATCACCTCAACTGCTGGTATTCAGTGGAATGCAGCCCCCACTTTGCCATCTCTGGCCCCCTTTCCTATAGCTATACTGATCCACAGTGGAAAAAACATTCTCCTCCAAAGAGCTCATGGTGTTGGGGGTGTCTGTGGGTTACCAGGTAAAATGAACACCTTCTGGGGACCATATAAGGGGCAAAACATATTTCTTCATCTTTGATGGATATATAGAGTTGATAGCTTAAAAAAATAGCTAAACTGCACTTCTTGTGGGCTTTTTATTTTTTATTTTTTTTTCCTTTTTCCTTTTCTCCATCCCCCGAGAGCCACCAAGCAGCTCCCTCCCTGCCTTATCTCACTGACTACAGTAATGAGCTCCAGGGGGACCTTGCTACTGCCTTTGAAGTAACACGTTTCTCTGAATACACTTTGAAATTTCTCTTCTACATTGTTTGTTTCTTGTTGGCTCTGAAGGTCTCCTTGTAGGGGGGTCTGGCAGCTGTTGGAGGGAGGGGAAGTCCAGCATGACAGTTCTGGAATGTGTGAATTGAACAACAACAACAAAAACACAAACAAAACAAAATAAGAAAGAAATAGAAAAGGAAAAAGAAACCCTTCCAACCCACTGCCAGAGCAGGGATGTAAGTCCTTGGGCTGGAGTTGCTGAAGCGTCCTGTGGGCCACAGGCAGAGGAAGACAGCCAAGGACAGATACAGCTGGGACTCCTGAAAGCTGTCAGAGAGGAAATGGCCTGTTGGAGACAGGTTCTCTGGGAAGAGCTGAGACAAGCCCAGGGGAGGGGCAGAAAGGGAGAAGGGCTTGGCCCTCTTCTCCTTGGGATTTTAGATGCACAGAGGTCCTGCATCTGAAACAGTTCATTTTCCCTGCAGAGCAAGCAAGAAGGAGGACAGCACATCCATTTTAATCTTTAAACCACCTACATTGAAAAAACGTAAAGCATTTTTTGTGATTCAAGAAAGGGAAATTAGATGTAGTGTTGAGGAGGCACCAAAGAAGGATGTAAAATGCAGAAAGAAACCTGGTCTAGAATCATGATTTAGCCATCCACTGGCACTCGGGATGAAAGAATTAAATTTCAGCCTATAGAGAATTAATCAGTCATTATTTCCAACTGACTGGATTGCAACTTGAAAGTGTGCAACAGTGGAAATACAGAGAAAACTGGATTGCACTAGTCTATAATAAACATGCAGAGGGCAATCCTATGTCCAGAAATCCAGACTGACAAAGTCCACTCAATATTATTGGGCTCCATTTCCATGTAAGTACTTGTCTGAGAAGACCATTATATTTGGAAATGAGGACTAGAGGACAAGGACCCCCAGGGAAACTTGTGTTGCTCCAGCAGAAAAGCAGAAGCAGTGTGAAACTTGCCCAGTTTTAAGGACACAAGGAGCTTTCAGAGTGTTCTCACAGCTGCTTCCCTGGGCTCTTTTTGAACATTTACCTGTAGTGTTGTAATCAACTCAGACTCCTGAATGAATAGGGATTTATAGTCTCATTGACTCCTTTGCCTCACAAACGTATTGAAATTTTAGTCATCTTTGTTTGACTCCCATGACTTTGCTTTCTTCTCCTTTTGACCCAGTCAGTCTTCAAGTCATGTTTATTCCCCTTTTTGTTCCATATTTTATCTTAGTTCTTACCTTTTTCTCTGGTTGTCAATTCAAAAATATAAGTGTTCATTGCTTTTGAACATGGAATATATTACTACCATGTTAGCTTGTTTTCAAATTTATTTTCAATATGTATGCAGTGAATCCATACCTTTTGGTGTACAGTTATGTGTTTTGACAATGAAGTCTTGGATAACACTACTATAATCTAGATAGAGAGAATGGTTCCATTATGCCCTGTGCACACACACATTTGTGCTAATCCTTGGTAGTTAAACCCTCCTTACCCTTTACTCTGACAGTGGCTAATCTGTTCTGCGTTTGCTTTTGCTGGAATGTCACATAAATAGAATCACATAGTATGTGGCCACCTTTGAATCTTTTTCACATAATGCATTTGACATCCATCATGTTGTAGCATATATCAGTACTTTACTTTTAGAGTACTTAAGATAATAAGGCACGTCTAGAACTTTATAAATATTATATACCAAAGCTACAGTAACTTTCCTATTGAAATGCCTTCCTTTACAGATCTGGAAATAGAACAAAGATGCCCATTATCAGTCATTCAGGTTCTAGCCAAAGCAAAAGCATTTGAATAAGAAATAAGAGCTACCAAGATTGAAAGAACTGCAATGAAGCTATAATATTTGCAGATGGTATGATCATTTACATAGAAAAATCATCAGACCTGTCATATAAGATTCTGAAATACTTATGAGTAAGCTCAACATGCACAAACCAATAGCATTACTTTATTTTTTTTTCACAAACCAATATATTCACTTATTTAATATCAGGAATAACCAACTTGAAGATATAATAGAAATTACGTGCCATTCATAGTAACTACAATATATCCAAAAGTATTTAGAAATTGTCTTGATCAAAAGTACACAAAGTCTTTACAAAGAAAAATTTAAAACTCTATTATAGTATAAGAGTAGATTTAAATAAATAGTGATTGCCAACTTGTTCATAGATAACATTAGAAAGATGTGTGTTATCTATAGGTTAATGTGGAAATTAAATGTAACTCCCAATAAAAATACTAGCAGGATCAGCAGAATTATTTTAATGAAATTTAAGAAATTGATTCTAAGATGTATACCCAAAAAATAAAAAATCATGCATGCATCACTAAATCCACTTCAAAAAAGTAGATCATAGAAAACCTTACAAGAATTAATACACATTATAAGCTTATAGCAATATAAGCAGCATAAATTTGCCACAGAAATAAATAAATGAAATGAGTCAGAGTAAAGAGCTTAGAAGCAGACCTGTGCATACATATGCAGATGCTCTATACATGATAAAATAGTAATACAAATCTATAATGGAGTATTTATGTAAAAGATATTTGGGAAAAATACGTTCATTATAAGGAGAACAATAAAATTGAAATGCTATCTTATACTGTATTCAAAAATTAATTCCAAACAGATTTGTAGCCTACATATAAGAAGTAAAAAAAAATAATACTAGTGAAATAAATTAAGGAAATATATTTGTTACCCCAGGGGTAAGCACATAATTTTTAAATAAGACTCAGAAAGCACACACTCTAAAGCAAATAATTAATTAATTATTGACTTTGCACTGGAAATTATTTAAATTCATGGTAGTTTACTATTGATAAAAGTAAAGTGCCAGACATACTTTGGACAGATATTTACAATTCTAAAAGGGGTAATATCAAGAACATGAAAGTTATTCCTGTAATCAATTAGACAAAGGAAAACATAATAAAAAGTGGACAGAAAATTCAAAAATAAAGGTCATAGAAAGAAAAAAAAACAATATTTATAGCAAGAATAGAATTAATCAGAAAAATTCAAATTAAAACTATCATGAGCTATCAAGTTATACTAACCTAATTGGTGGGGGGGGGGAGGATAAAATGGGATGTTTACTGGTGGGAATGTGTAAAATGGTTCAGCCAAGCAAAGAGCAAACTGGCATGATTTACTGTAATCATGCATGTGCTGAATCTAGGAAACTTCAGTCCCACTATTGTATATATACTTCAGCACAGCAGTCTTCAAAACGAGATTCTTCTGGGGGTACAGAAAAACTAGTTAAGGAAGTATGCAAGCGCAAATAATGTTCAGTGATTCGGTTATCTGATCTTCAGTTTCTTGTATTCTAAAACTTATCTACTGGTTTTCTTCCTTCCCACTACCTCTCTGATTATTGCTTTTCTCCCACTTTAAAAAGAAAGGCAATGCCTACTACCTCTTACTCATCCCAGAGTCTTACTATTACTGTCATAACTAGCTAGTTAATATTAATAATAGGAAAAAAGCAAAGGGGAGTCCAGGCATTATAAGCATCGTCATCACCAAGAAGCTACAGGTTCACATTCCCCACAGCGAACCACCAGTCCCTTCCCTGCAAATGACTGGGCGAAGGAATCAAACAAAAGGGAAGATCCGCACAAGAGCAGTGAAGTCTGGGTGAGGTAGGGAAGGTGCTTTCCTGTCAGTCTAGCCTGGGAAAAAGATAATTGGCTAAGGGGCAGAGCCATTATAAGTATATGAAATCCTAAAGGGTTAATTCGTTAAGCTCCTGGTTATAACCCTGAGACAAAGAATTATCTCTCTTATTCTTGCTTTGCTGCTGTTTCCTTCTGCTCGCTTGCTGTGTGACCCTCACTCACCTGTCATGTGATCTCAGCAGCAGCACTGGCAGTGCAGACCCCACATGCAATGGGCTGCAGCTGGGAACACAAGCTAAGCTAGCCAGATGCTGGACTGGACCGTGCTTTAATATAGATCGAAAACTCTGGGAAGTGGCTTTAAGTCTAGCTCTGCTGAAGACAAGGTGGGACTTTTTCCATGGCAGAATGGAGGGGGATTGGACCTTGAAGGGGAACTCCCTTAATGTTACATCATCAATAAAGCTTTCCAAGATACCTCTTCCTCCCCTGCGGGTCTCAAGAAATTCTTGTTCCTGCAGCAACTCAATAGCTCCACTTGCACCAGTATTAGATGGGGACACAGAAGGCACCCCACCGATAACATTACTATGGGACATTGTGCCAGAATTTAAAAACCTGAATCCCTGATTCAAACAAAGGGACCATGTGAAATCTGAAGGCAACGTGTTAAAGCAGAAGCAGGGTGATTTGGTCAATGGTGTGATATGCTGAATTCAAATATATCAAAGAGTATGGAAGAAGAGTGAAGACATAGCTCTTTGTATGACCTAAATTTTTCTTCCTTTGACTATTGTCAAAGAAAGCATATATATTTTTTTATATTTATTTTTATATTTATTGCACAGTAAAGCTAACGAAGTGTTGCTCAAAAGTACAGTGTTTTATCCTGGTAAATAGAGTACTCAAAGACTCTGTGCCTTGTCTATTTGCTTTAGAATTTCAGTATTTAAAATCTATAAAAACCACGCTGAACAATACTACTCTATTGTGAAAGGCTCCCTCTGTACCTTTTCATTATTGTGTTACAAGAAAGGCCTAGGGGATTACTCTTATTTTCCCTTTCTAGTTCTCTGCCTCAGTTGCATATTTTGTATGATTTCAAGAAAAAGAAGGAGAAAAACTTCATCTTCTCATAGATTAACATTATGTGTTTATGTTAAAAAGTTACATTAGAGAGTTTTATGTTTGAACATTGATTTAACTTCTTAGGAGAAACATGTTCATAAACTTCTATGTGAAGTTCATATAATATATTAAAGCATTTAATACTTGAGACATGATTGCAAGGAAGAAAGAAAAAAATTACATTTTAATTTATACACAATATTTTGTTGCAGAGAGTTCTGATGGAATAATCATTAACATTCTTTCAAACTTAAAAATATATTTCATTAGAATAAAATTATGTGAGGGTTGTGAATGGGAAACAAGTTCAAGGAGAACAAGGACGAATGTAAAATTATAGATAGTTATACTATTTGTTTAGGTATTTTTACCCTTTTTTAAAGTTATGGTGAATATCAAAACTCTGTGCTGTGCCCAGATTGTTGTCTCTAAATATTACTTATATTTCAAACAAATAACAACAACAACAACAAAACCTGGTCTTTTGGAAAATAGCTGATTCCACATCTGGAGCAGGACAATTATAGGAAGAGCCTTGCCATGCATGAACGACAGACAATATCAAAGAATACTAGGGTCATATTAAAGGACACAAAAGCCAGCTTAAAGAGACTTCCATAGCCAAAAATGAGAAAATACGATACAAATATGACTGCATTATGTTGAAACATACATAAAAGTCCAGAATTCACAGTATTTTTTTTTTGTTGTTGTTAAAGTCTTCATTCATAACCCTTGAAGGTTGCTAGGGCAATGCCTCATTATTCTGAAAACTGATTAAAATAAAAGATCATGTATTTGTATTGTCTTTCCTATAAGGTTTCTTTCTCAGAGTAACCAAATAGTGGATAAGGAAAAGGCCTTCTTTGTAGAAAAGCACAGATAATAAATGCAAGAAGAATCTTAGAAGTAGAAATGGATAGAATTACACAACTTTGTAGGCTTAATGAAATACTGGTTATAGTAATCACAGACAGCTGCTAAAACTATTTGACTGTATTATAGTGAATTTTAAATGAATGGACCAGGCTGGAAAAACATGGATCTTAATGTTTGTGAGAGTAGGACAACCTGCTGTTATGTGCTGCCCAATGTGATGCAACAGATAAAAGCATCACCCATCAAGTATTCTAGCAGAATAATAAGAATGAGAATGAGGAGGATGAGGAGGATGAGGGAGAGGAGGGTGAGGAAGATGAAGAGGAGGAGGAAGAGGAGGAGGAGGAGAAGGAGGAGGAGGAGAAGAAGGAAGGAAGGGAGGAAGGAAGGAAGGAAGGAAGGAAGGAAGGAAGGGAGGGAGGGAGGGAGGGAGGGAGGGAGGGAGGGAGGGAGGGAGGGAGGAAAAGAGAAAGAGAAAGACACACACACACAATCCTTAACTTCATTAATCCACTAGATTGAACTTTCAGTTTCAAGGAAATGTGGGAGAAAAGAAAAACATGTGAAACAATACCTTGACGATACAATTGTAAAGCTCATTAATCATATCTAGAATATGGGAACTTACATAGGACAAAAAGATGCAGTTTCTTCTACTAATAAATTACAATAAAGTAAATTCAAAATAAATATAAAAAGTAAAAAAATAAAATAAATGTTTAAAAAAGAAATGTCATAGATTTTAAACAAACTCAAAGGAATCAACCACAGACAGTGTCCGGGCCTTTGCTGGATCCTAGTTAAAATAAACCAACAAAACACATATCGTTTTTAAACAAGGAGGGAAAATTAGCAGAACTGAGCATTGGACATTGTCAAGAGACTACTGTAAAGTGCGCTGGTATTGTGCTTTCTGTGTGTCTGATATATATTCTAAAGTATTTATGAATAATATGATATCTGTGATATGCTTTGAAAAAATAGAAAAAATGAAAATGGCACAATTTACAATATATAAATTTATAATAAAACAGATTTTAATGCTAAATTAATAATGTGCAGTTGTTATTGCTAAGAGTTACCATTTTTCAAAGTATGTTTAGTGGTATATGTGCATAACATTTGGAAATTTGTTGTACAGAAATTCTTTTCCAGGTACATGACCCTTCTTCCCACCTGAGTCGATATCTCAAGATAGAGTTTTAAGAAAAAAATCCACTCACTCTCTTAGCCTCTGTTTCATTGGTGGCTAGCCATGTGACCCAATATTTACCTGTAAAATAAAGAGCTGATATTGCTGGGCACTCGGTGAAATATTTCCTTCCATAATGAAATGAGATAAAGTGCTGCCTTGTTGCCCTGACTCCTACACCCTGGCCTGCATGACTTTTGTATAGCACCATGTCAGGACAGGATGCTAGAAACGGCTGCAGCTGTCCTGTGACAAAGGGGAGAGACCTAATCTGAGGATGACAGAAAAACATTGCAAGCTGTGCTCTGCAGAAGCAGAATTAAGGCAGTGTTTGGACATCAATACCTATGAAAGAAAATTGGAGAAGTCAGATTGGGCAGAGGGAGAAACCAAACTCTAGTGCAGGCCCAACAAAGCCTCAGCTAAAATGTGAGGTTAGGGTTAAACCCTAACCTCAACCTCACTCAGTCACTAGAGTCAAATTTTCCTGGGAAGAGGTGGCTTCCACTGGTTGAGGCTGACCCTCAGGGAGCTGAAAGCTAAGGGCTGTTTGCTGAATGCATGCCACCCAGCTGGGCTGCTAGTACTTCCTTGAAAGGGGGCCTTCCCCTGTGTCTACCCAAGAACCTGAGTTCTTTTATTCTTTCTTTTTTTTTAAGAAATGGGATAAAGTACACACTGGTCCTCCTGCTACTTTTATAACTTAAGATATGCATATTAAAGTTTTGGAATCCACCATTTCAAGGGAGCTCTAAAGCCAAAATTGTCCCTAGTCCTATGTGCAGGTTGGAGCTACTTAGGGTAACACAGTATATGTAGTCTTACTAGTGTCCAGTTGAACCTGAGTTCTTGATATTATTGTTGAGCCTCTACCAGGGGTGGGGAACGTCCGGCCCCCTGGCCATATAAGGTCTGAGAAGTCATTTGCTCTGGCGCTGCCAAGGCATTAGGGGTGAGTTAATTAAATGTTTGACCAAATATAGCAGGCTAGTTTTTAAGTTGATAATTTTGTATGGCCTGCGAATGATGTTATAAATATCCAATGGCCCTTGGCAGAAAAAAGGTTCCCCACCCTGTATCCCACTTCTGTTAGACAGTCAAGAGAGGTGAAGTGAGGGTAGGAGTGTTTGGGGTGGTAGAGGATGGCAGAAGTATCCCTGCCTGGAGCTTGTTCTGAAGGATAGGCATGTGCAGATATGAGAATAAAAGATAAAGAGTTTCAAATTCCAAAGGGCCCTCCCTCTATTACTTGCTAAGTGGTTAAGATCTTATCCTACATAGTTAAGATCAATGGGAACCAATGGAAAAATTTTAAGCAGAAGAGTCAGATCAGATTTTCAATTTTGATTATCACTTTGCTTACTGTAGATTTCAATGATACAAGGCTTGGGGCAGGTGGAAGAGGCAAGAGATAGGGTAGCATGTCTTGAATACTGTTAGAGGCACCGGCAATGAGAATTAGTAAATGTAGCTTGAGCCATGTGTTTTTTTCACTCAATAGCTGCCCAAAGGTGCTTATATAATGGGGTAAGATTTGCCAGAGAGAAATGCTAGGAATTGGTGATGAGCCTGGGGCACACAGCATACTTACAAAAAAGAAAGTTCAGCCAGATTTTGGGTCAAGCGATAATCAGGATGGCTTCTGTTTATTTGATATATCTTTTTCCAAAATGCTGGAAAAATTATATATGACATAAATGCATCTATGCATATGGGAAATTTATAGTAAGGGCCTGCTTTGTGGGTTGAGTTGAGCCCATGTTTAAAATCAGCTTTGTTGTTTATAAGGAGCTTACTCTGAGAAAATTTGCTTACTTCTCTCATCCTCAGTACCTACTTCAGGTCTGTTGGAGAATTAAGTGAGAAAAGTGATGTGAGGTGCCTAATCTGTAATAAATCCTAAGCAGATAGAAGCTATTCTTATTACTTGTGTCATCCAGCTATATGAAAATTAAATTTAAAAAAAAATAAACAAATTAGTTATATAAGAAGGATAGATTTATCAACATTTAAAAGCATAGCAAAAAAAAAAAAAAGATTTAAGACTAGTAACACATACACAAATGCCCCATTACTTATAAAGAAAGGGTGACTATAAAATTCATAAATCTGAATAAAGTACGCATGAACCTTCCAGATATGCTCTAAGAAATGATTTGTGTTTATAAGTGCCTCACAGATTTACTATAGTAATATTATTATTCAATTGTGTCCAATTAAATCCTATTATCTACTTATTGTCACACCAGACCCCTTTGTTTTCATGACAAATATATATTCTAGAAAACTTCTTTGCTAAGGACAATTTAAGTTTAAAGTAAACCTATTTATTTTCAAACTTCAGGCTATGTACAAAATTGGTAAGATAGAAAACTGATACACTGGACTTTGACTAGGAGAAATAGGCTTCTGACATAAGTAGTAGAGCCTGTGTTGCCACTGTTTTCCAAAAGGAATGAACTGTGCACTCTTTTTACTGCCTCCCTTAGGTCAGCCTAGAGCAAGAGCTCCAAGAGTGTGCATCCTGGGTTCATATATTGCCCACTCCATTGTATATGTGATTAATATTTTAGACCAAAGTAGAGAAAAAGAGGTCAATCACATTTATACAGGACACAAGGTGGGAGTGGGAGAACCATCAGACAGGATTAAAAAAGTTTGTGACAGGCTAAAAAATGGGTGCAAACTAACAAGATCTGATTAAGTATAGATTCATATAAAATTCGGCCTTAAGGTTTAAGACTCATGGCATTGGGAAAACTTGATTTAATAGATTTTCTTAGGGAAAAGAAGGCTGATTTGCTGACTCTATAACAAAAGGAATAAGAGTACTAAATTATACTATATACTGTATGTCAATACTACTGAAAAACTACTTATTGTCTCCCAGAATACATTAATAGAGTAAGTCACTAAGTCCACCAAAATATTATCTATTATGTGCATGGCATTGTACCAATCTCTGTGAGAAATTCAACACTGTGTAGAAGGTCTAAAGTTTCATTAGATCAAGAGATAAAATGGTCCTGGATGCCCTTCATATAATTATGGAGGTCCTACCATGGGTAAGGGATGGTCATGATTATGGGGTGGCAACAGATAAAAAACACAGACATTACTTAGAGTTTGTCATTTATTACACATTATAGAATGAGGAGATATTTTTTCCTTAAATTTTGAGATTTTAGGTTTATTACAAAATACAGCAGCTCAGGAAAATCCAATTCAGTGGGTGAGTTAATCACATACTCACATATCCATACTCACATACATTCCTGTACAGATAAGTCACAGTTAAATATTCAGTGGGTTTACCTCTGACCAAAGCAAAGAGGGTGGCTGCTTCACCTTTGTGTTAGCATACATAAAAATTCCCAAAGAATTTCCATTTACAGGTCTCAGATCCTCAGCTATTCCGGCCTCTATGATTGCGCCAGATCTTTCTTTCTTTCTTTCTTTCTTTCTTTCTTTCTTTCTTTCTTTCTTTCTTTCTTTCTTTCTTTCTTTCTTTCATCATCAGTTCTCATTTAACAAAGTTGATTTCTGAATTGAGTTTGATTTTGAGGAGATTTAATGAGTTCATTTGGTAATTTACCTGATTAATTGACAAGACAAAGGCTTAGGAAGTGAGATAATTTCCTCTATCCTTCCGTGTAGTTTTTGGTTGTTCTTTTTTTTTTTTTTTGTCTTACCTGAGGTGACAACTCTGAAGTCAGCTGAGTTTTTTTGGCAGCTCTATTTTAATCTTGGTTAGATACACTTCATCGATCCTGTTGTCTTGGAACTTGCTTTCAGGCAACTCAATACACATGCAAATTCAGTGTGCATTCACTCTGTATAACCATCTCTCTTTCGTTTCACTTTTTATCTACATAGATTTATGGTTAGCAAAATGCCATTGTCATGGTTTACTTAAGAAATTGTTCAACCATCCCTACAACTTGCAAAGTGTTTTTTTTTTTTTTTTTTTTTTTTTTTGTTGTTTTTTTTTTTTTAGCAATAGTAAATAATAATGGCCAACATTTACATAGTGGTTATGCTTATTGCAGACCTGGAAGTCTTCAAAGTACTTTACCATACATAGTATAACTTACTTAATCCCTCAAACAAGCCTATAATGTATTCACTATTGCCATACAAAATTATATCCAAATGCTTTTAGGACGGTCTTTGTTCTATTTTGATCCATAGGTCCTTAAATAACAGAGTTTTATTGGAAAAACTAAGAAAGATTTTTTTTTTTCTTTTTACTATGGGCATTGTATAGGTTTCTGGGGGAAGATGTTGTACGATTTGATGGATGTCAACAATTTTCAGTAAGAAGAGAAAAAAAAAAAGGTAAAGAAAATGAGAAAGTAAAATGCACATTCCAGGTACAGATAACTATGAATAAAGCTCCAAAGTACAGAAATGCAAGGTGTGTTAGGAAGATATCCAGGCAGTAGTCTGGAAATCAATCACAAAGGCTTTGAATGCCATGCTGAAAACTTTGGGCTTTAATCTGAACAGAAATAAATCATTTCAGGAATAGAATGCTTTCTCCCTTCACATGGAAAATAAACAATGGAAAACAAATCCACTTTACTGATCATCATCTCAAAGCAAATTATAGCCACCCTTCCTGGAGGAGTCTAGGCCTGATGAGACTTCCTAACTAAATACTAAAATTGAAAGGTCTAAAAACCTTTTGACCTTCACGCTGATTCACCACTGAATGACTCCTGAGCTACTAGTATATGACAGCCCGACACAGTCAACCCAAGCACACCTTATTCACTTACCAATATACTGAATGCCCCAAACCACAGTTATTCTCCATGTTTCTGGTAGCTGGTTATACAAAGTTTATATGAGCTTACGTAAGTGAGGTTTGACTATATGATAAAACTACTATTTGTACAATCAGGCCAGAATTGTACTTCCAAGTAGGTGTTTTATTTTGTGGACAGTAACTTGTACTTTACTGGTGATGCTCTTGTCAAAATCCTGCAGGGAATGACTTTCAAACCCAGGTTCTAAGCTACCCGAGAAAAAATGGTTTTCTTATTTTACCCACGTATTTTGTTACTGAGGTCAAATTGAATGAAAGTTCCAAACGGCTTTTGACTATTTGCAAAAATAAATATGGAGATTCATTATCTGCATAGGAATAACAGCTACCATTACCCAACAATTAATGTGTTCTGGGAACTATGGTGATGAGTGATATAGGAATATGATCTGTTGCATGTCTTAAACCATGAGATTACTTTGATTTAAGTGGGTTAAACATCAATTTAAAAAGTCACACAGTTAGACATAATAGAGGAGAAACAGTCTGCAACGTGGAATCTAGAATATTTAAAACGAATATTTATGTAGCACAATGGTTAAGAGTTGGTGACTTGGGTAAAAGTATTTAGATTTAAAATCTTGGCGCCAACAATTGATGTCTGATCTTGGGCTGGTTATTTGTAACCTCCCATAGTTTTCTTATCTTTAAAATTATAGTAATTATTTTTGTACTATACTATGTATACTTAACACAATATTTGGTGCTGGGCTTGGCTGGTGGGTCTAGGGAGGTTCAGTTGGGAAGCTCCATATGGCCTCTGATCCTTCAGGGGGCCAGACTAGCTTTTCCACATGGCAGTATCCGGGGAGAAATCTACAAGAGTGAAAATAGAAGCTTCAAGGCATCCTCGTGCCCAGGCTCAGAACCCTCACATCATTCCACCACAGCGTTTTAGTCAGAGCATCTCACAAGGTCTGTTCAGATTCAAGGGGTAAAAAAATCCACTTTCTAATGAAAAGAGTAACAGTCACATCATTAAGGAGCATGCATATAGAAAGGAATGAGTATGTGTGTGTGTGTATATATATATATATATATATATCTCCAGAAATGTTAGAAAGCTGAACCTTAAGATTATATATATATATATATATATATTATACTCCAGTAATGTTAGGGAGCTGGGACCTCAGGATAAAGATAATATACTTCTGAAGAACTTTAAGAGAAAAATAATAAGATGATCAAATTCACTTTTTTTATTGTTTAAAGTACTACAAATAGTAGTACATGTCTCCTTTTTTTTTCCAATTGACCTTCCCCCAGCCTCCTTACCCCCAAATTCACTTTTAAATGATTACTCTGTTTAAAGTGTGGAGGATACCTCTAGCCAGGTGGTTCAGTTGGTTGGAGCATCCCCTCCTACACCAAAAGGCTACAGGTTCAATTCTCCATCAGGGAACATACCTAGGTTTTGGGTTTGATCCCTGGTCAGAGGGCCTACAGGAAGCAGCTGATCAATGTTTCTTTCTCATATTGATGTATTTCTCTCTCTCTCCCTCCCTTCCTCTCACTCTAAAGAAAAAAAAAAACAATTAAAATAAACAACACATCTTTTGGTGAGGATTTTAAAAAAAGCAAAGTGTGGAGAATAGATGGAGAAAGAAAAAATTAGGCACAGAAAAATCCATCAGAGGCTCAATTACATTACCCCATTCAGAGGCGATGGTGGCCTGAGATAGACAGTGGCAGGGGCGCAGATGGAAGTGGACAAATGGAGTAGCTCTTACAAGATACAGATCTTGACTTGGCAAATATGACTGACTCTGGGAATAATACGTCTTATTAACTTGCCATCTTTCTCATCACCTGAGTTAATGAATCTGCAGCCAAACTAAATAAAGCCAAGGTACTGCAAGCCATGGGTTTAAAAGGAATAGGAAAGAAGCAAATTAAAGTTTGCTGAAAATGGCAAGATTCAGCTGCTGGTGACACTTATTACTGTCCATGTGTCCAGTGATACTGTGGAGTGGTGGAGAATCTATTAAGAATTATTTGATAGCATCTTTTTACAATGTCATTTCCAATTGGACTTAATTTACATTTGATAAATTATGCAATGTTTTATACAGTAAGTGAAATCTTTTAGTATTCTAAAGTGCAACACTATATTTTTGGCAGCTTAAGAGTTTTAAACATAGAATTTCACATGCCCTGATTCAGTAATAAGCTTTCCAAAAGGTGAGACCTGTGGAAATGAGTTATTCCATCTCCTTGTCAATTTTTTAAAAGCAATTTCCACATTAAGTCCTGTTCCCATACAAACCATAATGGGGACGTCTGATGTGCCTACAGTAAATGCTTAAAGTGAGTTAACATTTAATCAGGCATGTTTGTTTTAATCCTCATAGAGATATTAAAGGTAAACATTTCGATGGCAATTGAAATGGACTCTCTCTATTTGTAAGAAATGTGTACTTTAAACCTGGGAAAGGGGAAGGGGTCCCTTGTAAATACCTCATTAAAGCACACTGGGACTCAGTCGATGGTGCTTTTCCAAATAAGATCAACACAGGCTCTCTGGATTTGTATAAGCCTGATGTGGGCCACTCTCGCATGAACAGTGGAATTTAATTATGTGGCAGCTGACTATTTCCAAGAAACACGGAACTTATTGTTTTGATGCATTGAAGCTATTGTGTTGAATAAATTAGGCCAGTCAAGATTCTTTACATAATTGGTCCTGCAAAACACCAGGAGCTAAGTGGACGCTGGGCCCTGACTGTCTGGAGCAATCTTCTACTGCATGTAGACTGGGAATTGCAGTCTCATTTCCATGAGATTTCAGTGTATTTCCATTGATCTCCAGACATGCAAGAATAGCCTCAATTCACAGTATTTTTTAATTCCCTTAAAATGTACTGTATGCTTTTTTAAAAAATGATACAACATATCTATACTAATAAAAGGGTAACATGCTAATTACATCAGAGACCTTCCAGGAGACCTTCCAGACAAAGTCATGGTGGCGGGGCCGAGGCAGAGGTGGTTAGAGGCGATCAGGCCAGGAGGGGAGGGAGTGGGGGTGATCAGGTGGGTGGGGGGGTAGTGGGGGAGAGCAGGCTGGCGGCGGGGGGGAAGTTGGGGGCCATGAGGCTGGCAAGGGAGGCAGTTGAAGGCAAGGAGGCTGGCATGCAGAGTGGTTAGGAGCAATCAGGCAGGCAGGTAGGTGAGCAGTTAGGAGCCAAAGGTCCCGATTGTGAGAGGGATGTCTGACTGCCGGTTTAGGCCTGATCCCACAGGAATTGGCAGTCGGACATTCCCTGAGGGGTCCCAGATTGGAAAGGGTGCAGGCTGGCTGAGGGACACCCTCAACCCCATACACAAATTTTGTGCACCGGGCCACTAGTAAAATAATAAAGGAGTAAATATTTTAACACTTTGCTCTGAATTGCATAGATGCTTCCTTAGATACTGAGAATGAGGGTTGTGAGGGTTATGAATTACATGTAAAAATTATATTCCATCCCATTGAATTTGATGTGGATTGAGAATAGGAAAGAGGGAAACATGTGACTTTTGAATGTGCCAAAATAAATGCAAGTCAGTAGGAACATCTTTCCCTTTTTAATGGTTGAAAGAGACTTCATAAATGAAGTGAGGAGGGATTTGTAAATGACTGTATTTAAAATAAACCACTAAGTTGTTATGAAAAATAAGAGAGCAGTTTTTAACCCAGGGCAGAAGTTAGTCATGACAAGGGATGCCATGATAAAAGATGGCTAAGGGAACAGAAGAGTAAAATATAAAGATATAGTGATGTGCTAGAGACAAAAAAATTTTTTTTCAAAGGCATCTTTGCAAGGCCTCGTAGACCTTTGCTGAGGCTTGTATTTCAATGGGCCATTGAAGTGTTATGGTTGGATGACTTCCATAAGGCCAACCTGACAGAACCCATGCAGAATAAACCAATGGGAAAGGGGACTCAGACCTGGATTCCTCATTCACCTCAAATATGTTGAGGGATCATTGAACCATAAGGCCTGACTTCCCTCTTGGCATAATAGTCTTTGCATGCTGTTCAAAGACAGAGTTAGTGTTTAAGGAGTAGTATCAACACAGGCAACATGGAAATAATTTAAAAGGTGGTAGGAGAGGAGCAGCTAAGCCAATCTGATGTTAGATCATCTTCTAATCTGTGCTCTTCTCTCCTTTCAAACTTTTCAGCCACTCAGCTTTGAACCAGACTTTTACTACACCTCAAAACACAACTCTTGGTGGGGAGGGGAACTCTTCCCTAAGATTCCTTCATCCCCATTCCTCTGCCATCAGCATGTGGTCTGAATCCCATCATAAAAGAGAAGTCACATTAAATGAGAAAGGGGAAAGAAGACAGAGATGAAGCAGGAATCTCCATGGTACAAAAACAAAAAGGGATATTCCTTTGCCTAATAAATATGTATTGCAAGTGCCTGCCAATTACCTTTTAAAGATTTGCATGTGCATTCCATGCCTTTCGTCTGTTTCATGTCACAGTCTATTCAAGCCTTGAAGAGGGCATGTGTCAGGTAAATGTTGATTTACATGCAAATTATATTTGCCTTTAAGTGAAAAAAAAAAAAAAAACACCTGGAAGTTTATTATTTTCCTCATTAATTCCTACTTTTTTCAAAATTTAAATATTCAATGTCAGCTGAATAGAAAAGAGTTCAGTAGGCTTTTGTTTGGCAAGCTTGTCCCTCTCTGGGCCTTTTATAAATCTGTGTTGATTAAAGTCAACAAGAACAACTCCTCCTTCAACTTGTTTTTCATCATCTCTTTTCTGTTTACAGTTGGACCCTGGAAGAGTCAATGAATTCAAATTTATGTGTTTGGTTTGTACATATCTTAGGAGGGTCCCACTACATGCGTCCAAGAGAATACCTCTCCAAGGCCTGGACTGGGGCAGGACAAGCCAAAGAAAGAAAGAGTGGGAGGGAGGAAGTGTCAAAAGACAAAGCTGATGGTTTGAAAACCCCACGATTAAAAACTAGTTTCTTCCCAGTTTTTCTTCCACTGGGAAATCTTAAAGTGTCTCCTCTAGTATGAGGAATCTTATAACCTAGACCAGAGTTAGGAACATTAGCCAAGAAATTATTGAACCAACAAAATATCTTGTCTTCATTTAAGATTTTCAACACAAGGAGGAAAACACCACTCATCAGAGGTCAATGTGAACTTAAAATTTTCAGAAGGTTCTGGACTGTGAATTTTTTTTTTTAATCCTCACCTGAGGATATTTTTTCCCATTGATTTCTAGGGAGAGTGGAAGGGGAGAGAGAGAGGAAAACAAAAACAAAAACAAACACAAAAACAAAATAAAACAAACAAACAAACAAACAAACAAACAAAAACATGGATGTATTGGTTGCTTTCTACCAGGGCTGGGGAACCTGTAACTGAGGTATGTGCCCTTGACCGGAATCAAACCCACTACCCTTCAGTCCGTGGGCCAATGCTCTAAACACTGAACAAAACCGTCCAGGGCTGATTTGTGATTTTTAACCCTAGTTCCCTCCCCTTCCATATCCTTCACCTTGATACAGGTCCTTGCAGAAGGTTTTCTTAGTCCTACAGGTAAGAAGTAGGGAATTTGTTGATAAACTATTGTTTGAAAAGATAAGGAATCCTTTCTGGGTAGAGAGCAAAGGGAAGAAGTCTATTTAAGAGAGACTGAAATATGCCCAGAGCTTAGGAACAAAAGAGTAATTACCAGGGGACAGTTAACACAACGCAAATAAGGGGTTACTGTGAATAATTATAACAACACTGGGATCAGCTAGAAAGTAACTTGATAGTTTTTGGACTTGAGAAGAATTGTAGAGTTGCCTGTTTTTATTTAATAGCTGAGCTTTACAGCTGCAAAAAAACGAAAGTGCTGAGAAATGCCGAAATCTCATATTTTGATGGATTTATCATAAAGCTAATAAAACTTAAGTTTTCAAATTTCTCCCTTGCACAGACCTTGGTGAGTGCTGGGGGTTGTGTGGTATTTTCAAGTGAGTGAAGAGGGGAAGGGAGGCAACATAGTCAATGGGAGGTATTTCTCCAAGATTTTATGGGAAAGAATGCCTATAAAGATTATAGAAATAAAAGACATGGATTCCCAAGCCTTATATAATTTGTGGTTATTTGATATAAAATTCAAGATAAATATTACATATTATAAATATTTCTACAAATATTTTTGTATTATTAAGAGTTTTCCCCAATTTTTAAGCTTCCACAAAATCTGAATCTACTTTCATGTTTTATAAGAGGTGATCACTCTTATGTATTTAAACTGATTTAAAATTGTTAATTTTTGATAATTGCTTCAAATGGTTTAGGTTTATCCATTTCTGTTTTAAATTATTAATGGATTTTAGAGGGAGAGATAAAGGGAGGGAAAGAGAGAGAGAGAGAAACATGGATTTGTTGTTCCACTTATTTATGCATTCATTGGTTGCCTTTTGTATGTGCCCTGACCAGAGATCGAACCCACAACCTTGGTGTATCTGGACGATGCTTTAACTAACAGAACTACCCAGCCAGGGCCTAAGTTTATCTATTTCAAAGAAAGAAGTATAGTTGTGAAGATACAGAAATACATGGTTACAGAGATAACGTTTATAATGTGGTCATGAGGCCTTACCACCACATGGTGGCAGTATCCCTAAAATACAGAATGTAAATGGTTTCACTTGCTTCAAGTATTAAAACAATTTACATTTTTATTTTGTTCATTAGGGGAACACCTGAAATAATCTCAACATTAAAATTTATAATAAAAATAAATGAAATAGAAAACAATGTTTACAAAAGAGGGGGCTTGCACATATAAAACAGTAATAACTTGTGTTTTACTGGTTGATATGTGATAGACTTTTATTAAATTAATTATTAATTTGATAAAATAGAATTCTGTTTTGTTTTTGTTTTTACTTTTCCAGAATACATCTGGCCTTTTATTAGGTATCTGGATGTGTTAAATGGAGATTAAAGTAAGTTCTAGGCAACAAGAATTACTATAGTAGATGCTTATCAATTATCCACAACTTGTGGAAGGGGTAAGGAATGACTTGTGTTCACAGGCTAAGCATACTCTTCAATGCTTCACACTTTTAAAGAAAACATGAAAAATACCAAATATTATCATTTATTTCACTATTGCTGAGATGATAAGGCATTCCTTAGCTATTGAAATACTTAGAATTAAATTAAAACTTAGACATATAAGAAGCTTGCTGATCCTATACCTTACAATAAACTAGATATTACAACTTGGGGAAAAAGTGTCTCAGGCCTTTCTCAGTGAGTTGCTGATTTCCACCTTACATTTTGTGGTAGGCTGGACACCTTTGTGGGGCTTTAACATGGATGGACTAGACTTTCTTGAGCAAAAAAGAAACTCACAGATTCTCTGTGTACTAAACAGACCGTTGGCAATAGCTAAACAGCTGTTGGCTGTATGATACATATTTGGCTAAAAACAAACCCATCTGTATTTAATGCATTATTGCCAAAGTGTAGTAACATGCTGTTTCAAGTCTGAAAACACTGGTACCCTCATGTGAGATGATCAAATTGAAAATCTCACAACATGGCTCTTGCACTTCTTGGCTATACAAGCGGAAAACCTAGGAGTGTGCCCAAGGACTGCAGAGTCGCTTTCCAGCTGCTGTTTTCAAGGCAAGGAGGGTGGTAGTAGATGGGAGCAGACTAGAGAGTTCTTTCCCTTGGTAGATATTTCATCATACTTTTCAAAATAAATCCTTAGTATCTAATACTTCCTGTAAAAATTACATAATCTTTACTCTTACTGATTAAGAAGTAATAGATTCTGGATAGTAGATAATTGAAAAATACAAAGCTCACTCATTTGTGGATTTTTATGAACAACATAAACCGATGAACAAAAATAGATCTAGAGACAGAGAAGAATTGTTCAGATGCTCAAACCTCAGAGGGAAGGCAGGGGAGGGTGGGGCTAAGATCAACCAAAGGACTTGTATGCATGCATATAAGCATAAGCAATGGATACAGACACCAGGGGGTGAGGGCATGAGTGGGGGCACGAGGAGGACAATGGGGAGATAAGGACACATTTGTAATACCTTAATCAATAAAGGGAAAAAAAATTACACCTTGCCTGGCTGGCATGGTTCAGTGGTTGAGCGTTGACCTATGAACCAGGAAGTCACAGTTTAATTCCAAGTCAGGATACATGCCAGGGTTGCAGGCTCAATCCCCAGTGGAAGGTATGCTGGAGGCAGCTGATCAATGATTCTCTCTCATCATTGATGTTTCTCTCTCTCTCTCCATCTCCTTTCCTCTCTGGCATCAATACAAATATATGTTTTTAAAATTATCCTTTATCCAACCACAGAGTTTATTTGCATGGGTTATTTATTTATTTATTACTGTCCAAAGTTTTACATATGTCTCCTTTTTCCCCTCTTGACTCCCCGCCCAAGCCATTCCCACCCCAGGCAAGCCCCCACCGCCCCAGTGTCTATGTCTATTGATTATGCTAATATGCATGCATACAAGTCCTTTGGTTGCTCTGTAACACCCCCCACCCCTTCCCCTGCCATTTATCTCTGGATCTATTCTTGTTCATCAAAATATGTTGATCATTATATCCCACACTAGAGGCCTGGTGCAGAAAAATTTGTGCACTCGGGGGGTAGGGGGGTCCCTCAGCCCGGCCTGTGCCCTCTCGCAGTCTGGGACCCCTCGGGAGATAACGACCTGCTGGCTTAGGCCAGCTCCCGGGTGGCAGAGAGCAGGCCCAATCCCTAGGTGCAGCCCCTGGTCGGGCTCAGAGCAGGGCCGATTGGGGAGTTGGGGCGCCGACCCATGTCATGCACAGAGCAGGGCGGATTGGGAGGTTGCGATGCCACCCTCAGTCACGCTCAGGGTAGGGCCGATTTGGGGGTTGGGGCACCGCCCCCTGTCACACACAGAGCAGGGCCCATCAAGGGGGTTGGGGCTCTGTACCCTGTCACGCACAGAGCAGGGCCTATCAGGGGGTTGAGGAGCTCCCCCCTGTCACTCACAGAGTAGGGCCTATAGGGGAGTTGGGGCGCTGCACCCTGTCACACACAGAGCCGCAGGGCTATCAGGGGTTTGGGGAGCTCCCCCTATCAGGCACAGATCAGGGCCAATCAGGGGTTGGGGCGCCTTACCCTGTCACAAACAGAGCAGGGCGGATAGAGAGGTTGTGGCCCCGCCTCCTGTCACACACAGAGCCGCAGGGTGATCAGGGGGTTTGGGCGCTGCCCCCTGTCACACTGATCCTGGTGCCTGGAGGCCTCGCGGCTCTGCTGATCCTGGTGCTGGGAGGCATATTACCCTTTTACTATATAGGATCAAGGCCTGGTGCACGAGTGGGGCCAGCTGGTTTGCCCTGAAGGGTGTCCTGGATCAGGGTGGGGGTCCCCACTGGGGTGCCTGGCCAGTCTGGGTGAGGGGATGATGGCTGTTTGCAGCTGGTCACACACCCTTCAGGGCCGGGGTCCCCACTGGTGTGCCTGGCCAGTCTGGGTGAGGGCTGTTTTCAGGCTGGCGGGTGACAGAAGCTCCCAACCGCTTCTTTTTTTCTTTTCTTTTTTTTTTTTTTTATTCTGGGCCAGCTTTAGCTTTGAGGCTTGGCTCCAGCTCTTAGGCCTCCGCTGCTCAAAGCAGGTTTCTGGCCCTTGTTTACCTTCTGTATTTGAAACAATGTTGTGATCCTGCTGGCTGAAGCCCGGCAGACTAAAGCAGGTTTCTGGGGTTTTGTTTAGCTTCTGTATTTGTAACATAGTTGCTTAGAGTTGCAGCTCAGAGCCCGGCAGCAGCAGGCAGGGAACGTTGGAGTCCTCCGTAACTAAAGCAAGCAAGCCTCATGTTTGCTTTAAGCTGCCTGGCTGCTGGCCGCCATCTTGGCTGGCAGTTAATTTGCATATTGCCCTGACTAGCCAATGGGAAGGGTAGTGGTCGTACGCTAATTACCATGTTTCTCTTTTATTAGATAGGATATGAGTGAGATGATGTGATATTTATCTTTCTCCCACTGGTTTATTTCACTTAGCATAATGCTCTCCAGTTACATCCATGCTGTTGCAAATGGTAAAAGTTCTTTCTTTTTTTATAGTGGCGTAATATTCCATTGTGTAGATGTACCACAGTTTTCTAATCCACTCATCTGCTGATGGGCACTTAGGTTGTTTCCAAATCTTAGCTATTGTAAATTGTACTGCTATAAACATAGGGGTGCATGTATCCTTTCTGATTGGTGTTTCTGGTTTCTTGGAATATATTCTTAGAAGTGGGATTACTGGGTCAAATGAGAGTTCCATTTTTAACTTTTAGAGGAAACTCCATGTTGTCCTCCACAATGGCTGCACCAGTCTGCATTGCCACCAGCAGTGCACAAGGGTTCTTTTTTTTTTCCACATCCTCATCAGCACTTGTCATTTGTTGATTTGTTAGTGATAGCCATTCTGACAGGTGTGAGATGGTATCTCATTGTTGTTTTGATTTGCATCTCTCAGGTGATTGGTGACTTTGAGCATATTTTCATATATCTCAGCCTTCTGTATATCCTCTTTTGAAAAGTGTCTATTTAGGTCCTTTGCCGATTTTTTTATTGAATCCTTTATCTTCCTATTGTTAAGTTGTATGAGCTCTCTGTAAATTTTGGAGATTAAATCCTTATCAGAAATAGCCTTGGCAAATATGTTCTCCCATGCAGTGGGCTTTCTTGTTGTTTTGTTGATGGTTTCTTTTGCTATGCAGAACCTTTTTATTTTGATGTAGTCCCATTTGTTTATTTTTTCCCTTGTCTCCATTTCCCTCGGAGCTGTGTCTGTAAAGAAATTGCTACGACATATGTCTGCTATTTTGCTGCCTATGGAGTAGGAATTTTATGATTTCCCGTTTTACATGTAAGTCCTTTAGCCATTTTGAGTTTGTTTTTGTGTATGGTGTAAGTTGGTGATCTAGTTTCATTTTTTTGCATGTATCTGACCAAATTTTCCAGCACCATTTACTGAAGAGACTGTCTTTACTCCATTGTATGTTCTTGCCTCCTTTGTAAATTATTAATTGAGCATAATGGTTTGCATCGATTTCTGGGTTCTCTGTTCTGTTCCATTGTTCTATATGTCTGTTCTTCTGCCAGTACCAGGCAGTTATGAGAACTGTAGCTTGGTAATATAGCTTGATATTTGGTATTGTGATACCTCCAACTTTGTTCTTCTTTCTCAGGATTGCTGTGGCTATTCGGAGTCTTTTTTTTTTTATTATGGATGAATGTTTGAATAGTTTGTTCTAGATCTTTAAAGTATGCAGTTGGTATTTTCATGGGGATTGCATTGAATCCGTAGATTAGATTGTTTTGGGTATTATGGACATTTTAATGATGTTGATTCTACCAATCCATGAACATGGTATATTCTTCAATTTGTTTATGTTTTCCTCTATCTCCTTTACCATTGCCCTGTAGTTTTCCTAGTATAGGTCCTTTATACCCTTAGTTAAGTTTATTCCTAGATATCTTAATTTTTTTGGTGCAATGGTAAATAGGATTTTTTTTTCATATCTCTTTCAGTGAGTTCATTATTGGTGTATAAAAAGGCCATAATTTTCTGGGTGTTAATTTTGTATCCTGCTACATTGCCAAATTCATTTATTAGGTCTAGTAGTTTTTGATGGAGTCTTATGGGGTTTCATGTCATTTGTGAATAAGGACAGTTTTACTTCTTCTTTTCCAATTTGGATGCCTTTTATTTCTTCTTCTTGTCTGATCGCTATGGCTAGCACTTCCAGTACTATATCAAACAGTAGTGGTGAACGTGGGCATCCCTGTCTTGTTCCCATTCTTGGGGGAAATGAGTTTAGTTTTTTTTCCCATTGAGTATGATGTTGGCTGTAGGTTTGCCATATATGGCTTTTATTATGTTGAGGTAGAATTCCTCTATTCCCACTTTGCTGAGAGTTTTTTTTGTGTTTTTTTTTAAATATATTTTTTATTGATTTTTTACAGAGAGGAAGGGAGAGAGATAGAGAGTTAGAAACATCGATGAGAGAGAAACATCGATCAGCTGCCTCCTGCACATCTCCTACTGGGGATATGCCTGCAACCCAGGTACATACCCTTGACCGGAATCGAACCTGGGACCTTTCAGTCCACAGGCCGACGCTCTATCCACTGAGCCAAACCGGTTTCGGCTTGCTGAGAGTTTTTATCAAGAAAGGGTGTTGAATTTTGTCAAATGATTTTTCTGCATTGATTGATACAATTATGTGATCTTTGTCTCTCAATTTTTTTATGTGATGTATCACATTTATTGATTTGCAGATATTGTACCATCCTTACATCCCCAGAATAAATCCCACTTGGTCATGGTGTATGATCTTTCTTATGTAATGCTGAATCTGATTTGCTAGAATTTTGTAGAGGATTTTGGCATCTATGTTCATGAGGGATATTGGCCTGTAGTTCTTTTTTTTTTTTTTTTTTTTTTTTTTTTTTTTTTTTTCGTGTCTTTATCTGGTTTTGGAATTAGGGTAATTATGGCTTCATAGAAAGAACTTGGAAGTATGCATTACTCGAATTTTTTTGAATAGTCTGAGGAAGATAGGTATTAGTTCTTCTTTGAATGCTTGGTAGAACTCCCCTGTAAAGCCGTCCAGACCAGGGCTTTTGTTTGCTGAAATATTTTTTTATCACTGCTTCAGTTTCATTGGTAGTTATTGGCCTATTCGGTTTTTTTTTATTCTTTCTGATTGAGTTTTGGGAGCTGGTATTTTTCTAAGAAGATGTGCATTTCATCTAGGTTGTCCATTTTGTTGGAATAGAGTTGTTCATAGTATTTTTTCATAAGCCTTTGTATTTCTGTGGAATCAGTTGTTACTTAACCTTTTATATTTCTGATTTTGATTATTTGGGTCCTCTCTCTTTGCTTCTTGGTGAGCCTGAATACAGGATCATCAATCTCTTTTATCCTTTCAAAGAACCAGCTCTTGGTTTTGTTGATCTTTTGTATTGTCTTTTTGGTCTCTATGCCATTTATCTCCACTCTGATCTTTACTATTTCCTTCCTTCTGCTTACCCTGGGCTTTTCTTGTTGCTCTCTTTCTAACTCTTTAGTTGTAAGGTCAGATAATTTATTACCATTTTTTCCTGTTTTTTGAGGTAGGCCTGTAGAGCTATGAAATTCCCTCTCAAGACTGTTTTTACTGTGTCCCATAGATTTAAAATTATTCTGTTTTCATTGTTGTTTGTTGCCATGATGCTTTTTATTTCTCCTTTGATCTCTTTGATAACTCAATCATTGTTTAATAGCATGCTATTTAACCTCCAGGTGTTTGATTTTTTTTCTTGTTTTTATTGTACTTGATTTCTAATTTTATGCCATTGTGATCTAAGAAGATGCTTGATATGATTTCTATCTTCTTGAATTTGAAGAGACTTTGCCTGTGTCCCAATATTTGGTCTATCTTTGAAAATGACCCATGTGCACTTGAGAAGAATGTATATTCTGTGGCTTTGGTGTGAAATCTCCTGAAGATGCCAATTGATCTGATATAGTGAGTCATTTCGGATTGATATTTCTTTGCTGATTTTTTTGTTTAGAGGATTTATCCAGTGCTGTTTGTGGAGTATTAAAGTCCCCTACTATGACTGTATTGCAGGCAATATCTCCCTTGATATCCTCCAGAAGTTTCTTTATGTATTTTGGGGCTCCTGTATTGGCTGCATAGATGTTTAACAGAGTTATATCTTCTTGATAAATTGCTCCCTTTAGTATTATGAAGTGGCCTTCCTTATCTCTTGTTACGGCTTTCACTTTGAGGTCTAATTTGTCATATATAAATATTGCTACCCAGCTTTTTTTTTCATTTCCATTTGCCCAAAAAACCTTTTTTCCATCCCTTCACCGTCAGTCTGCATGACTCCTTTTTTCTGAGGTGGGTTTCCTGTAGACAGCAGATATATGTGTCATGTTTTCTTATCCACTTGGCTACCCAATGTCTTTTGATTGGGGCATTTAATACATTTACATTTAAAGTTATTGATAGGTACTTAGTTTGTCACCATTTTTATTCTTTATGCCTGTGTTCCTTCTTCCCTTCCTATTTCTTCTTTTTACAGCAGTCCCTTTAGCATTTTTTGCATTGCTGTTTTGGTGGTAATAAATTACCTTAGTCATTGTTTGTTGTGAAGTTGTGATTTCACCCTCAACTTTGATTGATAACCTTGCAGGGTACATTATTCTTGGATTCAGACCCTTGCTTTGCATGACTTTGTATATTTCTTTTTTTTTTTAAATATATTTTATTGATTTTTTACAGAGAGGAAGGGAGAGAGATAGAGAGTTAGAAACATCGATGAGAGAGAAACATCGATCAGCTGCCTCCTGCACATCTCCCACTGGAGATATGCCTGCAACCCAGGTACATGCCCTCGACCGGAATCGAACCCGGGACCCTTCAGTCCGCAGGCCGACGCTCTATCCACTGAGCCAAACCAGTTTCGATGACTTTGTATATTTCATTCAATTATCTTCTGGCCTGATATTTTTCTGTTGAAAAATCAGTCGATAGTCTAATGGGAAGTCCCTTGTAGGTAACTTTCTGTCTCTCTCTGGCAGCCTTTAGGATTCTTCCTTTGTCATTAGTGTTTGCCAATTTAATTATAATGTGTCTTGGTGATGGTCTTTTTGGGTTCATCTTGTTTAGGACTCTGTGAGCTTCTTGGACTTTTGTGAGTTTTTTATTCTTCCCAATATCAGGGAAGTTTTCTGTCATTATTTCTCCAAACAGGTTTTCTATTCCTTTCTCACTTTCCTCTCCTTCTGGGACCCCAATTGTGTGAATGTTGTTTCATTTCATGTTGTCCCCAAGTTCCCTTAGGCTGTCCTGTTTTTTAAGTTTTGTTTTGTTTTGCTTTCTTTTGTTTTTTGTTTGTTTGGGTTTTTTTCCAGTTGCTTCTCTGCTTGGGTATTTTTTTCTACCTTGTCTTCTAGCTCACTGATGCCAACCTCCGCTTCTTCTAATCTACTGTTGATGCTTTCTATTGTGTTCTTTATTGCAGTGATGTAATTTTTCATTTCTTCTTAGTTCTTCATTTCCTCTTGGTTCTTACACATATTGTTGAATTCATCTTTCATTCTTTTCAGAGTCTGTATGACCATTGTTCCGAATTATTTCTCTGACATATTGCTTGCTCTATTTCATTTACTTCCTTTTCTGGTGATTTCTCCTTTTCTCTCGTATTGGGGCTGTTTCTTTGTCTCCCCATGTTTGCTCCTCTCAGGGTGTCTGGTTATGTAGCTCTCTCTCTCCTGTGTTGACTCTCTCTAGGCAATATTTGAACTTCCTGTCCAGCTGTTTTTAATTTGCCAATTCAGGGTGGATGTTATTTGATTCAGCTGTTCCTTCTATCTTCTCTGGGCTAAGGTGCAGGACCCGTCCACGTATTTGGCGCCACTTTGTCTCCCCCTAGACAAACTTTTTAGGCGCCCATGGCCTGGGAGGCTGGAGTCTCAATGTTTTTGGTTTCACAGCTGAGGCAGCTGGTCCCTGAGCATTGTGTTTGTAGAGTCCAAGGAGGTACCTGAGGTCTCCCTGGTTGAAGGTAAGTCTGGGCTTCTGATCACAGCTGCTCTCCCCTTCAAGGTGGTGTGGTCTCTGCAGCAGAGCTGGCCTTTCTGGGAGAGATTTCAGCAGTAGTAGAAGCTTCCTGGCCAGGGGAGCCTGGTCCACAAGTCCCCAACAGTCCTGTGGAATATAGCTGTCCTTCACTCACATATACAGACACTCCCCACATGTCCACACACTCTTCTTTCTCTCTCTTACTCACACGCTATCTTGCAGCCTGCCATCCCATCGGCCACCATCTTGGATCCCCTAGATTGGCCACTTTTTAAAAAATATATATTATTTGTAGATTTGAGAGTTTTGTTGTTCCACTAATTTATGATTCATTGGTTGATTCTTGTATGCCCCCTGATGTGGGAATCAAACCCACAACCTTGGCATATTTGGATGATGCTTTAACCAATTGAGCTATTCAGCAGGGCTTTGGATGGCCCCCATTTGAATAAAGTTATTATTTAATGTCTAAGCTTTTTAACATGACTCAATCAATCCATTTACTGGGATCACTGTACTTGGGTGACAAATAAGAAAACAGACTGACAGAGATCAGGCAATTTACTAAAATTTATCTCTAAGTGTGCAAGCAAGGATTTGAACCCACACTTGCTTTTAGAGGTGAGAGCTGGGGTTTTCACCACTATAGCATACCACTTCTCATTATGAAAATAATATCGTTCAAAAAATATGTCCCAGAGGTTAAAGAATACAACTGTTCTTATGATAATTTAGACCATTTAGGATTTAAAAAAAATAGATTATGTAATAACTACAATGGAAAGCAACAGCTTAGTTTGGTCATGAGTAAAATATTCCTATGTGTACTAAACTGTATGTGTAAACAATTGGATTTGGGATCTCCCAGCATCTATCATTTAAGTGAAAAAAATGTGTTAGTTAATGTATTTTTAATGTTGATTAGCATAATGGCATGTTCCTCTAAATACTAGCACTTATGTTATTTGACAAAACACTGAACAATTTGGGGGAATTTTTGTAGTTTTTTAAATGTTTTGAATAATGCATAGCTTTTTCTCATAATAGGCAAATGTTCAAATCAACTTCAAAGAAATCTTTACCTGGAAAGCTCAAGGTAATTAAGCATTTTTCTCTGCCTGCTGCCAGCACCCTCTTCTGCAGTAAATAGTCAACAGCTGGAATGGTAACAGCGAACTCTCAGTGCAACTACCGAGAGCCCCATATTTTACAGCTCAGAGACTGTCAAAAACTTTTTAACAAAGAAGGTATTTATGAAACCTTACTTTTTTGTTTAAATACATACCCAAAAGCTGTTATTTTAAAGGAACACACTCTTTGCACTAATAATTAAGTTTACAGTACTGCAAAATACAAATTAAGATAATTTATAAAGTGGATAGTTTTGCAATGTCACAATCCCATCAAAACAACAAAGATGTGTGTGGAGTATGATTAAATCTAACAGTGAATTATTTGTAAAACCTTATCTTCCCTTATTTCTCAGATGCCAGGAAGAAGGCATGCCAACATTATCTATGGGAATGTTCAACCAAATGCTATAAAATTCATGATACAGAGAATATATTAGTCCCGACGCACTAGAACATCCTTGAATATATATTTTAAACATGTTGACAAAATGCCACCTCCCCAGAAAGACATTTTAAATAATTCAGATTAACTCTAAGACATGTTTGCTGAGTCTTTTGTTTAATTCAAGTTTCTTTCTTGCTCCAAACTAATGTTTGTTTTTGCTCAAAAATGTTTAGAAGAAATACTGCAGGCACCTCATGTAGTAAAATTTGAAGACAACTGGAAAGAACTGGGCTAAACACAGGATCATATTAGAGTATGATTTGGGTATGCAGGAATAAGAAAAACAGAGAAATGTGAAGGGAACTTGAGGCAGTGAGAAAGTGTGGCACAGTGAATGAGTTTAGGGAGAAAGGGTAGAATGACCAAACACTTAGAAAGGTAGACACAAACAGAGGAAGAGAGGGCAGGAGAGAGGTGTTCATGCTCCAGTGATAAGAAATGAGCAAGGGGAGAATGATGTGCAAATCTAGGTCCTTAAAACAGTCATATAAAAGAGTAGTCATTGGCCTTCATAGTGTAGCTCTGTGGAAAGAAGATGGACATTGAGTCACACCAAGCCCTTATTAGTTGTGCAACCTTGGCTATTACTCTCAGAAAAGTTGCTTCAAAGGTAAAATAGAATTTTTAATCCTTAAACTATGTGAGCTAGCATATGTAGCAATGTCTAATACACTTAATGTCTTATAGATACATACATGTTTGATTAGTGATTATTTTGGCTTCACTTTACACTTTTTCAGAGAGGTCCAAGGGTTTAGCTTGGAAACTCACTCATTTTGTTTGTTTTGTCCTAGCCTATAGTAGGCTCCCACTAAATGATTCCTATCATTATTATCCTGCACTTTACTCCAGGGTTTGACAGGGGCCCTTCTCTTCTCACCACTCAGAAGTTACCTTGCCATTGTCTGGTGAGAATAAAGGCAAGTGTTGCTGTGCAAAATCTATTCTTTTGTTAGAGCATAAGGAATTTAATTTGTAAAAGTCAAGGTGGCCCATAATTATCACAACTATTATATTCTACTAGAGGCCCAGTACACAAATTCTTGCATGGGTGGGGTCCCTCAGCTTGGCTGGTGATTGGGGCCCATCGGGGCTGTGGGAGGTTGCACTGGGGGTAGAGACTGTGGGAAGTTGACTGACTGGGGGGAGGGCTGCGGGAGGTTGGCAGTGGGAGTGCACTGACCACCAGGGGGGAGCCTCTGTGTTGAGTGTCTGCCCACTCGTGGTCAGTGCATGTCATAGTGACCAGTCGACTGGTCGTTCAGTCATTCAGTCGTTTGGTCGTTCAATAGCATAGGTATATATATATATATATATATATATATATATATATATATATATATTCCAAACATAATTTAATATGGTCTTTGAGAGATATATTCTAACGATCAGGTAAGATAAACAGAAATAGATATAACCATGGGTCTTGAATAGCCCTGCCCAGTAGAAATGTAAAGGGAACTAACCTAGTGATATAAAAATTTCTAGTAGCAACATTTTTTAATAAGTAAAAAAGAAACAGGTGATATTAATTTGATAATTTGTGTTGGTTAAGCAAATATATTCAAAATATTGTTGTAACATATAATTAATATAAAAAAATTCCTGAGAAATTCTACTTTTAAAAAAATATTTGTGTACTAAGTCTTCAAATTCTGGTGTGCATTTTAGAATTACAGCACACCTTAGCTTGGACTTGCCTCATTTTGAGGGCTCAATACCCACATGTGTCAGTGTAGATATAGAAGAACCTAAGCAGAGAAACAATATAAGGAACCAATGCAGACACTAACTCTTACCCCCATTCCCCCAAGTAAGCCAACTTGAGAAGCAAACCCTCTGAACTTAAAAACCTCTCCTTCATCAAATATTTACTCCAGCCTGGAGTATTGTGGAGCATTATGTGCCTCTGCTTTCCTGAGAAGAAATCAAAGTCACAAAATATAAACTTCCTTCTACCTCTTCTCCTCAAAGTGTGTCTATAACCATATGCTCCTCACAACTTCTGAATAGCCAAGAGTGTTACCAATTCTCTCCTTCCTCACTTCTGTCTCAAAGGAAAAGTGTTTTCTTTTCTTCTAAGAGTTAAAGTCCCAACTACTCCCCTTCCCCTGCTTGTTTCATTTCCTCCTTCCATCAGTCCTATGTGACTTCTGCAATGTGAGGTACACTACATTTCCTCAGACCCCCTTTCTTAAACAAACAAGGGCTGTACACACAGATAGTCCCAAGCAGCTAGAATCACAGCAAAAGTAAGAGGAAAGTGCAGAGATTTCCTATATGCCTCCTGCCCCCACATAGGCACAGCTATCTACATCAACATCCCGCACCAGAGTGGTGCATTTGTTACAACTGATGACCCTTCGTGGACATGTCATTATCCACCAAAGTCTATAGTTTAAATGGGGTTCCCTCTGGATGTTTTACGTTGTATGCAGTTTGACAAATTAATAATAGTAAGAAACCACCATAAAAGAATACTTTCACTGCCCTTAAAATCCTCTATTCTCTACCTATTCATCTCCCCCACCCACTTTTGCCTGTGGCAACCACTGATGTTTTTATTTATTTATTTATTTATTTATTTATTTATTTATTTATTTTTTATCCTTACTTGACTTTTTTTTTTTTTTATTGCTTAAAGTATTACAAAGGGTATTACATATGTGTCCATTTTATCCCCCTGCCCTAGATAGTCCCCTAGCCTCCCCTATCCCCCAATGTCTTATGTCCACTGGTTATGCTTATATGCATGCATACAAGTCCTTTAGTTGATCTCTTACCCCCCTACCTTCTGCCCCGCAGCCCTCCCCGGCCTTCCTGCTGCAGTTTGACAATCTGTTTGAGGCAGCTCTGCCTCTGTATCTATTATTGTTCAAAAGTTTATAATGGTCTCTATTATCCATGAATGAGTGAGATCATGTGGTATTTTTCCTTCATTGACTGGCTTATTTCACTTAGCATAATGCTCTCCAGTTCCATCCATGATGTTGCAAATGGTAAGAGTTCCTTCCTTTTTAGAGCAGCATAGTATTCCATCGTGTAGATGTACCACAGTTTTCTAATCCATTCATCTACTGATGGGCACTTAGGCTGTTTCCAGATCTTAGCTATGGTGAATTGTGCTGCTATGATGTTTTTAAATGTCTCTGTAGTTTTGCCTTTTTCAGAATGCAATGTAGTTGGAAACATACAGTATCTATGTAGCCTTTCAGATTGGCTTCTTTCACTTTGTAATATGCATCTATATTTCCTCCATGTCTTTCCATGGCTTAATAGCTCATTTCTTTTTAATACTGAATAATATTTCATTGTCTAGAGGTACCACAATTTATTTATCTACTTACCCACTGAAGAAGATCTTGGTTGCTTCCAAGTGTAAAAAAAATAATGTAAATGGAGCCCCTTTAAAATGGACCTGGAGCTGCCAACTGCCTTGCACATCTTATGCCTCAAATCTTTGGAATGTTAAAATAGGGCAATGTAACCTTTGGACTGGGCCTAAAGCAACAGTGCCCCAAAGTAAGCAAATATTTTGACTACCAAACTGATGGCTCTTAGACTGAAAATTAAAAATATTCTTTAGAATTAGCATCATTATGTTTGCTCATTTGCATCAAATAGAAATGCCTTTCTTTTATTGATGGTATTAATTGTTTCTCTTCCCTTTCTCAGAAATGCCCTTGTCTTTGTCTCTGAATTGGAACATTATTTGGGTTTCTGCCTAAATCAGTGCTTCTTTAATAGCTATTCTTTTTTATCTGAAATTCATGCTTGCTGGCTCTCATTTTGGCCTTGTATTTCTAAGTTAACACACATTTGGGCAACTATGAATAAAGCTGCTATAAATATTGGTGTGCAAGTTTTTATGTAGATGTGATTTTAACTCATTTGAGTAAATACCAAGGAGCAAATTATTGAATTGTATTGTAATTGTTTTCTAAGAAATTGCCAAACTGTCTCCCAAAATGGCTGTACCATTTTGCATTCCCACCAGCCATGAATGAGAGTTCCTGTGGCTCCACATCCTTGCCAGCATTTTGAGTTATCCTTCTCCTTCCTCCATTCCCTCCCTCCCTCCCTTTCCTCCTCCCTCCTCCCTTCCTTCCTCCTTCCTACTCCTTCCTCCTTCCTCCTTCCTCATCCTCCCTCCTCTTCCCTTCCTCCCTCCCTCCCCCTCCCTCCCTCCCTCCCTCCCTTCCTTCCTCCCTCCCTCCCTCCCTCCCCCTCCCTCCCTTCCTCCTCCCTCCCTCCCCCTCACCCCTCCCTCCCTCCCTTCCCTTCCTTCCTTCCTTCCTTCCTTCCTTCCTTCCTTCCTTCCTTCCTTCCTTCCTCCATTCCTCCCTCCCTCCCTTCCTCCCTCCTTCCCTCCCTCCCTCCCTCCCTCCCTCCCTCCCTCCCTCCCTCCCTCCCTTTCTTTCTTTCTTTCTTTCTTTCTTTCTTTCTTTCTTTCTTTCTTCCTTTCTTTCCTATTCTAATAAGTTTGTAGTGGTATCTCATTTAATCCGAAATTCCCCAATGGCATATAATATTTAGCATCATTTTATATTATTTGGCTTATTTGTCAACTGTGAAGTGTATGTTCAGATCATTTGCTCATTTTGTAATCAGGTTGTTTGTTTCCTTATTGTTGAGTTTTTAGAGTTCTTTGTTTACTTTGGATAACAGCCCTTTATCAGATACAGGCATATCTCACTGTATTGTGCTTTGCTTTATTGCACTTTAAAAAAAAAAGTTTTTACAAATTGAAGGTAAGATCCTCCACCAGTAAAAAAAATTACAGCTCACTTTGTTGCAATGCTCACTTTGTTATGGTGGTCTTGAGCACTAGGCACAATATCTCTGAGGGCTGTCTGTATGTGTTTTGTAAGATATTCTCTCAGTCTATCGCCTCACTATTTCTTAATTCTTGGATAACTGCTCCATTTATTTGACTGAAACTGCCTTTCCCAAATTCAGCAGCAACAATCTCATACACTAATAGACTGGTGCTGGTTGCACTCTGTAAATATACTAAAACAGAACAAGAAAAAGCACCAAGTCATGCAGATTAAGTGGATAAATTATAAGTATGATGTATGCTATTAAATTAGATCTCAGTAAAACTAATACATACATGTACAAATGTATGCATATACACAAACATAGCACAGAAAAAAGGAGGAGTATGGGGGAGAGGGAGAGAAATAATCATAAACATAAAAACAAATGTATTTTTTCATTCATGACATGGCTGCTGTTTTCAGGGTGTCCTTCATCCCTCACATGTTTGAATCACATTCCTCCACAGGATTTACTTAGGCTTTGTTCCTACTAGAAACTCCACACAGATTCAAGGCTAGCATTACAAGTATTTGTTTTATTTATCAAGCACATACAGAGCACAACAATGTGTGTGGCACTCTGTATACACATGGATTTTTACAAGATATATACGATTATCTTAATTCCCTTTTAATAGATAGGATAACTGAGGCACAGGGAAACGAAAAAACATACCCAGAGCCACACAGGGAAGAAAGTGCCTAAAACAGAATTTAAACTCAAGCAATCAGACCCCAGAACCTAGACTTTCAACTACTAGGTCACACAGTTTCTTTGGTGGGGGAATAAGTGAATACATACTTAGTGTAATTCTATGGATACTAGGAAGGCTCAGGTTTTTTGAATTGGTCTTCTAGTCATCTATTTGCTGATGCCTAAAATTCCAGGTCAGAGCCTAATCCTGTAGTGAAGCACAATGCTCTTTATTCAAATGCAAATGCAACCTTATCTGTCCTTTCTACCTTAGTACAAATTGATTTAGCAAGACATTTGGTGACAGCAGATTTTGATGATGGGTGAGTCCAAGAAGTCACCCAGACTAAGATTATAAAGTAGGAGCTTTTAGATCAGAGGAGAAGAGGTGGGGGAGGGAGATTGAGCTGGTGACTACATCTCAGGCTTGCCTGGATTGGCTGTGTAGATTGAGGGGGAAGTTTCACTGTATGTGAGAGAATGGGAAGTATTTCATTTTTCCTTGGTGTACTGGAGGTTTCAATATTTCCCTCTAAGTAAGAAAGTTGAAACAGTTCTAAATTTGCCATAAATCAGAAAAAAATAGACATCTCAACCTATGGGAAAAACCCTCTAAGACATAGTGGAATCATTACAAGGCAATCCTTGAATTTATATGTTCTACAAGCATTGCCTTTAAAGTGAATAAATAGTAAGTAGCACTCGTTTGTACATCACTATTTCTCAAAATTTATAGATTCTAAAATACAACTTTATTTAGAAATAAATTCATGGTATTTTTGTCATTATGGATTTTCTCAAGCAATTTGGATTTAGATGGGTGAAGAGGCCCCATCTTTAAAGCACATGCTTGAATTATGAACCATGTCTATAGAGAATAAATTTGGAAAAAAAGTGGAACGAATCTGGTTTTCTTTTATGTGCCTTGTTTACTTACATAAACTGTGATTCTAAACTCAGGAGAGCATCTTTTCCTTGGCATCACCTTTTAAGCTCACAGATAGAAACTGTATCTGGGAGATGAAGCTCTCAGGTCTCTGGGTCAGCACCCTGGGTAGTGCACACAGCATGATGGATGTGCATGTGTGCTGTTGAGCTGTACTGCCACATGTAGCAACACAACCTTTCCTTGCATTCTTTTACCTTTGCCTCTTTAATTCAGCAATTAAAACACTTGTAACGTCATACCAATCAAGCTGTGGCTTTCTGACAATTATCATATCTAAATAGAGTAACAAGATCAGTAAAGACACGTTCATTGAAATACACATTGGGCCACAGACATCAGCTGCATTTGGGATCAAATCAGGCTATTAAACCACAGGCCAGAGCGTCTGTGATTTGCATGAGTAATTAGAAATGATTAATAGAATGCCTTGCTTAATTAAACTTATCTCATAAGGGCACCTCTTGAAAATGCATAGCTTGACAATTCTCGATATGTTGGGTATAATATGTTTTGCTTCTAATGAATGATTTTTTGACTATTTAAAATAGACATGATATAATGGCACAAGCCACACTGTGTTAGAAATGTAAGTTGTCTTTGAAATTTAAGAATTCTGTAGAACAGTGTAGAAAACAAACAAAAAAGATGATGTTTCAGGGAATATTATAACTAAGAAAGGGATGTAGGCTGTTTCAGGGATGCTAGCTGCTATGTATGGTGACCAGCTCTTTAATATGGGGGGAAAAATTAGGAAAAAATATTACTATTTTAGTCATTTTGTGCTGCTATAACAAAATGCCACAGACTGTTGATTTAAACAGCAAATGCCTATTTCCTACCAATCTGGAGACTGAGTATAAGATTAAGGGGCTGTCAGATTCAGTGTCTAGTAAGAGATCTCTTCCTGATTTGTAGGTGGCTGCCTTCTAAGTGTAATTCACATGGTAGAGAGAGGGAGAGCTGATGTTTCTTCCTCTTTTCATAAGGGCATTAGTCCCATAATGGGGCTCTGTCCTCATGATGTCATCTACACCAATTACCTCCCCAACATTCCACCTCCAAATACAACCACATTGGAGGAATGGGACTTCAACACATGAAGTCTGGGGGTGGGGAGGGTACAACCACTTAATCCATACCAGATGAAGAAGAGACAAAATCTGTTAAGCATCTGCTGGGTACCAAGTGGTAGGGTGAATACTATCTAATAAAGAGAGAATATGCTAATTGACTGCCCTGCCCTCAAAGATGGCAGCACCCACAGCCAATAAGGAGGGAATATGCTAATTGACTGTCATGATCTCAAAGATGGCGGTGCCCACAGCCACAAGATGGCAGTGCCCAGTCCCCTCAGCTCCTCTGGGGCCTTACCACGTGCCTGCCTCCAGAGTCCCCCAGTCCCCTTAGCCCCCCAGCTGCCCAGGGCTGGTCTGAGGAACAGGCAAGCCTTGGATGGCAGCTTCCCAGCTGCCCAGGGCTGCCTGAGGCTTAGGTAACCAGGGTCAACCAAGGCTTGTGCTGCCGGCAGTGGCAGCAGCAGAGGTGTGATGGGGCATCACCTTCCCCTGGTCGCCGGGTCGCCTCCCACCCTGAGGGCTCCCAGACTGTGAGAGGGGGCAGGCTGGGCTGAAGGAACCCCCCTCTAGTGCATGAATTTTCATGCACCAGGCCTCTAGTATTACTATAAATGCAGAAGAGAATAAAGATTATGTTTGAACTTGAAGGGCATATAATAGAATAAGAAATATACTTTTAAAAATCAAATACATATGTCAACTACCTTAGTTATAATTTTTGAAGTTAGGGGAGATGAATTTAGGGCAAAATTTTGAGGTGAAAGGTACTGGAAGACAGAATATAAACTCTATTGCTAATTCTTAAGAGGTACAGTATTTTCCCAATATTTCTCATATTTGCCAGTAGCATTCTTTTGTGTCTTTCAAAGCAAACCTCTTCTGCTTAATTCTACTGTTTCCTGGAGCATTTCTCTCTTTTTTCCCCTTTCTTTCTGTTGACTTCTACTGTTTTAAGTTGCCTTCCATACTTCTTATCTGGATAAATGTTTCACAATAACCAGACATTTTTGATGGTCCCAATAATTACTGGAATATAAAATACACATTTAATCTTCAGTGTGTAAATCAACTTTAAATGAAAATGACAAATCTTTAAAAAATAATTCCCATATCTATTTTTAATAAGTGCTTTTTGGTGGATCGATGGTCAAGCTAAGGAGAGTGGACGTAAGGAAATGGAGCAATGAGCATTGAGAGCCATTATAATCTTCTAAAACAGGAATGATGAAATTATTACCCATGAAATTGTTTGCTTATATGTTTAATAGAATGGTCGATTGCTCACACTGCTCTAGATATATTATTCCATACTGTACCTGGATCTGAGTGCTAGAAAACTCCCTTTTAGCAAACAGTAAATTATTGTTCCAGCTTGTGACAATTTGGAGTTCAAGAGTATCTCCTTTTGTTTAAGATGTTTTATTGATTTTTAGAGAGAAAGGAAAGGAGAGGGAGAGAGAAACATCAATGTTAGAGTGAAACATCAATAAGCTGCCTTCTGCATGCTCCTCACTACCACCAAGGATGAAGTAAGCAATCTGGGCATGTGCCCTGACCAGAAATTGAATAGGCAGCCTTTCAGTGCACAGGGCACCCAACCCACTGAGCAAAACTGGCCAGGGCAAGAGTAGCTTTAAGATAGCCATCTGTGCCCTTAAATGATGAAACTCAACTGCTTAACAAAGGTACACACATTTGTCATATGTAAGGTAGCAGCTTTTACTTTTATTTCAGAAAGGCATGCCACTTTAGAGGTTATTTTTGCATAAAGAAAATAAAATACAATTGACAGTAAAACAAATAACTTGGATAAAAGCAAGGTGTTTATTCAGATCTAGGGTTTATATTGTTAATCCAGACAAGTAATGTGCTGAGAGTTGTCATTCAAATAAGTCATGAAGTATGTTTGAAGAGGAGATACATTGTGTTTAATTAATTCATTTTTTTTACATGACTGAGGCCAGTTTCCAGCTTTGAGTCCTCTCTTTCTCTTTTACTCATGCAAATATGATTTGAAAATGCACTTGAACTCCACATATATTAAAAGCAAGTACATCTCAAACTTCTTTATGTGAAGGTGTATTTGGACAAAGCCCCTAATCTCAAGAAGTTTCAAATTTTATTGGAGAAGATAAAACAGAACAGAGAAAATATGAGCAAGAAGGCCAAATATGATGATTACTGGAAGAAAAGACATTTGGTCTTAAAAATTGTGGTGTTTTTGTGCATTATGCTGCAGGGTATGTATTCTGATATTGCTATAAATATTAATCTCTGCCCACATAAATACAAAAATATACACTTCTGAGCCTCACAGGCTTGCTATATAGATCAGTAAGGAGCTCATAAAAATGCCAGAATCCTCAGAACATGGCTTTTTGGTTAAGATCCCTTAAGGACTAGGTTCTTCTCAGTTTTGTATCCCTTGCTGTATTAGAAGATAATAAGGGCCAAATAAACATGATTGGGATAAGTTGAATTTAGTTGAATGAATTGATGTTTAGAAGCAGCTATTTCTCCACTGAGCATGCTGTTGACTCTGCATGGATATGGGGTTGGGAGGATGGATCATTGGGCTCAAATGTTGAAGATCTCATTATGTGTAGGGGATAAGATGTAAATTGTGGTTCCAAAGACCTTAATAAGTGGTTTATGGTGAGCCAACGGAAAGTTAACCTGTCCTAGATCCATAGTAGGTGGTACAGTGACCTTGTGTTGGCCATTATTGGTGGTGTGATCATGGATAAGTTCCTAAACCCTTGTGAATTTCAATATCCCTATCCATGAAATAAAACAGAGAAGGTTTGAACTAGATAACTTCTAAGACCTCTTAAAAATTTGATGTCACCATCTTCCAAAATACATTCTGGAAGAACTTAGTAAATGTTCTGTAATAATGTTTTCTATGACAAAATGAGTTTTCTAAAAATTTGGATAAAAAATGGATTAAAAATGATAGGCCTTTTATTGACTTTAGCATGCTAATGTGCATTTTGTGACTCTACAATAGAATCTTTTCAAGGTTATTTCACTTTTAAAATCTTTATTTTTATGTAGAGGCTATTAACAATTAAAGGAATGATATTATGCCAGAAAACAGAGTTTGGAAAATTTACCTTTATCATTTTGAAAATTCCTTCACAGTCCTTCAACAGAACTCATCACAACAACTAACATTCCAGCTAAGTCCATACATCCTTATTGAGTGCCTCCTATGTGGAAAGCTCTTTCAAATATCATCTCACCAACTGTCACAACAGATTAGGGATGTAGACACAATCTCATATTACAGGTAAAAGAATTGAGTTCTGTGGAATGACTTGATTTGCCCAATATGATAAAATTTAAGGAGTAAAGCTGAAATTATAACCCTAGTCACTAGTCTGACTCTACAGTGCTGGCAACTTTGCTTAACAGCCTTTCACTACCACCAAAGCCACACTTTTACCTTTCAGTGTAGGTTTCTCTGGATGCAGTGGCATTTCACAGGGGACAATGCCCAAGGGCCACTCAGGGGAGAATAACTACTACCATTCTTGAGTAATATGATAGGGGTGTGGGGTGACAGACCTATACTACTTAATAGTCCAAACACTCCAGGAGAATACCTGGGGGAAAGTATTCCTGTAATTACTCCCAGGGAGTTCAAACACATCATATCCTAAGAAAAAAAGAAAAAGTAAATACTATAGCCCTAGCGAGTTTAGCTCAGTGGATGCAGCGTTGGCCTGTGGGCGGAAGGGTCCTGGGTTCAATTCCGGTCAAGGGCACATGCGTGGGTTGCAGGCTGGATCCCCAGTAGAAAGCATGCAGGCAGCAGCCAAGCAATGATTCTCTCTCCTCATTGATGTTTCTATCTCTCTCTCCCTTTCTCTCGGAAATCAATAAAAATGTATTAAAAAAAAGATTCAGCTTTAAAAAAAAAGAAAGAAAAGGAAATACTATGTTTCCTCCACCTTGAGAAGTTTATCCTTTAAACAGGAATTTTTACAATATGCTACTGTTTTAAATTTGTGAAATCAATGTATTTTTCAATCACTTGCTTTCCATGAACTTATAGCCCCAAAACACTCTGGATTGTTTATCTTCACAACTCTTCAAAAAAAAAAAAAAATCCCATTCTTATTATACAGGGTTGGGCAAAAGTATGTTTACAGTTGTTTATATGGAAAATAATACAATAATTAATGAAAAAAACAATTTAAGTATAAACTTTGTGTTTCACATACAACTGAAAACCTACTTTTGCCCCACCTTATATAGGGAGAAAATTGATGCATTGTGAAATTAATGATTAGAGAAATCTTCTAAACTTAGTGGTTGCCCAGGATTCAAAGACAGGCACCCAATTGTCTTATTTCTTAGCCTGTGGCATGCTACTCTAGAACCCTCCCTGGCTTCATGGGAGGAGAAATATGGACTTCAATGAGCACAGGTTTTCTAATAGATCAAAAAGAATTATAGATAAAGCATACAGAAAAAAAAATAGTCATAGCTAGGTGAGGGACTTTTTGACAAACTTACATAAGAATTACCTTGAACAAAACATATTAATCTTACTATTTCATAGTCAACAATAAGTTCAATCAAGAGAAAAAGAAATTTCAATACTGATTTTTCCCAAACTGAAGTTCTGCCCCCTATTGAATAATGTAGAAGAAGGCACTGAAGTACAAGCTTATTTTGCAACTTTTCAAAATAAGAAATTAATACAGCTTCAAAGTTTGTAATCAAACAATAGATCCAAGGCCTACATTTTGACTGCAAAGAATGCCTTTATAAAATGAGGCAATTGGCTTTAATTGGCTATGCTATATTTTCCACCTGAATCAGTGCATTCTTTCTCCCCAAAGTCACTTAACAACAATGTGATGGAGGTGATTAGAGTAGGGGAGGAAGAAAATGGCTGCTAGGGATTCAGGCAATGTCCTATGCCTCACTTTCCCCATTTGTAAACTACAGCTAATTATTCTTATTCATTAATGAGTTGCAACCTAGATAAACAAACTCCTTTAACACATTTCAGTTAAGTGCTATCTATTCCAGGTAAAACGTTCTTAAAAGAGCTTTTGGATTTTCCTGGTCTCTGAATTTTCCAGAACTGGCCTTTGAGAAGGGACTGTGAACTTGAAAACAGCCAACCCTAACAAAGAGATCAAATGACCCCATGTGACCATTGACTACAAAGCCCAGCGAAACACTAAATAGTGGTTCTGACCTCTGACAGACTTACCCAGAGAGAGCATCTTACAGCTGATAGAGAAGTGGACTCAAATCCAAACTCCAGAGTCCTACAGTGGGCTCTTTCACTGATGTTGTTTGGCTTTGGCAATTAACTTAACCTTTCTAAGCTTGACTCCTCGTATGGGGCCATGGCTCTTTCCTCGCCTGCTTCCCAGGGTTGCAAAGAGGGTCAAATAAAACAATATGTGAGAAAGTTAAAATGCTACAAAAACAGACACATAGGACACCTAGTCCATAGGATATTTGGCAGCATTTTTTTTCTCTGTAAAATTCACCTTCTCCGGGGTGACTTCTGATACTGTTTTACTAGTACTTAAGAAAGGATGAAGAGAATAGGACCTACGCCAGGACTGGTGACTTGCTGCACATGTGCGTGCCTGTGGAAGATTACTGTAGCTATGGCTGTGTGATACCTGCATAGCCTCCTCAGCAGAATTGCCAGACTCTACAATGCTGTAAAACCAAATGCAGGCAGCTCTGTGGTGTTCTCTACCATAGACTCTCATCTTCCAGCTTCAGTGTGTACGCTCCTTTATCACCCACATGGTAAAGGCATAGAAGAAACGGAAATGAGAAGTAGGAGAAAGTTCAGGCAGATCTATTACTGTAATGTCATGTGGTGTAATGTCATTTAGATAAAAAAATAGTCATGTAACATATTTTTTGGTTGCTGGGTGGCTGGAGTGGCACTGATGATCTTTTGGAAATGGAACAAGATTTATATGGAATAAGAATTTAAACCTTATACATCTTTCTTTTAACACAGCCTAGTAACAGGCCACCTCTTTCCCCTTTCAACACAAAGCTAGCGTTAAATAGTATCTAAGAAACAATGAAAAGGCATTTCAATATTCATTAAAATATATAAAGAGGGAATACTGGCTAGGGGACATCCAAAAGATGATATAATATCCTTTTCAGGGTAAGAAACTCTACACAGTTTTCTGAAATCCTCCAAATAGATTCTCAGACTAATCAAACTAACAAACATCCCCCAGCTCTTCCTTCACATTCTAATCTCCAGTGCCAGCTAATCAGCTTTACTGATTCCTCCCCTCTCATCCGGATACTCCAGTCCCTCTTCCAGAATACTCCAAGCTCTATTTTTTAAACCAATCTACCTATTTTAGCTCTTTTTCATTCTAATGCTCATCCCATTTCCCCAATTGGACAACAAACAAAATAAAACATAAATTTCTGACAGCTGTAGGTTGTTTTCCCAGCAACAAAGTTTCTTATTATTTTAGAAAGTTGGTTGCAGAGGAGAGGAGAAGAAACTGGAAATATTTATATCATTCCCTTTATAGGCTCCATATGGGCAGTTGGGAAAAGTTTGATAATAGAAAACAAGCCCCACTTGAAACAGAACCACCTTTGTAGGCATATGGAGTTGAAATATACTAAACACTGCACTATCTGGTTTGGCTCAGTGGATAGAGCATCAGCCTGTGGACTGAAGGGTCCCAGGTTCGATTCCAGTCAAGGGCACATACCCGGGTTGTGGGCTCAATCCCTAATGGGTGGAGTGCAGGAGGCAGCCGATCAATGATTCTCTGTCATCATTGATGTTACTATCTCTCCCTCCCTCTCTAAATATATATATATATATACACACACACACACACATACATATATACACATATATATACATATATATGTATATATATACATATATACATATATATGTATATATACATATATACACACACATATATATATATATATATACATATATATATGTGTATATATATATGAAATATACTGAACACCAGTGGGTTTTCAAAACAATGTGTTTGTTTATTTATTTATTTATTTTTAATATTTTTAAAAATTGATTTTTAGAGAGAGAGGAAGTAGGGAGAGAAACATTAATGTGAGAGGGAAGCATCCATTGTCCTGCCCCCGCATGCCTCCTACTAGGGATCAAGCCTACAATCCGGGCATGTGCCCTGACCAGGGATTGAAGTAGTAACCTTTTGGTGCATGGGGTGATGCCCAACCAACTGAGCCACACTGTCTAGGACACAGTGTGTTTATTTTAGAGACGTGGGGTATCACAGAGGTACTATGGCGGTTCATGGAGCTCCACAGTGGTAGAGCAGAGACAGTCATGCTATAATTCTTGCTTCCCACACCATTGCTTCTTCCTCCAAGTGTCAGTAATAAGAATCTGACTAAAATAAGCACATGCATGCAGGTGAGCATGACTGCACAGGGTAGAAGATACTGTCAAATGTGTGATTTTTAGACTCACAGGACATGATATGACTGGAATAATTCATGCTAAAGACAGTTCATTCAGTTTATTCTGAGGCCATTTCTATGCTGTTTTTGGCTCCACTTCTATAAGATCCCAACTTCTATAAACTACAATACTTCAGACAGGCATATGTATTAATAATAGTATACATAATTAATACCACTGTGATTCCATGATTAAAAAATAGTTTCCCTTCAGGAGATTTTGAATTACATTTTATATTGTTATGCTCTTACTTTTCCCTTCATTTTCCTCTGCAACCGAGTTCTGGCTTCTCATTAATTGGGTCAGTAAGCAATCGCTAATGAAAATAAATAAACACCCTCATTAAAAATCATCTTTCCTCATGAATTTTCAGAACCTGAGTTTTCTTTAATCTCAGCAGTACATAATAGCATGTCTCTGGAATGTACGCTCCTGTCCTGTGACTAAAAGTTGACAACAACTTGGTCCCTGGGTCGTGGTCTCTATGCTGGCTCATTCTAATTAGCCAGCAGCACACTCCCTAGAAGCTCTGCTTCAGTGATTTCTGAGAAGCAGGACAGAAAACAGCTGGGTTCTTATGCAAACTAGAGCATGACACTGAATTATTATTTAGTAGTAATTTTCCCTTATCCTATCGCCACCTGCCAGAAGCCTATTTGGAGTTTGGTAGGATACAATCACTGAGAACCAGTTTTCCTCAAGGTAGGCTGATTACTCACAGTCACAAGGAGGATGGTGTGCTCCCAAACCGCACAAGAGAGGTTTTAAATAGTTTATCTGGCAAGGGGCTGAGAGACCAGTGAGTTGGTTTTGAGAGACCTGTGGTGCTAAGAATGAGGCATCTGGAAGCCAGAAAGGCGGAGGCGGGGGGGGGGGGGGGTAATACAACTTGGTTTTCCAGAGATTCATGGAAGGCTCAACCCAGTGCTACATCTGGCGTGTAGAAAGTGTTCAGTATTTGCCTGAAGAATGGAGTAATGCAATCTGGAAGTCGATAAAGGGCAGGGATGTAGGTTTCCAGGCTAAGAATGGAGCCAGATGTCTTGATGGGAATTCGAGAAGGGGTGCTTAAGGCTACATAACTACTCAGTAACAAACAGAAGCCTCATTCTTTCACTTAAACCATATTATTGCCAAGGCAGGCCTAATTCAACAAGTTTAGAAATTTAGGGATTCAGACTGAATAAATTTGGATTACCATCTTGATTTAATATATGGACAGGTGCCTGGGTATCAGGAACTCCTGTTCTGTGTTTCTGTCCTGAATCAGTAGCTAATCTGGCTGGATAAGTCACTTCATCCCTTCAGGCCTTCAATCCATTATCTGTGAGATGAGTGAGTTGGAGTTAATGGATTCCTGGGATCCTAAAGCATTAAAATTCTCATCCACATCTGCCACAGGAAGTTTGTGAAAGAGTAGGAGTGCCAGAGATTGTGCAAACTTTTTCATAGGCTTCATGTTACATAATTATTATGTCACCCTATTAAATTATATATTACCCCCCTTCCCACACTTTTTCTTAAATAGGAAATCCACGGCAAATGATGGTTATAGAACATGTTCAAGGTCACACAGCTAGTAAATGGCAACACTGGGAATCCAACTCAGAGCATGTCCGTTTTGCAAATTATATAGACAGATTAACAGGAGGCAGCCTTGGTCTCATTCTTGAAACAACAATAAAGGAATGATCACCTTAGATTGCATTCTGGTGCTTAAAATAGAACTATGACATGAATTGTCACGAAATGATTATTTTCTCCTTGTGCCACAAATAAATATGTAGGAACTGTCTAAACCTGAACAAAATTTCTGTAGGGTTTTGAAACCATCATTGTGTATATAATGTGATGGTATTAAAACTCCATTAACCCCTGTTTTTGCTTCAATCAACAAAACTTTATTGAGGCACCAAATGCGGACTAAATGCTGAATGGAGAACTTGATCTAGTCAGTTTATCTTAAAATCTTTGGAGCATGTGCAGAAAACAACACATACGGTTTGTGTTTATGAAAATAAAAAATAGGTAAGGAAGGATTTTTACTTGCCTAAGCTAAAATAAAACTGAGAGTTATAAAAATCTAGATTCAGAATATATATATATATATATATATATATATATATATATATATATCTACACACATATTTATACACATATACACATATATAAGAATTTATATATATACACATATATAGCAGAATATATATGTATATATAACCTATAAATATATATCCACCTATTTTTAGAATCTCAAAAATCACTACATGTTGGATAAGAAAATGTCAGGAGCAGTAAATAAATAAAATGATTTCTCATGTGCTGAATTTGAAGAAAGTAATCCTAGGCTGTCCAAGAAGAAGACTGGGAGATAATTTCTGTACTGGGCATATCATCTCTAGTCATTTTCTGTCACACAAACACATAATTTCACTGTGTTTACTAATTGTTATTATAACTATATATTAAAGCACATACATATATACACATATACTTATATATACATGCATAGTTGCACATGTCTATCTATCTATCTATCTATCTATCTATCTATCTATCTATCTATCTATCTAATCATCTATCATCTATTTATCTCTTCATCCACCAATCAAATGGATTTCCCACCACAATAGGGTGACTATAAGTTAGAAAGGCTGACTTAAGTCCATGTTTTGCAGACAATCATGAAAATATTATTTAACCTCAAACTTGCAACAGGTAAAGAATCTATCTGTCAGATTTAGAACTTATGAAAATCATGAATGAGTATGTGCTGTGCTGTAATGGGCAATAATATTAGCTAGACTTGACTACTGTGTTCTGAAGTCTTCACTGTAGCCTAGGAAAGCACTAGCAATGATGGGAGAAACATCTGAGGCAACACCAACAAACTGCATATTCTCTCTAGGGCGCCTGGGTCTTGCCCAACAGTACTCAGTGACCTTCCCATTTCTGGCAAACAACAAGAATACTATGTCTACTCAATCTTTTAGTTCCTATTTAAACCACAGCTGTCTTAAATATGGGCTTTCCCAATGAGGAAAATATGACTCCACATGGAATTAGGAAATGAAATGATAGGTATCTTATAGTTACCTATCAGAATGACAGAGGCTGTCACACTGCTTTGAGGAGTTCTACCCAGTTATTCAGTCTTGCTAAAAACCTTACAGGGACTCAGGCTGTGTCAGGATCAATTATGTTCAGGGGACTTGTTTGGTGTCCTTGGCTGCTATCATCATCTTTGTTGAGCTTTTTCTTTATTTTTTTTCCCTTGGCATCCTATAAGGCATCCTTGTTTGTTGCAAGATATCTTATTACAACTCAGCACCAAGGCTTATTTTTTGAAGATGCCAATGAATTGACCCTTATTTTAGTAAATATTGTATGACCAGATAATAAGCCAGTAGCTCTATGAAAAATATTGTTTTTAGGGTTGTCTTTTGCTCTGATCCCCATAACACATATCCACCAAGTGGCAGGGGAAGTCTCATACATGTTTTTTTTTCATTATTTCTCAGCTATCTGTCTATTGTCATATTTTCCTATCACTAATGTCAAAAGTCATTTTTAGATGGAGGAAGAGGACCTAGACTTTTTTACAACACTGAAACAGTTAACTAGCAGCACCTCCTATAGTGCTGAAAAGGGTATCTAATGTTATTATTTTCACCTTAGAGTTTATCAAGGCAGTGGCTCTCTTCACCAAAGGGAATGGGATAATATCCTTCCTTTTGCTGCTATTAACACAAGTCAAGGAAAGAGCATTGGGGCTGACCAAATAATAAAAAAAAAAAAGAGTCATTTTTTGTTGTTAAAGCATGCTATGCAGTCTCACTCTGGAGGTTACACCCAGATTCAAATCTTGGTCCTACTACTTTCTAATTCCCTTGAAAAAACTACTTATTCTCTTTTAACTCTACTTTTGTTATTACAAAAATATTGGATAAAAAAATTCACCTCTCAGAACTGTTGTGAAGGTTAAATGAGGAAAATTACATAAAATGCAATAAAGTAGTTGAAAGTAAGTGCTCAATGTCCATTCCTTTTCCTCTCATTTTTGTCATATTTAGGAACAACAAAAACATATAATTTTGGTAGAGTTTTGTGAATGAAAAGACTAAGACCATTTACAAATAACAAAGATCCTGGATGTTACTCATAATAAAACATGGGTAAGACTCAGTGGGACACAGAAAATCTTTAGAAGGGAGATAATACACAGTGATAACCAGTGGTAATCTGGTGGAGGATTATCACCAGAATCTTAGAGAGGGGAAACTAGAGTTTGGAATTTCCTCAGAATAGGAGTCAGTGAGATAATATATGATAATAAAAACATAATATGCTAATTAGACCGGACATCCTTCCATCCTCTAGATGAAGCCAGGGCTGCGAGGGAAGCCCGAGTTCTGGGTGCCAGAGGAAAGCCGATGCCAGCAGCCGGTGGAAGGGAGGCCTACTCTTGCATGAATTTCATGCCTCAGGCCTCTAGCATTGTATAATGTTTAAGGGCATAGGTGGGGAGCCAGGCTGCCTGATTTTGAATCCAAGTTCTACCTCTTATTAGTATTAACTGTAAAATCTTTAAGATTGTTTTACTTTTCTGTGTCACTGTAAAATTGAAGTAATATTACGGAAACTTAAAGTGTGATCTTGAGTGTTACATGTGTTAATATATGAAAGTGTTTAGATGATTGCCTAGGACATTGTAGGCACCATTCAGCAGTTTTAGTCTGTGTGTGTGTGTGTGTGTGTGTGTGTGTGTGTGTGTGCGTTCAAGCTGGTATAATAAATAACATGTAGTTGTCATTTCAGAGTAGAGATAAGTCATTTCTTTTTAAAATTTATTTATTGATACTAGAGAGAGAGTAATGGAAAGTGAGTGAGAGAGAGAGAGAGAGAGAGAGAGAGAGAGAGAGAGAGAGAGAGAAAGACATCAATTTGTTGTTCTACTTATTTATGCATTCATTGGTTTATTCTTGCATGTGCCCTGATCAGGGATCAAACCTACAACCTTGGAGTGCTGAGATGATGCTCTAACCAACTGAACTACCCAGCCAGGGCTGAATCAGTCATTTCTGAATAGATCAATTTGCCTTTTTATAAAGCCCATGGTGTCTTAAAGGTTATTCTAAATATAAGGACCTGGTCTTGGGGGATTGTACTTCACTAATTCAAAAAAGATATAATGCTAAGAATTGATAAAATAAACAGTACCATCCCTTTAAGTGGTGTTTTTAAGAGTGTGAAATTTGGGCCACTTGAATTAGAATACTCTGGGGCATTTGTTTAAAATAAAGATTCCCAGATCCTATTCCTAAGGTGAACATATACTTGATTGTTCAAATCTGGACATTTTGTAAAGTGAAAAATATTGCTATAAGTAATCATGCCAGGCTAATAAGTATAAACTGCACTGCCCTTGGGCAAAATAGAACATGGGATGCCCCCACATATCCCAGATCTATAGCACTTTTGGGATTGAGTCCCAGAAATTTGCATTTCTATTAAGTTTCCAAGATGATACTTTGTGCAATGCAAAGTTTGAGGAAGGCTCTTAAATTGTGTTGTTTCAATAAGTCTAAATTAATTCAGGGACTCTGAGAATTTTATGTCATATCTCTACTTCCTGAGGATATTTCTTTGTGATAGGGAATAAAAAATGGAAAGAAAGGACCATTTATTGACCAACTACTCTTGTTAAAGCCTTCTGCCTCTTGGCATGACACTGTCCTGTTGTCTATGAAATAGGTTTAGAGATGTTTGCCTGCTTTTAAAATTGAGTGCACACCATGTGATTACGGCAAAGCCACATTCCCCTGGCTATGAAACCACCACTTTACCACTACAAACCACTTATGAGACTGACCCTGGGAAGAAAAGAGGTAGTGATTAGCTAACTATCCTTAATAACAGAACAACAACAATCAATAGGAATTAACCCATCAAGCACTCCACCCTGCTGACAGCAGTCACCACCAGAAGTGGAAGCACCCCAATCATCATCTGACAATGCGTAGACTCAACCTAATGGAGCTCTATGCAACCTGTAATCTGACCTAAACTTCCATCCCTTTTTAGCTCTCTCACAAAACCATTTAATTGCACAGCCTCTCATCAGCAAATCCCATTTCCCCTCCATCATTTCTATGAGCATCCTCCTCTTGTACTTGCCCTAATTGAAAAGTAAATATTCCTTGAGATCACAGATGCCCCTGTCGCCCTCTACAGGGAAAGGAGGGAGGCTTCCTTCATGCTCCCTGTTGCCACTCCAGCCCATTTCTCTTTTCTCCTCTCTGAATAACTTAAGAGCTATTGAAACCTGCCACCATACTACACCATCTACTACTGCTTATTGTTTGAATCATTCACTGACCAACAGATCATTCATTCTTTCATTATGAATATTTGGAACCTGTTCACTGTCCTTGAGTAGACTTGAATCTGCTCTGTTCAACACATTGGTATATAATCCAACACCTTGGGGTATCAACTTCTTATTTGTTTCACTTCCACCAATGTTTTCCCCAATCTCAGCCAAACATCCCCATGATTTTCATTACACACTGTTATCACCAACTTCAAAATCTTTTATTATTTTCACTTTCTCTCTTCTTCCTTGTTCTGTTTCCATTTCCTTTTGTACCACACCTAGATACCAATGACTCATCACTGTAAGCAACCCCTTGCAAACACCATCAACTCAAACTTGGTTTTCCTCCAACATGTCAAAACCCTACTTGGTAAAATTCAACCTTTCTCTGCCCTAGCCACTTTGCCTCAGTGGATAGAGCATTGGCCCTCGGACTGAAGGTTCCTGGTTTTGATTACAGTCAAGGACATGTACTTCCATTGCAGACGCAATCACTGGCCCTGGTTGTATGGGAGACAACCAATTGATGTGTCTCTCTCACATTGATATTTCTCTTTCTCTGTCTCTCTCCTCTCCCTTCCACTCTCTCTAAAAATCAATGTAAAAATATCCTCAGGCAAGGATTAACTACAACAACAAAAAACCTAGCCTTTATCTTCTTCCACTAATGTACATGAGCAGCGAAAAAAGGTGGAGAGAAACACCAAACTCTGTGACTGGACAGGCCCTAATTTTTGACAACACATTTCAAATGAGAATTCAGCACTACCAACATGTGTACACTATTTCCTGTCAGTTTGCTTTTTCATTTTAGGAGGACTATTTCACACCTTTTTCTTTCTCCTGAAATATCTGATAAGACCTAGTCCTACTTCATTATCAACTGATGACCTCAATATTTATTTGAGAAAATAAAAGCATTCTGAATGCAATAATACTCACTTGTCTTCCATCAAATCTACTAACCTGCCTGCATTTGGATCAATACACTTTGCCTTTCCTCCTGTTAAAATTGATGAACTGTCGCCACTCTATCTAAAGCCAACCCCTGCACTTGTGCGCTGGAGGCCGTTTCCCTTCACCTGTTAATGGATTTTGTTTTGCACTTGACCTCTATCTCCTACATCATCAACTTTCTCCTCTATAGCAGCTCATTTTTATCAGCATATTAACATGAGGTAATATCTTCCATGATATAAAATTCCCTCTTGACCCAATATTCCCTTCAAGCTTCTGTCCCATTTCTTTGCTTTTCCTCTAAAAAACCACCTCAAAAGAGTTATTTATATTTGTTGTCTAAAATTCATCATTTGCCATTCTCTCCTCAATCCATTCCACTCAAAACTTTGTGCTGATCATGTCAAGGAAACTACTCTTGTCAAATTAAAAATGATTTCCACCTTGTTAAATCCAACACTCAGTTCTTTGTGCCAATAGTATTCTATCTCTCAGCAGTATTTGACAGGACAGAAATATTATTTTCACTTGACTCCTATGATACAAGATTTACCTAGTTTCCTTCATACTCCTTCTCTATGTCCTTTGTGAAATTATCTTTCTGACCTCAAAATTTTGGAATACTCCAAAACTCTAACCTCATCCTTCTCCTCATTTCTACCCAACCCAACTGCCCTGATGGGTTTATTTACTTTATTGTGATATCTTTGACATATAACACTGTAAAGATTTAAGGTGTATAACATGTTAATTTATATGTCTGCATACTGTAATATAATTGCCATTGCAGCAATAATTAGCACCTTCATTGTCTTACATAATGATCCTTTCTTTATAGTGGTTAGAATCATTAAGCTCTTGAACATAATATGTCAAGTGAGATCAGTCAGAGAAAAACAAGTACCGTATGATGGCACTTTTAAGTGGAATCTTAAAAAGCTGAATTTGTAAAAACAGAGAATAAAACAGTGGCTACCAGGGGATGGATAGGTGGATAGGACAGATGTTGTTTAAGGACACAAACTTGCAATGAGTAGAAAACAAGCCCTAGAGATGTGATGCACAGGATGGTGATTCTAGATAACAATATTATCATATAGCCATCAAATTCTTAAGAAACTGGAACTTAATGATGCTTCTCAGCTCTATTTACTTTTTGCCTGAATTGTCTTGTCCATACCCATAGTTGTAAATTCCAACTGCATACATAGTGAAATATGTATGTCTTTACTAATAAATTGATACAATATCTGGGGTTTGCTTCAAAACAATATAAAAAAGAAGAAAGTGGTGGGAGTATAGATGAAATAATGTTGTTCATGAGTTGATAATTATTAAAGTAATTAAATGGGAAGTCTGGATTAAATCAGGTATTGTTGAGATTTTCCATAATAATATGTAATTTTAAAAACAATTCCAACTGTTCTCCTCTTGTATTAATACTTCCCAACTGTTAGATACACATATTCAATTTTCTATTCAGCATCACCCCTTAGATTTCCAAGAGTGATAAAAATTAGCATGTCCAAAGTAGAACTCTTGAGGTCCCTTTGCTTCAAATCTAGCCTTCCCATGTGTCCCTAATCTTAACAATGGTTATATTTCCCAAGCTGACAAGCCATTATTGATTCATCTTTATTCTTTCACACATTACAGCCCATCAGTCAGCAAACCTTGTTTGATTACCTTTCATGTACAAAATTTTTATCTTTCTTGCCATTTCCACAGATATCACTCTTATCCAAGTTGCCATCACCTTTTGCCTAAACTACTTTAGGAGTCCCCTAACCCATATTGTTTTGTTCATTCGTGTACCCAAACTACCTGTATTCATATGGTAGTACCGTCATCTTTAAGTCACTTTATGTCATTCCCTTGGTCACCCCTTTAATGGTGTTCTTCCCATCTCTAAAAACAGCCAGAGGCTATACCATGGACAATGAGAACCTGTGTGGTCTGTCTTCTTCATAACTCTTCAAGCTCATTTGCTGCAGATGTTCTCATCCAGCTACTCCTGTTAAAATTGCCTCTTATTGTGTTCCAATATGTCGGGCTTACTGTACCTCAAGGTTCTTCTTACAGGTGATACTTTTCCTGTCTAGAATGTTCTTCTCCCAGACATGTGTACATGGCTCAAACTCACATCCCTCTGTGTCAGGGAAGGCTTTAAGCCTTTCACCTGTTGGAATCTTTTCTGCTTTAACTAACACTGATCATTACTTAAAATTATATTCTATCTGTATTTTTTTTTTGTTAATTTTCTGTTTGCTCAACTACGATGTAAATTCCACAAAGACCACCTTTTCCTATTGTGTCTCCAGGGCCTAAAGCAGTGCTTAGAATCTGATACATTTAAACACTACACACACACACACACACACATACACACACACACACACACACACACACACACACACACACACAAAAGAGTGTATAGATGACATAAATGAATGCTAGACTTTGCTATGTGTTTTCACTTAGCAGTGAAGTGAAAACTGGGCAGCCACCACAGTGAGATATTACCTTCCATTTGAACTGTGAGTTCTCAAGAATTCAGCCTGGGATTAACAGTCTGCTGCAGTTTCCCTGACAGTTAGTTCTCTTTGTCTACAAACTGCCCAATCTCTTAATTCCCAAATTACAAAACACGCAGATTGCCCCAGGGGAGAAAAAGGAACCAAGAGTCTATCTTCCTAGTAATTCATCATTAATGAACCTTTTACTTTGAGTGATATTTTAAGAGTAAAAATTTCTACTTCTCTGACCAGGTTCTTTCTATAAATGAATTGCAACCCCAGGCAACTTGTGGACAATGGGTTTAATCAATCCTCAGACAGAGTTCCCTTTTGAGCCAATGATATAGTGAAGTCCATTTGCAACTTGACTCTACCAAACAGTTTGTGCGTTTCCTTTACATCATTTGAGCTTTTATTGTCCCAGTCTTCCAGGCTATAAAAGTGGAAATTTATTCCCAACTTTCTTTCTAATGGGTGGCTTTCTACCCTAGTTCATGAGGTCAATATCATACACGTTTAGGCTAAGCGAAAAATTCTTAGAACAGCTGAATGCCTAGTGAATTTGATATAGTACACTTATTTTCTGTGGACTTCAATATCTGTGTTCTCAGTGGGTGATTACAAATACTTTCATTGGAGTTCTTAGCCCCTGACCCCTGGCTTGTGTGTATTCCATCCAGGAAAGAGTTGAAACAAGCCAAGTTATGCTTTGATTTTTCTACAATATAACTGAGGGTAGACAGTTCAAAAGCTAATTTTCTACTGCAGAGTAAGAATACAATGAATTTACCTGCACATAATTTCTTCTCCCTTTCTTCCCTTCCATTCACATCTCCCTGAATTGTTACCTGTGCTTATTTGATACACCAATGAAGTAGTTTATGGAGCCCAACCATCTGTGCCTTTTTCTTCCTCAAATGCATAAGACCATAATCCATATACATAAATTCATAATCCATGTGCACTGCTTATAACTCTATTAAGATAGTGAATTTCCCAGTGCAATTAAGCTATGAGCTATATCATAAATACTTGGGCCCTTAAACCTATACAGCTGGTGAAACTTTGGGGCTAAGTTGAATTTTGAAATACATACCTTAGAATAAAACTAAAAGAATAGCATAAAACCACAAACCTTCCCCCTCTAGTTATCTAAACTTCCACTATCCAAAATCAGAATATAGAAGAGTTTGATATATTTATAAAGTATTCCTTGATCTCTGACTTGCTATCTGAAACAAACTAACCAGCAAACAAGCAAAAAACTGAATACATTCAGATACATATGTAACCCTTGCTGCCTGCACATGCTATTTGAATACTCATCTCTAAATCCAGGAACTAAATAGAGTTGGTAAGTGAAAAATACTTGCACTTTGAAACTGTGGCATTGTCCCCTTTTAAAATAAGACCTTATTATTGGAGTAAGGTAGTAAAAAGTTTTAAAGGATGTATAGGATTCCTGGTAGGTATGTGTCAAGTTCTATAGAGAAGTAGCAAAGTCACTTTCGGTGTTTTTGACATGAATGATTACGTTGTTCTGTGCATTCCTAACCAGCTTCCCAAGACCTCTTGCTAAATTTGTTATAATCATCACACAAAGACAGCCCTCGTCACTCAGTCATCGGAAGTCACTGTGCAGATTCAGTGGATTATATGCTTCCATCCCCAGGACTGTCTCTGAGCTCCCCGTGAAAGTGGACTGCTATCGATTAGGTCAGTTTAATAAAAACTGGATTTCACAACAAAAAATAACACTGAGTTGTAGAGTTCAATAGCAATTAAAATATCTCAGATGGTCATAGGATTCTCTTATTTATTCCTAGGCTCCTCTGTCGCACCCTTGGTACTTATATAAGGGGATCAAGGTGGATAGAGACTACCCTGCACTAGAAGAATGGCATTTTCATAGGACTTAGTACAGCGTCTTTCACAGACCAGGCATTCCAATACTGATTGAGTAACAATGAATTTGTTTATAAAGATTTATTTTAAATTCTTTTCTGAGCCATGAGGTAGGAAACTCTGAATTGAAGGCAGAAACAAGCATAGCAAGATCAGTCTAGAAGAAAACTTTTATCTGGGAAGCTGATAAACTATACTAGAGAGTCAGAACTAAGAGCCACAGAAAGTTGTGTTAGCATTGAACTTTCAAAAATCTGCCTGTGATTTATCCGTGAACGTCGGGACACTTCCAGGCTAGCGCTGCAACATGCACTTTCCTCTCAGGGTTGATAGTAAGCAGAGTGACTTTGTGTTGGCAGTTGTTAGGAGATAATAGAAATAGTTTCTCAAAGGCTCAAAAATCATGAGTCTCCCTGAAGTTTTGGGGTTGGAATTTGCTTAAGGCCCACATTTAGCTCTTTCATATAGTTTTCCAGTATGATGGAGTGTGTGAGAACCTTATTAATCAACTGAGCCAATTTAATGTAAGGTGATGAACTCCCAGGCACAGAGATTTAGATGCTCGTCCATTGTCAGATGTATGTATGCAAGTCTTTCTCCTCGGCCTGTGCCCTGTCTGTTTATTTCTTAATGGTATCACTTGACAAGCAAATGATTGAAATTTAGTGAAGCTCAAAATTTCCATTTGGTTAGAGCTTTCTCTGTCCTATGTAAGAAATCTTCATATACCTAAGATCTTGTATTTTCCTATATTTTCTTCTGAGAATCTTTATGATTTTGGCTTTAATGTCGAGGTCTGTGATATGTTGTTGGTTTTTTTTAAATATATTTCTTTGTTGATTTCAGAGAGGAAGGAAGAGGGAGAGAGAGATAGAAACATCAATGATGAGAGAGAATCATTGATTGGCTGCCTCCTGCATGCCCCCTACTGGGGATCGAGCCTGCAACCTGGGCATGTGCCCTTGGCCTGAATCGAACCTGGGACCCTTCAGTCCACAGGCTGATGCTCTATCCACTGAGCCAAACTGGTTAGGGCTGTGATAAGTTTTGAATTATTTTTTTGTATATTTCAAGGTAAGAGGTGAGTTTCATCTCCCCTCCCCATATAGTTATTTAGGTTTTCCAGGATCATTTCACTAAAAAGAATTTTCCTTTCTCATTGATGGCTATGGTTGCTGTTTTCTCAGTCCTCACCCAAGGATATGTTTTATTGATTTTAGAGAGATAGAGGGAGGAGGAAAGAGAAAAGAAACATTGATGTGAGAGAGAACCATTGATTGGTTGCCTCCCATATGTATGGAACCCACAAGCTACATATGTATCCTGACGGGGAACCTAACCTGCCACCTTTAGGTGTACTGGAGGACATTCCAACCAACTGATCCCCGCCCCCCCCCCCTCGCCACCCCCAGCCAGGGCAGATAGCTATAGTTTTTAATTGTAAAATTAATCAAGCTCCATTACTTTCAACAATATAAGAAATGCCTCTTTACATAAAATTGTTCTAGGATCTAGGTAGACAGCACTCCATGTCTGATAGATACATCAGGAAGCAATTACTTGTCCTTTGAGGCATATGCTTAAAGAGGTTAGGATTTACTTTGACTATTCTTCTATTCTCTTAACACATGCAAAATTAGCAGACTCATGCCTCCAGGGTCTTGCTTACAGATGAGTATGGTGCCCTGCGCAAGAACACCCAGCCAACGGGGACCATTGCGAGCCAAGTTCCCTCTGTGTGCCAGTTTGTCAAGCTTCTCATTCTTGGTGTAGGTGGGAAAAGAATCACAACCACACCATGAAAATGGCCCCTTTTCCACATACAGGAGGCACTCTATTTAATTCATTTAGAGGAAATACTTGAAGGTTTGCCCAGTGCTGACACCTTTTTGAATTAGTATAAAGCCGCTTTATGTGCCAGCATAGGCTCTGTGCTGCGCATCTAACCTGCAGTGCTCAGTACTTTTTCAGTCGTAATATGTTGCTTCAATTTAAAACTATGGAGACACAGTAGGGTCCCTGCCTTTGTTTCACCTTTCAGGTTTTGATGATGATGATGATGATGATGATGATGATGATGATGATGATGATTTTACTTGTGGCTATTTGTTGCCTTAAAAAGCTTCCTTTACTTAAAAAAAATTGCATTCAGGACAGTCTTTTTCACAAATGTGAAAATGGTGTTATAATATCCTATAATGTCAGTAGATTTTAATCTGAATAGTAATTATGTAGTTTAAAAAAGGACATTTTACTAAGCTTTTAGAAGACCAACTTCTTTTCCTACACCTCCCAAACTTTCCACTTTCTTGGTTCTAAGTTCCCTCTCTCTCCATCCTCTCTATGGTCTCAACCATCAGGATGGATGCAGAATTTGACAGATGAGATTGCAATAGCACAAGATTTTCAAGCATCTCCTTAAATCTGTTTATTTCTATAAGGTATTCCTATAACACCTCTATTCACATATCTCAATTTAGACCTAAAGAAAGAGATTCTAAGAACTTTAAATACTTGCCTAGGTTTAGAGAGCTTTTTAAGAGCAAAACAATGTCTAAAACCCCTAAATCTCCAAGCTAGTTTGGAAACGACCTACAGGTTTATTCTCCCCCCATAGTTCCAAACTCTTTTTATGTTAAGCAGAAAGTCTTGTTCCTCTTCCCTTTAAGGAAAACCAAAAATCATATGTGGATGGGACAGAAATGAGAGAGATTGGGAGGAAAAAGAGGAGGGTTATTTACGCAATGAGGAGAAGGTATGAAATATTCATTTTAGTGAGTGTAAAGAAACATTGACTAAGGAAACAGAGTACTATTCTTGGATAGTTCAAAAAGCCCAGTTGGAATTTGTGGTCATATAATTAAAATAGGATGAATGGTGGTTTAGTGTCAAATTTAAGTGTTTGAATGGATATGCAAAAAGACCAGTATTTTGATTGCATTAAGTTTTGGGTTTTGTTGCACAAGTAAGAAAGTAGGAGCAGTCATGGAGGTGAGCAGGTATGAAAGGGTATGATTATACTGAAAAATAATGGTGTCAAAGGAGCCTAATGAATGGGAAACATTAGGGAAAAATATTGCTCAGTGAAAAAGGATAGGTCCTGATGGGGACAAAAAATCCTTGGGGTGTACATATTAGACTAAATGAGTTTGGAATATAAGGAAGAGGGATATTTTTATATAGCAGCACAAGTAGAACAAAAGAGAGTGAGCCTGCTAGAATTGGGAGAATGGAATGTTGTTATAGGAATGAAAAAGAATGGTAATCTATAATAATAAAAGCATAATATGCTAATTAGACTAGACGGCCTTCCGGACATCCTTCCTTCCTGACAACGTTGCAGCAGGCAGGGGTTGAGGCAGAGGTGGCAGAGGCCCCCAGCTGCAGCAGCAGTGGGCAGGGGCCAGGGTCAAGGCCCTTCACAAATTTTGTGCATTGGGCCTCTAGTAAATAATAATGTCTGATGAGGAGCTGCAGAGGAGCTAAGAACTTTGAAAGAGGAGGAAAGAAGAGTGGTTTATGAGAAGCAATGAGGAGCAAGTACTTTAATTCAACCTCAAGGACCTGTTTTAGAAGGGTGGTGGGTAGAGAAAAAAGGCAGTTACCATTTAAGACAGATATGGCAGTATTGGATCTTCACCCAGGTAAAGGTCAGGTTTCCATTAAAGTGAGGAGGTAGATGAGGAGTTCAATAGTACAATGTATTTTAATGACAGACTGAGAGTTCCAGGGACATAACAAGGTCATGTGAGAGTGCTACATTAAGTCAGATTAGGAGATGGGGGGAGGCATGCATGGAGATGGAGGAATAAATAGCACGGGTTCCCAGTGGTGATAGGGACTGGATGCATGTTGTTGTCAGTTCTGTTGATCTATTGGGTGAAGGTAGGTATGTGTGCATGCAAGCGCACACGCACGCGCGCGTGCACACACACACACACACACACACACACACACACACACACACAAGGTTTACTCAAAATAAAACCACTTAGTATTTCATGAGTGAAGGGCATCGATGTGGTTCCAAAATGCATCAATATGTCTATTTGCTTTTGGGTATCTTATAATTTCTTTCCATCTTAGAAAAGGATAAGATTGCATGAAAAGAGATGGTTGGAATAAAAGGTATGGTGCTACTGACTCAGAAAACCAGAGACACAGCTGTAAGAAGGGCTGTCTGAATTGTTTATGCTCTTTTCCCCAAATGTTGTGATATGTCTTTCTTGAACACTGTCACACCTCTCAGAATGAAAGAAAAGATGAACACAGCAACAACAACAACATAACAGGGTTCCTGCATCCCCAAGAGATGAAAGCATCCCCAAAACTAAAACAAAGTGCTTCCCATTTCCTCCAGGGATTCCTGCTATATAATTTCCATTTTAAATGAAGCAAAAATACTTCCAATAACCAGGAAAACACTTAAAAATTAAGAAACACTTGTTCTAGTTAATGTGTCTGAGTATTACTAAGAAAAAAAAAGTCTCCCCCAGGAGGTCATTATTATTCAAAAATTACTCTAATTAGGTCATGAATACATTAGACCTCATTCAGTGCCAACAAGAGGAAAATAGAATTGGAAATGTGACACACGTAACACTCCCAATGAGGGAGGGTGATTTTATTCCAAAATGCCATTAAAAGATGAAAAGGTCACCCTGTAGGGAAGTAATTGGTACAGCACTCTTGTAACTGATGAAAGGGGCTTTTACTTCGGCTTTTTTTTTCCTTTTCTTTCTTTGAAAAGGGGTCTTTCTAGATAGAAAAAATGAGTGTGTGTATCTTTGTGTGTATTTCCATATATGTAAGTCTGATTGGATGACTGTTTGGATGTTTTAGGACAATAAAAGAGCTCTTGACATATCAAACTAGACACACTTGGTAGTGCGAGAACAAATTGCACAGGCCATTTTAAGAAAATATGAAAATGTGTGGGTATTTCCTTATATGATTTTTTCATTCAATTAATCCATTACTGTGGTTTCTTAGAATATCTGCTGCATAGACAAGTTTTGTGTTTAATTAGAAAAGAGTATACAATTTTAATGACTTGCCCAAAATAGGAGGCTAGGAGGCTGAAAGCCTTTTTTTTTTTTTTTCTAAGAAAACTTAACAGAATCTGAAAATAAAGCCCATGGGGTAGCTGGATGGCTGAATTTGTGGCTCTCCAGTAAGCCCTATCATACTTCATATGGAGCCAACAGGGAAAGCAGCCACAGGGTTTTCACATGCATTTATCCCCTGTTGAAAGCCTAAAAAATGGAGACATCACTTTATCAGTTGCAGCAGGCTTCTGTTTTTCCTATATAATCTCACGTTGTGAATGCAGTTTCATATAATAGCAGTTTGCAACATTTGTAACAAAAATTACTTTCTTTAAAGCATGCTAAAATTTTCATCATGTATACAAGATTACCATTTCAATGACATGATGCCTAAACATGAGACACCTGAAAACTCACCTTTCCCCCCTTTTTAATTAGCTTACAAATATCTCAGGTCTTAGTGTCCTTTAAGAATTCTAAAAGCAAGCTACAAAGGGCACCAGGTATATCAGATATGGACGAAAAAGGGGCCGAATACTAAACCTGAAAAGTTCAGGGGAGGCCTGCATGGCGACCTTACAAACTCAGAGACCTAAATTAACCTCATAGGATGGTATGAAATTAAAACTAATTAAAAGCAAGTCATGGCTGGTAGACATGTCCTAGGCGGGTATCTTCCCTAACAAAGGTCAATCTTTAGCTTAACTAAGCTTGTCTACGTATTATCTTTTTGCAGCTAAGATAACATACCTTTCGAATGTCAGAGTAATCCTTTTTCTAGGCTTCCCAGGGCAAAATCTCCTATGGGAGATGAGATCAGGAAACCCATCATCGTTACCTTGTTTACCAAATACTATCTCTATGTGCTGTAAATGTTCATTTTTAATTATGCTTTACCCACCCATGCAAAAGAAGTATTTGTCTCTTCATTTTACTCTTTATCCAATTCCAGAGATTTCCCTGCTTTGCTTTCTCCTGCCTCCCTAATCTATCACCAATGAATTGTAGGTAATCCTCCTTATGCCTCCTCCTTTGATTGTAATGTATACAATAATGTGCAAAATGCCATTCTGTGCAGCGTTTTCTCAATCCATTGAGATTTTGCTTCCCAGCAATTGTCATCAGTTTGACTCATAAACTCATAAAAATTCTTACAGTTTGGACATTTCTTACATTGACACAGATGTCTAAAATGATTTTGATGATACTAGATTAATCCTTGTTCTCACTCCCTCATGTAGTCACTCATCCATTCAACAATATATTTTTTAATTGTAACTTTTTATCGCAACACAATCTCGGAATTAGGAATAAGTTACTAGATTTCTCAAACTATCTTCACTTAGATTTTCAAATGTATACAGAAACGTGCATGTATATATCTTCTGAACCACTTGAAAGTAAATGGCAGACAGTATGCACCTTTACCAGTAACTATTTCAGAATGAATTTCCTAAATACAAGGACATCTTTCTACATAACTACAGTCAAACTATAAAAATTAGGAAAGTAACTTTAATACAATAATATCATCTAATTTACAGATCTTATTTAGATTTTGCCAATTGTCCCAACAATGACTTTTTAATACTCAAGATTCTTTGGTATATAGCAAAATAAAAGATTCAAGAGAGTGTGTTTATGATAATACATTTCATTTTAGTTTAACATATTCAGTACCTTTTAATTCAATAAAAGGAATTGATTGTCAACTTTTGATATAGAATAAAATGATATAGCTCCCATTTATTGAGTGATTATAATGGGTCAGGCACTATACTAATATCTTACTAATATCCCCCACTAAGAATGGTTTGACTTACGATTTTATTACTTGATGATTATGTGAAAGCAATTCCCATTCAGTGGTAACCATATTTTGGATTTTGAATTTTTTCCTGAGCTAGCAACGTGCAGTATGATACTCACTGGTGATGCGGGGCAGCAGTGGTGAACTACAAGCTCCCAGGTATCCACAGGGGCAGGAGGGCAAACAACCCATACTTTGCAGTGTCTGTGTTGCCAGCCTATTTTTGGACACTGTATTCAATAAATTACATAAGATATTCAGCACTTTATTATAAAATAGGCTTTCTGTTAGATGATTTTGCCCAACTGTAAGTTAATGTTAGTATTCTGAACATCTTTAAGAAAAGCTAGGCCAGCCTATAATATTTGGTAGATTGGGTGTATTAAAAGTATTTTTGACTTATGACATTTTTAATTTACAATGCATTTATCAGGACATAATCTCATCATAAATAGAGGTGCACCTACAATTTTATTCTCCAAAAAATTTCACAAAGTCGGTATTATTTTAGAGAAGAAGAAGCAAAGGTTCAGAAGGTGTAAGCAACTTGTTTGGTCTCAGAGCAACTGAGGTACAAGAATTTTTGTCAAATCTTTCTGAGTTCAGAACCTAAACTCGTTTTTTTGAGGATTGTTAAAAATATGTTTTTTATTGATTTTTAGAGAGTGAAGAAGGGAGAGGGGTAGAGAAAGAGAAACTTAGATGTGTGAGTGGAACATTGACCTACTGGGAACTGAGCCCATAACCCCGGCATGTGCCCTGGCCAGGAATCAAAACAGCAGCCCTTTGGAGCATGGGACAATGCCTAACTAACTGAGCCACACCAGCCAGGGCAAGAATTTTTGTATCAGTCATTTGAGCTAAACAGGATACACCTGGAAGCAAGATTGGAAAAAAAACAAACAAAAAAACTGAGAAAATACTTCCAAGAAATGACAGTTTGCAACTTCTTTTATGCATTTGGATTTAAGGAGGGAAAGTAGGAAGATTATATGAAAGCAAGGCGGGAACAGATCTCATAACTGTTATCTTGAGGGAGGTCACACCTTAGAACAGCAGTTCTCAACCTGTGGGTCGCGACCCCTTTGGCAGTCGAACGACCCTTTCACAGGGGTCGACTAAGACCATCCTGCATATCAGATATTTACAATACGATTCATAACAGTAGCAACATTACAGTTGTGAAGTAGCAACAAAAATAATTTTATGGTTGGGTCACAACATGAGGGACTGTATTAAAGGGCCAGATGGTCGAGAACCACTTCCTTAGAAAGAGAGATTTGAAAGGGTGGTCAGCTTTAGAAGGAGGGTTTGACAGGGTGGTCACAGTTTACAAGGAAGGGTCTGAAAAAACTAATCATAACCTCTGAAAAGAGGTTAACAAACAAAACCTAAACTCGCTGAAACCGGTTTGGCTCACTGGATAGAGCGTCGGCTTGCGGACTGAAAGGCCCCAGGTTCGATTCCGGTCAAGGGCATGTACCTGGGTTGCGGGCACATCCCCAGTAGGAGATGTGCAGGAGGCAGCTGATCGATGTTTCTGTCTCATCGAAGTTTCTAACTCTCTATCTATCTCTCTCCCTTCCTTTCTGTAAAAAATCAATAAAATATATTAAAAAAAAACACACAAAAAAACCAAAAAAACTAAACTCTTATTCATTTCACCATATTCCTCATAGCTTAAAACAACAGACATTGATTATGTATCTCCTACTGTCTTGGAACTTATAATCTTCCTGAGAGATGTATATAAACACACACATACAAACTTGGAACATTAAAGTTGGAAGTTCATCTTCATTTAAAGCAACCCAGCTGCTGACCTGCCCCTGATACATCAGTCTCCCTACTCCTCACTTATTTTCTTATCTTCTGCGTAGCACTTACCATCACTTAACTCATTATATAAAAATGCAATTTACTATGCTAATATTGTGTTCTCTTCCCACGGGAATGAAATTACAAGAGAGTAGACTTTTTTTTTTTTTTTTTTTTTTAATTGTTGGGTCATCAGCACATAGAAAAGTGCCTTGCATCAAGTGGGTATTAGTAAAATAAATGTCAAATAAACAATTGAATTTCTTCACCTGCTTACTTTTATAAATGAGGAAAGTAAAACCCAGGGAGATTGAGTTGCTCAAGGTCAGAGTACATTGAACACACAAAATGCCATTGTTTTGAATGTAAATTGGAGTCACAATGATTGACATAGAGTCCCAAGAGAGCATAGAGGAGGAAGAGATAAGGATGGTCTGAGTATGTGGGAGATGTGAATTTCAACGAAGAGGAAAGAGAGGGTGTACCATAAATAATAGGTAGAAAACCTTTCATGTACAAAGACATGGTGAAGGAAATTAACAGGGAAATTAGAGGGCATATTAGATGGCCAGATATACAGGAAGGCTCATTATGGGAAATGATAGATAATGAGGTTTGGAAGGAATAATGCAAAATCATGGAAGATTTTGTTTTTAATTTTAGCAGAGAAGTTTGCATTCCTATAAGCCCCATAAGTTTAATATTTTCTGGCAGTTAATCAGTTAACTCATCAGTGACATAATGCCTAACCCCATCTCTACTCTAAGCAAAAGCATTATAGATAGGAAGAATGAACTGGTGATTTTCCAGGGCTCATTTGTATATTCATTTCTCATTTTCCTAGTGAGTGTTTGGTTTTAATGGATTTAAAACAGTAAATAATTGCTCAGGGATTGATTGAACACATCACTCCTTTAATTAATGTTCAGAAGCTCCAATAAACAGAGATGAAATATTGTAGCTAAGTAAAATAGTAAGAGATAACAACAGATGCTGGAAAGAATAGGACAAGGAAAAGAAAATGTGTGTGGTGCACACTTGGCACATGAAGCTAGTGAAAGGAGAATCTGACCATTCAGATGTCTTTAATTTGTATTTTGTACTTTTTATTTTAGTTCATACAAGCCTATCCCAGATTTAGGGTTGTGCCAATTCTGAAGATCATCATTTTTTACCTTTCTGATGTTGAAATCATGTTGATTTAAATTATCTGCTCTGACATGGGTAAAGAAAGATCCAAAAATAAAGTATGATGTATCTCCTCTAAAACCAAACTAAATCTCTGTTTTGTTTCATATTATTCACGAAGTCTCTTATAACTCTGACTTGTTAAGGATTCTTACCCTCATTTTACAGAGAAGAAAACTGAGGCTCAGAGGGTGTTGGCGACTGTTGGAAGCATATCTACTGAATATGAAAACCAGGATCTCTTGGCTTCAGGTGTCTTGTCCTTACCTTACCATTACAACATGCAACAAGGCCCCACATCAGTTTTCTTTGCCCAATTGCCTCTGTGATAAAGGTAGAAAATATACTTTCTCATTTGATGTATTGTGACCCAGTAATTGAGGCCAGGTATTAAAAAATATTACGGATTCACAGTCACTGAAAGTACTACTGTTTTGGCTAATCTTTGTGAGAAACTTATTTATATCATTACCAACTCTGAGAGGATGAGGACATGTCATTCTTGCTGCTGGCTCAAATCTCCCTCCTTTTTTCACCCCTTAAAAGGTATTTTATTATTATTATTAATTATTATTGTTAAATTAATACATAATGGTCAAACAGCAAGCAATAAGGTTATAAGACAATGAAAATTAAAATAGTCCTCCTTCAGACTCTGAACCCATTTCCATTTTTAAAATAATACCCTTGCTTCAATTTTGTTTCCTTGGTTTGGTTTGGTGTATTTTCTCCTGTTTTTTTTTTTTTTTTTTTTTTTTTAATATATATACAAATAGAATCACAGTTATTTCATTAACTTATAATTATATTTTTACTATCTTTTTACATTATATATAGAATTCCTTCATTCTAGTACATGAATATTAACAAATTTAACAAATTCCTGTTAATACATATTTAGGTTGTTTCCAGTTTTTGTTATTAAAAAAAATGTTGCAATGACAGTCATTGGACACATAACTTTGTTAACATGTACAACAAGTAAATCCTTGGGAGAAAAAGCTGGGAGGTGGAACTGATGGCTCAACCAGTATGTAGACTTAATAGTTTGCCAAATAGTGCCACACTTTTCTTCAGAATGTGTGCCAATGTATTTTCTCATCACAGGAATATCATAGAACAAACTTCCCTATTCTCCCACCAATTCTGGATATTAAGGAACTTTTAAATCTTTTAAATATTATTTATATATCTGTCAATCTATCTATCATCTATCATCATCTACACATATGTGTCTAGATACATAGAGTATTAAAATTTAATTATAAGTTGATACATATTTATTGAGATAAATACTTATTTATACTTTTCTTGTATAATACCTGTGTATGCCTTATATCTATGTCATTTTTATGTTTTTAATTGTAAGAGCTCCTTATATATTATAGAAATTAGTTCTTTAACTTAGTTTCTCTTTAATAAGCTATTTTAGTTTATCATTTATCTTTTTCTTTTGACTATACATATATTTAATATTTGTATGCCTCAATTATTTTTATGTAAAACTGCTATAATATTTTTCCCCTCTTTAAATAGAGCTATATCAGTTGCAAATTACATTAAAATACATTCTTAAATTTTTCTGGCATTTTAAGGTTTCATTTATTATTTGAATCTTTGATTCATTTCAAATTTATTATGATATTAATAGAATCTGGTATGAGTCCAGATATTGGTTTTCTCAATTGCTAGCCAACTGCCCCAACACTAATTACTAAATCCAGTTTGCCCTTCACCTTTAAGATATAAATTCTCATAAAGATGTTAGTCTATTTATGACTTCTCTATTCTCTTCACTACTCTACTTGCCTATTTTTGTTAACATCAAACTAATTTTTATTACTTTGGTTTTAAAATACATTTTACTATCTGGAAGCTTACTTACATTCCCAAAATATTTTAGAAAATGTCTTGAGATTTCAATGTTTCTTGATCTAGAAAAACTTCAGTTAGTATTATTTCTTTAAGTTTTAAAAATGTCTTGATATTTTGAGATTAAATGTATATGTTATTTTAGGCATAATTGTATTTTTATAAAATTGAGTCTTCCTATTTTAATTTAATTTATTTAAAATAATTTTATTGATTTCAGAGAGGAAGGGAGAGGGAGAGATAGAAACATCAATCATCAGAGAGAATCATTGATCAGCTGCCTCCTGCACATCCCACACCAGGGAATGAGCCCGCACGCAACCCAGGCATATGCTCTGACAGGGAATCAAACCTTGACCTTCTGGTTCATAGGTCAACGTCTCAACCACTGAGCCATGCTGCCTGGGTGAGTCTTTCTATTTTAAAACAGAGTATCCAACTCTTTTTAAGAAAATTCTTTATAGTTTAAAGTATTATATAAGTCTCCTTTTCCTCCCATTGACTTCTCCCTGGCCGCCCCCACCCCCCAGTACATGCCCTCACCCCCCTACTGTCTATGTCCATTGGTAATGCTCATATGCATGCATACAAGTCCTTTGATTGATCTCTTGTCCCCTCACCCCCCGCCTTCCCTCATAGGTTGGACAGTCTGTTTGATGTTTCTATGACTGGTTCTATTTTTGTTCATCAGTTTATATTGTTCATTATATTCCACAAATGAGTGAGATCATGTGATGTTTATCTTTCTTTGACTGGCTTATTTCGCTTAGCATAATGCTCTCCAGGTCCATCGATGCTGTTGCAAATGGTCAACACTTTTTTGTTTCTCAGTGGAGTTGTGACAATTTCTTCATATTTTAGCTGCACATTGCTTATTAAGCTTGCTCTAAAACAGTATTGTATCTTTCTTACTGGTTCAATGAATTAAATTGTTATTTCATTAACTTTATACTTGTTTTCAATTATTGTATATATTAATATTGTAATCAATCACCTTTTTAGATTTACTTATTATTTCTAATTGTTTTTAATTGTCTTATATGTGTTAAATCCAGACTAATGTTTAATTAGTTTTTCTTTTCAAAACAGTAATGGGAATTCCTTTAGTGTTTTATAAATTATGGCCCTAAATTTGAGTTTACAAAACGCATTTATATCATATTAGGAAAGTCTCTACCTTTTTAATATATGCAAAGTTTGAAATGAAGGTTGACCTTATTTTCCCAATGTGCTTTTGACCTCTACTATGCTGAACATATTTTCCCTTGTTAACTTTTTATATGTTAAACTATTTTGATAGATTTCTTGTGATTGAATCATCCTTGTATTTCTGAAACAGAATCCACTTGATCATAGTGTTACATTATCCTCATTTACTCCTGAATTTATTTTAGTAATATTTTCTTTATGATAATTGTATAGATATTTGTATAATATAATTATATTTCTCTTTTGAATGTTTTAGCACTTGAAAGAAATCACTTAATTTTCAGCCTGACTCTTTTTTTTTTTTTTGTATGTGGTTATTTGATAATTTTCTTCTTGATAATTTACCTAATTAAATATTATGTTTTATTTAAATTTAGATAACTTCTAATTTTCTTTAAAAATTTTTCATTTCATTCATGTTCAGAAAGTATTTTTGAAAGAAGTTTAGAAAAATATTCATTTATTGGTCTCTTAATTTCTTTTTTCCCAAGTACTATTTGATCTGTTCTTATTTCTGAATTTGTGCATTGTGCATTCTCTTTTCTTTATTGTACTGATCCTTTTCTTCTTCTTTTTTTAAATTCAGCACTTAAATTTATTTATCATTTAAAAATTTTTTACATTTTTTTCCTTTGGTTCTGTTTGTTTATGTTTTTATATCTTTTGATGGAATATTTCTCAAGTATTGTTTAGTCATGTTGTAAAGGCATATGTTTCTCCAAACATATTTTTAATATGCACCACAAACATTTTAATATAATCACTACTTTCCAGGAATTGTGTACTTTTACTTTTGTTCTTATTTAAGACATAAGAGTTGTTTAAAATATATATCTATTTTGCTTGTTTGGTTTAATTGCCATGTCATTCGGTACGCAGGTTTCTATTTTTTCCCCAAAGATTTCTAGCATAATTATTGTTTGGTTTTATATATAAATATATATATTAGAGGCCCAGTGCACAAAAATTTGTGCACTTGGGGGTGGGGGCGGTCCCTCAGCCTGCCCTGTGCCCTCTCGCAGTCTGGGACCCCTCGGGGGATGTCCACCTGCTGGCTTAGGCCCTCTCTCTGGCAGTCAGACATCCCTCTGGCAGCCCAGGAGCCCTTGGGGATGTCCACTTGCCTACAGGGAGCAGGCCTAAGCTGCAGTTGCACATCCTTAGCGCTGCTGAGAAGGCGGGAGAGGCTCCCACCACCACCACTGTACTATCAGCCATCAGCCTGGCTGTGGCTGAGCAGAGCTCCCCTTGTGGGAGTGCACTGACCACCAGGGGGCAGCTTCTGCATTGAGCATCTGCCCCTGGTCAGTGTGTGTCATAGTGACCAGTCATTCCCAGTCCTTCTGCTGTTAGAGTCAATTTGCATATTACCCTTTTATTATATAGGATAGAGCCCTGGTGCATGGGTGGGGGCTGGCTGGTTTGCCCTGAAGGGTGTCCCAGATCAGGGTGCGGGTCCTGCTGGAGTGCCTGGCCAGCCTGGGTGAGGGGCTGAGGGCCGTTTTCAGGCTGGCCACTCCCCCTTCAGGGAAGGGGGTCCTTCAGGGAGGGGGGTCCTTCAGCGAGGGGGGTCCTGCTGGGGTACCTGGCCAGCATGGGTGAGTGGCTAATGGCTGTTTGCAGGCTGGCCAGTGCCCCTTCAGTGTGGGGGTCCCTGCTGCTGTGCCTGGCTAGCCTGGGTGAGGGGCTGATGGCTGTTTGCAAGCTAGCCACAGCCCCTTCAGGGTGGGGGTCCCCTGGGGTGCCTGGCCAGCCTGTGTGAGGGCCTGATAGAAGTTTGCGAGCTGGCCAAGCCCCCCAGCGGGGACCCTCACCCCATGAGGGTTTGGCCATCCTGGGTGAGGGGCTGATGGCTGTTTGCAGGTTGGCTACAGCCCCCAGCCACACAAGTTCCCAGTGGAGGCTGGCTGGAAGCAGGTATCTGGGATTTATTTACCTTCTATAATTGAAACTTTGTTGCCTTTAGCGGAGGCCACAGCCAGCCAGGGCAGGCGGGAAGCTTGGCTTCCTCCATCGCCGGGGCAACCAAGCCTCCTGCTTACTCCAGCTCCGTGGCTGCCAGCTGCCATCTTGGTTGGGTTAATTTGCATATAGACACTCTTATTGGCTGGTGGGCGTGGCTTAGGGCCTAGTGAAGGTATGGTCAATTTGCATGGTTCTCTTTTCTTAGATTAGATATACAAATTATTTTTTTGCTTTCAAGTTCATTGAGGATTTTCTTTAAAGCATCTGGCCAATTTTTAATAAATAATATATAGTTATTATAAATAAATTATATTCTTTGCTTCTAGGGAATACAGTTTGATATATACCTATGACTGCAAATGTATTAATTGTATTATTAAAATTCTCTATGGCCTTATTATTATATTTATGATTTATTGGAAGTGATGTCTACAAATCTGATCAAAACTATACTAGTAATTGAGGAGAAGAATATGACCAAAAAAAGAAATATACCAAAATATAAACCATCTAAATATCTGTCACATTTATGTGTATAGTCAGAGATCATAATAGTGCATTTTGGCATTTTTCTCAGGTTCCTAGATGTTTTGTCAAAGACAGTAAAAGTCATCTAAGGAAGTATCTATAGGTTGGTAACCAATGGACTCTATTGCAAAGAAGAAAAATCCAGGCCAGCCACTTTTCCTACCCTTCTTGATGTTCTCTGCTAGAGGCAGGGCTTGTTAAGCATGGCCTTTTCTGTCCTAGTTTTCCAGGGGATAATCTGATCATTACAATCTTATCAAATAACCTATTAAATAAATGTTTAAAGCATGACCTAGCTCTGAAATCCCCATAAAGAAAAAAAGAAATACTTTAAAATAGGCTCAACACTTTCCCCTAATGTTTATTTTATTTTTTAACATAGTTAAATTGGGTGAAGAGTGATGATATAAGTGTTACACATGAAGCTTCATTAAAGTACCACAAGTGTTTGTAGAGGAGAACTGCTCTCCAGATGTCTGCATGGAAACACAGTGATCACTCAGACAGCTCATTTCCATCAATAAAAGCTCAGCTTTCTCTCTGGGCCCCTTTGTGTGAATGTGTGTTTCAAATCTTTTCAGAAACTGCCAATATATTCTTTCTTTGATAAAAGCAAAGGATTACAAAGTGGAGCTGAAAAATATGACACGGATCCCGAAATGACAGATGTCTAAGAGTGAACCAAACATCAAGGAAGATAGAGCTTCATTTTTTTCCTGTTGTAAGACAAAGAAATCTCTCTGATGAATGCTCATTTCAAGATATTTTGTTTTAACAAACAATATCCTATTTTTATGACCAGAAGAGGTGCTTACAACTTCAGTGATTCACTTCTTTAAAACTTCGTGGAAACAAATTGGGAATACGCTGTTTTAGACATTGCTGTCTTTCCCCATCTGACCCATACCCCCTACTGAGTAAGAATCTTGTGTTGGCTTTTCTGGAACAGGGTATCAAAAGTTGGAAGTTACAGAAGGTTATTGAGGACTGTGTTTCTCAAAATACCCTTCTCAACCACCTGTATCTGAATCATCTGCTTTCCACATCTCTGTTGATTTGGAATTTCTGAAGCCATTTGCTCAGGAAGCAGCATTTTTAACAAATCACCCAGATGATTCTTACGCATATGGAAATTTAAAAGCCCTTAGAGATTGTCTTATCAAACCTCCCCTGACTTCCATATGATGACACTGTTACCAAAGTTAGTAAAAGCGTTGTTTAAAAAGTACTAGAAGAGCCTCATGCCTCAGTAAGTATGCTTACATGTGGAAACTGGTGGCCAAAGACATCAAATCCTTAACTGCATTTCAGGGACTTGTGCTCCACGGAAAGCTATTATTAAGTCTCTTGTGCCTGATGAAGCCTCTTAAAACACAGTTTTTACAAGGTCTCGCACATTCTGTTCTAGGCATTTGAAATACAAACACTTCAAGATTTTGCTCTTGAAAGCACATAGCCCATCTTATGCTACACTTGAAAATTATCATCTCTCCTAAAACTACATATAAAATGTTATGTATATGCACTTCTTATGAGGGATGAGAGTTTATCCAAAGATTTCAACATCAAAATGGGGATCAGTTGCCCCCCAGAATGCATGGAGCTGTTGCTGCCCTTCTCGATAGTCTCTGAGATGTGGATGTTCAGAGTTAGAGTTCTCTGATCTGGTTGCTACCTAGGAAGGCATCAGTGGGCATTTTTATTTTTGCTTTATAACTCTGATAAAGATTGAGCTCTTCTCTCTGCTGACTTTAGCTGTTTCTCATAAACTTGGAATTAGGGAAATTAATTCCAAGGAGACTTACTCACAGAAAAAAATAAATAAATAATAATTTAGGGCCATATCCTCCTATCTTAAACTCACTGCAACTGAGAAGGGCCTCTGACCCCTAAATGAATAGTGAGCCACATGTAGTTATCTATACTAATAATAGAGGAATATGCAAATTGGCTGGGGCACTGTCACATAACGATCAATCAGGATGTGGGCAGGGCTGTGGTAAAGAACTCTCAGCACGCCTGCACCGGGGGTCTGAAGGGCGCAGAGAGGAAGGGAGAGCAGATAGGCAGTTAGGGGAATCAGGCCAGGAGGGGAGCACAGTTAGGTAGTTAGGGCAATCGGGCCAGCAGGGGAGGGCAATTAGGGGAATCAGGCTGGCAGGGGGGAGCAGTTAGGCAGTTAGGGAAATGAGGCCAGGAAGGGAGAGCAGTTAGGCAGTTAGGGCCATCAGGCCAGCAGGGGAGAAGTTAGGGGCATCAGGCAGGCAGGCAGGTGAGCAGTTAGGAGCCAGTGGTTCCGGATTGTGAGAGGGATCCTGGATTGGAGAGGGTGCAGGCCAGGCTGAGGGACACACCCCTTCCCCCCCTCCACCCCGTGCAAGAATTTTGTGCACCAGGCATCTAGTATACAATATAGATGAGTGGAGAGCTGTTGTGCTGGGGCTGGATGAGGGAGAACATAGGCAGGCTGGCAGATCCTTCACCTTCTCTTGACGTATTTGTCTTCTATAACAGGTCAGGTCTAGAGGCTGGAGGAAAACTAGTGTTGGTCATTGCTGCAGTAGATTGAATAATGGCCACCTAAAGATATCAAGTTGTAATTCCTACAATTTGTAGATGTAATTAAGAATTTTGAGATGAGGAGATTAGTCTGGATGATCTGGGGGGGGGGGGGGCTAAATGAAGCCACAAATGCCTCAGGAGACAACAGGCACACAGAGGAGAATGCAATGCAAAAATGGAGGCAAGGACTATAGCCACAAGCCCAGGAATGCTGAGGCAGCCACCAGAACCTGGAAGAGGCAAGGGAAGATTATCTCCTAGGATTTCCAAGAAGGATGAGAACCTTTTTGGGTTTTGGATTTCTATCCTCCAGAATTGTGACAGAATAAAATTCGGTTGTTTTAAGCCACCAAATCTGTAATTTGTTATAGAAGCTCCAGGAAAATGATACGGTTGTCATGTCCCATACCACATGATGTGCTAATTCTCTAGGTAGCCTGGATGGACCTCATTGCAGAGTTTTCAGTTTTCCTTTACTTGCTCATGTATCTTTACAATAAGACTTCATCACTAAGTAACTATAATTTTCTGTTCCTTGGACCATCTAAGACACACTGCTTATGAGCTTGTTTTCTACTTTTCAGGCTGTCTCCAACATCTGCCAGTGCGTGCTTAAAGAATGAAAACTACTGCTCAGCTAGTGTGGCTCTGTGGTTGATCATTGACCTATGAACCAGGAGGTCATGGTTCGATTCCTGGTCAGGGTATGTGCCCAGGTTGTGGGTTAGATCCCCAGTGGGGGTGTGCAAGAGGCAGTTGATCAATGTTTCTCTTCCATAATTGATATTTCTATCTCTCTCTCCCTCTTTCTTCCTCTTTGAAATTAACAAATATATTTTTTAAAAAGAATTCAAACTACTTTTATTAAATATTTACACAATTCTTAATCAAAACAAATCAGATTTAAAAGTAGAGTAGGAATAAAATGTTTTAAAAGCTAAATAATGAGAATTTTAAAAAAATCAATTGTAGTTTATGTGTGCCACTATTTACCTCCAAAAAGTCAATGGAACTAGAAATCATGGCATTAAATGAAAGATAGTTATTTAAACAAACATACTAAGATTTATATGTGTGATAGATTAAATATGGACATAATTTATTTATAGTTCCTCCCATCAAGAAGTTGAATCTATTCCCAATCCTTGGAGTTTGGGGTAGTCTTTTACTTGCTTTGACGAAAAAAAAAAAATACAAGTTTTTTTTTTTTTTTAATTGAGGTACAATTGACATAAAACATCATATTAGTTTCAATTGTATAGCATAATGATTCAATGCTTTAATTAATATCTGTCACCATCCATAGTTATACATTTTTTCCTTATTATGAGAACATTTAAGATTTATTCTCTTAGTAATTTCAAATTGTAATACAATATTGTTAACTATAGTTACCATGTTATATATTATATCCTTATGACTTAATTGTTTCAACAGAGTAAAAGGAGTTCCAGAGTTTGGGCCTCAGGAATATTGATTTTTCCTGTGCACTCTTGGGGCACTGCTCTGAGACTAGCATGCGGGAAGCTGCCTAGCTTGCTGGAGGCTGAGAGTCCCTGAGAGGAGAACTGAGCACCCTTCTTAGAACTGCTAGACATGCTATTGAGTCCATTGTGTATATTCCTATTCAGAGGGCTCTCCTTATGCATGCAATCCTATAAGTGAGCTGGTGAAACCAGCAAAATAATCATCTGACCATCTCACAGAATTGTGGGAAACATATTTTTAAACATTTTTTTTAAATCTTAAATATCTTTACTGAGATATAATTGACATACAAGAAACTGCACATACTTGAAGTGTATAATTTGATAAATGTTGATGTATGTATACATATATGCAACATAGTTAAGGTAATGAAAATCCATCACCTCCAAAAGATTCTGAGTGTCCCTTTGCGACCTTTTCTACTTCCTCCTCTCTCCCACCGCCACCCACCATCCCCAAACATAATGATCTACTCGGTTGTGGTAATTAGAGATCAATTTGCTTTGTCTACAGTTTTATAAAAAAATGAAATAATATAGTATGGATGATTTTTGCAATAATATAGTGATTAGACATTCATATAACTTGTGAAGTGATCTCCCCAATAAATCTAGTGTCCACCTGACACCATACATAGTTATCGTAGCATAGGGAATCTAGTCAATAATATTGTAATAACTATATATAGAGAAAGCCATTATTTTAAACTACTAAATCCTGGGACTTTTGTTATGCAGCAAAAGATAAGTGATACAACATCCAAGGAGTCTTTTCCTTCACAGAAACTTCCTGTGGGAATGGCCTTTAGATTCTATTTATATATTTTTGTTTTTGTTAATCCTCACCCCAAGATATTTTTCTATTGATTTTTAGGGAGAGTGGAAGTGAGAGGAGAAGAGAGAAACTCGATGTAAGAAAAACACATGGACTGGTGCCTCCTGCAGGAGACCCAGGCCCTGGAGGAGCCTGCAACCAAGGTACATGCCCTTGACTGGAATCAAACCCAGGACCCTTTGGTCCACAGGCAGATATTCTATCCACTGAGTCAAACCAGCTAGTGCAGATTCTATTTAGAAGTCACACCCATTGTTCTGAGACAGACACACTAAAGGGGCACCTCACACCCACTGTTACAAACTGAACTGTGTTCACACCCTGAAATCCATATGTTGGAATTCCAACTCCGGTACCTCAGATGTGATTGTATTTGGGGATAGCATGTTTAAAGAGGTGGTTATGTTAAAATGAGGTCATTAGAGTAAGCCCTAATCCAGGGTGACTGGTGTTCACATAAGAGGATATTCACAGATGTGTACAGAGGGAAGATCATGGAAAAGCACAGGGAGAAAATAGCCATCTGCAGGCCAAGGGCAGCTCTTTTCCTTGGGGCCCTCAGAAGAAACCAATCCTGCCCAGGGGCACCCTGATCTCAGACTTCTAGCCTCCAGAACTGTGAGACAATGAATTTCTCTTGTTTAAGCCACCAAATCTGTGTCATTTTTCTGTGGCTGCCTTAGCAAACTAAAAAACCATCCCTCCCTCATGCACACATAAAATACAATCTTCAATGATCCTTAAAAAAAGAAAAAAGATAAAACAAAACAAAACCAACAACATTCACTAAATGGTTTTGCTAAACTTGAGTATCCACCTTTTTAATAGACTTGGCTTACTCTCAAAGAATACAGATTTACTTTGCTTTGGACAATCACAATAACATGGAAAAGACTCCAGAAACAATTTCTAGGAGAAACGGTCTCTAAATATTTTGAACAACTACAGTAAAATTAGAAAATAGATTGTTCCTTTGGTTAGTGCATTGAAAAGAAAAGCCCTATTTGTTTTTTTTCCAAACAAAAATCATTGTTCTTTTATAATCACAGTTTTTTTGTTTTTTAATTCATTTTACCTTGTTCCTCATCTGTAGGGTACGTGTTTTGGGAGTAACTTGAGTCTATGTAAACATCTGCATTAACCAGGGAAATAACATGGTTTTGGAGTTAAACAAATACTCTATGACAGCACCTTAGATCTGTTTTATGAGTCCATTTAATATAAAACAGTTCTTCCTTCCCAACCATATGCCTCCACCCCTCTCCCACTCTGGCATTATTAGGTAAGTAGAAAAAAACACACACACTATAATAGCAAAGAAGATAATGAAAAAATTTTTATTATCTGAACTGATGGGAAAAGGAAGAGTGCCAGTTAGACAAAAACCCTAATAAAGGAAGGATTAATATCTGCATTCTCTGGTGGTTTCCATCTCATCGCTTTCCTTGCTGTCTCACAAGATATATAAAAGGAGTTAGGCCTACAGATTTAATAACTGTTGTTTGTTTAAAACATAGAGATACAATCCACTGCTACTTCTTGCTCCAATTAAACCTCAGGCAAATTAGTCTTCTATTTTGTGCAAATCTACAGTGCTGCCAGTCACTATATTAAAGATTTATGTCAAAGAAACAAAAAATGTGACTTTCTCAGTTTTCCAGCTGGTAGAGTACTAGTTAACACAACCCCTTTTGTGTCTCTTTCCCTTGACTGTGTTTGGTTGATCTATAAAAATCAGAGATACTCCTTTCTAAGACAATGGCCTGGATGGCTCAAAGAATATTAACTTCAGGAAGAATTATAATCGTAATTCTTTGGACTACTCAGCCAAACACAAATCAACAAGTCATTCTCTAAGTTAGAAGTGTCTTTCTCTAAATGCTCAGGTTAATATCTAATTGTCTCTACACTGTATAAAATGGAAACGTTGTCATGACAACTGGGTAGAAATTTTAGCTAGAATAACATTTTCTTTTAAAAGAATGAAGCAATTTCAAGCTTTTTAGTGCTATCTGGAATTATAAAAATTGCTTTATATCCCCATTTTTAGATTACAGGGGGTGATTGATCATTTTTTAAAAGCTGGCTTACAGATTCCCTTAACACCATTCTTAAAAAAACTGTTGGATTTTTTCCCCATTTCTTTTGACTGATTTTTTTCTTGGTAGCAGAATTCAACACTTGTGAGTAAAACAAAAAATTCTTCTGTTCATTAGTTCATTGGAATTATAGCACTTGAATATAATGGATATTTAGTCACAACTCATTTGACTGGTATATTATAAAATTATCCTAGAAATAAATCTCTGGTTACTAAATGAAGAAAACAGTATTTTTGCTTTTCTTTGTTGTAAGATAGAAAATGAGATGTATATTTTAAAATTTCCAAATGAATGCCCACTAACAAGACCTGGAATAATTCTGGTCTTTGGAAAGGAATACACACAGTTCTCTCTTTTTAGTAGCCTTTCTTCTTTTTCTCGGTAGCTGCTTCAATTACAGATTTTTATGATTGCATAATTATTCCTGGAGTGTTGCCTTTGGTCATCGTGTTTGACCATTCTGAACATATAACTGTCTGAGTGCTTTAGATAAACCAATTGACATTTCTACAATGGTAGTGGGGCTTAGGGACAGTCAAAGAGAAGTACTTTTCTGAGTATGTACTTTGGGGGAAAGCAATTTCAAAATGAGGGGAAATTTTTGTGAAAACTTACTACACATTTTGGTATCACTGTATTTATGTTTCCTATTTCAAGACTTAGCAGTGAAAGACACAGTAAATCAGAATGAAACAGACTCTAAAAGAAAGGTGCAGGCATCTAAAACTATACCCATCACAAATTCAGTGACCACCAGTGCTGGGCATATGGCTGGGACATCCAAGAGTGGAAGATGGAAGGGCGTCTCTGTGCAAAATTAACAGTTTTCCCAATGGGAATTTGGGGATCACTCAAATCTCAGTGCAAACGTCAGTATGTGGAGGTCCAGAATGAAGCAAGAGGGGCATCCCAGCTAATACAGTTGCTGAAAAGGGAAATAAGGTTTCAAGGGCAGAAAACAGAGAGAAAGGGAGCACTAAAACTTTTCTAGTTTGTTTTAAGGATCTGACCACCAAACTGAGATTTTATGGGCATGTTTCTATAGTTTGGACAGGAACTAGTAAGAGCATGTCAAGGCTCAAGTTCTAAAAAGGCCCAGCGCTCTGGTGCCTACGTATACTCAGTTGCTCAAAACCAGAAACCTACTAGCCATCTTTGAATCCCCCATTTTCCTTAATTTTCTACACTCAATCCTTTAACAAGGCCTGTTTGTTCTACCTCCAATATAAATCTTTATCAACATTTCCAGCCTAATACCTTTGTTGGCTAGGAGACTTAAAACAGCACCCTGATTTCACTCTGTATCACCCAATCTCCATACAATAGCCAGAATATTCTTTTAAAATAATAATTCAAGTCACATAATTCCCTTATTTAAATATCTTCAATCAGTTCCCATTGCACTTAGAATACAAGCCAGACTTTAACATATGGTACAAAGCTGCATGATCTTCTTTCTCTCTCTCTCTCTCTCTCTCTCTCTCTCTCTCTCTCTCTCTCTCTCTCTATATATATATATATATATATATATATATATCCAATCTAATAATAGACAAACATGGTAATTAACCATACCTCCGGCACGCTTCCCATTGGCTAATCAGGGTGATATGCAAATTAACTGCCAACCAAGATGGCGGCCGGCAGCCAGGCAGCTGAAGCGAACAGGAGGCTTGCTTGCTCCAGTGATGGAGGAAGCCAAGGTTCCCCGCCTGCCGCTGCCGGCCTCTGAGCTTGCACTCTAAGAAACAATGTTGCAATTATACAAGCTAAACAAACCCCAGAAACCTACTTTCAGCCAGCTGGGCCTCAGAGCTGTAGCTGCAACAGTGTTTCAATTATAGAAGCCAAACAAACCCAGATATCTGCTTTCAGCAGCCGAGATCTCAGAGCTGGAGCCGAGCCTCAGAGCTAAAGCCGGCTCTCAGTTTCAGTGACAGCCATACAAGGTAAATAAATCCAAGAATAAAAAAAAAAAAAAAAAAAAAGGAGAGGTTGGGAGCTTCAGTCACCTGCCAGCCTGAAAACGGCTCTCAGCCCCTCACCCAGACTGGCCAGGCACCCCAGTGGGGACCCCCATCCTGAAGGGGGTGTGACCAGCTGAAAAACAGCCATCATCCCCTCATCCAGGCTGGCCAGACACCCAAGCGGACCCCCACCCTGATCTGGGACACCCTTCAGGGCAAACCAGCCAGCCCCAACCCGTGCAACAGGCCTCTATCCTATATAGTAAAAGGGTAATATGCAAACTGACCCTAACAGCAGAAGGACTGGGAATGACTGGTCACTATGACACACACTGACCACCAGGGGGCAGACGCTCAATGCACGAGCTGCCCTCTGGTGGTCAGGGCGCTCTCACATGGGAAGAGCTCTGTTCAGCCACAAGCAAGGCTGATGGCTTCCAGTACAGTGGTGGTGGTGGGAGCCTCTCCTGCCTCCTCAGAAGTGCTAAGGATGTCCAACTGCAGTTTCAGCCTGCTCCCCACTGGCAAGTGGACATTCCCCGAGGGCTGCCAGGCTGCCAGAGGGATGTCTGATTGCCATCTTAGGCCCAATCCCCTGGGGAGCAGGCTTAAGCCAGCAGGTGGTCATCCCCTGAGGGGTCCCAGACTTCGAGAGGGCACAGGCAGGGCTGAGGGACCCTGCCTTCCCCCCCAAGTGCACAAATTTTTGTTCACTGGGCCTCTAGTATATCTATCTATCTATCTATCTATCTATCTATCTATCTATATGTCCCAGTGCATGAAATTAATGTACTGTGGGGGAGAGGGGGAGTGTCCCTCAGCCCAGACTGCATGCTCTCCAACCTGGGACCCCTCAGGGGCAGTCGGACATCCCTCTCATAATCCGGGACTGCTGGCTCCCAACCGCTTGCCTGCCTGCCTGCCTGATCACCCCCAACAACTCCCCTGCCAGCCTGATCAATGCCTAACTGCTCCCCTGCTGGCCCTATTGCCCCAAATTGTCTTCGCATGCCAGCCATCTTGTGATGGCCATCTTGTAACCACATGGGGGCAGCCATCTTGTGTGAGGGTGTGATGGTCATTTTGCATATTACTTCTTTATTATGTAGGATTGATTTCAGAGAGGAAGGGAGAGGGAGAGAGAGATAGAAACATCAATGATGAGAGCTAATCATTGATCAGCTGCCTTCCACTGGGGATGGGTATGGGCCCTAACAAGAAATTGAACAGTGACCTCCTGGTTCATAGGTCAATGCTCAACCATTGAGCCATGCCAGTTGGGAAAACTTCTCCCTTTATAAACCTCTGACTTTGTTGTAATCACTTCCTCCTTGCCATTGTGCTGATAACCACTCTCTCCCACTTTGTGTTTTAGGAACTGGGGTATTGCTGAGTCAGCAGATGGGGCCAAGACATCCAGCCTTACAAAACACTGAACTGCATAGGTTGGGGATAAAGCAGAGATTGACTCTATTCTGAATGTAGACTTTTAATCCTCCTCCTATCACCCCAGTTTTGACTTTATAATTATTCTGCCAATGTCATAGAAGCATAAAGCCTAGGAAGAGATCTGGTACAGGGAAAGAGTCTTCCCAGTTGGAAATATGATATGGAAAATAAACGGTGCAAGCTAAGATGTTAGGGTTTTTACTGAAGCTTGCCGTAGGATATAGGCAATGCAAGTCACTAACTAAAGTAATGAGAAAACTTCCTCTCAGGATGAGTGGCTCCAAAATGAAGGCACTGGAGATTAAGGAGAGGAACACAGCTACTGGAGGAATCAGAAAACAAAAGTAAACATGTCTGCACCCCACCTTGGGGCTGATGACAAAAATCAGGAGGACCCTGGTCCCTGCAGGCATCGTTCCTTTGAAGAAACTTAAGTGCACCGCAAAGCAATTAGAAAAGGCACATGGAGAGCTTGGCAAGTGCCCCCCTCACTACCTTAATCAAAATATTTCCCTTTGACGAGGAGCTCATTTAGAGGAGCTGTAACGAGCCGGTGTCACCTCACTTCTCCAGGGTTGGAGTCGTGTCACGTGAGCCCGCCAGTGCTTCATGCTCCAGTTTCGGCCTCCTACTTCCTCACTGCCTAGACCAGAACAGGCTGTCACTTAGAAGATGAAATATATTTGCAAATTAATTAACTTTGTCCAGCAACTGGAGAATTAGATTTCTGTTATGGGTTCTGTCTCAGTGATGGATTCTCAAGACAGTGAAGGAATTAAATACCACTTTTTTTTTTCCTTTTCACATTTTCTGCAGTAGGATCATGTGGCTTCCATTGTTCCACTTCTTTCATCCACTTCCATTTATTACCACAGTTCACCTCCGAAGCCAGCAGAATTTACTTAGGTTGATGATGACTCCTGTGAGGATTTTTGATCTGTAAACTCCTTACCAATTCATTACAAAACCTAGAAGCTAATACACATTAGGTTGAAGAAGAGTAGGAGGCAGCTGTATCAAAACAGCACTTTGTAAGGATTTTCTTTCCTTGACTGGCTCTTTGTTCTGATTCTGAAATGCACAATGAGGAGGCCAGCAGGATATGAAATGGAGACAGGGGTTTCCAGAATCCTGGCTAAGCAATGTAAGCCACTAAAGGATCTTTGCAATCAAAATTCTCAGGCAGGGAAAAAGCATGTCTGGTTGTCTCTTGACCAGAATAAAAGCACAATGGTATACTAACTGTTAGACGTGTTTATTTGTGGTCACTTTGGATTCAAAACAATTATGCAGAGCATGACTTTAATGATACAGTCCTTAGGAATGTACAGTCCCAGGGGAATACAGCTCTAGTAAAATAGAGAAAGTTGAAAGAGAGAGCATTTAGCATTTCAAGAGCATATTTACTCAGATTATGGTTTAAAATGAGGTACTGAAACATCATCCTTTTCTCCCTCTTTCAACAAATATCACATACTAGCCCTAGCTGGGTGGTCCAGTTGGTTGGAGCATCATCCCTGTTCACCAAAAGGTTGTGGGTTTGATTCCTGGTCAGGGTGGATGTTTCTCACTCACATTGATGTTTCTCTCCCTTTCTCTCTCTCTTGCTAATGAAAACATACCCTCAAGTGAGGATTTAAATATATATTTATGAATATCACATAATGAATATAGCAAAGAATCATGACTATGTCTATTACCTTAACTTTATAATAATTGGAAAATGAACAAGTAAGCAAAGAATAGCATAGAATCCCAGGGACCATATTCAAAATGGTGACTGTATGTATACCTGTGCCTCATTTATGAGTGGATAGCACAAGATTGTCAGGCATCCAGGTTAAACAAGAACTGGCAATTAATCTTTTGTATGTGTATTTTAATTTTAAGGAACAGAAAAAAAAGATTTCAAGAAAGATTAATGGTATCTAACAACCTACTAAATAGCATTGAATTTGAGGTTCTTGAAGATCATGACAGCATCTTCCTATTTTTATATCCAGGGCCAATCGTCGCCTGAACGACTGTGAACATTCACTAAACATTCACGTGAAAGTAGCAAAGCAGTGCATCTTTGGTGGTAGCTTTGGTAGGTAACAATTCATATTCTTTTCTTCTTATGAAGTCTTTCTCAAACTTAAGGGATATCTAGTAATATCCAGTAGTCGAATCATTGAGCTCAACTTCTTGGTATTGAGTCATTTATTTCAGAAAAATGTCTAAACTAAACAGTACAGAGTTGTCTGCCCCTTCTTGATGATCCCTAAAGACAGAATTAGGGACATCTTGCAGCCTCTCCTAAACTAAGTAAAATGAGGGCACTAAGAAAAGTAAAACTTTAAGTCCCAGAGACTGGTAACTCAGAACTCTGTTTCTCGGTGTATGGTGGTTAAATGCCTGGATGGCTGTAGGAGTCACACACACACCTGAAAATGCATCTTCCCCAAGTGATACTATGTGACACTCTTATTCAGATGTTAAACATTTCCTATCATCTTTTTATTTTTTTTTTTGCATTTAATTTATATGGTACTTCCATTTAGCAAAGGAATATTTTGCTCACATGAATTCATCTGAGTTTTACTCGCTTTATTTTTCAAAAGTTTTTCTTATAAGGTGAATATATATTGTTTTGCTGAATACTTCATTCAACCTCAGCATTCCAATAGTGATAAGTAATCCTTGAATTTTACATGACTCTAATTGATTTGAATCTAGGAGAGGGTATAAGTATAAGGAGGATAACAACGTGTAATTATCTCTTGCATTGTGGTCTTTATTGGCAAGCAGATTACTTTCCTTGCTCCCAATTTATTGTTACAGCTAAACCCAAAGTTTAGTGTTCCTGGGAAATTACACAAGTTTCTTCCAGAGAGGAAAAGGCAAAGGGGAGATGGCCCTTTTCATCTGATGGGCTGTGGAAGGAGAAGGCAAAGTAGGCAAGTTAGAGAAGTGGCATCTGACTTTAAGGAGTTGGAAATGTTGAAGAGAAACCTAGAATCAGTAGATGTTTTGAACCATTTTCTTCTTTTATCTGCCTGGAAAGAGAGAATGCCTGGTCCAATTTGGGGAGTATGGTGCTTGTCTGGTAGAGAAAATTGATTAGCGAGATGATCCTGAGACAATCCTCTTGGCTCCTCCCAATTGTAAGTGGCATTCAAGGGGTCTAGCCATTTCTATAGTTTCTGTTGAATTGACATGAGCGTGTTGAGAGGGTGGATAAGAAGAGGATGACTAGAACCAGGACTCAACAGTGCCTGTCAGGACATCATTCCCAGAGACCATGTAGGACCAAAGAGTATATCTGTGGTCATCAGTCCAAAGCCCAGCCTAGCCCAGCCACACCATTGAGGCAAAGAGCTTCATTCTTGACATCCAGGCCCCATTCTAAGATCCTCATGTACTTCAGGTGTGTGAGCTCATATTAGATTGTTCCTACCTCTCACCCAGCAGCCTGATCCCATGTTAGACAGCCACAGAGGGTGATGTAAATGTGAATGGCACTATTTATCTAAAAGATACCAGAATATCCAAAATAGACGACTAAAATCAGAGGGCAAAGGGACTGACCATGGAAAAAAAAAAAAGTCCTCCTCTCCCCCTAACCTCACTCTACCTGGCAATATTAGAGCAATTAATAAAAATTAAGGGAATGACCTTTCTGATTGCCACCTGAGCAACTGTGTAAATTCCAATTCAACACAATGTACTACTATAGAAATACAAACTACTCTGAACTAATACTTTTTTCCCTTGAGTTCTTCAAGCAGAATTCTGCTCCCCGTGTGTGTCAAGAGAGCTGTCAGCATTTCTTCTTCACAGCTCAGCAACGCACGAGCTATCACATTAGGGTCAGTGATGAAGAAGCAGAACCTCTTCGCAATCATGTCAGGAGGGGGGAGAGCCACCAGCACACACTGGATTCAGAATCACAAGTGTCTTTTCCCCCCAGAAAAAAAACTAAGTGTCTCCTCAAAACCACATCATTTTCTCATATGAGCTGTAATCAATTTTTCCTCCTCCTCTTCTTTTATTCTAGTCTTGAATTTTGTTTCTTCTCTCCTTCCCCAACTCAAAGCATAAACTGTAATGACAGAATTTCATGCTCAGCCAACTTCTTATGGCCACTTAAGAGGCATCAGTAAGGTTATGCACCTGCTCCTGGGAGCACTGTCACCCGTTTCTGATTACACGTGGGCAGCAGAGGGTATAAAGTGGTCAAGCGCTAAGCAGCAGGTCCCCTCCACCCTGGTACTCGCTCTCTGTTAAACACATAAAATTCTATTCCCTCATACAAATAATAAGAGATAGTAACTCCTGGGCATCTCTATTGGAGCCTATAGTTTAAAACTCCCCTGTTTCATTCATTCATTCATTCATTCATTCATTCATTCATTCATTCACTCATTCATGCAATCTAATTCAAAATCTTGCTTCATTCTTTGATTACTCCTTATTCTTTGTTCCCTCTGATATTTTTTTAAACAACTCTTAGTTTCAGCATGCTGGCATTTTGGGCACAAGTACATTCTTCTATGTATCTTTCCTTACAATATCTCTTACATCCAAAATATAAGATATCTCTTTAGCTCTGTGATTTTTTTTAAAACATTAGTATGTCTCTTCACTTTCTCCATATCCATTAAAACACAACATGAAACAAATCTCACATTCAGATGCATAAGTGAGTATGTGCCACACTCTAGTAGCATTGAACTACAGAAAAAAAAATTATATTACAAATTAAAATATATTTTTTTAAATCCTCACCCAAGAATATTTTTTCATCGATCTTTAGAGAGAGTGGAAGGGAGGGAGAAAGAGAGAAACGTCCATGTGAGAAAGAGACACATGGACTGGTTGCCTTCCTGCACACCCTAATCAGGGCTGGGGATTGAACATGAAACCAAGGTACATGCCCTTGACTGGGAATGGAACCCAAGACCCTTCTGTCCGTGGGCCGATGTTCTAACCACTGAGCACAAGCTAGGGCCAAATATTTGCATTTACATTTTCTTTGAACTTAGATGAAGCTCACTTATCAACCCTTGTCAGTTGCAGTGTGTAATATAGTCTAATTGCATTATGCTAGTCATGGCATTACGGTTTTAAACTAGTGGGTTTAAGAGTAAAGATTTGGATTAGGTTTCATCAATGGCTGTGTGATCTTGAATGAGTCATTTATCCTCTTTAAGCTTTAGTTTCCTCTGGAAAATCTACAAGGTATTACTCATTCCAACAACTTCACACAAGTATTTTGAGGGTTAAATGAGAAAGGGTGTAAGATTCTTGAAACATGAACAAAGTTTGGTCAGGCAGAATTTTTTTGAACATATCATCCTTAAGAAAAGGCAAACAAAACCCATTGAGGTTGGACTGCAAACTCAGAACAAAGTAGAACTATTTCTCTTCTGAGTAGTGTCAATCATTTATGTATCTTTCAGACTTTTACAGTTGCCTGTGACCAGGCATGGCATCTTGTGAACCAGGAGGCCTTGATGGCATTTTCCTATTAGTAAAAAGTAATGAAAGATAAATCACATAAATCACATACATTAAACATTTTATATGTGCTGTACATTTTGTGACATCGCTTGATAAGCTTCTTCTTTTTCTCTCTAAGTCCTTTCCTTGCTGCTCTGAGCCTCCTGATATAAGAGGAAACTAACTGGTCAAACAAATACAATCAATCAGTATAGAGTTAAGCGGTCCCTGCTACATGCCTTGCTTTTTAAGATACAGAAGCAGTATAAAGTCTCTATTCTCAATGAGTCTACATGCTATTAAACCATTATAAGATGGTATAACCTCAGGGTTCTTTGACTTATTTAAATGGCCCATCTAATACATGAGTCCCCTCTAGAAGGGACCCCCTAATTCATTTTTCATCCAACTCTTAAATATTTCCTTTGACAGGGGTATTGTTCTCACAGAAGCCATCCTATTTGCCCCTTTGGGCTGCTCTGAATGGATTTCCTTGCATTAACTTTCTCAGGAGCATCCATCGCTACATCTTTAATTCTATCCTTCGTGGCTATACATTTAAATGCTTTATCACTGATGGGTGAATGCATTAATTGTTCAGAGAAGGGAAGGAGGAATCTAGGACCATAGCAGGTTAGGAAAGCTTGATCTGAGCTTGGAAGAAAGCCCAGGATTTAAATAATTAAAAGGGAACAATGCATAATCCAATACTGGGAAGAACATGGCCAAAGCCCAGGGGCAGAAATGAAGGCAAGAGGCTCAGGGATTCCCTGTCCCAGGTCGACTTGCATTTTGAAAGGAGCTAACTGCAGAGATCAATACTTTTACTAGAAATGAGGGCTGGATCTATGAATGTTAAAGACGACAATATTCTTACAAATTTCATTTGGCCCATAAAACTCTCACTTTGAAAGATAGGGGGCAGTCTACATTTTTAGAAATGTAGAAATACTTAAGGGAAGAATTTTCTGTTTTAGGGAGTAATTTCAAAGAATGCCAACCACTGAGATTTGCAGCAGCCCTGTATTTTTACACACCAGGGGACAATTAGGTTGTGTATCTGGCCCTATGATGTTGATAAACTTAGCTAATGAGTCACAGGTGTGGGCTGAGAAATCCAGATTTTCAGAGCTCCTGAGAGCAGAGGTGGCATAAGTCATGTAATATAACTCAGTTCTCATTCAACGATAGGGCCAAACCCAGAATGGTAATAAATTTCAATAGCAGTAACCAGCAGCGCTGTGTCTAAGAAACTCAGGAAGAATTCAGTATCTAGGATTTTTATGTATCTTTCAATTCAGTAAAGCAAAATGCTTCCTGACTCATAGACAAAGGAAGAAATTGCCTCTAATAAAATATAAAGATAAGAATTGCCTCCCTATTTTAACCTATTCTCTCCCTATTCCAAACCACTCTTGTGTTGTTTTGGCAATTTTTCTAATCCTCCCAGAAAAGGCTTTTGAAAGAAACATTTTCACTTCCAGACTGTGAAATTTGTACTTTCTAAAGATGCACACAAATCCTATTACATTCAGAAGACTATGAAAAATGCATCATTTTGCCCAATGACCTCCTTCCCCTTAACACACACACACACACACACACACACAACAGAAGGTGAGAGTCAAAGTCCACAGGTCTACAGAATGACAGTTTGGAAAACCCAAAGGAAAATTGTGTAGAATGGTTTATTGCACAAAACAGATTAAAAAAACACACACACCAAATCATTCTGGATATGATAAGTGCAGCGCCATTCTCTAAAACTTTACTAGCCCCAGTATTTTGTCAGTGAAATTAATCAATATCCTACTATGATAAGGAGTTCTGAGTTCTCTTCTTGGGGTATTGTGTTATCTTGTATAATGGAGAAAGTCAAACATGAAATATTTTTATTTGCTTATATGTGTTTGTTTTTCTTAGTATTTTTTGTTGGCATAAAATATGTAAATATTATCACACTTGGTATTAAAGAATATACCAACAACAGTTGGTATTTCACATTATTTGGGATTCTGTTTTGATTTGGTCTGTGAGTAGGTGTAAAAAAAGATGGTATGTAATGAAGGAGAGAACACTGGGCTAGGAGTCAGATGACTAGCTCACTAATAAGAATAGCCACCATTTATTGAATGTTTAGTGTGCCCAGCACTGTGCAGTTTCAAAGGTAGCCTTACTTAAACCTCAAGACTACTCTAAGTGATAGAGACTAATTGTCCCTAATTTACAACAGAATAACTGAGGCTGCAGTGATTGAAGTAGAACTTGTTTGCAATCATCCAGCAATAGGGTTGGAGCCAGGTAGGTTTCAATGACAGGCTGTCATATCCCAAAGCTCACACTTTCATGCCATTTGCTTCCGATATAACTGATATCTTTCCTGTGCTTCTATCATCCTGGGGATGATAATAATAGCAACCCTTCCAAATCATAAAATTAGAGTGAATAGGAGATAACATTGTATACGTGAGAGTGTTTTGCCAACAATGGGGCATAAAGAAGATTTAACATTACTGTACTTATTATTTCACTAAAGTAAAGCAACAAGGATTCACACTTTGCAAGTTCACTCTCCTCTCATCAATTCTTACTATGAAATGACCTTCTAAGACTTCTCTCCAAGTCCATGGGTATGTGGTATCACCACTCAGGTAGCTGTGCACATGGTGTGACCACCTCTTTCTGTGGCTTACGGATGTCTGAAATGTCACAGGGGACTGTATGGCACATCTCATGGAGACTTAAGGCAAAAAGTGGAGTGGTCTCTAGAAGCAAATGACAGGGCTGGTAGTCAACTTGTACTAGAGCAGTGGTTCTCAACCTTGGCTGCACATTAGAATCACCTGGGAATCTTTTTAAAATCCTGATTTCTGGGCCTCATCCTCCAGAAATTCTGTTTCTTTGTTACTAATGTTGTGGCCCCACCCCATAACAAAGAAACAGAATTTCTGGCGGATGAGGCCCAGAAATCAGGATTTTAAAAAATTCCCAGGTGATTCTAATGTGCAGCCAAGGTTGAGAACCACTGTACTAGAGGAATTTATTAGTCGTGAAAACACTGAATAGTTCTGCATCAATTGCATAAACCAAGCCACTGCCCTAATGCCTCTGCCCATCCCCACTGCTCAGCTGTGGCCACCACAGCCCCTCCCCTGGGACATCCTGGATCTTCTTGTGCCCCTGCAGGTAAACAAACTAACCTTGGGTACAGCAAGGCATCTCATGGGTCTGGATTGTAACTATCTCAATTCTGATTGGTTGCTCCTCAAGCCACTCTGCTTGTTAGATGTTTTTAATATAAACTTGAGAAATACTCCTGATGAAAGATAACATTTGAAACCTTATTATTTATAAGCTAGCATCATATTAGGAATACAGTTAGTGGATTCTTTTGATGGGTAAGGAAAAGAGTTGCCCTCCAAGCCTCCAGGCTTGCTTCATCAGCATAATGAGCATGCATTTGTATGTGCTTGTTTGCTTGTTGCCTCTCCTCTTTGTGGACAAGAACTATTGCTTCCCTAGTGCTTAATGCAGGGATTCAATTAGTGGTGACAGTAAGATAAAGCATTGATATGGGACAAGAGAATGGGGAGGATGAAGGGGAAAGGCCTCAGGGGGAAGCAGCAGGCCAATTGGTATTGTCCCAAACTGGAGATGGCTAACCTTAGAGTCAGAGGTGGAACCCTTGACTTTCTAAACATTCTCAGACATTCCACATTCATTAATGCTCTTAGTTAATATGGATTCAGTTAAATATTTATCCTTCATACCCTTTTTGAGAAACCACTGGGCTTCGCTCAGATGTATTAAAGAGAGCACAGGCCTCAAAATCAGGCAGACTTGAGTTTAAATTCTCCCACTTTGAAGGTATTTAGTTTCTGGCAAGAAACTACAACTCCTGGAACTTTAATGTCTCCCCATGTAAAATGGGATTCCCCACATATACCTAATTGCATTAGAAGTAAATGAAAAACAAAATGTGCAAAGGACTCTGAGTATTGGATGGTCCTCAAAAAATGATGGCTACCTTTCTTTTATATAGCACTTAACAGACTCGTGCAATCTTTATTACAATCGTATAGAAAATTATCAAGGAAGCAATTCAATTTCACAGTTTTAAAGAGAAGAGCCTGAGACTCAGATACATAAAGTGACTGATCAAAGATCAGACAACAGTAAGTAGAAGTAAGGACTGGAGGAATGATCTCTAATGACTAGTCTAGTGCATTTCTGAGTCAATGGGACGCTCCACTTACAATGCATGGGGCCCTTTAAGAAAAAGTGGTAGGATTTTACTTCACTTGGATGGCAGTGCATACTCCGCAATCCTGCAGGCTGCTACCTATAGAAGTTGTGTGTTGTGATGGAAAGAGCAGATGAAAAAGCAACAGAGTTAAAAGCTGCACTCTCCTTGCTACTACTCTGTGACTCTAGTGGAATGCATCTCTTCTTTGGGTCTTCATAGCCTCCTCTTCAAAATGGGTGTGCTACGAGGATTCATTTAAGTAGCACATGTCCAAGAGGTGTGTAAACTCTGAATAACCACTTAAGTGTCTGTGATGTTACCATCATTACCCCATATGACCCAGTGTGCATTCCTCCAAAGACGCGGGCTTCTGTTTATTGGGCATTCAGTTACTGAATAAAGATATAGGTCCTTTGTTGTCTGTTACTCCCACTTCTAATTCTAATGGGCAAGATTAAAGAACAGTATACATTGCTTTTAATCTTCCTAAGGATAATGGAGAATATTATTATTCACTCTTGATATCAGATGTCCAAATGTGATCCACAGAAGACTGAGGTTGCACATATGCAACCTGCTATATGGCAGACACATGCCCGTTGGGTTATCCATCATGCATTTTTATATTGCGCCGCCACTGTAGCTGCTACACAGCTGTTGGGATGTATCCAGGTGGCTGCATTCCAAGGGTGGGCAAAGAGTATGAGCACATTAAGTATGCTAAATGTGCTGTACAGTGATTGTTAATTCAGTGTATCTGGATCCCCTGGGAATGTAGACGTTACAAAAATAGACATAGTGAAGCAGGTTGCCATTAGCAAATGGTCTGATTTTTGAGGGATAAAGGGATCTTATGAAGCTGCTGTTTTCTAATTTCACTGAAAACAATGTCAGTTCACTTTAGGAAAGCACTGTGCTGGATGGTGTAGAAGCAAATAAAATAAATGCTCGATTCTGGTCCTGACAGAATGTTTATTTTAGTTAGAAGACAGGAAAGCATAAACACAATTTATCCACGGCTCCTGAATCTCAGTGACTAAAGTTTAACAAAATCATATTTTGGTAGAAGTGATTTTGAACAGAACCCCTCAGCTCATTCATCTGCTTAGATGGAATTACACTTTCCATTTGTAGCCCCCCTGCCATTGCCCCACCCCCATAAGCTCCTAGCCATCCTAGAACTTCATCAGGGGCTGCCAGGGACAGTTTCCCAGTTCCCAGACTTTGAGCACCTGGGTTTCTCTACCTGCCTCCTTACATGTGGAGCAGAAAAGCAGTGCAAGGAAGTGCTTCCAGGAGAAACCCTTAACCAAGGAAAGTGGGAGTTTGTGGATAGATACTTCATTTTTCTTGCTTCTTGGTGGGAAATTCTGAGTTGTATTCCACAGTCTCTCAGAGGATCTCCAGCAGGTTTGCGCTGACACTGCTCACAGTGTCAGATTTTTATTAATGGGTTCCTCACTGGATTACACCGATATATTTTTTTCTCAGAACCCTTCAGTTCATTCTTATTTTGGAGCAACCCAAATTAAAATATTTTTATTATCTTGAGAATAATTTTTTGTTTTGAGGATTTAAGCCAATGTATACAAAGCCCACAGATGCTCAGTAGCATCCTGGTCTGAATGCTTCATGTGTCCAGTAGCCTCAAGTATACTGTTCCCATTACCACACTAGGCACTGAATGCCATGTCTCAGTTCATGCTGCTCCTTTAACCCTGCTGACTCATCTCTGCCATTGATTTACACTGAAAGCGATCTCCCAAGTACCCCCATATTTTTCAGTTTTCACCCTATCACCTTGTCTCACTTTGTGTGCGGCCTGCCAACCTGGAACTGGTATTCTTGTCACCTTGCCTTTTACTAGAGACTTCTAATTACATTGCTCTTTTGGTACTGACCTTTGGTTTTTAACTCCTTTCCTCTGTTAAAATATCAATCAGCCCTTGGGATTACTTACAACTCTGGCCATGATGGAGAAAACTCCAGTCCAAACCAGAGCTGCCCCTAAGTCCCCACTCGGGCAATAATTCATTGTTGTCCCTACTGTATTCCCCAGACCCCTGCAACTGGGCAGGAGTATTTTGTTTGATATTTGCTGGTGATAATGTAAAGGGAAATCATGCCCAAATTATTAACATGCATGCTGTGCAAGAAAATGGGTAAGTGTGATTCAGAGAGATTCAGAGAACTTCTAAAATCTATTTGTCAGGTTACTTTCTTTTAATAAGTTGCTTAATGAGGGAGATGTTTAGTCAGAGATTAGCCCCACTGGACAGGAATTACCTGATATATGACAGAACCAGAAAAGCAGGAACTCAGAGGTCAGATGAGCATAATAAAGGAGAGCTGGCCTCCGTCAGAGAAGGGGAGGGAAATAATAAGGTCCAGATTGAAGGATGGACAGCTATCAGAAATCATGGAAAGAAGGAAATAAAATATCCTGCAAACAGTGATACACAATGATACACAATATGATACAATATGACACCTAATATGCTCTTTTATTGAATTTTCAAAAACCCTGTAGCTATAGATATTAGAACCTCAACTTTTCAGATTGGAGACAAAACCCCCAATTACTCAGAGAGGAGGTGACAGTCAGGATCTATGGAACTATTTGACTACATAGCCTGGTCTCTTTTCCCTATAGCACACTTTATCTAAACAGTTCAGTGCATAAACCAGTGATGGCGAACCTATGACACGCGTGTCAGAGGTGACACGCAAACTCATTTTTTTAGTTGATTTTTCTTTGTTAAATGGCATTTAAATATATAAAATAAATATCAAAAATATAAGTCTATGGTTGAAAATATACTATGGTTGCAAATATCAAAACATTTCTATATGTGACATGGCACCAGAGTTAAGTTAGGGTTTTTCAAAATGATAACACGCAGAGCTCAAAAGGTTTGCCATCACTGTCATAAACAATCACACCAGCCGGGCAATAATTTTACAGTATATACATGTATCAAAACATTCTCTCGTACACCTTAAATACATGCTATTTTTATTTGTCAGTCATACTTAAATAAAGATGAGGAAAGGAAAAAAAAAAGCCAGTCAAAATGTTTAGCCAGGTAAGGTACCTGAATTTAGAGGTACAAATGAGTCCTTTGACAGAAGCGGGCTAATACAGGAATGTAGGCAGCGAGGCAGCCCACAACCAAGATATGCAAAAAAAAGGGAGGCAGATGTGCCTGAAAAAAATGCCTCTTAGATTTGACAGTTGGGGAGGACAAAAATAAATAAATAAATGAATGAATAAATGAATAAATAAATAAATAAATAAATAAATAAATAAATAAATAAAGACTAGCTCCTCTGAATTGAGAAAACTCAAAATTTCCCCACATGCTCTTCCCACCACCCAAGGCATCTACGTTGTAACTAGTTTTAAGTCTAACATTTAAAGAAATGAAGTTGAGAGGTTAGATGCAGTGAAATCCCTAGTAAGCTCCAGTGGGCAAGGAAATGCTGAAGCGACAGGGATGACGTTCGGGAAGTCTCCTGCAAGTCTGGGTAAGTGGGCATGAAAGTGGCATATCAGCAGATGAGCCTCATTCAGCAAGAGTAAAGGTAATACATTTTGGGGGAAATAATCCAAACTATAATATTATAGGCTTTAAACTACCACCTATAACCTGGAAACCTATAAGTTCATTCTCCTCTGAAAACCATGGCTGAAAACGCTGCCTGGGCCAAGAGACCCATGGCATGCTGTGCTTCCTCATGGAGTCGTATAGCAATAGAACAGAAAGCATCAACCATCCTTACTGGAAACAAAGCAAAACAAAACACAATGTAGAGCTGCAATGCCTGGGTGCATTATGCATTTGCTCATTACTTTCCAGGACACAGATGGAGCTGGACAAGATCCAGACTAATTAGCACAGTCAGGGAGGAGGGTGTTCCCCTGAAGATGATGGGATTAAAAAGCTTCCATTTGATAGAATGGCAGCTGCACAAAGAGATGATAGAGTATGTACTCCTTCCCTTAAACAATAATTAAATAGTAACTGGAAATGAATATTTTTAGTACCTGAAAGTTCTACAACACCTAGAAGTATTTTAAATTTACATTACCAGCCAGAGGACAATGCATTCTGAAAAATCCATTCTTCATACTACAACTACATGTCCACATATTTGTTCCTTGATCAAATAACCTTATACTGACTGTTGAGTGTTGATCAGTAATATACAGGTGCTGGAATTAGATGCTGGGACAGAGCTAGACAGGCTCTTCACACAGGGCTCACTAGATTTAAGGAGTACAGCAAGGAAATTCTATATAATAAAAGCCTAATATGCAAATTGTCCCCTCAACCTGGAGTTCAACCGCGCACTGACCACCAGGGGGCCACAGAACATGGCAGGCGTCTGCAATGTGGTGCTGGCAGTGTGTAGCAGTGGAGGCACTGCCAGCCCTGATGGGCCCTGACAAGAACAGGACCATTGTGGAATGATGGAGCAGGTGAGTGGGCAGTGCTAGGCCAAGGCTGGTGCGAGCAGGGCCTGATCAATCACCCTGTAGATGGCGACCAGCGGTGGCAGTGAGGGGTGGGGCCACTGCCCGGCTCCCAGGAACTGAGGGAGCTGGGCAGGTGCCCAGTGACTCAGGCGGAGGGGAGCATGAGGGGCCCTGGGGGCCCAGGTGCTGCCCAGGGCCCAGAGGTCAGCTGGGGCCTGCCCTTCCATGCCAGATACTCATGCTTAGATTGCCGGCCAGGCCTAGGGACTGTACCTGTGCATGAATTTCATGCACCGGGCCTCTAGTTATTATTATAATGTAGTGTGACAATTGCCATTAATTGTAGATTGTCTTAAAATTAGGAAGTTGGGAAAGAATAAGTCCTGAATTAATTTGGTTACAATATAATGTATTATCTATTATGTGGCCTTGTATATGCTTCCTTTATATATTTCCTTTTCAATTGCACATTGACTTTATCTAAGTGGTATAAAAAATAGTAAAGATTGCATTTAAGTAGCATTATAACTGAGCATTTAGCATGCCAAATACTTTTTTTCTCAATGTTATTAATATGGTAATTTTTTATTCATATAGATCCCTACATTTATAAATTCACATTTTGCATACTATTCTCCTTTCTTAGTAAATGTTTACCATAATACGTAGCATTTAATTTTTAAATGCATAATGCATTTTGTTTCAGAGATAATAATAGCAGAGCCTTTTGTTTTTTATATATTTTTTCTTTTTTTTAAATATATTTTATTGATTTTTTTTTTTTTTTACAGAGAGGAAGGGAGAGGGATAGAGAGTTAGAAACATCGATAAGAGAGAAACATCGATCAGCTGCCTCCTGCACACTCCCTACTGGGGATGTGCCTGCAACCCAGGTACGTGCCCTCGACCAGAATCAAACCTGGGACCTTTCAGTCCGCAGGCCAACGCTCTATTAGCTGAGCCAAATCAGTTAGGGCTATATATTTTTTTCCTTTAGATTGCCTAATTTCTGAACTTTGACATTGCATCAACATGAGATGTTTAATTTAATTATATATTACTAGAGGCCCAATGCATGAAATTTGTGCATGGGTAGGATCCCTAGGCCTGGCCAGCAATCAGGGCCGGTTTGTGGGGCGACCAGTGAGGCGATCAGGGTTGGCCCACTGGCACCTGCCTTGACCAGCTTGGCACCTCCAGCTCACCAGCCCACCCCCCACCGCCGGTCGCCTCCCTCTGCGGGACAACTGGTGGGGCAATCAGAGGACCCCCACTGGCACCCGCCTTGGCTGGCCTGGGCTTGTGGGCTGTGGGCAGCTCCTGCATTGAGCTTCTGCCCCTGGTGGTCAGTGCGCATCATAGAAACTGGTCGTTCTACAGTTCAGCCAATTTGCATATTAGGCTTTTATTAATAGGATACTTTTATATTGCTTTTCATCACCATGGATCCAAACATGCTTTATTAACTACAGTGAATGCACTACATACAAAATAATTTATTTAAACAGCAATGGTAGCTGTCCTAGAAACTATATCACAACAACACACTTAAAATCTTTCCTACTATATGATCATATTAAACAGTTACCCCAATAAATTTAATAAAAAAAGAAATATCTTTCCTAGCGAGAGGAATTAATGAAATCTGATGAGAAGCATTTTAAGACTGATCTTGGAAGCTTACCTTGTAATGCACAAGCTGCACCAAATTGCCTATTTTAGAAATGTTCAATAAAATTTCCATGAAGATACTGTTAATATTGAATTATACAGGTTTGCACTTTAATAAATCATAAATAATAGAATGATGGGGGATGCATACTAGCATTTAATATTTCTTACAATTTCTGCTTTACTTTTATGTCAACAATTTAGAAAATAAAGGTGTTTTAAACCATCTCTATAAAATTATTAACATTTAGAAAAGCATTTCTGGGAAATGTTGGCAATCATTTTTGAGAATTTGGATTATTTTATGCAATTTAGATAAAATAATTCAGATACATTTTGTTGCTCTCTTTCCCCTGTAAATATTCCTGAGACAGGTACAGATATTAGAGATCAAGTTGCTATCTTCTTCCTGAGTTTGAAATCAGAATGTCTCTCTTTTTTATTTCTTGAATAGACATCTTATCTGCACCAGCAGCTTCACTTGGACCCCAATATATTCAAGCCAAATCTGCCTTTAAAATGCATGAACCAACCCTTGCTTGTGCTAAAATTTTCATCCTTTGAATTACTGTAAGATTTTTATTTCACAGTGTCAAAAAGTCTGAAAGGTTGGGCTTGAATGTCCAAACTCAAAGGCACTCAGTGCTAAGTTTGATCATGGAACTACAGAATCTAAATCTTCCATTTCAGTAACACATTGTACCTGTTGCCTTACAACAATAGAAGTAGCAATTAGAAGAACATGGCTTTATATTTTCCCACCCATATTTTTTTCAAGTTCAACTATGACATAACTATGAATAAAACAGATGCATTTTTATACCCATATACATTCAAATGATATGTTTATTAAGACACTTCTACCATAATAATTATTTTCTCAGTCTCCTTGCATGGCCTAGAGATGTTTCCTCTGAGCTTCTTTTTGGGAATGCCCTTCAGAGCTGGCTATGACTGGGCAAGAACATCAACATGACTTGACTGTCCCAGGGCACACTCCTTTGATGTATTCCTTTTTCTCTCTCCCTGCTTCTCTCTGGTTCTTTATTCTTTCCCTTGCACAGTAAGAATAAAGTTTATGGACCCTCAAGGAAGTGCTAATCTGAGGCTACCTCTAAGCAAAAATACATAGGGATAGGAATTTCACCTAATACAAATCACCACAATCAAATATTATTATTGAATTTTTCAAAAGTAGGAGCAGGCATTTTTTTTAAAGTTGCCTAATTTTAATGTGGTAAATGAAGTCTGGCTAAGCCTAATATTTGACTACTCCAGAAATGAAAAACCATTTGGATTACTGGAAAAAAAAATAATGTAACTGTTAGCATGCCCCATAGAATATGATTTCTGAGTACAAGTTTTAGACTTTCCTCAAAGTCAACATAAGAAAATAAACCCTCAAAAAATGTGCATTTCAAATAAATAGGTAGCTTTGTATTCTTTCTAGTTTTTTAATTAACCCACATGACATAGTAAGTTGAGGTTTTAAAAAATCAAACAAAAAACAAAGCGATGCTGTGAGCATACTATACATCGGGGATATGGTTGGGTTTTCCAAATACAGATTATAGGACTAACAGAGGTAAAATAACTTAGTCATGATCAAAGTTTAAATTACTTGCACTTCTAATGAAAATATTGTACTAAAAATGGAACATCTGATACACTCTCAACAAAACTAGAAGACGAAAGGTATATAAAGAGCCCTGATTCCATTTGATTTTAATGCCTATTGGGCAACTTTCTGTGTTCATAACTTAGTTTTTTAGAACAGAGAATAAAATATATCTGCAAGTTGAATTCATGAACAAAATGCATATGATATTTTTCATTATGACCAACAAGGAACTAGATTAGACTGAAAAAGAGATGGGATGCTTAGGAGATAATGCCACTGTGATTTTGTAATGGAAGGGAAGAAGGAGGGAATGCAGAACAGTTTATTTTATTTTATTTTATTATTTTTTAAAATTTTTTGTTGTTTAAAGTATTACATAAGTCTTCTTTTTACCCCATTGACCTCTTCCCTCTCCCCAGCCTGTCCCATCCTCCAGCATGTGCCCTCACTTCCCTATTGTTCGTGTCCATTGGTTATGCTCATATGCATGCATACAAGTCCTTTGGTTGATCTCTTACCCCCCCCTCCCCTCCCTTGCCTTCCCTCTTAGATTGGACAGTCTGTTTGATGCTTCTGTGCCTCTGGCTCTACTTTTGTTCATCAGTTTAAGTTGTTCATTATATTCCATAAATAAGTGAGATCATGTGATATTTATCTTTCTCTGAGTGGCTTATTTCACTTGGTATAATGCTCTCCAGGTCCATACATGCTGTTGCAAATGGTAAGAGTTAGTTCTTTTTATATAGCTGCACTAGAGGCCTGGTGCACAAAATTTGTGCATGGGGCGGCGTGTCCCTCAGCCTGGCCTGCACCCTCTCCAATCTGGGACTCCTTGGGGGATGTCCAAATGCTGGTTTAGGCCCAATCCTGCAAGGATAGAGCCTAAACTGGCAGTCAGACATCCCTCTCAAAATCCAGGACTACTGGCTACTAACCGCTCGCCTGCCTGCATGCCTGATTGCCTCCTAACTGCTTTCCTGCCAGCCTGATTGATGCCTAACTGCTTTCCTGCCAGCCTGATTGATGCCTAACTGCTCCCCTGCTGGCCTGATCTCCCGCAACTGCCCTCCCCTGCCAGCCCAATAGCCCCCAAGTGCCCTCCCCTGCCGACTCAGTCACTCCCAAATGACCTCCCCCGCTGGCCCAATTGCCCCCAATTGTCCTCCCCTGCTGGTCTGATCACTCCCAACTGCCCTTCCCTGCTGTGACCTGCCTCCTCCGCTGGGACATGCCTCCTCCACGCTGGGCAGAGCCACAGGACCCCAGGCCTCAATGTGCAGAGCAGCTGCCAGGCCCCGCCTCCACTGTGTGCACAGTCATCTCTGTGGCGGCTATCTCTGTGGCAGCCATCTTGTGGTGGCCATCTTTTTTTAATATATTTTTATTGATTTCAGAGAGGAAGGGAGTGGGAAAGAGAGATAGAAACATCAATGATGAGAGAGAATCATTGATTGGCTGCCTCCTGCATGCCCCCTACTGGAGATTGAGTCCACAACCTGGGCATGTGCCCTTGACTGGAATCAAACCTGGGACCCTTCAGTCCGCAGGCTGATGCTGTATCCACTGAACCAAACCAGCCAGGCATGGTGGCCATCTTGTGACAACATTGTGCATGAGGACGGGAGGACCGCCTAGGCTTTTTTAAGTATAGCTAGTATTCCATTGTGCAAATGTACCACTGTTTCTTAATCCACTCATCGACTGAGGGGCACTTAGGCTGTTTCCAGATCTTAGCTATGGTGAATTGTGCTGCTATGAACATAGGGTGCATAACTCCTTTCTGTTTGGTGTTTCTGATCTCTTGGGATATGTTCCTAGAAGTGGGATCACAGGGTCAAATGGGAGTTCCATTTTCAGTTTTTTGAGGAAACTCCATACTGTTTTCCACAGTTGTTGCACCAGTCTCCATTCCCACCAGCAGTGCACAAAGGTTCCTTTTTCTCCACATCCTTCCCAGAACTTGTCGTTGGTTGATTTGTTGATGATAGCCAGTCTGACAGATATGAGATGGCACCTCATTTTTGTTTTGATTTGCACCTCTCCGATGATTAGTGACTTTGAGCATGTTTTCATATGTCTCTTGGCTTTCTGAATGTCCTCTTTTGAAGTGTCTATTTAGGTCCTTTGCCCATTTTTTTTTTTTATTGGATTGTTTATCTTCCTTTTGTTAAGTTGTATGAGTTCCTTGTAAATTTTGGACATTAGACCCTTATCAAAGATAACATTGGCAAAATACATTCTGCCATGCAGTGGGCTTTCTTATTGTTTTGTTGATGATTTCTTTAGCTGTACAGAAGCTTTTTATTTTGATGTTGTCCCATTTGTTTATTTTCTCCTTAGTTTCTATTGCCCTAGGAGCTGTATCAGTAAAGATATTCCTAAAACATATGTCTGATATTTTGCTGCCTATGGATTATTCTAAGATTTTTATGGTTTCCTGTCTTACATCTAAGCCCCTTATTCATTTTTAGTTTATTTTTATGTATTCTAAGTTGGTGGTCTAGTTTCATATTTTTTGGCATGTGTCTGTCCAGTTTCCCAACACCATTTATTAAAGAGACTATCTTGACTCTATTGTATGCTCTTGCCTTCTTTGTCAAATATTAATTGAGCATAATGGCCTGGGTTGATTTCTGGGTTCTCCTTTCTGTTCCATTGGTCTATATGTCTGTTCTCGTGCCAGTATCAGGCAGTTTTGAGAACAGTGGCTTTCTAATATAGCTTCATATCTGGTATTGTGACTCCCCCAGTTTTGTTCTGCCTTCTCAGAATTGCTATGGCTATTCGAGGTCTTTTTTTAATTCCATATGAAATTTTGTAGAGTTTGCTCTAGGTCTGTGAAATATGCCATTGGTATTTTAATGGGATTGCATCAAATCTATAAATTGCTTTTGGTTGTATGGATATTTTAATGATGTTGATTCTACCAATCCACGAACAGGGTATAGTCTTCCATTTGTTTATGTCTTCCTCTATCTTTTTTTTCAATGTCCTGCAGTTTTCTGAGTACAGGTCTTTTACCTCCTTAGTTAAGTTTATTCCTAGGTATTTTTCTTTTTTTGATGCAATGGTAAATGGGTTTTTACTTATTTATTTATTTTTAGTTTCTCTTTCTGTGAGTTCATTATTGATGTATAAAAAAGTCATAGATTTCTGGGTGTTAATTTTGTATCCTGCTACATTGCTGAATTTATTTATTAAGTCTAGTAGTTTTTTTTAATGGAATCTTTAGGGTTTTATATTTATAATATCATATCATCTGTGAATAATGACAATTTTACTTCTTCCTTTCCAATTTGGATGCCTTTTATTTCTTATTCTTGTCTGATCGCTATGGCTAGCACTTCCAGTACTATATTGAACAGGAGTGATGAGAGTGAGCATCCCTATCTTGTTCCTGTTCTTAGGGGAAAAGGTTTTAGTTTTTTCCCATTGAATATGATGTTGGCTATAGGTTTGTCATATAAGGATTTTATTGTGTTGAAGTATGATCCCTCTTTTCCACTTTACTGAGATTTTTATCAGGAAAAGGTGTTAGATTTTGTCAAATGCTTTTTCTGCATCAATTGATATGATTATGTGATTTTTATTTTATTATCTTATTTTATTTTAACCTGGCCTTATTACAAAAAGAATTTGTAGTGATTCACAAAGATGTAGACTTAGCAAACAATAGTAGTTATAAAGATGAAAATAAGTTAATATAATAAATGCATGGAGTGAATTCCTATACTGCACACTTTTTAATGAGAACCACACATTTGGATCATAGCTTTCTTTCTTTTTTTTTTTTTAAATAGATGTATTTTCCCTGGCCACTTTGGCTCAGTGGTTGAGTATCGGCCTATGAACCAGGAGGTCCCAGTTCAATTCCCAGTCAGGGCACATTTCATAGTTTGCTGCCTAAGTATCGAGTACGGGGCATGCAGGAGGCACAAGCATCTCTTGCTTCTATTTTTTTTTAAAAGTCAATGATGAGAGAGAATCATTGATCAAGCCTGAAACCCGGGCATGTGCCCTGACTGGGAATTGAACTGTGATCTCCTGTTTCAGAGGCCAACACTCAATCCCTGAGCCTCATCAGTGCCACAGATCATAGCTTTCTTGAAACAGAAAGCAGGGACAGTTAAAGGACTCACAAGAAAATTTTAACTCTTCCAGATACATAATGCAGAAATAGCTTATATTGGAGACACAGAAATAGGACAATAGTCAACAATATCCTATGAGTAAGCAAAGCCACAGATTTCATAGGAATGTATTCTGTCTGGTAATGTCCCTTATAGGACAAGATAATATTGCAACGTGAAATTCAGTTAAAGAAATACTTTGAAGTTTGATCCATTGTGAAAATTTTAATTGTTTCCCTCTGTGGAACCTCAAAAACCACCCAGGGATAATGAGTTTGAATCTGTGTTTCATACTAAGTACCTAGAGAAGCTTGTTTTGGTTCCCTCCTATGGATGGGATTGTGTGAGATATAACAAGAAGGACAGTGGAAGTAAGATTGACATTTTGTAAAAATTAAAAAACCTAACAAGTAGAGCCCTAAATACTGCAGACACATCTCTCTCCGAGGAAAACAGAACTCAACTCACCCAAAAGCTAAGTTTCCCACAGGGGTAATTTTATATATAGATTTAACACAGAATCTTCCCTCCACCCACTGTCAGAATTGTTTAAAATAGTTACAGCTAAAGAAATAAGAAATTGTGGAAATTATTTTAATCACTACTTTCAGAAAAGAATGATTTGATTAAGTTAATACAGTTGCACAAGCATCTCTTGCTCCTATTTTTTAAAGTTATGAAATAGAAGATGAAAAAGAAGACGTATAGATATGTGCTATGAACATGGAAGCATAGTGTCAAGATGGCTTAAGGCCACAAAATGAGCTTCAGGTTTGTGAAATAGTCTAAGATCAAGAAGAGGAAATACCTATACATGTGAGGTTTATTCAGAAAAGCTTGTGGCTTTGAGGGGATAGTAGCCTAGTAACAAATGAAAGAGAGAAGCCAGGACTTTTTACTTCTGTGTTTCATCCTCCTTCTATAGCAAGAAACTCAATCTTTGAAGGAATTGGAAAGGGGTAGGATAAATATTATAAAAACTAATTAAAGTTCCGGCAGGTGAGACGGTAGTAAATTATAGCCTGGGCAACCTAAATGTCTTCAAATTTCCAGGTCCAGAAAGATTTTATTGCCAGAATGAAAAAAAAAAAAAGTGGGCATTAAATCACAGAGATTAAAGTGGAAGAAAACTCCCAATCCTAGTTTTAAGAAATAAAAAAAATATATGAATTGGTGAACTTAGCATTGATTTCTGGCAAATTTTTGGAATGGACTGGGCTATCAATTATTTATGAGTGCTTATAAAGGACTCTATTACTAGCTATAATCAAATTAAACTTATTTCTGTTTTCCATAAATTGGCAGTAAACCTGGTGAAATCTCTTGATCTTTTTTTGTCTTTACTTCAGCCAAGCATGTATAACAGCATATGGCAAATGTAAAGAGATTATAGTATGGATATTAGTCTACTGTAGTTGATTGACTCATAGATGCCAAATTAATTGAAACATTAATGTCCCTCTCCTCCCAAAATGCTATATTGATCAATAGTAAAATGTAGCCTGAAGCTGAATGCTTCCCAAGATGTGCCATAGGACATCCAGGTCTAAGCTATACCTATATCTCTATCATCTATGTCTATGTTTATCTACCAATGGCTTGAATATAAACACAGACTCCTACTACATTTGTAGGTAGCACCGAACTGGAATGAATGACAGAATTAGAATTCAAAGTACTCTTAACATATTAAATCATTTTTTTTTCAATTATCATCAGACATATTGCTACTCTCAATTTGAAAGTCTATTATGCACCACTGACAGAAACATGTGACTACAAATAAAAGAGCCGGTCCTAGACCCCGAGGTGCGCAAAGTTGAGAGATGATCACAAAAACATAATAACAAACACCACAAGTGACAAAGTGGAAGAACAGAGGAGAGAAAGGGGCTGTGGGAGGCCAAGGAGGAAGTGCCTGTCCCTGCCGAGGGTGGGAGGAACACATGGCTGGAATGGCAGCACTAAGGAAGTCAGTCTCCAGCCAGACGGTAAGAATCAGGAAAAGAGAGCTGTGGGGAGTCAAGCTTACATGGAAAAGGCCTAGTGGTCAAAGTCAAAACAGTCTCAAAAATAACAATAATTTATTTTGTCTGAGACTTTGAGACAAATCTTAACAATTTCAGAATTCTTAATAGAAACACTGTGCCTGAATTAAAGGAGACAATAAGAGAAAGCCTTTGCTGTACTTGTTGACCCTTTCTGACCCTAGTTCCGCTTGGACAATAGCTGGGGGCAGCAGCATGGCTATGTGTTTCCCACTTTCCAATAGCGAGAAAATCTCACACAGCTGCACCCACCCTCACCTCCTTAGTGCCGCAGAATGCAGCATTTTTGTCATAAAAACTCATCCACAGAAATGTTTTGTATTAAACAGTCCTTTTTTAAAATGCCAAAACAATAAAAACAAAACAACTGTTAAAGATTTCCTTTTGTATTAAAAATGTTTTCTCCCTTTTCCTTAACATCTCTCATTTTTGGTTTTGTCTCGTATAAAAGAAACCCTCATTAGAGAAGGACAATGTTTATTCCCAAGTATATTAAGTTTATATTTAAAATTTTGCAGTTAATAAAACATTTCAGAATTAAAGAAAAATGCATTTAAATGCATTTTACATAACTATATTTTTCTTTACACTAAGTTTAAAAAATGAGTTTCAACAACAGGGAAGGAGATCTAAAATTATAGAGAGACAGATAAATCATAGTACCTGAATGATCGCTTTTAGAAATTCAAGAACAGTGACACATAGACACACACACACACACACACACACACACACACACACACACACACACACACATCTCTAGAATCAAGAATTCAGCAATCAGTAATCTGGTCACATCAGCTAACTGGCTGCTTTTCAGAAGGAGCTCTCAAAGACATGGCTATTCAGATGAAGAGTCTCCATACTTATTTTTTGAACTGTCTCATTTTTCTTTGAAAGCTTTCTGGTTTTCCTTTGAAAGCACAGTATTCCAGGTTGCCTAGGCAACGTAGTAGTTGACTGGAGTAGCAACAGGTAAGTTCATGATCAATCTACTACACTCCAAGTGAAATTGAAAGGAAGTTTGTATGCTGTGGCAATTCAGCATTCAGCATATAGCAACCACTTATGTGGAGAGATTAGCCTATTTTCATGTAAACTAAATTAGTCCATGTGAACTGGTTTCCATGCAAACAATCTAGTCCATGAAGATAAATTTTACTTAATTTGTTGTACTGAAATGCATATGAGTGAGAAATGGACTCCAAAGCACCAACACCTGCTTAAATTTATGTAAAACATAAGCAAACTAGAATCATATTAAACTCAAGTAAATAGTCCTGGGTATGTGAAATATTTACATAAATATATATTATTTACTATTAGGCTTTTTTATTCCTGCAGATGAAATTCAACTCTAAAATAGATAAAGGCTACTGTGTTAATTAAGTAGGAGTAGTGAAGAAATTAGATGATTATTTTTCGGCCATCTATGATGTAGTTAAAATTAGTCTTAGTGAATGATATTATGCACAAGGACATAACCACCATGTGGACTATTAGCAAAATTGCCAAATTTATGCCAGGCTTAAAATAAACATTGTAGAAAGCCCTAGCTGGCTTGGCTCAGTGGATAGAGCATCAGTCCATGGACTGAAGAGTCCCAGGTTTGACTCCAGTCAAAAGCAGGTACCTGGGTTGCAGGTTCCATCCCCAGCCCCAGCTGGGACGGGTACGAGAGGCAACCAATCGGTGTGTCTCTCTCACATCGATGTTTCTCTTCCTCTGTCTCTCTCCTTCCCTTCCACTCTCTATAAAAATCAATGGAAAAATATCCTCAGGTGAGGATTAACAAAAATATTTTTAAACAAAATAAACTGGTGGAAATACAAAGTTGCTGGAAGATGACTTGCAGCTATGATTAGAGCTTACATCGATACACATCCCTGCTATTTTAAGCTTCCAGCTTAAAAAAGATAAGAGCTGGGTCAACCTCTTGGTTGGTTGGTGGAGCTGGGTGAGGTTTTCCATGTTGAAACAGAATTAGTATAACTCCATTAGTCCACAGGCCTAAGGGAACATCTGAGAAGTCTAAGCTATAATTTATTTCCTTGGAGTGGAAAGGTTAATGCAGTAATGACTTGTATGTTTTATGGTTGCTACAGCCAGGAGAGTGGTTACCAAGAACTGCCAGAGAGCTTCAGCAATTATTTAACCTCGTACACCAGTTCTACTTATTCAGCCTTACTCTATAGGTATATCCATACACTTGCTACTCAATTAGGACAGTACACCTAATATTTCTCTAGTGTTTTTTTTTTTTCATATTTAGGGACACATTACATTTATATGCTATATGCACACACAAATAATCATAAAGCTAATAGATATCCTGACACTTAGTGTCAGGTAAAATACATGTATGCTAAATGCATCCAGGATTAGTCATAAGGATTTGATGAGAAGGTGCTATCCAGAGGGATATGGCAGTCTTTCCAAGACCCCCAGTGGATGCCTGGAATTGTGGAGAATACTGAATTCTGCATATGTTATGTTTTTTTTCCCCTATAAACACATACCTATGATAAAGTTTAATTTGTAAATTAAGCACAATAAGTAATAATAAAATATAACAAGCATAAAAATTGTACTTTAACACAAGTTATGCGAATATTGTATTTCTCAAACTTGCTTAACCTTCTTGTGATGACATTAGATGACACAATGTCTACGTGATGAGATGAAGTGAGGTGAATGGCATGGGCTTTGTGACAGTCTTGGGATATGTACTGTAAGGATTACTTGAACACAAGCACTTTGATACCACAACAGTAGATCTGGTATCCCAAAGGGCTCCTAAGCAACTGATGGGCAGGGAGTGGATAGAGCATGGGTACGCTGGACAAGAGATGATTTTCAACCCAGGCAGGATGAAGTGGGACTGTGCAAGATTTCATCACCCCACTCAGAACAACACACAATTTTGAATGTAAGAATTGTTTCTGGATTTTTTATAATTTAATATTTTCAGACCCCAGTTTACCACAGGTAATGGAAACTGGAGAAAGCGAAAGGGCAGAGAAGGAGGCCTGTTATACTTCACTAGGTGCTGGGTATCCAGAAGTTTAAGGATGCACATGGAATCTAACTTTAGGATACCTACAATTTAGACATGAAGAGGGATAGTAAACAAATGCTCCCGAGATTGATGAATACCAATATCATAAATAGTATAGGACCTTGGGGACAGAACAGGTAACCCCACTAAGCCCGGGGCACCCCAAGAAATGGCATGCTTGCCAACTCCTAACACAGTGATGGCGAACCTATGACACGCATGTCAGAGGTGACACATGAACTCATTTTTTGGTTGATTTTTCTTTGTTAAATGGCATTTAGATATATAAAATAAATATCAAAAATATAAATCTTTGTTTTACTATGGTTGCAAATATCAAAACATTTCTATATGTGACACGACACCAGAGTTAAGTTAGGGTTTTTCAAAATGCTGACACGCCGAGCTCAAAAGGTTCACCATCACTGTCCTAACAGCTAAGTTAACTGGGTTAGTGAGAAAGTTTTAGAGGAAACAGAAGATCCCAGGACAGGAGAAAACACAGACTTTTGGACTTAAACAAACAAACAAACAAACAAACAAACAAACAAACAAACACAGAGAGAACATAGAACACCTGGAGCCAGGAGAGTATGGAAAGATAGGCAAGAGAAATCACACAAGCTCATAGAGGCCATATTAAGAATGTGGAACTTTATCATAGGGGCAAAAAGAAGTACATGAAAGATTTTGAGCAGAGAAAAATATCATATACTTTGTGGCTTCCTCATAAAGCCCTCATAACGACCTTGTATGTATGTAACATATACCACCCCAACTCTACAGATGAAGACACTGATAATCACAGAGATTAAACCAAATATCTAAGGTCACACAGCCATATCATATCACAGGCAGGTTTGGGACCCTGGTCATCGATTGTAAGTCCAGTGCTCTTCCAAAGGAAAATTGTTGTCATTAGCTTGCAGGGTTTTCATTAGCAATACCTAATGGGTAGAAAACATCCTTGTGTCATTTGGTATTAGAGAGAAGAATATGCAAGGAAAAGGGAGAACCTAGTGGTTTCCCAATAGCCCCGTGATTTTTCTGTATTTGCTGCAGCATTTGAAAAGATTAGGAAAAAGGGATCTACTTGAGAAGGCAGATTCTCTGACCGGAGCCTTTTAATTGATAAAATTGGGGGGGGGGGGATATAATTGGATCATCTCCAAGACGTTTTTTTCAGTTGCAAAATACAACAAAGCTTGTCAGTCTCCAGTCACAGGACAATGCAGCACCATAGACCTCAGGCCACCCCTAGAAACTGGCAATCAAAGCAGAATCAGTGCCTGGGAGCCAGGGCACAAGCATTTTCACATCTGGACAAGAGGCCAAGAAGAACCAGAGCACAACTGAGCTGTGTACTGTTACCTGAAGAAACTGGTAATGTAGTAGGAGTGAATAGGATAGGATCTCAGATGGGTGCATGTGTATCTGTTTTCTGAACTCCTTGACTGGTTAAAGGGAGTAATATTCACTCAAACTGGAGTAATAAGGTATTAGTAAGGACCCATCTATTGCACTTTCCTTTCACCTAAAACTGTCAGCCACCTCTATGTGATGGATCAGTCATTTAAATGCCTGGAGCCTCAGTTTCCCTCAAAAATAAAGTAAAGCCTTAGCTGGTTTGGCTCAGTGAATAGAGTGCTGGCCTGCAGACTGAAGGTCCTAGGTTTGATTCCAGTCAAGGGTACAGGCCAGGGTTGCAGGCTCAATCCCCAGTAGGGGGCATGCAGGAGGCAGCCAATCAATGACTCTCTCTCATCACTTATGTCCTCTCTCTCTCTCTCTCTCTCTCTCTCTCTCTCTCTCTCTCTCTCTCTCTCTCTCTCCCTCTCCCTTCTTCTCTGAAATCAATGAAAATATATTTAAAAAATAATAAAGTGAAAATAATGCAGTCCTTTAATTAGTATTTGTGATTATAGAGGGAATGGACTTTATCAAATAAAATACTGTTAGCATTATAGTAATGTTTGTTCAGGTGACCCTATTCTCAATGAATTGTATTCTCACAAAATATAAAAGTAGAAATCTTTTTTCCCTCTTCTGCTTGGCTTGTGAGTGGCAGGATAAGGTTTCTACCAAAAAGAAATTGAAGCATAGATATCAAGTAGACATTTACTGTTCTTGACAATTCTATCCTTTCTGCTGTCATGATTCATGCCACCTGCAATATAGGGCAACATAGGAACACTACAGAGGAGGAAGGGAGAGGTTCCACCGTGCCTTTTCTTTTATCCTCTGCTCCTGTTGGCTGTACTCCTCTCTATGAATATATACTTAATATGGATGTCACTTCAGGATTTTCTAAGAAGAAAACTCAAAAAGTAACATTTTTAACATACCCTAGTGCAGTTGTTAAATCATTAATTCTGGAGTTTGACAGGTTCAACTTGTGGCTCTGAATTTCTTGGTTGCATGACCTTAGCTAACTCAATTAACCTCCCTAGGCCTCAGCTTCCTGATTACTAAAATGGAAATAAAAATAAATCTCCCCCATGGGGCTATCCTCAGGACTTAAAAAATTCAAACATGCAAAGGAGTTAGAGACGTATCTAGCACATAATAAAAATTCAATAAATATTAGCTATTATTACTATCATTCTTCTTCATCCCCTTCACATTTCTATTCCCTGCTCTGCTTTTTTTCTTATTAATATCTTCTAATTGCCCAAAAGAGGACCAGTGTTCATGCAGCGGAGGAAAGGAGGACACTTTGATGTCTTAAGATTTATGTCTCATAATTATTGTTTTTATTTTAGTTATAAAAATTGTTGACATTGTTACAGAAAACAGAGGCAACATGACAGAACAGAGCTCACCTGTGCTCTGTATGTGCCTACATGCATACACCCACTCATTGGAGTAAAAATGAAAACTAATGGGGCTAGAACAGAAAAGAGCAAGACATTATCTTCAAATATCATTTAGGGAATTGAAGAATAATACAGTTTAATAATAATATTTTACATGAACAAATTTTCCTTCTTTTGAGAAGAGCTTAATGTGCTTAATTTGGTTTTCATTTATATTAATCATTTCTTATCTCTATTAAAGCACTTATCACATTGTATTTCAATTTATCTATTTATATATCTATCTCTCTTACTAGACCATTAAATTCTTGAAGACAGAGATTCAGTATTATTCATCTTCTGGCCTCCAGGGTAATACAGTGGCCTGGAAAATAACAGGTATTCAATTAATATTTGGTGAATAAACAAATAAATGAATGAGCTCCTCAATCATATTGTTGGCTTAATTAATTTTCATGATAGATAATCCAAGTTGTACATGCTTTAAGCAAGCCTTTAATAAAATCTAAATTTGTAACTTGAACAGTAAATTTGCAATATCCTACAAATGAGTGCTTTAAAAAACAAGTCAGGTCACAGATTGTGCAAATAGTAATCTTCTTGGTAGTGCAAGGCTTAGTGTTTGAAAGTTTTTATGGAAAATTTGCCATGTCATTCAGAGATAATCTCTCTCTCTCTTTGGGTCAACTCAGATGGCATCAAGATGAATTGCATCCCTTCACTTCTCCCACCTTACAGGTGTAGCCTATTAGCAGTGCTCCCACTTTGGAAGGTGTTAATAAAAAACTTCAGTCTCAGAAGACAGGGCTTAGGAACAGAGTCAAGCTAATCTCAGTTTTCCTGTTCTTGGTCCAGAGTCCCTGCCAATATTTCGGCCCCCTTCTCTATAGATACCCAAGGTCTGTTTCTTTCTCCTGTAGCCCTGCATCTGTAGGTCAGGAAGGGTTTATCCCTGGACCAGCAATATGCTCAGGGAAGAAAGGTCACCCTGGGGGCAAGGTCCTTGATTTCCCAGTTCTGTCCTGGGACCTTCTGTACCTGGCCTATTGTCCTTGCTCTGCTTATGTCTCTCTCACTGCCAACTACAATAAGTCATGATAAAAAAAAAAAAAAAAAACACATAAAAGCCACTGACTTAAAATGTATTTACTTCTAATGAAAGGCTAAAAGATTGGCATGCCATTTTTCTTAATGATTGTCAGCGATTTTTATGGCTAGCTTTTAAAATCACATATTGTTACAGAAACAGAAAGATTAAAGTAGGAGTCACAATGGCTACTTCAGCTCTCAGATGCACAGAAAACGTACGGTCAAGTTTCTAATGCTATTCCAGCAAACCAAAGGTCTACCAGTAAATCAACATTAAAAGTATTTTTTAATATTCTGTGGTTTTTATTCATTTATTTTATAATTAATATTTCATTTTGACAGTATTACAGATATGCTATGTTTCAGAACACCTGGGACTATGGAAGAGAAGGTGTGTGTATTCTCTGGCCAGCTTCAGTTAACGCCTGCAGATTGGTCAATTCCTAGCTCTCTTTGGTGCTTTTCTTCTTTGCATATCTTTTTACTACTCCTTTATTACACTTAAACTATTTGACTAGCATCCCTGGAGCATATAATGACTTGGACATCTGCTTGAGATACTTTATCTGCTTGGAGGAAAATGGGAGCGAAGGAGAAGAGAAGAATTGCTGTGTAAATCCTTTCTATGTCTGCAAGGTACACGTGGAGAGGAAAACAATAGGCATAAAGCATTTGCTTAGACTGAGGATTTGGAAATCACAGTCATCCAGAGTGTTCGTGAAGTTTTTGATGTTTTGTTTTCTCATATTTGAAGGAAAAAGAGATACGCAAAAATACAGATAAAAATAATAAACAGAAATGACTTGTTTTTTATTTGTTTGTTTGTTTGGTTGTTTGTTTGCAGGACTGAGACCAAAAAGAATGCAGATATAATTACAAGTATGAGAGAAGGAAATGGTTGTAAATCAAGTCATTTCCATCAAGGTCATTGTAATTTATGAATCATTACAGCTACTTCTGGCAATTGACCAAAGATGGCTTGGGAAATGTACTCTTCCACCTGTTTTATTATCATTGTTTGTTTTCAATTTGAGTGACAAACTTCTTTTTCACTAGCTGTTACAACAAAACTTCATGCCCCAGGACATGGACAAACCTGATAGGGGCTGGAGCACACGTACCACCAGATGGAAAACGCCTCACAATGCCCTTCAGCCCAGGTATTCCCTGCTCCCAAAGACTGAGGTGGTTCCTACTCTTTTAAAAGGATGTTTTATATTAATTTTCTTTTTCTCTTATTTTCTTTTTTTGTAAGAATATTAACATGACAACCTCATCAAATTTTTAACCGTACAGTACACTATATTGATTATAAGTCCAACGTTGTTTTCTAATCTCTAGAGCTTATTCATCTTACTTAGCTGAAATTTATGCCTATGAATTTTTAACTCCCCATTTTCCCCTCCTCCCAGCCCCTGGTAACCATGGTTCCACTCTGATCTATGAATTTGAGGCTGAGCTGGTTCTAAAGCTAAGAAGTGGGACCCTTGTGTTATTCTGCCACCAAAACCAATAAAGGAAGAGCCACAGAATTTAGAGAGGTAAAAGATCTTAGACATCCATCTATATAACTTCCTTATTCAGTTGTTAGGGACACTGGTTTAGAGAAATAAAAGTACCTGTCCAAATGTACACAAGTTTCTATTGTATAGCCAACTCTAGTCACTGCTAGGCCAGTTCTATAAACTATAACCACCCCAGATTTGTTTCAACTTTAACTCTGGTGTGTGCCAATTAATTTTAAAGGGAAAGTGCATGCTTTTAATTAAACAAAACCCAAGATCATGATACTCACTGTCATGAAAACTGAGAAGATATTTTACAATGGAGACATTCATTGTAATATCCAGGGAAGCCCAGTATTCCATGTTAAGGCCATTAGTTTTCTCACTTTGGTCAGCAATGTTAATTCATTTGTCCCAGTTCACACAGAAAGTAAGTGGTGGAGTTTGTGACAGCAGTATGTTTGATTCCAAGGGCCATTCTTTAACCTCTGTGCTATTCTGCCAAGGTGACATTAGCAGCAGCAGCAGAGCTGAGAAATGAAGTAGAGATACAAACATAATCTATATCCTAACACATAAGTCTCATAACATAATGTTCTAGCGTTAGATGTGGTTGGATAATGAGGTAGTGCCTCTGTGAAATGAAGTTCATCAAAAGTGATTCTCATTATGGCTTTACATGCCCGAGTTCACATGTTTGAGTTGTGCACAACAGGCAACCATTAAGTTGTGTAGCAATTGGAAATATGTCGATTTTTTCAAATGAAGATATCACGGTATTTACTGCAGCCACAAAGTCAAAATCAATTTCAATGTGTTGGCCATAATTATAAACCTATGTACAACTTAAGGAGTGACCCCTTGATAATAAACGGTGCTCTTTCTCTCTTTCACTTCTTATGAGCAAAGAGGGGCTTTTGCTGAAAGGATACCTACAAAGGTCCCCTTACATCACATATTTACCTACAAATGGCTTCAAATTTAAACATTGCCGATTTACTCCTAACCCTATTTCTTACTCTTTTCTAAAGCAAAACAAAAAAATAAGACACAATTGAAAGAAAAAATAAAGCTCACAGTGAGAAATAATGTGCCCCTTCGTTACTCTTATTAGGATGATTTCTCTTATCAGTATTACTGTCTCTTGGCCTCAGAACAAGGGCCCTTTATTCCAGCTCACAGGCTATGCTGTCAATTATTTTTTCTGGCCCATCTAGTACCTGTCTTACAGACGTGAGATGAAAGTGTTTCACTTAAACAAATACCAGGGCGGCACTATCACCATGGCAACCAGAAACAAGAGATTTTTCAGATGGAAAAAATAAGTGGGGGAAGAAGAGGTGTTATTATTTATTTTACATTAAATACAATGCATGCAAGATTAATAGTTGAAAATAGCCTAGCGTATTAAAAAGAGATGATAGAATAGCTTCCTTCACCCCTACCCTCACATTTTACCTGCTTTCCATTATTGTGAACAAATTCAGAATTATCCAGTGGAAGAATTCAGCTCCCTTTCATGAGGATTTCCAAATGATACCTATTATTTCAAGCCATTTATTATTTAAACTATTACAGTGTTCATTTGGAAAATAAATGGGCATATGCCCTACATCATTACAAAAGAGAAATTGATAAGAGTATGAGACTCTCAATGGAATTCTTAAAGACCTAGTTCTGAATCTTACATATATGAAACACCAGTCAGCATAACACGCGCATCTCAGCTTTGTCTGCAAGTGGAGAAAGGGATTTAAATTTAACAGCACAGTTGTGTCTCTAAGAGCACATTTCCGATGTTAGTAGGCATGAAGTTTGAACAGTTTCCCAGCTGGATTTCAATCCCTTAAACTTGTTTCTAAACCAATCGAAGTTGCACATTTATACATTTTATGTACGTGCACCTTTCATCTTTCCATCCCTTTCAAAATTATAAAATAATATGCCATATTTCTAACATACATACACACTTAAATGCATTTAATGGACTTGTCAGCACGTTTCTTGAAATCTTGAGGTTGTAAGAGTTCCACTGTGTAGTCCCGTTATATAGATATTTAGAAAAAAGCTCAATCTTTATATTGTTTAGAATGTCATTATTTTTATTGTCCTGAAGAAATTAAAGGTAAAACTAGAAGTGCTACTGAGAAAATTACATATTTTTGCTTTTCCTCTGAAATCGAGTTGTGCGACTGCCTCTGTGTGAGACGAGGACCCCGCTGGCTTAGTGACAGAGCAGGGGCTGAGAAATAAGGGGGTCTTTTCTTCTCATTTGTTTTGGGGATTCTCTAGATACTGTTTTCTGGTGTCATTAAAATTTCTAAATGAGGGAGTCGGAGACAGACTTCACAGGAACCGTCTCCACCTGCTGATTTGAGGAGCAGAGTAGACTTGGCCTGAAACAAAGACCGAATGAGAAATGGGCTGGCAATCCCATATCCCCATGTTTTATTTTGTCTGAGTGAAATAAACCTTGTTATTTCCAAATAAGTTTTTAGTTTAAACACACCTCACTAGGAAGCATAAACAATTCCCCTAAGACGCTAGCTGAATAACCTGGCACTTTCTATAGAACCTTCAGTCATGGAATCACTGCCTTAGAAGGAAATTCACCCAGGAGAAAGAACGAATACTGGGGAAATTTTTCTGGTCAGAATTAGACTGAGAATTGGTTGTCATGAAAACATGTGCCCCTCCCCCTTGATGTCAGTTTCAAATTTGTCATCATAAAGCAGCACAAGGAAAGATCTGATTGGTCTTGTTAGTACCATTGAAAAGCAATGGATAAGACATTAGGGGGCCCAGCTTCTCACTTCCATTATTTTATGTGTTTCTCTGTGATTGTATGATAGTAACTTACATTTTTCAAAGCAGAGAGAATGTTGGAGCTGCCAGAAATTGAGAGACTCTATCAGGGTTTCTCATCGTGCTTTTTAGAATAAAAATTAATGAGTGTTAGTTACTAGAAGATTAATATGCACAGGGGTTCTGGGGCAAACAAAGTTGGGAAATGCTTGTTGACATAAGATTAAACAGGGATCCTTAAATACAAGAATTCTCAGAACTTTTATTATAACACATAGATTGTGACTCTCCAGAAGGTAATTAAATACTCAATTTTCCAAGACTATATGCATATATGAAATATTAAAAACCTTGAAAAGAGTGTAGGACACAATTTGAGAAGCCTGATACCAGCCAAACTTTTTATCTTATCAAGATGAAGACTGAGACTTAACCGGTTTGTCTCAGTGGATAGAGCATAGGCCTTTGGACTGAAAGGTCCCAGGTTCGATTCTGGTCAAGGGCATGTACATTGGTTGTGGGCACATCCCCAGTAGGAAGGGTGCAGGAGGCAGCTGATCGATGTTTCTCTCTCATCGGTGTTTCTAACTCTCTATCCCTCTCTCTTCCTCTCTGTAAAAAATCAATAAAATGCCGAAACCGGTTTGGCTCAGTGGATAGAGCGTCGGCCTGCGGACTGAAAGGTCCCAGGTTCGATTCTGGTCAAGGGCATGTACCTGGGTTGCGGGCACATCCCCAGTAGGAGATGTGCAGGAGGGACCTGATCGATGTTTCTCTCTCATCGATGTTTCTAACTCTCTATCTCTCTCCCTTCCTCTCTGTAAAAAATCAATAAAATATAAAAAAAATCAATAAAATATAATAAAAAAAAGATGAAGACTGAGGCCTAAAAGGTTTCAAGTGATTTGTCTATAGAAATGAATCGACAAAAATATGACTATACTCTGCTCTCCTGACCCCCAGTTTTGGAATTCTGTCTACTATATCATGCTGCCTTCTAAACTTTATTGTGTTCCACTTTCTACAACTGTAACATGAGGCATTTAAATATTTTTTAAATCTTTAAGCATCAAATGAGAAAAAAAAAGTTATTTGAAAAGTTCTCCTGGATGAATTAGTATGTGAAAAACACTAATATTTAACATTAGATATGTGAAGTATGTGAAAAAGTATGTGAAACTATGTGAGCTAAACTAATACACATACACATACGTACTTTAAGTTGCGGCTATTTTTATACTTTTGGAAAACTATCCACTTATAAGTACTTATTCTGGAAGCTCTACCCACCCTTTGTGAGAGCGATTTGCAGTCTCCCTTCAGCTGCTCTTGGAGCCCAAGGGAGTCTATGAAGAAGCCTCAGGATGGCCAGGGCCCTTCTGAAATTATAATTTATAATTATTTTCTCATGTATGTGCTTCCCAGATTGTGAGGGACCCTTTGAAATTTTATTTTCAGTTTTACAGGAGTTGCAATTATCTAGAACCTAAAGCTAAGAACAAAAGGCTCTGAGTACCCCAATACTGAGTCTAGCCATCTTCCCATCAATCCTGCTAAAAAGTGTTCTTTCAGTTAAACTACTGCCCCTTCTCCCCATGGCAAAAAGGTCTACAGTAAAACAGAAACTTACTGTATGATACATTTATATACATTTCTAGGTATTTTTCTCCTAGGTATTTACTAAAATAAAATAAAATAAAAAGCTTGATCCACATAAATGTTTGTACATGAATGTGCATATCAACTTTCTTTGTAATAGTCCAAAATTTTAAACAATCCAAATGCCCATCAAAGATTAGTGGATCAAATGCCCAACTGGTGTGGCTCAGTGGTTGAACATGGACTCATTCACCAAGAGGTCACTCATTGGATTCCAGGTCAGCACACATGCCTGGGTTGTGGGCTTGATCCCCAATAGGGGGCAGCAGGAAGCAGCCAATTGATGTTTCTCTCATTGATGTTTCTAGTTCTCCCTTCACTCCCTTCCTCTCTCTCTAAAAATCAATAAAAACATATAAAAAGATTAATGGATCAACAATATGTGGTGTATCCACACAGTAGAATAGTTCTCAGCAATGGAAAGGAATGGACTCATGATATATGCAATGGCACGGATGAATCTCAAAGTAATTACACTGAGTGAAAAAAGCCAGACAAATAATAGTGCATACTATATGATTCCATTTATATACATTTCTAGAAAATCAGGTTAATATACGGGAACAGAAAGGAGACCAGTGGATGACTAGAGATAGAAGAAAGCAAATAGAGGCAGGAGGGAAAATGAAAAAGAGGCATGAGGAAACATTTGGGGGTGATGCCTATGTTCATTAACTTGATTGTGCTAGGTATCTCCAGTGTGTGCCCATGTCAAAGTTATCAAATTGTAGGCTTTACATAAGTACAGTTTGTTACAAGTCAGTTAAACTTCAATAAAACTTATTTTAAAAAGAAAATAAAAATGAGAGAAAGAAAACATAGCATCCTTTACAAAACTGGGAAGTCCTGTGGGGGATAGAATAATACTTTTTTGAATTATAAAGCTTAAGCAGTCCCTCGCTCATCTCCCCATCTCTCCCACGGCAAACTGCCCATAAGATTTCCAATGATGGATCCAGAGTTGTGCCTTTCAGCTAATCCCCCAGAGCCATGAAAACCCTTCTTTCTTTCCCCTATTCTAGGGACCCAGTGTCTATAAAGCAGAATTGTTGATTCTCCATTTCTAAGTAGTATCTCTATGAATTACCGCAGTGTGTACATAAAGGCAGCTCTCTTAGCAATTAGTTCTCTGGTGTGCTCCCAGCTCTAACCTTTCTTCCTGTGAAATTTCATTGTTCCTCAAATGCTTTAAGGCTGCTGTGTCCAGGAATATTTTTGCCAGTAGCATCAAACATAAAAGCGCTTCTAGTGCTCAAAGAAATGACTCCAAGATATGTTTTCCTGCTAATTGACATAGTTACTGAGCATCATCAGATTTTGAAATTCTGTTGAAAGTGCCTATTTTCCACATTTATATAGTGTTCTCAGTGTGGGAACACTAACAAGATAGAAATTTTGCATTATTAAACTCAGAATATATTTGTATTCACATTATTTGTGGTGGTATTTTAACTGAAATAAAGTCTTTTAATAAAACAACTTTAAATCATTGCACACAAAAAAGTTCTGTTATTGAAGCTATTCTGCTGGATAGAATAGACAATAACACACTTAAAACTAAATGTTAACTCTTAGAAAGTTTCTTAAAGAAAGACAGTTTAGAAAGCAATAACAAAGTTCAGAAAAGCCAGTGTTGAAGTGGGATGTGCATTGGTCATACATATGAAGAGCTGAGTTCAAGTCTTAACTTTGTCATTAATTAACTGGTGAAACATTGGGCACATTAAGTCATAGTCACTGGGGCATGGAATCCTCATCTATTGAATAAAGGGTTATGATAAATGTTCCAAAGATACTTCCTCACTCTCCATTAAGGATCAGTACCTTTCTCATGGTACAAAATGAGAAAGGGAGAAAAGTCACACTATCACTTATTTGTAGGTCTCTCCTAGTTATACCACTGTATAAAACTGTAAGTTTTCTTCTTGTGTGACTCAAAGCAACAAAAAGGGTCCTTTCTTTTTTTTTCTTTTTTTTTAATCTTTACTGTTGAAAGTGTTACATATGTCCCCTCCCCCCATTGACCCCTTCTAGCGTGCCCCATCCCCTGCCCCAGGCCTTCACCACCCTATTGTCCTTGTCCATGGGTTATGCTGATACGCATACAAGTTCTTTGTTTGGTCTCTTCCCACTCACCCACCCCTTCCTTCAAGGTTCCTTTCTAAATAATGTTTCTAGAGGAAGGTACTTAAACTATTTGGTACCATACAGTAGAAATTATTTATACATTTTTTATATATATAGAAATATTCTGGCAATACCAAGTGTAGTTTTAATTCTGTTCATTAGCTACAGTTGTGGTAATTCAGGACAAGTGTTTGCTCTGCACTGTCAGGATAAAGTGTGCTAAAGGAATAGTAAAATACACACGATACACCTCTATTAAACAACAACATCTCAGCAGATACTTTCATTAGATAATTTCAGGTTTGAAATAATACCATTGCCTTGGTAATTTGGGGACACTGGATGGCAATTCAATGCCTGGAGCTTAGAATTATTATTTTTTCCCTGTGGTGTGTGGTGTCTGTACATATGTGCTACAGAGGTTCTAAAAGATTTATACAATCTAGTCTGTTTTTATTCCTATGACCTATTATTATAAAATAAAACATTATTTTCAATGAAATAGTATTTAGTTATTGGCCCTTAGTGTTACAAATATATATATATATATATATATATATATATATATATATATATTTTAATGGAAGAGTAAAAACATTTTTCTGAGTGCAATGAGTAACATGAAATTAGAGAAAATGCTAGAAAAGTGATCACAAATTGTTTTTAAGTGACACTGAAAAAAATTTATTCATCCTAATAGTTTTATAACAGCCATCAGGAATACAGAAGGCAATAAAAGAACTTTAGTGGACTCTCTCAAAACTGACCATTTCTTACGAAGGATTTCTAATGTATGAATCACCAGGCTTTTCAGAATCAATCAACTTCTCTCTCTCTCTCTCTCTCTCTCTCTCTCTCTCTCTCATTGTCATTATGACATCTTTAAAACTTTCAATTTTATATTATTACTTTCCAGAACGTCACATGTAAGAATCTGCTTTACAAAAGCAGTTGAAACAATGCGCAATTTTGCCTCAGGTGCTTTGTGCTCTCCTTGGACTCTGGATTTCCTCCTGGCACTGTTACTGATTGAGCCTTGGGAACCCCTGATTTTTTTGTTTACTGTTAAAATAAACTCTCTTTAATAGCAGCACATGTAAAAGAAGACTTTAGAATTTAATTTATTCAAGTGTAATGAGGCTGCCAAGAAGAGATCAAGGTAAAAGTCAATCTCTTTTTTTAAAACAGAGCCTGGCCCTCTCCACATCTGCCCTCCTCTGCAGCCTTCTCTCTCTGACAGGCATCTTATACTGAGAAAACTAAAATGGGCTAATTCCAATGTAACCCTGATATTTGGGGAGCTAGCAATCGGAATCCATGCCAGCAAGCTCAGTGTACATTCTTGATAACCTATAATTTAGTCACTACCTCCTTCCCAGAAACTGGTCTTGCAGAACCTGTTATAGAGGCCATAAAACTCCGAACAGTGTACTGCCCTGGAGGGAGGGTTATTGACACTGGCACCAACACCTGTAGACCCCAACACCTGGGGGCCTTCTTGCAAGGCCCGCGAAAAGGACCAGAAGCATAATCCGTATTTGCGGGACAAAGACCACAGGGAGATATAAAGGAGAAGCCCTCTGCATGTTACTTTACTCAGATTTGGAAAGTTATTCCCTGAGTCCGCTGGCGTAGATAAACAGTGTCATTCCTTTTCTATAAAGCGTCGCTTGGTTTTTCTGTGGTCTTCTGCAACAACACTCCATTCATACTAAACCACTTACGGTGCCCATCAAATGCTTCCTGCCTCCATGACTTTGTATATGGGCATCTATTGTTTGAGATGCCATTTCCCTCTCCTTCTCCTCCTCTCCCATCTAGCTGTAACTTGTTCTCCAAGACTTGTGTCAGGACTTCCCCTCTGGAAAGTCTGACTATTCTCCCACAACCCACAGTCAGCTCCAACCAGGAAAGATATGCAGTGTCTCCCTCTGTGTTCCCTTTCTGTACATATGCAAATCCTAGCCCTTGTGTCTCGGTATTACAGTTATCTCTGTGAATATCTGTCTATGGAACACACAGTGATTTCCTTTAGATCTGGGATTGTTTACTGCCTCATCTGCAGAGCCAGTCACACACCTAGCCTTTAGTAATCACCCGGTCAGTTTCGGATGAAAGAATAAATGAATGAGTAATCCACCTAATGGACCTGGGATTTTAATTTGGAGAGGAGGACTGTAAGAGGCACATAATGGGGGTCTGGATATCCTGAAACACTGTCATCACCATAATAATAAAAATCTTAATGTATTGCTTAATAAGTCCCAGGCCATATTTCTAGTTTTTCACATTATGTAATTTATTCCTGGGAAAACCCAATGTGGTGGTACTATTGCTTTCCTCATTTTGTACACAGACAATGTGAGGCACATAGAGGTCAGGTAACCGGAGTAACCTTGGGCAGAGCAGGATGGAGCCAAGTTTGAAACCAGATGGTCTTACTGTAGAGCCCAACTCTTAACTACTAGGGCAGGGAGCCTGCCTGAGCTATAATTGTAGAAAAAGAAAGAGATGATCTCCAGCATCTCAGCATAAAGCTGGTATATTTTATGAACTCAATAACTGTCTATGATTTGTTTTGAGTGTTCTAAAAGCTTGAATCCTATTGAATGTCAATGGGTTTTGTCTCAACAGAAAAACAAACAAACAAACAAACAAACAAAAAAAACTTTTAACAATTAGAGGTATCCAATGATGAAATGGACAAAATCAGAAGCCACTCATTTGTACAATATTTTAGCAGAGACTAAACTTAAAGTGGCAGCTTGAGGCCTGCATTCATACACTGATTAGGCACTGGTAAGGTGTCAGCATGGATGCCAGAGGAGTTATGCTTTGTAACTACAATATAGAACTCTCCAAATGAGGTCATTAAACTCTTCTTGAAGAACCAAGATGTCATTATAACCCAACTCATAAATTTTATAACAACAATACTGGACCTAAACAGTGTGGAAAGCTCACAGAAATAAAGGATAATGGACAGTTATCTGTTGTTCACTAGTCAAGGGACAGTGTGTATATCATTTAACCTTTCAGAGCCTCAGTTTCTTCACCCATGTGATAGGGACAGTAATAGATTCCATACTTTCCAGATGCAGGGATCAAACAAAATTTTTGAAAGTGCTAAAAGGGGATGTAAATACAAATAGCCATAAAAATGATATGAAAAAGATACAAAGTCACAAGGTGACCATCAATTAACGTTAGTTATCTATACACTTATTCTGCCTACTGTTACAACCAGCTATGTGGCTCTTAACATTTTTCCATGATGATTCAAGTAGCTTTGTCAAAAATGTCTCACCGTCATGGCCTGGATATTTTGGTTTACCTCATATGAACAGCTACTCCTCCCAGATGTTATTTTCTGTGTCTCGGCCATAAGCACCATATATAAGCAGCCCTGACTATTTAACATTCTTAACTTGCTGAGGTCAGAGGCACATTCAGAATTCTAAGGTTGACAGTGTGAGAATTGTTTATTTCTCTTCCCGGCATATTAATATCTGTTCAGATGACATCAGCTGAACAAGCATAATAACAGCATTTGTTTGGGAATGATGCTGGTGGGAACATCTGGATGGGCAGATGTGGAGTATGGTTTAATCTCAGTGGCAGGCAGCCTGGATCAAGGGAAGGCAGGTTCTGATCCTCGGGTTACAGAGTCGCCATGGATGAGAAACACAATTCACACACCACTAAGACAAACTGCCGAATGATTTTAGATGATATTAAAAAAGAAAATAGCACTCAGAATGAATGGGAAAGAATAGAGAACAAAATGTAAAGGAAGAAAGAATACTAGGAAGAGTGAAATGAGAAGATGAAAACATCCAAGGAGAGAAAAGAAAACAGAATGAGAAAAGTAAGGGGGGGGGGGGAAACATTAAAGAAATGAAAAAAATAACAAGTCCTCTGTACCTGATTTTCTGGGCAATTGAAGGGTTCCCCAGACCCCACTGTTCTCTCAACTACCAGAGATGGATTAGCACAATAATATACTGAGCATAAATGTGCTGACTGTAGTGGTGCGGAGTCACCTTGGACCTCATCAGCATTGCTAAACATCACCCGTGACCTTTCCATTATCACTGAGGGTCTGCTTAGCACCAAACCCACTGCTCCAATAATTTCAATTACTTTCCCTGACAAATTTTATGTTTCATGTATTTTAGTGGCCTGATAATTATGATTTCTCTCATTTCTCGCTATCGAGCTTAATGGGTTCCAGCATGAGTGTGCAGTTTCAGAAATGAAGTTCCACTTGAATTCACAAGTTATTATCTTCTTTCATTAATGGAATTGGAAAAGAGAGAGTGGAAAACAGACAAAGGATGAGGAAGAAGGAAGATATGAATAAGCAGAAGGAGGAAAAAAAGGGGAGATGGACAAAAGGGCTGAATTAAAGAAAAGAAAATCAACCAAATGGGAAAAAGAAAGTCAGACTAAGTTTCGAGAGTAGAAAGAAAAGAATGCAGACAATCATTTATTTTATTATTTTTAAATATTAAAAGCACTGAATGGAGTATTTCCACTATTAGACATATGACTGATGAAGAAGTACTGTGTGTTGGAAAACTAGCAGGCTTTGCAGCTGGACCACCCTGGGTTTGAAGAACCTGGTTCTTTCATTTACTAGCTGTGTGACCAAAGACATGTTACTTGACCTGGCTGTCATTCACTCCTTTTCCTTCTCTATGTGAATAAGAACATAGACTCTATGGACTAATTTCCTTTCCTCTTCCTCAATCTCTGGTGTGTGTGTGTGTGTGTGTGTGTGTGTGTGTGTGTGTGTGTGTGTACAATTTTTTTAATGGAATAACAACATGTATATGAGATTGTGCTGGTACAGGGAAACGGGCCTTCTGAGAGTTTGCAGAGCTGGAGACAGAGATGTATGTAGGGCTTAGGTTGCCTGGTCATCCACACAACTTTCCTCTCCTACTTCTCTGATATAAGAAATGGGAAAGTCCAGTTTTGAAAACACTCTCATCAGTGTGAGCCTTAGTAAAAAAGATAATCTGCATCAGTTCTATGTCATTATTATGTAAGCCCCAAGGGGGAAAGATTGTGATACAGCAAGGCAAAAGGGCTCAGATCCACTAGGAACTTTTGAAGCCAGGTGACACCAGCAGCTGTGTGTCACCTATTAGGGAAGAGATGTGCTCAATAGCCTGAAATTTCTCCTGCTTTGTGGAATTCTGATTTTAGCCCAAATAATTGGTAATTTAATCTGACCTTACAGTGGGTTTATGCACATCATCTCTTATCAACATTTTATCCACCTGAAAATATGTAGCTGAAAAAAGTAGGACGTATAAAGATAAAGAAGAAATAACCCTGATTTTAATTTTTAATGTGCTCATAATCTAGTAGGGGACATAAGATATATATATATATATATATATATATATATATATATATATATCTCAACATAAGACATATATATATCAACATAAGACATATATATATCAACATAAGACATATATATATATATATATATATATATAGAGAGAGAGAGAGAGAGAGAGAGAGAGAGAGAGAGAGAGAGAGAGTCCAGATTATCATGACCACCTGACATTTGTAGACAAATTAGCTATAATTTTGCGCTGAAGTTGCTAGAGGGCCAGACCATTATAAATAGGGAAGCAGGTTGTTTACCATGACAATAGAAGTGATTTTTTTCTGAAAATATGGGTAAACAATGTGATTTAACAGCCATTGAACGTGGGATATATTTGAACGTGAGTGGCCAGATTATTATGACCACCCCATCAGTAGTTCATTGGGCCACCTTTGGCCTTCAATACTGCGGTTATTCTTCTTGGCATTGACTCCACGAGATGTTGAAAGGTGATGCGAGGAATCTGACACCATGCCTGATGAATAGCACTGTGCAGTTCTGTGAAATTTGATGGTTGTGGAACCAGCTGCCTGATGGCTCTTTTAACTTCATCCCACAGATGCTCAATTGGATTGAGATCTAGTGATTGTGGGGGCCACCTAAACAAGGTAAAGTCTCCCTCATGTTCTTGAAACCACTCCTGCACAATATGAGCACCGTGGAATGGCACACTGTCTTGTTGGAAGAAGCCATCTCCATTGGGATACGCCATCAACATGATAGGATGAACTTGATCAGCAATGATACTCTGGTATGTTGTGCTATTCAGACCTTGTTCTGCACGAATTAAAGGCCCAAATCATGTCAGGAAAACATGCCCCAAACCATAACACTGCCCCCACCAGCTTGAAGGGTTATACTCATGCATGTGGGGTGCATGCTTTCATGATGTTTCCACCAAATTCTCACTCTGTCATCTGCATGATGCAACTGGAAACATGATTCATCGGACCACATGACTTTTTTCCAATGCTCGACTGTCCAATCCTTGTGTTCCTGTGCGAATTGGAGACATTTTATCTTGGTAACTGCAGACAGCAAAGGTGTTCGAACAGGCCTTCAGCTTCCATATCTCATAAGATGCAGTGTATAGCTAATTTGCCCACAAACATCAGGTGGTCATAATAATCTGGCCACTCAGTATATATATTCAAAGGCTGTTAAATCACCTTGTTTACCTATATCTTCATAAAAAAAAATTACTTCTACTGTCATGGTAAACAACCTGCTTCCCTATTTATAATGGCCTGGCCCCCTAGCAACTTCAGCGTGAAATTATAGCTGATTTGCCTACAAATGTCAGGCGGTCATAATAATCTGGCCACTCAGTATATATAGTGGCACATTGGTTCACACAGGTTAAAGGAAGGAAAATGTTACACCTATTATAAAAGATTATCTTTTAATAAAGTTTTAAGTCTTAAGCCAAAGAAATGACTCTTCTTTTATAATTTCAAGCATCAATAAGCTACTTGGAACATAAAAGGAGGATTACAAAGTCCTTCCCTATTGTTCTGAAAATACATCACATAGATGGCAACAATTAAGCCCTATACTAAAGGAACTTAAGGTGGTAAAAGATAAAGACTTAGAAAGAAGAAACACTCAAAGAAACATTAGAATTAAACATTTTCATGGTAACCAAAAGCAGCAGTAGTGGAAAAAGAAAACTGAAAAATAACCAAACATGGAAATAGCTAAACTGATGAATCATTTAAAATTCCTTTACTCTGTAGTTTGCAATTGAAAAGTTACCAGTTTTGCCGGACCCAGTGTGGCTCAGTGGATTGAGCATAGTCCTTTGCACCAAAAGATCACTGGTTTGATTCCCGGTCAGGACATATACCTGCAGGCTTGATTCCCAGTAGGGGGCATGCAGGAGGCAGCCAATTCATGATTCTCTCTCAGCTATGTTTCTATTTCTCTCTCTCTCTTCCTCTCTTTGAAATCAATATAAATACATTTTTTAAAAAGTATGGGTATCAATTTTCTACAATGATTCTAATAGGGATCACTGAAAGATGGCTGTCTTCAGCTCCATTAAAATGAAGTCAAAATGGCTGTTCTGCTTAATGTCAACTGAAGGGAAAAAAATCATTACCTGGAAAATGTGCTCCTCTCTCACTAAGTACCTTTCTGCAAAGGCAATTAAAGCTGCTCTGGCCCGGTAGCTCTGTTGGTTAAAGCATTGTCTCCATACATCAAGATTGGAGTTTTGATCCCTGGTCAGGGCACATACAAGAATCAACCAATGAATGCATAAATAAGTGGAACAACAAATTGATATCTCTGTCTCCCTCAGTCTCTGACTCTCACTTCTCTCTAAAATAAGTAATAAAAAAAGACAACTTGAAATTTCTTAAGGGCACCTATACTTTCCTGTGAATATATTTTAAAAAGGCAATTGTATGGGGAGGAATATGATCACTTTATCAATTGATTGATCCAGCCATATCAGCCTTGGCTCTCAGAAAAAGCACACACCCATTCAAAACGGTGGGCAAAACTGCCCCACTCTAGGCACTCGCTGTGGGTGGCACAAGGATATAAAGACAAGTGAAGAAATCTTGCTTTTGGAGACCCTGTGCTTTATTTGGAGAAACAAACACATGTAAAAATAATTACAGTCTCCCAAAGACAAATAAGTGCAAAGTGCTGTGGTAGCTGATATTAAGTGTGTGGCAGGGGAGTGACAAGCTTCAAGTATAGGTCATATTTCAACTGGGCCTTAAGGAATCCCAAGAATTTATTTTGTGTTGAAAGTAAAGAGTTCAAATGTCATCATGGGCCTTCACAAACTGTTGTTTGCAAGATTCAACAAGTATTCAGGCCGGTTCTGTTTATCCTACAATCTATGGACTATCCACAACTTACCACACCACTGAGGTAATGCTTGTGGCCCACAAAGGGCTTTGGCAATAATTTTTAAAAATATCATTTCAAAACTGGTTCCACCTCTAAAGACTTTCATGTTTGAGGCACAACTGAAGCTGGCTTCTTTGGGTCACAAGTCTATTTTATCTCAGCAGGATCATGTGAGGCTCAAATGAAGAGATATGCCTTTATTGACCTTCCAGTCTCATTACCTCTTACAATGGGCTAATTTTCCGCAGTTAATCTTGGCAGAGAAGCTCTGAATGTTAGGATAAAGAGGGTAAATGGAAAGAACCTATGAAATCTGGACTTCCTGGGCTCAGAAATCATCAGTCCATAGCAGCCTTTCCTGGAGGCCATGGCCCGAAAACTCAATTAGTAACAATGAATCCAGCATCCCAGCAGCAGGTCTCAGGTTTCTTTGACCCATGTGAGATACATAAGAATCCTGCCTTAGTTTCTATCATGTCTACTTTCCTCATCGGGCGGTCAGCTAGAATACTAATACCATACATACAGATAGCTTGAAAAGTAGAATGTTATATTTAAAGTCAAAGATTCCATAACCTGCTCAAATGACTCCTAAGGCACTTTGAAGAATAAAACCTTTCTCACATTTCCATTTCTAGAGTTCAGACCATTAAAACTTCTTTTCTCCTACTTTTTGGAAGTTACGCTGCATTTCTTGAACTACAGCCATACTAATTTTGGAGAAGCTCAATCTATTCATGTTTCTGAATGTGAGGGATGTGAAGAATCAACATGTTCGCTGGAAAATTGTGTCTTTTTTTTAAAGACCATGGAACTAGTTACCTCCTATGATTAAATATAATCTTTAAATTATGGACTAAGAGGGTTCTTTTAACCTTTGGAATTATATTTTTAATGTTCTTTACATCTTGGTAATATCATCAACGTTTTATGGATATTTTTAATAAGCATATATTGAAAATAAGGCCCATAGTAAAATATGAATGGAAGTAGAAATTATGGTGTTGAAGCATAAGAGATGAAGAGGCTGACTGATAAAAGGTTGGTGGGTTTTTTATGTCCCCAGTATCTTCCCCAATCCATGGTCCTAGTCCCAGTAAATTATTTAGCAGTATGATTTGTCATGTGAAATAATATTTGGGCCACTTATTAAAAACTCATTATATGTCAGGCACTTTACATAATTTAAAACCAATTTTCATATCCAAATATATACTTATCATTGAGAAAACCAATTCAGAGAGTCTGAGAGACTTACCTAAGGTTATACATTCAAGTTAATGCAGAATGAGAATCTGAATTTATATAATCTGAATCCAAAACCAAGTCTTTTTTGCTTTTCTGACAAATTCATATTTACAGAATTTTTAAAGGTCAGAAGAACTCAGAGTCAAGTTCTTTCTTCTAGCTAAGTGGCTAGGGTTAGGTTGCTTAGCCACTTCTGTTTTTCATACACAATCAAGATAAATGATTTTTAGAAGATTAAAATGGCATTTCTATCCTCTTGCTTTAGAAAGGGTCTAAAGCAAAAGGGACAGATGGGGAAGAAAAAGGAACAGATCTGCCTGAAAGTGGGAGAGTTGGAAGGAGAAACACTGAGTTGAGGGGAGAGGAGAAATTTGGAATTTGGCATTTGAGTCAGAAATATTTCCACTACAGTGATTTCCAATTGAAGTACAATGCAAGTCATAAGTGTCAGCCATATGCTTTATTTTTTTAAAAATATATTTTTAATGATTTCAGAGAGGAAGGAAGAGGGAGAGAGAGATTGAAACATCAATGATGAGAGAGAATCATTGATTGGCTGCCTCCTGCATTCCCCCTACCAGGGATCAAGCCCGAAACCCAGGCATGTGCCCTGACTGGGAATTGTGACCTCCTGGTTCATAGGTTGACGCTCATGCTGGCTGGCTGATTTTAAATTTCCTAGTACGTTTAAAAAATGAAAAATGAACAGGTGGAAATAATTTTAATAATATATTTTATGTAATCCAATGTATCTGAAGGACTATTATATCAAGATATAATCAACACAAACCATTAATAAGCCATTCTACATTTTTATAGGAAGTCTTTAAAAAGTCTGGTTTTACACTTCAGGCACATCTTTATTTAGAACTAGAGGCCCGGTGCATAAAATTTGTGCACAGGGGCCGGGGGTGGGAGGGAAGGGAGTCCCTCAGCTGGGCCTGCACCCTCTCATAACCTGGGACCTTTAGACCTGCAGATCAGGCCTAAACTGGCAGTTGGACATCCCTCTTGCAATCTGGGACTGCTGGTTCCTAACGGCTTGCCTGCCTGCCTGCCTGATCACCCCTAACCACACCCTGCCTGCCTCATCTCCCCTAACTGCTTCTGCCTGCCTGCCACATTGCCCTAACCACTCACCTGCCTGCCTGATCACCCCTAACCACGCCCTGGGAGGGGCGGGACCATCCAGGGTGAGGGGCCGTGATCATTCTGGTTGTTTCACCGTTTTGGTCACTGGGCTTTTATTATATAGGATAGCCACATTTCCAATGCTCAAGAGCAACATGTGGCTAGAGATCACTGCACTGGACAGCACAGCTCTTGCAGCTTAAGAAGCAAGCTAGAACAGGGAAGGTTGTCATGAGGATTTTGCATTAAAATAAATTCATTTCATAATGGGATAATGGAAGTAGAAAATGCTATGTTGATAATTGGAGGAGGATAAAATTTCTATCAGCTAGGAATAAACTAAGGGGCGATAGAGGAATAGTGTACAGTGGAATGAAGGAAGAAGAAAAAACTTGTAGAGCAGAAACTTTACATCCATTTCTAACACTAATGCAACAGAAAGTCACCATTCTCCCCATTATATATAAGAAAATGCTGAAGCTTAGACAGTCACTTGCTTAAGTATCTATTTTCTACTATTCTACCAATCTGTGATGACCCCAAATCAATAGTTTGTATCTATCTTATTCTCACTTCCTGTGGGGAAAATTAAAAAAAAAAAGTATAATCTTCCAACTGACCAGAGTCTATGCTGCTGATAAGCAAAGACAGGATTTGCAGAGAGCAAGGTGGGAGGAGGACTGAACACTTACAAAGGACTGCGTTTCAAAGGCTAGAGCCTGGAAGGTATTGAAGGCAGCGAGCCAGCCCCCAGGCAGCTGTTGTACTACACAGTTGTTATTCTGAAGACATGCACCTGCTGTTCCCTTGGCACAGTTAAAGACAAAAAACAAAGGACTGGGTTTGACATGTAGTCAGAGAGCATAGGTGGAAAAACTGAAAACAAACAAGCAAAAGAAACAAACACAAAAACTCCTGCAAATGAGTTTGGTTAAGAATCAGAGGGGCTCGTCCAATGGACTGCTCTGGATATTCAGACACTAGGATAGATTCATATCTTTTATTCAGGCTCAGTGTGTCTCCTGGATTACATTTTAAATATAAAATAACAGTCATACTCATACCTGTATATGCGAAATACAGATAATTAATATTCTGTGGTATGAATTGTGATCTTGTGTCATGATGGTGAGAAAAATTTTCATGTAGCCAAGTCTTGTTATGAGAACTTGGAGGAACGGGAAGGGAGAACAGACAGCTCTAATTAACCTCACTTTCACGAAAACGAAGTTTCATAAAAATCACGTTATTTTCAGTTAAGGATCATTGCTCAGAGGAAAGAAAAGCCAAATGAGCTGGAGAGTCATAAGCCTGTCTTTAAAGATGGGAACATAATGAAATCTCGTTTCTATTTCGATAAGCAGTTCACACTTAATTATTTAACCTATAGAATTGTGAGAGAGTTAAAAAGGGTAAATTATATTCATTCATTCAAAAATTCTTTCAACAGCTATTTTTTGAACATCTATTTTGCGCTGAAGGCTATTCTAGGTTCTGATTATAGAGCAGTATGGCAAAGGCTGCTATTTGATCCCTGAACCCATGTCCTCTTCTTGGGAACACAACTAACCTACATTTCCTAGCCTTCTTTGTGATCAGGCTTGGATATATGATTGAATACTTGCCAATGGAATGTAAGAGAAAGTGTTTCCTCTGTTTTTGTCTTGTGGGATTTTCAATGGTTTTTCTCCTACCATGGTAACCTTAGGAGTTACATGGAAAGTGATAAAACTACACAGAAAAAAACAAACAAAAAAAAAGCAGAATCACCACTTAGAGGAGAGTAGTAAGTCTAACTGGTTTTAGATTTGAGGTGCGCTAGAAATGAACTTCTCTGTTACAGCAGCTAGCACGACCCTAACTAAAATGAGCCTGAGTGCCCTAGCTGGTTTGGCTTGGTGGATGGAGCGTCGGCCTGCAGACTGAAGGGTCCCAGGTTCGATTCCAGTCAAGGGCACATGCCTGGGTTACGGCACGATCCCCAGTGTGGGGCCTGCAGGAGGCAGCCAATCAATGATTCTCTCTCAACATTGATGTTTCTATCGCTCTCTCCCTCTCCCTTCTTCTCTGAAATCAATAAAAATATATTTAAAAAAATAAAAAAATGAAATGAGCATGAGTAACAGACTTGCTCTATGCCAGTGGTTCTCAAACTTCCTAATGCTGCGACCCTTTAATACAGTTCCCCATGTTGTGGTGACTCCCAGCCATAAAATTATTTTTGTTGCTACTTCAAAACTGTAATTTTGCTACTGTTATGAATTGTAATGTAAATATCTGATATGCAGGATGTATTTTCATTGTTACAAATTGAACATAATTAAAGCATAGTGATTAATCACAAAAACAATATGTAATTATATATGTGTTTTCCGATGGTCTTAGGCGACCCAAAGGGGTCGCGACCCACAGGTTGGCAACCCACAGGTTGAGAACCGCTGCTCTATGCCCTCTTGGACTTATATTTCCATGGGAGAAAACAAAAAAATAAGCAAGCCACATACATATAGACACATTGTGATACTATAAGAAAATGTTAAGCCTAGATATAGAAGTCCATTTAGTTCATGCTACACAATTAAAACTGGTAATGTTATAAAAAAGTTCACATTTAACATTAGAATGAAGTGTCTCTTTCCTCTTCATCCTGACCTCCCTTCCCAACATACAGACATACTAAAGTCTGTTTTTTGAAACAGTGATGGACTCCAAAGTATGTGGAATAAGAGAAATCACATCACCAGAGACTTCAGTTCACTCTTTCCTTTACTGAATCTTAATTCAACTGTAGAAAGATGTATATGCAATTTTCCCCAGGCAATAATGAAACACTATCTGGCTGTTTAATGTTCTCTCATGAACAAAAATGGAAATTCTGAATACCTAGCCTGGTAGAAGAGCAGCCAAAAGGTGTCTCAGGTGGTAATCAAAGAGGTCTGAGATCTAGTCCTGATTATATCTTGTTAAAGTAGCCACTTCTGAGGCCTTAGCTTCCTCATCTACTAAATTAGACGTTCGGGCTAGTTGGCCTATAAAATTGCTAGCAGCTCTCACATTTCTATTTCCAACTTCTAACCCCAAACCCAATCATTTGGGGGTTCGGTTTTTGTGTGTGGACAGCACATGGTAGAAGTGTGGCTCAGGTGCAGAGCTTAATTTCCAGGTTCAGATGAAGAAACTCAGTATGTGAGCTCTGAGTCCTTGATTCTCAGAGGCCTAACGTGCTATTTGGAAAAGGGAGGCTAATGAGATATTGCAAAATTCTAGGTGATGCAGAGATTCTGTTTGAGTTATCCAAAAAACTGCCTATGACATTTGACCCCTGTACTTCTGAAACAGATTATATATATATATATATATATATATATATATATATATATATATATATATATAATTGTGATTTTGATTTTGCAAAGCTCTGAGCCTCCTTTGTTCTTTGAAGCTTCAACCTTTAAAAATAACTGTATTGTTTTAGCAATTGGGTCATTCACCACAGTTTTCTACCCCCTGCTCAGCTCCTCTCTTCTCCTTGGTGTCTTTCAGGCCCCTCTCAGCTGCCTGGCTCCTGCTGGTGTTCATTGTGATGGAGGGTACTCTGTGCTTCCCTTCCCTTACCACGGTGCCTTTGATTCAGATACAGACCGATCCATTATTGATCAGATCTCGGCTGCTGCTCATAGCTTGCTGGTGCTACACTAAATAACTAATAAGCTAGAAAGAGAAGAGCAGCGAGAACCTATATTTTTTTCAAAGGCAAGTGTATGATAACTCCATAGCCTCCATTTTGGAATCCTTAAGAAATGCTACCTGCTTTCCTGCTAGAAGCATTCGTTTGGTTCAGCATCATCACTGTCCACACACCAGGCAAGGAAGGCCTGCTTGGAAGAAGAAGTATGCTTATAGATGGAGGACCATTCTTTGTTTCATAGTGCATGAGATGTTGGGATTCTTTGCTAAATATTCCACATAAACCCTAAGGAGCCATTTTGAACCAGATTCCTTATAATCTTACTTAATTTTTGCCACTAACCTATTATTGGGTCTTTAGACTCTGAGCTTACACCCTTCTCTCCATACCAGAAGTTGCTATGCTGGGATTTCTCTCCTGCTACTCACTCCAACACATTTTCTGGGACATAGTGAGGTAACTGAAAAAGTTACAATGAAAGATTTATTTATCTGATCTCGAGTTTACTTCTTCTTTAGACATTCAAATGCTCTACTTCAAAATATCAAAGTTTTGAGAACTTATATCCTTTAACTCAATAATTCCATATATATATATATATATATATATATATATATATATAAAAACACTAGAGGCCCAGTGCACAAAATTCATGCATGGGTAGGGTCCCTAGGCCTGGCTGGTGATCAGGTTCCCTGCCTTCCCACCTCCACACCTCCTCCTCCCCTTGCTGCCTGCCCACACACACTGCCACCATATGGGACCGTTGGCTCCTAACCACTCCCCTCCCTGCTTGTCTGATTGCCCCTAACTGTCTCTGCCTGCCTGCCTGAATGCCCCTAACCATGCTCCCCTGCCAGCCCGATCGCCCCTAACTGCTCTCCTTGTTGGCCTGATTACCCTTAACCGCTCTGCCTGCCTTCCTGATCTCCCCTAACCACCTCTGACTTAGCCCCACTGCTTTTGTCTGGAAGGATGTCCGGAAGGATATCTGGAAGATATCCAGTCTAATTAGTATATTACCCTTTTATTAGTATAGATAGATTCTAATATGTAATAGCATAACCTGGAATAAGTTTAAATAAATTACTATACACCTATAGAGTTGAACAATATTGTAGCTACTTAAAATGAGATCAATATATGATGATTTTAAAAATATCGATGTTATATTATAAAATGAAAGACATATTTGTATAGACTGAATATTCTGTCAAAATATATTTCTATCTACTGTCTATCTATCCTTCCATCTAGCTATGCTGGTTTATGTATAAAGCACTTTATATTTTGCTAAGAGTGTAGATAAAATCTGTTAACAGCAAATCCCACCAGGGAGAGCGACTATGGGAAAGGAAAACACATTAAAGTTTGCCTTTTGGTGTTTTTTTTTTTTTTTTTTTTTTTTTTTTGAATTTCTAACTTTGTGCAGATATTGCTTTCATTTTTAAAAGATGTCATGTCAACTGAGGTTAGCTGGTCTCTCATATTATTGAGAACTTGTCTTCTATATTTATTTCTATAATTCAAAACCTTTATGTCTTATTTAAAAATGCCCTAGTATTAAGGCTTAATAGTTCTGGTGCCAGTCACTGTCTTGAAAATACAATTTAAAAGATGAAAAGAGAGAATCATGGGGGTTTAAATCATGAGTGGTGAGAAGACCCTTACGGGAGCAAAGGAAGAACTGTGGAGTGGGAGGAGTGGCACTGATGGATCTGTTTCCCACACTGAACAAAGAAATGAGAGGGAGGGCTGTGCTGGTAGTTAGGAAAATTGGATTCTGGCCCTGTGCTGCCATTTACTACCCTCTTGCACATGTCACTTAACCTCTCCTAACCTCAGTTTCCTCATTTATAAAATAAGGGAATTGTGTTGGATGATTTCTGAGGTGCCTTCTAGCTTGGAAACCTATAAAATTCTATGAAACATCATCCTTCCCTCCACCATGTAATTGGCAGGGGGTGGTAATGAAATGAGGTTCAGAATATAATTCATCTTTGAATGAGTGTTTCTTTGTCCCTCAGATGGAGGTAGTTGATAGGTCTTATTGTTTCCTTCCTGTTACACTGACTAGAGAAGTGAGGATAAACTCCCTATACTGGACAACACAGAGACTGTTCTATGCCCAGAAAGACTGAGCTAGCCTGAAAATACTCATCAGACAGAACACACTTCTAGCCAGAGCCAGAAAAGGCAGGTATGCTGAAGAAACCAGAGGGTAGAAAGAGAGATCAGAGTTGTCTGTCTGTTTGCTTATTTGTTTCTTGTGTGTGTGTGTGTGTGTGTGTGTGTGTGTGTGTGTGCGCGTGTGTGTTTTGTTTTGTTTTGTTTTAGCCAGAACAGTATTCCATTTGTCATTTGAAAAATTTTAGTTTGTGGTATTTTCTATTTCATCTGACTCGGCCACCTATCCTTTTAAAAGCATTTCAACCCCACTAAAATTTTCTCATCCAAACCTACAGACATGAAAGAAGCCTGACCTGGTCCCTGCCATCCCATCAAACTGTCAGGTTCCCCCAATCCCTTAAAGTCATTGGCTCCTGGTTATGGAAAGAGACAAAGCTATACACCTGGACCCTCACCAGTTAATGGTGTGCCTAGGAAAGCCAGTGTAACTTGAGAAATACTTTTGAACACCTACCGCATATTTGGCATTATGCTAAGAACTAAATATCCAAAGGTTAAGGTTATACTGGAGCTATGGAAATACTGGGCAAATAACGAATATCTAGTATCTTTCGTTTCTAACAGTTTCCAAACTTACAGTAGCGAGGAAAATATATCCATCCCTCTGCATGTGACAGCCCCAGAAGTATGTATGTACAAAGACCAAGCAGGTCCTCTTAAAAGCCAAAGGATGGAGAAAGACCCAGGGATAGCAGAGCTGGCCCAGGAACGTGGAAGAGTCAGAAAACAGGGAGAAGGGCAGATAAAGATGGGCCCTGGAAGGAAGAGGGTGACAAGGTGGGGGTAGGTGAAACATAAGTGATGGGCTGTGCCTCAGAGATACCACAGATTTCATTCCAAAATTGTCTTGGTCACCTTATGTCTTCAGAGATCAGGCTTCTTTGGGCATCCTATAGTAACTGCTGCCAAAGTGCATCTTTCACACAGGGTCCCCCAGGACTGTAAGCTGTCGTGAGCAAGGCAAGCTTTGTTACAAAGTCTGTGCAAAGTGGAACAAACCCAGCAGCACCACTAAAGCATGGGCTCCCTGCTGGGGTGAAGATGAATGGTACACACCTGGGAAATGTTGTGCAACCAGGCACGGATAGATGGAGAAATGAAAGGAAATATTTTGATCATAGAGTAATTTACACTAGAATTAGACTAAGACAGATAGCCAAATGCAGGAATCAGCTAGAAGTCACATGTGCAAGAACAAATACTGTTACTTTTTTTTCTTCAGGAAACATGTACTTTTAAATCAAATCAGTGAATACTTTTTAGTGATATCACTGTGCTCCAAATGTTGTCATTCCTTGATTTATTTACTTTTCTTCTAGCAGAGTCAGAGTCAAAGGGTCAGGAAGAAGAGGACATGATATTAAATGGCTGACTAATGACTATTTTCTAGTGAGTAATAAATTAAGGGGTTCTTACATCTTTCTGAATCCCAAAGGGTGTCTCACTAGCCTGAAATTTCTAAGGAGAGAGTTAGTATAAAAGTGATGAGTTTTCATAAAGGTCCTTTTCAAATATCAATTAGTGCCAGGCAGTTTTTGAAGTCATTATGCAGAAAGAGAAATTCTGCTTTGTTATTGTGGAGGAAGAATCAAGGTAAAACACTACTCCATTTTGATGCTTAATAATATATCAAAAAAGGGGGAGAGACATTAATAACAGATGTTGTCTGTTTCTTTAAGTGTTTACTTAGGGTCAGAGAAATGTTTACCAAGACATGAATGATTTTAGGGTTATGGTTAGAATATCTAAAATTTTGCAAAATATGGTCTTGTGTTTTAGGTGCTGAAAAACTAACAATATTCCTTGCTATTTTCAAGTTCTGAACAACATATATCAGTTGGATTGCAGAGAACCCTAAACACATATAATTATAAGGCATATTATCATGATTCTAGCTCTGTTGTTTATATAGAATTAAGGACTTAAGATGTATGGTTTAATTTACCTTGCAAATCACAGAGTGGGATATTCAAGGTCTTATTCAAGGTCCTTAATTGAGATGTGATAATAATGCAAAAGCAAATACAAAAATAAAAACCTGAGCTCCCAATTCTCTGTCACATATTTTCTGTGAATTCCAGTATTTCCAAAGTACCAAAGAGAAGAATTCTAGAGAACACCTCAGCAGAGAAATCACAACCCTGAGAGAAATCAGAGTTTTCAAAGCTATCTGCCTGGCAAATCCATGTCTTCTCCCAGGCCTCATTTCAGCCCTTGGAGTGGTCACATTAAGAGGCTGAGTGATTTCATGTAGAGTGTGTGATCAGCAGCTTGGTAGGCAACTTAAGACCACCTGAGAACACAAGGGAATGTGGTCATGTGTACATCCCAGGAGCAAATGTGGAAATGGAGACAAATAAAAAAAATAAATACATGAGAACTGTGGGTGGAAGAACCTCCCACTGTAGCATTCTGAATGTAAGAACCATCTGATAATCAATGAACAAATACTTACTTTGAATTACCTATGTTTTCCATATTATGTAGGGAGCTGTAGAAGGTAGATCGAAATAATGGAATGGCCTCTACCCTCAAGCAGCTTATGAGTCTACCTTAATGAAGCACATTCATTCTTATGTCTGGTCCACTAAACTGTAAAAGTACTATTGAATGGAAGTGTTCTATGTCAGCATGTGGGTCATTTTCATCAGATGACTCCGGATGCATGGATTTTCATAGAAAATAAAGGATATGAAGAGGAGTGAGGATGAAGTTCTTCTCTGAAATATGCCGGTGCTCTTACAGGGGAAAAGGTCGCTTCCCTACAGTGGGGAATAAGGGACCAGTGATGACCATGTAGAGAAAATCAGAGATTTAAGACTATTAATTATAGACACCATCTTAAATAAGTGTACCCTTAATCAACTAGTCTTGATAGCATGTTATTCTTGGCATAGCAAAGAAATTCAGAAGGTAATGATATTTCATAACTCCTGGCAACCTTCAAGATATCTTGCTAAGGATCAGTAATCATTTATCATCTTCCTGGTTTTAGAGAGGCTCATCATTGATGCTCAGTCATATTATTAACTATAAAACTATTGAAAGTAAATCCATAGCTTTAAAAGTGCTTATTTTGCACAAAATGAATTAATGTCTTAAACCTCAAGTTTGCCAAATTTTATCATCTAGTAGAAAGACATTAATGCCATATGTCACTTTCCATAACATATTCCTGAAAGTTATTAGTAAATATTTTTGGATATATTAAATCACATAATAAATGCACTGTGAGAGTGAGCATATTTAAAGTGGTCCAGGCTAATTCAACTTTTACTATAAATCAGTTCCATTTCAGGCATTGAACGAGGTGCTGTGGGTGTAAAGATTAATATAACTTGGTTCCTGGCATCAAAAATCTTAGAGTTTAGTTTAAGAGGGAGATGCATGGATATAAAATGTCAATAGCATAGGCTGAAGCAAGAATAGTGTGTTGTGATTGAACAATGGGGTGTGTCATCCTGTGAAGATCAGCAATAGTGCTTGGATGAGAAAGAAATGGCTGAGTCTTGAAAGAAAAATCACAATTCTTAAAGAATTCTTTGGCCCAGTAGTCATTCCTTATTTTATTCATACTGTTTGAGTAACCTCAGCCAAAGCATGGTCTCATTTCTCTCTGTTTAATTGTAGAGTAGGGAATTGGAAGCAAATTCAGCAGGTGGTTTGTTAAGGTCATTTCCATGTTGAAGATCTATCTATTCTGTGGTTCTTTCTGACAATATTTTCAACATAGTAAGTGTTCTTAATGCAAAACACCCATGCCTTATACTTGTACTGTGAATATTATCAATGCATTGATAATTAACCTGAAAATACGAGATAACATGCGTATTAGTAGTACCAATAACAAATATTACACAGAAAGTCCAAACCAATCCTGGAGACAAAGGAGTGCATTTGTTTTCATGGCTACATTAAGAAAAAGGGGGGACATTAGGGAGGAGATGGCCTCCTGGAGAGAAAAAAACTAAACAATCACAATACATCAAATGCTGCCTTCTAGGAAGTGTCATTGACTATATGTCTATTTTCCTTGTGTATCAATCTCCACTCTTAAATGGCTCTTACTTAATTTTCATATTAGTGAACAAAGAATTTTTATTGAATCGATTTATTTTCCTCGGCTTTTACTGGAATAGGGGTTGTGGGGAGGAGTGGAGAAAGATGACAGAATCATGTAAACTCAAAAGTTCTAATTGCAAAGGTCTTTAATCAGCTGTGCGAATAATCATACCTACTCTGTAAGACCAGGAGGTATTGGGCTGGAGGCAGAAGGTCATACCCCAACTCCACCTATATTGTGCGGTGAGAACAGGAGTCCTAAGTTCTCCCGCACGTTCTCAGCTTCCCCATATGTAAAACAGAATGGCCTAGATACACTAAAGATTGGCTTTCCCTGTCTTTATTTTGTTTGGGGTGTTGAGTCATTAAAGCATCATGCTTATTAATTAGAGAATAATCTATAAGTTAAAAAAAATCTAACAAAAACCTTAATTAGAATTGCAACAGGTGTCCATATGTGGAGGAAAACCATGTTCTCATGAACTGTTTTAGGTGATAGTTGCCTTACCCAAGATTTGGTAGGGCCAAAATCAGACAAGAACTTCTCTCAAACCTCAAACAGAGAGAGCAATAGGCAAGAGAGCCTTGGTAGCACGTTGCTAGCTAATGGCGCCCAGGTGAAGATCTTTATTTAATTAGCCCCTGGGCTGTGTTTAAATGCTTGCCTTTATTTTTTTTTCTTTTTCTCTTCACAGTTGCATAATATCTAGAAAATCATAACTTGCTCTTGTTAATACACCTCCCTAAAGACCCCCTTTGGAAAAGGTCTTTTACACGTTGAAGCAGGCTTGACTCTAATGCTTTATTAATGCTTCTTACTTTAATAAACAAAACAGATACATAGGGCTTCTTTTTTTGAACCTGTCAAACTTGCATCAGCCAGTAGTGACTTTTAAATAGTTTTCTTTCTTTATATATTTTTAAAGCAGGGAGGTTAGAGTTTACGGACTCTCTTCTGAGTTATGGAACTCAGAGTAACAGCAGCTAAGAAGCCTGATTCCTTGCTCATATAGAGTGTGTATCTGAGGGCAGCCATGCTGGCGGCCGTTTTTACACATATGAGAAAGAGAAATGGGTATGTCCTCTTTTCTAAATCTGAGGTCTAGAGAGATCAGATGCATAATAAAAATGGATAACAACTTTTTAAATAAAGGGTATAGATTTTTCTGACTAAATAAGTCTTTACTCAGGTAGAAAGAACATCCTCTGCTTCTTAGCACGCCCTCTAGGGGCCAGTAGTACCAAACAGGCAGGGCTCTGGGACTTAACTGCCCCCAACCAATCCCTTGTTCATTCACACACAGATGGCTTTAAAAAAATAACAATCATAATCACCTGGAGCATCACTATTTCCCCAAACACTGAAATCAAATACCTATGGGATCATATTTTTTTTTCCCCCTGAGAAGCTGGTACACAGAAAGAAAAGAGCTTGCTTGTTCTTTAGGGCCAGAGCCTGGGTTCAAATTACAGTGTCCTTATACTGATTCAGGGCATTAGTAAAAATGAAAACATAAGTTGATCAAAGTCTTTCACACAACAGTTACCTGTGTTAGATGTCCCTTGAACAGCACAGGTTTGGGTTTGAGCTGTGAGGTTCAACTTATATGTAGATTTTTAAAAATTACATACAGTGCTGTCAACATATTTTATTTTATGATTGTATTACTAAAATTTTATTGTTTTATCTTGCTTACTTTATTGTAGGAATACAGTATATAATATTTAGGCAAAAATGTGTGTTAATTGGCTGTTTAAGTTATCAGCAAGGTTTCCGGTCAACAGTAGGCTATCAGTAGTGTAGTTTGGGGCACTCAGAGGTTATACATAGACTTTCAACCATGCTAGGGGTCAGTGCTCCTAACCCCTGTGTTGTTCAGGGTCAACTGTCTATGCAAGAAGAAAGGGGTCCTGTCCATGTACCTCTGCTACTGTTGGAAAAAACTGAGCCTGGAGCTCATTGCTATCATTGCTCAATGTTCCTAGTATTTTTTACACCAACGATACTTCTTTTTACTCTAAATAACTAAAAAATTCACAAGAAGAAGGACAAAGGAGATGAGCAATAGCTGCTACTATGCTAGGCTTTTGTTAAATTATACTTTAAAAACCCCATGCTTCTGAAACACAACGTACAATGCAAGAAGGCTATGTGGGAAAACTCTAGGCAGCTGGGAAAGTTACAAAAGGGAAGAGGGAACAAGAAAAATGCGTCTAAATGCTCAAATCCAAAACAGTTTTCAACACAGCCCCACTCTGCTGACTCTCAGCACAAAGATGAGAGTCTCAGTCCCTAGGACTTCCCTTCCTGTAGAAAATGCAAGCACATTCCCCTGCAGCTCTGGGCTTGTCTGCATTTGGGCTGGTGCTCCTCCACCCCACAGATATTGCACTCAGACTCTTTGTCACAGGCCGCTGGCTCCTGGAATTCCAAGGAGTGATAATGAGCTCCTCCTTGGCGTACCAGCCTTCTTCCTTTCAGTGTCTGATTACTTTAGGTAACATCTCCTTTGAGTGCACAGACTCGGAGTTTAGTGTTAAATCAGAACTTGCCACTTCATATCAGCAATGTCACAATGAGGACATTTCATCCAAAATTCATGTCCCAGAGCAGGTGTTAGAGAAGCCAGAGAGGGACACAGAGGGGGACCCTTCTGGACTTGCTCAAAGTCCTCACTCCAGGTATGGTTGCCTACTCGGTCAGGGTTCCATTTGGTCCTCGTATTTTATGAGAACTCCTCTTGTTAGGTCATCCTTACAGCAAATGTCATTAGCTTCTTTCAGCCTGGAGCTACAAGATCGGTGGCATAAAATCAACACACAGGACATACCAAGAATTCTACCCACTTTTTTTCCTTTGAGGCATTTTTATCACTTCCCCACTCAAGAATATGGGTCATAACATAAGAGTGAGAATGACATTACTATAGGTATCACCTTGAATCTGTTCATATTATTGGGAAAAATCTTTTCATGCTTTTGTCTAATTATTAGGCCACATTATTGTAGGTGTCTTACAACTGATCTTGGCACATCCACTAAAACTTAGCATAAATGAACAGTTTGCGCATTATACTTATCAAAGAGGCTATAGCATATTTTTGTTCTAAATTTACAAAATCCCACATCGCAGTTTTATTTCTCCTCATACTGGACACCTGTTTGTGGTTTTATTGCTTTTTTAACACTTTGATTCTATAGAATACCAAGGAATGAAGAGGTAATGAACCCTACTTAATCGGAGCGACACTAAGATTTTTATGCCAGAGCATCAAATGAGAATAAACACAGAGAGGAAAGAGATGATAAAAAGAGCCAGTTATGCAGATACTTAATAAGCATATGCTAATGAACCATCTCCCTGCTTCTTCCATCCAAATATTATTGCATTTCAAGTGCTTAGGAAATCATAAGTTTGAGATTTGCTCATAACTTTAAACCATTTCTTTTACATTTGGGAGAAAATCAAGCACAGTGCATACTTCCGTTTTTTTAAAAAAATCTTAATCGGGCTCTTATCTTTTAAAAATATTGGGTTGCTGAGATAGTTGATGGCAACGGCTAATGGGGAGTCGAGGAAGATTACCTCTGAATTTTCAGAATTTTCTTTTTAGGCTTCTTCCTGTCAATACAAGAAATCAAGGGCTAACCATAATCCTGGCCAACAAGCTACAATTTTTCTGCTTGTCCTTGGGAACCATCTTGCATGCATTATGTAAGGTCCTCATCTGATATTAGCAGTTAACAATGTTAACTATGGTGAAAATGATGATGGGAAGTAAAAATTAAAAATAGAATATAGCCTTACCAAATTAGAACTTTAATGGGAAAAGATCTCTTCCTCATTAAAATTTTTCCTGTCTCTTCTGAAACGATCTTTGTACCACCTACTGCTATGCCCAATTGATTCTTCAAACTAAGCTTTAAGGAAAAAGTTCCACCTTTGATTAAGGAGGCCCAATTATTTCATTAATGAGGTGACTAATTATGTTAAAACTTACACAGTATATCTGTATTCTTCTTCTCTGAAATGAGATTGGGTTGAAATAGCTCTTCCCCAAAGGAAAGTAGTTGCAGGTAGTTGCAAAGTTGCAGATACCTTTGGCTAATTAGTTAAAACTTGTTCAGAATTAGAGATTTATGGTTTTAGACCAATAGTAACATACTATAAAGTCATCTCTCATGTAAAATAATAAGAACGTTTTAATAAAATTCATTATATTAAATTCACTTGATCAGTATTTAGGCTATTTAACCCTGCTTCATTGAAATTTTGAAAACCAGCTCATACTTGGACACATTTTTTGTTCTTTTTTTTCTTTATTGATTTAGGTATTACATATATGTCCGTATCCCCTCATTACTCCCTACCCCCCACTCATTCCCTCAACCCCCCTGCTATCTGTGTCCATAGGTTATGCTTATATGCATGCATACAAGTCCTTTGGTTGATTTCTCCTTACCGCCACCCTTCTCTATGTTCCCTTTGAGGTTTGATGGTCTGATCAATGCTTCTCTGTCTCTGGATCTGTATTTGTTCATCAGTTTATGTTGTTCATTATAATCCACAAATGAGTGAGATCATGTGATATTTATCTTTCTCTGACTGGCTTATTTCGCTTAGCATAATGCTCTCCAGATCCATCCATGCTGTTGCAAATGGTAAGAATTCCCTCTTTTTTTACTGCAGCGTAGTATTCCATTGTGTAGATGTACCACAGTTTTTAATCCACTCATCTGCTGATGGGCACTTAGGTTGTTTCCAAATCTTAGCTATTATAAATTGTGCTGCTATGAACTTAGGGGTGAATATATCCTGTCTGAATGGTGTTTCTAGTTTCTTGGGATATATTTATAGAAGTGGATCACTGGGTCAAATGGGAGTTCCATTTGTAGTTTTTTGAGGAAACTCCATTATGTTCTCCACAGTGGCTGCACCAGTCTGCATTCCTACCAGCAGTGCACAAGGGTTCCTTTTTCTCCACATCCTTGCCAGAACTTGTCATTTGTTGATTTGTTGATGATAGCCATTCTGACAGGTGTTAGATGGTATCACATTGTCATTTTGATTTGTATCTCTCGAATGATTAGTGACTTGAGCACAATTTATTGAAAAGAGTAGCCCTAGACAATAACAAATAGTTGAGCTTAAGAAATAATAGCAACCATCATAATAGCAATAACCATTGTCTGGTGTGGTACAGAATTGACACATAATTCAAATGAAAAAGGAACCAGTCGCTTTTTAGGAACCTCGCCTGTTTTGTTTTTAAATGGAGATCCATACATTGTATCATGGTATTGAAGAGCCTGTATCTGAAGTTAAAAAGCCTGGGTCCAAATTCTGTTTCCTTTACCTATCAATTTGGAAGATTAAATCACACCAACCTCATAGAAATGGCGATATGATTAAAAGAGATAACGGTGTTAAAAAGCAATAAAACCTGAGCTGTGTAAAACATTCAATGTATCTAACCTTGATAATTGTAACATTGAATAAATTATTTATTACAAAGTTGTATCTATCCAAGGGAAAGATATTCTTGGATGTTACAGGTAATACTATTCTTTCCTCTTTTCCTGTTTTGTCCTTGCTTGCAAGTTAACATCCCTTTTATTCTGTTTTTCAGTTATGCCCTTTGGGCATTTTGAGGGGAGAGCTTATTCTTGAGGAGCAGAGTTTTGATTATCAAATACCCTAAACACTGATATTAGTTAGACATGGGGGAAAAATGGCAGAAGACAGCCAGGGCAGGATTTTGAGAGTGTAAATTTGAGATGGCCTGGGTTAGTAAGAATGGATGGATATTGCAGGGCTGTGGATACGCTCTGTCTGTCTTAGATATAATTTTAGGGCAAGAAATTCCTAAAGGAAGGACTTGGATAACATAACTATAGGGATACCTGTGTGTCCAGGTATCTGTGCAGAATTTATCTGCCTTCTCAGCTGCTTTATTTAGCGAATGAGCTTAGCAATATTCACCCTAAAATTGTTTGCTCCAGGGTGCTTAACAAATGGCTGGCCGTTTAATGGCCCAAGGCAGAGCCAGGGAAGGTTAACACACTTACAAAAAGGGCATTAACTATGATAACAACTGTTTTCATGGGGGATTATTGCTATTATAAACCTTATTCGACATCATAATGCTAGCAATAATTTTTCTGTTTCTCCCACTTTAAAATTAAGTTATGTTTGAGAATGTACATGTCACAGAGGAGATCAGAAAACTTGGTGTTAGACCTGTAATGGCCTTCTTATAATTCTCTGCTGTTGCAAAAGAAACACTCAACTGCATACTTCAATCCTTGATAGATGATATTACTCAAACTAGAGTCAGTGTATTTAGAAAGAGAGATGGCAATTTATTAGAAAACATTGTGACAGAGGCTCATGTCCATCTCTCCAAGCCCTACCAAACGTCATTTTGACTGGACTTGATGTCCATGGTTGAGCAGCTACTTTGGCTTGGACAACAAAAAATGAGGTGTGTTTACATGGAAAGTCACTGTTCAATTGCACATTGCTAGGTTGGAAAAGAAGCAACCTAAAGTCCCATCTAACTTGTTTTCATTAGCACAGACACAGATAATTTATCAGAGTAGGATTTGGGAATACAAAGTGTGTGCTTAGTAAAAATGAGGCATTTCTGTGGTCATATTCAGTGTGGAGCCCAGGCAAGAAGAGCCCTGCTAGAGAATGCACCATCTGAAGGAAAGGATGGTTTGGCTGGGACCAGAATAGAGGGACCCCTGGTGGTGGGGTAGTTCTGGCTGATGGGCTCCTGATGGAACCTGTTCCTAAGCTGTGAATGACATGCCCAAAAGAGGAAGGGGAGGGTCAAACTCAAGCATCTTACTTCCTACCTCTCTCTAGATCAGGAGTGATAAGCGAACATAGGGTGAACTTGATGAGTAAATATTTGTAGCTGAGTCCCAGCAAGCCAGTTCTCCAATGAGTGCTTTGGCTAGCAGAGGGGGCACTGCTGACTCCATTCATGTATCGGATTTTCCCTTCTGCCACTTGAGCCAGAGTAGATTTGGCTTCCTCGCCATTTCTCCTTCCCATGTGTTTCCCTTTCATTTCTTTTAGATTCATTTTCTCATTTGTTTTTGGCCTCCATTTCCACTGGTGATCCTCCCCATGCCTTAGGTTTGAATGGTCTTCTTTGGCTTTCCTTTTGTTTCTCCTCTCTAAGAAATTGCTATACTTTCATTCTCTCTCTCTACACACACACACACACACACACACACACACACACACACACACACAACACAGAAAGAAACTTGAGGTTCCTTTTCTGGTTACACCACTTTGCTCCCAATCCCATTCCTATGCTAGCTGGAAGCAAGTCTCTGCCAACTGGCAGGGTTGCTCTATGACTCGCCACTGACGTTGGAAAAGAGTCAAGAGGCTTTTCTTTAACTCTGTCTTACTCTCTGCTTTTATGTGTAGCCCAACTTTAACTCTCTAGTTTCAATTTACCAGCAGCAAGTTCTTATATACTCCAACATATGCAGTAACAAATTTAAGCCTCCTTCACATGTCCTGTTTTTAAATCGAAGACAGGATAGCAAATTGCTGACTCTTATTGAGTTTTTATTGCATTTATATAGTCTAAGTTACTTATCATCAGGAAATACTGACTATTTGGGCAATGTCTATGATAGGTGGTCAGGCAAGTTCTACTTGATCACTTCAATTGAAAACAAATTCACTACTTTGCAAGACAGCAAGCATTATTCTATTCTTAGTTTGACTTATGAAAGAAAATTCTTCCTTGATCTTAGACACAATTTGTCCCCTAATAATTGTCACCCGTGGGCACTTACTATGTAAAATAATGATAATATCTTTCTCATTTAGTATAACTTCAACTATTTTAAAATACGTATCCTCCCTGGGTCTTCTCTAAGCTAAATATTTCCATTCTATTCAATATTCATCATAAGCAAAATGCTGAACAATTTTGATTTGCCCCATTTTCACTGCCCCAGCACCACCCTGGGGTTAAGAATTGAACTTCGAGTTCCAGTTATGGTCTAAGTCATAAAGAATATAGTGCTTATTTTTTAGAACAACTTAAAAAATAAAACTTACTAGCCTATTTTGTGGAACTCATTATCTGCCCAAGTTGGCCTAAGTTGGAAATCAATGAAATCAAGAGAGAATAATTCATTTTTGATTTAAAATTCTAGGTATCTATAAAATGAATAGTATTTTAATCTTAATCAGAGAAATACCTACCACCCCCTTCCTATGTACAACCCAAGTCTATTAGGTCGTATGCTTACCAGTTCATCCCAAACAAAACAACCCAGTTCTGGGTGGAACTGTCAGGATTCTTATTTTACAGTGGTCAGAACCTGGGTCTGACTCATTATAGCCATTCATGCCACAAATTCCTTGAATCTTGAAAGCCTCTTTAGGGTCTTTTGTCCCCCAAAGTGGGGGTACCCAGGCATGTGTGGAGTGATGCTATAGCTCCATCAGATCCATTAAGATTGAGGAAGATAGGGCTGAGCCCAGCTTGCCAATTTCATAAAAGAATACTGGTCTTGAAGCAGCCCGTGAGGTGTTCTTTTGATGTTCTATTTGGCATGCTCATAAACCTAAATTCCTTCTTTCTTACCAACTCCAACGAAATGGATATTTGATTGGGTCTGAGAGGCTTAGAGACTATTCTGGAGGCAAGATCTTTCCATTCTTCTGTGAAACTTTACTCCCTTGATTTCTTGTAGTATCTTTTAAACAGTAATGTGTTTGGACTTATAATTCATTATGTGTGAGTTCATAGTTAAGACAAGAAGACTTCTTAGAGAAAAGAGTGTGACTTTATCAAACCTAAAAATGTGCTATAAATCTCCCCAGGCCCCACATAGGGGGGTTATCTCATGTTAACTTTGTCCAACTCTGAAAGGGAGCCATGGCAGAGGCACAAGCTGGGGTCTGGGTGTGCTAGAATCTGGGAATTAGAGATGGTGAATCAGCACAGACCTGTACTTTAAATCAATGCTAGGTCTATGTGAACACTGGCCTTGAGGAAATTAATCATTTTCTTTATTTCTTTCTTTGCTATGAGACAGGTTACCAAATGGAGGTAGACTGGTGACAAACAAATTGCTGTGTACATCACTGCCCTTCAAAGTGAGTTGTCTGTGGCTGACATCTGCACAATATCCAGAGTAAAAAATCTCTTACATACTGACAACCTTGTCAAACCTTTGCCCACAATACTCATGCTTTGTGTGGTCAGCTTCTAGCTACTGTTTCACCATTCCCTGAGCAGGCTCCAGCAACCCAATTTTCTGTACCTCTAACCAAAATGCCTTCTTACTGATCTTAGTTTCTTAAACAAGCTGTGTCCTATCTGCCTAACATGACGGTTTAGCTATTAGATGGCAAATAGGATTTCTCTTTCATGTCAATAACAGTTGATTAGTAGTAGCTGCCTGGAACACAGTTTTAACAAAAAGCATACAGCTATCTTTGAGCTCCCCATGATTGATTGAAAATGCCTGCAGTGGGCACACGGTGGTGAGGTAGTAGCATGTGCACCACTCTTCGATAATTTCTCATGTGACAATCTAAAACGAATGGATAATAAGTGCATATCCTGACAAGTTGCTGGTGTACAAGAATCAATTTATCCCCATAGGTTGCCTGTGTAGTAAATCCATCACCAACAATGGATAATACAGCTGCCATGTACTGAGCAAGACCAATGTGCCAGCCACTGTGTTTGGGGACTTACATGCATTATCTTGATCTTTCTATCAACTCTACAAAGTTGGCACTGCTATATACATTTTACAGATGAGAAAATGGGGCTCAACACACTTGAATAACTTTTTCAAAGCCAGGTAAATAAACGAGTAGCAGAGGCACAATTCAAACTCTGACTCACTATGTTCCAAAATGTAACAGAAGAAGAACAGGAATTCTAAGCATCCGTGGTCCCAATGCATCCTTAAAGAAGAATCTTTATTTATTTATTTTTTAAATCACTTTATTATATGTATGACTAGCATGTCATAAATGACACATATTTCAACTGTACAATTTCTTAAATTTTGACATATGGATACACCCACACAACCATCCATACAGCCAAGAAAATGCATATATCCACTACCCAAGAGGTTTTCTGTGCCCTTCTTTAATCCCTCACTATCACCCTTACCTGCCACCCTCACCTTTGCCCTCCATTCAGGCAAACACTGATATGATTCTTGGCATCATAGATAACTTTTCACTTTCTAGAATTTTAAGTAAATGGGATCGTAGAATATTTGTCTGGCTTCTTTTCATTTTATTGGAGAAGTGCTCATTTTATGAATATGCTACACAGATGAATCAATATACTATCCATTCACCTGTTGATGGATATTTGAGTTTTTTCTAGTTTGGGCCATTGCAGATAAAGTTTCTATGAACATTTAGTAACAAATCTTCGTGTGGATATATGATTTCATTTTTCTTGGGCAAATACCTAAGAATGGAATGGCCAGATCATAATGTTTTTTAGAAACTTCCAATATTCTGTGCACTCAGTCTTTTGAACTTTAGCCATTCTAATAGGTGAGTGATGCATACTTCAGCTTCTTGAAGTTGTCCCACAGTTTGCTGATGCTCTATTGATTTATTTTTATTCCCTTTGTCTTTTAGCTTTTATTTTGGAGACTTTCTATTATAATATCTTTGAGTTCACTAATCTTTTCTTTTACTCCCATACAGTGTGTTTTCCATTGGAGACATTATATTTTTAGATCTTTAAGTTCAATTTGGGCTCTTTTTGTCTTCCAGGCATCAAGATCTTTCCTCTCTCTCTTGGGCCATGAAATAGAGTTATAATAATTGTCTTAATGCCCTGTCTGCTAATTCTGACATCTATGGTTTGGAGTCCTCATTATGGGTCATATCTTTTCACTTTTTTATTGCTTAAAGTATTACAAAGAGTATTACATATGTCTCCGTTTTTTTCCCCACTCTTGACAATCCCCTGGCCTCCCCTACCCAACAGTGTCTTATGTCCATTGGTTATGCTTATATGCATGCATACAAGTCCTTCGGTTGATCTCTTACCCCCCTCCTTCCTGCCCCCCAACAGTGAGGGGACTTGAGCTCAGCATATGAACTCAGATCCAAAATGGTTGAGAGTCATATATAAAAATTTAAATCAATTTTAAGACATTCATGAGAGTTAGAAGTATAATTATGATTTATGACTCAGAAGGAGATCAGCCAAAATAAGCAAGTTTTATACTAGAATTTCAAAGATAAGAATATTGGTACCTACAACCTTTGCTACTAGATGGTAAATGCCATGAGTCCAAGAGCCATATTCTCAAATTTTTTTACCTCCTTGCCACAGTTAAGATCAAGCATAATTCTTTAAAATCCCCACATGAATGTTGTTACTTAAGTTTGCATTTACCTTAGACAAAAAAAATGAATAATAAAAAATAGAATGCTAACAGAATGTTTATTTATCTTAATTCTAAGTATAAACATGGGGAATAGAATAGGTAATTTATAGTCAAGATAAGAAAGCAAAGAGATAGCTTCCAAATTCTGATTCTTCACCATTGCAGGGTCACCTTGTGTTGATAAGTCCTTATCCCATGATAAAGAAAATGGCCTTAATGATAGTTTCTAAATGTACAGCCTGGTAACATAAATCTGTGGCAGAGAATTAGGAACTCTGTGGCTAGAGCCATAGTATTTTCTAGTATTTAGTATTCACTAGATGGGAGCAAAGACAAGCACTGCATGCCAAGAGTTAGTAATTCAAGCAGAAAGAGCAATGATATCCTACAAGTTGTGGGGACAATGTAATGCTGCATCATCTCATTTTAGTAGCTAACATAATTATTTATGTTAAATAACCACAAAGTGATTATTGCCAACATAATGATTAAGGTTTATGGTGCAATGTAGAAGGCCAAACTTGTTTGAGATTTAATCAACGTAGAGTAATTGCATTAAATCTGAATTAAGTTCACATTGGAGACATGATAATATCAAGCAGAGCATCTCATTCCTTTTCTAATATTTAGAACAGATCCATGATCACGTAAATCAATGCAGTTCAGTTGAAGTTCACTGAAGAAGCAGTTTTCTAATATAGACTATAGGTAGTTTGTCTCCATCAGCAATGACACATGGAGCTTGCCAATAAGTCAAGGTATACATCTTGGGAATTTACTAAAAGAATGCATTTTTTTTCCATACCTTTTATTCAAGATGTATTAAAGTTGCTTTTAGAATTTTAGGTGTTATTTTGTTACTTAGGCTAATGCATCTCAAATTTCAGCACCAAAGGATACCTATGACATAAGAAAATACACTTTCCCCTAGGAATCGGCATGCACAATCTACCAAAACTTTAACTTTACTCTAATAACTGTTATCTTATCTTTAAAATTATTGTAAAGTTTTTATTCTTTTTCAAGATACATCAGACTGCTTTTATATCAAGAATAACATTTTAAATTACTTACTATCAAAGAAAAAAGTTATACAGTGTTTATCTCTGAATTACGCAGATCTCCAGTGTGAGAGGCCCAGCTTCAGATACTTCACTTAAGTAAAAAGATTAGAAAATAAATATTTACACATTAGAAAGGGGTCATAATAAACTCACTTAACTAGTTTTTCTGACTTAGCAAGAGTATTCCTTGAAAGGTCAACTGATCTCTTGAAGAAGGTTAACAAAGGTTAAAATGGAACTTAGCAGTTCAGATTTCCTCATGGATACTTCTAACAAGCATTTAATAAAAGTTTACTTGAACTCACTTATATTTTCAGTTTTTTTATTACTTCAGGTGTCAGTGAGTCCAGACATTTATTCTTCCTACTTTAAATGGTATCCCTAACATAGAATTTTTTTTTCCCTAAAGAGTAAGTTGAATTTTAGTCTTATAAGATGTTTCACACACAGGAAAAGGACTAAAGAACTCATTTTTGGAAACTAAGCATACCACATACTTCTTGTTGATTTAAAATATGTACTAGAATGTTGAACTATCTGAGAAGTCCTGTAGGAACCCAAACAATGCTCAGTTCTTATTTTCAAAAGTTAGTTATTAACCCCTAGTGTAACTAGTGCTCCATGGGACACACTTTATAAAAAACATAAACTTATTTATCTCATATGCTTATGTTACAATTCATCTCAGCATCATTTGCTTTTCCAAACAAAACAAAACAAAATAAAAAAGTTCATTTGTCGAGGGTTAGAACTCATCATGTTTACTAGTGTTAGTTCTTTTATTTTTATTTCTATCAATTATCTTAAGTAGATCACTCTGGTGCCCACCAACTACTTATAAGTTCATAAGCAAACACTTTTGAAACCTTCCTGAACTCACTATCAGTCAATTAGGAAATTTCATTCATTCTTATCACAGCCTGTTAGGAGATTTGCATTTGCTTCTATCCAGTCATTGAATCCAGCAGTAATCTTTTTATTTCCCTTTCCCAAGATGTACCTATTCATCTTTAACCCTTATTTCCTGTCTCTCATCTTTCTCCTCTCCAAGATAAAATAGTAAAATAGCAAATAACATTTAGTTAACCTATTACACTTTACAGAGATCTTTAAAGCACTTTATATCATTACGGTTCTGACACTGACTACTGAAATAGCTGCAGGAAGTCTGCAGAGCCCAGTGGGGAAATTGCATTGGAAAGGAATAGAAACCCACAGAGAAAATGCAAATAAAACAAACTGGAACATGAAATGGAAACCTGAGGGAAATGGAGTGGAAGATGGCAGAGGGCAATGATACATTTCAAAACAAATAGACTCTAGGAGAGTATATGAAGAAAAAAATCATAACGAAAGTGAATAGGATGGAGAGAGGCCTAGGGGAGTTGATTGTTAACCCTCAAATTTAGCAAAGAACAGAAGAGTGAAGTGCAACCCAGGGAGCTGGGAAATGCAGGAGGAAGAAAGGAAATTGCAACATGGGAAGTCTAGCTTCATAATTCAGCAACGGTTTTATTACTTTTATATATATTTTGTCTAATAAAAATAATTCAACATGAACTAGGGATAAATAAGTAGTTGAAAAATAAATTTCCTGGAAATTATGTAGCCTATTGAGGTTTTTTTATGAAGCTATTTTATTGGGTTGTAGGTATATTGGCAAGGAAGGGACACTCAACTCGATGATGTGAGACCTAGGAGACTCATGTTTAAAATAGATGCTTTAAAGGGCAATGGTAATGTCAGTGGTATGTGTTATGTTTTTTGAGTACCCAATAAATAATATAAATTCAGTAAATATTCAATATTGGAGAAAATGATGATAAAGACCTTGCTTCTCCCTGTAATGTGTTCTATAACCAAGTCAATCTGCCTCATGGTTGTGTTCCAAGGATTTATAACACACTTAGAATTCCTTACAAGATGAATGATGCCATAATATAGGGAATAATGAAAAAGAAAAGTGTGAGTTGCGTATAGACTGAGATTTGAAACTGCTTGAGGTGGGGGTGGGGAATGGCAGAGTTCTAGAGGGCAGAGCAAGGGGGAAAACCCTCCTTTACTTAACAAATAAAGTGTAATTGAGTGGGGCACAATATTTGGAGAGCATGGTGAGTAGGTAGAAGGCAATTCAGATACAAATAAATAGGATAGTAAGACCAACACTAGCAAAGTGTCTATCACCCTGCTCCAGGCACTACACCTGGTCCCTTACATCAGAGCTCTTACTCAATCTTCTCATCCTCCTGTGGTTAAAAACCATTTAGGAAAGTGTTATTACTCCCACTTTTCAGGTAAGAAATCCCAGGCTCAGAGAAGTTCCCCAATAATTATAGTTAGTAAGTAGATTCAAGTCTGCTTCTGCCTGTGGGGTTAAAATCCCTCCCCTATTCCACCTACCCCCATCATTCAATCTCAATTCAAAATTCTTTTTTAGTTCTAGAGGAGTGTAGGTGGAAGGTGTGTCTCAAGTGCATAAAATATTCTCATTGACAAAAATAAGAGAATCACTAGAAGGACTGAGTGCTATTTCATGGAAAGGAACATCATTATAGCCCAGTTATCATTCCTTAAGAGACTCAGCTTTAAAATCAGAAAAAACCCTGCTCGATGTATGACTTTGAGGACATCTGCAACTTTCAAAATCTCTGTTGCCACATGTGTAGAATGGGAATAATAGCAATAAGGAGGCTAATTCCATACCTCCAGGACTAAAATGATTAAAACAATAACAAACATGGAATGTGAAGAACAGTGCCTGTCTGACCTCTAGTAAATTATTCAATAAACTAGAGGCCAGGTGCATGGAATTTCTGCACTTGGGGGGGTGGGGGTGTCTCTCAGTCTGGTCTGTGCCTTCTCACAGCCCAGGAGCCCTCGGGGGATGTTCAACTGACATCCTCAGCGCTGCCGCAGAGCTGGGAGAAGCTCACACCACAGCCCTTGCACTTGCCAGCCATGAGCCCGGCTTCTGGCTGAGCAGTGCTCCCCCTGTGGGAGCACACTCACCATCAGGGGGCAGTTGCTACATTGAGTGGGATCGTGGGATCGGGACAAAATTGGCTCTCTGACAACCCCTGAAGGGTCCCGGATTGCGAGAGGGCGCAGGTCAGGGACCCCGACAGTGCACAATCAGGGCTGGGGAGGGACTCAGGAGGTTGGCCAGCCAGGGAAGGAACACAGGAGGGCCCCAGGGTGTGTCTGGCCCATCTTGTTCAGTCCCAATCGGCTGGACCCCAGCAGCAAGCTAACCTACCAGTCAGAGTGTCTTCCCGCTGTAGTCAGTGCACGACATAGTGAGCGGTTGAGCATCCTTAGCATATCATTAGAATATTACACTTTGGTTGAACGGACGATCAGATGACCAGACACTTAGCATATTAGGCTTTTATTATATAGTATACCAGCTTTCTTCTTGTTGCTCTTCATGCTTCTACTGTTATTCATGTTACTACATCTGGGTTATCTATGCCACTTCCAAACTGTCCCCCTACCCAATATGCTTATACTGTAGAGCTAATTTAAGGAAAGAAGAAATTTAGAATTAGTGGGGCTAGTGACTTGCACAGTTAGGATATCAAGCTGGTCGATTACAAATTCCAAAAGAGAATCTCTGAAAGTTGGAATGCTCAGGGCTCAGCCCTGGCTTCCTTTTTTCTATTTAGCTAAGTATCTCCTCCAGTCTCATAGTTTGATTATGCAAATTATTCCTCAGTTTGAACATTCAGGCTACACCTTTCCTTTGGAATCCAGTCTCTTATCTCCAATTTCTTATTTGACATCTGCAAATTGATTCCTGACAGGCATTCTCAAATGTAACACATATAAACTGAGCAACTAGTCTTTAAACCTGCTCTTAATCTTCTCCATCCAAGCTGATGGTAAATCCATCCTTTTTGAGGATGAGGTCGAATATGTTGCTATCTTTATTGACTTCTCTCTTTCACACTCCATATTCTTTCTGCCATGAGATCCCGTTAAATTGACCTGGAGGCCATAATTTGATCACTTCTCACCACCACCATTGCTGGCACGCTGGTCTGGGTTGGCAGCTTCTCTAGTCCTAAACAGCGCAATGGTCTTCTAACTGGGCTCCCTGCTTTTTTCTTGCCTTTTACTGTATATTCTTCTCATATCAACCTGAGTGATTATTTAAACATTTAGGTCAGGGCTTATCACTTTTCTGCTCAAAAGACTCCAATGGTATACCATCTCACTGAGAGAAAAATCTCAAATCCTTACAAAGTGCTCAGGTCTCTCTGGCCTCTCTCCCTGACTCAGGCCACAGTTACCACACCCGCCTCCTCCCGGGTCTTCACACATAAAAGGCACGTTCCTTTCTTAGTTCTTTTAAACTTGATATTTCACTTCCTAAGGATCTAGATGGCTCATTTTTTATTTCAAGTCTTTTATTCAACTATCATGGAGGTGTCTAAAATTTTAGCCATGGTATCTGAAAAGTATCCCACACCTATGCCCTTCTCTTCTATACCTTCCTCTCATTACTCTCCCCCCTCTCTCTTCTTTCTCTACATATACTAATATACATGTATATATATTAAATTATATATAGTTTATTTGTATTGTTGTATAATTTATTACCTGTCTCTCTTCTCTAAAATGTAAACTCTTTCAGGGCAAGTCTTTTCTTTGATTCCATCACTGAAACGTGTGTGGCTGAACAATGAATGAGTGCAATAATTTTGGATTCAAGACATTTTTATCACTCTCTTCAAGTCTCTCCATATTTAGTATTTATAGTATTGTCTGTATATCTGTCTGCAAAAAGAGGTTTGTTTTATGTGCAGGCACATATTCATATGTGTATGTTAAATTATAAGGGCTTCATACCTGGGATTTGTTTAATTGTCTGTCTCATATGCATAGTGATGAGAATAATTATTCTAAATGCATATGAATACTCAACAAAGTGTCAATAATTGAGTTTGTTGAATCAACTACAAGCAAACTTCTTGATTGTGTGATATATGTCCCCATTTTCACTACAGAGAAAAATAAAATAGGGTGAAAACCATAAACACATTCTCCCATTAGTCACAATGAATAAACCTCCACATTTGCCTTCATCTTTCTTCTATTTCCTCTCTCTTTGCTTTTTTGTGTGTGTTATGAAACTTGTATTTATAGCCAAGGCAGGGCTGAGTAAGGTGCGTGATTATGGCTGATTTTATCACAGCTGTATTACTTAGCTGCAAGGTGAAGCGCCATGGTAAAATGGATCATGAATCCCTAAAATTGACTATCCATCACCTTTATAATCCTGATGGAAAGGCAGGTCAGATCAGGCCTGACAACTTCCCATGCAAATGAGAGCACCAAAGCAATGTTCCTGACTCAATTTGTCTGAAAAAGTAACTACTGAACAATAAGATAAAGATGAAAAGGAAGCCACTATTGAAATTGTGAGCATTGTGTAGCATTTTACCCCTATACATGGACTGGAAAAAAAATCTTCTGAGTTATAAAAGTGAAGAAAATTCAGGTATATAAGGCACATACATTTAGAATAGCCTCACACATTATTAGTTCCTGCATTTTCAATTCCAGCCCTAAACTCAAAAGTTCTATGAAATTTTTGAGTTGAATATATCTTTCATGTTTCTAGCTCTACACCCCTGATACATAATCAGAAGCTCAATAAATATTTGTTAAATAAATTCATGATTGAGTAAATCAATGAATGAATATTTCACTTCCATCTAGTTTTGCTATATCTTTATAGTGATGAGTATCTCATTGCTTTATAAAATAATTCCATTATTGAGGAGTGTTTTAATTATTCATATTTTTTTCTTTATAATGAACTAAAATCACCTTAGTTGTAACTTCCATTAGGAATCATCATGGCTAGGAATCAATAGTTTTAACTTGATTATCTCTTCTGTATGCCAACTTATTAAATTTCTTACCAAGGAATTGTCAGATTTTAAATTCTTTCTCTTTGCACTTCATGGTATGCATCCTTCAAAAGTTTGGGGAAAATCTCAGTAGGGTAACGCAATCTTATATCTATTAATTGAAATGGGCCCTAGTTAGAGGAAGGCCTCTCTGACCATCTAATACCAGGAATTTTGTATGTTCTTTCTTCAGTTGTATGGTATTGCACTGTTCCTCCTCTTTCAGCTGAGATTTTGGGAATGTACTACATTTCTATTTTAATATTTCCTGGGAATTCAGTCCAGCATTGAGTGGTAGGTCTGCATTTCAACAATGAACAGACTCTCTCAAAGTGCCCCAATTACATATATATTTCTGAATGTTTCTGCCTTTCTCTTGAAACTTTTGCAGAGACTAGTCCTCATCATGCAAGCTTTGTTTGTACTTATCTGCTATTCTAAATCCAAGATATTCCTCTGATGGGAATGCATGGACTTTTGAGCCAATAAAAATGCTGTAGGGCTCAATCTCATCTCATTTGTGAAGTACTGCAATCTGGCTTCATTTCTTTATAGGGAAAAATATAGAACTCCATTATGTGATTGGACCACCAATTACTTAGAATATAATCTAGTCAAATAATGATGCAATAATAAGCCCCATTATCCCAAAGGCACCTCTTATTCCTTTATTCTCCTTCATGAGAAGATGGTTTGGTTATGTTCTATACGTAGTGTGTGTGTGTGTGTGTGTGTGTGTGTGTGTGTGTGTGTGATTAGCTGTCTTTGCAATTCATTTGTTCCTTGCTAATGAAACCTCTGTGTCGCTAACAAAGCAGAAAATAAAAAAAGGTAAATAGCACTCCCCAGAAACAATTTGTTTCTTGTTACATGCACTCTTGTTAAACACCATCTGAGGGACTTTTTGCAGAGCAAGGATGAGGAAAAGGCTGCAAACACAATTAGCTGAATCAAAAATACATAATTACAGTCACAATGCAATCAAATGAATATTGAGACACATACGTTTATGGGCCAGGAAGTAAACAAAGCATTGCAGTCAGGGATAGTCACAGGAAAGTAGGTATATAAGGGCACATACTGATGCTGATTACCAGGAAAGATTGTGTACTGATTTCACTAAAGGTCATAGGAAGAGTTGTCACTCCTGACCCTCACATGCAACCACCTGAGGTCAAACCAACCCTGCATAACACTCAGTAGGGAGAAATACTGTAATTGTTTTTAAAAGGTATTGAAACATTTTTACTGAAAACTACAATATGCAAGACAATGAGCTGAAATTCTAAAGAATATGTTAGGAAAGCAATGCACTGGCAAAAATGAATCTGATAAAGCAGTTATGTTAGGTATGACAACAAACATTAGATTCCTCAAATTTTAATTGAAAACTGATAGTGATTCGCCATATTTGGCTGAACACAATTCATAAATTCTCTTGAAAATAATTGAAGCAAAACAGCATTCCCTTAAACACTGCAGAAAGGTGAGAGGTCAATACGGATACACACTCATTGTGCCATGTTTCCTCATTAGTCACATGACAGAATGAAACCTTTTAATGTTTGGAAAAGACTGATATTCTATTAAGTTTGAAATGCTGCATTATGGCACCATTTTTAAGAGCTAAAGTGAACTGTACCATCTGCCCATGTTTGGAGCCATGACTGAGTTATAATCTCTTAAATCACAGCGTGGAGTTCAATGGTAATAAAAAAACTCAACTCTGCCTAGTGGCATGGGAAAACTACTTACTATGACCTTAGCAAGGGAGGAGGTTTGTAGTTTTACCAGGACTCAAGGAAAAGTATTCTTCATTTTGTTTCTATTTCAATCTACAGCCCTGTAATTGGAATCCATCCAATTAAAGTTTTGCCTTCAGAGAAGGCAAAATTATCTTTTTCTCTAAGTTTCCACAATGCCTGACAAATAATATGGGGTTCAAGAAATATGGGTTAACTCAAATAATTTGAAAAAAATGCATGGTTACTCACAACCCTAAACCACACCATTTTCCATAAAATTTAAAAAATATGCATTTTTAAAATATGAGAAGTGGATTTTTTCAGTCTTTTTTAAGGCTGAATAACCTGAACACAGGACAATGGTTTTTAAAATCATCTAGATAATAGAAGAATCACACATGCACTCTAGTATTACATTTTCTACTGACATCCTAAAGAAAGGTATCCTTTAGCATTCTGTTCTTGGAACACTCTCACCCCAAACCTATCTGTACATCCCTTCTTCCAGGATTACCTGCCACAGATATGATAGAGCCCACTGAGAAACTTTACAATGCAATAAGGAGATTTATGCTAAAATCTGTGTCCTGAAGCTCTATAGAGCACACAATAAACATCTTTTGCCAACCATCTGCTTCTACATCATCCTGGAAGATGAAAATTGTAAATCTTAAAAATAATAAAGAAAAGCACAGGCTCCTTTGCAGTTTATCCCTTGTTATTTGTATCACCAATCACATGAATGACTGTAACATTTTAATTGGGAACTGAGAAATGTTAAAAGGATAAGGTACAGGGTATCTGTATTTTTGGTAAGGATTCTGGCAGAGAAAGCATGGTTTTAGAGCCATTAATTTTAGAGGCAATTTCTGATATCACACCTTTTTGGTCAAAGCAGGCTGGGAATAGTTCTGGTCCTAGCAGCTGAGATACCAGTTTTCTCATTGGGTGGGTAGTTTCCTGATTCTGCAGCCTTCTAGAATTGAGATCATGGCAATGATAGCAATTAACTTGGTGACTTAGTACTACGGTATGACTTTTGAAGTCATTCTTTAGAGTGTGGCCCAGAATTTGTTTCTACAGGGTTCTCAATAATTCTAAGCTATCTCTATCTTCTAATAAATGTGTTTATACTTTAAAAAGGTAGACAGAAGCTCTGGCCAGTTTGGCTTGGTGGATAGAGCATCGGCCTGCAGACTGAAAGGTCCCAAGTTCGAATCCAGTCAAGGGCATGTACCTTGGTTGCAGGCACATCCCCAGTGGGAGGTGTGCAGGAGGCAGCAGATTGATGTTTATCTCTCATAGATGTTTCTAACTCTCTATCCCTCTCCCTTCCTCTCTGTAAAAAAAAAATCAATAAAATGTATTTTTTTTAAAAGGTAGACAGAATTCTATTGCATGTAAATAAGAGTACTTATCACAACATATAGTCCATTTTTCTTATCTGCCTAGGTGAGGGGGGGGGCACTCTATCTTCTCAAATATGTCTTTGGAATACGTATCTCTTTAAATTAGCGAATATTTCCTGCAATATGCGAATTTTCCTCCAAATATGTTCTTTGATAACCTCTTTGCTATTGTAGAGAATTGTAATGGACTCTTAATTTGGTATAGCCTCAACATGAAAACACATGTACAAAGATTGTAATTATTGCTGTCATTCTATTTTTGGAATTTCAGAAATCTAAGGCTGACTCAGAAGTGCTAACCTGACCTCTGCTTAAATTCATTATTGGGAAAATAATATTGTACACAGAGTAGTAATTACCATGGAATTTGATCTAAAGTGCAAACAAGAGTATTATTGAATATATACTTATCCAAAGGGATTTCTAATAATCTTTAAAAATATTTCCTAATGACAGAGAAAATAGCATCCACATATCATGTCCTAAGAATCAACCACTTTAATACATTCAAAAGAGATTCTCAATGATTTTAACTACTGTGTTCACACTGTTCAAAATCATTGAAGATTTATTGAACTTTCTGCTTCACTTTTTCATCAGGGTTATGCTCATATATAGTTTCATGCATTCAATTTGTCCATATAAGCTTAGCATAGCATTTGTGGAAAGGGCTTAGAAAAGATCACATCCTGAAATGTCTACCCCTTTAAACTTGATATTCAGTGACTTTTTAAATGGTTTCCTCATTTCCACGTATCAGTGGATTTACTGACATTTTAAATTCTGGCAATCAATAATTGGCCCAAGAACCAACCTGGTACCTGATGTCACTGACTTTTTGGATTTAAGGAAACATAAAATATTAAATAATCTCTTTCTCCAGAAGTAAATATGCAGATAGCTAGAGATAGAGAAAGAGATAGATATATGGTTATGTGTATATTTGGTAATTATATTTCTTATGTAGTTTTGTTCTCCTTTTACAAACCATTCTAACATGCCTATACATGTTTACTTCTAACACTTATTATCAGGAAGAATGAGCATAGAAGATGAAAGGTGATCTTATTCCACATCATAATATATTATTTTCAATAATAATTGAAACCTTTGCTATCTATGTCCCATACTGATGTTTTGTTTTTCCATAAGCTATTTGGTCTATGTTAAGTTTGGCAAAGTCATTTCATTGAAGAGAAACACATAACTTCAGGAATTAACAGCATTAACACGATTTTAATATATAATAGTTGTTCATTATATATTATTTGAATAACTAAGAGTTGAGCTTCATAACTCCAGAAGCAAAGTCATGTTTAATATTGTCTTGTTTACCATATGAGGCTATGTCCAAACATAAAAAGTAAGTTCTGTTCATCTTTGTAATAGATTTTATTTATTGCTAATTGTATTGACTCACTCCTTGAAAGCAGCTTATGGAATATGTGTAATCAGATAAACACCTTTTAATCTAACTGCAGTTTCGCTTAAAATATTTTGGTATTTTCATGAGATTTCTTTAAGTAGATTTGCTTCCTATAAAATCTTAGCCTGTAACATTAATAAATCTGACTCATTTTAATGAATGGTATGGGTAAATTTAGTCAAGCTTGTTGCATTAGTTAAGGTGCTAAGAAAACAAACATAAAAAACAACAGCTTAATAGCAGCTTAAAGAAAATAAAGGCTCTTCAATTGCTTATAGAACAGTCCTGAAGTAATTGACCCAGGTTTGGTGGGAAGCTTTGCTCCTTACAATCATTCAGAGATTCAAATTCCTTCCCTGTTGTTACTTTGGCCTTAGCATCCTATTCTTGCCTACCTGGTTGACACTAAGTGAGAACATGGAGAAATACAGACCAATGTCTCACGGCCCAGATTAACAAATGACACATAATTTCCACTCATTCCATTGGCAAGGACTTAATCTCTGAAAGGAGTAATGGGAAATAATAGGTTCCAAATAATATGTACCCTGCTTCTATCTCTAATAAGAAAGGAGAAGGTGTATTTTAGCAGACAACTAGCAGCACTGCTACTTTGCCAAGCTTATCAATCAGTTGACTGAGCTCAGCAGATTCACCTCAATTAGAGAGATTATTTTTCTAACTATTAAGGATTCATACTTGGGTTTGATCCCTTACACTTTCCCCACAAATGGCTCTACTGAGGGATATTTAAAGATGCCTCTTCAGTCCTCCTATTGACTGGTTGAAAATCTGAATGTAGGCATACCTCAGAGCGCATGTGGGATTGGTTCCAGACCATCATGATAAAGCCAGTATCACAGTACAGTGAGTCGTGATCTTTTTACTGGTGGAGGAGCTTGCCTTTAAATAATAATAATAATAATAATAATAATAATAATAATAATAATAATAATATAAAATGTAATACTTGCGAAGTACAACAAAGCAAAATGCAATAAAATGAGTCAAACCTATAGTCCTTATTTCACTGATTAAGTATGAAAACAAAGCTAAAGATAAAGTGAGGAATCAATCATTTTTCTACCACCTCCCTACAACTCACAATGGCTCCAGAGAGACTTGAAATGAATCAGAATACCCTTTGTGTAAACACATTCACAGTATGCCTGGCTATGTCCAACTGGTTTTTTGGCTCCTCAAACCACTTTATAAAGGTTATGAAGGATGTGCTTTACAGATCTCTCATTACAGCACTGCAAAATTTTTAATAACAAAGCATCCATAACAATGCTATTAAAATAATTAATAATTCACTCGGTTCCTGTTTAACTCTCTGTGACTGCCCAACTTCACATGAAAAGATCAGGCTTCGGAGGTGAAACAAGGCATGAACAGGTGTTGCAGGACCACAAAGGTGGTTTCCCATTAGCCCCATGGTAAATGTTCTGGAAACAGCAGCAGGAACACTGCCACTCATTGCTGCCTGTGCATCAAGTCGTTATGCTAAATGAAGTTATTATTTTGGTTAAATAAATTCCAAGCCATTATTACAACACATTAATTAAGGTTGACGGTGTAATGAAACAGGTTTACTGTTAACTTCCTACATGTTGCATAGGTGGAACCTGGAACATTCAACTCCAATCAAGGCCTCAAAATGACAGTGTGAGCATTGCAGGACACTGCACCTGAGATGGAAATGCATTTTCTGTTGGGACAATGGCGACATCCAGATCCAGAATAAGTAAACTTTTGCCAAAATAATTTAGCATAGTGATTAAGAGAGCACAAGCTTTAAAATAAGAATGGTTTAGTTTTGACTAGAGGATATGTTACTTATTTCGGGATTACCTTGAGCAGCATTACTTAGCATTTCTAAGCCTTAGTGTCAATATCTGCAAAATGAGTGTATTCATTATTGTTTCTTTATACTACTGTTGTGAGAATTAAATCAGAACTCCTAGGTTAAGCACTTTGCCTGGTGCCTGAAATAGTAAAGGACTCAATGAGTTTTAACAGTTATCATTGGTATTATTATCCTCAACATGATTTCATTGCCTGCCCATTCATATTTTTAAACATTTTTAAATTCTGGACCTTATGTTTGAAACTGAGAAAGAATGATATCATTTTATATGTGATTAGCAAGCACAGTGAACATCCCCCGTAAGAGGAAACACATTTTAACCATTGGATACTAGAATGGACACACTCAGTCTTTGAGAAGGGAGATTGAAGTGGCAGATATACATGGATGACACATGAATAAGACTGCGTTTGAGGAACCAGATTGCTGACTCTATAAACTATCAGAAGAGATATCCCAGAGAATGGTGAACAGTTCTTCACTTGTAAATACGAGCTGAGGAAATAAATTTTAAGCTGCAACTTTTTCATACACATGGAGAAAAATTTTCTCTATACATCAATAAGTATAATTGGAAATGGAAGACAATTTAGATCATGCATGTTTAGCATGTTTGAAGAAATCCTCATTGTGAAATACCTTCAAGAGCTGACCCCACTAAGAACTTAAATGAATAAATGAAAATCATTGAGTCTGTTAAATATATACATATACACTCACACACTTTGCCTCTGGGTTTGCTATAAAAGGATCTCAGGGGTTATTACCATCTTATCAAATATTCCATTAAGACTAACAGGCCTAAAAGAGAACTGCCATTTGCCAAAATTTCCTCTGAGCGCTAGGAATCTTTTTGTCAGTGTCATGCCTGGACCAGGATTCAATACAGAGAAGAATGAAGTTAGAACCTGGTTAATATATAATTAGCAATAAAAGAAGTTGGGGCATTTGAATAATACATCACATGGTCTCATGAGAAGAATACCAAGAAAATGGAGAGGACAGGGGCCAAAGATAAATCATGTATAAGTAGTAAGAGGGAAATCGAATGAAAAGTAGAAAAAGTGACAGTGAGTACTCATATCTTCTATTTGTATCTACTCTTTCTTTAAAGTAGTCCTTGTTAATATTTATAGCATCTGTGAGAGAAGCCTGGAATAAGTATTCAAATGCTTATTTTTAAAAATAAAAAATAAATTAGAATGATGACTTGCATAGGGCTTCTCTAACGAGTCGGGGGCTGAGCAGGGACTTGCTCTCACTGCCATCTTACCACTCAGGCACACTGCTCTGGATGGTCACGAGGAAAACACAAATTAACACAAATCAAATTCCCCACAAGCAACCTCATCTGTGTTCTTTCTTATCTTGTAATGCTGAGGTGATAGTAAAATTGAGAGGTCCCTGTTCACCATATCTCCTTTGTAGGGGAGCTCCTACTGTCAGCACAGAATGGGGCATTACTCCAAGTCTTTGCTGAGAGGATCAGTATCCATATTACCTGAGACTTCTTAGAAATGTAGAATCTTAGATCCCATGCTAGGCATTCTGAATCAGAATCAGTGTTTTGCCTGGCTGGCGTGGCGCATTTTAACAAAATTTCCAGGAGTTTTCTGAGCTCAAAACCACTCACAGCCAGTTTTCCTTTGCGTATGTTATTTAAAGCACCTCAATTCATGCTTGCCCATTTTCACTGACATTTACTCTCATCGACACCAGGTAGAGAAGAATGTATATTTTGATTTTTGTGTTTGTTTTTCTGAGACTCTGAATGGCTCAACAACAACCACTTGGTCTGCCAATAGCAGAGCTCCAGAGCAGTTTTCCTACCAAGGCTTAGAGAAGTATGACTCAGTGTTACTCCCACCCATGCTCCATGTGCTCTTATCTCTGAGGTTTTCCCACTAGCAGAGATCCTGAAAGGCAGAGTTGAAAGAGAGGGCATATTGGATCTGCTTCCCCACTCACAGAAAGAAGAACAAACTTTGTAAGTATTTACTTTTTAAGAAGGAGAGTAAGCTTAGTAATTGTGCTTGATCAGGTAATAGGTGAGATACCCTAAAAAGTACATTTCTGAAGTAAATTGAGGAATGGCCTGGCCTGAGCATTTTTCACTTCCCTCTATGAAGAGGATGGACACAAAAAGTTGTTATATCTGGAAATGACAAGTGGTCTGGAAAATATATCACACTGTTTTGGAAATTTGAATGCATAAAAACTGCCCATAAGGGAAATTGCAATGATACAAATATATTAGATAAGTTTGGTTCTTGAGCGATTCTGCTTTCAAGGTGTTTATTATCAAATTTGAAACAAGAACATAGCATATCATGCATGGAAAAAACACTGTGTATTGAGAGAATTACAAATACTGTACAATAAAAATCAAATATGACTCCTGTTTGAATGAGCTATCTATAAAATATTTTATAAATCCTCCTATATGTCTATGTGGCTCATTTTAGTTCTTCATCTGGACACAGAAAGTAATGGTCTCTCAGCTTGAGAACAAAAGAGATTAAGCTCAGTAATTTATAAAAATATATATATTGAACACTTGCTATGAGTTGGCTTGTGCTTCCATAAATGGATGAGGGATGAAAAGAACACAAACAACAAACCGGAAGTTATATAACAAAACATATATATATCCTATATAATAATAGACAAACATGGTAATTAACCATAGCTCCGACACGCTTCCCATTGGCTAATCAGGGCGATATGCAAATTAATTGCCAACCAAGATGGCGGCCGGCAGCCGGGCTGCTGAAGCGAACAGGAGGCTTGCTTGCTCCAGTGAAGGAGGAAGCCAAGGTTCCCCACCTGCCACTGCCAGTCTCTGAGCTTGCACTCTAAGAAACAATGTTGCAATTATAGAAATTAAACAAAACCCAGAAACCTGCTTTCAGCCAGTCAGGGCTTCAGCCAGCAGGATCGCAACAGTGTTTCAATTATAGAACCCAAACAAACCCAGATCCCTGCTTTCAGCAGCTGAGACCTCAGAGCTGCAGCCGGGCCTCAGAGCTAAAGCCAGCTCTCAGCTCCAGTGACAGCCATAGAAGGTAAATAAATCCCAGAATAAAAAAAAAAAAGAAAAAAAGGAGAAGTTGGGAGCTTCAGTTGCCTGCCAGCCTGAAAACAGCCCTCAGCCCCTCACCCAGACTGGCCAGATACCCCAGTGGGGACCCCCACCCTGGAGGAACAAGATGGCAGCTAATTTGCATACTGAAGGCAGGCGGCAGCTGGCAAGGCTGTCTGCAGTCCAGGACCGAATCTGTGACCCTGCCAGGCGGGGAGCATCGCTTGAGGCTGTCCGCGGTCTGGGACCTGGACCCATGACCTGGCGGGCAGGGGGTAGCACTTGAGGCTGTCCACGGGACCAAGGCACGGATCTGTGATCCTGCCGGGCGTGGGGCAGTGCTTGAGGCTGTCTGCGGGACCAAGACACGGATCTGCGACCCTGGTGGGTGGGGCGGCAGCTCGCACAGGGGCGGATTGGCTGGGGTTGGGCAGGGCAGGACACCTGGCTTCCACCCAGCCCCAGTCACTCTGGGCAAGTGAGCAGCGCAGAGAGCCTCTGGACAGGGGAGGCAGGCCGGGGGAGGGCGGCCTGTACTCCCCACTTGGCAGTGGTGACAGCTGTGAGTATGCCAAGTGGAGCCTGCAGGCTGAGCTGAAGTAGCGCCTACAGGCCATCAGCACCCAGGAGTGGCTGCTCAAGATCTGCCTCCTGGCCCATAAGGTGCAGGATCACAGGGACAGCTACCATGGCGGGCCAGACTGACGTCCTCCTGGCCGCACCACGGGGGTTTGCGGATCTGCAAAGCCAGAGGCCTCCGGTGTGCACATCCCCCCCTGGCATGCGAACATCCCCCAGCACACTGTCACCCTCCCGCACCTGCAACAGTTGCAAACCAAGGCGTGCACAAGTTCCCCCGGCCTCTCCACTGCGCTTCCATCAGTCCAGCATGTCTAACACCCCCACAGGATGTGCACACATCCCCTCTGATGTGCTCGCGTCCTTTGGAGAGTGTCTGGGTGTTCTGGGTGCTGGGGGTGGGCCCCTGTGAGATGACAGTGAGAGGGCGGAGTGGTGATGCCCTGTTCCGACGGAGGCCAGTGGAGCTACGAGATCACCTCTAGGGGGTTAATGCAGGTGCTGAGGCAGAAGCAGATGCAGACAGACACACCTGGTGGGCCGGGCGGCCCTCGCTGAGGTGCCTTTGGTCAGCGTTCAAGATCAAGAACCTAGAAGTGGATAGGAATTCTGTCCTCTCAGTGAAACAGTGGGATAGTCGGGGCAACTGTAGAGGAGGAATGTGCACTTTGGGTGCCAGCACCCATGAGCGAAGGCTGCCCTGACTGAGCCTCGCTTGCTTGGGGCCTAGCGCACTCCTGCCAGGCAGCGGGTGACAGGACATGCTTTTCCAAATTAATGAGAGAAAATGTTGATTGTCCTGCTGCCCACGAAGGTGGAAAGTGAAGTGGGGAGACATGTGGGGAGTGAGCGAGGTTCCCTGTCTGGGGGTTCCAAATCTGCTGTTGATTTCTTTCACTGCTGACTAGAGATATACAGGGTGTCCCCCCAAAAATGTATACACACTTTGAATACCCACTAATTCCAATGGTTTTAAGCATAAGAAAGAAACAACAATGGAGCTGTTATCTGTTAAAAGTGTGGGCACAAACAGGTAGTTGGACATTCCCTGAGGGGTCTCAGATTGGAGAGGGTGAAGGCCAGACTGAGGGGCCCCTTCCCCCCCACACACCCCAGTGCACGAATTTCGTGCACTGGGCTACTAGTATATATATAAATATATACAATGATTGTGTCAACATAACACAATGCCTTGCCATTGATTAAAAAAAAAAAAAAAAAAAAAAGGATTGATCAATGAGAGAGAGGGATTATTTAGGGAAATATTCTTTGTAATTGCTGTTAGGGCTGTCTGAACTCTAACTTGTGTGGGCAGAATAATGGCCTCCCAAAGATATCCATATCACTAGAGCCTTTGACTATGTTATTTTACATAGCAAAAGGGGCTTTGCATTAATTAACTTATAGGTGTTGAGATGGGAAAATTGTTTTGGATGACCTGTGTGGAGTGGGCCTAATGTAATCATAGGGGCCTTGGAAGTGGAAGACAGAGGCAGAAGAGAGAAATAGAAGGCTATTTAACTAGGGAAGAGGAGGTCAGGATGATATAAAGTGAGAAAAGCTTCCTCCTACTATTGCTAAATCTGAAGATGGAGGAATGGGGTCATAAGCCAGGAAAGGCAAAGAATTGGATTTCCCCCCTAGAACATCAGGGAAGAAATGCAGTCCTGCCCACATCTTTATTTTCACTTAACATCAGACTTCTGACATACTGTATGATAATACATTTGTGTTGTTTAAGCCCCTAATTTAGTGATAACTTGTTACAGCAGCGATAGAAAATTAATACACTTGCTTAGTCTATTGTACTAGATGTCTATTTCAGTTAAAAAAATGGATGGAAAATTTATTAATAAATATTTCTCTTGTTTTTACTAAGAATTATCAATAAATACAAAAGAGGATATTTAACTGACTTACAGTTAGAAATTTACATCTTTTTAATCAGTGTTCAGAATCCACACATCATCACAACAAATGTTGTTATATTTGAATAAATTTAGTCATATAAATGTTGATAGAGCCCTGGTTGGTTTGGCTCAGTGGATACAGCGTTGGCCTGCAGTCTGAAGGGTACTGGGTTCAATTCCAGTCAAGGGCACATGTTAGAGTTGCAGGCTCAATCCCCAGTAGGGGGCATGCAGGAGGCAGCTGATCAATGATTCTCCCCCATCATTGATGTTGCTATTTCTCTCTCCCTCTCCCTTCCTCTTTGAAATCAATAAAAATATATTTTAAAAAATAAAAAAATAAATGATGATAGAAAGCAGTTTTGAATCAAAATATAACAGCAATCACCCCTCTACTGTAAAATTACTTTCTAGTCATATGGGATTCCCATGTAGTTATAAGGCTGTTCGAGATTATGCCCTGTTTTCCCTCTGGTAGGCTATGGCCAACTAGTTTACACTGTGGCAGATACAATCTGGTTTGGATGGATCTGAAATGTAAAATTGTTTTAGAGAGAGTTAGTGCTATAGTGCACCTGAGAAATCATCAACACAGCAATTGAGAAAGGAGAGAATAAGTCCTTAATGTACTCCAGAGAGGATTTATAATCAGGAGCCAATCTGCAGCCAGAGAAAACCTTGCAAGGACACACCAAAAATAAAGAAAAGTTCTTGATCTAATTCTAGTCTGGACTATACTCAAGAGGAACATTGGATAAAGCCCAGGCAACAAGAATGACTAAATCCAAGACACATAATTTTATGGAAAATATTTTTCTCTAAGTTATGTACCAAGCACTGCTTTCAATCTACCAGCTCCTACAAAGAAATCAGTTACAGAGATAGACATATCAAATTATAGACCATAATAAAAAATATCCTTACCATAGTTCATGCAATTTTTGATATGAACGTAAACTGCCATTTAGCAAACCCCAGCAAGATTTGATCCCAGCATGTTTTGTATGAATATTCTAGGAAACTCAAGGTTTGTGCTATGAAAAAGCTAAACCCTGATTAGAAATTCTATCAATGATTTCAAAATTAGTGTTACTTAATCACACAAAACTTTTCAAGGAAAAGACATTAGAGATTGGAGGTGAAATTCCACATGATACAGAAATTCATTGATGTTATACTTGGCTCAGTCAGTGTGTCTCGGTGGTTGATCATAGACCTATGAACCAGGAAATCATGGTCAGGGCACATTCCCAGGTTGTGGGCTTGATCCCTAGTAGGCGTGCAGGAGACTGATGATCAATGATTTTCCTTTCATCATTGATGTTTCTCTCTCTCCCTCTCTTCCTCTCTGAAATCAATTAAAATATATTTTTTTTAAATGTCATAAATGGAATTATAGACTTCAAATTTTATTTAAATAACCTTCAGTCTGACAGCATATTTACTAGTTACTAGTATATTCACAGGAAAACTTTAAGAGTTGTGGTAAAATAATATTTATCCAGTGCTGAATTAAAAAATACTAATTAAAAAACCCTCAGTAATAGAAGTGATTAAAATTACAGAATATCTGTTTCATGCCTGTAGCCCTCCATAGTGTAAATAACAGGTCCCTGAACAACAATATTGGAAGTCCAAACTCAGAATGTATTGATTCATTTTACAGGAGTAAGATAATTTTTGTCATCTTTCTTTTATTTATGAAATTCCATTGCTGGAGTAAACAGTGCTTTATAAATTGGATTAAAACAGGCTTATAGAAACTGGCTTTGACCAAGAGGAGACAAAGAAAGTCTTGATTGAAAAGGCAGGAGCTGTTCCTTATTAAATATCCTTTAAATAACTTTGCTAATTTTTTTTCCATTCATTTCTCTCCCATTTATTAAAACCATTTGTAGTGAATAGTTGTTTGACACAGATGGAAAGATGCTTAAAATATAGGTAAGTAGTGTGTGAGTGTGTGAGCGTGTGAGTGTGTGTATGTGTGTGTGTGTGTGTGTGTGTTCGCATGCACATATGTATCCACACTTTAAGACTTCTGTCCCTATTGGCCTCCAAAGATTTGTTAATTGCTTTGATATACTATATAGTTCTGCCTCTTTTACATTGTAATTTCTTTTGCATCATCTTCAGCATCAACAATGAATATTTCCTGAGTGGATATTATAAGCATTTCATGATTATTATACTATTCTAGTTAGAGGGCCCAGTTCTAAATAGTACATTTTATAACATAAAACATTATACTTTATTAGTTACATGATCCATTAAGATATGAAGCTTATCTTTAAGAAGAGCACTAAAAGGTATGTGAAAGCAAATCTACTAACTCCTGTGATTTCAAAATAGATCAAAACTATAAACACATTTAGCTTAGCCTAAAAAGTTAAAGTTCTGAATAATGGAATCTTTTTTAAACCTAGGTAGTGTGTCAAGTCAGTCAGAAATGTCTAAGTCTCTACCAGGTAGTTCTAGCTGATTTTCCTCAGGCTGGACCATAAATTTCTTATATATGTAGTGGGTTTGTTAATACATCTCACATCTGTCTATTGGTGGAATTATGTGAGAGAACAGGAGTAGATTGCCAATCACAGTGTCTTCCAATCTTCATGTCTTCCTTTAGGAAGTATTATGTCATTTACTAATTATTTAAAAAGAACATGGTGCTCAGGATGCTTATTTCTTGGTGTTTATCATCACAACAAATCTGGCCAATCCTAATATCTCCTCCTCTACTGAGACTAACCACATTCATTTGTATTGAGATGGAGGCAATGAACATGAGCTGCTTGGATTTAATGTTGCAGAAAAGTAGAGTTAACTAATAGTCCTTGCTGCTGTCCTCTGAATTCACTGTTACAGTTATACCAAGGTCACCCTTTTCTTGGGCTCTTCCCCGTGAAAGACAGAACATGGTAAATATATTAATTCATGTCCATTTCTGAGAGATGTGGGGTTTTTCACAGATGGGTGACTTTGGACCAAAGAGTACCCATTGGTTTGGCCAGACATTATTTTTTTAGTACTGCACTAAATTCTGAGACTCTTCCTATCAAATTCTTCTTCTTTCTTCCTCTCCATTTACAGATGGCAGATCTACATTGTGATTTGAAGGCTTCTCCTGTCTATTCAGGTCCCTTCCCTATATCCTTAGAAGGCTTTCCCACAACATATCCCCTTCACATCTAAACCCATTTGTCTGCTTCTTGGAGGACCTAAACTAATACAAATACTCAGATCCCTCCTTGTTCCTCACAATTTGCCACACTCCTTGATGGCTCTTATACTGGACTTACACATGTTTTTAAATCCTTTCACTATCATTATGTCATTTTGTTTTATCTTCATTCCAAATTTCCTGAAACCCCAATACATAAAATAGGTCTCTTTACCCTGATATAGGTTCAGGAGCATTTTTTCTCTCTACTTTCAATCATTACCAAACTTAAAATAACAGTCTATACTTGCTATCCGCCTCTCATTAATGACCATTGTTATCTAGCTTCCATACTAGTTACTTTTTTGAAATAATGTTTTCTTCAAATTCAACAGATATTTTTTTCCATTCTTATTTTCTTCAAGTTTTACACAGTGTTTTATATAATGGACCACTTCCAGATTAAATTCCTTTAGTCCCCTGGCTTTGGTAGAATTCTTGTTTACTGGTTTTCTTTTTTTTCTTTCTATCAACTTTATGACTGAACTTTCTGTGAATTGATGTCCTCCTCTGGAACTTTAAATTTAAATGATTCCCCCAAGAAACTAATCAAGGGAGGTAATATAAGAGATAAAAAGAGGGTAATCTTATTCAGTACCATGGCTTTAATTATCACCCATTTTGGATGATTACCAACTCACAGTCTCTGGCTTGTATCTCTCTCTGGATTGCTAGTTCTATATTTCAATTTGCCTATTGAATATGTGGGGCATATAAAGCTGCACAAACTCATTTTATACCAAAATGAACTTACTTTATTACTTCCTAAACTCGTTCTTCCTTTTGAATTTATTATTTCTTTTAATGACAACATCACCCCACTTAAATTCCCACTTGAATCTTTACTTAATTTGTGATTGTTTTCCTGACTTCTGCCACCCTCCACAACTTCATTCTCTTCCCTAACCCAATTAGGTCACAAGAGGTATTGTTCTGTAACAACTCAAATCTCCTGGCTCCTCTCCATTTCCATTGCTGCTCCCCAAGTTCAGGCCATCATTATCACTCAACTAGATAATCTAATCATGACATTTTCTTGCTGAAAAGAGACTGCTTCAATAACCTGTTAACATTGAACCTAAACTCATTCACCTCAACATATTGGACGGAATGCTGTCACATATTTTTATATGCCTCAAAAGTAATTTGTCATTGTTTAATAGTTAAAATACAGATGCTTGAAAATTAAATGAAAAAATGATTTACATGATGATATTATTTCTTGAGGGGTTATAATTATTTGTATGAACTTTATGACCACATGTTGCAAATTATAATATCGTCTGTCAAGTGTGATGAGGAAGAAAGATGGTTGAGAACTTTTAGTTTTCAGAATCAAGGTCAAATTCCCTAACTTGACATTTCATAGCTCTTCATAATTTGGCACCAATCCTGTTCTCTACATCTCTTGTTTGCATGCTCTTTGTGCTTGCAATAAAACAATAACCACAATATAGTCACATGTAATTTATGTCTGCTTTTCCCACTTTACCTTTACCATATTACTCCATGTGCTTAGAAAGCCCCAGTGCTTCATTACACAGAGTAGAGTTCTAATGTTCAGGTGTGAATACCACATTACATTCATGGAAATTTAACTCTCCACTTTTCTCAAACAGAAAGTAAATGCTTTGCACTTGGAAACTTAGTAGTATTTTACTCACTTCTCTGGTGCAACAAGTAATACTGTCTACTTAATTTTCTGCTTTTACAAACAATATTTTAATCCATATACTAGAATATAAGCCACTTAAAAGTAAGAACTGTTTATTTGTATCCACGACAATTTTTGGCACATGATTGATATTAAAAATATATCACTTAAACAGACTTTGTGAGTTCTTTGTTAAGTTCGTTCATTGGTTTGAACAATCTCTGGTTCAAACAATCAATTGGTTTGAGACATCTCTTTGCAAACTTGTCAATTTTCCTATATAAAACTCCTCATTCATTTATTCAAGTACTAAGTCAAACTAATCTCAGCATTTTTTGCCCAGAAATAACAGTTACTATTTATCCATTTTAGAAGAAGAATATTTATCTCCAAACTTGGTTTTCTTTTTCTCATCTAATTCTATGTTTTAGCTTAAGCCTATGGTGGGTGAGAGTAACAGATCTTGTGGAAATGTCTTAATTACAACATATCTAATTTTCATGAACTTATAAACTGCCTCAAGAAAACTAGTGGATTGGTTGACTATAATTTTTACCTTAAAGAAACTATCCTCAACTTCTCAATGAATATGTTGCAGAATTAAAAGCCATGTCTCCTTATTTCCAGCTCAACCTCAAATTTGTCTATCCATTATACCCACAGCCCATGCTGATGAAAGGTCAGCTTATTCTGGGTGGGGCTGAGGCCAGGACTGAGACAGGGTTGAAAAGTGATTATAAAAAGAAAAATAATTTCAAAATTGAGTCATACTCACATATCTGTTAGTGCAAAGGGTACCAAGAGAGGTCACTTAATTAATTCTTGTATCCTGGGGACAGGAATGCCACTAATTTTTTCTGAAATAATGGTATTCCAAAAACAAGGAATCTACAGTAACTGCCATCGTGTCATTCCCCTCCCCCACACACAGATTTTACTTCCCTGTGCTGATTAGCAACTAGAAATGTTTTTCAACAAGTACCTTCTGACGGAAGAGAAATGCTGGTTCCAAATGCCTGAGTTATAACCTAGAGTATGGCAAACAGTTTTTTTTTTTTTTTTTGTTTGTTTTTGTTTTTTTTTATAATTTGATCCAGGTGGGTCAAATAGAATATACACATTTTTTTCCACCAAAGGGACTTAATTTTCTACGACTACAATAGAAAATCTCAGCTACAAGTGAGAAACACACAACTGCCACCCTTTGTGAAAAGAAGGAAAACAGAGACAGATGCACAGCTGTCGTTTCTAGCAAAGGCTTGGTGTGCACCAACCTCCCACTGCACCTCAATGACTGCAAGTTTGGAAAAGCAAGTATTTTCCCAGGGAGATGAACTGATTAAGATAACGAAAAAACAACTTTAGATTACTTCTCCAAAGGGGATATGGATAACTGAAACTTTCCAAGGTTCTCGTCAAACTTTAGCAAGATGTATTTGTGTAATAGAAAATGTTTGGTACTTAGGACACCATGAAGACTGCATTCCAAAAACTGCTGATCTGCAATGGATGTGAAAGCATTTGTCACAAACATTATGATTTTCTTGCATTGGTGGGTTTTCATAAATCATTTCTTATTGCAGACTCCATGGACAAATGCCACAGAAAAGACTGAAGGTCTTTTTCATTCTCACAGTGGAGTTTGTTTCTTAAAGGCAAACTATCAGCAGAATTTTCAAGGAGAAAAGGCAGTCTCTGAGCCAAATCTCCCTAGATCATGAAAAATTATATTAAAGAATCTTGTCATTGAGTAATATGTGCATGTATACATTCTTTCCCCAAGTACACACACACACACACACACACACACACACACACACACACACACACTTGCACTGCCCTGTTCTTTGTCAACCAGATCAATATTTCAAACACAAATGAGGTGAGCTCAAGGGAAGAGAGATTCATATTGACGTGTGAAAACTTTCCAGGAAGAAACAGGCAGATCCATTTAAGAGTACAAATACACCCAATAAATCATGGTGAGTTTGGTGGGGTGACTGCTCTTCCTTCTGGCAGCTTTGTAATTACTCTCTCAACAGAGCAACTTCCTTTAGAAACAGACACTCTATATGCAAGGCAGTATAACACTGGGCCTCACTGCTGGCCACAGCCTAGGCTACAGATGTCACAACCCATTAGTTCGGAGATGTAGCTGAGCACCTGAGGTTTATTAAAACCAAGCGCCACCTTCCCTGATCACTTTTCTCAAGGTCTCCTCGGAGCTGTCATCAGCCATTTTTAATAGCCCATCAATGCCGTCTTCAAATAATTCTCTCCAAGTCCAGACTTTATGAATTATTAACCTGTCCCATGAGAATTGGTATTCCTACATTCGCTCCTGCCCAAACTATTTTCTAGTCCTTTATTAAAGCTCATAATTGGAGATCCTCAAAAAACATGCTACAATGAAGGACATGACTTCAATTTACCCTGTGAGAATCTGACTCGTCTGGATTTGTGTTTGAGCACTGTAGAGTATATGTTGGAAAGTTCGCAATAGGTAGAACATGACACTGAAAATGTAGAAGACATTCTTTGTATTTTGTGTGCCTGAGATCTCTCTTCTCTGAAATACCTAAAATAAGTCCATGTACACTTACATACTCCATATTTAAGGATGTAATGTCCTGAACTATCCTTTAATTGATTAACATATAACAGCATCATTTTTCTAATTAGTTTGTAAGAGAAGAGGCCACGTCTTGATTGATCTCATCTGGCCAGAATTCTTTCTTTCATGAGAGCTGTAAATGAGTTCACATCTTAATAACAATCACTATCATTTTTGAGCACTCACTATGTACTGAGCACTGCACTAGGCACTTCATATACTTTTCTATTTGACTCTAACAGCCTTAAGAGTAGGTATAATTATCCCACCTTTAAGATAGCAAAACAAATTTAGAGAGCTAAAGAAACTTGCTTGTTTACATAACTAGCACTTGGCAGAGCTAGGGAAATCTGGATCTAGAACCCCTCCTTTATCCAGCGTGCAAAACTACAATGCATGAAAGTAAATGTTTAGGCATCCACAAGGATCAAATAGTCATAAACTTAAAAACTTAAAAAACATCGCTGAGGACAAGGAAAACACTTCCATTAATGGTATTTTTTAGTTTGTGATACCCAAGTGGCTGCCAGATTTCTAATGATTGGGGGACTGATAAGAGAGACTCAGGAAGATTTTTTTTTTTAAAAATCACATGAATGCGCATGCAGTTGTCCTAAAGATTCATTATTAAAGAGATCACATCCAGGACAGAGGAAGGGGCTATTGTGTCTGGCCACATGTTGCTAACTGTAAACTTGTTACTAGTCAGCAAATGAGACATTGCTCAACTGAGTTAACTTAGGAGAAACCATTCAGAAAAGTGAAGAGAATGGACACCCTGAAGATGAGAACATTTGGGAAAGAAAACAAAAATGATCATATTTAGTCTGGAGAGGAGGAGACTCAAGAGATACATCAGATACATGTTTGCAAATATTTGATAAGCTGTCATGTGAGAATGATTATTAGATTTATTTCTGACCTTAAAGAGTGGAATTAGATTCAACATGGAAAAGTGAGAGGAAGGAATATTTTATTTAAGGAAGAACATTCTAATGATTAGAGATATTGAAAAACAAAGTGCTCTTATTGATGCAAAAGCAAGATTGTTATGTCATAGGAGATGCTGAAACAGCTGAAGAAGACCAGCTTTAAAAATTCAGGATGGCCGAAACCGGCTTGGCTCAGTGGATAGAGCGTCGGCCTGCGGACTGAAGGGTCCCAGGTTCGATTCCGGTCAAGGGCATGTACCTGGGTTTCGGGCATATCCCCAGTGAGAGATGAGCAGGAGGTAGCTGATCGATGTTTCTCTCTCATCGATGTTTCTAACTCTCTATCTCTCTCCCTTCCTCTCTGTAAAAAAACAATAAAAAATATATTAAAAAAAATTCAGGATGGTGCCCTAGCCAGTTTGACTCAGTGGATAGAGCATCAGCCTGTGGACTGAAGGGTCCTGGGTTTGATTCTGGTCAAAGGCACATGCCCGGGGTTGCAGGCTCAATCCCTAGTTGGGGTCATGCAGTAGGTTGTTAATCAATGATTCCCTCTGGTCATTGATGTTTCTATTTCTCGCTCCTCCCTTCCACTCTGAAATCAATATAATATATATATATTTTAAAAGAAATTCAGGATTCTAAGGTCATTTCTCACTCTGATATTTCTCTGGTCTAGGAAGAAAAAGAAAGCTTTGAAATTGTCACCACTAATTATTCACAGTTCCATATTTTAATCACATACAATATAAGTTTCAAAACCAAACTCATTTGAGGCAGCTTCTTTTCAAAGGCCTATCTGAATATGTAGCATGGACAGTGCATATAGAAGAGATGGACCAGAGTGGAATTGCCCATCATATAAGCTGACAAAGGCATCCTCTGACCTTGAAGTCTGGAGTTGCAGTTTTCACCAGGTAACATAAAATGTTAGGCAGTTGTGGGAAATGTTATTGGATAGAAAGTCTAATTAAAAGGAAAAAGAAAAGATCATCAAAGAAGAGGGATATGAGTTATTTAGTCAGAAAGACTGTTGACATCTATTGCAGCGTTATTCACAATACCTAAAATATGGAAATGGTCTAAATGCCCATCAACAGATAATGGACAAAGAAAATGTGGCATATATATATATATATATATATATATATATATATATATATATACACACACACACACACATATATAATGAAATAGTATTTGATCTTGAAAAATAAATAAACCCTTCCAAATGCAAAAACATAGATTAATTTGGAGGGTATTAAGCTAAATGAAATTAGCCTGTCAGAGAAGCACAAATACTTTCATGAGGTATCTAATATAGTCAAACAGAATGTAAAACGGTGGTTGCCCGGAGCTGTGGAGAGAGCAAAACACAAGATAAATAAGTTCTAGATATCCACTGAATAATACTGTGCCTAGAGTCAACATTATTCTATACCTAAAAATCTGTTAAGAGGGTAGAAGTGTTCTTACCATGAAAAAAAGACATTCTAAGCCAACGGAATTAACTTCCAGAAAATGTATCCTGAGGAGTGGGGAATTGGTCTGTTTCTTATTTGTAATAGGAAAGTCAGAAAACAATGGCATCAAATGTAATTTTTCTCAATATATACATTTTGAATCTTGGGAGCATACCACAGGTAACTGTTAGCAGGAGAAGACTGGCTGGGCTCACAGTAGTCTTATGACAACATTCCTATGACAATGTGGTTAAAAACTGAACATTTTGGTCTTCTGGTTTGTTGCTTTCCCCATGCATAGAGTAGACTAGGTTCTGTGGTTAGACTGCCAGCAATGAATGTCAATTTGGGCTGACTTTGGGAAGTTACCTATTTTTCATTTGTATGCACAATGGCTATAAAACCTGTACTTCTCTCTTAGGTTTGTGGCAAGGAGCAGATCAAGTAATACATGTAAAGTTAAACATTTAAGACAGTGCCTGGCATCAATAGCTACTCAATAAGTGATACTACTCCTTTTTTTATTAGCAGCACCATCAACCTTAAAAAGGCAATCTTGAAGACTCATTTCACTGATCAAACTGAATTGAATGATTGCTGTCAGTGTTATATAGATATAACCTAAGAATACCTTAACCCATTTCATTAGGCATAGATTGATTTATATATAAATAACAATGGCAATGTTACTGACTTTAATTCATTTTAAAGACTGGTAATTCTAGGTAAAGTAACTGAAAGTATGGTTTTCTCCGATTTATTGAAACATCCTTATGAAAAATTCACATCAGAAATGATTGCTCCCGTTCAGTGTGTATCATTTTGATGTGAAGTGCAATTGTACTTTCCAGTACCCATAAGTTAGCTCTTTGGAGAACAGGGGCATTAAAAATCATGTCACATTCATCTTCTTAAGTCCTCTGCAACTATAACAGCTGACTAGTGAGGCTGCGATTTGATGACAAATGATGATAAATGTTTTGAAATGATTAAAAAAGTTAAAAGAAGTGTTCTTAGACAGTAAAAACATGTGTATGTGTACAGATTTACATTCATATTGCTTAGCAGTTTTGGAGTCTGCTAACAGTTTTGTGTTTTGGAACTCTATGCTAACATTTTCAGGGATTAAGCTTTGCTTTCCACATGTGGCTGGTGGCTGTTGTATTGGACAGAGCAGGTATAGAATCTTTGACCATAACAGATAATTAAATTGAACAGTGTTTGTAGAAGGTAGGATTGGGAGACAGTTTAAGGGAAGGAACCATTCTTGGAACATGAATAATAATGGGCTGAACAAAATGCTATGGTAGTTCTTTAAACATTAAAGATGGAGGAATAATTAATCACATTCTAAGCATTATGTTCTTCGTGTGGAGAAAGAGACTACTGCACAAAGGGTTATCAGTTGCCATGATAATGTGCTTTTTCCTCCTCTGCAAAGAGTCAGCTTTTAAGGGCCTGGTGTGAGTGAGGCAAGCCACCTGGGATTGTTGTGATTAGAGAGAAATGCATTTCAGCAGGGGACTGGGCATCCAAAATGCCAGGATTAGAGAAAAAAGAAACAAAAAAAAATAGTCTCCTACAGTTTCGGCCAACAGACCTAATCACAAATTCTTTTAAAATGCAATTCTCTGAAAGACATCTTTTTCAGCCATAAACTGCAAGCACTCTTCTTGCTCTTGCCCTCTGCCAAGCCATGAATGAATATTCATACCAGGTTATTTTAATCATATTTTTGATGTGACATAACTCTACATAATTTATTTTCCCTTCTCAGGAATTTTAAAAAAGAACTCTACCCCCTGTCAAGTCTAAAACTTTTCCTTCCTTCCTTCCTTCCTTCCTTCCTTCCTTCCTTCCTTCCTTCCTTCCTTCCTTCCTTCCTTCCTTCCTCTTTCTTCCTCTCTTTCTTCCTCTCTTCCTTTCTTCATTTCTTCCTTCCTTTCGTTCTTTCTTCCTTTCTTTCTTGCCCTGAGATAAAACAGGATGTACAATGACACAGAGAGGTGACTGCACTGGCATGTTACCATTGAAAATCAATGCCCATGACCTTGGCTTGTTCTGTGGAATGTAATGGCCTGGAACACTGTACTCTGCAACAAGACCTGAGGTACTGGAGGGAATCTATGGGGTCAACATGCCAGGTTACAGCAGATCTGAGTGGGTCTAATAGATGAAGAGTGAGGAAAGCCTTCAGATCAGAGCAGGTGTGTCTCTAAGCCATTGCAGTGTTTCAGCACTGAATTGAATCCAACATAAATACACTGTTCTATTTTCATATGGAAGAAGAAGTGGTGGGAAGGTGACTTCTGGGGGGGAGGGAGGGATCAGAGAGAAAGACAAAGACATATACACACATGCACAATAACACATTCAACTACAGAGACAGTCATGCAGACAAATTGAGAATAGGATAGATAGAAAACAAAATGATCCCAAGTTTATTTACTGTTTATTTTCTTTTTCTGGACTCTCAGTAAAACCCTGTCCAATAGAGATGATTCACTTTGTTCAACATTATGTTTACTACAAGTAAGAACTAGGAAATTCTATGTAAAGGACTATTTTTTTTAAAGTGATATTTGCAAGAAAGATGTCCGTTTAGCTTTAATTAAATACTCATACAATTGGAAAGATAGCACAGAAATCACTAGTTTGTGTCTGAACGCTGCTTGTCTCTCATTCCAGAAACACAAGCTCTTCATTTTCCTTATGCTCTGACAAGCTGTTTGCAAAAAAGAAACATTCCCCAGAACCTAAACCAAGAGCAATTTCAGGACCTGGCACTTTCCTCTCTTAACTGTCAGTATGAAGTGAATAAAAATCAAATGAAGCAAAGCAACATTTGCTGGTGTTTTCTAAGCATGGATTAATTATTCCCCCATGAAATTGCTTGCCTTTCCTTTTATCAGTTGTTGGTTTCTACCTTTCATGCACACGTGTGTGTGTGTGTGTGTGTGTGTGTGTGTGTGTGTGTGTGTATGTGTGTGTTTTCCTGAGGGTGCAAGAGAATTCTGGAGCATTATGGCAAAAATTAGGCTCAGTCAGGGTTATGCTAGTTTCCAATGCTTGCCTGGGAATATTACAATATCTGAATAAGATAAGATATTGAAGAAGATATATCTCTGGATAAAGGACCAAAGATGTTCCAGTTTGGACAAAGCACCATCTGTTGCATGCCTTTAGGTGCAAGACACTATTAGGCAATTCTAGGAGTTCTAGAAATGGCTTTGATGCCCCAACTCCTTTCAAACTTAAAAATCTCTTTCTTTGTATACTTATCCAAAGTTTGTTATATGCCACCATTAACTAGACATTATCATCTTAAACTCCACTGAGAACGATGGATAGCACTTGTATAAGAAAAAAGATTCAAATAAAAGCTATCTCAAATGTCCAACTGCACAGTGCTGCAATATTTGCATTTATAGAAAACATTTTAAAATCATTTCAGTAAGTGGAATCCATTTTCCTCATGAACTGTTAATACTGAATTCTTAATACTGAATTCATAATAGCTTCCCTAGGGTTTTGGGTTTTGCTATGAAGCCTTCAGTGATTTCATCATTGTTAAGGCACAGTAAACAATCACAGTTTATGTTCATAAGCATAAAACTCTCAATCTATTACTTGCCTTCATTTTTATATTCTTATAAATGGAAAACTTATTTGCCATGCAATCTGAATATAAGACAATGCTAAATTGTTTTATAAGCCTGGAAAATATTGGTATAAACAGTCCTAAATTGCTATAATGTATAATATCAACATTTGAACTCTTATGGATGCAATTATGCTCTCAGATTTTTCACTTTTTTAAATAAGACACTGACTGTTCTTTTCTTTTGTTGAAGCCAGTCTTCGTTTTTGTGTTTGGTTCTTATTTTTTGTTGATAAAAAGACCATGTCAAATTGTCCCTCTTACAAAGGACACTTCTAAATCCATCTTCAAAATTTTCAATTTTTAGTTTCTCTTCCAAAAATCTTTTAAAATTATATTACAGCTCTTTATTTAAGCCTGGTACATGCAAAAAAAATCACATATCAAAGGTAACAAATACATTATAACTATGATCTATGAATCCATTGCTGTTGTTTTCCCAACTGTGAAAGGTATGTTCACTGTTAAAGAAAGTTAACTATGATTCTTTACAGAAAGTAAAATAAATGTATTACTTAACCTCTTAGGTTTACATCTCTCATAAACTGGTGAATTTCCCTTTGATTATTTCCCCATAATTACATAAATACTTAAAAACCAGTATATTTAAAAAAAGTGTAGATGATAAAATGCAGTGTGGTGCCTTTTATTATAAACTAGAGGTCCGGTGCACGAAATTCGTTCATGAGGGGGCCCTCAGCCCAGCCTGCACCCTCTCCAATCCAGAACCCCTCTGGGGATGTCCCACTGCTGGTTTAGACCCGATCCCACAGGATCGGGACATCCCTCTCATAATCTGGGACCACTGGCTCCTAACTGTTCACCTGCCTTATCACCTGTAACTGCCCCCACTGCTGGCCTGGTCACCCCACGCAGCCTGTTGTTTGGTCATCTTGGTCGTCCCTCACTGCTCCCCCTGCCGGCCTGGTCGCCCCACACAGCCTGCTGCTCAGTCGTTTGGTCGGCCCTCACGAACCACCCTGCTGGCCTGGTCACCCCATGCAGACTGTTCGGTCATTTGTTCGGTTGTTTTGGTTGCGATGGTTATATATATAGATAGAGTTAGAGATAGAGATAGAGATGATAGAGATAGAGATAGAGATAGAGATAGAGATAGAGATAGAGATAGAGATAGAGATAGAGATAGAGATAGAGATGCATATAGATATAGATATAGATATAGATATAGATATAGATATAGATATAGATATAGATATAGATATAGATGTATATCGTTATTATATCTTGAGCACTTTCTTGCTTTTCCTGGCTTTCCTGATTCTGCATTACATTTTGCCATACTATTTTGCCACAATTTATCTAGCTATACAGGGATGTGCAAAAGTTGGTTTATAGCTGTGAGTATATGAAAAACAGAGTTTGTTCTTGTATTATTATTTATTAACTAGAAGCCCGATGCACAAAATTCATGCAAGGGGCTCAGCCCTCGCTGCCCTGGCAGGCCCTTGCAGCCCCAGCTTTGTCCGGAAGGTAGTCCAGAATGTCATTCTGTTGTTCGGTCTAATTAGCATATTAGCTCTTTATTATATAGGATTATTGTATTATTTTCCATACAGACAACTGTAAACCTATTTTTGCCCACTCCTGTATTGCTATTGTGGGAAATATTGTTATTTATAACCTTTTTTAAAAAGTTAATAAAAAATAAATAACCTTTTTCCTAAATCTTCTACTGACCTTTGGTTCTTTTATTGGCATACATTTCTCCAAGAGAATTGGGAGTTTAAATGTTATCACATTCTAATGTTCTTTTAACCTGATAAAGAGTAAGTATCTAAACCCATGAGCTTAGGACAGTTTATAACTTAAGGGATATAACATTAGAAAAACTAGGAGTATGACCATTAAAAATAATATCAGGGTAAGAACTCTATTTGCACCTATCACATTATATATATATATATATATATATATATATATATATATATATATATACACAGATAGATAGTGCATATATTTTGTTTGTGTGTGTGTGTGTGTGTGTGTGTGTGTGTGTGTGTGTGTGTGTATGCATGTACGGATACTTGGAAACAAGGAGAATTAAAACAATAAAAAGATAGAAATAAAAGATTATTTTAAAAATCTAGATCAGTGCAAATAAAAGTTTCATTTCATAATAGTTCTGCAATAAAGCTATAACAATGACTTGATGTACTAAATAACAAAAAACCCAAGGAGAGAAGTCAACAAGTATTTTCCCATACTATACTTTCATGCATAGTGCATAGCTTGCTTTTCTCTTTTTTCTGTTGATATACTGGTACCTATTTTGTTTTAACTTCTACTTAGTGGTTATCTTTAAGCTTACAAAAGTAATCCGTTAAAATGTAAAATATTACAAACATATGGAAAACTACAGACAGTAATCTAACCTACAAGAGACCCCACTATTTCAGTCATATTTAACAGATGTTAACATTTTATTCTACTTGTTTCAGATCTTTCTTTTAAAGAAATAAACCATTACAGATAGAGCAAAAACGTAGTTCCACACTCCCCAGAGAGAATGACTATCCTGAAGTTGTTGAAGCTTAGTCCCATGCATGTTTTTGTAATTTCACTGCAGGAATCTATATTTCTCGAATCATCTAAGCTAATAATTAAATAGTGTTCTTGAGTCACCCTATTGCAAAATAGGAATTTAACATTTTTATATTGTAGTGCTCTAGTTCTTGCTCTTGCTATAATTCCAAATATTATATATAGAATATTATGGCTTATTAAATTAGAATTTTATATCATATACCTTTTCATTCAATAATTATTTTAGATATTTTGTAACATAATTTACTAATATTATTTAGCTCCGTTTTAAAATAATGTTAATGTTTTCTACCAATCTATTTTCCATGCAACTTTTTTTTATAACAGATTCAAATTTGTTTCATTTGTTGCTCAGTTGCTATATATTTTAAAATAATTTAAATACATATATTATATTTTATAAGCCATTGAATATCTGAGAATAACTTTTAAAATAACTCATCATAAGAAAAGACTCCTGTGAGGGAAGAAACATACCCACAAATGCTATTCCCCACTAGATACATTTTGGACACTGCTCAATTGTCTCCTGGCTTTGGTGTTGCAGAGTGGGCAATCAGCAATCAGCATCCCTACTACCTGGCCACTATAAAATTTTTATTTTCTCATTTTGTAAGTCACAAACTTTTCAGCATATTTCTAGACAACTGATATATTGTTACTGATTTTGCTGATTATAGCAGTCACTTTTGATGTTTTCTCAGTTCATTTTTAAGCTCTACATAGTTTATTTCCATTAAGTCTTTATTCATAGTTTCTGTGCAAACTTTATAGGTTTTCCCCCTAATGCACACATTTAATGTTTAGCCTCGGTAGGAAATAGCACTCTCTGCCTTCTTTATCAATTGGATTCTCTCACACATTTTTCTTTCCCCGCCTCCAAATTTATCTTTCTTCCATGTTTTACATACACCATGTGAGAGTTTCTCAGGTTAGATGACTACATCACTAATTTGACTTTTTTCAAAATACCCAGTTCAGATTTAAATCACAGCCATTATATGTTTCTTTGCAACAAATCATCAAGTCCTCCACTAGTTTTTATCAAATAGTCTACTGACTTTTCAACAGTCTATTCTCTTCTATTGTCTTCTTTATTTTTCTATAAAGATAATGGGTACTATCGAGATAATAAAGGATTATTTTAAGTCAGTGGTTTTCAACCTTCCTAATGCCGCGACCCTTTAATACAGTTCCTCATGTTGTGGTGTCCCCCAACATAAAATTATTTTCGTTGCTACTTCATAACTGTAATTTTGCTACTGTTATGAATCGTAATGTAAATATCTGATATGCTATATGTGTTTTCTGATGGTCTTAGGCGACCCCTCTGAAAGGGTCGTTCAACCCCCAAAGGGGTCGCGACCCACAGGTTGAGAACCACTGCTTTAGGTTGACTCTGCTACCTATCATTAATGCTTATGAGAGGTTTGGTCTCCTTCTGCCTCAAGCTAATGTCCTCTGAGTCAAGTTGGTATTACTTCCTAGGCTGTGTCTTTTTCTCTTTAATTTCTTTGTATTTCTATTTAGTCCACCATGAATGAAGGGCAAAATGATTCAGGTTTAATTTTTATTAACAGATATGGTGTATAGATAGATTGCCTTTGTCTTTACTTTCTGTCCACTGGGGTACTGGTCAAGTATTTTTAGATTCACTGTTAAATAGTAAGTTGATATGCATAATTCTTAATCTCATTCCTGATCTTTTAATCTTTTGTTCTGTGTAGCTCTACTGGACTGAAACAGGATAGTACCTTCTCTCAAATGCCTGATTGTCTGACACAAAGAACAGAGGGAGTACATGGTGAAACTAGAGTTTTAATATCTGCTGATAAAATTTTATTTTCTTGTCTCTGTACCACTCCCCCTCTAGCTCTTTACTTGTTGCAATTACACATCCCATAATACAATGCATTACAGCTTTCTTCTAGTGCATATCATCTATTTATTTTCTAAAAGATATAGCCTCAAAATGAATGCAGGGAGATGGGCAAATATAAAGTGGTAGTTGAAAAGGAGGTCATTTGGCTGCCTGAACCAGCACCTGTTCCATTATAGAGATACTTAGTTGCCCAATACAAACTGTTTTGTTCCTAATCCTGGGGACACAATAAGAGTGGGGAGATATATGTTTCTCTCCAGATTCAGGTGGGCAGTTGGCTTCTGTTTCTGGCCCATCGCTGATAAAGTCTCTCAACCCATCTCTCAGTCTTACAGTTTTAGAAGATGAAAAGAGGACTGACAGATATTTGAGATAAGGCACTATCCTGTTTCAGCTTTTTGATGGCAGCCTTTTGTTTCCGTTGGCATTAGTGTCAGCTTTGAAGAAAAGAGATGGAAACAAAATAGAGGCTTATTTCCCTGTGATATAAGAGTGTGGAGTATAGTAGGCTGATCAGGCAGCTTTGGTCCCCAAAGTCCCACATCTTTCCGATTGTTCTGTTGCATGTGGCCTCCATTCTCAGGGCCGTGCTGGCCTATCACATGGCTTTGAGAGGAGAGCGTATCTGAGAATTACGGTCTCTTTGTGAATAATCATGCGCCCACATAAAAGTAAAATGTTTTATAATAAAGAAAGGGTGAAAAGAAGGCGAGGACAGCTAGCAGAGCCTGCCACAGTTGTGACTTTTCACCTTGCAGGCCATATTGTTTTACCAGACCTCATTTTAAAATAACATAGAAACTAATTTTAATCCTTTAATATAGCAAATGATTTACCTTTTGTTCATACAACTCCTCAATTATATGTTTTAATTAGAAAAGTTTCTAATAGCACATTTGTTCAGTGCCACCAAAATCCTCATTTGCCCATGAGAAAAACACCTATGCATCCTTAAGAGAAATACATATTATTCTTCTGTTCTTCAAAGAACATTTTTATTGTGTCTGAAACAATTAATCAAACCAGTAATATATGCATGCCCTGTGCTTGTTGACATTTGACACAGCTGTTAGGAGCTGTAAGTGGAAGAAGAGATCACAGGTGAGATGTAATCACAGATTGTTGGAAACAGCCCCTGTACTCCTAATCTTTTCTCATCTCTGCATCCATAATTCCACTTGATAGTCTCCATGCAGCAAGTTTATGCCATGCAACTTTGTATATCAAACTGTCTTCCTGAGCAAAAGCAGTTTTAATCATTATAACTTTGTCCTTTGCTCTTTAATCCCTCCATTATCTTTCTAGAAGATACCATCAACTTCATCAAGACAATTTCCATTGTTAGCACATCAAGAGTGACTTTTTCTAACAGCTGGTCTCCACTGTTGAATCATTAAATGTGTCCCACCACATTTATCATTAGCTATTTTATACCTGAGCTACCGACCATTGCTGGAATAAGCCTAGATCACTAGAAATTGAGTTTTTTTTTCATGTCAGTCCTGTTTTTGTGGTTACTTCAACTGTACTATTTATTCATCTCACTGATTCCTCAGCTCATATTACATATTAGCCATGTAACCTTTTTCAATGTATTGCCTCTTTTTTCCTCATTTATTGGAAATATGGAATTAGCCCATATGTGTTCCCTTCTATATTTTCCCTGCCCACTTGCCCACAGGCTCTCCCAAATCTGTTTTTTTTTTTTTTAAAAGCAGGAGAATAATATTATGAAAGGGGTATTAGGATGGACTTAATGTATATATAGATATAAACATATCTCCTGTGGGTTTTGTTTTTCTGGAGAGCCCTTATAAAAAGTGTTATTTCTCTTCATATTTCTCTTGGCACACAGGCACCAAGGAAAGATCATGCTAGCATACAGCAAAAGGCATCCATCTACAAGCCAGGAACAGAGAACTCACATCAGGCACAAATTAGGCAGCACTTCACTTTGGACTTCTAGAAGGAAATACATTTCTGTTGTGAAAGCCACCCAGTATGTGTTTTTCTGTGGCAACCTGAGCAGACTAATACAGATAGATGGGGGCTTGAGGAGAGAGTCTCTAAATCAGGCCATGACCAGAGGAATGTGAAAGGGGAGGCTGAAGACCGGGTCTTTATGGAAAGTAGCACCACCCAGTACAAATACTAAGACAGCCCAGGTGCTGTCCCCCTATTCTTTGCCATCAAAAAAGAGAGACTGGTCCCGAATGGTCCTTGGCACCTTTGCTTGAACTTGAATGACTAAGGGAATGTACTGGGTAGACATCAACGATGACAGTTTTCACTCTCCCGAAAGTGTTTGAGACCCTTGACTTGATATGTAAGGCTCTGTTATTATTCCCACATTAGTCCTAAATTTTTATGTAGAGGTGGAGGTTTGAGATGGGATGCAGAATAAAAGGACCTGTCAACCAGGACTGAAAGCTGGCATTTAATAGAAGGTAAGAGTAATCTGAGCGACTTCATTATAGAAGCTGCATTGAGTTCACGTATGAAGTATCTGATGCACTTACGAATATAACGTTCGCAGAAAAAGACCAGAAAGAAATTTTCTAACACATTAAGAAGGGTAACCTATGGATGGTCAGCTGAAGTGTTGTTTTCTAGTTGCTTTTTTCTAATGTGTTTTGTATTATCTCATAATCAGAACAAAAGCAAAGTAAAAACATGACATATTGTGCATATGTAAAATTTTAATATTATGGACTGATATCTCTGAGTCCTCACTTCTGTTACAGGAGTTTCCCTTCACACCAGAATTCTTGCAGCTCTTTGACACTTACCTACTACATACCTTTGTGTGACTACCAATGAAGCAAACTAAGTTTAAGTAAACTTTTACATATTTTTGGCTAATAACACACATCATTTCACAGGACTTCCTGGCTTTCTACCACATCACTGAGGAAATCTGTTGGAATAAAAGCACTGCTTTTCTAAGAACATACCCTATTTTGAATGAAGGATGATTTGCATTATTAACACAGCAGGAGGTTGGGAGAATTTCTATGCGAACTTCTTAAAAAGATCTTCATCTCCACAAGCAGATGTGGAATGTTGAATATTTAGCATTTGTTATTAGAGACAGGATAGCTACTTACTTTTGTGATGTAAGTAGTTGACTGCTTATTAGGGTGCACTCTGCCACTCAGCTGACTAAGTAGTTATTGTTGGAACTGTCTTGGCAGTAACCTGTTTATTTTTCCAAAGAAGAAATCTATGAATATGAAACAGGCACGTGGTCCGCACATAGAAACCCAGCAATCTATTCCTGGGCAGCATGCACTCCTGACCCCCAGGAACAAGGTGTAGAGAGAGCTCATGTACTCTAGGCTACTTTCAATGTAGGCAGTGGAACGTTTTCCAAATGGTGAGCAGCATGGACTGTTTGGTGGCCACTCTAATTGCCCGCACCCCTCAAAAAGCAAAACACAAAACAAAACTGGCAACTACTGCTAACGTGAGCTCTGCTGTCAAATACAAAACTGCAAGCAACCGATTGAAGGCACAGCCGTGCCGAAAAGTATCTCAAGAGGGATAATTAAAACGCATGTGCGCACCCAGAGAAAAAAAAGATGACTTTCTGGCCCCCACCATCCCAATCCTCTTGTATTTTCAACAATAATAAGACAGGAGAAAGTGGCTGGATGCTAGAGTGCCTCAAAATCTGGCAATTAATAAGGATGTTGCTTTGACTATCTAAGACTTCCTCCCTGCTAACTTTAAATATATCATTCCATTTGCCTCCATTCACATTCTGTTTGCTCCAGGGAAGAGTTCTTGGTCCTTTTGACTTCCCTGACTCTAGATGCACACTGGGGACTTTTTCCTAAATTAAAAGACTTGTCTCTGTATTTACTTGTTTCTATATGTACAGAAAGAAGGAAGAAGCTGTAACTGTGTGGATCAGGGTGAGCTTTCTTTGCAGATGTTGCCCTAGGCACCTCTTGGGTTTCCTTTAATCCTCCACCTTTCAGATGTGCCCATGGTGTGTGTGTGTGCACGCCTGTGTGCCTGTGTGCCTGTGTGTGTGTGTGTGTGTGTGTGTGTGTGTGTGTGTGTGTGTGTGTGTATGTTTGAGAAACAGAGAGAGATAAATTAAGACTCATGATATCACCTAATGTTTTGTTCTTGTTATAAGTTATTAGGATGTGGCTCTAAATGAAGGGTCTCAATGCTTCACTTGCAAAGAGAAGCTTGTACCTGGATCAAGAGAGAACAAAAACCAAAAGGGCCCATATTTATTTTTCTCTCAGTTATGTTATATGCAGAGCCTGGGATTCTCATTGCTGACACTAGGGGCACAGTCATGCAGGCATCTTTATTCTCTTCCCTGAGTAAAAGATGAATGGGGTTGCAGCAAGGTAGCAATGGTGGAAGGGGCAAGGTAGGATGAAAGCTAAGTATTTGCACTTGGAGGTAGGAACTACTTCAAAGGCTTCTGCCATGTAATATTGCTCATTATCCTGAATATTTGAGAGAATTCTGAAGATTGTGTCCATCTAAATTTAAGCTATTTTATAAATTGATTTATTCATTCAATAAATATTTATTGGGCACTTACAATGTGCAAAGCATTCTGGAGAACACAAAATGAATAACAGTCTTTTCTCTCAAACAGTTTATGATTGCATGGGGTAGAATAATATATATGCAAATAATTATATTATTTTATTCAGGATCCTTTCAGTTGCAAATGACAAAATCTAGACACAAAGTTTCTTAAAGAGATAATAAATATATTGGGTCAGAAAATGAAAAGACTTTGAATAGAACTTCAGGCACTGCTAAATTCAGGGTTCATGTGATACCAATTCTTCTCACTATCACTCTCTTCCACCCCCACTTCCACAACCCCTGCTTTACTTTCTTAGGATTTGAACTCCATGGACCAATACTGTGGATAGAGGTGTCTTGATTGCTCATTATTCGGCATATAACCTTAACTTCTAAAACTGCCTGGACCATGGCATGTGCTTATTAAACATTTGCTAAATAGAATGTTTCAGTAAGTTGGTGAGATTCAATTAGATGGACCACAGATTGTACGAGGTGGATGAATGACACTGTGGGGAGGAAAGAAAGACAGAGAGTGCCCTAACCAGTTTGGGTCAGTGGATAGAGAGGTTGGCCTGAGGACTGAAGGTTTGATTCCGGTCAAGGGCATGTACCTTGGTTGTGGCACATCCCCAGTAGGGGGTGTGCAGGAGGCAGCTGATAAATTTTTCTCTGTCATTGATCTTTTTAACTCTCTATCCCTCTCCCTTCCTCTCTGTAAAAAAAAAAAAAAAAAAAAAAAAAAAAAAAAAAAAAAAAAAAAAAAAAAAAAAATCAATAAAATATATTTAAAAAGGAAAAGTTAAAAAAGAGAGAGTATATCAAATATCTCAAGAATTTCTTCCATTGGAGGAAGGAGAAAGAGAACTGTAGGACTATTATTTAGAGAGAATCTGTTTTTTTTTTTTTTTGTATACAAAATGAAAACATATACTTCTAAACTATGAGAACAATGAAAATTAATAGAGCACTGTCCTTAAAGAAGTGTGTGTGTGTGTGTGTGTGTGTGTGTGTGTGTGTGCGCGCGCGCGCGCGTGCGCGCATTGGGGGCGAGAGAGAGTGAGAACAAGAGCACACGTGAAGTTTCACTTTGGAAATGAGAGAACATAATTTTCTTCCAAAAAAAAAGAGAGAATACAAGTGAGGACATAAAGATTTTAATGAAGAGCAGAAACCAAGTAAGTGGTTCAGAATCCAATGGCTTTTGTATTCTCAGTTCAACTAGTAGAGAAATATAGAAGACAGCTCAGCAACCGTGATCAAAGGGATAGGGATGATATAAGAATTGATTACAAAACAGTCACAGGAAGGTAAGGAAAGCATAGAAAATATAGCCCATAATATTGCAATAACTATGCATGATGCCAGGTGGGTACTGGAAATATCAAGGGGAACACTATGTAAAGTATATGATTATCTAACCACTAAGCTGTACACCTGAAACCAATAAAAGTCTTTTTTTTAAAAAAACTGATGAACAAAAATAGATACAGAGGCATAGAAGCCTCAAACAGTCTGTCAAACCACAGTGGGAAGGCGGCGGAGGTCTGGATGGGGGGTTGGTAAGAGATCAACCGAAGGACTTGTATGCATGCATATAAGCATAATCAATGGACACAAGACACTGTGGGGGGGGGGTGGTGGAGGGGGAGGGCATGTGCCAGGGTATAGGGGAGGCAGGGGGAAGGTCAATGGGGGGAAAAAAGGAGACATATGTACTACCATTTATAATACTTTAAACAATAAAATAAATTTTTTAAAAAATGAACAGATTACAAAGATTTTTAGAGTTAGATTAGAATGAATTTCTATAGGCTGAATATCTCTATAGGTTGCAACTTAATGCCCAATGTGAAGGTATTTAGAGGAGGGACTTGGGGAGGTGATGAGATTGTGAGGACAGAACCCACATGAGTGGGATTAGTGCCCTTATAAGAGAGACCATACAGAGTTCCTTTGTCCCTACTGCCAAGTTGAGGAAAATGAAAAGTTGACTGCCTAGGAACCAGAAAATGAATCTTCACCAGAGACTAACTCTGCTGGTGACTTGATCTTGGAGTTCCCGACCTGCAGATCTGGGAGAAATAAATGTCTGTTTCTTTACAAGCCACCTAGTTTGTGCTCTTTTGTTATAGCAGTCTGAGGTAAGACAGATATTTTAGCAAACACAATGGCAAAAACAAATTAAAAAACCCTATTCTTTATGCAGTCTGTTACAACAGAGAAGGGGAAAGAACAGAGTCCCATAAGTATGAAAATTGAAAAACATGGAAATACAAGTTTATGAAGAGCTGAAGTGCCTGGCAATAGGGTCCACGTTGCGTAGAGACAAATGAAAAAAGAAACAGGCTCATGAACTGTGAGAATAATAAAAATGGCCCAGGAAATAGAGGTTTTGGGGAAAATCAGAGAAGATTGAATAAGAATGAGAAAGTAGGAGAAGTTAATGTAATTGTGATCCTTAATGAAAAATGAGTGTGTGGCTGTGTTGCTAGGCGACTGTGGTGGAGAAGGAATGAAGGTCACTGGAACTGAGTGGACTGAGGCACTAAGAGGTCAATTTTTGATAATTTTTAAACTTACATTTGTAAAGTCTTAAAGTCACAGGAACAGACCCAACCCTAGTGGTAAGTGGGCCTTGGAGTGAGGTGAAGGAGGACAGATCATCTCTGAGGGTGAGTAATCTCTGGGGCTGTGTGTTTTGTATGCCACCATTTGTAAACAGTAGTAAGATAATTATCTGGGCCAGCCCAGGCCAGAGACAGGTCAGCTGGTCCTTAGAGAGGAGGTATGGGAAGGGTAATCAAACTTTGCTTTGTGCATTGGAGGTTGTGAATGAGTGGGTGGCTGTATAGGTATATTGTTTTATGTTTAGAGCCTTAAATCTCTTTAAAATACCTATTGGCAGAGATACCTTCTCCCTCCATAATCCTAGAGTCAGACTTGTGAGGTCCCCCAAAACTGGAGGAATTTCTTTAATAAAATAGTCTAAGAAAAATGTGCCCCCTAATTTAAATGCACAATAACCTAGATCTGTGGTCGGCAAACTGCGGCTCTCGAGCCACCTGCATCTTTTTGGCCCCTTGAGTGTGGCTCTTCCTACGCCTTAGGAGTACCCTAATTAAGTTAATAACAATATACCTACCTATATAGTTTAAAAAAATTGGCTCTTAAAATAAATTTCAATCATTGTACTGTTGATATTTGGCTCTGTTGACTAATGAGTTTGCTGACCACTGACCTAGATGATAGCATCTTTACTTACCCCCACCATTTTCTAAACATTTAGACTTTTAAGTTGTCATCACTTTATTAATTAATTTACTCATTCACTCACTCATATAGTATTTTATGTCTAACTCCTCCCTTTAGACTATACTAGTAAGCTTCATGAGAAGAGGCTTACAGTCTAGAAGGAGAAGTTAGACATAAAATAACTATGATTATTCCATTTTAAGTTCCAAGTTCCCTGATCTGTGCCTTTCCAATAGAAGTTCAATAAACACACCTGGAGAGTATTATGCTAAGCGAAATAAGTCAGAGTATCACATGATCTCACTCATATGTGGAACCTAATGAGCAAAATAAACTGATGAATAAAATAGATCCAGAAACATAGAAGCATGGAACAGGCTGACAAATTTCAGAGGGAAGGTGAGGGTTTGGGCTGGGGGGTGAAGGGAGGGATTAATCATGGAACTTATATGCATATACGCTTAACCCATGGACACAAACAATAGAGTGGTGAAGGCCTGGGAGGGGTGGGAACTGGGTGGAGGGTGTCAATGGTAAAAAACAAACAAACAAACAAAGGGGACATCTGTAATACTTTCAATAATAAATATAAAATAAACACACACACACACTAAATAGATGATAGATAGATAGATAGATAGATAGATAGATAGATGATAGATAGATAGATAGATAGATAGATAGATAGATAGATCCAATTTACCTGTGCAAAGTTTTTTGATATTTTTTAGTGCAAGATGGTAAAAAAATAAATTTGGTATAATACAAAACAAATTAAATATTTTATTTCTTACCAAGGTATTCCTAAATAGTTTGCTTTGAAAGGATATAACAGTGCAAAATAGTAAGGAAGTAAATTCTGATTCATACCATTGTCTTTCCACACCTATAATTATCTGTTTTAGCACATCTTTCTCTTTTCCTAAAGGAAGCAGTTTATTCTCTCTCTGTCTTCTCTCTTTCCCCTTATTTTCTCCCTACTCCATATTATATACACCCATTCAAATACCACAATTCATCCTTAAACCTATTTGTCAGATTTATGATTTTCATGTCAGTACTCCAATGCACCCTCTGTTATACATATCTCCCCTGATTTGCATCACTAATGAGAATAATGACATTTCTGGATTCAGCACTGCTCTTGCTGTATCTTTATAATCACCATCACATTATTAAAATAACAAAAGCAAAGTGCTCAGCTGTTTGGAGAGCAGTACTAATGAGTTCAAGGTAGTAGGTTCAATCTCTGGGCAAGCTAGTTGGTATTTCACACAGGAGAAAAAAGGTTTGATAGCTATGGACTGCACCCTTACCTCAACTAGCCATTTTACAAAGGTGTATCACTGGTTGCAAGCAGACTGTGGTGAGAGGAAGGGAATGAATTTAGGCAAACCTACAATTTAGGTAGGACTAGGGCCACTCTTATAACTTAGCTAAGCAATTCTGGGTTCCTAATCAAGGAATCAAGCTTAGCAACCAAGTAGAATTAACCCTGTATTTACTTCAAGAATATAAAGACAAATCAGAAACAGTCAAACGTTAAGAACAAGTATTAAATAATAGGTACCACTTTGGAATAGCAATGCCAGGAATTGTACTAAACTCTCTAAAAATATTAGTTATGGCTTTTTTATGTGATATTCAAGTTTTTTTTTGCAATTTACTAATTTTTCAAAGTTGATGGCTTAAAAGAAAATAAAATTCTAACTAAAACAATTAAAAATAAAAATATTAGTTTATTTTATTGTCCTTCATACAGCTGCACAGGTTTTGAGCACTGCACAACTTTAGAGGGAGCCTTTTACTCATACTATTATTTTAGTGCACAGCACAGAGGCATCGGCTTTTTAATCTTTACATCAGCTCTGTAGCATAAGCACTACCATCCTGTCTTCTTACACATAAGGAAATGGAACTATTAGAGAATAACTTGCCCAAGTCACACAGTTAACAAGTGTTGGAGATGGGATTCAAAGTTATTCTTTGTAAGTTAAAAAAAATCAGTATGGGGAAAAATTTTTAAAGTATTGCATTTAGGCAGGATAATATATGAAATCTAGGAGAAATCTTCTGGAACTGAAGGGTTCCAGAAAAATATACAAGCTAAAAAAGCATTGGATTTCACCATTAATACTGGTTTATATATTTATCACAACATATATTTGTTTAGGGCACACTTTAGCAAGCATAGGTGGTTTATTTTCCAACCTAAGATTTTTCCACCCATTACTCAGGATAAAGACATACAGGATATTCTTGTGTTTTTTTATAACATTTCTCTATTGGTGGAGAGGGATGCTTGTAATGCAGATATTGGGCCCTACCATAGGCTACTTAGCCCCAAGTTGCCCAGAAGACATACACACACATCAAAATCTGGGAAACACTACACAAGAAGATGGGTGAAGTAATTGTGCTAAAAAACTAAAGCCTTCATTTAGGCTTAAGGTTAGGGAACAGATGAAGAGAGACTAAAAAAGGGAAATCAGGACAGCATATTAAACCATAAATACCAAGTCTCCTTGTTAGACCTTCTCCTATTGGACAGAAACATGGATTGATCACATTTAGCCTCTTCGCCCCAGGATCCAACCAATGTTGGGAGAGAAGCAGCGACATCTGACATGGAGGAAGACTAAAAACTTGAAGTCGGAACAATCCAGGTTCAAATCCCTGCTCAGTCACTCACCAGCTCATTTTTTCTAGCTTCCGTTTCCTTACATTTAGTATGAGGATAAAAATACTCTCTGGCAGAATTATGAGGGTAAAATGAGATGACTTATGTAAAGCACCTGGTATAAGTTTGCATGGATGGTAAACACGGTTGTGGTTATTGCTATTGTTGTTAGAAGTTTGTAAGAAGACCAGTGACCTAGGGGAAAAAAAAATGTTTCTGATTGGGCAAATGAATCAGTCAAAATAGGTTCCTCCTAGTAAAACACAGTATTAAATTACTCAACTTCAAGTCTGAAACAGATTTGGCTTTGCCTATATCTTCAAGGTACTATTTAAGCTTGGGTTGTCGTAAATAAAAAGAACTAGTTAAGAAATGCAATGCCAGGAAGAGAAAGACTAACAGAGCCTTTGATACCAATGTGCTGCAGAGGCCTTTCTGTGTGGTCCTGATGTGGAGAGCAGTAAGAATAAGCCTTTAAATAAGCAGTGGTTCTCAACCTTCCTAATGCTGCGACCCTTTAATACAGTTCCTCATGTTGTGATGACCCCCAACCATAAAATTATTTTCATAGCTACTTCATAACTGTAATTTTGCTATTGTTATGAATGGTAATGTAAATATCTGATATGCAGGATGTATTTAGGCGACCCCTGTGAAAAGGTCGTTTGACCCCCAAAGGGAGAACGCCCTTGGGATCTCTAAAGAGAAGAGCACAAGACAGCTGAACCATTCCAAGTTTGCTTCATTTTCAGGACTACAGGTAAAGAAGAAATACATCAGCAAATGTTTGCATAAGGATGATATTGTGAGAATGTGAAGATAGTCAATGATTTTGACTCCAAGACACATTTTCTTTCTGATTTTTATGACATGAATGAAAACATCTGGAATACATTTCATGAAAGGTGTAATCTTTTACTTCGCTTGGAGTAAAAAAAAAATATACAGCAACAAGTCAAAGGAACTGCTGGCTGGACTTGGCAAACATTACCACATAGAGGAGCATGATAGAGAGAGGCAGCTTGCATGCAGAAGTGCACATGGCCACTAATTCTGGATGTCTGGGAAATGGCAGTGTGCTGGTGCATTGGACATTAGGCTTTCCCGGGTGTTTCCATCATTATGCAGAGCATATGGATTACCAATTTTCAGATAAATGAAATGCATGTGGAATCTTAAAATATTCAGAGATAGCCTGGTCCACTGCTTCCATTGTATAGATGAGGACATTTAGGGCCTGTTAAGAATAATATGTGTGAAGTCACAGCTAATTAGTAATGAAACCAAGATGGAAACCAAGATCTCCACATCTTTAAGTCAATGTTTATTTCCACCACCCCAGGTGGTTATCGAACTCTTAATACTCTTGAATAATTTTTGGTGATTGAGAATGTTAAGTGCCTTTGAGGTAGGTCATCATTATTGATAATCTGTTTTCTTTAGATCAGGCTCAAGGATAGAAGTAATAAACATAGGAGATTGGGCTAAATCTCACCAACTCAGTTCAGTACCTCCAAATTTCCTGTTTTTTTTTTTTTTTAATTTTTATTGATTTCAGAGAGGAAGGGAGAGGGAGAGAGAGATAGATACATCAAGGATGAGAGAGAATTATTGATTGGCTGCCTCCTACACACGTCTTACTAGGGATGAAGCCCTTAACAACATGACCTCCTGATTCAGAGGTGATGCTTAACCACTGAATCACACCTGGCAGACCACATTTCCTGTTTTGATAGTTACTTGTTCTTTTATCTTATAAACCCTCTTATAAAATATGCAAATGACAGTGATTTGGTTTTGTGGGTATTGCAGAAACAGTAGTTTTAGATGGAAATTTAGAAATGAAATAGGTACCTAGGAAATATTTTAAAATATTATCATTAAAATAAGGCTTATTTCACTTAGCATAATGCTCTCCAGTTCCATCCATGCTGTTGCAAATGGCAAGAATTTCTTCTTTTTTACTGCAGTGTAGTATTCCATTGTGTAGATGTACCAAGGACTTGTATGCATGCATATAAGCAAAACCAATGGACATGGACAACAGGGGGATGAGAGTATGAGTTGGGAGGGGATTGGGGGTTAATGGGGGGATGAGGACACATTTGTAATACCTTAACCAATAAAGAAATTAAAAAAATAAGGCTTACTACATGTATTGAAAGCAACTGCCTATGGGCTTAAATTTTGGTACTGCAAAGCTATCATAGTGCAGGTTAACCTGAAACTCTGTTGAAATATTGAAAGACACAAGTTTATAACATGCTAGAGATAATCTTGGGGAAATCCTCATTGGTTGAGACCTACTAGTATTTCTATGACTTTCAAGGCCCCCATCCCACCTTGAGATCCAGACTGCTGTGGAAATATCATTTGGGAGCATTACTTGTATTTGAAGAGAAACAGTGGAAAGTAATATTACTATTTAATCTCACTAATAAATATACTTGTATGCATGCATATAAGCATAACCAATGGACACAAGACACTGAGGGGTAGGGGAGGCCGGAGGAAGGTCAAGGGGAAAAAAAGGAGACATATGTAATACTCTTTGTAATACTTTAAGCAATAAAACAAAATTAATATATATATATGTATATGTATATGTATATGTATATGTATATGTATATGTCTCTATGTATCTCTAAGGGTTATGGAGTCTAAGATAGACTTCTAGGACAGGTTTCTCAAACTCTAATGTGCATATAAATCAACTAGGAACCTGTTTAAAATGCAGATTCAGATCCAGTTTGTCTGGGGTGGGAATTGCTATACACATTTTAAAAATTCTCTCAGTAGATGCTAATTGTGTTGTTTCATGAACCACATTTTCTGAAAAAGTTGGTATGGGTGGAGAGAAAGGGTAGGAGCAATAGAGTTTGATTACTTAGGAAAATCAAGTCTCTATAGTTTATCTATTTCTAACTAGAGACATAAATAGTAACTACACTTGGTCAAAATAAAGTGACTGATTAAAGACTTGTAGCTCAAAGTCAGTATGTTTTGGTGTTACAAAGTGTGTGTGTGTGTGTGTGTGTGTGTGTAAGTATGTCTTTCACACTTGCCCCCAGTCCTGCTCTCACCATCAATCCTCCACACTAGAGTCAGAATAATCATTTTAAAACTTGACATCACCATTTTACTCCTTAAAAAATCTTTCAGTAGCCCCCTCCTGTTTTGTGCAGACAATGTGCAAACTCTTAAAATAGCTGATGCAGTTCTCCAGGATCTGACCACTGCCTCATGCCTTATCACTCTTTTCCTTACTACCTAAGCTCGGAACTTGCCAAACATTCATTAGTCCTTCAAATAACATGTTTTCTTTCCCCTCAAGTCTTCAAAACACTGTTGACTGTTCCTGAAACATTCTTTCTCTTCCCCACCAAAATTCTCATTTTCATTTAAGTCCTTTTTATCCCTCTGGGGAAGTCTTTCTTGATGCCCAGAGTCAGGTCTGAGAGGCTTTGCTACATGACTACACACCTTCAGTTTACCCAGCACACTGCCATAATCCACTTACTGCAATTTTTCACCACTGCACTCAAATCTCCTTGAGTTTAGAGACCTTTGTGGATGAAAAAAGGCCACGTGCTAACCTGACTAACGCAGGGAAGACCTGTGTGGTGGACCTGCAAACTCAGATACCGAAAGTAACCAAAAAGGATGGTCTGAAATTAAAACCTTTTAATTAAAAAGCAGTTTATGGTGGGTAGTCACATCCTAGGCCTAGGCCGGTATCTTCCCTGACAAAGGTCAATCTTTACCTTAACTGAGCCTGCCTATTGTCTTTTTGCATCTATGATAACATATCATTGGAATGTCAAAGTAATTTTCATTTTTTTCCGGACCCCTGAAAGCACAGGCACCATTCTGCAGAGACCTCAAATCCCTTCATTGTTATTGAGTTAATTGTTGACTGTTAACTATCCTGCATCCTCCTAAGTAAAAGTAGTATATGTCTATCATTTTACTTTCTACCCAATCCCAGAGGTTCCCACCTCCCCCATCCCCCGCCACTTTGCTTTTCCCCACCTCCCTAATCTACCACTAATGGAGTTCATGTAACCCACTTACATCTCCTCTTTTGATTGTAATGTATAAAACAAGATAAAAAATTGCCATTCTCCAGAGTACTATCTCAATACCTTGAGATTCTGCTTCCTGGCAATTGTCTACAGTTTGACTCAAATAAACTCATAAAAATTCTTTACAGGTTTGAATGTAGTTAACATTAACTTATGTTTATATATTTATACTTATATTTATTTATTTATTTCACATTGTTTTATCTTCTTTTCCTGGCTTGACCCTTTTTAGCAAGCAATTAATAACTATTTAATAAATAAGTGAATGTGTGACAATTGCAATCCTGGATGGGAGAGTGGGTGAGGGATGATGCGAGAGACCAGAATATGTTAGCTTGGATAATCTAATGGGGTTTGGCCAGTCAGAAAGTATTTTTCTAGAAGAGGAAAAGCCCAAAAGCACAAAACATCTACATTAAGCAAATGAAACTGGGGAAAGAATGCAGAAATGAGGAATTTTCAAAGGGGTGGTGAAGAAGAATATAACAGACAAAACACAGAGATATAATTGTGGTTTTCCTGCAGCTATTTCAACAAAATAAACATAACATGCTGGGCAGACAGAAAACCTGAAGTGGGAATAGAGGAAAGGTAGAGGTGAACAGAAGGTGGAATAAAATATCTTTTCAAAATCCTTTTAGAAGCAAGGGATTACTACAATGGGAAGACAAGTCCACTGACTGTGTACATTTAAGAGGCATATTATTGCTTAAATAATTTAAGACTTGAGAACAGGCTTGCAATAGTTTACAGAAGAAAAATAACATCTTTGGTGACCCACCAGACAATTAAGGGCATATTGGTGAAATATTCTATGTCCAGAATAGAATAGGCAGGAAGAGAAGATGTGTGAAAGGCTCCTAAAATAAAACTTGCCTCGGGCCTTGCACAGGCTGGATGATTATTCATAGACGCAAGTCAGGGAAATGCTTGTTAGTTTTCCATGGTGACACTTTTGACACTTGGATTTGATTTCTTAGGATATCTCCAAAAACTGTCTTTTTCAAACCTTCTAATAAGCAGTGGCCTTTTTTGTCAAATAAGATATTACCTCCTAGGACAGGAAAGAATAATCAGGTTGAAAAGAAGCCTGTGGAGATGAACAAGTCCAGCTTCCCACACCCTCCAATATCCCATTGGAAGCAGAACCTCAAGGCTTTGAAATGTACTCTCACAATCCAAATTCCTCTGTATATCAGGATAGTGATTGGTCCTCCCAAATATTTAGTGACTTATATTTACATAGACCCTATTGAGCAGTTTATTTCATATGTTGAAAGTTTAAATTCAATTTGACTCCAAATTATATAAAATTTTATGTATAATGTATATTTCACACTTGTGTATGTATATGCAATATGTATATATGTGTGTGTTTATATATATATATATATATATATATATATATATATATATATATATATTGCTCTATATATCCAAATACATACATGCATGTATATATCTCTACCTATTTATCTATTTGAATGATTGACTATTTACCAGAAGATATAACTACTTACCATAAGATATAAATAAACACAAACATTTAAGATTTAAAGGAAACAAAAAAAGGCAATAGTAGTAATTTTTTTTAATTTTAATTTTGGTTGTTATCAATCACTTCCTAACAGAATTTTGTGTTTCTAATTCACTCTGGATGTTTGCAAGTCATTGACCTTGCTAGTGGGTGATCAATATTGATCAATAATGCCTCTGTCCTTCATGAAGAGATCCCCTAGAAGAGATTTTTAATAAGTTGTTCAACTTTAACAGAGTACATAACAGACACTTCCTAAATATTTATTGAAAGATGGACTTAATGAATGAGTGTTGGCTTTTGTTTTTCATTTTGGAAATTTTTACTTTATCATGCAACAGTCTTATAGAGTCCTAAATATAGAGTAAATTACTATAGTAAAAGTAGAGGATAATATGCCCCAGGAATCAAAAGGTATGGGTTAAGATCCAACAACAGACAATTTCTTTTTTGATGCTAGGGCCGGTTTTGACTTTTTATAAAGTGGGGGTTGCAGGCAACTCCTTGAAAATTACGGACTGCTATAAATAATTAAATTATTATCTGAGGAAATCTTGCACTCCTTCTGAACACATTTTCCCAGGAACCCCAAAGAGAAGAGCAAACTCTTCTTGGACATTATAGTATTTTCCTCCTTCATAACTATTTTGTATGAAGATAGGAAGTGTGGTATTATACCCTGATATTCTCCCCAGTCAGGAATATTTATCTTAGTCACAAGACAGCCTTTTATTCTTTACTTTATAATGAGTATTTCATAAAAATTGAAAGGATTTAGTTAACTATCTATGCTTTCTAGCAACAATTACACTTTTACTTGGCTTTGTAATTCCCAGTCAAATAAATAAATAAATAAATAAATAAATAAATAAATAAATAAATAAAACAAGACTACCTTTTAAAAGTTCTGTCAGTGCTAGAGACTGAATATCTGTGCCCCACCCAAATTCTTATGTTAAATTCTAACCCCAATATGATAGCATTAGAAAGTGGGGCCTTTGGGAGATGAAGTTTTCATGAATGGAATTAGCACCCTCATGAAAGAGACCCCAGAGCCCTTTGTCCCTTCTGCCAGATGAGGATACAGAAAACAAGCTGGCTGTTACTGAACCAGAAAGTGGGTTTTCACCAGACACTAGATCTGCCAGTGCTGTACTTGTCGACTCCCAGCCTCTAGAACTATGAGAAATAAACTTATCTTGTTTATAAGCCACCCAGTCTCTGGCATTCTGTTGTAGCAGCTGGAATGAACTAAGAAAGTCTGTAATCAACAGGAATGTCAGCTGGCCTCCCTGTTGGTGGGTGGTATGCCTGCCCTTTCGTACTCAGGACAACAAGAGATAATTTCTGTCAGAGTGCTGCAAAGGTGGAAGGAAGCATCACATAGTGCATATACCAGGTTACCAAGATGCATTTCATAAATGCGCCTGCAACCCAGGATTAGGAATTGACTATGATATAATGTAACACAGTTTAATTACAGGTTGGCATAAAATTTTTGATTTTCCTTTTTTTAAAAAAAATATTGTTTACCATCTAAATGTGTCCAGATTATACATATGCAGAAGGCTGATAATCTAAGATTTTCTGATTGATTTAGGTAGAAGAATGTAGGAAGTAGCATTTGTTAAGTTCCTATTGTATGCCATATGAGTTTATTTGATCTTCAAAACAGCTTTGGGAAATAGGTGTTATCATTTTTATTTCATGGGCCTATATTCTAAAGCTCAGCCTTTAATAACCGCCCCCAAATTATGCAACACAAAAGCAGTGTAATTGGGATTTCATTGCAGGTGTGATAGCTTTAAATCACAACCTCTTTCTCTGGCATCATTCAGTTTCCCAAGAAGTAGGAGATCATTTAAAAAAGATAGAGAATTTTAAATTTTGATATGAGCATATTTACATAGAGATTAGATTTAGATATAATATAGAAAACTAGATTTGGAATAAATATCATGTATAATAGGACACAGCATTTAACCCAAATCAGATAATTATTAACTCATTAAATGCATGTTTTATAAATGCCATTTGCATGGTCAGTAAATTGGAGTTACTTAATTTACAACTGTAAGCAAGACACAGTGTGTCTTTAATATTCCTGGCAGTGGTCATCCACCCTTAAATATCCCCAGCCCCAGGTATAAGCATCTGCCAGCAAAACTGCACAGATAAAAGCTGGATATTATATATCTAAGATCTCTTTTAACTCTAAAGACCAATAAAAGTAATAAAAAGCTAAAGCATCAAATCTTTATTCTAGTTTGAGTCCTGAAAAATATAATAGTATGCTCTTTAGTTCATTACGTTTCCTGCATGTTATGAACCCATGCTCTAATTTTAGAAAACAGAAGCAGACATCAGGAACTAGAGGTAAACCTCATGAGTCTGTGTCTTAGTCCCCTTCCCTATCTCATTTTCCCATCCAAAGTATGCAACAGAGGACTACCTTTTGAAGCAGGAAACAAGCAGAATAGTAGTCCCCCAGGAACTAATTGAATCACTCCAAGCTTTGATTTATCTAGCTAAATAAGTGAGTCATGTGTACTGTGCCCCACATTAAAATACAAATTCACCCTTACCATTAGAATCATGTTTGAGTTCCACAGCCCCCCACCCCAATCTCTTAGCAGCGAGGGATCAATAATATTGGTGCACATGTATTCTCACCCAAACCCTCTGGGGATACAAAGTTGTGAAACTGTTAGGCAGGTTTCTGGTTCAGGACTTGTCTCTAGATAAAAGTAGGAATTATTAAATAGACTAGAGGCCCAGTGTACAAAATTCATGCATGGGTGTGTGGGGGGGTGTCCCTCAGCCCAGCCTTTACCCTTTTTCAATCTGGGACCCCTCAAGGGATGTCCGACTGTCCTTTTAGGCCAGAGCCTGGTGGGCCATAGAAATGAAAAGAATGTTGGTAAAAGTGTATACGCCTGTTTTCTTGCTGCAGTTTGATGCTCCTGCAAAGACTTGAACACAGGATGGATACACACTTCCCCTAGGATAAGGCCCATGGATAGAGTACAGCTGCACATTTGTGCTTCATAAGGACAGGGCTGGGACCTGACAAGAATGAATATGACTCCAGCTCCTAAGCTGCTTCATCATTCTGTTCTATGAAATAATCAACCACCTTTGCTCATTTAATAGCATGTACTTATCTGCTTTTCACACATTATAGGTTACTTGTTGCCTTTATTCACCATTTTGCACTCTGATTTTCTTCATGATATTACTGCATATCTGCTATCCTATCTTGTAGACCCTGTCCTGGAGGAAATGGGCGTCCTGTATTTTTAAGTCAGGGCAGCTATATTAAACATTAAACTTCAGACCAAAAAACAACAATACAAAACAGACATATACACATAGCAAGCAACGGTCTTTGATCTTCATGTTATGCCACCCCTTACTTTATTGCACACGGACATTAAAAACCGCCTTCTATATTTTATTGACAATAAGAAGGCATGGATTGTAGACACACAGATAAATACTTTATGAGTCACTGTGAAAGGAACATACATAGCTAATTAAATTAGGATATACTTTCTTATTATCAACTCTAAGATGTAATTTGATTTCAGTAATATTAATTTATAAATCAAATATATGCCTTGGAATTGGTGAAATATGGTATATTATGTCACTCTTGTAGTACGCTGTATTGTTAAGTATTCATTGTTGTTGTCGTTATTGTTTTAAAGTTCTCTAAACACAGGTATTAGTGTGTTACATACACAGTAAATTCTTTTTTTAAAAAAAATATATGTTTCTACTGGTTTCTCTAGAGAGAGAGGAAGGGAGAAGAGTAGAGAGACAAAAACATTGATGAGAGAGAAACATCATTGATTGGATGCCTCCTGCATGATCCCTACTGGGGATCAAGCCTCAACCCGGGCACATGCCCAGACTGGAATCAAACCAGTGACCTCTTGTTTCCTGGGTTGAAACTCAACCACTGAGCAACACTAGCCGGGTGCTAAGTATTCTTTGTATGGATGCAATTTACACACACAACTCACTATTCATCTATCCCTTATACAATTTCAGTTCTAGTGTGTGTGCATAGGCAGGCTGACCCTGTGGTTGATCATATAGACTCTGCAATCATCCTGTCTGGGTTTATGAGGTTCCTCTACCACCTACTGTCTGTATGACCTTGAGAAAGCTTCTTAATCTTTCAGTTGATCCTATTCCTTTTCTCCAAAATACAGATGATAATAAAATCTAACTCATTGGGTTATTATGAGAATTAAATGAGTGAAATTGTGCCTTGCACATATTAAGTACCTAAACACATTTACTATTAATGTAGCTGTTATCATGATTACAGAGTACACGAAGTTGTGAGCCATTCTGAACTCTCTATGCTAATCTTCACAATGCCCAGGGGACTCCATCTCAACTTCAGATGCAAACCTTTACAAGCGTGCAGCTGTTCCGGACATCAAGAATGCATGCACAGCCCATAATCATTCCAGTTATGTAACCTGCCATGCAGACCTCATCCTTCCAAACCATGTATCCCCACAGGACATATCCGGTTATGCATAGAGAACCTGCTGTCTCCTAAGTATACCCACTTTCCATAAATTTACAATTAATATTAATCCTGATCTTGAAAATAAGCTGTGAGCTAAAGGAAATTGCCTTAAAAACAGGTTTTCATTAATGAAAAGATTTACTGTATGTTTCTCCCTGCCTATCTTCCTTACTTGGTTATTGTGAAAAATTGCAAAGCATTTGTCCCTGGTGATACTCATGCCATGGCTCCTAATACAAGTTTGAGGGCACTTTTTTACCTAATTAGTGGAGAAATGCCAGTAATGGCAGAACCTGGTTCACCTCTCCCATTCATTTGCTCTCTCTCACTTACTGTGATGTTGCATACTCATACAGCACCTATTCATAGCCACATGTCTAACATCTGCACAAGCTCAAGGCCTGGGCGATATTTAACCTTTGATCTCTCCTCATACACACCTTGAGCATCAACACCTGTGTTTGTTCAACTCAAATATGCACTGAAAGTCCAGTATATGTATAGAATATCCATCTTGCCAATTGCTCTATCTTGTGCTCCTCCTCCCCTACTCACTCTCCCTGATCATACTTGTTTGGGTTGTGTTTCTCATAGAGGTGGATACATTTACCCAGAGCTTTAACAAGAATTTCCTTTTACTTGTTCTATACATACTGCTCTCCTCTTAGACATTAGGGCAAAATAACATAGCACCCAGATTCTAAGTACATCTCAGATGGGCCAGTGAAATTGTATTATGGAGGTAAAATCAAAGTCACTTATCAAGAACAAGTGAAAATAAAAGCACAACCTCATTTCTTCCTCTTGTTCATCTCTTCTCTATTTACTATTTTTAAGTAAGAGAATAGGGAAAGACAGCAGGGCACAGCAGAGTCAAGTGTAATGTTTCTAGATTTGTGTAATCTAACCTCATATCATTTCATATAGAAGTAGGTAACAAGTGTAAATCATGAATCATGGGATTGTCTTACTATGTGTCTATGTCCTACTCAAAACCATACTTCCTTAACTTTTATCCTTCTTCATAAGAGCTCTAATCATCCTAGAAGTGAATAAGAGAATAATCTCATTTCTTTATCACTTGACATGTTAGCCTAAAGAGAGGTCCAGTTAGTACGGCAAGTAGTAGTGCTGGAGGTGGTGATGACACACATGGTCACAGACTTATATTGGTGTATAAAATCACCCCATTTGAGTCATCATAGTCATTCATTATCCAGAGAAAAACAAAGAATTAAAGCATCTGTTACTCATGAGTAACCCTCAAGGGAGACTGAGGTCCTCTGCTTTATCAGTAGTGTTTTGGGCTCTGAAGTGAATAAACTTTCTTCCTTTATATTTGAGATCCTCTCACCTGAGTTTTCCCATTTATCAATCCAGACAGCATCCTTTATGTTCTGATTTCTACTAATTTACTTATGATCTCAGTTCTCAAAGATCTTATGGCTTAAGCAAGCAACCACTAGACAAGCACTAGGTACACAGAGATGACTTCATTCCCAATCAACACAAAAAAATTATGAGTATTTTCCATTGGCCTTTGGCTTTTTTTCCCATTTATTTCTCCCCTTTCTACCCTTGTCATGACGAAAATGTCACATTCTAGCCATGTAAGCATATATTTAAGACAAGGAGCTCTGAGGATTGTGTCCCTGGTTCTGGTTTATCACACATAAGTCTCTGGCCCTTATATTTGAAGGAGGCCACTGAGGCAAGGATCTCTAGCCATGTCCCTATCATTTTCAGTGCCTTAAATGTGGTCCAGCATTATATTAGTTAAGCTCTGAAGCACGGGTCTCAAGAAGATCTACGGAGAGAAGCATAAGTAATACTGGAAATTGTCTACCCCTTTAAAAAATATCCTATATAATAAAGAGCTAATATGCTAATTAGACCAGATGGTGGAACAACCTTACAGAACAACCTTCCAGAACAACCAATGGGTGTGGGGTGGGGCCTTGAGACAGCAGGGGCCGGGGAGCAGCCAGGGCTATAAGGGTGGAGGCAGCCAGGGCTGCCAGGGCCTGCTCTTGCACAAATTTTGTGCATCAGGCTTCTAAAATTATATATATATATATATATATAAATGATGAGAGAGAATCATGGATCAGCTGCCCCCTGCACACCCCCTACTGGAGATCAAGACCCCTCCAGGCATGTGCGCTTAACGGGGAATCACCTTGACCTCCTGGATTATAGGTCAATGCTCAACCACTGAGCAACACCGGCTGGACTGCCTACCACTTTTATGGGACTTAGGGGGACTACAGCTATACATTTCTCAATTTTTAACAATGTAAAATGAGTAGTTACTATGTGCCACCTCTGGATTAGACACATGGGATACAAATCATCATAATTATCATTAGTTTTTTGAGTATTTACTATGTGTCAGACACTGTTCTAAGTTCTCTACATTTATTTTTAAAAAGAATTTTATGGATTTTAGAGGGGAAGGGAGAGGGAGAGAGAGAGAGACATCAATGATGAGAGAGAATCATTGATCAGCTGCCTCCTGCATGCCCCCCACTGGGGATCATGCCTGCAACCCAGGCATGTGCCCTGACCAGGAATCAAACTGTGTCCTCCTTGTTCATAAGTTGATGATCAACCACTGAGCAACACCAGCTGGGCTAAGTTCTTTATTTTTAATAAATACTAAGTAAAATATAATTTCTGTACCCAAAGAATAATTATGCCCCCAAATTTTCCTTTTAGGAGCTTTGAGATTGAGGAAGATTCATCACTAATTTTCTTCAATTGGAATGAGAGCAGGATTTATTTGGGATCTGCTATTCTTTAGTCAATCTTATCACAGGCAACCCACATTGTTTACTTAGTTTATTTCCTTTTATTAAGTTTCAACCCTTTCAAGGTGGTATGTGTAGTGATAGCAAGGCCAGGAGAGCAGTCGGGCAGCATCCTGAGACACCTAGAGGTTTACCTCCTATGTGTCATGGCTCATATGCCACCTACAGTGGGCCAGTGGAATATAACAAACCAGAATGACACATCACATACATGCCTGGAGGCAGATACTTCCAAGAATACTGTCATTGCTTTCTAAAAAGTGGAGAAAACAATCCTGTGCTGGTTATTTATTTTGGAAAAAAAAAAAAATGAGACATTACATAGAATTCAAAAACCAGCCAAATGTAAAGTAGTTCAGAAGAGGGTCACGGTGGTCTTTACCACCCTTTCCTGCAGCAGAGCATTTCTTTCTGAAAATTAATGTCTAAAGGAAAAAAAAACAACAGCAACAACAAAAACAAACAAAAAATAAGAGATGAGATTCCACAGGCAGAGCGTGAAGCGGGTGAGATATGAATAAGAAATGCTGAACGACTCAGCAGGACCATTATTTATTTGTTTATTAAGTTTTCCAGCGTAGTAGATTGATCTGAAAATAACAAAATGTTTATGAAGCATGAAGTGTTTCCTAAGCTTTCAATTAAAATGAAATAAAACAAAATGCTGGATGTGTGTTCATTGTAGGAAATCTCATTAGGGCATTGGTCATCACAGTCAGGCCCGGCCTCATTACCCTGTGCTGTAAGTCAGCACAATGCCCATCAGCTCAGCTCCTGCACCAACTGCACAGGATGCAGCTCTTCGCTAACACGGGCTTTGTTCTATAGAGTGGAACTTATCACAGTGATCTTTTAAGAGAAAGGCCAGCACTGCAACCCCACTTTATAGATGAAGAAAATGAAGTACATCAACTGACCAGCCATAGGATCCACTGTAAAAACTAGGAATGAAACAAAAACCTTAGAAAAACAATGTCAACTCCCAGAAACACTTGCCAACTCCGTGTTTGTATTATTGTGGTTTCTTTTTGTCAGTGGTTTGAACTCAGAGAGAGAAGTGGAGAGAAGAGGAGAGCAAAGAATAATAATAAAAAAAGGTAGAGAGAAAGTCAGACCATGTCTGACAGTCAATGCCAGGGAGCACCGATCATGGTGGAGCCTGGGCAGTGGGAGATGGCATGGGAGTTGTGATACTGTGATTTATAATAAGCAATAGATATTTGTTATTCATCCCTGTTTTTTGTAAAAAGCACAGAACTTCTAAACCTCTTGGAATCTCCAAAGTGATAGGGGCAATAAAGGTGCTTTGTTATCCATTACTAGCCCTTTTAACCATACCTGAGTTTATTTTAATGAGGTGACTTTGGGAAAGTCCCCTAAAAATGAGGGCTGGTTGCCAGGGGAAACCAGGAAATAATTAGAGTGTTGGGGCTTTCAGCCCTACTCCTGACCTCTGGGAAGGGGAGAGGAGCTGCAGATGGAGTTCATTAACCAATGGCCAATGATTTCATCAATCACATCTACATAATGAAGCTTCCATAGAACCCAAAAGGATGAGGTTTGGCAAGCTCTCTGGTAGCTGAATACATAGAGATTAGGGGAGAGGGCATGAAGTTTCCATGCCTCTTCCCATATACCTTGCCCTATACATCTCTTTCATCTGGCTGTTTTTGAGTTATATCTTTGTAAAATTTATGGGTGGTCTGCTAAGAAAAGTCTTTTCTGAGCTCTGTGAGTTGCTCTAGCAAATTAATTGAACCCAAGAAGGGGGATATCTATAGATCCTCTGATCTATAGTTGCTGGGTTCAGAAGAATAGGCCACCACCTGGACTTGTACTAGCCTCTGAAGTGAGGGGAAGTGTTAGTCTTGTAGGATCTGACACTGTCTCTAGGTAGTGCTCTGGGTAGACTGTGTCAGAGATTAGTTGAATTGTAGAACGTACTGTCGATGTTGCAGAATTGCTGGATGTGTGGAGAACCTACAGTTGTGATGTCAGAAGTGAGGTTGTGATGTAATAGACTATGAAAGGAAGAAGACATCAGCAGGGGGAGTGTGCTTTTCCTTTACAGGGAGCTTTGATAAAGAGACTATCTACAGCAGAGTCAGTTTACTTTTTGAGGTCAGGTATCCAGATTAGAGCAATCCACAAGCAATCAGGACCTAAAACAGCAACCAAAGCCAGCTCTATGATGGTTTTCTGTTCTTAGTTGTAATGATTTCTGTAGACTTTGTGTGTGTGTGTGTGTGTGTGTGTGTGTGTGTGTGTGTGTGTGTGTGTGTGTTTAGTAAAATTTCACAAAGCTACATATCAGGACTACTCAACTTTAGAGTCAGTTCACTATTGCCTGTCTTTAAAGCACTTCTACTTCCCATTCCTCTGAAAACATGAACTACACTGAAATCATTTGCAGGCCAAATTCCCATTACACTTGGAGAAATTCCAGCTGTGGACAGTTCTCACCACCTGAAAGGCCATTGAAAACTCATATCCAATGGAAAAATTACATGTTAATAATGCATATTTATAACCTGAAATGGCTCCAAATGAAAGGTAGGGCCAGGGATAGACAAAAGCCTTACATTTCCCATTTTCTGTTTTTCCTAGTGTCAGGGGAAAATTGCACCTATCATCTAAAGAAAGAAATAGCTTAATAGTGAAGTTTAGAAAATAATAAACCATTTATTTATAAGGCCAAAACAGAACTCCTCCTCCTGAATTTCACTTTTCTTATCTTATTCTTGAACCACAGTGAAGTTCAGTTGGAACAGCACTGGGTTAAACGTCAAGTAGAAATAAAGCAACTGTATTGCGTTCTAGCTGAGATAGTGAGTAGTTGCGAGATCTTGGGCAAGTAATTTAGCTTGGAGTAGGACTCTGGAAGATAGAAAGATCCTACAATCTACAAAAGAGCATACTCTGCAAGGAGGCAGCTCTTGTACATGGTTTAGGCTAGACCGATTCCTACTGAATGAGTTTGGTCAAGTTGACTAGCCACCTCTCCTTAATTTCCTCAAGGGTAGAAGTGCACAGCCCTCTTGGGACTTGGTGAAGATTCAGTGAGATCAGGCTTCTGAAGAGCTTAAAATGGCACCTGGCATATAGTAAGCACTCCATGACTTTGGCAATCCTTGTGATGATGATGCTTCATCATCTCGAACTGTAGTATTTCCTATGTGCCTGGTGTGTGTCTTTGCCAGACATTTTACTAACAGACAGACTGGGTAAGTAATAGTTTGGAACAATCAGCACTGGAGGCAGGTTTAGGAAGGAGAATCTGGCTGATTGCTGTTGTGTTATTTTTCTTTCTTTTATGACCCATAACCAGTACTTACTGGCTAAATATGTGTTCACAAATTGCCGTCCCAGGAGTTGGAAGGGAAGTTGCTATTAAAAGGCTGCTCATGGTGTCTAGATTGGCATTTTGTGGTTACTTCAGAGAAGTAAACTGTTGGAGAAGGGTCGATGTAACCAGTGTGATCTGCATAGGTGACTCTGAACTATTCCAGGTACTCAGGGTAGATGGGGCCAAATAAATGAATAAGTAAATTAAAAGCCAAGATATGTTTATCCTGGAAGTGCTTAAAGGTTAGTCAGACATACAGAAGGCACTCACAATTGAAATAATGATGTCTACTAAAATATAATGTGTCTATGGACATAATATTATTGAGGCAAGTATAACCATAAATTTGAGGGGATATTCTAGAAAAGGAAGTTTCAATGAAGTATGTTTTTTGTTCAGGGAATCCTCTTAATTAATATGGATTATGTGCAGGTACTTGAAGAAAGGCTGGAATTTGTTGAATATATAGAAGGGATGGAGACGTATAATAGGAAAGAAAGGAATAAAAAAAAAATACCTGAACAATTCAGAGGCAGAATTTGAAGCATGTAGAAAGGGTGCTGTGGAGAGTGTTTTCACTGGTGAAGGGACAGGGAGGTAGAACGTCTGTTAGGTCAGGGGCACTCATGGGTTCTACGTTCCAGATTTAGGTTTTAATTTATAAGGTATTAGTTTGAGATTAAAGAGTTTTAGATAAGAAACAGACTGAAATAAGCAAAAGATCCAATTGAAACATATGAAATCGATTCACTAAAATGGTAATTTCATATGGTTCAAACTAATATCCCAGAATTGTCTTGTCAGTTGGGTCAGAGGCAGGGAGATTAGCTTGGAGGCTAAACACATTATACAGAGATGCAACCCTGTGATAAAGGTGGATATTTTGAACAAGGAGGAAAAAGTTGATTTTACTGACAGTTTTGCTTGAGTTTCCTTAGCCTCTATTTTCTATTTCTTTTTCTGGTCTTACTCTTGGGAAAGCAAAGCATTTGTTTTCTCACATCCTTTTGGGTCCAATTACAATGATTCTGATCTCTTAGCTACTTGACCTGCAAACCCTCTACAGAGCACTGTGGGGCCCCTTCTTAGAGGAGCGCTGGAGATGAGCTTAGTTTCCTGTTATGCTGCATTTGGCAGGGGAACTGCAGAATGCATGGATAAGCACAGCCACTGAGAACCAGCTTCCAGTCTCATTATGAAGGCTCTTCACTGGCTTTGAAAAAATTTCAAAGGTCTAAGGAAACCAAACTTTCTAGGGATATTCTTGGTTTTAAACATGCTAGAAAGAGAAAACATTAATCCTTATCTAAAAGAGTCTGTGAGACCTCATACTTGGAATAATAAAATTTAGGAGTTATGAAAGGATATACATATAATTAATAAAATAGGAATATGTAGCTATTCAAATGTTTTTAACTTCCAAAAATTATTTAGCGTTCTGTTTTTAGATTAGGGAAAACCGAGTTTTTTTTGTGTGTGTGTTTTTTTTAACCATCCCCACTCACTTATAATTCTGTGTATAGATGTACAATACAAATTAGACACCTGAATAGTATCTCTGGATTCCACCCTGGCTCACTTTAGGATAATGGCCAGAGAGGAAGATGGAAAACCGCTTGATCTCTGTTCTGCTCTAGGCTAACTATAAACTGACTTCTTTGTCTTCCACGGAAAAGGTGGATTTCCAGTCTTTGCTTTGGTTAGTGACTCTGAAAGCAACACAACATTAAGTGTTGAGTGCCTGAACAAATACCCTTGATAACCCAACTGCTAAACAATTAGGTGGGAAAGAAAGAAGCACACCTGTATATGTGCATGTGTGTGCATGAGTGCATATGTGTGTGCATGTCTGTTTGTGGACATGTGTGTATTGATGCTTCCTCTTCTACTTGCTCAATGCAATATGTCTCCGCCCATTCCTCTCTCTCCCCTGCTCTCCTCTTAATTTATAGAAAAGAGAGAGGGAATAAATGATAAGTGTAGAAATTTCTCTTTCTAATAATATAGGATCATCCATTAGTCAGAACTACAGGCCTAGCCTCAATGATGTGTTTGGGAGGATAAGTGCCAAGCTCTCCTTTTTTGCTGACACATTAAACTCTGATGGCCCTTCACAGACTCAGTGAAATGGATTAAAACCTTCACCCAGAGCTGCTTAGCATTTTGGGAACATGGGTAGTTGCATTTGTAGCCAGATACACAAAGAACAATACAATTGTGCTTTTTGTTTCATATTTTCCTCACTCATCAGACTATTATTTGCTAAGTGGGTCATATTTATTAGTTTTGTTTCACTAACTTGACTATGAGCTTCTATGAGTCAGAGCTCCACCAGATATTTCTTTGTTCATTCACAATGTGTTGCACAGAGATTAAGTAAACATTGAATTTCCATGAAAGTGGAACAATATAGAGAAAGAAAGAAGAAGAAGTGGGAAGGCACAATAAACTGGAAGCAAAGGAGAGTGTGCAATCTAAGATCGAAAAAGGCAATTTGGGAACGCCCCAGATCCTTCAAAGAAAAACAGAACAGAGTCATGGTTGGTGGCCAGCATAGAACCTTATTTACTTAAGGTTGTTTTCTTCTTGTCCTCCTCCCTATCTCTTTCTCTACGTAAATCCCCCAAAGAGAGCATAACAGTGGACAACAGCTCAGCAGGATGGCAATACTGTTAGTTACAGGTGTGGAGAAGCCTGGATAGCTCTAGTCTCTTTTAACAACCAACTGGGACTGTATCTGCAAGCCTGATGGAGACTAGAGGGCAGCAGAGCTGCACAACACTCAAACTCAGGTCAAGGCTCAGGTCAAGGCTTATATCTATCTATCTACCTGTGGCTGACTTAATACACCTCTCTTTCTCTTTCTCTTTCTCTTTCTCTCTCTCTCTCTCTCTCTCTCTCTCTCTCTCTCTCTCTCTCTCTCTCTTTCTTTCTCTCTCCATTCTCATTATCTCCTCTAGTATTTTCCCATTTCCTCTCCTTTTTTTCTCAAACTTACTCTTGTCCATTCTCCTATTGCATTGCAATTCCATTTCTTCCCCTTCGTCTCTGTCTCTTCTTTATCTGCTTTCCTGGGGAGTTATGTAGCCTGACTACATTAGCTCACTGTTCCAGAGCAGATGGTGTGGGGGTTCTATCTCACCTGTAATTAGGCTAAGAGAGAGCCCACTGTGGGCATGAGATTTCTGGTCTTTTCTTGGTCCTGAATAGCACCCTAACAGCTCCATTACCTCTGTGAGCAGGGAGATACTGTTTGCTTTCAAAGCCGTGGGTCCTAGAGAAAAGCTTACCAATCCAATCAAGTCTGCATTGTCAGCCCTCTCCACACCTCTTCTCACCCCATGCTTGTGAAGTTGCTGATACAGAAGTTACTGTTATTTGTTGAAATAATACTTCTTTCTATCTGCTTCCATCGTAATGCCCAGCTAATGACGAGGGGAGGGATGTGATTTCAGGGCTGTCCTGTCTCCTACGGGAAGACTTCTCATCAGATAGACCTTGGCTGAGGAAGACGGGTAAAGGATGGATATGTAAGGCAGTCTTCCCTTTGCAGGTTATATTTACCTTTCTGTATGATTTAGAATGTTACCATCGCTGAGAGGCTGATCAGAGGCACATGTCTCTTCTGAGAAGGGACACACTGACCATTTAGATCACTCCAAACATGAGAACTCTGTTGCCCTTTCTCCTGCTCTCCCTGTCCCTGCCACTGCCATTCTGTTTTCCTCTTGGTTTCTTTCCTTCTCTCCTTTCCTTTTCTCTCTCTCCTAATGCCATCATTAACTCAAGGCCCTGAGTTGTGTTTCTAGCAAACTGGAAGAGACTATTTGGATGAACTAAAATGGACTCAATCATTAACCCCTGTATGCCAAGCCTGTTGTCAAATCCCCTATAAGTAGATAAAGGGTCATTTCTTACAGATTGGACTAAGAATACCAGCCTTCATAGTGCTGTAGGATCTATTTTCAGTGGCCTGATAATTGCCTTACAAAAGATGCTGTGGGGACCTATACTTTTAATTTAGTCAGTTCAGGCTGCTAGAATGAAATAGTACAGATTGGATGGTTTATAAACAACAGAAATTAATTTCTCACAGTTTCCTTGGCTAGAAGCCCATGGTCACATGGGGCCCTAAGCCAGGTTACAGACTTCTTGCAGGATCCTCTCGTGATAGAAGGGAATAGTGAGCTCTGTGGTGTCTCTTTTATAAGAGCACTAACTCCATCCATGAGAGGTCCAGTATCATGACCTAATCACCTCCCAAATGCTCTACCATCTAATACTACTACACTGGTCATTAGGATTTTAACATAGAATTTGGGGGTGGCCATAAACGTTCAATCATAGCACTGATGAACCCAAGAAAAAAGGTAAGGCCCATTTGGTGTTATGGCTGGGTAACGGTTGGTTGGCAGCATGAGGAGAAGCAATGAAAAGGTACCAGGTAGAAGACCATTACTGAAATAAATGACTATAGAGAAAGGAGAAAGAGGTGTAGATGAGGATGAGAAGGGAGGAAGAAGAGCTGACTCCTCAACAAGGTCAGGCTTCAAGTTTTCTCAGTGGGATCCTGTGATCTGGCACTATTTTCTGGCACCTCCTACCCTGGACAACCAACCTCACAAGCCTATTTGGGTATTTACTCTTATACACAACTTAATATAAACCAATCCCCTGTTGCTGTTAATGATGTCAATATCTCACTTGGGAGTTGATTTTAAAGTTCTTCCTTATGAAATCTCCCTGCATAAATCTAGAGGGTGACCCATTCTTATCAGGGAGCAAGCTTTTATCCTTTGTGCATTTTCCTTAGCAAGCCCTCAATGTCATTCCCAATCCAGGCTTTATTTATATCTTAGTGGTGATGTTGAGATCATCACTGACATCAGCATCCTTTGTCAAGAGTACATGAAACACACTGCTGGACCATACACGGAGCAAGCTCCTTAGCAAATATGAGGGAAATAAAGTCCCCATCACATTTTCCCAGAACCCTGAGCCCTCAGCACCTGACTAAATAGAATGCCCCAGCCACCTCCATTTCTTCCACATTCTCTCTCTTCCCAGGGCATAGGTTTCTCCATAAATAATTGCTTCTCAGAACTTTCATTAACTTCATCCTTACCTCCTCTCTCACCCTCTATCTTCCCTGTCTTCTCTAGGGAAGGCCAGCAGCAAGGGCAGAGAGAGGGAAATTACTTCAATCCTCCCGGGGGCCGATGGTAATGTCACCCTGGAGGCAGGACAAGGAGTGGGAGCCCTCCTGGAGTCAATAGGATTCCTGGGAGGAAAGCAAGAGCACTAGCTCTGGAACCAGGGGTTGCTCCATGAGCAGAGAGTAGACCACAGAGGTGGTAAAGCAGAAACTAAGTTTTCTAAGTATTTTTTTTTTTCTCACTCAGTTCTGGCCAAGGGTCTTGATCCTGAACACTTATATTTCTTCTCCTCCTTATTTTTTTTTTATTTGCTCCCCCCACTTGCTCTCAGCAGTATCCATTTTATGAAACAGAAAGGTGAATATAAACCAAAATGCCTACAAACTCAAATGGGTCTTTTCTCTCTCTGAATAAAATACTAGATGGTTTTATCCTTGGTAGGAAGTGATGCATTGTTCTAAGTAAATGCTATCACCAAAGCTTTAGAATCAATTATGTATTCGGAAGAAGGTGAAGAGAGTTTTAAAGTTGGCAGATATTGAAAACAGCAGCAATAACAACAATAGGATAATTTATACTAAGATTGTGAGGTAACCAGAAACTGTGCACAAGTGTATCGCTCATTTGTTTATTTCCACATTCTCCTTGGCTTGACCTTTAGATCTGGCTAGACAATGTAGTTTTGAGGAGAGAAGGGCAAGAATTTAGTCAGCTTTTCATTCAAATCCTGATTCTGTCACTTAGTAAGTGGGTCATTTTAGATAAACAAGTAAATGAATACCTCTGAGAATTTCTTTCCTCATTTATAAAATGAACATGGATGGTATAATAGAAGCTAGTAATTTAAGAATTATTTGTTATGATCTTTTGTATTTCTTAGTAAAATATTTCTAAGGAAATATCTAAGTGAAACAATGACATGTATGTTTGAATGTGAGTATTTTGCATTAATCCATTCCCAGAGAAATTTATGGCTTGGACCACTTGAATTTAGTCTTGTTATTGGTAATAGAAGATACCCTGGTATCCAGGGAAATAGATTCCAGGCCTTTGCATCAAAAATAAAAGAATTTCTATGGCGAGGGCTTATCCTGAGATATTTCCCTCTGGAAACTTTCTTAATTTTGCTCTCGTCATTTTCCTATAATGAAAATTAACACAGTCAATGAGGAATTCCATTTGCTCTAAATACCTGCCTCCATCCTCTTCTTTTTTGATGTTCCTAAATTTGTTGTTCAAGGCAGAACTTGAGACCAATAAGCCAATAAATGTTGACATGGTTTGTGCCTCAAATAATGATAAAAACAGAGCCATATGAAGAAAATCCAGGTGTTCGCTATTAGGATGAGGGCCTGTGCGTAGCAAGAACCTAGAAAAGCCTTTCCAGAGAATTAGAGAGAGATCGGGTGCAGTTCCTCAGGGATGATGGCAGAGGAAATCTTGCTACGTAGGGCATTACTGTGTGGTCTAGGATATTTGGGAGCATCATGACAGAATTCCCAAATTTGTTCTTTATCATTTAATAACATTAAACAAGCATCCTGTTCTCATTTGAGAGAGCGTGGTCACTGCTTCCAGTTTTTAAACGTTCAACAAAGATCGCCGACACAGGCTGGTTGGGACTTCATTTTATGGGAACAGAATACTGCAGAAGAAGCTTAGTAAGAAACTTTATAGTAATAAACATCAAAAGCTGGGTCAGTATATAATCTTACTGATGGAATTGAAAGCAAGTTAGCCCTCAATTACTGAACATGTATAATTCTCATTAACCAAATGGTATTACTTTCTATTATAATACGCTCAAAAACATCAGATCTGTAAGGATAAAACAAAACTAGTTTTTGAAACACATCTCACTTGAAAGATCTTAAATAATCTTTACTATCCTAGGGTGGGTGGTTATAAAAGAAAAATAACAGAGCCTGAGGCAGATTATGGAAGGTCTTTCTAAGAGGTGATTTCAAAGCTTCAGAAAAATAAAGTATGTAAAAAGTAGCCCAGAAGAGGAGCTGAAGAGTGGAGCATTTTCTTTATTAATAATGGCATTACTTTGGTTTTGTACTTGAAACAAGAAGGCAATGGTAGGAAAGAGAAGGCAAGAGAAGAGATATAAAAATAGAAAGTTTAAGGTACACATTGGGAGACTATATCTCATATTTGCATAAATAATAAGAAATGTTTAGGAAAGAAGGTGCCTAATATTCTATTTAAAATGTTTAACTGTAATTACAATTGTATTGACAAATTAAAAAACACAAATATATTGTGTGTTGTTTCTTGTTTGTGTGCATGTGTATATATATATAATTTTTTATTTTGGGTTAAATTAAAAGTAAATTCTAGTTCTGAGCTCCACATGGGGGTGATCAGCATGCGTTACAAAAATAACTGATGCTAGAGGGTGAGCTGGACTAGAAGCTGAAATAATTCAATAGATGCAGATGGTTGGAGTGAGATGTGACTCTAAACTCATAAGCTCTCAAGAGTTTACAGATATTTGTGGAGAAAATTGGACAATCCATCAGAATAAGGTTTTTAGACAATTATCTATACTAATAAAAGGGTAATATGCTAATTAGACTGGAAGACCTTCAGGACAAAGCTATGGTGGCGGGGCTGAGACAGAGGTGGTTAGGGTCGATCAGGCTGGCAGGGGAGGTCAGTTGGGGGAGATCAGGCTGGCAGGGAGGACAGTTGTGGGTGAGCAGGCCAGCAGGAGGGGGCAGTTGGGGGTGATCAGGCTGGCGGGGGCACAGTTGGGGGTGAGCAGGCCAGCATGCAGAGTGGTTAGGGGCAATCAGGCAGGCAGGCAGGTTTGCAGTTAGGAGCCAGTGGTCCCGGATTGTGAGAAGGATGTCCCAGATTGGAGAGGATGCAGGCTGGTCTGAGGGACACCCTCCCCCTCCCCCCATGCATGAATTTTGTGCACTGAGCCACTAGTCTATATATAAATAAGCAGAACAACACCAGTTAATATCTGGAGAACAAAGCCCTATAAAGGTATGAAAAGTACAAAAGAAAACCCTTGGTCAATAGGAAAGCCTCATGTGATAGTTATAAAGTGTATATATAATTCAGACAGGCTGCCTGCTGACCTGGGACATCCCCTTGGAACTTAAGTTTGGTCATCCTGCTGCATCCAAGATAAGGTGCAAAATAAAACAGGATCTATGAGTAAGTTCTCCATTCCAAGGAACAGAATTCGCACTTTAGAAGCAGAACAATTTTTATGTCTCAGAATCCTTGCTCCTGGGTTTCTTTTGTGTTTTGTGAAATCTATTGGAAAATGACAGACTATCTTGTGCCAAGTGTAATCGAGAAAAAAGAATGCCAACCTTACCTGGGCTGGAGCTAAGTGAAGCTGCAGACCTGGTGTGTGACAGCAGGGGGATGGGGTGGGAGGAGAGAGAAGCAAAGAGGGGACAGTGCATGTGAGAAGGTGGAGAGGAGAGAGCTGGGGAGAAAAGAGAAGTAGAAGAAGGAGAAAAATAATGAAGATGAGGGTAATGAGAATGAGGAGGGCAGGGAGCTAGGAGAGAAGGGAGGGAAGAGCCATTTGGCTAAACAATCACCTTCTACCCCCATCTTTGTTTAGTTTTTTGTTTGTTTTTTAAATTTAAATCAGATCTTTGTGCTATGATTTTGCATCATACTGCACATTTTTAATCTGGAGATGTGGCCAAATATCAAATCCTAGATAGGAACACCAAGCAATTGTTTTTAAAAATATATTTTTATTTTATTTTGAACTCACTATTTTCCCTGGAATGAAGTAGAACTGTCTTAGATCATTCCAGAACTTACAATGACTTAGTGTTAAAAAGTTTGCAAAGCATAGCTTGGGGTAAAGTCCTGTGGCACTTATTTTTTCCAATTATTACTTATTTATGTAAAATAATTAACTTTGGTACAAACTGTGACTTATTGATTGACAGTACATTTAAAAAATTTAAACAAGTAGATATAGCAATTCTGATATAACAAAAAGTTAAAAATCAAGATGGGGAAAAACACAAAAAACTAAACCAATTGGAAAACCACTTATGGGAAGAAATGTGTTGAAAAAATATTAAGGTTTAACTTTGAAGCAATAACAAGGACGGGAATCAAGGAAGCAGATTACAGAACACTTGATGTTGCAGCTGTGTGGCTGGTGTTCGCCCACACTTGCAGAGTTTTGTTTTGTTTTTCTTAATTGATAGAAAAGAATGAAAAATAAACATGTAGAGCAAACATGTCCAACTCTCGGCCCACAATGAACATTTCTGCGGCCCAGCCAATATAACAGTATGGACGAAGCGTTTTAATAAAATTTTCCTAACTTATTTTTTTACAATATCCTGTTACACATCATTATTAATAATGAACTACAAAGTCCACTAATGATTGATTACTATAATCATGTTGCATTCGTTTTCCTTATAAGCCTTACTCACAGGCGCACCATTTCTCCCCACTAATACTAGCAGCGAATATTTTAGCAGCCAATTGCCACGTCATTAGTCTTGGACTGACTTGTTTGGTGTGCGCAATAGGAAATATTTCGCTTTCAGAGAACAAGAAAAATAGGTTTATTTGCATTACGTTTATTAATTTGTGCAGTTACTCAGTGTCTGGTAAATTAATGTTCAAGAAAAATATTTTTATTAAAATATTCTATTATGTTATGTTTAACTATTACTCATTGATTTCAGCCCTTTGTATTCAGTGTGTCTCTATTGAAATAAACCTATGTTTCTATGAAAATTGAAGCTGTTGTTTTATTTTGTGGCCCACATAAACTTAAACCTTGTTTCTTTGGCCTGTGTTAGCCTTTGAGTTTGACGTGCTTGATGTAGAGTAATAAGCAAATCTGCTAGATTAACTCAAAAACAAAATAATCACCTATTTAGAATATTAGCAAAGCACAGAGGTACCAAATATGAATGATGCTAATAACTTTGATAATGGTTTAAGAATATCTTAAACTTCAATACAGAAGTATCAATGTGGACATCATCAGAAAGTAAGCCTTTTGCACTTCCCAGCACAGTTATGGCAGTTTGACTACTGCTAATATTTTAAGTTGGGGTAGGAAAGAGGGATCACAGTGCTTTCAACAGTTACAGTCCTCAAAGGTCTTAATGTGACCCTAAACACAGGACATATATAAACAAAGTAAAGGTGAATATTATCCTATGACAGCCTGTGAAAAGATTTTGCCATTTTAATGTATATCAGAGGTCTCATTATAGTGCTGGTTTAATCAGAATGAGGGTGGAATCCACACTATAATGACAAAGACACACTAAGTATTAAGATGCATTTGTGAAAAATAATTTTACATATCTGAAAATGAAATCTTTAATGCATAAAAGTAGTTTGTGTATTACAAGTAGGTTCATTATTCATTGCTCAAAATGTTCTTTCACAAGAGGTGATATTAGGAAATTGTTAGTTTCTTTCCTTGGAATATAGATAGCACCACTACTCTGGTACTCTGTTATCATTTTGTGGATTTAAAAGTATTTACACATTTCCAAGTACTTTTCTCACCCCTAGGGTCTGAAGTTTGAGTAGTTAGCCATTAGAGATCAGTCAATTTACAGGCCACTCTTCAGCTCCATTATCTACCTTCCACACATAAAATCATTAGCACATTTTACATCTGTCATCAAAATTATTAAGGCATACTTATACAACTCCCAATATCAAGAATAAAATAAAAGCAATTATCTTTGGAAAAAAAATATATGCAGAAGACACCTGCATATTCTTACTGCCTCCTGCTCTCTAGTCTTAAAAAAAAAAAAAAAAAAAAAAGTCACGTAGACGTGAGAGTGGAACATCAATTGACTGCCTAACCACATGATTTCTGACCCAGGATCAAGCCTGCAACCTGGGCATGTGCCCTGAAAAGGAATTGAAAAGGCAACCTCTTGGTGCACAGGATGCCACCCAATCAATTGAGCCCCATCAACTAGGGCTCCCCTCTTTATTCTTAAAAACTTGGGTTCAATCAGTTTAACTTAGAGTTCTTACTGCATCTTATTTCAAAATTGAAGAGTTGAGGTTATTAAAACTTCCTTTACTTTCAACTTCACAAGCTGCCTGCTAAATCTGAGAGAGGCAAGAGTATCTTTAAGACCTATTCACCTGAACCAAGCAACTGGTCACACATCATATAAGAATATAGCTTCATCCTGATCATGCCTGTCTTATGCATTAGTTAATATGAGCAGAAGGTGGTGTTTGACTGACAACTTATTCTGGGACTATTTTATGATCCACAGGAAAAATAAACCAGAAATAATTGAGCCAGAGTATTTAAGACATTTTCTATGCTACAGCCTAGCTCATTTTTTTTTTCATGTAGGAATGTGTAATAATATAAAGATATATTTAAGTGTTGATTTGGTTATCTTTTTTTCATAAATATAACATAATTAAACCACTTAATATTTTCAGTAGATCTCTAATTCAACCATTGCTCAAACAATATATACATCACATTTTTTAAAGAATAAGGTTGTATTCACTGTTATAACATAATTTAAATATGGTCCACTCAAAACTTTAATTCTTATTAAATTCAAGAGACACCATTATGAGATATATATATATATATATATATATATATATATATATATATATACATATACATAAGTGCTTTGACATCTACTACTGCGTTATTGAAATACCCACTTCAAAATCCATCTTTTCATAATTAATCAGGTCTTTCAACAGTGTACAGAAAAAATAAATATCTTAAACTTTCTATTTAAGTGTTCTTAAAGCTTAAAGAGCCTTAGATAGGATTATCATCAAAGAAGGAAACAATATTTTAACATTTTGAGAATTGCATTAGAGAAGAGTAATCTTTCCACTTAGAAAACTAGTTATATTAATGCATGCTCACCACAGTATTGTGCGTGTGTGTGCACACGTGCGCGCGCACGCGCGCGCGCACACACACACACACACACACACACACACACACACCACAGTTCATCCAGGGAATATACTACAACTATAGGAGAACATCTTAAAGGGATGATTTGGGACATATCGCACGTGATCACTCACTCCCTATAGGCAGTTGAACTTCCAGACTCAGGATAAATGGGTCGATGATGCAGTGTGTGGCAGGGAAATCAAGGATAAAGGATGCAAACAGCAGCTTTTAGAACTGCAGTTCTCAGTCTCATGGGATCCTCTTGCTGGCAGAGAAGAGGAATCAGTAGTTTGGACAAAATGACATTTTAAAAATACTAAGTGTTGTACTTGGTCTTACATTAAATCTACACTTGCATAAAGCAAAAATAAACTAATGGACTTATAGGGGGCTTTACGTACTGATACTCTTCAAGGCTGAAACTTAGAAAATAAATGTCATTCCTGAATAGAATTACTTGAGACAATTCTGAGACTGAAACAATGCTATAAACACACAGTAGTGACAATGGAGCCAAGAATAAGAGCTGATCACCTTCATTTTTAGGCCTCCATCTTGCCCTGATTATGGTTTTTCTTTATTAGTATCTTTGTTCCATATTGCCTGCCCTAAAAGCAAGAGATTTTTTTTGTCTGAGCTTTATCCCATTTAACTTTAGACTGCTTCCTCCACACATCCAAAGCTGAATTTATGACCTTGATTTCTAAATATGTGTATTCCCAAATATTCTCTATCTCAGGGGAAGGAAGAACCAAGCATCCAGTTCAAGCTAGAAATCTGGGAATCAATCTTGTTGCTACCCTTTGCTTACCCTCAACAACCAGTTCAGCACCAAATGTGCCCAATTTTACTTCTAAATCAACCTTCTAAGGCCCATCAACATGTACATGCACATTACCATTCATTCAAACTGTTCTGATCTCCTGCCTGATTATTGCAATGGTCATGTGCTCTTTGTTCACTCTTGCCACCTCCAATCTGCTTTCAAACTGTACCCAGATTAATTATTTTAAAACACATGAAGCATGTCATAGCTCAGAGATAAGGGTCAACTCCTCCAAGAGAGATCCCCATGGGAACTGAGTAAGGCCCTGAGCTTAAGGCAATCAATCCTGCCCAAACACAAGACTTGATCTCCAGGCCCCTCTCAAGCCAAAGGAAGGACTGATGCTTCCTCAAAGTGGGAAGGGATGTGAAGAATTCTATCTACTTGCTACATAATCCACCTATGAACCTTCATGCTCTGATCAGGTCACAAGAGGGGCTGCTGCTACCCACACTGAATGCTGGATAGGGCTGGAGCCAAGTTTCTGCCTCATAGTATAACTATAGTTTTTCTGCTCTTGGTCACACAATGCTTCTAATCATGCAGCTTCAAAGCTCCACAGATCAAAGGTAGAGTTCCTGCTGAAGTTTGGTATCTGGATTTGCTAGATCTCTGTGGCATATTCTAGAATACAAATACAGTTGTCTCTGAGCCTGTATCTAAGAGTTAAATTTGAGGTTAAAATTTAAAACTCCCCAAATGCTCTTTCAACAGGTTTGTTGTCCTTGTTTGTAAGATAACTTCCCAGCTTAAAACCTTTCAGGAGCACTCCATCTCTTAAGACAAATTCCAAAATACTTACCATGGGATGCAAAGCCCAGCATGACCTGGCTCCTGCCTCCTCTCTCAGAATGGCTCTGTGCCACTTGTTCACTGTTTCAACTAACTGGCCTATTTTTGTTCTTCCCATATACAAGCTCTTCCTTACTGCCACAGGGCCTTTCTTATACTGGAACATGCTCTCCAACTCATCTTTCTTTCTTTCTCTCTTTCTTTCTTTCTTTCTTTCTTTCTTTCTTTCTTTCTTTCTTTCTTTCTTTCTTTCTTTCTTTCTTCTTTCTTTCTTTCTTTCTTCTTTCTTTCTCTCTTTCTTTCTTTCTTTTCTTGAATTTATTGAGATGATGTTAGTAAATAAAATCATATAGGTTTCAGGTGTACAATCCTATAATAAACCATCTGCATATTGTATTATGTGTTCATCACCCCAAGTCAAGTCCCTGTCCATCACCATTTTTCCCACCTATGCCCTCTTCCACCTCCTCTACCCCCTTTCCATCCTGTAATCACCATACTGTGTTCATGTCCATGAGTTTTTTCTTTTTTGCTTTGCCCCTTCATACACCCCCGGTCATCCCACCTCACCCCCCACCCCCAGCTGTCAGCCTGTTCTTTATCTATGAGACTGTTTCTAATAAGCAAAAAGAGACAGTCTCCCACTCTGCTTTCCATCTAAGGTCAGAAGTCACTTCTCCCTGGGAAGCTCTCCCTGATCTTCCAGACTAGTTTGTCTGCCTTTTATTCATCATCTATTGTTTTGCAAAAAGACAAACAAAAACAGCTCTAACCGGTTTGGCTCAGTGGATAGAGTGTCGGCCTGCAGACTGAAGGGTCCCAGGTTCGAGTCTGGTCAAGAGCATGTACCTTGGTTGCGGGCACATCCCCAGTAAAGAGTGTGCAGTAGGCAGCTGATCGATGTTTCTCTCTCATCGATGTTTCCAACTCTCTATTCCTCTCCCTTCCTCTCTGTAAAAAGATCAATAAAATATATTTAAAAAAAAAGACAGACAAAAACAAACATAAAAAACTGTAGTCTTCTATTTTTTTTTTCCCTTTGTAGCTGCTGTTTCATATTTCAAGATTAGTCTTAATAGGAAAGACTCATGCTATTAATCAATAGTTGCAGGAAAATGTGTTTATAGCATAGAAGTGTTTTCAACACAGACTCATTCCAAATAAAGAGGACATTGTTTTGTTTCATTGAATTCTTACTCCTTTCAATTGGATGCTATACTCTCTTCCAATAGTGTATGATACCATAGGTGCAGTGATATGATTAAGTGTGAGATGATTTTATTTATAGTTTCCCTTCTAGACTATAATTTTTGTATGTGAGATGAAACTTCCTCTGTGTTCATATCATTATGTCCTCTCTGCATAGCATAGAACCCGGTACAAAATAGGTATCCCATTCTACTTGTTGAGTAAATAAATAGAATTTTAAAAAATGAATGTTATTTCTAATCAGAAAAATAAATAAGAAATAAAAGTTATTAAAATTTAAAAAATAAAAACCACACAATACATGATAATTTAGGATATCAGGAAAAATAATAAAAAAAATAATATTATCCCCAATTCTATCAGCGAAATATCTATTTAACATTTTTGTTTATATTTAATAAAAAATTCTTTATCACAAAAACATGTTGCTTCATCATGAATACAGTAAAAAAAGAAAAGAAAGAAAGAAAGAATTAAGAGGTTAAAACTGGGGACCTGGCTGACAAACACAGGACAGAAGGCTCTGTGGTGTGAAAAGAAGAAACAGAAGGACACGCATCCCTTGCTTGGTCTTTATGAGGAAAGACAGCATGCTGGGACATTAAATGAATTATTTGTTTCCCTTTGTTAAAGGAACATATTAGAGGGAGTCTCATTTGTTAAATGTCTTTGGAAACGGGCAAGAGAAACAGATGAGAATTATTAGATCAAATAGTGGTTAAAGTACAAGATGTTCTGCACCTAATAGATAAACAAGACGTAGAAAAATCACCAGGACCAGATGGCAGTTCTTATGTCCTTTTATTTCTAGAGTTTTTTTCTCCAAAGCGGAGATGAAGCACAATGATGTGCCTGGGTTTAGACTAACTGCAAGGAGCTGGGAGAAGAATAAGTCAGTCCATTTCTAAAGCTGCCATCTTTCACTAATATGCATTTAGAAATAAAGAAGCAATAGACATGTCACCCCATATCAAAATCTTCTGTAACTTTTATGAGCACATCATTCAGTCTGAAAAAAATCCTCATGCAGAATTTATGCCTGATCATATAATAATCTAAATAAAGTGAATATTTTGCAGTGCATCTGCAATTAGATACAATAACACTCTACAATATAAACACATAGAGTAGACTTGTATTTTTTATTCATCTTTAATATGAAATTATTCAATTCTACTTCTGATAGTTCCAGCCAGAAGGGCTCTAGACAGCTGGTTGAGTGAGTCATTGCACATATTCTGAGAGACAGGCATGAGATTCATTTGCTCTTTGCTTATGGGGATATATTAATGAATCTTCAATCTTGCTCTCCTGTCCCCTATGGCCATGATGCATTTGTAGAGAAAACAGGTTTACATAGCAGAAAGGCTCCTGTCAATAGTATTAAACCTGCTGTTATTTATCTTCCTAGTCTTGGAATACGGAGGAAGAGACAAAATAAAGAATGTTACATTTGTTGAGCAATAAAACATAAGATTCTCTTTTAGTTGCATGTTTCTTGTTTTTCTTTTTTTAACTTGTGGTTCTTATTCACAATTGTGAAGCTGAATCCTAATGGAGAAGCCAAATATATTAGTCAACTGTTCTGAAAAGATGTGTTTATGGTAACTGAAGTAATTTGGACCTACAAATTCACTCTTAAAAATGGCGGATCTTTGCTTTCCCTAAGCTTTATTCTTTTTTCTCCTTAGAGAATTTATACTTCCTACTCTTTTTGTGGGCAGAGCAGGGGGAGGCTGGCTATTCTGAATTAATTATTACTAAGATTATGATTTGAAATAGTCCTGGACAACAGGCATTTTGATCAAAACAAGCAAACAGGTAAAATATAGGGGAGGTAGACAGAGACAGGACTTGTAAAGAAGATCACACTATGCCTAATGCCTAATCAAAAACAGCCACTGGTTTTGTTGGGCCTGTGAGTGATGTCATGTTTTACTTGGATTTGTGATGTGGAAAAGGGAGTATTAGATGACCATTTGAGGAAAACGAATAGGAATAGTGGGTTGGACCTGGGTTGGTGGAAAGCTCAGAGGCAGGAAAAAGCAGGAGATAGCAGGGGAAGCTCTAGATTATATTCTACTGTATCCTTCTCTGAACAGTGGCCCCTGCAGTTGTACAATACTGGAACTCTAGGGATTCAGGGCTTTCCAGTCTCGTCTTCAGCATTCAATTTATCAAGAGCTGAGGAGAGCACACAGATGTGGCCACGGGCCCCAAAACACCCCCTTTCTTTTCTCTTTTGACTCTGACCTTTGGAAAGAGACATGTTGAACTAGAGGTACACACATGATGTGACGTAAGCTAAACAAGAAAGAAAGTTCAAGCTAGAAAATGATTAAGTCACACCCATTTAGAAAACCCTTGTTCTAATCCAGCCGTGGGCAAACTAAGGCCCACGGGCCGGATCCGGCCCATTTGAAATGAATAAAACTAAAAAAAAAAAGACCGTACCCTTTTATGTAATGATGTTTACTTTGAATTTATATTAGTTCACACAAACACCCCATCCATGCTTTTGTTCCGGCCCTCCGGTCCAGTTTAAGAACCCATTGTGGCCCTCGAGTCAAAAAGTTTGCCCACCCCTGGTAATCCCTCCATTATAAACCATCTCCTTAGGAAGGGCATCCATAATACTTACTATCCAATGATTCTATGTTGTTAGAGTACCTCTCTCTCTGATGATTTGAAAGCCAAAGCTTGGCTGAGCTTCCCAATGGCTACTGTAGAGGTTGGGGTACAAGAGAAGAAACATGCTGGGGTGGGAGAAAAATAATAATAACATGAAGAAAGATTAACTTTACCCACTTTACAATGTGACTATGGCCAAACTTCTGAAGGTACAATGATCAAACCACATCACTTAGACAGTTTTATTTCTATAAGGTCCTTTCTGTCCTTTCCTTTTCATTCCATCAGTCACTGAGGACATTTTTGCTCCTTTTTGGACTGGTGCAAAAAGCTCTTTCATTCCTCCATCCCATATAATTTCTGTTTTCCTAAAACACAGATTAGATAACACTTCCATGCCTCATAGAAGCAAGTGAAAATAACCACTCTTTCAGTCAAGACTCCTATGACCTGGGATCTCTCTAGCTTGCCCTGCCCCACAACTCGCCACAAGTGCCATGCTTCAGGTACATTGACTCATTTGCCATTTTCCAAACATGTGTTATGCACATTGGGGAACTGTGCTATGATTGTGCCAATCCTCCATTTTGGAACCCCCTTCTCTCTCTTTCTATCAAATAGCCTAACATATCCCTTCATGTCTCTTATACTCCTAGACTTCCTGATGTCAATAGCTGGAATTCAGCACTCCTTGCATACTTCTTCAGTACACAATCACTTATACCTGGATGGTAACACTTTTCTGTTCTTCACTGTATTATCATTTGTGATTGTATGTGGATCCATATAACTAATTTCAAGTTCCTTGGAATAAGGTTCTTATCTGAGTCTTCTCAGGATTTCTGCAATGTTTTTCATTTAATACTTCAGGCCCTATGCACAAAATTTGTGCAAGAGTAGGCCTTCCTTTCCCTGGCTGCTGGCACCGGCTTCCCTCTGCACCCAGGATCCAGGCTTCCTTTGCAGCCCTGGCTTTGTCTGGAAGGTCACCCAGAAGGATATCTGGTCTAATTAGCATATTACGCTTTTATTATTATACTCATTAAATAGTAGTTGAATGAACAACTAATTAGCAAAAGGAAGTTTATCTGAAATCTATTACACAAACACTGAACATAATGGGACATAAGAATGTTACATCTTTATAGAACTAAAATTTCGTTCCAACTTGCATGTGCATGGGATAAACAATTGAAGTTAAATTAAAGTCTTCCAAAGGTGAACATTCAGGATTTTAAGAAAGATAAGGACAATATTAGGGCTCTAGGAGGCGTTCTAGTGTCCATACTATCATAAGAGCAATCTCCTGAGTATAAACATATGGAAAGTACAGAGGTTAGGAACATGGGCTTTGGAGCCTGACCTGAGTTCATATCCTGTAGTTATCCATTTCTAGCAATGTGACCACCATGTTGCTCAACCTCTCTAATATATGGGAATAATAATACTTATCTCAAGGAATTACTATAAAGTAATGTATCAGTAAAGCATTTGCATAGGGCATGACAGGATAATAGTTGCCATTTATTGAATAGTTAGTTGTTTGTATTTTATTTTGAGAAAAAATCTGCTAATTTAAGTAAACCTCTTGAGGCCTTTACATTTTGAATACACTTTCATTAAAAAAGTAAAATGCCTTGAAGCATATGATTTCAGTTTATCTGGGGTATGCTTGACCTACACATTTTTAAATAAAGCTAATTCATCAATTCTACATGCCAAGGTAGAGTAGAAATTCTAGTGCATAACAATCCATTCAAGTCTGAATAGTCAAGAGATAGAAGAAATAAATAAAACCACACAAGAATTAAAATAGACTTTTGAAGTTAAACCACTTTTCGCTTTTTCAGTCAGCTTGTTGGATTATTGAATTATTTATCATGCTTATCCTTGTTGCTTTTTGTTAAATGAGTTTAAGAGTCACAGATAGAAGCAGTCCCATTGTACATTACGAATGGAAAACATCAGTTATTAATCTTTTGTGCATTTGGTGGCAAAACTCATCAATAAGCAGAGAGGACACTACCCTTTCCAGTGAGGAGTTTCTCAAAGGCATCATGAGAAGTTAAGAAAACATCACTCCATGTCTGATTCCTTTGGTGTTTACTTATATTTGTGTGTCTCTCCATCATTCCAAAGTTCAATGTACATGGTTTAGAGTAACTTATTTTATAAACCCTCTATACGGGAGACAGATAGAGATTTAAGCATAATGAAAGCCACATTTTTCTGGATAATGATGGCCTGAATCAGTGCCTCATGAAAAAGAATGTGGAAGATCAGAGTCCATGTGTTGGTTGTTTGGTTTTTATTTGCTTGATATTTACTATAATCATGTCATTCAGATATTGAAGCACAGATGTATCTTGCTGCTAATGTGTGATGTGAAAACCTAACTGAATATCCACAGCTGATACTAGTACACCACGGTGACTATATTCAAAAATATTACTCTCTCTCTCTGCCCTGAGAAACTTTAATTTAGTGCTACTCCTAATAAGCAGTAGTTCTACTGTGTCATTGTAAGATTGCAGTTTTGTATTTCTAATGAGTAAAGAAACCACTGGTACAATATTGTGAGGGATTCCTGCTCTTAACCTCATTCTGCCCCCAGCTGTGTTAACATCTGGTCCTTGCTGTGTTTTACAGTATTGGATTTCCAAACTGAAGTTTCAAGATATGGCAGATGCTGGAATCTTATTGGAAATCTTTGTTTTTCTGCTTTTACAGTAAAACCTCATTAATTCTCCTGAAACTTAAGATAATGAGATAAGCTGAAGGAAGGGTTTCTTAGAGCAAATTAATAGTTTGTAAGGAGGCCTGTTGTGACTGAACTACTTAAACAATTTTAAAGCTCTTTTTTAAAAGCACCCCATTTACCAGTTGATATACCAATTACTAATCACTGTTTTCAATTACATTAAAATACCTTTTATGAGGATTTTTATGAGGCCACATTATTTTTTATTTAGAAAATAAAAATATTGTTATTGATTTCAGAGAGGAAGGGAGAGAGAGATAGAAACATCAATGATGAGGGAGAATCAATGATCTGCTGCCTCCTGCATGCCCTCCACTGGGAATTGAGCTTGCAACCCTGGCATGTGCCCTGACTTAGAATCAAACCATGACCTCCTGGTCAACCACTGAGCAATGCTGGCAGGGCAAAGGCCACACAATTTAGTTTGTTTCTATTTTAATTTTTGGAATCATTTTCTTTATTTACAACCTCTTCTAAACCAAGTGAACTCTGTTCTGATTTTTGAAGCCCCAAAGATGCCTATCAAGCTTTGTACATTAAACCATATGTAAAGCTAAGTTTGAGCAAATTACTTTCAAGTTTGTCTTACCAGAGAAAAACAGAACATTTTAAATATGAAATTGACTGTACTTAAAATTGTCAAATTACCTCATAGTAAGTTTCTATTTTATTACTTTTGGGGCTGAGGATTAAATATTTTCCTCAGGAAAAATCTTTTCTACATTTTCATTTTTTTTTTTCTTAAACTATTATGCTGTAAACATTTTAACTTAAGTTTCATGGTTCTTTTTATTTTTTATTACCTGTAGGTTATGTTTCTTTTCATTGAATTTCATATTTCAGAGACTATTGTCTTGATTCTTGAAACAAATCTGTACAACCATTGCTTTCTTCTTAGATTGAAAATGCCCTTGGTTTGGGGACAGACTTTTTCAATGCCCTTGCCTATCCTCTGGGAGTCCTGTTCATTGACCGTCTGCCAGAGGACGGTGGCAAAGGGGAACCCTTTGCTTTTTCAGACATGGGTCAAGGAGCTCAGCAGAGCCCTGCCTTTTTAGATAACTTCTTAGGGACTTCATTGCTTCTTTCTGACCTAGACGGTAGGGAATCCCTTTTATTATTGCTCAGAGAAGTTACTAGTAATTTTTTCCTTTTTTTTTTTTTAGTTTATAACTTGGTCATATTCTCCGTGGATTATCTTTTTTGTTTTAAATTTATCTTTATTGTTGAAATTATTACAGATATCCCCCATTTTACCCCCACTGATCTCCCTCCTACCCACTCCCATTTCCTCTCCAGGCCTTCTCCCCACTATGGAATGTGTCCATGGGGTATGCATATATGCATATAAGTTCTTTGATTGGTCTCTTCCCTCCCCCTCCCCCTTCCCTCTGAGATCCTTGGCCTGTTGCATGTTTCCATGTCTGTAGATATATTTTGTTTGTCAGTTTATGTTGTTTATTAGATTCTACAAATGAGTGAGTTCATGCGATACTTGTCTTTCTCTGACTGACTTATTTCACTTAGCATAATATTCTCCAGGTCCCTCCATGCTGTTTCAAAGGGTAAGATATCTTATTTCTTTCTTTTTTTTACAGCTGCCTAGTATTTCATTGTGTAAATGTACCACTGCTTTTTTTTTATCCATTAATCAGTCAATGGGTTATCTTGATTTCACTGGAATGTAAGCTCCAGGAGCTCTGTAAAGGGCAGGGATTAGTATTCTGCTGTATCACCAACACTTAGATCAGTGTATGGTGTACATAGTAGGTGCTCAATAAAAATGTACTCAATTTAAAAAAAAGAAAGAAACAATAACATCATCAACAACAGCAATGTCAAATAGTGAAGGCACATGTCAGACATAGAACACAATTTCTGTTTATAACTAAATAGTGAATTAGGCACATAGATATTCAAAATGTACTTCTTATGGTGAGTTTGTTTTTCTTTTGCTATATAGAAAAACAAAGAAACTCACCATAAAAGGTAAATTTCTAACAACAGTGTTCAGTGAAGGTGTTGGTTTAACAGGATGTCTCTCAGAAAGTAGAATACCCAGGAAAGTGGCAAAGAATTTGAATCACAGCAATTATGCTTCTCTCATTTTACAAAAATAGTAAGATAATTTGATTGACTTGTTTGTCAGGGCATTGAATTGTGCTGATTGGGCTGTAAGAGTTTTCAGTTTCCTTTGCCTCTGGTTCACTCCACAAATTTACTATCAATAAGCATTTACTGAGTGCCTGCTCTGTGTTAAAAAAGGAATGAGAAAGACATTCTTCCTACCTGAACTCTACAATCTATTAAAAACACAACCTTGAATAAAAAATATTTCCTTTTCACTAAAGTTACCCTTCTATTAACAATGCATTAAACAGAAAGCTTCCTTTATATAAATATGGGATGGGAATTTGATGTATAAACTCATTTCATATGTTTTGATGAAGAGGAAACTTAATTACACTTTTAAAGAAAGGGATTGCAAACATGTGATTTCAGTAATTAGGGCTCATATATAATGAGCCATTCAGAAATAATTCCGCCTTACTTTTCAAAGACACATATCTTCATCATTTACATGCTTTGTACATTCTTTTAAAAAAAAAATCATTCTGACTTCCCAGTGAAGCAAACATTTTTACCCCCATTTTCCAGATGGGCACGCTGCTGCTTGGAGAAACCATATCTACAAGAAATCGCATGTAGAACAATTAGTTAAGCAAGAGACCCAGAGACGAAATCTGGCCGAGTTCCTATAATTAGGCTTCAGAAATCACATGTACATGTGAGGAGAATCCCAGATCTTGGAGTCTTACCCCATGATTTCATTGTCTACTGCTTCAAGTTCTACATACTGAAACCCAAAATAAAAATCAAAATTTTATCTAGTAGAAGCAGTGAATTTAAATAGTTAGATTAGTATCTGTAATATTTCATCTACTCTGTTTATAAATATTCTAAGAAAATAGAATTTAAAATGCTCATCATTACAAACAAACAATATTCTATCTAATAATAGAGAAACATGGTAATTAACCATAACTTCACTACCCTTCCCATTGGCTAATCAGCGAGATATGCAAATTAACTGCCAGCCAAGATGGCGGCTGGCAGCCAGGCAGCTGAAGTGAACAGGAGACTTGCTTGCTCCAGTGATAGAGGAAGCCAAGGTTCCCCGCCTGCCGCAGCCCAGCTCTGAGCTTGCACTCTAAGCAACTATGTTGCAATTATAGAAGTTAAATAATCCCCAGAAACCTGCTTTCAGCCGTCAGAGCTGGAGCGAGCAGGACCACAACAGTGTTACAATTATAGAACCCAAACAAACCCAGATACCTGCTTTCAGCAGCCGAGGTCTCAGAGCTGGAGCTGAGCCTCAGAGCTAAAGCCAGCTCTCAGCTCCAATGACAGCCATAGAAGGTAAATAAATCCCAGAATTAAAAAAAAAAAAAAAAAAAAAAAAAAAAGGATAAAAGGAGAGGTTGGGAGCTTCAGTCACCCGCCAGCCTGAAAACGGCCCTCAGCCCCTCACCCAGACTGGCCAGGCACCCCAGTGGGGACCCTCACCTGAAAGTGGTGTGACCAGATGCAAACAGCCATCATCCCCTCATCCAGGCTGGCCAGGCACCCAAGCGGGACCCCTACCCTGATCTGGGACACCCTTAAGGGCAAACCAGCTGGCCCCCACCCGTGCACCAGGCCTATATCTTGTATAGTAAAAGGGTAATATGAAAACTGACCCTAACAGCAGAAAGACTGGGAATGACTAGTCACTATGACACACACTGACCACCAGGGGCAGACTCTCAATGCAGGAGCTGCCCTCTAGTGGTCAGGGCACTCTCACATGGGAGGAGCTCTGCTCAGCCACAAGCCAGGCTGATGGCTGCCAGTACAGTAGTGGTGGTGGGAGCCTCTCCTGCCTCCTCAGCAGTGCTAAGGATGTCTGACAGCAGTTTAGGCCTGCTCCCCGCTGGCAAGTGGACATCCCCCGAGCGCTGCCGGGCTGCCAGAGGGATGTCTGATTGCCATCTTAGGCCCAATCCCCCGGGGAGCGGGCCTAAGCCAGCAGGTGGTCATCCACCGAGGGGTCCCAGTCTGCGAGAGGGCACAGGCCGGGCTGAGGGACCCCCGCTCCCCCCCGAGCGCACAAATTTTTGTGCACCAGGCCTCTAGTATTTTAATATTTATTTGACTGAAAATGTCTTTTAGCACTTTACAGTTTCTCAATATTATATCAATAGAAGGAGTAACTAATCATGTTGACTCTGTTTTTTTGTCACAGTCTGCAAGTTGCTTCTAATATTGTCAATATCAGTTTATTATATTTCCTATAAATGGAATTCAAAATATGCAAGTAAGAGGTTTTTGCCCTCCACGCTAGTTAATAGAAATACCGGGTTAACAGAATGCTAAGTAAGCCAGGTTTTGCCTTATTTGATTCACAATCATTTTTAGAAATAGTAGAGGGAAATGATTACTTAAGCAAACTGCCTGGCAGTATTGCATCCAAGTAACTCCTATATGACCTCATTTTGCTTCTTACCTAGATTGTAAAAACAGAAAAGAAATTTAGAGGCTGTGTGGTCTACCCGCTTTTTTTTAAACATGTAAGTGATGAAAATTATATGTAAAGAGGAGAAACAACTTATTAAAAAACAATAATACATTTTCTTTACTCAAAATTTTCTTGAATTATTTGTGTGGTTCATATTTCCATTCCAGCAGGTATGTGGATGTCTGGGTTAGAGAGGCAGAGATACACAGCAATATTCTTAAATAGAAGGGTTAGGGCCATTTTCTGAGGCAGTGACAGATATCCTTCAGTTTGGTAATAATTTGATCTTATTAGTGCGTCTGCTTTAAACGGTAAGTTAGTCATGGGTAGTTTCAAAATCTACATGTATCCTGTAATATTCAGAGCCTTTAAATGATTTCTGTTTACTCCTGTCTTAATTAAAGGATAGTCAATGTTCAATCACGAAATGATTGGTTTTAGCATATTATATTGACCACTTGACTTCCTTACTCATTCCTCTAATTTTGGACTAAAACATATTGTACTGTTTATTACAACCTTCACATAGGTGAATAGATTAACAAAAAGAAAAAAAAAATCAATCTCTTTATTCTGGTAAAAAATAATATTGGTTGAAGGGGTCATTGGACCATTGGCCAATATGATGTTTCTATTTTACTTTCTGTAAATTAAATTTACTCAAATACTCTGGTTTCTCTTTAGATCGCATAAATCTTTCGCCTTTTAAATTTACTCAAGCTATCTCCATCCATTAGCAGTGATTCTCAACCTTCTGGCCCTTTAAATACAGTTCCTCATGTTGTGACCCAACCATAAAATTATTTTCATTGCTACTTCATAACTGTAATGTTGCTACTGTTATGAATCATAATGTAAATATCTGATATACGGGATGGTCTTAGGCAACCCCTGTGAAAGGGTCGTTCGACCGCCAAGAGGTCGCAACCCACAGGTTGAGAACTGCTGCTGACTATAGGAATAGAAAAAGAAATTTGTTTAAAGGCAAATGACACATTTTGCATTAAGTCCTTTCTCTGGAGTTGGGGAAAGGAAGTGCCTACTTACAGCCATTGTTAGTAATGGATATAGATGTAGACTATGAATGCTTAAGATAGAATACAGTGATCAGGAATTAGGCCTCTGCATACCCAAGGACATTACTAAATTGAGGTGCATTGGTTCAATAAAATCATATATAGACCAACAGGCTTGGCTTTCAAAGTGCTGGGGTCCAGCCCCAGCAGGTCCAGGGGTCCCCAAATGTGTGGACGGAGTTGGCGAAGAAGGAATGACATGGAGGCAGCATTCAGTTCATCAGCGGCCTAGCCAGGATCTCTAGCCAAGTTCTGGCCAGGATCTCCAGCGAAGTTCTGCTTAGGATCTCCAGTGAAGTTCTGGTTTGGCTCTCCAGCCAGGTTTTGTCACCATGTTCTCTTGCTAGGTTCTCCAGTCAGGTTCTGTCCAGGTTCTCCAGCCAGGTTCAGTCACCAGGTTCTAGTCAGGTTCTCTTGCCAATTTCTGTAGTCAGGTTCAGTCCAAGATCTTTTGCCATGTTCTCTCGCTAGGTTCTGTCTCTAGGTTCTGAGGCCAGTTTCTGTCTAGGAACTTTTGCCATGTTCTCTCCAGCGAAGTTCTTCTGTCTCTAGAGAACGTTCTGTGTAGGTCCTGTGCCTAGGTTCTGTCTCTCTTGGTTCCGTATTCTAAGTTCTGTATTCTAAGTTCTGTGTCTTGCTGTCTTGTTACAACTGTATATATACCAGTTGATTCAATCCTATCAATCTCTATTACAAAGGTTAGGGCGTTTCTTATCTCCATTCCAGGGAGTAAAGATTATGTAGCTTAAGCATGATTGTTCGTAGTTAAAGTGATTAATTACCCACCTGGCACTTAGTTAAGAGGTTTTATTCCCTCCCTAACTTCAGGGGAAAATCCCTACCTGGGGAAACAACCTTTCTCAGAGAGGAGACCTTGGTTAAAACACATAGTGCCAAGAAGGTGAGCAAACATATTAAGAACAGTATGCCATATATGCCAGGTCCCTTGAAACAGCAAGCATGGACCGGCTCCCGGCATCAAAGTAATTACTTACTGTTTAAACACATCAAGATATTTGGATTCTTAAGTAGCTTTATTTTTTTTAATATATGAAAAGTTTTAAGAATTTTGTTGAATTGAGGGCAAAGGAAATGTTACTTAAATTAATATCTTTATAGCATTTTAGATAAGGAAATGATGTACATACAATCATGGAACAATTTGATCAAAGGTTTAAATTTACTTTTATATAACATCTTTCAATGCTGTTTTCCAGTAAAAAATAACAGAATGATATAATTCGTTTATATGGTTGTGTACTAAAATCACAGTATAAACATCAGACAAAATGAAGCCACACCACTGAATTCTGAGTTATAATCAACAATGTTGTCATTTAAAGTGATAAATATATATATATAAATGTTACCGGGATGGGAGGAATGAGTAAAGGGACAAGACTAATGGTTCATATATTCATGAGTTGTAATTATATGGATAAACCAAACATACCCAAATCCAATTAAACTGCAATAAAAAAGCAAAAAAAAAAGTTATATAAATAAAATAAACTGGGAGTTGTGACTGAAAAAAATTGCAGATTATCCAGAATATTATGCATATCATCCTTTTACTTTGACTGGGAAGATCTAACTGTATACTATCAATTAATTAATGGATAGATCCACTCATCATTCTATCATAAAGTACCTACCAGGTGTCAGCACTATTGTGCACAGTATGGGAGTGGTAAATAGATCAGTGATCAAACTTCATACCTTTATGATGCTTCTATTCTATTAGAACACAGATAATAACTCCAAGGAAAAAGATAATTTTGAATTGTTTTCAGTATTAGCAAAGAAATAAAACATAGCAGCTATTATGGTGATGAACTGAAGGTATAGGGTTTATGTTATAATAACAAGTGACTTGTTCAGTACTAACTAGAAGATAAAAATGAAAACCACATATCAAGTGTTACCTCTGTCCATGTAGCCACGAATTTAGAGACATAGAATTAGGAATAAGTATCATAAATGAAATATTGAGTTTAGTAGGTAGAAAAGAACCTTAGAATTCTAACAATGGAGAGAAGGAATGTTTCATCTGTTTTCATTGTGCTCCAGAGTTAGCTGTGCTCAGAATAAAAGTGGACACTATTGCTGAAATGCAGGAAAAATCCTTACAAATCTCCCAGGGCAATATCCCTACTTCTCTTGATCTTTTACACAGAACCTTGGTTTATTTGCTTTATCAACAAAATTTTATTTGCCATTTTATGGGGTATAGCTCCCTCTCAAACATGATTTTTCATTTCTCCATTTCTTAAGTAAATGCCACCCACCCTACCAGTTATGTCCCGAGTTAGGCACAGAAGGGAAGAAATAAATGGATAGAGAAGATAATGTTTGTGATTTTCATAAGAGTGTTTCCAGTCCTGTTCTAAATATCCTTTCATGGTTAAAATGACTTTCCTGGTAGAAGAGAAATGAAAGAACTGGTAGAATGGACAAAATGAAAGCAAGAACAATTGAGCCAGCTCTCTCCTTCAAATAAATGTGAGCATGGCGCAAGAGCAATCATCAAGCAGAGTCATGGTGCTTTGCTTTTCCATTGGTATGGTGTAAAGATTGGGAAATGGGACCAGGGTTGTTCACTTTTATTCACTATCAAGATTTGTCTGGGATTACCTGCCTCCAAGATATCTGATTCTTACAATTTCATCTTTCTGTCTCTGAGATCAGCTATTGCCTGGAAGCAAGGAAAGGTCATGTGGGGAAATTTTGAGTCCTGCATGGTAATGTTCCTTTCTCAAGTGCAGAATTAAACAATGTCAAAATATATTTTTACTCTTCATCTGAAGATATATATTTTTTTTAATGAGAGAGAGAGAGAGAGAGAGAGAGAGAGAGAGAGAGAGATTGAGATTTATTGGTTGCCTACCATACACACCTGGACCGGGGATAAACCTGCAACCTATATATGTGCCATGGCTGGGAATTGAACCCTCCACCTTTTCGATTTATGGGATGAAGCTCCACTCAACTGAGCCACCCAGCCAAGGCAACATATCTCCCAGGGCAATATCCTTACTTCTCTTGATCTTTTACACAGAACCTTGGTTTATTTGCTTTATCAACAAAATTTTATTTTTGTTATTTGTCAATATGTTATTTTTCTTTATTGATTAAAGTATTACATCTGTGTTCTTATCCCCTCATTGTTCCCCCCACCAACTCATGCCCTCATGCCCTCACCCCCCTGGTGTCTGTGTTCATTGGATAGGCTTATATGCATGCATGCAATTCCTTTGGTCGGTCTCTCCCCTTTACATTAATATTTTAAATAAGAATCAATATTAATAATCTTGGCACTGATGACATGTTTTTAATGTAATTTCTGCTAAATTAGAGACAAAAAAAAAGTCTGGCCTTTTATTTTTCAGTAAAAGAAAGAACTCTGTTCTTCAACTGTACAACTGATGGCACTGAGACAAAGAAATATAGGAGCCCAGCCTGTGTGGTTCAGCTGTTGAGCATCAACCTATGAACCAGGAAGTCACAGTTCAACTCCTGGTCAGGGCACATACCTGGGGTGTGGGCTCAATCCCCAATGTGGGGATTGCAGGAGACAGCTGATCAATGATTCTCTTTCATCGTTGATCTTTCTATCTCTCTCTCCCTCTCCCTTCCTCTCTGAAATCAATACAAATATCTAAAAAAGAAGTAAATAAAAGAAAGTGTAGGGAATGAGGAATGACAGTTTTCTACAGTTGAACTGAGGGAAAGAACTGAAGGTAAGAAAACAAGCTCTTAATTGAAGGAAAAAGGTGAAGCAAGAAGGCAAATTGGTTTTATTTAGTTAACAAGATTAATAAGATCAAGTTAGAAAGATGCTACAGTGTAATTGTGTCCAGTAAGTACTTCCTATGTTAGGGATCAAAAAAAAAGTATAGCCATACAGTCAAAGGAGTCTGGCAAGCTGTTCTCTGGAGAAAAATATGAGCTGTCTGTATTGATATGACAATAAAGGGAGAAAGCACTCTGAGTTCCCCAATATTGAATAAAGTTCACCAGGTGGAATTTGTATGGGCACTCTGTTATTTTTCAGTATCTGTTAATGACATTCTAGAAAAGAGCCGCATTTTTTTTTTCATACCATTTTCCTAGGTAGAAAAAGAGTTTGGGCCATTTAAAAGGCTATAATTTGAAGCAACTGCTACAAAGATCTATGAAGCTGGGCCTCAACAGCTGCCTTGGGTGTCTATTAAGTGGTGTGTAGAGCCTGTTGGATCAATTCAGGAGAATTCATTTTTTGTGTGTTTTTTTCATTTATTTCTAACCAGGTAGTTATAATAAAAACATTTAGCTTCCACTGATACCTTATACTATGCCAAATTCTTAATTGAAAACTAACAAATGTGCCGCAAATGTTAGTTCAACATAAATTTCATACCTTAAGAGCCTGGTGTTGCCTGTTTCTTGTTAAATTTTTGAAATACATGTAACCTGCTGGAAGAGATCTGGGAATTCTAAGCTCTTCCCACTGACTTTATTTTGATTTTCTATCAGATATACATCCAAACCATCCCTCTAAAAACATAGACTCTCATCCAAATGCTGTGTGCCCCATGCACATTTCAGCTTCAAGGCCAATCCTTCAGCATCCCACTTTCTTCTCATGATACTGCCACTCAAAAATGTGCCTCCCATACAGAAAGCATAAGACACCATAGGCTAAGTAACATACACAATGACAGCTTAACATTCCATTCAGAACCTTGTGTTCTAAAAGAAATGCATTTCATGTTCTGAAGATGGATGGTGGTGATGGTTGTACAACAATGTGAGTGCACTTAATGTCACAGAACTGCATATTTAAAAATGGTTAAAAGGGTAAATTTTATGTGATGTGTACTTTACCACAATTAAAAAAACAACAACAAACAAACAAACAGAAAAAAGGCATTAAAATTATCATAAGGGAAAAAAAGAAAAACAAATACATTCCATGGTCATAAAAATAAAGACAGACTCTAAGTTCCATTTACAACAAAGGTATCATTTATATTAAAGAAAATAGTTCTTGTGTCTAACACTCTTTTCAGAATTCTTTCCGTTATATAAACATATTTGTGAAATGGGCTCATTTTCACTGCTTGTTAAAAACTGAGTATACCTTAGCCATCTAAAAAAATAAATAAATAATGGCATCAACACTACCAAAGAGAACAAAAGGAAAGAAAAGAAAAGCAATCAAAGTGCAGAGCTGAAGGAAGAGGAGGTATTCCTGTCTCCCTGTCACCTTGCTTGCTTCTTTCCTACTGAGGCGGCTGGAGGGACGTGTGAGAGATTTCACTGCAAAAGGAAAGTTGCAGAGATAAGATGCCACTTCACATTGACACAAGACTGTTTTATCTGCCAGTCAAGGCATGAGGTGAACAGTGGAATAGCAACAATGTCACTACAATTATCTTCCTTTTCTTCAAGTATAGAATTTTTTTTCAAATTATTTTCTCACACTGATATGTTCCGACATGTAAAACGGTGTATTTTGGGGTTGGCCCTAATTCATAATACATATTCAAGTCTTCCCTTGACATAACTTCTCTGAGCTGAAGAGTAGGGAAGTGAAATGAGACACTGCATTATATCGCAGTGGGCATATGCAGCAACGTTTTACCCCTGAGGTTGTCTATTGATCTACAATTGCTCTTAATGATTGTTTAGCTTGGCTAAGTGTGATCATGGAGTATCAGCAGCCTCACAGCAGAACAAGAGCAGGTGTTGAAAGGCTATTGTCCCAAAGGACATGTGGTAATAAAATGAGGGATCAGCATTATCAGGGTTTTCTATTCCCCTCACAACCTTGTGAGATTGTATTTTCTGAGTACCCAAGAGGTATACCGTGGACTCTCTAGACCAAGTTACAAAAGTAATATTGTTTATTGTGAGGGCTAGGGAGATTTTAACCTAATCTCTGGGAGATGTGGCAGAAAGAATGTTTGTAGAGGTGGGGGGGAAGGAAGGGAGGAAATATTCCATTTTAAACCTGGTGAACTTTATATTGCATAAAGCTGATCCAGGGTCACTGGGGCTCCTGTCAGCTGAGATGAAAGCTGGATTTTATTACACATGTGTGAAGAGATGAAGAAGAGTATGTACAAATGTTCGCTGAATCTATAAAAAAAAAACACATTATGACTCGGGAAAAGAAAAAAACCTTTACATGCCAAAAGGAATGCGAAGCTAGAGAAAAATGAAAAATTTATCATAACAATATTGAAGGCACAAGGTAATTTCACATATATCAATGAACAAGCTGCTTCAAAGGGTATATCTAAACAACATATCAGAAGATGACAGTGGGATGGAAAGGAGTAAAATCTATAAAAGCATTAAAGAGTGCATAATCAACCAAAGCTTACTTTCTTTGATTATTTCCCCTGAGAGAGGAAGAGATGATCATCATCATTCTTGCCATTTGCTGAACACCTCCGGTATGCAAAGCAGTGTGCTTGCTAACACTTTTTATTACTTTTTACAAAGGACATAGGACACCTCATCCCCAGCTTCTGCAGACAGACTAGCTTTAAGAGGATTGTCAGGGCAAAGTCAAAGTCATCATTAAAAAACAAACAAACAAACAAAAACTTAAATGAATAGATCAATAAATACATGGTTGGATCACCTGCTTTTGTGAGACATTAGATGAAACCTGTCCTGCCCATATTTCTTCTACAGGTGAGGATTTTTGCCAGCTTCAAAACAAGGGGAGAAAAGGAAACAAAACACAATCCCATATATTCATTACGTTTTGAATATGTTTACCAGTATCTGTTGTGTATTTGGCTTTTGGTAGGGCCTATTCCAGTCCACGAAGACTTCTAATCTGATTGAGAAGATAAACTCTAAAAAAATCTATTAAGTGGCAATACAAGACAAGTAGGTACCTAAATCCATGATAAGAGTTTAGTGCTATTGGCATTGAGTGTGAGTCTCTAACCCTGAGGGTAAGAGTAAGGAACTTAAAATAAGATTACAGCTCTGGCCAGTGTAGCTCATTTGGTAGGAGCAACATCCCATACACTGAAAGGTTGAGGACTCAATTCCCAGTCCAGTTGGGATACATGTCCACATTGTGGGTTTGATCCCTGGCCCAGGTTGGGGGACTTGAGAACTTGAGAGAGGCAACATATTGGTGTTTCCCTCTTCTCTCTCTCCCTCTCTCTCTCTCCCTCTTGTCTAAAAAGCATGGTCTCTTACATTTTTCTATGTGTTTGTCATTTTTTCCTACCATAAATATTGACAATAAACAATTTTTTTCTTATAGACTTTCAGCAAGAAACTAGAATTATCCTTAATACTGCATATTTCATTAGCATTTTTGCTGAAATATATTACCTTTGAATATCTTTTCTAATTCTTCCAACATTACCCCCCCCCAAATATACTATAATTAATGAATAACAAAGAACAAGGTTATGCCATGATATCCATACAACATGGAGTCAGTGCTGAGTATACAGGAGAAATTCATAAACAGATAGATAGATGATACTTGGATGGAGGTAGACATAACTAGTATTAGCCCAGAATTTCTTTAGGATTAATAAAACTTTAATATATACCACATATATGTTCCTTAATTGGAAATTAGAGGTAAGACTATAAGTAGTAAACTCAGAGTTATTCCTAGAGTTTGCTCCCCCACCCCAACCCAACCTATTCCACCTGTGGCACTGTGACTTCCAGGGGATCTACAACAAAATTGAATACTCAGCCCTCAAGTCTCTTTTAAATCAGTAGTAACAGTCTTAGGCTAGGCTGCTGAACCTTATTCCTTTTTTGGCTTCTTAATTATCATGAGTACATTAACTGGTAGTATATTTCAGCCAAGGGAAATGAAAAATATGGGAAAAGATGCCAATGTGATTATATACCCAAAAGAGAAAACAAAGCAATATAACATTTTGATCCCATCTGTCAATTCTCTGATAAGTTTAGGAGTTTCTTGAATTGGATACTTTAAAGAAAGAAACAAAGGAGCTTTTCTAGAATACCCAGTGTTATTTCTGCATGATCCATGACTGTCAAAGATGAGTGTGTAAGGGAGTATAAGAGCATTGCTATCTTTAATGTAGACAAGTGAATGAGGACTTCACTACACAAACCCACCCCCGACTCTCCTATTTTATTGCTGTCTTGTTCATCTTTTTATTTCTTCCTTTACCTATACCTTTAGGTCATTTGTTGAATTTGAATTTACTTCTCTGAGAAGTCTTATTATGAGATGGAGGCAGAATATAAGAAGTTGAATAATACAATCTAATCAAAACAATGGGGTGCTCCAAATTCATAATTAAGAAATACATGCAGCCCTAACCGGTTTGGCTCAGTGGATAGAGCCTCGGTCTGTGGGCTGAAGGGTCCCAAGTTCGATTCCAGTCAAGGGCATGTACCCCGGTGGGCACAACCCCGGTAAGGGTGTGCAGGAGGCAGCTGATCGATGTTTCTCTCTCATCAATGTTTCTAACTCTCTATCCCTCTCCCTACATCTCTTGAAAAAAAAAAGAGAAATAAAAAGAAAGAAGAAAAGAAAAGAAAAGAAATGCATGCAAAGGTTCTTTTCAAAGTATCTATACATATACTCTGGTTTCTCTTCAGATCGTATAAATCTTTCGCCTTTTCAAAGTATCTATACAAAACTTATACATGCACATAAGACAATTTTAATAATAATCTCTTAACATTAATACTTTATCATCCAATATTATTTCTAATTTCTTACATATTTGAGTTATTTCCACAAACATTCCAACGATGGTGAATATTTCTCATATTATTTATGGATATCTGTGTGTTAATTATAGTTCTATCTCAGTTTTCCCCAAAAGATATTAAAAATAGGTGGAAAAGGATGCTACTTTAATATACCTGGGACCAAAATATCTAAAATTGAATTAAGTATAGTACATGTTAATAGTACACACAACTACAATGTGGAATGTGAGTGATTTAAATGGAAAGTATCCTAATATATAAAAACCCAGGGTCTGTAACGACCAACTGAAGGGTAGACTGAACACCGGAAGTTAGTCCTTCAGTCAGTGCTGGGTTGCCACCAGTGCGGGTGCAGCTACCCAGCACTGACTGCCAAGGGGGCTGTGGATCAGGCCTGGAGAGAGGCAGGGTCTGATCCGCAGCCTCCATAGCAGCTGTTGCCTCTCTCTTTCTCTCCAGGCTTCACCAGCAGCTGCACCTCTGTTTCTCTTCAGGCCTCTGCAGGGGCTGCTGATCAGCCCTGCCTCTCTAATAAGGCCTGGAGATAGGCCTGGAGATGCTGACTGGCATAGAAACTGACCAATCAGAACCAAATCTGGGTGAACTGTGAGGAGCCAATGGTTGCCTAGGAGGTGGAGCTTTTGACACTGACTAACATAGAAACTGACCAATCACAACCAAATTGGCTGGCGGGGGGGGGGGGGGGGGGGGGGGGGGGGGGGATGAAATCGGGCCTGCAGAGGAGGGCAGTTAGGGGTGAGATCAGGCAGCAGAGGCAGTTAGGGGCAATCAGGCTGGCAGGGGAGAACAGTTGGGAGCAAGATCAGGCTGGCAGGGGAGGGAAGTTGGGGGCGAGATCAGGCCAGCAGGGGAGGGCAGTTAAGGGCAATCAGGCAAGCAGGCAGAGGCAGTTAGGAGTGATCAGGCAGGCAAGCAGAGAGGTTAGGGGCAGGCAGGCAGAGAGGTTAGAGGCAATCAGGCAGGCAGGCAGAAGCAGTTAGGGGCAATCAGGCAGGCAGGCAGGTGAGCGGTTAGAAGCCAGTGTTCCCAGATTACAAGAGGGATGTCCGACTGCCGGTTTAGGCTCACCCCCCCCCCGGGCATGAATTTCATGCACCGGGTCATTAGTCTAATATAATAGCCAATCCTTCAGCCATTGCTTTGCCTCCCATCATTCTCTTGAATGTGTTTGGAAGGTATGTTTCAGGTAATCTACCACTTCCAGGTCAGTGTCACCTCAAAATGACTCTATCAACAGAGTAGATGCCATTTACCCAATTTTCACTCAATATGGAAGCTAGAATCTCTTTTCAAAATCCATTTCACTGTACAGTTCTACTGTATCCTTTTGATCTGAATAAATTATTTCCTTCTCATTGTGTTTATGGTTTTCAAACACGTACACACATACCATCCTCAGCCAAGCTGTGTAGACATAATTCTTTCAAACTTTTCCCATAAGTCAGCTTCTTTCCCCTAATCAATTGTGAAACTCTTCTTTGGATTCCTTCCAATCTGTCTACTTATTTTTGGTACTCGAACAAACCAAACTGAATGGGGCATTTTAGAATAGGTCTCATGAATGTCATTGGGAGTGGAACTGTCACCCTCTATTCCATGATGAAATGCTCTAAATAGAGTGAATCCAAAAATAACATTATCCTTTTGGGTGCCACATCACACTAAAAGTGTGCCGTCTTTTCCTTTTTATTTTTTTTTCAGACTTATATTTCCAGATGCACCCCCCCCCCCCAATGGTAAGGGATATATCCTTATCACTTCAGATTCTTAAGAGATTATGCTTTTCAATGGTCCCCATAAATGTTCTGATTTTTTTTTCTTTTAAGTTTTATTTTCTCTTATATAATTCCTTAAGCTCTTTGTGATTTTCCTGTATACATGTGTATATACACTCCAGAAAATTCCTGAGGGAGGGTGTTTCATAACACATCTATCTTGTCATATCCCCATTGCCTAAGACTTTTGCTAAGCATATTTTTCTTTGACTCTTTTTAGATAAATATACACAGAGAATGGGGTGGTGAGGGCCTGGGGGTCAGGGAGGACAAGACCAGTCTGGAAAAGGTTAATGGGGGGAAAAGAAGGACCTATGTAATACTTTCAACAATAAAAATTTAAAATAAATAAATAAATAGCTATCAAATTCCTTTTTGTCATTCATCGTATTAAACACTGGGAATATAGCAATGAAGAAAAAAATATTTCTATAGGAGAAACAAGCACACAAATGTAATTTGAATATAACTTAATCCCTTTGTGGGCATTCTGAGCACAGCTCCTCTGTTGGTTTGCTCATGTCCTAAAAGCAACATACATCACTACTTTTATTGTTGCCACACTAGTTTAATAAACATCTGCGAGTGCCACAGTTAATATTTCTTTGCTTCCGTGACTGAAAATAAGAAATGAGGCCCCAAGGACAAGGAGGAGTGTTTCATGAGGTATAGGTCAGGGTTAGGGTGGGAGAACAATCCTAGGCTAGTCTGTGCACTCTGCTTTGACAAACAACTTTGCTTCCAGAATGCACTGGAGAATCAGAATCTCCCACCCAGAATTTCAAACGGCATGGTATGCAATTCCTATCATTGATCACTTTGCTTGTTTCAATCTGCCCATTTTATGTTTCAGCATTGCTTGTTTTGCATTTAAATTTAAAAGTTTATTCTCATTCTATAAAAAAGTTTATCTGGAAAGACAATTTGATAGGAAAAGGAGAAAACTATAATAAGAGAGGATCTTAGACTCTATTCCAGGTCTGGGCATAGCCTTATGAATTTATAAATCTTTTCTTTGGCTTGAAACTACCAGAATTCAAACACAGCACAAAAGGAAAAGTCACCCAACTTCTCTATGCCACCATTTCTTCATGTGCAAAATGGCCACCAAAATAGTGTCTCTGTCAGAGCATGATGCACAGATTAAGGTGTGTTAGAGCGCTTCACTCAGTGCCTGGCCAGCATCAAGGGCTCCACAAACATGATCAGTTAGTACTGTGCTCCGTTGAATCTTTTAGGTGGTTATTTCAGGCTGATGTGCTAACATCAGAGTAGTGCCTCTGAAAGGCAAGCAAAACTCCTTTCATTGTCTTTCTAATAAAAGTTTATTAGTGTGTACCCATCATTCATTATGGCAAGCAAACTGTATGCTACAATTTTCAGGGCATCAGTTATGTTGTTTACTGAGTGTGAACTTTTTAGTATCTTCTCTCCAGAGCCAGAAAAAAACAACAAAAAAACAACAATGAACAAGAGGTAGAGAGGTGCTGCTGTGGTCTGAGAAGTCCACCTTATGGGAGCCACTAACAGTTGTTCCTGCTCTTTCTCTGACCCCCCTGCCTTCCACTCTGCCTCTTTGAACTCCTTGCCCAAAGGCTTCCCTTCCACACCAGTTTTGTTGCTGTTGTTGTTGTTTACTTCTACCCCCCACCAACCAGAGGCATAAATGCCAATGGGCTTTGCATTTCAGAGGTGACATCTTATCAGCTGATAAATTTTATGCTGCAGTTATTTTTCTCCAACCTAGATTGAAAACCTCTAAATCAGGGCTGTGCTGTCTTGCATTGCTTAACCGGCATCACATAAATCATCGGCAGATAAAGTATCTTAAAGACACTGCCAAATAACACTACGCCACACTGCCAGGACTTCCTTCTTCCCAACGGCATCTATTTTTCTGAATTGGCTAATCCCCTCTTCATATTCAAATGAAAATGAATTAATTTAAAAATTAGAAATCTTGTGACATAGCCTACTTAATTCTAATGAGAAGTATCATATTCCTATGTCTATTTCTATAAAAACTTATTTCCAAAAGAAATTATCCAGCATGTTTAGCCTGGTTTGATAAAATTGTTTTCTTGTCATTAATATTTTCATCATCACATCCAGAAAAAATTGATATTTGGCTTGCCCAACTGGTGTGGCTCAATGGTTGAGCATGGACACATGCACCAGAAGATCCCTGGGTCAATTCCTCGGGTACATGCCTAGGTTGCGGGCTCGATGGGGTGGGCATGCAGAAGGCAGCCAATTGATGTTTCTCTTTCATCAGTGTTTCTATCTCTCTCTAATTCTCCCTTCCTCTCTCAGAAATATATAATTGGCACTTGGCTTTATCTGCCCTTTCTTTATAACAATAAATTCTACTATATAAGTAGTTATGTATCAGGCACTAATAATTGGTATCATGCTTCTTATTCTCCAGTGTCCTGAATTTATTATTATTTTCTGCTTGCTAGTTTTTAATTTAAAGGCTTTCAAGTAGTCTCCAGAATGCCTAAATAGGTGTGTTACATTATTGTCTCATTTTCCATGGTAACGTCTTTGAATATTCTACATGTTGATATTTTTAAAAGCTATGGCTTCTGGTTTTGTTTTGTTTTTGTCAATTTTAACTTATACATATTCAAGTATGTTAATATTTATCTGTCAGATATTTTGACAGGTAAATGTTTGTATATAATGTCATCATACATAAACTATAACATATTGATAAAATATTTACCAGAGGTGAATTTTTTATCTACCACTAAAATATTTGCCTGACAACAATTTCATAGTTCAACAATTTCTACAGAACTAGCTTTGACCTTAAAATTTTAGCCAATTAGCATGTTTACAAAAAGCATTTCTTATTCACTTAACATAATTATAGAGCCTCGTTTGTTCCTATGTGTTAAACACGCATTAACACTCAGTGATTAGCCCTTTCTTTGACTCTCTTTTAATTTTAAAATAAATAAATTTTAGACTCAGCTTTTAGCCTATGTATTTTGTTCTTTTGTAAAATGCCAAGATAGTGACCTTGGGGAATAGCATCTCAGAATAAATTTCTAAGTAGGCTGCCCAGGCATTTGTTGAGATCGTCTCTAAAACCTTTATCAAAAGGAAACTAAAAGTATTGCCATCATTATTTTCAAAGTACCAAAACTTAACAATATATCCAGACAAGAATGAGTCAAATCTAGAGCTTGTCCTGGGCTAATCACAGAGTGATTAGCAACAAGCTTTTGCTCCAAGAAGCAACAAGATGGAGCAAAAGCTTGTGGAGGAAAGGTAGTGTTAATAACAAGCAATATTTATGAGTTCTTTCTCTGTGTCAGGCAAGTTATTTGGTGTTCCATATGCATTATTTCATTTAATAGTTAATCCTCACAATAACTATAAGAAGAGGTGGTGCTAGCAACAGCACTTTGAGGAAATTGAGGTTTAGTCAATTGAGGAAAGTCAAAGAGCTAGATCATAGCAGAGCTGCCATTTTAATCCAGGCACTCTTGACTCTAAAACCAACACTCCTTAACCACTATGTTTTTTTTTTTTTCTCATGACCACCAAGTCATCTATCTGGCAGACAGAGGAAGTGGAGGGCAGGATTCATATAAGGGGTCTGGTAATAAGCACAAAATATTTCTAGAAAGACTGAAGCTTGGTATTTGCCAACCAAGGTCTCAAAGTGTTTTTACAGGTCTTTTTTGAGGCCAGAACTCATTTGTAAAGAGCAACATATCTTCATCCAAAAGTAGAAATGAACAGCCTCAAGGGGAAGAGAGAAGAAGCAGAGTCTGGTAATAACAGCTTGTGTGTAAATAGTTTAGGGGACTCAACAGCTAAAATTGAGGGGGGCATACAAATTGTAAATGACATGTTGAAGAGCATTATTCAGAAAGGAAAATTTTAAGTGTATTCAAAAGTCATCTCTAATTTGGAAAATTATTGATGGATGCAAAAGTTATCTAGATCTACTTTATAAACCACTCAGAAAATAAAATTAAAATAGTACCTTGAGAATTACTGAAAACTTGGGCTGAGCAAGGAACAAAATATAGACACAAATCTCCTCCCAGATGCTTATATTTAGGTCAAGCTTGCTCAGGAATTTTGAGTCTGATTATCACCAAGACAAAGAATTTTACCAAACTATGTGAATAATTAGGAAATATCAAGCCAATTCTCATAGCCATTTAAAACTTTGGCTGTGTAAAATTAGCCTTACCTCTGTTGCTGAATGTTTTGCACCTCTAACCCAAGAGTATATTGAGCTCTGCCATTTTCACATCCAGAAAAAAAAATGATATTTGGCTTGCCCAACTGGTGTGGCTCAATGGTCAAGCATCGACACATGAGGTCACTGTAGTGACACAGACAAATCCTGAAGATGCTCTTTTTGACCGAGCTGTTCACCTTCACACTGCCTCTCGATGCACAAGCTTCAAGTATGTTGACAATCTGGCTGTTAGGAACACTGGTTGAGCCGGGAAGAAAATCGGAAAACTGAGGTTTAGAGAGAGACAGAAGTATTTTATTACCCGCCCCATGATGGAAATAACCCTCCTTATGATGGAGACCTAGAATTAGGTTGCCAATCATTTTGTTTTTATGATGCAGCCTGTTTTCTTTTGTAGCTTAAGCTCCTTGACATAATTTCCTGAATTCCATGACACCTGCACTATACTCTGTAGTTTCTGGGTGCTGTATAAATGATGTGTTGTTATAAACATCTTACAAGTTTGACTTTATGTTCCTGGGGGGGTGTAATCTAGAACATTACTTGATTGTATCATTATTTGGAATTGATGATAGCTGTACAAATCAAATGTCATTGTACTAAATATTTTCTCTGGCTTGGCCTATATAAAATTCCAATTATGACAAAATATTTTATTTCTGGAGGAGTAATATGTGTGTATGTGTCTCTGCATATATAAAAATACAAACAGCCATAGTCCCTGAAACATTCAACATTTGCTCAGTAAGCATTTCAAGGATATTTAAGCTTAATGTCATCCATATATTTTAAATATTTTTATTGGTTTTTAGAGAGAGTGAAAGGGAGAGAGAGAGAGAGAGAGACATCTATCTGAGAGAGAAAAATCAAGCTCTTGCCGCCCATACATACCTCCACTGGGTCAAACCCAGAATATGGGTATGTGCCCTGACTAGGAATTGAACTGGTGACCATGCTCCACTAACTGAGCTATACTGACCAGCGCAATATTATTAATAACAATTCACATCCTATAAGATAAAAATATAGTATGCAAATTGTCCCCTCAACTGGAGTTCTTCCAGGAGTTTGACTAGAGGGTGGGCCAGCAGGGGGAAGAGAGGGAGGCCCTGGAGCTGGCAGGTGGCTGGGGGAAGGGAGCGAGGCCCTGCTGCTGCCAGCAGCCGGCAGCCACTAGGGACCCTACCAGCAAGAATTTCGTGCACTGGGCCTCCAGTATAATATAAAAGTTTCAGCCTCAACCTCTGTTTGACACTTTTGAGTTGACCATCAACTGTACACTAATATATGACCAGTCTACTGGCAATTGTGGCCAGGTGCAATATTGACAAAGATAGTTCAGGAGGTTGTGACCAGAGAGTAGATGTCTAAGAAGAGGCCTGGTATGCAAATTTAATGAAAAGCAATGAGAGGACAGGGAGGGGAAAAGCTGTAATTGCGAGAGAAAATGAAAAACTGTATGCATAGCAATGCAGTGGAGAAAGAGATTTGTATCAGGGATGCCAAATAGAAGCGGAGTAGATAGGAGAGCCTTGCTATTTCACATATTTGGAGATGGACTCACAAAGAGAGTATTGACAACAAGGGGGTGAGGACATGAGTGGGGGGTATTGGAGGATAAGGACACATATGTAATACCTTATTCAATAAAGAAATAAAAAATAAAAAAAAAACAAAGAGAGTAGTGATTATTTTTGAAATTTACGTAAGCAAAGTAGGAAGCCTCTTTTCACTCTATTCCCTTTGCAACTGCTGCCTTCTACGTAAGTGTCACCTTCATCTCCAGACCTTTTCTGTCCCTGGCAATGTCTAAAAGGCGCTTGCCCTGGACTCCTGTGAATATGTCATTTAATGAAGACATCTATTAATATGGGCACATTACAGCTCGCCATCTGGCTCTGTCTCTTGGACTGCTCTCCTCCCTATAGATCTGCACACACAGAGTGCACTGTGCCTAATCAATTATTTATCCATCTCTCATTGCAGTGACAGGACCAGCCTCGCTCTCTGCTGCAAGGCTGCTGAGGGCTGATGGCATGCATTTCAAGCCTAAAATCATTTTTTCACCCAAACCAAACATTGAGCATCATAGAATCCTCACATTGGCCTTGTTCTGTCCTTTTCTCTGGCCCCCCTTCTTGTGTGTGTTGTGAAAATATGGGCAGTGTAGTTCAGTACTCTCCTCCACAGGCCTGAAACCTGACTCTGGCTGGAGCCCAACTTTTCCTCCAACTTGTGGCCCTGGCAAGTGGGCTACCTTTGTTCACCTTGTTTCCTCATCAATAAAATCTGGATGATCATAGAACCTATCACCATCATAATAGGCTTGTTTTTAGTGGTAAATGAATAAGAATAAGATGTTAGTCTGGTACCTAGCCCATACTAAGCACTATTAAGATTACATATGTTGCTGTTATTTTCTCCATTAATCTGATCATTCTTTTTTCACATTCACCTTTATTAAAGTTTCTTTAACAAAGATAGCCTTTGTCTTTCACATTATTCCTTCTACATCTCTTCTGCCATTTCCTTTTAAACAATAATAATATATTTTCCCCTTTATTGGCTTATTCCTTCCCCTATTATCTTTTCCAACTTTACTCTTTCCTGCTACCCTTGTCTCAACTCTAATAATCATTATATTTTTTTTGTCACTTCTAAAACCTTTTCCAGGAAAAAAACTAAGAATGAGTTAAAAGGCTATATTGATTTTAACTTTTTTAATACCTTGTAGTGACAGGAATTTTTTTGAAAACATAAATACTTCTTGTTTAGATTATTAGAACACATTAAATTAGTCATCAAATGAAGCTGAGATCATTTTCCAGTTGGGTCACTATGATGCAGGCCCATTAAGAAAACCAGCCAGTTGACACAGACTCTTTTCCTCCCTCTGCAGATTTATCTCCCTTCCTTTTCCTCCCTACTCTGATTTTGTACAAAAAATCTTTTCTAATGAAAGGTACTGAATATTTGTTTTATTTTTAGACCTTCTATTCACAATGTTAAAAAATATATTATTGACCAATCATTTCTCAGAAAGTAAATTATTTGGACTCGGTATTTCTCTGGACCTTTGTTCAGTGACCACTGGTCCAACTCATTCATTCTGCTTAAAAAGGAAGAGCTCTATTTTTTGGATACTCTCCTGGCTGGCATTTATCCATCTGGGAGTTATGCAAATTGGTTAGAAAGAAAAAGTTTCTTCAACAAAGGACTTTATAGTTCATTTATGCATTTATTCAAAATCTATGCATTATAGGATATATAAAGATTCTCCCTGAGCATTGCAGAGAACATAGGAAGTAAGAAAAAAGAAAAAACAAAATAAAAAAAAAACAACCCCCAGGTATCATTCTCTTTGGCTCCCTTGCTCAGCTTACATGGATAGGCATGATTTTAAGAGACACTAAACATCAGGGGTAATAGTCAACTTAGCAGAATAAGTGCTCTGCGGGGAAGAGAGTGGTGATGCCAAAATGCAGATATCTACTGAGCATGGTTCCTGAGGACATGCTGCTCTATCTGTGTCAGTGAAGATTGTGTCATGGGCCTGAGTCTGAGTGGCTGGCGGACTTTATGTGGTTTTGCAAAATAATGAGATGGGGGCCAAATAAAGATTTATGCCATCTTTTATTCTTCTAAATTTCCCCCCAAGCTGCCTGCCTGGGCTTTAATATTAGCATTACTATTTCAAATTCAAATGCCCTTGGGCATCACCTGAGAGTTTCTGTGCAGCTGTGATATCCTGGGGCTCCCTGATCCCCATGGTCTCATGGCTAGCACTTCATATAAACACTAGAGGCTCGATGCACGAAATTCGTGCAAGGGGCTCACCCTCCCCCCTCCCCACTGCAATTTTGTCCGGAAGGACATCCAGTCTAATTAGCATATTATGCTTTTATTATTATAGATATCCAGATTGGCTCTTTCATTTCTTGCCTAAATCCGCCTCTCTGCTACAATGCTTTGGCTCTGATTGCAATTAGAGTCACACTTTACTATACTGTGAAAACTTCATTTGATGATCCATAGCCATCTTCTATAACACTTGGCTTCAGCAGCGGCAAGAGAAGCCCTTCATCCATGGCATAGAAGGCACCATCCAGGGCAGAAGGGTTTGACTTTTCTGTGCCTGAGGAGGCCATTAGTGATATTAATGTCTCCATGCATTAGCAGTGCTGCAGTCATATTACAGCTTCACTGAAGCTGCTTTGAGCAGAGGATAGCAAATGCCATTCACTTCACACACGGAGACCAAATGTTTTACAAGCCTCCGCCTCCCCATACTCAGAAAGCAAGACTGGATTCTTTCCATATTAAGAGGAAAACACAGGAGGGTAACAAATTAAGAAAAGCATTAGAAGTCCAGCTGGAATGGAAAGTCAGACCTTCGCAGAAGGCTTGAAAAACAGCATAAAAGTGAGGTATGGAAATATCAGGAAGGATGAAAAAGCAGACTGAATGGAAACATATAAGAACAACATATGATAAAATGTGTAGTTGTAAAAAGGCTGAAAAACATAGTCAAAGGGTCTGTGGGGCAGGGTATGGAGACTACGGAAGTGCACAGTCTTCTTTGTAGGTGTTAAAGGTGGAGAATCTTTTCTGACTTGTCCCACCCTCCTGCCGCACTCTTCATGGATGACTTTCCAGACTCAAGGTCACTCTTGTCTCCTTATTCAAATGTCTACCTCCACCCCGCCCCACCCCATACAATAACCTGGAGACTGAGGCTAATGCTCTGTGTGACTTTCCTTGGCCCAGAGAGCAGGGACTGCAGAATGATGACTGCGTTTGGCAGGAGCCCAGAGTGGAAAATTTATTCACTGCCTTGTGAATGTCTAGTGAGATGGGCTGCTGCCTCTTCACATCCATTATAAAGTGCTCGTGGGGTTAGAGAGGAAACATAAAGGGAGCTTCGGCTTTGGCAGCCTAGATGAAAATCCTAGTGCTTAGGATAAGGAGTCATACTACAGGGCCAGCCTGGAGACATGCCATTGTGGGTAATGAGGAGGAGAAAGGAGCCCACTGCTTGCTTGCTCTTCATTGTGCCTTCTTTGAACCTTTACCTAAACTAACCTAAGACAGAAATACATGTCTTTTTGTGTGATATATTGAAGTGAAATGAATAATATTTGAATGATAGTTTTCTTTTTAGTTTCAGTCAGGTAACACAAAATAATATTTATTGAGCAGTTTTAAAAATACTTTCACCTTCAGCCCTAATTTTAAAGCTAATGGTAATCTGTGATTCATCAAGAACTTTTAAAATTAAGGATCATTACTTTTGCTGCATTTAAATTCAAATCACCTGGAATACTCAATTAATCTTCAAACAATATTAAAACAGTCAAGGTCTGTCACACTCTTACAAGTGGTTAGAACATGATCAGGTTCCAGGCACATCAAGAAGCCACTCAGAGGGGAGGTGACTTAATATATTCTATCCCCTGGGCATTTTTTTTCCTTCTTTTTTGTAATGAAGGAGAGACATATGTCTGTGCTGAAAAGGCTGTTGCCATCTTACTCTCCCGTCTGGCTGTCGCATGGCTAATTGTCCTAAAACAGCTGGACGAGGCAATAGCATCTGTAATGGCTCAGCTTAAATATGGTCAGGCAGCTTGATGCAGCTATATGCCCTGTCCCCACACAGCAGAAGATCTTCCAAGAAAATGTGCTTTTAATCAATATGTAGCCCTTACTTTTTTTTTTTCTTTTTCACATCATGTCTGTGCTTTTTATGACATCCCTTTGTAACAATTTTAGTTTTTATTTAAGAAATATTCACATAAACTGCTTTTCCAGAAAATAAATATTGTTTTATTCAGGATTTCAAACATTCTAGTTAGTGATTAGAATGAGAAACATGGAAAAACATTATAATATTGTTTATTTATCTAGGATTTTGCAATCCCAAATTCAGCAAGTGTTTCTCTCGTCTTCCTGTGAAAGGCTAATAGGTATGTATGTAACAGCCACTTCAAAATTTTGGGAGAGGGCAATTTGTGAATAAATGGTAATATCGTTAAGAAGAATATTGCCGAAACCGGTTTAGCTCAGTGGATAGAGCGTCGGCCTGCGGACTGAGAGGTCCCAGGTTCGATTCCGGTCAAGGGCATGTACCTGGGTTGCGTGCACATCCCCAGTAGGAGATGTGCAGGAGGCAGCTGATCGATGTTTCTCTCTCATCGATGTTTCTAACTCTCTATCTCTCTCCCTTTCTCTCTGTAAAAAATCAATAAAATATATTAAAAAAAAAAAAAAGAAGAATATTGTTATTCAGCAGAACGTCCCATCTCCAGTCATTCTTAATAAAGGCTGCTTCATCTATGAGGCTTAATACATAAGATGCTTGGTTGCTACAGTGGGTGTGGGCAACCTGGATTGGCCCTTCTCTGACAATTAAGGGCTGTATTCTCTAAATCAAGACTTAAGGATGTACAGGCTATTATCATAGAGACTAAAACTGCTTTCGTTAATTATATTCATATAAATGTTCAATTCCATTTTAGAGTCTTCCTAAATTACCTTCTTAATATTGTCCAGCATCAGTGGTTTTCATAGGTTAATTATTCCCACATAAAAGAGCATGAGCTTTGTCCAGTCAGAATTTGGTAACTTGCCCTTTGATTAACTTTCCTCCTCTGCTTTAAAAAACACAGAGTAATGTGAGGAGTCACCAACCATCTATTTAATAACAATAACGACACAGAGAGCATCCCTTCTACAGCATCTCTATGTCTCCATAAGCACAAGCTAGCTCTCTGGTTGAAAAGAGACAATGGGAGGGATGTTTCAATCCTACTCTGGGCCCCTCTACTGTGCTTAAAGAGCAGTGGCTTTGGTCCTGCCTACCCTGTAACATAGGAGGTAACCCAGAAAAAAAGGTATGTTGGATTTGGCTGAAAAATCAGAGGGAAGGTCAGGGAAGGGCAAGGACCATCCCTTAAACTTAGATGAGGGCAGTCATGTTCTCGGCTGGTGGAAACCCTTAGTATACCATAATATCCTCTTCTGCTGTTTCCTTTTCTCCAATCCTACATTCATACCAGAAGTGGAGGAACTGTGATGCCTTAAGCAAACTGTCTGTAAAAGTGGTTCCGCAGTTCACAAAAGATATATATTTCTGTTACTTAACTCCAAATACCACCTCTATAATCTATTCCTAGTACCATAAAAAACCTATTACTTCTAGTTTATCTTCTGAATTTTATTTAGTCTTCTATTGTCTCTGTTTCCCACTAATGTTTAAGCTTCTTGCAGTTGAAGGTGAGTTATTATTTTTGGAACATAGTAGGTGCTTAAAAAATATCTGTGGACATTAATTTCAAGATTGAGCCTGCATAACTTTGCACTTGAGGCTAGCATACCTAACTATGCTTTTGACATTTTTACTTGGTTGACTCATAGATATATTTCATTAAAATTTCTAAAATGGAACTTTTAATTCCATTTCCAAACCAGTCTCTCACTGCAAATCTCCCTCACTTTAGAAGATGGCATCATCACCCAAGTTATTTAAGCTGGAAAACTTGGAGATATACTTTTTTCTTCCCTTTCTCTTATCTGTCACATTCAATTTACCAATAATTTCTTTTGGTTTTAGCTCCAAGATATTACATCTAATCAGTTCACATTTCTCAATTCCCAATGTTTCCTACACAGTCTGAAAAACCATGATCTCATTAAAAGCCCTGGAGTAGCCCCTGCATGTTATTTATCTATTCTACCTTATCTTGACTCACTTGCTCGCCACTGCCATTACATCCCCACCATACTCAGGTCAATGGTCCCTGTCCTAGAATTTACATTATTGTGTGGGAGAGAGGAGGATGTTAGAAAATAATAATAATAATATTCAAATCTGTGGTTAAATGCTGTAAAGAGAATGAACAAGTTATGTTGTACACCAGAAACCAATATAAAATAATATTGAAAGTAAACTGTAATTAAAAAATAAAAATTAAAAAAAAATTAACAAACAACTCAAAGAGTAATTAGAGAGTACCTTGATTCTTCTTATCCTTTGAGTCTCAGTCTTTCTTTCCAAGGAAGACTGCTATGATGGACATTTATTAATTTGGGGTCCATTATAATTGTCTTAGCACATAGTGGAACTGATCTTGGTTATTGTTGGATGAATGAATCTTACCCTCATCCTTACTTCCCAGTTGTATCTACCTGATATGTCAATTTTTATTCTTCACTGTAGATATTAAAAATGCCAGACTTTTTATAAATTCTTTAAGTAAATTATGGCCCAGGGTGTGTGTGTGTTTGTGTGTGTGTGTGTGTGTGTGTGTGTGTGTGTGTGTGTGTTAGTGTGTGTATGTGTGTTTGTTCTGCTAGGCTAATATCAACTTAAATTTAAATCCAGCTTTTTATGCCCTGAATTACTCAGTCCTTTTACTTCGTGTAAAGGATCAGATTCTCTACTGGTTTATTTTCAATGACCAAAAATGTACAGAAAGTTATCAGGTAGAATAGTTGAGATGTCAGTTACAATAGAGCATAGGTATTAGTTTAAAATTTGTCTTTCTGCTCATATTGCAGGCAGTTTAAAAATAAATATATAATTTAAGGTTGGAATTATATATATATATATATTCTGCTTATATTTTGCTTCTGTATTCTAAGATGGCCAATAACCATTCAAGTGGCTTGACAGACTTGTTCTTAACTCAAAATGTGCATTTCTTTGAATTATAAGAATTGAGGTTCTTTCATATTTCATGTTATCCATTTATGTTTTAAAAAGTAGAAATGATTAAATTGTTCCATATAATTATACTTCTTTAGATTCTGATATCATTTTGAATAAGATGGCACGGAGAAAGATAAAGCTAAAGATGAAGATACAGATTATATAGATACAGATATCGTTTCCCATTGACCATCATCAGGGATGTCTCCTCTCTTAACAACATATTTTTTTCCTCTCATTTCAAATGACTCTTCAAAGGGAGCTATTTATAATTAATCACTTAATAGAAGAAAGCAAAATGATATTCTACCCCTTCCCTTTGATGATCTCTTTTGGCCTAGAGATCTACGACTTTAGCAGCCACTCAAACACATGCCATAGATATATTTCCAATACTGACTTTAAATACTGACATAAAATTAAAGGCATATGTCCCTAACACTTTTTCAGAATATCATGAAGCCCTGTTTATTATCAACTCTTTTACAGCTGAAATGGTGAAAGCAACACTCCATAAATCAGCATATAATTATGTTACATCTTATCAACATACCTGCTACTAAGGACATCTAAGCAAATACTTGTCACAGTTTGAATATTGTGCTAGATAAATATAGAGAAGTTTCAAAATAAAATTTTAAATTAGTTTTCTCAAGTGTCAAAAGGTATCAAATCTATTGCAATGGGGCTCACAAGAATAAAACAGAATAAAAAAAAAGAAATAGAAGAATCTATTATTAAATGTGTGTTCTTGGAGATAAAAATTTATGATAATGTTAAATGAAAGTCAGAGTATAAATTATATAAACATACACATTCACACTTTAAAAAAAACAGAGCATACATAAAGACTAAACAATATGGGAATAAATGTTAATTAAATATAAAATTTTCAGGGTATATCATTGTCTTTTGACTAAATGATTAATTTAAAGTAGGAAACTATATTGTAGGATCCCATGGAGGGAACAGGGAACTGTTCTCTTAAATATGCTCAGAATGAGTCCTGGCTTTGCCATAGTTCTGCAGCAACCACAATAATATAGATCTCTACTTAAGTATGATAGAATGATTGACAATATGGATTCCATCCAAGGGATGCATTTGACTAGAAATCACTGGGACTATCAGAAAATAGAGTAAAACAATTAGTTAACTAATTTGTAAACAAGACTTTGGGAATTGCTAAATCTTATTCACAGAGAAGGTAGACAAAAGAGGCACAATTCAGTCCATATTTCCTTTTTAAACATCCAATGCTGGTTTTTAATTACTATATACTTCTTTGATCTAAGAGTAATGAGGTAGATCTAATTGTCCTATGGTAGGGTATCTGCTGTGGGTACAATTGCTTGTACATCTTGTTGAATCTTCTTTGCAAATTAGCACAGAGTACTTTGTGTGGATTGTGACTGTGAAGTAAATCCAAAGCACCTGTCTTTGCAGGTATAGCTTCAGCCGAAATCAAGTATATCTATGGCCTTCTCTGGAAATTCTTTTCGAATTTTCATTGTTATAGGAAAGGCACAGGAACTAAAATTTCTCTCATTTCTTACATTTTTAGCTTCTGAAACACAAAGATAAAATGTCAGCCCACATTTCTTTCTATCAGGGAAACTTAGGTATTGAGTTCACAAAAAAAGAAATCAAACCAATTCATAATTCTTTATTTTCGTCTTGTCCAATACTTCCATTTATTCTACCTTTGAGTTCTTACTCTTTATTATCTTCAGGGTTTGAACATTTGTTAAACGTGTTCTCTTATTTTTTAGTGCTCTGCCCGAGGTTGTCAAATTTAGCAAGTTAATACAGGACAGCTGGTCAAATTTGAATTTCAGATAAACATGTTTTGTTGTTGGTTTTCTTTTTGTATGTGTGTGTGTTTTTAGTATATGTATATCTCAATTAATGCATGGGATATACTTCTATTAAAAACTATTCATTGTTCATCTAAAATTGAAATGATCTGAGCTTCCTCTATTTTACCTGGGAACACTAACACTTCCTCTTCTCTTCATTTTATGTCCAATTTCTTCTGTTAAACATGAAGAGCTATAGACATCCTGCTTATGTTTTACATAATAATTTGTTCTCTGATTCCCCCTCACCCCCCATCAGTGTGCCTCTGGGAGGCAAACACATCCAAAATGATGGAAGGGAAAATGTGCCTACACATTGGATGTACTCATACCTTTGTTTTCTCAGCTAAAGCTTTACACACTGATTCAACAGGCCACCAGAGGGAATAACAGTAGGGGTGCATGTGGTAGGAACCAAATAGCTCCTTTATGTTACCTGAATTTGATTTACATGAAATTCACGTCATTGAGATATAATATGTATGAATTTGAATTAATAACTTTTTTGAATTAATGAAGTTTATTTTGCCCACTTAGAAATTCCTCCAAACCAGAGGTTGAACATTATAATCCCCTGAGAATTCTCTACAAATATAATGCTAGTTCTCACCATGTATTCTGGTTTAATTGGTCTGAGCTGGGACTCAGTCATCAGTATTTAAGAAGCTCCCTAAGTTCTTCTATTATACAGCCAGAGTGGAGAGTCACTGCTAGTCAACCCACTTCTCAATAATTAGCATCTCCTTTAGAAATATCTAGCTTTCTTCTCAAAACATAATTAATACAGTTATAAAAGTAGTGATGATAATAATAATATCTTAAATGGTGCCTCATGAGGTCCTGCCCATAATAAAATGAGGTGAACATGTTATATTGTTAGATATATTATGTATCATATATATGTATATATATACACACACACACACACACACATAAACTAGTGGCTCAGTGCACAAAATTCGTGCAGGGGGGGAGAGATGTCCCTCAGCCTGGCCTGCACCCTCTCCAATCTGGGACCCCTCAGGGGATGTCTGGCTGCCAGTTTAGGGATCAGGCCTAAACTGGCAGTCGGACATCCTTCTCACAATCAGGGACTGCTGGCTCCTAACCCTTAACTGCCTGCCTGCCTGATCACCCCTAACCATTCTGCCTGCTGGCCAGATCTCTCCCAACTGCTCCCCCTTTCGGCCTGATCACCCCTGACTGCCCTCCTTGCCACCTGATTTCCCAAAACTGCCCTGCCCTGCCAGCCTTCTCACTCCCAACTGCCCCCCCACCAGCCTAATTGCCTCCAACTGCCCCCCCCATGCCAGCCTGCTCACCCCCAACTGCCCCCCACCAGCCTGCTCGCCCCCAACTGTACTCCTGCCTTGGCCCCGCTGCCATGGCATTTTCTAGAAGGACGTCCAGAAGGTCTCCCAATCTAATTAGCATAATTAGGCCTGATCCCTAAACTGGCAGCCGGACATCCCCCGAGGGGTCCCAGATTGGAGAGGGTGCAGGCCGGGCTGAGGGAGATCTCTACCCCCCTGCATGAATTTTGTGCACAGGGCTACTAGTTTTGTGTGTGTGTGTGTGTATGATACATAATATATCTAACAATATAACATGCTTACCTCATTTTATTATGGGCAGGACCTCATGAGGCACCATTTATCCTGTGCACAAATTTGTGCATGGGTGGGTCTAGCTGGCCCACCCTGATCAGGCCAGGCTGACCAGGGGGAGGGGATGGAGGAGGTTGGTCGGTGGGGCCGTCCAGGGGTTAGGGGCCATGGGCAGTTGCCAGCCTTCCCTGCCCCCTGGTCGAACTCCTGGTCGAACCCCTGGTTAAACTCTAGGTTAAGGGGACAATTTGCATATTAGCCTTTTATTAGATAGGATATTTTTTAGTTGCCTGAGAAAACTCCATAATGATTACTGGCTGGGCTGGGCTAAGGTAGAATTCATTTTTTTTTTAAAAGCAAGGTATCACATGTGATATCTAGTCAATTCATTAATTTCTGCCAGTAAATGTTTTTGCTATTTGTGATATCATTTAGCCTCCTATAAAGTATAAAGTAACAGTTTACTGGAAGGTAATAAAGGAAAAAGAACTAGGGAAGTGGTGGGGGATAGTGAGATAGTAGACAAAGGAAGGGGGGGTGTGGGCAGGAAAAGAGGTCAAGGAAGGGACAAAAGAAACAAATGGAGGAGGAGGAGGTAGAGAGGAAAGAAAGAATTTGACAGAGAATAATAAGAAGAATTAAGGCAGAAACTTGTATCTTGCAGTTACCCAAAGGTGACTTTCTAGAACATGATTCTGCAGCCAAGTGAATGGAACAATGAACAAAGGATCTCTGCCCCGACGGACACAGTTGATCTCTTTTATACCCTCCCCTCATACAAGGTCCAGCCTTTGGTGTCACTAAAGTGGCTTCTTGTTAGTCTTCAATGAAATTTCTGGCAAACCAGAATATCTAGCCCCTGGATAGGCACTGGCACTGTTAAATGCCTCATGTAAAGCTTGGTGCAAAATGTATCACATCATTCAGGTTTTCCTTTTATATACCTTTGCTGAAATTTTAACATGCATTTCAAAGGCAGAAAGAAAAATGAACAATTTATACCAGATCATAAAAGATATAATAGCTATTGAAAATAATGTGTTAGAAAAAGAAACATTTAAATGATGACATTAACACAGCACAATTAGAGCTCAGTTGGTCTCCACTCTCCCCTAGAGGTTCATAAACCCACAGATGAGGCTGTGAATTAAGAACCAGATGTGGCAAGATCATCTTAATTATGTCTTGTTTAACTTGACCAGGAAATGTCTTGGATCAGATGTCATTTTATCGTTTTTCTTTTCATGCTTTTTCTTTTAATTAATTGTGATTTTTAAAAGTAAAAAGAAAACCATTATAAAAGCTTGCAGTTTGGAAACCCAAAAAACAAGGTTGGGGGCATCCTTTTCCTATTGGGGGACAGTAACTGGCGGGGTGGGAAGGAAGAGAAGGGAAGATCTATGAATTTCATGGATTATATCAGTAGCATGTAGCTTAATGTCATTGTTCTTTAAGAATGTAATTAAGGGCAAATTACTACTTGCTCCTTATAAAATAAAGAATAAATGTGAGTATACACATATGCACACTGGACTAGATACACAGACCAACTGTAGATATTTAGAAACATATGAAATAAAACTGAGAGTCAATAACTCAGAAACACAGACTAAAACTCTAATCAGCTACAAGGAAGGTTTATCACTGGTTCCTTAGTTGAAAATAACCAGAAGTTATAGCTGCAATAGTAGTTCAACATGTGTAAATGTATATACATTAAATGCACACCATCCTTAAAAAAAGAGTGTGGATTCAGTCATTTGTAACAAATTCTTTTGTTATCTTTGTAAAGTTTTAAGTCAGTGTATTTCCCCAGGTGAAAGTGTGCACACACAAGTCATGAAGTGTCAATATTCAATTGTCCTGAATAGGCAATAAGAAGAAAAGTGACTCCCTTTAGAGAATTCTATTTTAACAAGGCTTATGTCTGCCTGGGTGTGATACATGTACATTAACTCATTTAAAAAATACTCTCTCCTAGGGGTCAGACTGCATTAGAATAGACCGGAATTTCTTGATAAAACTAGAATCAGTCAAACTCTGACATTTTTGTAGAATACTTTCAAATGTCACAAAACTTTGGGAGATGTAACTTTCTGCCATTTTCAAAGAAATTTAGTTTGTCCTGAGTTTAACACAAAAGCCCGGTAAAAGTATAAGTTGACTGCTACACTGAGGTTTTATGGAAGCTCAGACTGGAGATTAAAAGAGACATCTAAATCATACAATATTGTAACAATGGAAAGCCAAAACAAAGTTTACAAAATCTCTATGAACACATACTCTGACAATTTTCCCCTGTCTCCAAGCTTAGAGTATGTCCTATAAGACAGAAGGGTGATGAGAATAAAATAGGAAGAGTAAGAAACACAACTTTGCTGGAAAGAAATGTATGAGAAGTTTATTCCAGGGTTTCTGGACATACCTGACTGAGGTGAATTAAGAACCAGATGTGGCAAGATCATCCTAATTATATGTCTTGTTTAACTTGACCAGGAAATGTCTTGGATCAGATGTCATTTTATCTTTTTTCCTCTTGTTGCTTTTTTTTTAAAAAATTAATTGTAACTTTCAAAAATAAAAAGAAAACCATTATAAAAGCTTGCAGTGGTTTATTGAATAATTCAAAATCATGCAATTATATAAAACTAGAGGCCCAGTGCACGGAATTTGTGCATGGGGGGAGTCCCCTCAGCCCAGCCTGCACCCTCTCCGATCCGGGACATCCCTCTCACAATTCTGGACTGCTGGCTCCTAATTGCTCACCTGTCTGGCTGCCTGGTCACCCCTAACTGCCTCTGCATTCTGGCCTGATCACCCCTAACTTCCCCCCTGCCGGCCTGGTTGCCCCCAACTGCTCCCTCCCTGACAGCCTGGCCATTCCTAACTGCCCCCCCTTGCTGGCCTAGTCACCCCTTACTCCCCCCCCCGCTGGCCTGGTCATCCCCAACTGTCCCCCTCTGCTTGCCTCATCACCCCTAAATGCCCCCCGCCAGCCTGGTTGCCCCCAACTGCACCTCCCCTGCCAGCCTAGTAGCCCCTAACTGCCCCCCTGCTGGTCTGGTCACCCCCTACTGCACCCCTGCTAGCCTGGTCACCCCCAACTGCCTCCCTGCTGGCCTGGTTGCCCCTCATGCCCCCCCCCCACTGGCCTGGTGGCCCCATGCAGCCTGCTGTTTAATCATTTGGTCATCCATCACTAGCCCCCCTGCCATCCTGGTTGCCCCACACAACCTACTTGTTCAGTTGTTTGGTCATACCTCACTAATCCCCTTGCTGGCCTGGTCACCCCATGCAGCCTGCTTGTTCAGTTGTTTGGTCATTCCTCACTAACCCCCCTGCCAGCCTGGTTGTAGGCAGCCATCTTCAGAGGGTGTTAAGGTCAATTTGCATATTACCTCTTTATTATATAGGATTCCAAATTAACTGTCACCAATCAAAAATGCAAGAGTATTTGGAATAAAAAATTAATTGCCAATAAATTCAAATAATGAGTGGTTCATTGTATATGGTACATACTTTCTTTTATAATGGTCAAGACAATCATATTTATACAGAAGCTAGAGTATATCATGCTATTCTCTAAGAAGCTACCAATATTGCAGGTATAGCTTATGATGGTGTAACTAGAGTATCAATATTACTGCTCTCAAAGGATTGAAATCATGACAATTGATATTCATATAAAAAGCTTTTCCACAGGCAAAATGTCTGTAGTTTAGTAGTAGGAAAGTAATCGGTGAACTTAATAGGGAAATACGCATTTAGAGATAAATTGTAGAAAAAGTTTATGCTGCAGTCAGTGTCAAAAGTGTTTTAGTACAAGTGTGTACGTAGTAATTAATACAGTTAGTGGAAGGTAATTCAAGCTCTATGAACCAAAGCCATGCTATAATTCAGAAAAAGGGGCAAAAAAAATTGTTGCAGATTATTCTCTAAAGTCATCAGCCCAATGTGTTTTTGACTGACGTAAGGAAAGCCAATAAAATCACTATTTGTACCATTTTATTTTTAACCCACTGTAATTTTTATACCCATGTAGCTATAATAATTTTGATTATGACACAAAGCAATGAAAATGTAGGATATGAGATAACATCAATGCCCCAAAGCTTACATACTAACCACTAATTATTATCAGTCTACAAAGGTCTTTTACTTAAGGGAACAGAACTAGGCCTTTTGTACTTAGAAAGAGACACCATTTAAATGTATAAAAAGGATAACAATTAAGAACACATAAATAGTATATCTTAGATCTAGGGATCACAAAAATTATCACTTCAGGATAATTTATTATGTTGTCATTTACCCAGTGAATTATACTAGTAAATGTAAAATCATAATAATTTAGATCTAACAAAAATTCAAATAGTATCTAGTTCAATGCTCTCATTTACTGATAAGAGTGATGTGTAGTGACTTAAAAAATACAATGAGCAGTCAAGTTTTGACTGGAATTTAAATATTCTAATTCCTATTACAGTGATTATTCTAATACATACTCCACATTGCCTCTCTTTATCCCAAAGATATATAATCAAAAGATGAAAATAAAAGTAGATAAATAAATGTCTCAAAGAAGTATATGGGCTATATAGATAACAGATCTAAAATATGTTGTCTAGCTCTCACCAGGGTGGCTCAATTGCTTGGAATGCTATCCCATACACCAAAGAGTCAGGGGTTCCACTCCTGGTCAGGGTACATACTCAGTTTGCAGGTTTGATCCCCAGTCAGGATGTGTGCCAGAGGCAACCAATTGATATTTCTCCCTCCCCTCTCTCTCTATCTCTCACTCTTCCTCTCTCTAAAATCAATAATAAAAAATTAAAATATCTTGTCAAAAGATTAAGTTGAAGAAGTTGGTCAAGACCTAACATTTTTAAATGAAGGGTAATTATCATGTAGCATAAATCATGTCTACATGTTACATTGAAATTAGACTATTAGGCTTAGTATATCATGACCTGACATCATTTCTTTCAAAATGTTCACCATATTTCTCTCTTCCCAACACTTTCTCATCCCTACTTTCTCAGTAGTCTTCTCTCACTGAAGTGTCAACTCTAGATATTGATAGTCTAAAGTGTTTCAGTGAGTTGGCTTTCAACCAATGAAATAATTTATGATGCTATTTATGCATAATTAGAATTACTTAATTGCTCTATTAAATATCAAGACATTGTCTATCTTTACTTTTTTTTTTTCTTTACCGATTTTCAAGAATAGCTGTAAATGGCAGCTACATCCTAATTTTTATTTTTATTTTATTTTTTTAAAATATATTTTATTGATTTTTTACAGAGAGGAAGGGAGAGAGATAGAGAGTTAGAAACATCGATGAGAGAGAAACATCGATCAGCTGCCTCCTACACATCTCCTACTGGGGATATGCCCGCAACCCAGGTACATGCCCTTGACCGGAATCGAACCTGGGACCTCTCAGTCCTCAGGCCGACACTCTATCCACTGAGCCCCGGTGTTTTTCCAGATCTAAATATTGATAGATACCTGATACCCACATTTTTAAATAAATTATGTAGAAGTTAAAAGAAACATGGGTTAGAGAACAATACAAAGAAGTTATTTGGAAGAAAATACAGTTCAGATACTAGACAGCATTCAAGATACAGTTGGGCTAATTAAATCCTAAGGTCTTAAGTAATCTGCCATGCTCGAATTAATGAAGGTTAATGAATCTCTTCCTATTAGTTTTCCTCTGATTTCTTGGGCATTTACTTCAGTTACAATATAGAGCATTTTCTTCTCCTCTTCCTCTCCCAATCTGAAAATGTATTCTAATCTAAAGGGCAAGTCTCCTCTCTATCTTTCTCACCATCAATTATAGCCTATATTTACATCCCCTATATTTAGTTTTGGTTTGTAGAACACAGATGACTAAATCCTCCTCACATTTATAATACCACTTCTTCTCCCCACACCCTTTGATATCAGATTATGCATTAATGGTACATGACATATATTCTTGCCACTTTGCCCTCAACTCTTGGTCATGTTATGAGGACTAGTAATATTTCATGGATAGGAGAAAGTTTCAGTACACAACCCTGACTGCCCTTTCCTGCACTGAGATAAAACTATTTAAATTTGTGTTTTCAAAACCAGTTTGAAATTCCACTCTTTAATCTACTATTATGGGTTTATTAAACCATATACCTCTCATCTATATAAACTATAATATCCATGGTAGATTTGTATTTTTAATACCTTATCACGTACTGCTCTATATTACCATATCTCATGTATGTTACCCTTATAAGTCTCTTGGGGTAGAAATTATAATTTACACTGCTACACTTGGAATTATCAGAAAATACTTTTAGCAATCTCTCTCTCTGTCTCTCTCTCTTTCTCACATTATCTCTCCCCCCTCCCTCTCTGCATCCTGCTACCTTAAGTATACTTATGTAATTTTATGTTTTCTTGAGAAATCATAATCTGTTTTGTCCATTTTTTTCTTTGACACCACTTTGCATCACATGTCAAACCTTTAATCTTTTATCTTTCATCAAAGAGTGTACTCAATTCTACCTACTCCACTAAATGTCTCTTGTTAAGAAATAAAGTATAACCCTGGCCAGTATGGCTCAGTTGGTTGGACATCATCATGTACACTGAAAGGTTTGATTCCTGGTCAGGGCACATACCCAGGTTGTGGCCTCAATCCCAGTAACAGGTGTGCAGGAAGCAACCAATCAAGGTTCTACTCTCACATCAATGTTTTTCTCTCTTTCTCACTCTCCTTTCCTATCTCCCTAAAAATCAATAAAAATCTGTTTTTAAAATAAATAAAGTGTATATTCCTTACAACCACAAAGAGGTACAACAAACTACACTCCTCTGTGATAAAACGTACACATCAATACAAACAAACCCTTACCACCCTTGTATAAATAAAACAAAACATGTGCAAATCTTTTCTCTTTAGTTCAATATTGCTAGAATGGGGTGAAGAACATCCTCTGTGATTCTTACTATGCCTCACTGACATGTGTATACAATAAATACCACTCAATGTCTCCGATAATAAGAATAAAAAGAAAATAGCAAGTATTTTTAAAAACATAAAATGATATCATCAAGTCAAATACTCTTAAATATAACCCTCACCAAACATACTTATATGTCTGAAATATGTGAGTATTTATCTGGGCAGAATCTTCAACTTTCAGAAAATTAGTTTATCTCTTACACTTCGTCTCTCCTGAGGAAGCAATTTGTAGGGAAAGTTTCTGCAGCTGCTGTGGCTGCCATACTATTTTTACTTTCCAGATAAAGAATTTCAGCCCGTAGGGCAGTCAAACTAGCACCTTCCACCAATGCTAATCTCACTTCATTACTCTTTTTTTATAAAAGGTCACAACTCTTTGTATGTCACATATTGCTATGGGCACATTTTCATATATTTAATTTGACACAATATAACAAATACATGACTATTTAGAGAACTCTGCCAAGCCTGTAATCAAACAAGTATTATTTATTGCCTTCATTATCAAAGAATAGAATAATTGGTGTGTATGAGCCATACGCTGCTTGCCTTTCACTGTGTTCTCCCAGAGTTTCTGATAGGTCTTGTTGCACAGGATGCAGAATGGGAAAGTAAAGTCCAAAGCTGTGATAGAACTGGAAACTTTTGACCACATGACAGATTTCCTAAGAAGGCACAATCAAGTGTCTTTTGAATCTATAAACGGGGTCAGCAAAGTTCTCAAAGATCTTTCGAGCGACCTCCCACTGAGAGGAATATGAAGAAACAAAACACACTTGTTGTTCACTAGTCCGTACCATGCGTTCAGACTACAATAAAGATGACCCTATTCAATATGTATTTATTCTGGCTGTTTCGATTATATTTAATTTCACAAAATCTTGGTGAAGTATGCACTGTTATTGTTCCAATCTTACCCAGGAGGACCCTGAGGCAGGTAGAAGAAAGTAATTTGCCTAAGGTCATCCAAAATAGCAAGTGTTGGAGACAGGATTCAGACCCAGGCAGGTGTGCTCCAGAGCCCATAGTATTAATCATTACACTGTTTAAGGTTCCTATAGATGCTAGACTCTGGGTCTCATAGTTTGATTTAATTCAGTTACCTTGCTTAGCATGCTAATGAAGACAAGTAGGAATCAATCTGCTACATAAGTTCAAGTACTTAGCTCATTATCCCACTGTTGGGAGCTTTGCTAAAATAGAGTAGGGATTTGTCTTTTGGGAAGAGTTGATATAACCTAGAATTCTCCTTTGTCTGCCTCTATTCCCATAGGAAGGTCTCCTTTTGTACCCATGTTTGAAATATTTGCACTGAAACTCATTTGTTTCCCATTAATATTAACAATCCTGTCCTCAGGTGTTCCCTTCTGAGCCAGGTGTATGAGAACTCTGGACCAGTTATTGGATATGCACTCTTGCTCATAAGTGCAAAAGCTCAGAAACACAATCAATAAATATTTTTTGAATGAATAAAAAGAGGAATGGGGCAATATGGGTAATATGATTAAACATATCACCTCTATTAGATTAACAAATTAATGCATGAAAGAGGCATATCTAGTTTACACTTATACATTAAGGGCATCAATTTTCATAATCTTATTAAGGTTCGAATGCCAAAGAAACAGGATTTCACAATATAATGAGACTTTTTTTAAAGAAAGTAAATGGAAATGATGTCATGGTGGGGGAAAGGATATTAAAGGACATTTGTAGATACCTACCAGAAGTCTGAAAATAGGAAGACAGCAGCATAGTCGGGTAAAATCAAAGTATAGCCGGACAAAGTATTATTAGCATAAAAACAAGTGATATTAGCTTACTGATCCTAGGTTACTACTCCATTCTCTACTCCTAGACCATCCCGCTACACTGCATTTGCATTTGCTACTCTTGCCTAACCCAACCTCATGCTCCCATAAAATTCATTTCAAGAAATCATTTATGAACCCTGTTGCCAGTACCGCATGGGATTCTTGAGACTCTTATACAGATGACAGACAGATTGTGTATGTTGTTTGTTCAACTGGTTAAACCAAGATGCAAATAAGGCTCAAGTCTAATTACTACATGTAATGCTATTCTGTTCTAGGGACATTCATTGCCCTGCTATCAGAGTGCTTAGATTGCATGCTTAAGGGTGTATTTCATACAAAAGCTAGTACCTTTAGCTATGTTAGTATTACTTGGTCCCACCTCACGTATCTCATCTAGATAAACAATATCCCTTTTTCGCTCTTTATGCATGCTCAATATGGCTATGTTCTACCTTAGTTTTGACCCTATTAATAAAAGACACCCCCTTCTTTAGAAACTTTGGTTACTATATATTGGTTGTGAAAAGCTGAACATTTTTGTAAGATAATTATGATGACATGTATTTATTCTTCCTTTTGCCTGGTAAATTAGACATTTCTCTAGTACACCTGAAAACTCATTCTGTGTCCTAATAGTAGAGAATGAATACATGGTTGTAGAGTAAGTGAAAAATAAAAGTTTGTCTTTTATCAGAAGATGCATGTCCTACTCTAGGATAATCTCCAGTGCCTAGCTGAAATCCCCCATGCTCATTTGGGAACGTACCAAATAAGGCACTACAATTATTTTCACACCAATCTCTTTGACCCTTTCATTATCTTTCCTAACTTATTTTCTGCCACTGTTACAGAAACAGCTAGTTATTGCCTTTTCCCAGCCTTAGGATGTTTCAGTGGCCTATTTTATTCCACTGCTTCATAAATATTGATTCTGATCTTTTAAACCCATCAACTAAATTAAATTAAGACATAATGATTCTCCTTCTTCTTCAATGATTATAAAGATTCTTAACAGGTCTGAAGGCACAGATGGTTCCAATAAGTTTTGCATTTGTTAGCTGAAAATCCAGTATATTCATTGTTCAAACACACACACACACACACACACACACACACACACACACACACACACACCACACACACACACACACAGACAATTAAAACACACACACACACAACAACCTTTAGGTAAATTAATAACTAGAGGAAATAGAAAATAATTTGTAAGTTAAATCATAGAGTATTTAAGTTTACAATGGAGTCTAGGTCATCCTATCTAACAAAAGAGAAACATGGTAATTAGCGTATGAGTGCTACATGGTGGCCGGCAGCCAGGCAGCTTGAAACTAACATGAGGCTTGCTTGCTTCAGTGACGGAGGAAACCAACGTTCCCTGCCTGCCTTGCCGGCCTCTGAGCTTGCAGTTAGAAACATTGTAACAAATATAGAAGCTAAACAAAACCCCAGAAACCTGCTTTCAGCAAGCCGGGATCTCAGAGCTGGAGTTATATATTGTTTCAATTACAGAACCCAAACAAACCAGATACCTGCATTCAGCAGCAGAGTCCTCAGAGCTGGATCCAGAGCTAAAGCTGGCCCAGAATAAAAAAAAAGAAAAAAGAAAAAAAGGAGCAGTTGGGAGCTTCAGGCCTCAGCCCCTCACCCACACTGGCCAGGCACCCCATTGGGGACCCCCACCCTGAAGGGTGTGTGACCAGCTGCAAACAGCCATCATCCTCTCACCCAGGCTGGCCAGGCACCCCAGTGGGGACCCCCACCCTGATCCAGGACACCCTTCAGGGCAAACCAGCCAGCCCCACCCATGCACCAGGCCTCTATCCTATATAGTAAAAGGGTAATATGCCTCCCAGCACCGGGATCAGTGGAGCCACGAGGACTCCCAGCACCGGGATAGGTGGAGCCAAGAGGCCTCCCGACACCGGGATCAGCGTGACAGGAGGCAGCGCCCAAACCCCCTGATTGACCTGAGGCTCTGTGTGTGACAGGGGGAAGGGCCACAACCTCCCTATCGGCCCTTCTCTGTTCCTGACAGGGGAAGGCGCCCCAACCTCCTGATCAGCCCTGCTCTGTTCCTGATACGGGGGGAGCTCCCCAAACCCCTGATCGCTCTGTGCTCTGTGTGTGATAGGGTGCGGCGCCCCAACCCCCCCCCCCCCCCCGCCAACGGGCCCTGCTCTGTGTGTGACAGGGTAGAGCCATCACCTCCCCATCGGCCCTCCCCTGAGTGTGACAGTGGCGGCGCCCCAACCCCCTGCCCCCACGGGCCCTGCTCTGTGTGTGATGGGGTGGCGCCATACCCTCCCCATCAGCCCTGCCCTGAGTGTGACAGTGGCGGCGCCCCAACCCCCTGATCGGCCCTGCTCTGTGGGTGATAGAGGGTGGCGCCCCAACCCCCTGATCTGCCCTGCTCTGTGTGTGACAGGGGGCGGTGCCCCAACTCCCCTATTGGCCCTACTCTGTGAGTGACAGGGGGGAGCTCCCCAACACCCTGATCTTCCCTGCTCTGTGCGTGACAGGGTAAGGAGCCCCAACCCCCCTGATGGGCCCTGCTCTGTGCATGAAAAGGGGCAGCGCCCCAACCCCTGGATTGGCCCTGCTCTGTGCATGACAGGGGGTGGTGCCGCAACCTCCCCATCGACCCTGCCTTGAGTGTGACAGGGGGCGGTGCCCCAACTCCCCAAATCGGCCCTGCTCTGAGCCCAACCAGGGGCTGCACCTAGGGATTGGGCCTGCCCTCTGCCACCCGGGAGCAGGCCTAACCCAGCAGGGCGTTATCTCCTGACGGGTCCCAGACTGCGAGAAGGCATAGGCCAGGCTGAGGGACCCTCCCCTACCCCCCAAGTGCACAAACTTTTGTGCACCAGGCCTCTAGTTATATATAAAAGTACAAAATTGCTGTTTATGGTAGTGGTTCCATAATGTACTCATACCTCAGAGTCACTGAATAGCTCTAGGAAATTACAGCTTTGGACCCCATACTTAGATACACTACATCTGAAATCCAGTGGGCAGTAATAAGCAATCTTCCTTTTTAAAAGCATTTAGTGTAATTCTAATGCATAGGCATGTTTAACAATCTCTAGTTTACAGAATTCTTGTGACTCTGTCATCTGTCTGTGAAATATTTGTAGCAGACAGCACCAAGCAGTCCAGATGGAGTGGGGAAGGGAAAAATTCTAAGAACCTGGAGGTTACCTGCAAACAATTGGTGTGTAAAGAGAGGTAAAATTAAGGAGAGTGAAGCAATTTCTCAGATTATCTTGCACAAAATGATTTTTTTTCTTAAAATGAAAACTTACAACTTCTATTAAGATTATGCTACAAGTCTGGTTGGCATAGCTCAGTGGTTGAGAGTCGACCTATGAACCAGGAGGTCACTGTTCAATTCCCATTCAGGGCACATGCCAGTGTTGCAGGCTGGATTCTCAGTGAGGGGTGTGCAGGAGGCAGCCAATCAATATTTCCCTCTCATCATTAATGTTTCTATCTCTCTCTTCCTCTCCCTTCTTCTCTGAAATTAATAAAAATATATCATGCCACAAAAGTTAGGAGGTATATATCAATACTTAAATTCCAACCGAAGATATTATCCACTGATTCTGGCTTATTGTGCCAGGACTGGAAGAATTGGGTAAGCAGGTATGAAGGAAGGAGGGCTGGCCAACAGGGTGGGCTTTGCTGTCATCAAAACACAAGCCACTCAGGAGAAGATGAGGAAATGTTTCTCAAAAACTTAGAGTGTCACTTTAAAGCATAACTCTAAACCCACTTCCTTGGGCTAGTCCACTCTTGTTGGAACAGGCTGTCATAAAAGGAAGCTTTGTTTTCTGCTGGAATTCCTTCATTACTAAAATTCTCAATTTTGAACCAAAGCTTCCATTTGTATTATGTAATCCATAATATATCATAGAAGAAGAAATAACCTTGAAGATCCCCACCCCCCCCCAAAAAAGGAAGGACTAGTGGGATAACCAGTCCTACCCAGAATGGCAAATACGAGCAAGTTTCACAGACACTAGAAGAGAATAGCAAGTCAGTAATGGCATAATTACTAAATAAAGGACAGTTGGACTAGGGGGCAGTATGGAAGCAAATGGGTTTAAAGGCATTTCAAATGAAACTAAGTTGCTCTGTCACTGAGAGAAGCCACTAATACCTGGGTATTAAGCATATCTGAAACTATATGTTTGATTAAGTTACTTAAATAAAACTTGTAATGGGAAGGCATTATATAAAATCAGAATCTTGCTATACTGACATTCACTCACATCCTTCAGACAGTAAAAACGTATTAAACTAATTTCCCAATGGGAAACAGACAAATAAAAGCTTCATGAAATGGTACTTGAAAGAATTATGTAGAGTCGTAACAACTGGAAGTTTTGGTGAAATTCCTTTGAACATGTCAAAGAGAAAGAAAATATCACTTCCTTTAGGATTTATCATTAAGTAACATACACAGTAGTTAAGTATTAATAAGTAAGTAGTTAACATTTATGCAATGATTCATTTCTATTAAACTATGCATCAACTGCTCATTTATTATCAAGCATTGCCTCTACAACAGAAAATGAAACCAAGTGGCCAGAAATGCCATTTATTTTTAAATATTACTTTGGTTTTGACTACCCTGATCATAAATAAATGGTTATCTTCTGCATTGGAAAAATCATGATGATTAGTTAACATCACCCTGGCCTACTCGTGCACTCCATATGACCTAAGCTTCAAAGATCAGCTTCCATATTTAGAAAAACACTGTGTGCTGTGTATGCCATGAGACTGAGTAGACCACAGCAATGAAAACAAATACCCCATTCGCTCTAATACTTCTGCCACTTCTCATTCACAGGCTATCGTACCATGTCTGATTTATACCTCTCCTACTTTTAGTAATATAGTCAATAATTTGACTGTGCTAGCAATTGCTCAAATACATTTTTAAAAGTGAAAAAAAGATCCTTGTGAAATTCAGAGTTTTTTAATTGTTGTTTTGATTTGTTTTTTTGTTTTTTTGTGTTTTGGTTTTTTTTAGTTGTCAATAGAATTAAGGTGCTTATCTTTCCTATATGATTTGCTTAATCGGTAAGAAGCCATAGGTTTTTATTTGAGGTTTTAAAATAATGTAACTACCATTGCTAATTGTGAATATTCAGGCAATACTTTAAAGTTTTACATTTTATCTGACTCAATAAGATAGCAGAATACTTTAAACTATGGTGTGATATCAACAGGAACTCAAGCTAAAATCTTTAGATATGTCCAAAAAGATGTAAAGGTATCCAGGGTGGCCTAATCCTGACCCTGGGAGCCGTGTGCATGGCCAAAAACACCCAGGACTAGAATCCAGAGGGACTATGTTAATAACTTGGTTTATATTTTACAGGAAGTTTGAACAACTCACCTAATATATATACTAGGGGCCCAGTGCACAAAATTCATGCAAGGGGCTCAGCCTTCACAGCCCCAGCTTCACCTGGAATGTCTTCCTAAAAGTCATTCAGCTGTCTGGTCTAATTAGCATATTACACCTTTATTATTATAGATGAAAAAGGAAGAGGGAGAGATAGAAACATCAATAATGAGAGAAAAATCATTGATGCACACCCCCTACTGGGGATTGAGCCTGCAACCTGAGCATGTGCCTTGCCTGGGAATTGAACAGTGACCTTCAGGTTCATAGGTCCACACTCAATCACTGAATCACACTAGCCAGGCCTCATTTAACCTCTCACATGAAAAATGGAAATGATAATGCCTACATCAGATATCTGTCATCAAGATTAAGTGAAACTGTTTTGTAAACCATAAATGTCTATATAAATGCAAGAAATTATGATTTAATAAGAAAATAGGGTAAATATATTGTAGTCAATTATAAAACTCACGGTTTCTGAGATGTAGGCCTATCCTTTTTTAACATAACAATGTTTCTTCTCTGAAAACTAAGTCTTGGGAGTAAATCTGTCCCTAGAACAGCAGTTCTCAACCTGTAAGTCGCGACCCCTTTGGGGGTCGAACGACCCTTTCACAGGGGTCACCTAAGACCATTGGAAAACACATATATAATTACATATTGTTTTTGTGATTAATCACTATGCTTTAATTATGTTCAATTTGTAACAATGAAATTGGGGGTCACCACAACATGAGGAACTGTATTAAAGGGTCGCGGCATTAGGAAGGTTGAGAACCACTGCCCTAGAGCCCGTTGATAATGCAAGAACAAATGGCAATGACCCTTCTCTGGTTCCCCAGGACAACCAGCAAGACAAAGGCTCAGCTTTCCCTCACACACAACAGCCTTTCTAGCCCTCAGATGAATTTCTCAGAAAGTGTGTCAGAATCCTAGAGCCCAGCTGCTAAAGACAGGAAGCAATTAAGTATGTAAATCAAGGAAATTACACTGTACTGATGACATTCAGAGCTGTGCCTGCCCCCACCTCCTCCTCCTTTTTCTCTCTGCTTCTATTCCCCTCGGGACTGAGGCTCCTGGGAGATTTCCTTCTACTCTGCTCCCTGCTAAATGTTTTTTATTCTCAACCACCTGCCCCAGGCCTTCCCATCAATTATTAATCAAATGTCCATGAATATGCATAAAAGCTTATCTCTAGGCTTTATTAAATTTATATATATATATATACTGTGTCATAGTTGAGAAAAGATCAGATGTGAAAGAGAAGAGAAAGAGCAAAGGTCAACTTGTGGTGTGTATTTTTTTTTTAACCTCTTTGAAGACACAAACACATTGAGGCTAGTCAGAGGCAGTTTTCTTTTTTATTTCCTATTTTTTCCTTTACTTTTATTGTTGACAAGCTTACAGATGTCCCCATTTTGCCCAGCTCCACCCAGCCTATGCCATCACCACGCGGTTGTCTGTGTCTATGGGTTATGCATATAGGTTCTTTGGTTTTCTTTGTTTTGTTTTTCATTTCAGATGTATTTCTATATTAACATTTAAAAAGGTTTAAACTCTGGACACTGCACCATTTTGGAATCTGCTTTCTTTTGATAGATATAACTCTCCAGTTACTGGAGGGGCTTATACTGGTGAGGAAGTGACAGGACAGTGACAGAGATCTGTTATCACATGCATGGTGTCCTGAGGCAGAGTTTTTGATAAAAATGAATCCACTAAACCTGGAACCCCATCTTCTCTACTGTGTGAGGTCACATGGTCAGATCATTCATATATTTCATTTTCCAATTTCCTAATTCTGTTGAGACTTCCTTTCCAAAGAGAAATAATGTATACTCATCATGAATGATGCAGAACAACAGGTCTATGAACACTATTATGACTTTTATCTCAACCGGCAGCCCTTGCCTGATCGCCTCCTCTCAAGTGGCACACCTCTATTCCGCTGCTCTTTATATAATGTTGTTGTGCTTACCTCTGACATATATACTGATTTGTTTATTGCTTCTTGTGTGTCCTGTGCCTTCTGCACCATGAATAGAAGCTTAATGAGAGTAGATTTTTTCTACTTCGTCCAATGCCACTCAAATTAATTTTTTAACAAATGAATGAACAGCATAAGGACATCATTAAACTTACTCATTCTCCTTATTACCAATATGAACTTCAGGGACAAACAACTGTATCCAAGCAAACTAACCAACCATGAAAAACAATATGGAATGTTCATTGCTTAAACCAATGTTCCCTCACTCTCTCTGGTCACATTCAGGTGGCTTTACAACACATAGCCAGCTGACCCCAATACAAAAAAAACCCTCATTATATTTTTATATTAAAAATTACATGACCTAATAAAGAGTAGCATATTTTCTTTAGCTTGTTGTTTATTTGCTGATAGCCATATAAAACAAAATATAAATTTATTTAGCTAAAAGTGTAGGTGAAATAATAGTTGTGGTTTGTGTCTTCCATTTTCATATGACAACTTCCTCCCACACATCTTCCTGTTTCCTGACTCACATGTCTTGGCATCTAGTCCATTTAGCATCTGTAAGCCTCAAATATTATTTCTGTATGTAAAGTAAGATACTCATATTAGATAAACTCCAAGGATTAATAAAACAAAAGAATAAAATCTATAAGAACAACTCAAGAAAAAAACAGAGTATTATTCTAATTATTTTCTTGCTCACAACACTCAGTCTCTTATTTGTCATGAAACTTAATGTCAAATCAATAGTTATATTTTTAGTTTGGAATTTTATACTTTGTCCTACTATATATTCTGCTTGCTAAAGAATCTCAAATTTAACTTACAGAATAGTGTGTTCACCTAATATGTTATTGAAAAATCCAATTTTATAGAGTGCCATTTAAACAGAAATGTCAATTTTCAGTAACAAGGGTCACTATAATAATGTTTAATGCCTCAGTGACTTTTTACCAGCTAAAATGCCCTTTATCATATATGCCTCCTTTATTTCAAATTCAAAAGTGAATCATTACACTTTGACGAGCATTCCATCACATTGGACATTGTAGCTAAATTTTGCTGTTTAACAGTCTCATTAATTTTTTCTGCTTTTCTGACATACCCTGGTGTATTCATTCAGAGAACAGCTATTGGCAAAAACAAACAGCAATGATGACAAAGCTCTAATGTAGTTACTATTCTGGGTATAAAGTTGCACAAGCTCTCAAGGAGTTGACCATCTGGAAAACCCAATAGTATCTGCAGACAAATAGCCATTCTACAAAGTAGAATGGTTCCAGTGCCATGTGAGTAAAACAAAAGAAGTACTGTCATCAAGCCAGGAAAGAAAAGATCCATTCCGGCTGGAGTGATCATGAAGGTATTAGAGAAAAGGAAAATGTGAGGAAGGCCTCAGAGAACAGAAAATAATATCAAGGGGTATAGCTGTAGACCAGGCCACCTAAAGCACACACTCAATCTATGGTGCTTTGCAATGTATAAGTGGGAGGGATAAGAAAGGCAGATGAGCAAGCTTCCTACACATCTCCCTGCATTCCTTCCTCTTAAGTCCACCATGAGTGGTCAAAAGAGTTAAGTAAAGAAGAATGCTGAGAAGGTGATGGGGGCACCTCCAGAAAGTAAAATTATTGGCACTAGAAAGTAAGGACATACGATCTTTTCTCTCATGATTTCAAGAGGATTTGAACTAGATGCAAGTACTGAACTGGTCTCAGGTCTTCTAGAAAGAACACTATAGTCTTCCAAAAGCAACAATTAAACATTATCCTAAGGCTGAGATGAAGTAATGCACAGATCAGAAAGCTCATGCAGAGTTTCCTTAGGGCAAATCACCAATATGGTTATTAAAGAAAATCTTTATCTTTATGAACTTTGCTCCTACCCAGTGTCTGTGTGTTTATGTGTATGTGTGCCAGTATCTGTGTGTTTATGTGTATGTGTGCCAGTATCTGTGTGTTTATGTGTATGTGTGTGTTTATGTGTGTGTGTATATGTGTGTGTGCATGTAGAAAATAATTCTAATTCACTGCTATATATGTGCATAGACACATCATATTGCAGTGAGTAGATAGCTTTAGGTAATGGGAATATTTTAAATAAATCAAACTTATAAATAAATCACTTCTAATCGCTTGGGGATTATTGTGTACATGGAACTGGTCTGACCCCTGAATGTGAGATTTGTCATCAGCAATGGCAATGGGCCTGAAAGCAGGAAGATGGCAGAGCCACACCGAGCGCTATGAGAAATGAGGCAAAAGGGCTTTGAACATGCAGTTGCCCCAAGCACTCAAGAGAGATGATTTTTCAATCTGACATAATGGAAGTCCCTAGAGAGATCCATTTTTCATTCCGACATGACTGAGATAATAAGTCAAAAGTTAAAATACGTAATGTGAGGCCCAACAGAAAGAAAACTATTTCTATTTCAGAAATGGCAGAATACAACCTGCTTCATGTTGGCTTAAATGGACATTCTTTTCCTTTAGAAGCAGACCAGTGATGTTAGCTCAAAAGTACAATTTCTAAGACTAGAATTCATTTAAAAAGACAAGAGAAAAATGCTATGTGAATTTGACTCTATGTGAATACACTGAGATAATCGCACCATTTGAGAAATTGTTTTTAATGAATAAATACAATGATGACAGAACAAAATTAAACAAACAAAATTCTCTTTAGTAAGATGGGAAGATCCTTGTCTCAAGGTTAGACTTAATTTTTCACATTATTTTTGCATGTTGGCAGATAAGTAAAAAGTAATTGATATTAATTTAGTAAATTTTTAGTAGATCAAATTTGGGATATAATTTAATTCTGATACTCATGAACCATATATAAAACAAATAAAATCTAGTAAGATGAAAATGTCATGATAAGTTTTATGTATACTGTTTATTATACTGAGACCAATCTAGAATTAAATGCTGATGGAAATGCAGATAAAAGGGGAGAATGACATTAAGGGAAGATATTAAGGAATAATGATTAAAGGGATATTTTTTAAATATTATTTAGAAAACTAAAGCATTAAAGCTCTGGACTACATCCTTATCTGAGATGTCTGAAGTGGAGCCAGATTCACAAAAATCATTACGGATTATGCCACTGCCTATTATAGTGCATGTTGTGGTTTAAGGGTTATTAGCTAAATTGATCTTAATATAATAATAAAAAAAAGGTTCCCCAAAAGTCTCTACAAAATAGCAAAACTTTTTCAAATCTCCAAATTCCAATAGCTCCCAGAGATGAGAGCCAACATAACCCCAACAAATTAGCACCTTCTATAGAAATTATTGACTTTTCACTTTTTCTCTGGGACCCAACTATTATCACAGAGACATTCTACATTCACCTCCAATATGTAACTTATGTAACAAAGTTCTTCACCTGGGTGTGTATCAAGACACTAGACAGATAAGCAAAGATATATCCGATTGCATATTGACTCCCGAATTCTCTAACTAAGCTTTTAAAATCTCTCCAACAGTATGCATACTGTTTACCAATCACATCTTCCATTATAATTCAACATAATTTCTCCAGGCTACCCCAAATCAATATTTTCTTATTTTCCTTTTTTTTTTCTTTTACAGGTTTTGCTTGTTTCCACTTCTCTGCTTTTGTACTTGCTCATCTTTACCACTTGTATGTTTTTTTTCTTTGTGTTGCTGTATTGTGCCCCTCTTGTTATTCAGAGCACTGATTGAAGTTCAGGTCAACAAGGAAATCTTGCCTTAGGTAACTCAGTTGCCTCTCCGGATGAGTTTTATTTCTATCTTGTCAAAACGCCACCCCTCCTTTGATAAAACAAATTTGTATGGGAATTTTTGTATGCTTAATTTTTTATTTAATTTTCTTTTGTTGAATACCCTTGGAGTTCCCCTTTCTTTTGTATCATCCATGTGTTCTGCAAGTGTATGCATACTTAGTAACTATTAGAGTAAAGGCAGATAGCAACACCATACTACTGCTCTCTACTACTGTCTCAGAAACTTGCAATCATCTCTATTATAGTTACATTTGCCTAATTATTGAATATATAGGTTCACATATTGTTAATGAATCATTCAATCACCTCTCTACTATTGCCAATTTCTCTTGCTATGAATTCAGAAATTGTAAGGCTTTCCCTCAAAATAATCAGTTTCCACTACCTTGTTCTGCTATCATTAGAATTCTACCTAATACAAATATCTCCTGAGATCTAGTCAATAATCCTCTATATCCTTAGTTTTTTTTAATATATTTTATTGATTTTTTACAGAGAGGAAGGGAGAGGGATAGAGAGTTAGAAGCATCGATGAGAGAGAAACATTGATGAGGTGCCTCCTGCACACCCCCTACTGGGGATATGCCTGTAACCAAGGTGCCCCGCAACCAAGGTACATGCCCTTGACCAGACTTGAACCTGGGACCCTTGAGTCTGCAGGCCGACGTTCTATCCACTTAGCCAAATTGGTTAGGGCTGTATCCTTAGTTTTAAAGGGTCTTTCTGGGAGATACAGTCAGGGAGCAATAAGGCAGGTGGATGACCAGAAACTCAGACAGGAAAGGGTCAGAACTGAGGGAAGTTCCTCCCTTCTATCACCTGTCTAGACATGGACAGATCCTGTCAACTCTGTGATATGAAGGCAAAAGCCTGATGGATCCTGGGTTCTATTTAGTCTGATAAAGGGCCAAAAAAAAAAAAAATCCCCTCCCATATGATCCAAAGGGAATCCCTTCTTTTCTATCCTGTGAGTCGCTCCCACTTACTAAAAAAGCAAGTAACAAGTACCCAGTATGTCACCGGATCTTAAACCCAAAACACAAATAGCCAAACATCTTCTATTGAAATTTCCATCAGAGTGAGTGTAACAACTGAATCTCCCTTGCTCCAGTGAAAGGTAACAAACCCTTTTGGGAAATGGAGATCATTTCATATTCAACCTTATATCCCATCAAACTCCCATCAAAGTCCAAAGTGGCTCACAAACATCCTATCTAATAAAGAGGTAATATGCAAATTGACCTTCACTCCAACATGCAAGATGGCTGCCTCCATGTGGATACAGGATGGCTGGCAGGATAGGACAGTTAGGAGTGACAGAGCCGGCAGAGGAGGGCAGTTGGGGGAGATCAGGCCTGAAAGGGAGGGCAGTTGGGGGCCATCAGGCCTGCAGAGGAGGGCAGTTGGGAGGGGCTGGACCTTCAGGGGAGGGCAGTTGGAGGGAACCAGGCTGGCAGGTGAGGGCAGTTAAGGGAGACCAGGCCCGCAGGGGAGGGCAGTTGGGGGTGACCAGCCCTGCAGGGGAAGGCATTTGGGGGGAACCAGGGCTGCAGGGGCAGATAGTTGGGGGTGACCAGGCCAACAGGGAAGGGCTTAAACAGGCAGTCGAACATCCCTCAAAGGGTCCCAGATTGGAGAGGGTGCAGGCTGGGCTGAGGGACATACCCCCAATTCGTGCACAAATTTTGTGCACTGGGCCTCTAGTAGTATTTAACTTTTGCATCCAGTGACCTCTTCCTGCTCCCTTTAACTTCTCCCTTTGCCCCAAACACACTAACTTCTCAGAGGCAAAGAACAGCAAATGCCCATTATACTGCACAATTACAGATCTGACTTGACCATAAGGCTGCTACTTGGGCAACAAAAGTAAAGTAAATAGACACTTTAGTTCTTATCGATCTTTTCCCTCAATTACTGAATTTCCCCTTCATGATCATTTCTTTTTAAAATAAAATCTTTATGGTTGAAAGTATTACATATATCTCCCTTCCCCCCCCCCCCAGTAACCCCATCTAGCCCACCCCTTCCCCACACCCCAGGTCTCCACTACCCTATTGTCTGTGTCCATGGGTTATGCATTTATGCATACAAGTTCTTTGGTTAATCTCTTACCACCCATACACCCATCCCCACCTTCCCTCTGATATTCCACAGCCTGTTCTATGCTTCTATGTCTCTGAATCTATTTTGTTCATCTGCTTATCTTGTTCTTTATATTCCACGTATGAGTAATATCATGTGATGCTTGTCTTTCTCTGACTGGCTTATTTCACTTAACATAATACTCTTCAGGGCTCTCCATGCTGTCTCAAAGTGTAAGAGATCCTTCTTTTTTCACTGCTGCATAGTATTCTATGGTATACATGTACCACAGCTTTTTTATCCATTCATCTACTGATGGGCACTTGGGCTGTTTCTAGATATTAGCTATTGTAAATTGTGCTGTTATGAACATAGGGGTGCATACATTCTTTCTGATTGGTGTTTTGGGTTTCTTCAGATATATTCCTAGAATTTGGATCACTGGTTTAGTAGCAGTTCCATATTTAATTTTCTGAGGAAACTCCATACTATTTTCCATAATGGCCGCACCAGTCTGCATTCCCACCAGAAGTATACTAGAGTTCCTTTATCTCCACTTGCTCACCAGCACTTGTCATTTGCTGATTTGTTGATGGTAGCCATTCTGATAGGTATGAGGTGATACCTCATTGTCATCTTAATTTGTATTTATCAGATGATCAATGACTTTGAGCACTTTTTCATAAGTCTTTTGGCCATCTGCATGTCCACTTTGGAGAAGTGTCTATTTAGGTCCTTTGTCCATTTTTAATTGGATTGTTTGTCTTCCTTTTGTTAAGTTGTATGAGTTCCTTATATATTTTGGACATTAACCTTTTATCCAATGTATGATTGCTAAATATGTTCTCCCATGAAGTGAGCTTCCTTTTCATTTTGTTGATGATTTCTTTTGCTGTGTGGAAGCTTCTATTTTGAAACTATTTATAAAAGACCAACTCCATAGATTCTCATCTCTCCTGCATGTCTAAGAGCCTTTATGAGTTGCTTCAAATTGCAAGTTGGCAAGAAATATAGAGGTTGGTGATTTCAGCAATAAAGAATGTTGTTGGGCTCTAGCTGGTTTGGCTCAATGGTAGAGCATTGGCCCTCAGACTGAAGGGTCCCAGTTCAATTCAGGTCAAGAGCACATACGTTGGTTGCAAACTCAATCCCTCCCACCCTGATCGGGCTGCCTGCAGGAGGCAATGAATTGATGTGTCACTCTCACATCAATGTTTCTTTCTCTCTGTGTCTCCCCCTCTCTTCCATTCTGTCTAAAAATCAATGGAAAAAATATCCTTGGGTGAGTATTAACAACAAAAAAGAATGCTGTGGGACTATGGACTTAGTGTGGGTCCAGTTGAGTGTTAAAGGTCATCACTGCCACCCCGCATTAATAAAAGATTTTCATTTGTAAAATGTATATAAGCTTTGTACCAATGCTATAGATACTTATATAGTTCCTGGTTACTATTTGCAATTTGTGTCTACAACATTTGATCTTTTTCTAATGGCTAGAGGATGCTGCCTCTGTTAATAGCAAAAACTGTTATTTCCTCCTGGGGAGAAGTAAACATGCATATCAAATAATATGAGGTTTAGAAGGAGACTGAGTATGTATCTTAACTTCTAGATGAAAAATAGAGTCCCAGGGAGACACATTAGAGCGTAATTTTCCCAGGACCTCCCACTCACCCCCCAGGACTCTCATGGTCCTTCCTGTCTCTGCATGGTTCTTTCTCTCCTACATACATTTTCTTGCAGGCACCACTGATTCTTGAGATCCACAGGGCATGATTAGGTCCTAATCCCCAACTTGGAAAAATATTACCATTAGACTATGGCTCAGAAGGTCATAGTGTCTTTTGAATTGTTTTACCGGGCACTATTTCTAAAGGCCTTTTTCTATATCTGCAAATGATATTTGGTATCTACTCTCATTTGTCATAGATGACTACCTCCTTACTGTGAACTTGTTTTCAGATACTTTTATATTTCCCTGTAAGTTCATGCTATTAAATCTTTCAAAATATACAGTGGCCCACTGGAAAAAGAGTTGTGCTAACTTAAATTGCTCTCTGGCACTCCTCATCCCTCCTAACTACTTTAATTTCCTTTATTTTATGTAGAAGACATTGTTATTATATCCCAGGGCTTTTGTGATGTGATAATCCTTTGATAAGAATGGCACATTGAGCAACCTTCATCACTTTCATATCATAAAAGTGGGATAAAACTGTAGAAACATTGAGGCAGAATGGTGCAGTGTTTATGTGTCCACATCCTACAGTCACACAGACTCAGAATTTCGTTATTTATAAAATGTGAAGAATAATTCTACCTCCCAGAATTCCTGGGACAATAATTTATACACCACACAAGATCAGTTCTTGCCCCACGTTAATGCTCAGTTTATTATTAACTAGGGGCACAGTGCATGATGCACCTTGAAAGGAACTATGGGCTTCGAGGCTGCAGTAGGCACAGGGGCGGGTCTCAGCCCATCCTCCACGCCCCTGCCCGGCCCTGCCCTCAGTGGCTCCAGGTCCCTCGTTTGCCAGCAGCCCAGCTCCCGCTGCCACATCTCCCACGCTGATGGTGCAAAGGGATTGGGGCTGGTGCCTTCAGCATGTGTGAGCAGTGGCTGCAGGCCCCCATCACCCCTCAGGAACAGGGGGAGGTGGAGCAGCCCTCAGGGATGATCAGGTTGGAAGACACTGCTAGCATCCGCTGATGGTGCTAAGTGGTTAGGAACAGCACCAGGAACAAGCAGTAGGTGCGAATGGAGGCTCTAGTGCCGGCAGCAGGTGCAAGCGCGGGCAGGACTACGGCATACAGGAGCAAAGAATTTTCAGTACCCATCAGAGGCTCACCCCAATGACAGCCATCGGTGCCCGCCTTGGTCTGGCGCCCCTGCTCACCTACTCCACCATCCCACCACGGCCAACGCCCACCATGTTCTGCACATACCCCCTGGTGGTCAACACATGTCATGGCAATGGTTCCCTTGTTCTGGTTGTTCTCGCTGTTTGGCCTATTTGCATATTAGCCTCTCGTTATATAGGATAGCCTGCCTTCCTTATTCAAATGATTACATGAAAAATTATGCAAACTAAATAGTGATAAAATGCAAACATCAGTGGGTTATTCATTTTCTATCCTCAAATTGGGAAATATTAGGAAAAGAATTATAATTCCTAAGGTGTTCTGCAATTTCTAGTGAGATTCTTTTGGCAGGCAGTTTTATTGTGTGTGTTTTATATGTGTGTGTGTCTGTGTCTGTGTGTGTTTTGCATCTCATCCTCTTTCTTTTCCACATCTGAATCTTATATTGATCATTCCACTTGATTTCTCTTAAAATATTATCTCATTACTTATACATATATGTAAGAACACATATATGTATGTATGTATGTCTGTGTATAGAGAGAAAGCATACAAGCATACACACACATACATATACACATTAATTTAGTTATTCTGTTCTTTAGATATATAGAACTTTGATTTTTTTCTCTTACTATTATACTGCCAACAACCATCCATATCGTTGCATGTAACTACAGTTCAGTTATATTGACTAACTTATAATATTTCATTGAAAGGATCTAACACAGTTTGATTTTCAACTCTCCAAATAATGCCTACTTTGAATGTCTCCAGATTTTCAGTATCATTAACATTCTTATGTATGTATCCTATTATATATGTGCAAAAATTATTTTTGGTAATGAGTTAGGTTCAATTTTAAATATAAAGTTGAACTCTTTACTAAAGTTCTTACAGTAGTTTAAACTGCAATGTCATATCTAAAAGATCCAGTTAAACATACCCAGCACCTGATAATATCAGGCTTTTATTTTCACCAGTTGAAAATGTGTAAGGTGATTTATCATCAGTGTCATCACTTGCATTTCCTCAATCATTAATTTTCATATATGTATTGACTATCATGTTTCCTCTTTCACAATGTGCTGCTGGTTTGTGTCTTTTTACTCAATCTTCCTTTTATTGTTTGCAATGTATGGCCCATGTCTAAATATGTAGATACTTCTTAGCACAGCATTTTAAATTCGGGGACTTTATCATGTGGAGATAAATTTTGAAAGTATGCCTGAAGGTATTCATTAAAACTGTATTTGCAACAACAACATTTATTAAACAAATCTAGATATATATATATATAGATGAGAGAGAGAGAGAGAGAGAGAGAGAGAGAGAGAGAGAGAGAGAGAATGGGAGGTAATAATTGGGGGATGGGATGAATGGGAAGAAATAGAACTCTTCCTGTGTATGTGCTTAACCTAAAATCAAGAGTTTATGTAGAACCAACATAAGGAAGGAGGGTCTCTCTCACAGCCTTAGATATTTTCTCACACAAAGAAGGATTTTTCTATTAGCATAATTACAAAGGTCATCGGCCTATATGGTCTTTTAATAGTCTGATGACAGATTAGTAAAATTATCATTAACCTAGCATTTGGCTCACATGACTGGGTGTAAAAATGCCAGTGGATTTTTAGGAGAGTGAACCTCCAGGTACTTTCATTTTAATGTTATTAAATTGGATTTTACTATTTTTCAAATAATATTTTAATAAGTGTCTATTCCTTTCATGCCCTAGCTCATTATTTTACATAAAATTCTAACCTTTGTTCATAATATTCCCATGATGATTCCTGATTAAAACGCAAGTCCAAATTAAGGGTAAGCAGGATATAAAGGTGACAAGGTATCTACAGGCCATTAATCTATCCTCAAGAGAAACTGCTAACTATGTTGAAAATATTTCCTTAAACACAGTATAACCCTGGGTTATACTATAGTCAGTGCAAAAGGAATCAAAGCTTGTTCTTCTTGAGCCAGGACGTAAGTATTATCTTAGCATACCCAGGGTGTGGAAGAGACACAAAGGGAAGATGAACTAGAAAGTGATGTTGAGTATAGAATTTAAGTACAACTGCTAGGATGAGATCTTCCCATTGTCCTCACTTTCCTATTATTATTACCACTAGAGGCCCGGTGCACAAAAATTTGTGCACTCGGGGAGAAGGGGAGGGTCCCTCAGCCCGGCCTGTGCCCTCTCGCAGTCTGGGACCCCTCTGGAGATAACGACCTGCTGGCTTAGGCCTGCTCCCGGGTGGCAGAAGGCAGGCCCAATCCCTAGGTGCAGCCCATGGTTGGGCTCAGAGCAAGGCCGATTGGGGAGTTGGGGCACCACCCCCTGTCATGCACAGAGCAGGGCCCATCAGGGGGGTTGGGGCTCTGTACCCTGTCATGCACAGAGCAGGTCCAATCAGGGGGTTGGGGAGCTGCCCCCATCACGCACAGAGCAGGGCCCATCAGGGGGGTTGGGGAGCTCTCCCCTGTCATGCACAGAGCAGGGTCAATCAGGGGGGTTGGGGAGCTCCCCCCTGTCATGCACAGAGCTGGGCCGATCCGGGGGATGAGGAGCTCCCCCTTGTCACTCACAGAGTAGGGCCGATAGGGGAGTTGGGGCACTGCCCCCTGTCACACTCAAGGCAGGGTCAATGTGGAGGTTGCGGCGCCACCCCCTGTCACGCACAGAGCAGGGCCCATCAGGGGAGTTGGGGTACCGACCCGGCCCACTCAGGGCAGGGCGGATCAGGGGGTTGGGGCACCGCCCTCTATCACCCACAGAGCAGGGCTGATCAGGTGGTTGGGGCGCCACCACAGTCACACTCAGGGCAGGGCCAATGGGGAGGTTATGGCTCTACCCCGTCACACACAGAGGAGGGCCCGTGGGGGGGGGAGGGGGGTTGAGGCGCCGTACCCTGTCACACACAGAGCCGCAGGGCCATCAGGGGGTTTGGGCGCTGCCCCCTGTTATGCTGATCCTGGTGCCGAGAGGCCTTGCGGCTCCGCTGATCCCGGTGCTGGGAGGCATGTTATCCTTTTACTATATAGGATAGAGCCCTGGTGCATGGGTGGGGCTGGCTGGTTTGCCCTGAAGAGTGTCCTGGATCAGGGTGGGGGTCCCCACTGGAGTGCCTGGCCAGCCTGGGTGAGGGGATGATGGCTGTTTGCAGCTGGTCACACACCTTTCAGGGTGGGGGTCCCCACTGGGGTGCCTGGCTAGTCTGGGTGAGGGGATGATGGCTGTTTGCAGCTGGTCACATACCTTTCAGGGTGGGGGTCCTCACTGGGGTGCCTGGCCAGTCTGGGTGAGGGGATGATGGCTGTTTGCAGCTGGTCACACACCCTTCAGGGTGGGGGTCCCCACTGGGGTGCCTGGCCAGTCTGGGTGAGGGGCTGAGGGCTGTTTTCAGGCTGACTGAAGCTCCCAACTGCTCCTTTTGTTCTTTTTTTTTCCATTCTTGGCAAGCTTTAGCTCTGACTCCAGCTCTGAGGCTTCCAGCTTTAGCTCTGGCTCCAGCTCTGAAAGCAGGTATCTGGTTTGTTTGCGTTCTATAATTGAAACTCTGTATCAACTCCAGCTCTGAGATCCCGGCTCACTGAAAGCAGGTTTCTGGGGTTTTGTTTAGCTTCTATATTTGTTACAATGTTTCTTAAACTGCAGGCTCAGAGGCCGGCAAGGCAGGCGGGGAATGTTGGAGTCCTCCGTCACTGAAGCAAGCAAGCCTCATGTTAGTTTCAAGCTGCCTAGCTTCCGGCCGCCATCTTGGCTGGCAGTTAATTTGCATATCTCGTAGATTAGCCAATGGGAAGGGTAGCGGTCGTACGCCAATTACCATGTTTCTCTTTTATTGGATAGGATAGATATCTCCTTTTTGTCTCCTCAGTTTTAGCTGTGCTGGTGATCAGACCCCTCATGACTGTTACTACTGAAACCACATACAAATCTACACCTACTAAGCATTTTATATCTTAGAAATACATCCATAACATTCTCTTCATAAATAACTGAAGGCAGAACAGAACTTACATAGACTATACTTAATAAAGAAGATTTGTAAAAGTCACACCTCTCTTACAAGCCATTTAGAAGTCACCTGGAAGATTTCCAAAGCATGCCATCTCACAGAGCTAAATATCTGTCAATAATGAGCTCCTTATTATATCATCCTTGGTTTATCTTGCTAGAATCAAATGATTTAAAAACATTAGTTGCTTATTATATCGAGATTCATTAATGAATGGCTAAAGCTTGCTTGGTCACAGGAAAAAAAATAAATCTAAGCTCCTCCCTCCAACTTTGACTTTAACCTGTGTGTTATGTTTAAGGCAAACCCTCAATAATATTTTTACTGGATGCATGAATCCAGAGAGTTATTTTTAGATCAGACTAAATTTGTGTTTTAAAACGAGGCAATCCTGCTGTGTATAAAAAATGTTATGGAAGGGGATTTTGGTGTCAGCAAGATGACAGAAGCTATTGCCCTGACTCCCTCCATGGAAATACCAACTTAATAATTCAACAGGGAAAACTTGGTTTATAAGAACTCTAGTCACAGTACTGTAGGGGAGCACAAAGCTAAGAGCAGCCATATTGCAACAGGTAAGAAAAGTATTTTTATTCTACCTATAATCAACTTTCCTCAAGCTGACACAGCTCAAGTTGTCTGAGAGAAAACACCCAACTTGAGTTTTCTTCCTTGGGAGGGAAAGAGAAGAGTAAAACATATATCTAACATTCTTATGGAGCCAGGAGGGAATAACAATCCTCTGAGAAGAATACCCAAGCTGGAGGTCTTACACTTTGTGAATTCAAAACACATTACAAACTACAGTAATCAGACATGAGGACAGAGATCTAGATGAATGGAATAGGTTATAGAGCCCCACGATAAACCTCTCTGTATTTGGTCAAATGATCTTTGACAAGAGCACTAAGACAACACAGCAGGGAAAAGGTAGTCTCTTCAACATATGGTATTGAGAAAACTGGATATCCACATACAGAAGAATAAAATTGGATCCTTACCTTGCACCATATAAAAGAATTAATTTAAAGGGGATTAAAGACATAAATGTAACACCTGAAACTATAAAACCCCTAGAAGAAAACACAGGAAGAAAGCTCTATGATAATGGGTTTGGCAAAGATTTCTTGGATATGATACCAAAAGCACAAGCAAGAATAGCATATGTACAGTCTGTTATTAATGCAAATGGGGTTACATGAAACTTAAAAACATCCTTGCAGCAGAGGAATAAAGTATGGAAAGGCAACCTATAAAATGGGAGAAAATATGTACAAACCATGTGTTTGGTAAGTATATAATATATAAAGAACTCCTACAACTCAATAACAATGAAAATAGCATTAATAACTCAATTGAAAAATAGGCTAAGGGTAGTATAGAAATTAAAAAAAAAATAAAAATAGAATCAACAATCTCACTTCTTGCTATATACCCAAAAGAATTTTAAAAAGGATAGCAAAGGATTATTTTCACCTCCATGTTCACTGCAGCATTATTCACAATAACCACGAGATGGGAGCAAACTTAATGTGCATTGGTAGACAAATGAATAAGAAAATGTGGTGAATACATCAAAAGGAATATAATTCAAACTTATTAGCATAGATCTTGTTATATGCTCCAGCATGTATGAATCTTGTGTACTGTGTGCTACCAGGTGAAATAAACTAGTCACACCACACACACACACACACACACACACAAAAAAAAAATCTATATACTGCATGATTCTACTTACATAAAGTACCTAAAGTAGTCAAATTCATAGAAAAGGAAAGTGGAATATGGTTACCAAGGTCTGTAAAGCAGGGAGAAAAGGCATATCGCTATTCAATGGGTATAGAGTGTTAGTTTTATAAGATAAAAAATGTCCTCGAAATATGTTGCTTATCAAAACATGCATATAGCTAGCACTACTGTACTACATACTTAAAATATTTAAGACCTTAAATTGTATGTTATTTTTTACTATAAGATAATATTATAGGAAGGTAACATTAATGCATACTGGTTATGAGCACAGGCTTTGGATTCCAACTAACCTGGGCTTAAGTTTGGATTTAGCCGCATATAGCTATGTGGGTCCAGCACATTACTTAACCTCTCAGGCTGGCTTCCTATTTGGTAAAACTGGGATAATAACTGTCCCTACCTTGTGCAAATATTATTAGGATATCTTTTCAATAAGTGTGAAACATTGAGCTTAGTGCTAGGCAGTTCATAAGCACTTAATCAATAGTAGTTTAATTCTATAATCAGCAGGTCAGAAAGAGGAAGCTTATGGAAGGATTACAGATGAGACTGGTGGCTTCCTAAATCTTTGAGGGTGGTAATGATTGTGGGTGAGAAGTATTTGAAGACTAGTTACATTTACATTATTGTTGCACCCAGACCTGGGATGAGCAGCTTAACCTGACGTCAGGAAGAATCAAGTAGTCTATTCCTAACTCATCTACACTCCTCTGTCCAAGGTCCTGACCTATCTTAGGCATACACTTTTCCATAAACATTACAGAAACCAATCATTCTATTCCAGAATGCATTTTGCAAAAGATCATAACCTGTTTTTAGAAACAAACTGAAAAATATAATTACAGAATTCCCATTTGTATTTCTCTATTTGACTTTTTAAATTTTTGTATCATTTTTTCTATCATTTTTAGTCTATCTGCACTAAATTGAAGAGTAAAACAATAAAAATGTTTGCCATGACTCAAGAAGTATTGGTTTTAAATAGGCAAGAGGCAAGTACATAATTAGAGCTACTCACACCATAACAGTTAATTAGTCTTTTTAATAAGAAAGATCTGTTGTTCAGAGAAACCAGAAATCAAATCAGAGTTTTTAGTGGTCTTCTTAGAAGTAAGCATTTCAAGAATAAATCTTTTAAAAAGTACAATATTTTTCAGTTCCACTGATAAAAAAAAAATGAGGATATATAAAGAGGCTTTGCTACTCCCTTATAAAATCTCCCAGTAGATACTCCCAAAGGAAATAAAATGTGCCTTATTGCTTCGCCCACCTTCAGTGAACTTTAAAGTCGGTCTGTATGTATTCAAGAATCTTAAGTTCATTTTCCCTCTGGGATGAATTTAGCATATGGTCTGCTCTTAAGGCAAACATTTATTTAAACTTTAAATCAAAAAAGAATTCTTCCATTTTATTTCTAGTTTTGTTTCCTTTGATCCTGAAAGTAATTAACTTTCAGTGGCAGCTAATTATAAGTGAAGAGAAATCACAGTCTGTATGGCTGTTTTTTGGTGTGAGCTTGGCAAAGTGTTTTTTAATTGGAAAGTCATTTTGCTCTATGCATTTCAATCCAGTTTGCACTGTATTTATATATATGATAACCATGACCTTCCATCTAATGACAGAATCTCACACAGAGAAAAAATAATTATTTTAGCAAAGAATCACTAGGGCTATAAAACAGAAATGAGAGAGCCTGGAAGGGAGTAGATTGTGATACAAGAAGAACCACAACTAAATTGACTTCTTATTTTTCACCATTACAGTCCCATCAAAACCTCCTTGTATCAAAACACATATGTATCTACATTTGATTTGGGAAATCCTCTTCTCCAAACTTAGACAGAAATTGATTCCTAAAAAATTAAATAATATAGGAATGGAGAGACCCACAGCTGAAGATAATTGAGGTCAGTGGTGCCACTTGCTATTCGCTGCTAATACAATTCATCAGGACCATGGAAGAATCCAAGAGTTAATTAGCTGCAGTCAAATGACCCATCCCACATCCCCACCTCCCTGATCTTGACCCTTGCAAAAACTCAACAATTCTTTTGTCATCAAATCTCTCCTTTTCAAAAGTAAAAGCAGGCATCTTACAATATGCACTGTCTTTTTAAAATAAATATATTGAAATGATTCCCCAGCTGTTCTAAACAACTCCTTAATCAATTAAAAATAATCAGCATCACAGAAAAGTAACTTCCCACCTGCTAACCAGGCTGGAAACTTGACCTGACTATCTTAAGGTATGGTAAATTCACGCCACAACGATAGTGTAGGAGTGGGGGATGCTATCCACCATACTAGATGCTAGCCAAGTTTCTATCAAGTAAGAGCATCAGAAGCAATATTCGCAGACCTCATTAGCTTACACCAATGCAGATAACCAGCTGTGAGTTACTTGTATGGACTTGGCCTAATCAAGAGTCAATGCATAAAATGGCCACTTCCCTACATCAAAAAAAAAAAAAAATTACTGATAACGGCAATAGTCTCCAAGTTTTCCAATAAGCATCATGAAAATTTTCTTTCCAAATACAGTACAGAGATATTGCTGCTCCCGAAGAACAGACATGTCATCTTTTTATTAATAACATAAATTTGTGCTCTGTTGCATTTGCTTTTATTGCCTCTCCTTGCAGGAATTGTATGGAATATACATCATCTAATTACAGTTACTAAGTTAGCCTAGGCCAGTGGTCAGCAAACCATGGTTCGCGAGCCACATGCAGCTCTCTGGCCCCTTGAGTGTGGTTCTTCCACAAAATACCACGTGCAGGCGCACACATACAGTGCGACTGAAACTTCATGGCCCCTGTGCAGAAGTCGGTTTTTGGCCTGGGAGAGTCTATTTTGAAGAAGTGGCATTAGAAGAAGTGGGGGGTGTCAGTAGGTTGGGCGAGGGGAGACAGCACAGGCGGGCCACGGGATATGCAGCACGGGGGAGGTACATTGTTTTGAGGTACATTCCCTGAGGTCGACCCCTTCCAACTCTCCCATCCACACTCGTCCATCTGAAACAAGTATACAAGACGAGTGTGGATGGGAGAGCTGGAAGGGGTCAACCTCAGCAAATGTACCTCAATCAGATTGAGGACGTTTTTAGCAAAGGCCAGCTTAGGAGTACCCTAATTAAGCTAATAACAATGTACCTACCTATATAGTTTAAGTTTAAAAAATTTGGCTCTCAAAAGAAATTTCAATCGTTGTACTGTTGATATTTGGTTCTATTAACTAATGAGTTTGCCAACCACTGGCCTAGGTGAATTTTATATTCAACTCTTCTAGGTGAATTTAAAATTTCAAGTTGTATTTTTTTTAATATATATTTTATTGGGTTTTTTGCAGAGAGGAAGGGAGAGGGATAGAAAGTCAGAAATATCAATCAGCTGCCTCCTGCACACCCCCTACTGGGGATTTGCCTGCAACCAAGGTACATGCCCTTGACCAGACTCAAACCCGGGACCCTTCAGTCCACAGGCCAACGCTCTATCCACCGAGCCAAACCAGTCAGGGCTCAAGTTATATTTTAAAGTATAGTTTTTACCCCCTAATTTTGGAGGAAAATGTACTATAAAAAACATATTTCATCCTCATGATTGCCTTGAGAATTTAATGAAATGGAAATATTTTCTAGTTCTACTTGGAATTTCAAAGATATATCTTTAAATATACTGACATGGTTCTTTAAAAAATGTATTAAAAGTGCAGATTATGCCCTGACCAGTGTGGCTCAGTTGGTTGGAGCACAGTCCCATACAACAAAAGTAGTGGGTTCTATCCCCAGTTGGGGTGCATATGGGAGGCAACCTACCGATGTTTCTCTCCCACATCGATGTTTCTCTCTCTCCTCCCTTCCTCTCTCCAAAATAAATTAAAAATAAAGTAAAATAAAGTAAAAATGCATATCATTAGTAGTAGCATGATAAAGAGGTGCAAAGTTTTAGACATTTTACAATGGATTAAAATGTCACTCTTCCGGGGCCAGGATCACATACCATAAGTTCTTACTTGGAGTGTATATGGTCAGCTACCTTGTAAATGTAGCCATTGTTAGGCCATCACTAATATTTCCTCCACATACAAAGGTTTGTCCATATTTTCATTTTTAGAAATTATAAGAAGCTGTTGCATATCAAATATTGATGTCTTTTTAAAGGCTCCCCCCTCTGAATAATTAGCTGTCTTCAGCGATCTCTCATATCCACCCAGTTCTTTTCTATCTCTACCCTTCCTTAGACACATTGAGAGTTAAGCCTAGATACCATGAAAGGGTCTTCTGGGGCCTAGCATGTTGCAGATAAGTATAGAAAGCCCTGCTAATGAGCATCTTACTTTGACCTGCTGCAGTCCTCAATTGTAGTAAACTGTTGAAAAATGAGAAACTGCAGACCAGGTCAGGTCTGTCATTGCCAGTGGAGCTAATGGTGTTACCTAGAAAAGCATCATTTTTCTCCGCAGCAGAACACTGAAAGTGACTTCATCCTTTAGCTTTAATCTATTAGGAATCTGTCATGTATGAATGTTTGACCACTACTATAATTCCCATCAAATAATGTCATCTATTCTCAAACATGCAGAATAGCGTACCTCTGGAATTTGATAAACAGCCTTATGTCCAACTGACAAATATTAATATAACTAATATATAGGGTGGGGCAAAAGTAAGTTTACAGTGGTGAGTAGCAAAACACAGTTTATTCTAATAGTATGTATTTATTATTGTATTGTTTTCCATATGAACAACTGTAAACCTTCCTCTGCCCCACCCTGCAATGTTGTATACCCACTACATGTATACCTAAATAAAAATATAATAAAATTTATTTTTTTGTTGTTGTTAATCATCACTTGAGGATAATTTTCCATTGATTTTTAGGGAGAGTGGAAGAGAGGACAGACAGAGAGAAACATCATCAGTTGGTTGCCTCCTGCATGAGCCCTGACCAGGGCCAGGGCTGGGGAGGAGCCTGCAATCAAGGTATGTGCCCTTGACTGGAATTGAACCTGGGACCCTTTGTTCCACAGGCTGACGCTCTATCCACTGAGCCAAACGGCTAGGGATAAAATTTAAAATTTAAATTTCAAAAAAAAAAATATATATATATATATAATCATGAACACTGTGGCACGCCTACCAATTCTTTTTATTTTTATAATTTCTTTATTGATGAAGGTATTAACATGTGTCCTTATCCCCCAATTACCCCCTCTACTCCCCCACTCATGCCCTCATCCCCCTAGACACTAAAAGTGAGATAAGCAATGGCAAATGGTCCCTTGAAACCCCAGATGACTCTATGCTTGTGACCAATGCAGGTTTTAAAAGGCTGAAAACATTCCTCTAATAGGGTTTAGACCTCTGATTTTTCTTAGCAACTTCAAATTTTATCAGATTTATATTATTGTTTTATGTCACTTTATTCTCCACTACATTTAGTTATCTTTTCAAAAAGAATTGTTGCTTTATCATATAATATGTATATAAATTAAAATTTTATGATTAGCAAAACACACATACATATTTTTATTATGTATATTTTCAAATTTTCTCATATTTTATATTGAATTAATATTTGAAATGTCTTTCAAAAAATCATTTATCCATTCATTTTTTATTACTACATTTACCAATTAAGAATGCAGAGTATCTGCTTTGTGCAAAACTTGGTTTAGGGTGCTTTGGGGAATGAATAGATGAATAGTTTTCAAGCAGAACCTTTATTGCTGATATATTTTAATATACCTAATGAAAAACTGTAAAGCATATTTTTTGTCTTACAAAGTTATCTTTTTCAAAAATACATTGTGTAGCACCTTAAATGAAGAAAATATTAATTCAATAAATCAGTTTTAACCTTTTTAATCTAACATTTACATTGTCACTCTTGTAAATGTATCCTACATTCAAAAGATACATTAAATTTTTAAAAAAGAAAAACAAAGATTAAAAAATAAAAATCTAGATGTTAAGTAGTAAATGGTCTTTCACTTTTAACACTTGACTATTTAGGGCTTCCACTGAACCATGTAGCTTGGCGATGTTCAAAGACGATATAAAAATGTCTAATATTACCCAACTAGACTACAAAATTGAGAGACTGATCTCTAATAAGGTCCATAACGTTTTTCAGAAATTTGGTCACAGGCAATTCTCTAAGCAGTGCTAGTTTATATTTTAAAAGAAACAATAACACCTTTTTTCTCCTGGCAACCACCTGAGCACCTTGGGGTTAAAGTCAGACCCTAATCACTGGCTCAAGTTGTGGTGCTGCACCACTCCAGGGCACTGCCTCCCTCCTGCAACCCACACAGGATTCCAAGAAATGCAAAATATTAAATTTATCCTTTACTCTGAAAAAACAAATTTCATCAACCTGCATGTAAATGTTAATACATGGGGAAAGGCAAGTGATAATTATTGAAGGATGTTAGAGAATTCATGGGTTAATTAATCATTGCTATGTGTCCAGGATAAACCTGTTCTTTTAAGTTAATCTTCAGATGTGGAACTAACAACCTCTAGATGCTCTATTCCCTTGGACAATGTTCCTGTATTTAAGGACTTTATTTTTAAAACAAGAATGACACCAGAAGGGCAACAAAGTCCCAACATGGCTTTCTCATTATACTTAGTGAACATACAAAGAAGGGGAGAAGAGAGAAGTGAACATGATTAAAATATGATGCTTTTATCTACAATTTCTTTCACAGGTTTGTTGACTCAAGTATTTTGGATTAAACAAAAGAAATACTAAATGCTACCACAACTCCACCTCATGGAGCCTGCTTCCTGGCCATGTTGGTGGCCAGTGCTGATGGGCCAGAACCAGACAAATTCAATGGATGATAGGTAGATGACAGGTATATATATACAATCAATCTCTCCATATGTAGATTCTTCTTAACAATACACAATACCAGCAGTTTGGGAATTCACTTCTTCTCCATTTTGTCCCTAAGTTTGGGTGGACTCTTCCACTGAGTAGTACCAGGGATAAAGTATATAATTTAGACCTAAGCCAATTAGTTCACTGCAGTCCTCTTACAGGCAATTCATGGGAAAAAATCAGAGCCAGTAAGATGCAATGTGTCTCAGACAAGGATTAGTATCAGAGTGACTCTCTTTTTATTTTCTCCATGAGATTTGAAACTGAGTTTATAGAAACCAAAAAGGCCAGCCCAAAACTAACAAATTTGAGAGGCTAAATATTTGACAGGCTTTGTGTATTTGCAAAAAGTTATCCCTGAAGCCAGTTCTATCCCTATATTTTTTTAGTTACATGATCCTGGAAATTCCTTTTTTTTTTCTTTTTCTTTTTTTTTTTTTTTCCGCTTGAACCAGGCCTGGAAGAAAAATATATGCGGAAGAGATGACCTTGTGGCAGGTGAAGCAAGAAAATTGTAAAGAATTCAAGAGACCTAAGTTATAGAAAAAACATTCCAGTTAATTCTTGTTCGAAGTTATTTTTAAAGAGTTGCATGCAGAGGAGTCTGCACATTAGTGATTTCCCTTTCATTGTATTATTGGGAGCAGTTATTACAAAATATATGCAACTTGATAACATAATAGCATGTAATATAAAGGCTCTGCCTTGGTATCTAGATGTTGAGGTGTTTTTTGTTTGTTTCTAATTCTTTATTTTTTTAAAGATAATTCTACCTAAAGCTTGACAATTGAAAATATCTAATACTATTTCTCAGGGACTCAACAAAATATCCTTTCATGTGCTTGTTATCTTGTTAAGATGCCATCACATGAATGTTCAACCTCATGAGAACAGTTTCAGAAATGGTCTTCTAGAACAGCGCAAATATGATCTGTATTAGTATATATACTAGTATAAGAGCCCAGCCACCAGAACGGCAGAATGACCGGTGGCTACAAAGAGCACTGGGGCAGCCAACCAGCCTACTCTGGCCCGATGGGCGCTCCCCACCTCCCTACCCCCTACCCCCACTCTGCCAGCCCAGCCCCTGATCGGCCCCCAACACCCAGATCGAGGCGGGGCCAGTCGCCAACCCCCCAGGGCCCCTCCCCCCAGCCAGCCTGGCCGATGGGCCCCCATAGGGCAGATCAGCTGGACCCCACCCATGCATGAATTCCTTCACTGAGCCTCTAGTTCTAGTATAATTATGTACAACATAGCAATGAAGCCAAGGGCACAAAATAGAATAGCTGACAACACTAAGAAGTCATAATTTCAGCTTGTTAAACACACTCCTCTTAAGGAAGATGAATCAAAATTCCTTGCAGCTTGCGTCATCTCTGAATATGAAGGACTGTAATATACAAAGCTAAATTTGTGCTTCTTTTAATGGACCATGAAGCTAATTCCAGCAGATGAAGACTGCTTCCTTCTGAAGCCCTAAACAAAGCAGCAAGCTTTTGTGAAGTTTTGTTTCTCATTTTCACTGTCACTCTTCACATTTCCTTTGGTAGCTTCCGTGGGCAATTTTTAAGAAAAAAGTTTTATTCTCTAACATCACTGAAATAATATTTAACTGCTGGGTTCTAAAGTCTGATGCTCAAAAAAATAAATAAATAAATGAAAGCCAATCCCGAATTATCTGTAATCTCTGACCACCCAAAGTTCAACATGAGAAAGTGCACAGCATCTCTCTAATACAGAATACACTGCCCAACCCTCAATTTTCCAGGAAATCTAAGAACAACATGCTGAAAACCCAAAGTAGCAAGGATCCATCAAAGTCTCAAATAGAAAATTGCCACCCCACTCATGATCAAGTATTTTTTAGCATTAATGAATAAAAGCCAAGAAATGGGCTGATACCAAATACAGTTTTGTTTTGTTTTTTTTTTTAAAAAAAGATAATATCTTTGCACCCTGAAAAATGAAGTCATATTACAGGAGAGACTTACCATTTTTCTAAAGGACATTCTGGTAAGATTTAGAAAGCGGCAGGACTTACCTGGAGGAAAGAAAGAGAAAAAGAAGAAATTAAAACAATAAATAAGAAGGGGTAATAGTGAAGACATATTTTTAATACAAAAAAAGCCAGTCCACACCATCTACATAGGAGTAAGTCAGTAAAGGTTAGAGAGAGGGCCAAGAAATCTCCTGTAACTGTTACTGCCTTTCTCCAATGCAAGAGGCAATGCGCAGGGCTGAGGTGTTTATTTGCGTAACCCAGACCTCCACATTATCAGGATCCTCCCTGAAACTGAAAACGGAGCCTTTCCACTGTTTCTAAGATGTCATTCACAATGATAAACGTAGAAACTAAGTATCTTTTTTAAATTTTTTTTATTAAGTTATTACATATGTGTCCTTATCCCTAGGTTACTCTCCATCCCCCCACGCCACTCATGCCCTCATCCCCCTGTTGTCTGTGTCCATTGGTTAGGCCTATATGCTCGCATATAAGTCCTTTGGGTGGCTCAGGAATGAAATCCTAAACAGACTCTGGTTCCTCCCAACATTTTCTGGATTCAAGGGAAAGGGCTATTTTTGGCTCTCACAAAGCCTTATCAGGATTCAAACTGTCACACTCTTCCATCTGGTTAATATTTAAAATAGTTTTTGCCCCCTTACTAATTTTCATAGAAAACAGATTTAGCAAGACATGGAGTTTGTAATGTTAATAGTTTTATTTTAGTGTTTTCTCTTAGTCTCCAATAAATCTTAAAAAGCAAACAACTTCATATGTTCCTAAATCTTAAAAAATACTGGTGTACTCAGCATTAGCCATCGATGTTATCAAATACTTTTAAAACTTAGCCAATCCTCAGGTGACAGTGAAAGAAATAAGCTCACTGCAAGCTTGGAGTGGTCATTCCAGGAGTTCCTTTCTCACCTGAAATCAAGTCCCTGAGGTCTCCTGCCATTGAAATAGGTTAGACAGGTATGCAGGTACCACTCCGCTGACAGGATACCCCATTTCCCCAGAGTGGAGGGAGAGAGCAAAAAGAACAAAGAACTGATTGTCTCTAAACATATGATGCAAGGTCTGTTCATAAATGTATTACGACCCGCCATAGCTGGTATTTCTCAGTGGATAGAGCAGTGGCCTGAGGACTGAAGGGACTGGGGGAGCACTTTGCAATGATTATGATTGTCGAACCACTATGCTGACTACTGTTTGACATCCCCATAACTATTTTGTAACTACCAATCTGTACTTCTCAATGCCTTCACCTTTTCCCTGTCCCCTAACCCCCTCTCCTCTGACAACCATCTGTAAACTGGCCTAAATTTCTAGGCACCAAGGACACACACAGATGCTGACCTCTCACACCACTTCAGATTTAATGTCATAACTGAAACAAATACTTAACAGGCCTCTTTTTTTATTTTTCTTCTTCCAGGAAGGGCCATCTTACCTGAACTAAAGGTGAGTAAGTCTTATAATAGGGACTAAATTTCCAAACATTAACTTTGGAATCCCAGGAATTATATGATGACTAATTTATAATGGAAGCTGAGAATACAGCAGAATGCACTGTGTAAAGAAATGCAGGGCAGGGCTAAGAGAGCCTCTAGGACCAGATGTCTAGTCTTGCAATAACTGAACACGCATGCACACAGCTCCTGCCTCTCAGTCCTGTGCATGTTTTTTTTTTTTTTTTTTTTTATGTCCTGTGCATTTTTAATGCAGTTAATTTTTTAAAAAAATATTTCTTGATGTATTTCAGCATGATTTTTGGAGTGCCTGCTATATACATTTTAACAAATGTTCTTTATTTTAGGTCAAAGTAAGCCATTGGATGTTTTACATAGTAAATCTGTAGAACAAGCCTTCACGTACCCTTGCCTCTTTCTGAGGACTGATAACAGAAATTTCTATAGTTTCATTAAATAGTCCTTATCCAACAATGGGCACTGTTAATCCAGGTTAGTGACTGGGAGGTGCATTCTGCAAGATCTATTCCCATAATTATCTCTCTAGGAGACTGTTAACTACCTTTCCCAGTCTGAAATACTGAAAGCCCATCACATTACTGATAGTATCATGCAGTTTTCCTGTAGGTTGGCAAGGGCTTCACCTGCTGAGAAATGGCTACATCATAAGCAGAAGCCTAACTCCAAACCATGGTTAGCTATTTCCTTTTCAGTTCATCAAAATAAAATCTTCATTTACTTGTGTAACCTGATGCTGAAAAGCAATAGTTATTTGAATGTTATCTTAGTCTCTCTCTCTCTCTCTCTCTCTCTCTCTCTCTCTCTCTCTCTCTCTCTCTCTCCACTAATAAAAGACAAACATGCAAATTGACCATACCTTCGCTACACCTTAAGCCACACTCACCAGCCAATCAGAGCGACTATATGCAAATTAACCCAACCAAGATGGTGGCCGGCAGACATGGAGCTGGAGAAAAGAGAAGGCTTGGTTGCCCCAATGATGGAGGAAGCCAGGCTTCCCAGATACCGCGGCCGGCTCTGAGCTCCACTCAAAGCAACAAAGTTTCAATTATAGAAGGTAAATAAACCCCAGATACCTGCTGTCAGCTGGCCGTGGCCACGGGGCTGGAGAGAGCAGGAGGCTTCCCTCCCGCCCACCCTGGCTTGTTCTGAACTCTACTCAAAGCAACAAAGATTCAATTATAGAAGGTAAATAAATCCCAGAATAAAAAAAAATAAAAAGAAAAAAGGAGAGGTTGGGAGCTTCTGTCGCTGGGGGGCGGGGGGGGGGGGACTTGGCCAGCTTGCAAACAGCCATCAGCCCCTCAACCAGGCTGGCCAGGCACCCCAGCAGGATCCCCACCCATGCACCAGGCCTCTATCCTATATAATAAAAGGGTAATATGCAAACTGACTCTAACAGCAGAAAGACTGGGAATGACTGGTCACTATGACACACACTGACCACCAGGGGGCAGACGTTCAATGCAGGAGCTGCCCCCTGGTGGTCAGTGTGCTCCCACAGGGGGAGCTCTGCTCAGCCACAAGCCAGGCTGAAGGCTGCCAGTGCAGCAGTGGTGGTGGCAGACTCTCCTGCCTCCTTAGCAGCGCTAAGGATGTCCGACTGCAGCTTGGGCCTGCTCCCTGCTGGCATCCCCCGAGGGCTCCTGGGCTGCCAGAGGGATGTCTGATTGCCAGCTTAGGCCCAATCCCTCAGGGAGCGGGCCTAAGCCTGCAGGTGGTCATCCCCTGAGGGGTCCCAGACTGCGAGAGGGCACAGGCTGGGCTGATTGACCCCCCTGCGAGTGCACAAATTTTTGTGCACTGGGCCTCTAATATATATATATATATCATTAATTAAACATTGGCACACATATTTATTTAAGAGGGAAAGGAGGATAAAAGAGAGTAATTCTGCCCTTTTCTATTATTTAAAAAAGCACATAATAAAAAAGGTAATATCTATACAGTAAGAGTAAATAAGTATTTATTCATCATAGGCTTGTAAGGGGAAGGCTTATTTTCAAGCCTGGGTTAAAATATTTGCTAATAATGATTATAAAAATAAATAATTTTTTCAGATAATAATTTTATTTTGGAAGATTTCTCACATTGGCTACCAATGTCCTGGATATTTCAGTGTTAAAATTCACTATATTGGTACATCCCAGTGCACAGCATACCAATCACCTCAATTGCTCCTAAATTTCCCTAATTAACTGATACAAGCTGATGTTCAGGTTATTTAAAGAATAGCTTCGGTCCCTGGGCTTTCTTTGGGCTTGCCCTAGGGAGTGAGTTAGGCAGAGAGCTTGAAATGCATCTAATCTTGTAACTTCTTTAGGCACCAGTTAGGTTCCTGCCTGACACACCTGCTCTCTTGAAGCAGGACTCTAAGTAGTTCATAGAGTACAGCACTTCAGGGCCATCATACATCTTCTCATGACACTAAGTGTTCCTTGTCACCCACTTCGTGAAGTAAAACCTCTACTCTGTGGATTTCGACACCTACCTCTGTCTATGACCCTTAAATGCATCCATCTCTCCTGTGTGTCAGATCTCCGTCCTCCAGGCACACAGATTAATTTACACACTTATACAACCATCCTTTTCATGCAGTCCTTTTTTTCTCAAGTAGTTCTCTATGACTCTCCTTTCCCCTCGGCCTTTCTGCATCCCTTTGACTCATCTGGAATTCAATTCTTACTTTCCCTTCTTTTCTAAAGATGCTGTGCTTTGGCCATTTCCCAGTACATCTCCGCACCCACCCCTCCACTCTGGCTGGCTTAGCTTCATCTCCTTTCACTTCTAATCATGTTTTTTTTCTTTTGTTCCAGGTCCACAGAACCACCGGAAGTTTCCAAAATATGTCTTGCTCTTTGACATCTCTGTATTTTTACTTACATTCTTTTTGCAACTCTAAAAGTTTTCTGTTTCCCAAGGATAATTGTAGGAATTTGTTTTTTACTCTCTGTTAATCTTTGACACCTCAATTTTAACCTTGATAATAATTGGTAATAAATGCTAGTAACTAGCACGTTCAATTCCTAGAACATTGCCTGGCGCATAGAGGGCATTCATTAACTTGAGAGAGAATTAAATCAGACTTAATCCCCATTGGATTTTGAGTTTCTTAAAGGCAGAAGCTAAATTTTTATTTATCTTTTCATCTTCAATGCCCAGCCCAGTGTTTGGCCCAGAGTTGCTATAAGATAAATGGATTATTGGAAGGAAGGAAAGGAATGGTCATTATGGTTAACAAACTTTCACTTTTGGTGTACTTCAATAAGTACCTGTCATTTCTAAATTATATAGCTTTTGGATATCATGCTCATGCTCAATTATATACTCTTCTCCTAAATGTGTTCATATCAAATTTGGTCAATCAAAACAGCACAAAGCTGGACTGTATCAGACACTCCTGAATGTTTCTAGATTGTAGAAACCTTTGCTCTTGCACCTTTTCTACATTTATAGTAGACTAAGAGCCCAGTGCACAAATTTGTGCACCTTGAAAAGAACTGTGGGCCACAAGTCTGTGGTGGGCACAGGGGCAGGTCTTGGACCATCCTCCATGCCCCCACCCAGCTCCTCCCACTGTGGTCCCCAGTCCCCTGTCTGCCAGCAGCCCTGCTCCTGCCTCTACTCCTGCCTCTGCCACTCCCACTTGCTGACTGTGCCTGCCCCAATTGCTCTGTGCCAGCAGCAGGTAAGAGCGGGGCCAGCACCGTCAGTGTGTGCAAGCCATGGCTGCTACCCTGATTGCCCCTCAGGAGCAGGGGGAGATGGAGAAGCCCTCAGGGGCGACAGGGGCCAGGAGCCGCTGCTCGCACCCACTGACAGCACTGAGTGATTAGGATCAGTGCTGGGCGCCAGCAGTAGGTGCAAGTGGGGTTGGCACCAGCAGCAGGTGCAAGCACCTGGTGGAACCTCAGCATATGGGAGCAAAGACTTTTCAGTAACCACCAGAGGTTCACCCTGATGACAGTGACCGGCACCCCACTTTGTTCTGGCGCCTCTGCTCACCTGCTCCACCTTCCTGCCACGGCCGATGCCTACCATGTTCCGTGCTCTGCTGCCTGCTGCTGACGCCTGCCATGTTCCACATGCACCCCCTGATGGTCAGCGCACGTCATAGTGACTGGTTATTTGATTGTTCTGCTTTTTGGTCTATTTGCATATTAGCCTTTTATTATATAGGATTAACCATAAAAATAAGGTAACTCCTTTCAGTTTGAACCCTTATTTATTAAAATGATCTCAGATAATTGAGATGCTTTAATCTCCACATAACTACCAACATCTTCACTTTGCATCAAACCTTATCATGCAAATAACAGAAACTCATTTTCATTCTTGACACCAAGTACATTTAAATACAGTTCTTCAATTTAAAAATTGACCTTAGAATCAAAAACAAAGAAAATAACTGCTTATAGAAAATAAAATGCTGCAAAAAAGAGGGAAGATGTTTTACTATATCCTGATTATAATAATTAATAACATTTAAGTGTTATTTTAGTTGTTTGTACAAGCCTGCCCCTCCCTTCCCCTCTCTCCCTTCTAATTCTATTTTTACAAAAGTGTATAACAGAAGGTGCATATAATGTGTCAGTATCCATATGATGAACCATCAGAAAATTTGATCTCATACCTCCTTGGCCTCTTTAACACTAGTGAAATTTTCCTCTTTTAAAATTGAGACATGCAATGCTTCATGTAGTGGGTCTTGTCATTATGAAGAATGAATCTGTCTTCAAGGTCTTGATATTGTAGTTTTATCTCATTTCCCACTTTCTCACCTCCTTGTCCTACTCCTTCCCATCTCTTGGATTTACTTCCTGCCCATATTGTGAGCCCGACTCCACCAAACCCTGACAATCCTCAGGAGCTCACCAGCCCTTCTCTGACTTTGCTCTCCTAACTCCCAACTGCATCAGACATGGTTTTCTTTTAAAACCACCCTGTTCAGTAGAAAAGGTATGTTCCACAGAAAAATAATAATTCTCAAAATGTTAATAAATGCTTTGAAGGAAAAAATAAGTTCTGTGAAGATTTCAGCTAAGTAGTATTTTTTTTTTTGTTATATTCCCATATTAGAAGCTCCTGGTATGCATTAACCTATCAGAGCTACTAAGTCTTTTACAGTAAAGATGCTAAGTGAATGTAATCTATTCCCCGAGTTTCTGTAGCTGTGGTATCTCATTTGTCTGATAACATATTAGGTAATTTATTGTTTGTAGGACACAGCTTTGGAAATTATAAAACAAACCCTGAAATTAACTTGGTAAATCAGAATGATAATGATGAGGATGATGATAGTATTAGTATCTAATATTTAAATAAGGCAAGTAGAGTTGAGATTTATTTATATTAACACATTTAATCTTGTATTAAAGCAAATGAAGTAAGTAATATTATTAGCTCCATTCTCCAGATACAGAAACTAAGATTCTGAGAGATTATAAAATTTGTCCACATTTACATAAGAGAACTGGAATTCAAACCCAGGTAAGTAGGCTCCAGCGTCTCAGATTTTTATGCTATTCTGCCTCTGTAATCTATGAGTTGTGAAATCTGTGACAAAGGACTTTACCTCTCTAGGGCAACTTTCCTGTTGTTCAGACAGGATTATTGTTATCTGATGTGGCTACCATAAGAAAATCAGTACTTTTCAAAGCCTAATGCAGCATCTGGAATATACTGTAGGTACTCAGGATACTGTTTATTGGGTAACGTAAGAACTCTGAGTTTGCTCATTCTCCTGGCTGTGTACATGTAACTATCAGTAATGTATCAGTATGAGAGAAATAGGCATAATGCTGTACTCAACTGCTGGACCCCAAATTCTTACTCTAGAACTTTAGCTGGATCCCTAGAACAACACATTAATTGAATTTATCCATTGATTGCCAATTGCATTTCATACCACAGGGGTTTCAAAGACTGTATACTCCAGCCGAGGACACTCAGGGAATGACTCAAACCTGTCAACGGGGCGGGGGGTGGGAGAGTGTTCCAGCATAGCCGTGCACTGTCTGGCCATCTGGCCATCTCACTAAACATCACTGTCCTTTCACAATCTTTTCTGTTTCAAAAGAAAAGTATTATCTATTTTATTCCAAAGGTAATATTAAAAATATGTAAATATCTCCCACTTTAGTCCATATTCTCTGCTTCATCCAGGCTCTGGCTCCACCACACCTCCATCATCCTCGGTATTCTCTCTCTTATTTTATCTCTCTTCTTTGCTCCCCCTCCATCCCTCCTTTTTATTCACACACAATATACTGCTGTCCTCAAATCACATTTATAGTATAACAACAACACAGTACACAGAAAAGCACACATATCCTATCTAATAAAAGAGAAACATGATAATTGGCACACGACTGCTACCCTTCCCATTGGCTAATCAGGGCAATATGCAAATTAACTGTCAGCCAAGATGGCGGCCGGCAGCCAGGCAGCTTGAAACTAACATGAGGCTTGCTTGCTTCAGTGACGGAGGACTCCAACGTTCCCCACCTGCCACTGCAGGCCTCTGAGCTGCAAGCAACTATGTAACAAACATAGAAGCTAAACAAAACACCAGAAACCTGCCGGGCTTCAGCCAGCAGGATCGCAATATTGTAAGCAAAGGCCAGAAACCTACTTTCAGCAGCGGAGGCCTAAGAGCTGGAGCCAAGCCTCAAAGCTAAAGCTGACCCAGAATAAAAAAAGAAAAAAAGAAAAAAAAGGAGCGGTTGGGAGCTTCAGTCACCCCCAGCCTGAAAACAGCCCTCAGCCCCTCACCCAGACTGGCCAGGCATCGCAGTGGGGACCCACACCCTGAAGGGTGTGTGACCAGCTGCAAACACCCATCATCCCCTCACTCAGGCTGGCCAGGCACTCCAGTGGGGACCCTCACCCTGATCCAGGACACCCTTCAGGGCAAACCAGCCGGCACCCACCCATGCACCAGGCCACTATCCTATATAGTAAAAGGGTAATATGCCTCCCAGCACCAGGATCAGCAGAGCCGCGAGGCCTCCAGGCACCGGGATCAGCGTGACAGGGGGCAGCGCCCAAAACCCCTGATGGCCCTGCAGCTCTGTGTGTGACAGGGTGCGGTGCCCCAGCACCCCCACCCCACGGGCTCTGCTCTGTGTGTGATGGGGTAGAGTCAAAACCTCCCCATCGGCCCTGCCCTGAGTGTGAGAGTGGCGGTGCCCCCCCCCCCCCATGGGCCCTGCTCTGTGTGTGATCGGGTAGAGCCATAACCTCCCCATTGGCCCTGCCCTGAGTGTGACAGTGGCGGCGCCCCAACCCCCTGATCGGCCCTGCTCTGTGGGTGATAGAGGGTGGCGCCCCAACCCCCTGATCCGCCCTGCTCTGTGTGTGACAGGGGGCGGTGCGCAAACTCCCCTATCGGCCTTACGCTGTGAGTGACAGGGGGAAGCTCCCCAACCCCCTGATCGACCCGGCTCTGTGCGTGACAGGGGGGAGCTCCCCAACCCCCTGATCGGCCCTGCTCTGTGCGTGACAGGGGGTGGTGCCACAACCTCCCCATCGACCCTGCCTTGAGTGTGACAGGGGGCGGTGCCCCAATCCCCCAATTGGCCCTACCCTGAGCGTGACTGAGGGTGGCATCATAACCTCCCAATCTGCCCTGCTCTGTGCATGACAGGGGGCAGCGCCCCAACTCCCCAATTGGCCCTGCTCTGAGCCCGACCAGGGGCTGCACCTAGGGATTGGGCCTGCCCTCTGCCACCCGGGAGCAGGCCTAAGCTAGCGGGTCGTTATCTCCCGAGGGGTCCCAGACTGGGAGAGGGCACAGGTCGGGATGAGGGACCTCCCCTTCCCCCGCGTGTGCACAAATTTTTGTGCATCGGGCCTCTAGTTACTTTATAATATGATCCCATGTTCTCTATTTCTCCCCTTAACTTCAAACTTTTCAAAGGGATCTACTTGCCACACCTATTTCTCCCAAACACTGACTTCAACCTGTGCAACTCAGATGCATTCCCACTATCTAAAAAACAAGCAAGCAAACAAACAACAAAAAACCACACAGTTTTCTCTAAGACACCAGCATCTATCTCCATTATTGCCAAGTACAACAGACTTGATTCAGTTGGGATTTTCCTCAGCCTCTCTGAAGTTGTGTTATGCCTGCCTCCTTCCTGCAATTCTCTCATTCCCAGATCTCTCTGACACAACATCATCATGATCCCCTGTCAGTCATTGCAGCCACTTTTTATCTGTCTCTCACACAGGCTTCTACCCTCTTATTTTGCATTTTAAACATGGACTGACCCCTGTGGCTCCAAACTCTGCCTTTTGCTCTTTCTCTATTACTCTCTCACTAGGATATTATCCACTCCATGGCTCTAACAATCACTTTTATGTAGATGGTGCAAGAAACTACTAAATTATAACTGTGAGAAAAGGACATATCTAATGCCCCTTCCTAATCTCCATGGTGTCTAGCAGAATACTTCACATAAAATGTCTGTGTGTGTGTGTGTGTGTGTGTGTGTGTGTGTGTGTGTGTGTGTGTGATCTACCATTGCCAAATAATCAGAAGATTATGTTTAGGCATGGGATATTTATTAACTTAAAATGCTAACAAAAATTCCTGGGAGTTGCTGTTCTACCTCTTGAAGGGCTTCTGAGTTCAGGTCCTTGATGCCCTGTGAGTTGGAAAACTGGGGAATATATTAGGGACTGAGTGATGGGGAGAAAGGAAAAAGTAAATTCAGTAAAGAGAAGGTAAGTTGTAGAAGATAAAATGGGGTACTTGGCAGGTACTACAGAGGAGGAGATGATAGAGTTTGGCTAGTGCAGAGGAGGGTGGGAAAAACCATGCACTTATGGGTCCCAGACCTTGAAGCTGCTTTTGTAAATGTTTACGTGTCCCCATGAGTCATGCTCAGATATCACAGTCTCACCTCACAAGACTTTGATGTTCCCCAGATAAATTTTAAAAATTGCCAAAAATCACGCATCCTTTGTCAAGATATTTGGTCAGCTCTGTCATCAAAAAAGTAAGCAATGGGGAAAAGAAGAGCAGTGTAACTAGCACTGTAGGGAGATTACCCAAAGGTTGGCCACTATATTAATAGAGAAGGGTGGAGGGATAAAAGACATCCAGCCTTCTGCTAAACTGGCCTTTCTTAATCCTTAAACTTTATTATGTTTAAATCTATATAAGGAAGAAAATGTGGTACTGAGAGAAGGGGTGGTCAAGCTATTTATTTGAACATTTGATAAAACCTCATTATATTCCCTTCCTAATTCTGTGTCATTAAGAGCAAAATGGTATATTTGGAGAGCATTTAGATATAAATGCTTGCAACCTCCCTATCAGACTTGCTGACTTTTTCTTTCCTTATCATTTTTTCTTTTTGTTACTGTAGCCAATTATGTTGAGATGTGATTTTCGGTGAGGCAATCTAACTCTGGCATCAGGGGTCCCACGATAGCTTGGTGGGGGACCCTCTCAGCCTCTAATATTATTATTTTTGGCAGGGTCATTATGACAATAATAACTAGGAACAAATATCTCTATTCAGCAAAAAGAGAAAAACAAAACAAAGCAAAACACAAACCCCCTACCATCTAACATTTATAGAGCCTACAATTGAAACAGAAATACAAAAGAGGAAACCTATATAAAGTTAAGGTTAATTCTTGAAATTGGCAAGGCTAATTAAAGAATGAAAGAAGCCATTTGTGTTTAAAATTACTAAGTCAGATTCAATCTGTCATTGGGCTCCTACAAATGTTGCATTATCTATGGGTGAATGTGCCAGTGAATGGTACAATTTACAATTTGTATTGTGGTTTAGCTTACAGAGCGTCATTTGGACCTGGGGTATCTTTCATCTGCATTTTCAAACTGAGCAAGACTACCAATGAGCCAAATGCCCCATATTCCTTGTAAATGTGAGCTTCTTTGGGGTCTGTATTTCTTCTTTCAGCCTCAGGGGTAGTATTCAGTGTAATGAGAAGTGCTTTGTCTATATTCAAAGCCTGAGAATTCTTGTAAACGGACTGACCTTGGTAATTCACAGAGAGCTTATTTTCAACACATGTGCACTCAATACCACAAGCAATAATTACACAGCATCCTCCTCTCAACACACACACACACACACACACACACACACACACACACACACACACACACATATTTATGGCAGAGAGGTTGTTTAGTACCTTGACACAGAAAGTATGTTTGTGTCTATCTAGTGGAAGAATGTGTATTCAGCTCTTATTCCAGTCAACCCCACCATAACTTTAAAGGGGGAAAAGGAAGCAGGGCCTAGATGCTGTTGGCTAAAACCCAGAATTCTCAGATCAGAAAGTAGATGAACTGGTCACAATGCAGCCATTTCTGGCCTAGTACGTAAGGCTGGCAGGCAGCATTATGCAAAGCTTATTGGAGGGAAGGAAAGCCTCCTTTGGCAAAACAGTGATAACAAATTGCAATTTTCTGAAAATAGTAATAAGACCTCAATACAGAAACCCGAGCAACCCCAGCCAGCATGGCAGTAACAAGAAAAAGGTGAATCATACCAACAAAACTCTGCAGAACCTAAATACTAGAAAAAAAAAAACAAACAATACAGAATGGACTGGAAGCAAAATTAATATCTGGCTCATGTCTATGAGTGTTAAGCAGTGTCTGTCGTTATTAATTTATTTAAAGTGTGAGATAAAGACATGCAACTCTCGTTACATGTGTAGGTTTAGTCATTCTCAAATCTCATATTTTGGTTTTCATATAGCCCTTAGTTAAAGTATGCTTTCAGGAGTTATAGAAAGGTACCTATGCTGGATGGATCTATCAATGGCAGAGAGACCCTGATACCCAGCACAGAAAAACTGGGAATGTGATGCCTTCTACAGATTGCAGCCTGAGCAATAATTATCCCTAATAAGTTTTCTGTGTGCATGTATGTTGGGTTGCTAGAAGAAAGGAAGGGGGTAGACCAGAAAACAATCCTATCTAATAAAGAGGGAATATGCTAATTGACCCTCAGACCATCGCAAAGATGGCAGCACCCACAGCCAATAAGGAGGGAATATGCTAATTGACTTCCCGCACTCAAAGATGCAGCACCCACAGCCACAAGATGGCTGGAAGGGGAGGGCAGTTAGGGGTGACCGGGCTTGCAGGGGATGGCAGTTTGGGGGGACCAGGCCAGCAGGGGAGGGAAGTTAGGGGTGACCAGGCTGGCAGGGGAGGGCAGTTGGGGGCAACCGGGCCAGCAGGGGAGGGCAGTTGGGGGCAACCAGGTAAGCAGGGGAGGACAGTTGGAGGTGATCAGGTTAGCAGGAGAGCAGTTAGGCATTGGTCAGGCTGGCAGGGGAGTGGTTAGGGGGTGAGCAGTCTGGCAAGCAGAAGCAGTTAGGGGCAATTAGGCAAGCAGGCAGGTGAGAACTTGGGAGCCAGCAGTCCCAGATTATGAGAGGGATGTTGGACATCCCTTGAGGGGTCCCAGATTGGAGAGGGTGCAGGCTTGGCTGAAGGACAACCCCCCATGCACGAATTTCATGCACTGGGCCTCTAGTGTAATATGATAATACTTTCTGTAAAGAGTTTACTAAGAAAAAAATAGCTTTATTGCAAAACAAACAAAAACAACAACAACAAAAATCCATACATCTTAGTATCAATCAATTAGCAAAGACCTCTTTAAAATTAAATACTGATAGCTCCTTAGAGTGTATAACGGTTCAAGACAACATTAGTACTTAAAAATATATATTCCAGTGTGAAAAAAGTAATATAAAAATTAGAATGAAATATAAAACTATACAAGCAAATGCTCAACTAAAGAGTTACAATCAATCCTGAAACATTGATTGATTTCTGACTCTATGCAACTCACACTACAGGCTTCACACTCAAAGGAAGCTGGAGATAATATTGAGGAGATAAAGGACACATCCAAACATAAAGTGAATTGAAGAGGGAAAAGATTGGAAAAAGGAAAGAAATAAAGGAAGATGGATTTAGTGTGGTTCCAGTGAGAAACATTGAAGGCTTTTGAGCAGGGGAAGAACATAATGAAAAGGTTTTAGGAAGATTAATAAGGAAGGCCAGTTAAGAGATAATCACTAAAATAGGAAGGCTGGGTAGTATCTAGGAACTTCCCCTCCATCAATCAGACAGCCAAATCTGAGGTGAGCAGACCTAAAATGGAGCCTTGCCCAGTGCCCAGTGCTGTCCTCACACTTCTCAACGAAAGTAATTCCTCCTCCTCCTCTTTCTCTCTACTTCCTTCTTTCTGTTTTATCCATCCTAATGTAACAATTTCCCTTCCCCCCCTTCCTGGTTGACTTCTAAATTCAACAGCAGAAGGCTCATTTTGCTAAACTAGAAATGGTGGGGTGAGGCTGGTCTGTCTATTTTATAAAGCCTGTAAAAATGCAGACTCTTCACCAGTAAATGAGATCTGAGAAATGAGAAAGTCTTAAGTGTGGAAGCTATGATTCCTTTCCTTTCCTTTCTTTTCCTTTCCTTTCCTTTCCTTTCCTTTCCTTTCCTTTCCTTTCCTTTCCTTTCCTTTCCTTTCCTTTCCTTTCCTTTCCCTTTCCTCCCCTTCCCTTCCTCTTCTCTTCTCTTCTCTTCTCTTCTCTTCTCTTCTCTTCTCTTCTCTTCTCTTCTCTTCTCTTCTCTTCTCTTCTCTTCTCTTCTCTTCTCTTCTCTTCTTTATCTCCAGTTTCCAGAACAGACCCTGGAGCATCATCATAGGGCTCAAATATTTTTGTGGTGTTCAAATGGATTAGTCTCACACATGTGGAGAAGAAAACAAAAGAAATATGTTGGCATGGAATAGTTAGTAACTGAAGGACCTAAAAAAAATATTTATTTGTCTTTTATCAAAAAACCTTAGATTTCTTAAGGTGAGAAGTGCCTCAGAAACTATTCATGGTAATTTATTTATTTGATCTTCAAAAACTACCTATGGTCTTGGTGGAGGAGCGGTATCTCTATTATCCATTTGGAGAGACTGAGGCTATAAGGTTAAGTGGCTGCCCCAACACAAGCCACTAAATGATGGAACTAGGCTGAAACTCAGGAATCTTACTCACCTGATAGTTTTTCTGCCTCATGGCATTTTTACATTATGTTTGGGACATTACATCATTGAGGCTGTTTGAGATTTTGTATATTTTAGGAAAGTCTAAAATGATGTAAAGGATATGAAGTAGTCTTGATTGGAAATGTAGGCCTTTTGGAAATAATATAATAAAATCCGGTTCTTGGATTACAGTTCATATATGCAACCTGCATGAGATTTCTACCCCTGTCTCTTGAAAATGCCTTCTAGGAAAGTTTTAGGTAATTTGTGCAATCAGCCAATGTCTCCTACAAGTTCTTTCTTTTTTAGTATGCTTTGTCCATTTTTCTATACACCCTCCCTCATGATTACATCTCCTTTGAAAAATTACTCCTATTAAACTAAATTTTTCTGTCACTGCAAGAGACATAAAATTAAAAACTATCTGTCTTTAATCATGCCAGACTTCTCTCTTGTCTCCCAGGCTCCATTTATCAATAATTAATATATAAAGAAGACTGAAATCCATTTCAATTTCAAAGGCCCAAACGTTTCGCTGATTAATAAAAAATTGTGCTCGCAAAGATGGACGAACATGCCATGGCGAAGTGATGGAGGATACAGCATTAGCAGGGAATAGATTGCAGGGGCCACATGTGCCTCATGGCCGCCCGAGACAAGAAATAAGGCACATGGAGGAACAATTCTGCAAGGGTATCACACACCAAGCCTGACTTCTCTGCATGTAAGTATCCTTGTCTGCAATTATCATCTTGTCTGTTCCACTTACCTCTTTTTTCAGGGTCTTAAAAAGTCAACAAAAAGGTTAACTCACACTCTGAGAACCCACTCACTGGAATTTCAAATGCATCTGATTTACTGAATAATTAATATGTATGTTATTATGTACACAACACTGTGATACTATACAGTATCGGCTGGTGAAACCCACACATATGTAGCTTCAAGTTAAAATGTCTGGGTTTCACTAGCTTTCTGATTTTCCCTGTTTATGTCATTGGCAAACCCATTGACATTCAATATTATGCTGTTTGCTGTCAGCTTCAGAATTTAGGTAATTTTAAGCCTAACTGCAGGGAATTCAGTTGTTCTTCAAGTGTCTCAGTTCAACACAAGTGTAAAGTTCCCATCAAATGCCTAAGGTCTAGTATTGCACAGAACAGCTAATGTGTAAGCTACACTCTCCTATTCTTACTTTCCACAATACTAACAATGGAAGTTTATTTCCAGGCACTGACTAGAGTTCTTGCCTCTCTCTTGAGAGGGTCACTATATCTCTGTGCTATGTAGCAATGGCAGAAATTCTTTCAGCTTCTGAACCTTTGATGGTGTAAAGCAATTTCTAGTTGAAGACATTTACAGGGAAACTAAATAGTATATGGGAAAAATTTATAGATGAGTATTGTTCAACCTAAAATTCTTTCTTTAGAGAAGTTCTAAAAATGAGAGAAATCTCAACACTCCTCACACAGACTCTTACAAGAAGTCTGTGAGAGGGATGCCACATACCTCGCTGATTTGACCTCATTACAGCTTTCTCTCATCGGGCTGCTGTTTCTGACTTTAATTCCATACAGACTGCTACAAATAGCAGTGTCAAGAGTGGACGGACTTTTCTTACTTGCTATTTGATCAGTCTGAGACTCTTTCCTCGTCTGCTTCTACGACAGCTAGACTTCAGAATTCAGATCTCTGGGCTGGCCTGTGTGTAAAGTGGAGAACTGAGAAAAGATATTTCAATTCAGGAAGTAGCCCCAGTTTTATGGGTGTGCATCAGTTTTCTCACTTTGACATATCCACAAAGACAAAATATCACTGAATCCAAGATTTGGGTAGATAAAAAGGATCTTAAGAAGCAAGCAATAACACTTTACTATTAAGACTGTACAAGTTGAATAATAATCATAGATAATATTTAATGAGAACCTATTCTGTACAGGTATTTTATAAACATTTGACATAATTCTCTCATGGAATCTTATAATAAACCTATAAGCAGGTACTATTAGCTTACCCTTTTTACAAGCGAGGAAACTGAGGTTCAGAGAGGTAAAGAGATCTGCACATGGAGCCCCTGCTCATACGTAAGTGGTAAAGTTGGGACTTAAACTCAGGCAGTCAGAAACCAAGGCAAAGGTCCCTCTACAATCAGCGGTTCTCAACCTGTGGGTCGTGACCCCATTGGGGGTCGAATGACCCTTTCACAGGGTCGCCCAAGACCATCGGAAAACACATATATAATTACATATTGTTTTTGTGATTAATCACTATGCTTTAATTATATTCAATTTGTAACAATGAAATTGGGGGTCACCACAACATGAGGAACTGTACTAAAGGGTCGCGGCATCAGGAAGGTTGAGAACCACTGCTCTACATGGTCAGATGCAATCTCTATAAAGGTAGCGCCAGATCAGAATCACACACTCCAAACTGCCTACCCAAAGCGCTTCTCCTACACTCCCCCAAATGAAAGTCAAGAGTTAAGATAGTGACAGATTCTAAAGCGAAAGCATTAGAATCCCTGGGGCATTATAGTCATTGACATGGACAATTTGCTACCCCAAAACATGTCTTTTGGAATATTGAGTATATTAAGCTTGTTATGTTAAAAAAATGAGAGACCATCCCCTCAGCTACCTGAAAGGAATTAGATAAAGGACCTGCTCCAGGACAGGAGCTATCAGCATGGATAACATCAGTTTAATAGGCCCTGAGCGCATGTGATAGGCAAGGCCCATTGGTTGAAGGTACTCTCTGTGTCCCATTGTTAAAGATGGGCCAGCAAACTTGTTTACCAAACATCTGCTTTTCCATTTCCAAGTGAATCGCCTTCCTGCCCTTTGAAGTCCAAAACCGCACACCCTCACCCCTCCCACCCCCAAGTTTTCTCTTTAGCTCAAGAGGACATATAAACCTCAACTCCTTAATCTGTCCTCTGCTCTCACATTCTTACGGCAATTCTGCATGTACATATGTATTAAATTTGGCCATTTTTGCTATTAATCTATCTCATGTTAATTTGATTATTATCCCAGTCTAAACAATTTAGAAAGGGGGGAAGTAATTATCTTTTGTACACACACACAAATCAAAGTCTTTTAAACCAAGACAGTTCTCTGTACATATATCATGTAAGGTCAATAAAAATACTGGCCGATTTGAGGTTTTGTTCTGATGTTGTGTCCTCTGGATTGCTATCCTGGTACTATTCTTAGAATCTACAGATGGGCATGTGGATCCAGAATATTCAAATATTAACATTAGAGTGAACAGGATGACCATGTCTGACAGGTCTATTCTTCCTTCTTGTTGCTGCCCCCCCACCCCCACTTGCTCTATGAAGCTTGGACAATGTCACCAAGGCTATGGCAACCCCACTTCCAAGACCCAGGAGGAGCAATGGCAGACATGGTATGAGTTAGTAATTACAACAATTTTGCGATTATATATTCTATAACCAAATTAGAAAGGATGTCAGTAAGCTATAATCACAATCTACACTAATAAAAGACAAAGATGCTAATTGACCATACCTTTGCTATGCCCCAAGCCACGCCCACCAGCCAATCGGAGCAACGATATGCAAATTAACCTAACCAAGATCGCAGCTGGCAGCCATGGAGCTGGAGCAAGTAGGAGGCTTGGTTGCCCAGGCGATGGCGGAAGCCAAGCTTCCCACCTGTCCTGAGCCAGCTGTGGCCTCCGCTCATGGCAACAAAGTTTCAATTATAGAAGACAAATAAATCCCAGATACCTGCTTCCAGCCAGCCTCCACTGGAAGCTTGGGTGGCTGGAGGCATGGCCAGCCTACAAACAGCCATCAGCCCCTCACCCAGGATGGTCACACCCTCATGGGGTGAGGGTCCCCGCTGGGTGGCTAAGCCAGCCTGCAAACAGCCATTAGCCACTCACCCAGGCTGGCAATTCACTTGGAAATGGAAAAGCAAATGTTTGGTAAACAAGTTTGCTGGCCCATCTTTAACAATGGGACACAGAGAGTACCTTCAACCAATGGGCCTTGCCTATCACATGTGCTCAGGGCCTATTAAACTGATGTTATCCATGCTGATAGCTCCTGTCCTGGAGCAGGCCCTTTATCTAATTCCTTTCAGGTAGCTAAGGGGATGGTCTCTCATTTCTTTAACATAACATGGGGTGAGGGTCCCTACTGGGGGGCTTGGCCAGCCTGCAAACTGCCATCAGCCACACCACTCACCCAGGCTGGCCAGGCATGCCAGCAGGACCCCCACCCTGAAGGGGCTGTGGCCAGCCTGCAAACAGCCATCAGCCCCTTACCCAGGCTGGCCAGGCACTCCTATATAATAAAAGGGTAATATGAAAATTGACTCTAACAGCAGAATGAGTGGGAATGATTGGTCACTATGACACACACTGACCACCAGGGGGCAGATGCTCAATGCAGGAGCTGCCCCCTGGTGGTCAGTGTGCTCCCACAGGGGGAGCTCTGCTCAGCCACAAGCCAGGCTGGCAGCTGCCAGTACAGCAGTGGTGGTGGGAGCCTCTCCCGCCTCTTCAGCAGCACTAAGGATGTCCTACTGCAGCTTATGCCTGCTCCCCGCTGGCAAGTGGACATCCCCAAGGGCTCCTGGGCTTCCAGAGGGATGTCTGACTGCCAGCTTAGGCCCAATCCCTCAGGGAGTGGGCCTAAGCCAGCAGGTGGTCATCCCCCAAGCGGTCCCAGACTGCGAGAGGGCACAGGCCAGGCTGAGGGACCCCCCTGAGTGCACAAATTTTTGTGCATCAGGCCTCTAGTAATAATAATAAGAGTAATAATAATTAATTCATTTAATTTTTAAAATATCTTGTTTTTCCAAAGTAATTACCCTGGGAAATAGCAGCATGTCATTTGGTAATTATTATGGCACGAGTATAGGAATAGATCAGGTCTGGTGTCTAGCAAAATAGCAATCACGTTTTGCCTTCTAATCATGGCAGAACCCTTGGGAAGCACAGGGAGCAGTGCACCCTGCTGTTACACCACAGCAATAACACTCATTACCCATCAGTGCTGTGGGAACGCATACAAACACACAGGGCTCTCCCTGCTGCGAGGCTTTGGCAGAATCACTCATTCTGCTGGGAAGTATCACTCAATTGTCTTTAATTACTTCCAAAATATATGGTAACCTGCCCACTGCTACAATGCAGCAATATCACTCATTACTTTCCCACTTTTAAAATTAATTTTTAACTTACTGAGGAACCCTGCGTAGACTCACTATAATGGTGATGTATTATAACTTACTCGGATTTAATCACATAGATTTGTGTGTTTTTAGACTTATAAATACACAGGCTCCAAATGGGAAGTCAGCACAGAGAAAAATATGTAGAACTACTGATATCATTCTGGTAAGATCCCTTTTCTCACGTTCCTGAATTGTGGCAACCCTGCTTGCAATCCTTCTATTTTATTCTTAAAATGAGAGTGATAATTGCACTGCAGCCGGGTGGAATCCAGGGTTCTTGTAATTATATCCAGTTACCAAGGAACACAGCAATTTCAAACCTATTACCCACAGGTATCCTTTATGTTTATTGTCCTCGTTACATAGCCACCACTTTTACTCTGAATTCCCAGTGGCAGGGTGTTTCAGTAGGATTCCTGAACAGTGGAGAGAGGGAGGAAGGAGAAAGGAAGGGGAGGCTAGAAAACACGCCTGCACCTTCTCAGGTGCTGGGGTCTAACCTCTATTAGAAAGGGTTTGTCCAGGCCATTTTCCAAAGGGAAAAGCAGCTTTTGATTCAGGTCTGTTTCCTAGCACAATTTGAAGAGGGAGCTCAAAATTGGAGGTTTTGCCTTTGAAACCTCATATTGTTGCACTTGCTTCTATGTGCCACAAGCACCTGCATCAAGAGCAAATTCATTCTCAATCATGTCTTACCCTGGCATGTGAATTAATGGCATTTAGTATGGCGGTCTGAAAATAATTAAACCTGGGTGTTGTTATTTTCTTAGAGAAGAAGAAAATAACTGCTATGTCAACATATTCATCACCTGATTTGGGCAATTTATTCTAAAACTCTGTATTTAGGGGAGTGATGGATGGATATGTCCCTTTCCTGTTGGAGCTGATTTGTAATGTTATGGTTTTACTAGAGGCCTGGTGCACAAAAAAATCATGCACTCAGGGGTCTTTCAGCCTGGCCTGTACCCTTTTGCAGTCCAGGCACCCTCGGGGGATGTCTGACTACTGGCCCAGGCCCGCTCCCCGCTGTGTCCCTGTTTTTCTGAGAAGGATGTTACTAAAGTTAGTTGAGTAAAACAGCCGTATGCCTAGTTCTTTAAAAATGTGCCAATGCAGAGAGAGGAACAACTTTACTTAGTAAGAAAGCCAGGATTTCAAAACTCCGTTCTAGAACTTGTAGCTATACCTGCCTGGCAAGCCAACTCACATGTCTTCACATTATTTCTTCAACCACAGGGTGATAAAAATACCTTGAATACTTAAGACCTTGAGGCCAAATTAGAGAAAGGAATAAAACCTAGGAGTTTTAGATTTCAAACTGCCTAGAAAAAGACACATTTATCTGACACTTATAAACTATGCTTTGGGTTCCTCCCTGTAATACACACCCCATAAATTCATATCAACCCACTTATCTGAGTTTAATTAATTTATTAATTTATTTTTGGTTAAGATGTTTTGTTTACTCAAAAGCAAAGCTGATTTGAATCCATAACATTTTGATTCTAAATGTCAAAAATGTGATTTGTGAAAGTGTTTCGGTTTTCAGTGTGATATGAGAGCAGGTGAAAGTATCACTTTTCTCTACTCCACCGCACCACCCCCCCTCTCATTTTTTAAAGTTAAGGAGTACCTCTATGGCACATTTGGAAGCACACCAATATTTGATAATAATTTTGAGATCTTTAGGGCATTCTAAATACTTACTTCGGGCTAGATATTTAGTATTTATATCTACAGGGTATAAAGCATTTTTTAGTTCATTAAATTTTGCTTTAATTAATCCTGGTACAACTTTATAAAGAAAGTACACTCTGATTTACATTAAAGCATGCAATGCAGCCTGGGGTTTATTTGCCCTTTCTTGGCCCATGGCACTTGTTCCTGTGATCCGTTATAGTTTGCATCTTAACGCCGCTTAGAAAATGAGGTGACAAAAAGAAAACTCAGCTGCTTAGTTGAATGTCATAAAAAGCACACTTTAAAACCCCATTATTTCCAAAAACATTCTTATCATCAAACAAAATAAACAAATATTTTCATGTACTCAAAAGTAACCACACAAATAACAGGAAGTCGATTCTATTTCTAATTAGTCGATTCTATTTCTAATTAGTCTACATTGAGGGACAAAAAAAACCCACAACATTGTTTAGAGTTCACAGTCTGATAGCATTATCTCACTCACATCTCACATCACTTCTGTGAGACAGAGTATAATATTCCCATTTGAAAGATGAGTAAAGTGTAGTTCAGAGGAATTAAATGACTTGCTTAACTATGCAAAGACTACAGAGCTTTACTATGAACCCAAGTATTCTGATTTCAACCCTGAATGTGTACCTAGACCCTACACAGGGGCCTGGAGAGTAGACAAATGCAAGTTACCTGCCCTGTATTTGCTCAAAATGATTTCATATATAGTAATATAGCTGTCCCCAAACTCAGTGTTAACATGGTCTTTCCTAAAGAGCTTACCCAGTTCACTAGCAAAGTACCAATTATTATCCCATAAAGTATCCAGGAGTCATCAATAAATGTGTTTTGATTGTTGAAATGCCATGCTCTTTCTCTCCCCTCTGCTGCAGAACTTCTCCTGCATGTAGCTTTCTGCATGCTCAGTCAGGTAACAATGCTTGTTCTCCACAGTGAGTGCTTGGAGAGCTTGACTAACACAGTAAGTACTACAGGTAGACAACTGCAAGAATAGCATAATGATTTACTTTGGAAAAACCTAAAGTAATAATGTGGCTTTAAATAGTCATCTTGATTTTCACTAAATCTGATGCTGAAACTATTATTTCAGGTTTTTCAGAAACCAAAGAAGTAAGCTTTTCATGTCTGTCCTTCATCTTCTCTTATCAGCTATAGGCAAACATTCACTGTACATATCTCTAGCCTATGTATGAAGAACCGAAGCCCAATAGAGACTCCCTTACTCTAGACATATTAAGAGTACGTAAAAAGAGAAGATACATTGGAAATAAAAAAGTGCAGAAAAATGCAAAAACTAAAGAAACTAACTTTTCTATAGATAAGGCCAAAACAAATCTATGACTATTGCAAATGATGTTTGTATAAGAAAACTATTATAGGAAATATTGACTACCAAAGTAGTTTAATACTTTGGAATGGAATTGCTGTAAACAAAATTAAGTTAGGTCTTAAGAATAACTAATTGCAAATAATATACATTAGAATGTGTCATACTTTAGACAGACGTTTCATGATCTTTTACCAAAATACCTATGGAATAATTTTTAAATAGAAAATTTGAAAAGTAGGTAGCATCTCATGAGCTCTGCCTTGAGTTCTCAGAAATATCCTTTACAACTGCTGTCTTCCATGCTCTACATGGCAGATCCCTCTGACTTATTAGGACCAAGACACTCAGAGGATGCTTTCATATTGATGATGAATGGGCATCTACCCTCCTTCTTAGACATGAAACTATCACTGTCTATGTATGTTTCTGCAAGGCAGACAATGGAATCAGAGTTATTAGTGACAAAAGGAACTAAAAGGAACAGTCATGGAAAGCCAAAGGCCAACATTTATTACCTATTTATTGTAGTCCTATTGAAATGTACTATAGATTTCAAAGTTCACCAGTGGCCAGTGGCTGCTGAATGAATTTATTTCAATTATCCTCTCCTATTGAATAGTCTGACCACCCAAAATCTGTACAAAAAATGAAAGTATTGTTTATAGTGCTGGACAAAAACTGACCTCTTCCTGCTCAGCAGCACAGTCTTTACTGTGTGGCTTAAACTTTATGCAGCATCATCCAATATGTGTTGACTGTCCATTGATTCATAACATTTTATAAGAAAAGCTTGTTGACATGAATTACAGGAAGATTTGATACCTAGACTCAGAGAGGGGTGGGAACTTCATTAAGCAGATGACCTAATAGTGATCATATTGAGAGAAAATGGGATTCGGTCTACCTGGGCTTAAATTTCAGCTCTATTCCTTAGGAGCTACATGATTCTCAACAGTGACATACATGCTCTCAAACTTATCAGCTCAATGCAAGTAATACCACCAATTCTACCATATTGCTATAAGCAATGACAGAAAGTTATAATACTGGTGTCAGCATGTGTCAAATTTCCCAATACTTATTAGATGCCCAGTGAACAATACTGAATATGATTCTGAATATAACCCCCTTAGCCACTTAACTCCTCTGAGGCTAATTCTCTGTATTTATAACATAAGGATAATAATGTCTACCTTACCTATCATACAGGGGTATGATAAGAATAAATAAAAATCAACAGATTATGCATCACACAGTACTTTCTAAATGGATATGTATATATTAGTATAAGACATTATTATTAAACACACCACCTATCACATAAGCATCAAAGAAGAAACACTGAAGACAGTGCTAGAATATTGAAATTCCTCAAACACATGTTGTCCTCTCGTGTTCCCAACCTCAGTGAATAATTCTTAAATCAGGTTCACTTTTCATCAAATGCTTGCTCATCAAATTATGTGTTGAACCTTTTCTAAACCCCTGGCATTTTCAAACAGGACCAAGTAAAATTGATTTACCTCTTGGTCCCAGGTATTTAGTCCTTCTCAACCAATAGTCCTCATCTGTTGATTCAAGTTGACATTGGATAAAACCTGCCTCCAGTACCACCCATTTTAAATCATGACTTTAGAGAACTGACTCAAAAGATTAAGAAACTCGCTCACATTTTCACCAAGAGGAATGACTGGATAAGCATGAAGAACAACATGTTGTATTGGAAATAAGACAAGACGGAGAAATAAATATGTAAAAGAACATGTAGAATAGTTCTTTTGGAAAACAAATATGATTGATGGACAGGGCTGAGAAACTTCTATCACACAGGTTAGATTTATTTCAGGATTATTAGTCAAACCTATGACAGGGGCCAAAACGCAGCCATTTTCTCTTCCTTTCTTTTCTTTCTCTTGCCTTTGTGCCTCCCCAACAATAAAACTTCATTACAAAGACATTTAAGCCAGGCAGGACTACTTTCTAGAATCATCACTCTAGCCTTTATCATAGCATCATTGAAGCAACCCAGGCATTGTGTTCTATTATCAACCCTCTTCATGCTCTCCTCCTCTACAATGATGATTGTCAATATCCTAGAGGGATGGGAAGCACAGTGGGATGCTGACATATCTTCACTATTGCCCTGTCAATGTAAGGGGATCTTCACTTGGCTGGAAACTTTCACACCTCTCCATGCCAACTAGTGTATCCAGCCAGGCATTCTGGAAATCACATGCTCAGTTATGCAAGGAAACCTTTAGGTGTTTAAGGAAAGTAACTACTTGGAATATATGCAGCTTTATCCCATTATAAGAGGAACATGTATTTAGTTATACTTATTTGCTCTTAGTATTTGAAATATCATAAGGTGTGTCATATAACATGGAAACACAGTAGTGAGATATTTGTAACTGCACAATGCCATTGGCCTTCACTCACCAAATTACATTTTAATTTAAGAATGAACCACATTCTCATATTTTGTGTTCACGGTTTTTCTTCTCTTACAAAAATCACTTAATGCTGAAAAAATGTCCTTAATTATTTGAATATATTCTGCCTTCCCAAATGCAGAAATTCCATAGAGAGGTGAACCAACATTTTTCTGTATTTCTCCAATGTACAAGCTATGATTTCAATGTGTAGAGGGTACTCAAAAAATATTGTCATCAGACTGATTAGATGACTGACTGAATAGTGTTGTTTTTATTTATTTATTTATTTTTACTTTTTTTAAGAAGTTAAATAACATTCATATTTCAGCAAGGGCTTGCTCCTCTATAAATCATTGATTTAGAATCACAATTTACAACAGTGAATCTCACCTGCCAAAACAACTTCAAATTAAATAGCAACTTTTGTTATAATATTTTGGAGCCATATCTGAGAAATGCAACTGACACTGGTATTGAGTAGAAATGGTTTCAACAAGGCAAGAAAAGGCATATTGACTGACGGGGGTGTTCTCTGTTGCCTTGACAAACAAGAAAGAATTCAACCTCAATCTGTTGGAGTCTAAAGGCTCACAAACCTGCCAGATTGCAATCTTTGTGTGTTATGCAGAATAATAACAGTAGCTGGAAATGATAAATTGTGGATGGCTGGGGTGGGAAGCAACACGTTTAACATCTTCTCTTTTCACTCTGCAGTTTCTAACCATGGAAACTGCATTCCTGCTAGGAGGGAATGGTTTCCATTCTCAACTTGCCTAAGTAAGAGCTTCTCATCCCACTAATCTTATCCATGGCTTCCCCCCATAATCCACATTTACATTTCCTTTGTTGATGATATTCCTATAATTGTCTTCAGTGACTCCTAAAGGATCATAAAGTACCATTTTTTAGCTCTTTGGTTTCTTAGACCCTTCCTAATCTAGTTCCCCTATCATCATTTTGTTGCAATCAGTTATCAACGTTTTACTGAGCTTTCACAGTATGTCAGGTCCTGTGCTAAGGATCTTATTCTATGAGGTTGTTCTGGAGATAAAATGAAAAGGGCATTAAATATACAAAACACAATCTAAATTCATGTCTTCAAGGCTTTATTCCTAGAAAAGTGGACTCATTTAATTCTCTCATTTACCTTGTCAAATCAAAGCATTATGATTTAATTATTGTTATTTGAATAGTTATTTTCCTCTTAAATTCACTATTATATAAAGGACAAAAACTAAATTTTATATGAAAGTTACATTTTTAAAAAAATCCAAGTGACCACATTTCAATTTGTTTTCTTCTCTCTGTCTCTTTCTATCACCCCCATCCTATACTTTCATTCAACTTTCCCTCCCTCCAACTAAACACACATACATACACAATTTCCTTTTTTAAAATATGTTTTTATTTATTTTAAAAATAAAGTAATGGAGAGAGTGAGAGAGAAATATTAATTGATTTCCTTCTGCACGCCCTCTACTGAGGATTGAGTGTGCCCTGACTGGGAATCAAACTGGCAACCTCTGGGTGCATGGGACAGTGCTCAACCAACTGAGCCACACCAGCCAGGGGCATACACAGTCTCTTAATTGGTCATTTATAAGACTTTGTCACTGTCATATAAAGATTTAATGTTACAGATCACACCTATGTTTTCTTGAAAAAAAAATCTTTGGTATTTCACTATCACTGCTGATTCCCATGATACACATCAACTACACTGGGGCATACCATAGCCTTAGCACCAGGGCCTAATTCCAAACCATTTTATCTTTTTTCTTGTACCAGACTTTGGAGTAATGTGGAACATAATTCTTCAATCTAGATTATTATATCCTCATCTATGTTTATCTTCTAATTCTCTTTCCAGAGACTAACTTGTTACTGACTCATTGTTAGAGTTAAGGAATCTTGAAGAAACATTAGTTATTTTTTAAAAATATTTTTTTTATTGATTTTACAGAAAGAGAGGAAGGGAGAGGGAGAGGGAGAGGGAGAGGGAGAGGGAGGGAGGGAGGGAGAGAGAGAGAGAGAGAGAGAGAGAGAGAGAGAGAGAGAGAGAGAGAGAGAGCAAAACACTGATGAGGGAGAATCATAGATCATCTGCCTCCTGTACACTCCCGCCTCCTCCTTCACTGGGGATCAAGCTCACAATCCAAGCATGTGTCCTGACTGGGAATCGAACCAGCGACCTCTCAGTGCATGGAACGATGCTCAACAAACTGAGTAACACTGGCCAGGGCAACACTAGTTATTTTTATCTACCCATGCAATAATTACCTCTCCACATGTTTATTGCACACTGTCACCCATTTTTTTTTTATGCCACCAATATAGAATGCACACGACATTTTCATGGAAATGTATTTTCGTTTAGAATATATTTAGAAATCTATTCTTTTTCTTTTGTAAGCAATTATCAACTACTATTTATTTTCAGAGCTTTGTTTCAAATTTTTATTTTGTAGTTTAACTTTTCCTTATTCCCTATTTACCCTCATATAGCCCTATTGTCACTCATGATTTTATTGCTTTGTCTACCACAAATAAAAATAATTTATTTAAAAATTTATTTCCATCTCAAACAGAGAATCAATTGATTCTTCTTTACTAGAGAATTGTAGAAATCAAGAACTGGAAGGGTCATTTAGATATACAAGTAGATATTAATAATAATGTCTGAAAGTATAGTAGGTGGTAACATACTAATGGTGTTCCAGCTACACTTTGTCAACTTGTCACCTCTTGGTAGATTCCTGGAATTTGGGGTTGGGGCACAAGTACCGGGTGGCAGTCTTTTCCACTCCTGTTATGATCATTGCTACAGAGAAATAAAATAGTTCCATATCTAGAAATCTAAATATTTGGAGTAAAGGAAATCATCCTTTTGTGATTAAAAAAAATAGGAGGTTTTGAACTGAATAAAGCTTCCATTTTATTTTAAGAAGATTTTAAAATGATGATTCAGATATCTCTCTTGGTAACTTGTTGTCATTATAATCACTTTGATATCAATGATGCTATGTGTTCTTAGTAGATACAGAGGACAATTGATCTGTAAGGTGTTCATAGCGGTTCTCTTTTTAAAGTGGAATAGGTATCTTCTAGTCTTCTCTGGAGAACATTTCACTTTTGCCATTCCTCTTTATCCCTTTTTTCTATTACTCATTAAAATCATACTCATGCTCTTTAGCATGCTTTCTATGCATCCTTTGGCTTTAAAGAAAACAGAGAAAATTTGGACACAATTTGGGTGAAATCTGTGTGTGAAAGCTCTATGTTAACTCTTTGCATGCCATTGCATATGTCTGTGACTATAGAGGGGAGAAAAAACCATAATATAAAGTTGTTTTTAGTTCAGCCAGGGTCTGGCCTCTCTCTAGAGCTTCTCACAGTAAGGCAGCCAAAGTCAATACTGGTCAGCTCATCTGGTAATCACCTACTGTCTAGTTTTACATGGAAGGATCTATTTTGCCAAAAGGATTCATTTGCTGAATCCTAACAATAAAATAAATCTCTAAGCAATAAAAAAAAAATTAATTTGTTTCTGTTCCCCAAGAATGCAAGATAATTTTTGCCAGCAGGGAATAAAATTTTCATAACAAATGCAAAAAAATTAAGCGTTGAGTAAAGAAAGTTGTCAAAACATTGCAGAATATTACTCTGAGGGCTACAAAGTATAATAGGTCTGATGTAGAAGAAAGCAAACTTGTACTATCAAATTTTCCAATTTTGAGTTTTGCTGTAGCAAAACAACCTATAGGTCTAGAGTCTGGGTAAAAAAATATGACATGTGGCTCATTTCTATAACTTTTGCCATTGTTACCCAGGGCTTTAACATTGCAAGACCACTACTCAGAAATAATCTTCAGGCTTTCAGATACTTCTGGATACATCTATAAATGGATGCAGGCACAAAATGGAGATAAAACCACATATTTTTGCAGTCAATCATTCTACATGCACTTACTGAGCATCTCCCCTGTGCAGAAATCATTTATTCTATGAAACTATGGAAGTTCTCCAGCAAGGTTGCACCCATTCCTATTTGTACACATGAAGTTACACTATAGCTGTTTGTATGTCTGTCTTCCCACAATAGTATATTTTTTCTGAGGACCAAGAACAAATCCCTTCATTTTATTTCCCCAGTCTTAAGGAACAAATGGAATGACTGGCTGCTAAAAAAATGAATGCCTTAAAAAAATGCCTTGAAAGTGTATATGTTGCCTATGATTTTGAGTGAAGTCTCCCATCTTTTTATGCTATTTTGCATTTCCTCCTGTGTGATATGCTAACTAAGATGAATTGATAGGCTTGCATGTTTGTTGTTCTTAAGGACTCAGCTTTGACACTGCATTTCCTTTAGAAGTTTATGATCAAATGTTAAGCTGATCTCCAAAATAGATATGATCTGAACAGAGATCTAATTTATATATAATTTTCTTTTTTTTTTTACTTTGTGTTTACTTTTGCAACCTAAGCTTTTTCATCTCTGTTTTGACATTCTTAAATGGGGTCATTTTACATGGACAACTTAGACCTGTGTGTTGTTGATTTATCAGTTTTTTTAAATTTTTTTTATTGATTTCAGAGAGGAAGGAAGAAGGAGAGAGAGATAGAAATATCCATGATGAGAGAGAATCATTGATAGGCTGCCTGCTGCAAGTCCCCCACGGGGGATTGAGCCCACACCTCGGGCATGTGCCCTTGACCATAATCGAACCTGGGACCTTTCAGCTCCCAGGCTGACACTATCCACTGAGCAAAACTGACTAGCTTAGCTTTTACTTGGAGACAAGAAAAAAACAAAACAAAACTAAGAGATACTTTCACCTTAGAAATTTTAGTTTTTATCATATGTGGAATCTAATGAACCAAGTGCACTGGTCATCAAAAATAGACCCAGAGAAATAGAAGCATGAACAGACTGTTGAACCTCAAAGTGAAGGCAGGAGAGAGTGAGTGGGAAGAGATAATAAACCAATGAACTCTAAGGCATATATGTATAACCTCGTGGATACAAACAATGGGGTGGTGAGGGCCTGGGGGTTGCAGGAGTGGACTGGAAGAGGTTAATGGGGAGAAAAGGAATACCTATGTAATACTTTCAACAATAAAGATTTAAAAAAAGAAATTATAGTTTCCAAACACAATTGAGAATACCATAAACTTTAATGTCTTAATTAATCCTTTGCTAAAAAGCATTACATCTGGGAGGGTGTTAGTTACAAGAGCAGGAGAATTACATGGTTTTCAGCAGGTTGGTCTATAACAGTGGTTCTCAACCTTGGCTGCACATTAGAATCACCTGGGAATCTTTTTAAAATCCTGATTTCTGGGCCTCATCCTCCGGAAATTCTGTTTCTTTGTTACTAATGTTGTGGCCTCACCCCATAACAAAAAAAACAGAATTTCCAGAGGATGAGGCCCAGAAATCAGGATTTTAAAAAGATTCCCAGGTGATTCTAATGTGCAGCCAAGGTTGAGAACCACTGGTCTAGAAAGAATCAGGCTTTGGAACTTAAACAACTAAATTCAAAATCTGATTTCTCCTTTTAATGGGATTTTGCTGTAGATAACTTTTTTTACATGTTACTTTTTCATGCAAAATGGTGATATGTTACATATTCTGAAATTTCAAAGCATCTTTAAACCATCCAACATCATGTTGGTTCCTTTTTTTCCACCCCCACTAATATGAGAGAGATTGATAGAACAATATGAGGTCAATAACCACTATGATAATTGATGCCACCACGCAGCACCACATCATTAAAAAAACATAAACTGAGCTCTATTCCTTGCTGAATCTCTAACTTTATAGAGGACTATTTACTTTTATCATTTCTAAGTATGTAATTAAAATATGGATTTTAAATAAATGAAGAAATGAATAACTCTACAGAATTTAGTAAAATTTTACATAGCCAAATGTTATTCATGTATTTTGTGTCTTTTGAAAGAATAACACATTTGCTTGCAAAACAAAAGATGCTGTGACTTACCAACAAGATCTGGTGGCCTTTTACATGTTATTTGTTGTTATGGCAAAGGCCATTCTAAGAGTGACGAGAAAAGAAAACATGGGAATGTGAATAAAGAAATAAGGCCAGTTGTTATGGAAACTGATTTTCCCAGAATGAGGAATTGAATGAGCTTTCTCCTTAGTATCTTTCTCCCTTCTTCCCAATTTTGAGCTAAAGAAGACACACAACTTACCTCTATGGCAATTAAAAAAAAATCTCTGCAAGTATCTTATATTTTGTGTGACACTTTGTGGATTTGTAGTTTTTATCACATAAGCCTTTCATTGAATTCTTTACAATGAAGATAATTGCTGGTGTGATCAGAGTCTTAGCCTTTATGTTTCTGAAGAAAATTTGTCCTGGACTTTTGTCCTTGAACTTCAGTGGGATGGAGCTAACAGTTAGTGATTCGTGTAGTGTGCCAACCAAAGATACAATCCTGCTAGGCAGCGCGTGTGGGTCAGAAGGGGTCAAGGAAAAGTAATGGTAGAATAATCAGATAAAGTATCTCTGAACCCAGGTTACTAGATTGTCGAAGCATGGTTTTTACTATCTAGGTTCCTACAGTACATGAGATGTCTACAAGGCACGGTTAGGACCCGGGGTCAAAGTGTTAATGCTTCATAGTTCCTTGGACACTACAGATAGAGAGTGTGACAATAGCCCATGATTTCAGTGACCCCTAAGGGCAGCCAGGGATTCCACTTAATCTTATGTGTGGACGTTGGGCCCTGGATCTGCAGGACCCTGCTGAACTCTGAATGGGTCACTGTCAGTATCCCATGGCAGCAGCAGCTCCTCTGTATTAATAGGAAAACAGAGCCCTGAACTAACATGCTTTAGAAAGTGAACTTCCATTTATTTATGTATCAAAGGTCCATACAAACTTTTTGCCACTACAGGGAGGGGCAGCAGATACGAGGCAGGCTACACTTCTTCCTGTGCAAATGGAGTCCAACCAATGCAAAATGTATGTGACTTATGAGAGGTTCCTCCTCTTTCTGCTCTTGCAACAACTAGTACTCACTTCTTGGAAGAGGAGGAAGTATGCTGCTACCTCCTCTAAGGATGGCTTCAGATGATGCCACAGTTCACAAATGTTCTCCCACCCTCCAGAGAGGGCATCGTTCAGAGAATCCTAGTCTCCCTACCATGACCATTAGAGTCCATGGCTAGAACTCAGTGCCCCTCCCACATCATGCATGGGGTGGAGATAAAGGAGAAAGCTAAATTTTAATGCATATATTTTTCAGAAATAACCCATTTTCTCTCAGTATGATCACTACTAGATTATCTGCTTAATGAAGTTCCCACCCCTCTCCGAGTCTAGGTATCAAATCTTCCTGTGATTCATGTGAACAAGCTTTTCCTATAAAATGTTATGTATCAAATGGGCAATCAATACACATTGGATGATGCTGCATAAAGTTTAAGCCACACAGTAAAGACTGTGCTGCTGAGCAGGAAGAGGTCAGTTTTTGTCCAGCTCTATAAACAATAATTTCATTTTATGTACATATTTTGGGTGGTCAGACTACTCAATAGGAGAGGATAATTGAAATAAATTCATTCAGCAGCCACTGGCCACTAGTGAACTTTGAAATCTATAGTACATTTCAATAGGACTACAATAAATAGGTAATAAAATGTTGGCCTTTGGCTTTCCATGACTGTTCCTTTTAGCAACTTCATTGCTCCCGAAGACACATCCTTGGGTATGTGTGCCTGTGGCTGGACAACTATCCTCCTGCATTTTCTGGCAGTCGTTTGTAATCAGTGGTCCTGTCAGACCCAATGCTTCAGTTTCATAACTGTAATTGGGTTGTCTGACTTCCTATTCAATTGGTACATGATTCTTCTTATTTCTCTTTCTTAAAAAATCAATAAATGGTTTGTGGTACCTTTAATAGAGAGAAATCAGGTTTTACCATATTATGGAGTTGACATATTTAACATTTATCCCCAAAAAAGACCATTGGGTCTGTCAGACCCAATGCATAGGTTGTGAATTAATTGGCGTGTCTGGTCCTAGAGATGTACAATAATGTAAACACATTTTATGTGAAAATCAATATATCAAAATTTCCTTGAACTGAATGCCCTGAACTGTACCCATATGAATAAAAACTACTTTTCTTTTTCTTTCCCTCCATTTGCAAATCCCTCAACTTAAAATAAAATTATAGAAGACATGAAAAACTTTATGTTTAAGCCTGAGACTGATGTTAAAACTACTAAAACACTATGGGTATGAATGTGTATATACATTTAGACATATATAAAGCCCATATGTTACATACATATATTGACTTTATATATATGCATGTACACATAAAGACTTGGATCAGTGAATAGTTATGCTTTTCTAAAATATGTTTTTATTGATTTTCTTATATAGAGAGGAAGGGGGAGGGATAGAGAGATAAACATTAATGATCAAGGAACATCAATCTGTTGCCTCCTGCTTGTGTCCCCTGGGGATGGAGCCTGCAACCCCAGCATGTGTCCTGACCAGGAATTGAACTGGTGACCTCTTGGTTCATGGGTCAACACTTAACCACTGAGCAATACTGGCTGTGCAATATTTACGTTTTTAAGAGTAAATCATATTTGATACAATTCTATAACTATATCCTGGCTCCTGTATGAAACTGTGCTATAAGACAGAGAAAAAAAAAAAAAAGATTAACTGCCACGAAAAGTTTTCCTGGAGGAGAAAATAAATTTTCTGCAAAATAATCAGTAAGTTTATATCTCTTAGCTTTTGGTTAATAACTTGGTTCATTTTAGGATCAGGTTTGCACCACTGGTTTCTGTATTGACTTGGACAAAAATACATTTCAAATAATATAGTGTATTAACTAAAGACTTGAGGCTACCTGTTTAAAACCACTGCTATCTCTAAGTATTTATTCCAAAGAAGGCCTAGATTTTTCCACTGGATGGAGATCATCATCAAATATTTCCATCTTCCTCTGAAGCATTCGCTGTTAACTGTTGTTGGAATCAGGATTCTAAACCGGTTTCTTTTGGCAGGGCAGTTTCTGAGTTTGAAAGAGGGGACACAGTTTGGATGAAAAAGAAAAAAAAATATGTTTATCAAAGACAAGCTTTAATATTTAGAGTAGCCTTTGACTGACTAGTCTGATGTGTGTAACTTATTATTTTAAACGTGTATTTAACTTTAAATAAAATTTGAAAACTTGGAGGTCAGGGATTTAAAAAACAAATCATGTCATGAATATTTTCCTTTTAAAAAACCCACTTATCCAAGGCTACTTGAAAAACAGATTGACACATGGTCAAGTGGGTTAACTGGGTGAGCAGGGAGGAGTTGAATTAGAAGCATACCCATGAAGGGTGGCAGTCTTGTCAGGATTTCAACACAAAGAAGAAATAAACAGACACTGATAGACATCAGCCTGATAACTGAAGCTCCACTTGTTTGCTATTCTTCTTGGTTATATTTACTTTCAACCTTGCTGGTCCTCATTAATCTATGGCCCCCGATCTAAAACACCACCTCTGCATGTGCTAAAAGAAAATTGCAACTATGGTTTACATGACTCTTTAAAATCAATTATGCGGAAAGAAATGTCTTAATAATGGCTTGAATTACCTGGATTGGATTTGCTTTAGAAAAACTCATTCGATGGTGGTCAATCCCATTTTATTATACCAGTCTCCTTTGGTTGAAAGAACAGTGGTCATTTTGTTAGTTATCCAGTTCAGCCATATGAGTTTATTATATTTGTAGGATAAAAATTGTCAAAGCCATGTTCCTATTATGGAGAAGCTGTTAATATGAGGCCAGGGTTACCCTGGCAAGATCTCTATATTATACAAGATATTGCTGCACTAGCTCTACAGCAGAAAAAAATAAAGTCCATGCTTCAAAAATGTACAGGTACATTGGGGAAGAAATCTGCTTCTTGATGATTCATCATGATTATTACTGATCATAATGAAGGCTTTGGAAAAGTCCACAGCAAATTGAATAATTACTTAAATTAATTCCTTAGGGAATGTTGTGCTGGGCCATAAAATATATTTTCTGATCATATGCTTATTGACATTTTAGAGGACAGCAAAATTTCATAATCCCATATAATGCAATTTGGGCAACTCTGCCCAGACTGAAAGATTCCTGTGGACCCAGCACTGTCAGTCCTTGTGCCTCCAAGGGTTAACTGGACTTGACTTACACAGTGTTAATTCTCCAAACCTAAAAATGGCAGTTTTAGATAAACAGTTGTAATCTAGCTCTCATATGCTGCATGCTGTTTTAGAGGAAATGATTTCTTCTCTCCTCACCCAGCAAACTGGCATTTCATAAAATAAGCTATGCACTCTGAGATTGAATAAATTCATATATTTTCCTTAGAATACATTTCACAGCTAGGGCATAACATGCTGAACACTGTGACATCCTTCTTCAATAGGTATATGTCTGTTTGCTCATGTTAAACTTCCTTTTTGTTCTATGTATGCTTGCAGTAATTACTGTGATTACTGGAATTGGTATCATTTGGGAGTTTTCTCCCCTTGAACCCATTTTTAAGCACCCAATGTGGAAACACTGTGTGGTGCTTCTATGAATATTATCTGAGAATATCAATAAATGTAAATCCACAGCCAACAATGATTACTTTCTTTATTTTGGCAGCACTGGTGGTATTATATAGGCACAGTTGTAGAGCAAGCAGCAAATGAGATACCTTCCTCCTGACTCCAGTTTCTGGGTTACATTAATAGCAGCGGTATGAAATCACTACCGCAAAGGGGCTCAGTCTATACTCTATTTGGCAGACGTGTGTGAACCAGGTTGCAACTTATGTTTCCTCATTCAGCACTGGCAGTTGGGGTCCTCAGTTTTGTCAAAGTCTAGTCCTTCCTTCTGTATTCCTTATCCTCCCTCTCCAACACTCCTTAGGTCTGTTTATACCACCTTTTTTCTCTTTCCCCTATATCTTCTAACTCTCTCCAAGGGTTTCATTCTCCCAGAATATAAATATACTCAAGAATCTTCTATCTTAAAAAATCATCCACCCTCACTCCTACTTCCTCCTGTCCACTCTCTCCTCTTCCTTTCATGGAGAGTTACATGAATGAATGAATAACCTTCACTCCCTCCTTCACTTCCTCACCTCCCATTTGCTACTGTGCCCAGGACAATAGGCGCAGCTGTTACTAATCTCTCAGGAGAAACATTTTATGTTATGAAGGATTTCCTTAACTGCTCCATCTTCTTCTTCCAATTCTCATTTGAGCTTTGGAAGTATTCCGCCCCCACTAGGGTCCAACTGCAACTTTAGCCCTCCTCTGTTATGGAACTTACCACCAATCCTGTAATGTTTTCATGTTTGCTGCTCTTTATAAAATAGAGAACCTGTGTCTTAATTATTTTCATTTCCCCACATCCAACATAGTGCCTGGGGGCAATTAGAGGGACTTGATAATGTCTATTATTAGCATCCAAATTTTTGGACCTAAACGTTTCTAAATCCAGAATAGAGAAAGAGAAATAGGAAAGCTCCCCATGTGCAAATGTGCTGTGTATTTTGTGCTGAAAGCCTCTGATAAATGTGGTGGCATTATCCAATTAACTTTCTAGTACTCAGGAGAGAGCATTATGGGTTCTGCCAACTTATCATCTACTAATCTTAACTGTCTTTTGACCTATGTTAGTTACACTGAGGGTAGGGGGATTATTGGAAATGCAGCAATTTAAAGAATTAACATATTAGAACATATATGTTATATAAAGGAAATCTAACCCCTTTCAGAAAAAAAAGATAATGGAAGTTAATAAACAATGGATAGTATAACTTAGCTAGTTAAATTAGTACCACAAACAATTTTAGTAGAGACTTTTTTATTTCTGTGAGAACCTAAATGATATGTTTAATGTTTCTTACTACACAATCCTTCTTTATAATTTATGAACAACATTTTTATCCTTTTACATATTGGGCAATATTAATGAGTTAATATACACATGCTTAGTAATTTTCAAGTAAGAGTTTAACATGTGTCCTCCACTGATAACAACCTCATACCAAATAATGCAATGACCCACTACCTGGCAGTCCCCACTTCCACCTGTGCTCCTAGCCTCTGGTGACTTTGACATGCTATTTCCACAGGTTTCTCTTTTCTGGCCTTTCAAGACACCTTCAAAGGCACAATTCACTCAGGAAAGCTACTTGTCCAGAAGCCTCGTTATCCCAGACTCATTACCAGGCCTTCCCTGGACAACTAATAGGAAATCCATTCTATGAAAGAAGTCATGGGCACACGAGGGAGTGAGCTCACTCCCAGATCAATATGTGAGTTGAGGAAAGTCCTAACTTCCTCCAAATAAACTGGAAGATTGTTTCTCCATCAGAGTGTATGGGCAGCAGTGTTCATGGTATCCTCAATTGAAAACAAGCATTGACGCAGAGATACCATGAGACAAAGGATGGTTGTTTTCCAGGTTTCTGCCATAGTTCTACAGTATTTGTTAAGCCGGCCTCTTCAAGCTAACAAGAAACTCTAACCCAAATTCATTTAATATGTCATATCAAACAGAGTTTCACAAGAAATATTCAGTCCAATTTTCAGGCCACAGATATAGGATCCTGTTTGTCATGAATCATAAAGAGGAGCCTTCTGAAGATTTATACCAGCAGGGGAACTCGCCTGCCCCCCTACCCCCAATAGTATCCCAAAGAACTAAAGGAGGGCTGAGCTGTGAAGGCTTCTGTTGGATCACACAGGAAATGGCTCAATGTATATGACTGACCTTCCTGACAGGATAGGGACTTTCCAGATTGACATAATGAGTCACAATCTTGAACCTGTAAATCCCCAACTCCCGAATCCCTCCAGTCTAAATTACTAGAATGAGAGTTAATTCCCCAAAGTTTAAGGGTGTGACTGCCTTCTGAGAAGCAGAGGTCAAGGCATTCCTCAAATAATTTATGTAAATCATATACTTTATCTCAAATGGAGGCTTTTTCAGACAATCATGCTACTTGGACCTAAATTCTCTGGATAATTTCTTCAATTATGTGTAGATCAAAGCGTAATGACCTGGCCTGGGACAGTTTGAGAAATTAATAACCAAAGCAACGGTTTAAGAAATCCATAGTAATTACACAAATGAGACCTATGAAATTAGAAAACCAAAATGAAAACACACTAAACACTTCAAAATTTAATTAGAAAAAGTTTCAAGTTCAGACCACACTGAGGCCATTGCACGCCAGCACTCTATATTGGAACTTGAAGGGGAGAGTCATTAAGGTGGAATGTGACCTTGGGGAGAAGGGAAGATCTGCTCACTGACTCCTTTACTCTCTCTGCCTTTTAGGGCTCGCCCCTCAACATTTTAGAAAAGGCAGTACTACAAAACAAGCAGGCAGGTATATCTTCCCTTTAACCTTCACAAGAGACAGAATTCAGTCTTCTGTTTTTTTCTAATAATAATGGTATTGCAATTGATTTGAGACTGCTCACCATAAACCACTTGAAAATAGTTTTCAAATTAATATACAACCTATGGAACATAAATTGGCTGCTGTTCCCTATGAACCATTCCCATTGACTTTTAAGCCCAATACTGTATATCAGGTAAGGCTCACTTTCCTTCTTTGTGACACACTGGGAAAAAAAGGTTGTGGGTTATATATGCTTAGAATGAATCATCTTTCTTTTCTATAGCCTCTTTCATACAAATTGTATATCCTCCAAACACTTTATACACTTCTACAATATAGGAAAGAGTGAAGAATAAATTCTAAGGAACACGAGGGGAGAGAGGCTTGCAGGCCTTTCTAAAGTTGGTATGATGCTTCCCTCTGAGGGCTCCATATGATTTTTGCAATAATATTCCACATTTTTAAATTTAGCCCACATTATTATGCATTTAGCTCTTAAATGATCATTATGTGGTGGTGGTGTGTGTATGTGGCGGGGAGTAAGGTGGGTACATGGTTGGATTATTTTAATACATGATGTAACCACATTCCCCCAAAACCAACTTTCTAATTTGTAAAGTTAGAAAATAATGTGCATACACATATAAAATTTCTGTCATAAGAAAATGTTGGGTCCAATTCTATTAAGAACAGCCTGCTTATGTGCATGAAAGTTGGCTGAGCACTGACTCCAGTCTGCTGCTGCATTGCAGCCATCTGCAATTGAGCCTCCTTTCTTGACTACCTTTGGAAATTTCATCTATACTTTTGCTTTGACCAGCCCAAGGCTTTCCTCTCCCATGACTGTCATTTCTCATTCTTCCATTTCATAATACCCTTCAAAAGCTGATTTTGGTAATTGAACATCATTACTCTATCCCTAAATAAAAAGCACACTAATTTTAAAAATTCAAATGATTTCTCTCCTCCTATTTTGGAGAAACTGCCTCACATGACCTAGATTGTGTTTCTTTGATGTGTGCCAGGTTTAAATGTGAGTGGGGAGTCTATGCACCTTATTTTGGGTGCGTATGCTTAGAATGAATCATCTTTTTGGGGGGGATCCCTGTGCTCTTTCCTAACCATCATAGAAAAGTTGAATAAGAGGAAGCTGCCTGAGTAGGAATGGGGTGGGGTGAGGACCAGCAAAGGGTGCCTGAAAAAGGCCAGGGTACTGGACGTGTTTGTGAAACTCAGACAGAATATTCAATCTGTTCAGAAAGCAGCTCCTCCCTAAGGCAGGAACAGCTATGAACAACATTAAGAGCTGCCACCTAATGAGCAGTGCCAGAGCTTTTTTCAGATGTATAATCCCCAGAGGTGTTATCTATCCCTTTTACAGATGAAGAATCTAACTTCTTTTGGCAAATTTAACACATTTACCTAGAAGAGCCAGCATTCTCCACCTGCCACAATGCCTTCAGGGTTATGCATTCAAGCAAACTCTTATCATTTATACACAAATGTACATATACTCATGTACACACTGATAGTTTCTCAGAAGGAACGGGACAATTTTGGTGGGATGGATATGGCTAAACATGAGTAGATAAGATTATGGTATATTTTCTTGTTCAGATATGTCAGTTACCAAAAAAGAAAAAATGCTTCTTGGAGACAATCGTGGTTATAATAGTGCATTGTAATTCTATTGTAGTTGTAACTGCAAATGATTCACAGATGGAAGTACACCTCTTCCCACCTCAACTCAAGGAGTCTAGCTTTGCTTCAGTTGCATGTCAAGGAAACAAGAGAAAGATTGGAGTAGCTCCTGAAAGCTCTACTACCTCTACCTTGGCTTAAGGAAACAATGGGAATAAGACACAATTCCATGTCACACTTAATAACCCAGGGCTGGGCTTCTCCCTCTCTGGTCAACTTCCTGTCTGGTGAGTGAACTGAAACTACAGTCCCCAGAAAAGCAAGGATGCTAGCCACATCTGAGTTTCCCTCTGATGCTGACCAGTAACCAAACAGTGTGTTTCTAAGACTCAGAACAGCCACGGGTGCAGCTGATGGAGCCAAATATCTTTCGGGATTAACCTGGATAGGTTTTTCAGATTTGATACTATACACAACAACTTCTTCCCTTCCAGCCTTCCTTCACCAAATCAAGTAGCATCAGATTAATGAAGCTGTGACTTTTTAACATTGTAGTTTAAGACAGAAAGATAAGCTTGACTGGCAGGTAAAAAATAGTAAAGGAATGAGTTCCATAAATACTTATTTTTTTATGAAGAGCATGTGGCATGTGGACTAACTAAACCTGCAGCCTTTGTTTATTTTAGAAGTTTGTAACCTATCATCAGAAGTTAAATAGCTGTCAAGAAACCTCACACATGCGATGTTTTCCATGGGAGCAGAAATTGGTGTTTCCCTATGGCAGCCAGATGTTTCTAAACACTTCTCTTTCTTTTCAACATGAAATTATATTTACATGTACAAAAATTAATTGAAATATGTGTTCCATGTGAGTAAAGGGATGAGGAGGTGGAATGGAGCTGGGGTGGTGAATGGAGAAAGGTCAGTTTATATTATATTGCTGCTCTTTATTTGCAGCTCTTTTTGGGTATTTCAGCTCTGCAGGTTAATGTAGTTTATTTTCTAGTGTTTCTTACTATTGATTTTAATTTGCTCCCCAACAATCAACTATTTTATTTAACTAATTTTTGGAAATCCATGGGCCCATATTAGGGCCACCACTAACATGTTCTCTCTTCCACTTGCCTTTCTTCCCAATGGGCTTCTCTTCCAGGCCCATTTACTCGCCTTAATTTGCATTTTATCTTTCCGTTGTCTCCCCACCTTCTTTGCCCTCCTCTCTACCCATTTCTCTCTATTTTTATACCAGCCCTGTTGACTTCCTCCTTTTTGTTTTTGTGGCAGCTGCAGCTTTTTTCACTTTTCTCGCTGCTGCTTGCTGTTGTCCCCAAACACTCTCTTTTTCCTTCCTGTCTACATTTTTTTTTTTTTTTTTGCTTTCTGTTGCATTTATCCTTCCCATTGCTGTATCTTCATTAACTTGTAACTTTTCAGAAAAGCAAAGAGAATATGAAACTCCAAAGCCTCAAAATCACAGGAAAACAGCGAGCAGAAATTGTTTCTCCACATCGGCAGTGGAATGATATGGAGCCAGTTCCAAAAGTGAGGGGAAGTGGCACTGGCCTGTGGATCATTTAAATTAGAGAAATTCAGGTTGAATGAGCTGTTCCCCTGAGTAGTCATCTTAGATGCATCTCTGATACAGGAAATTAGGCAGTTTCCACCCTTCATGAAAAGAAATACAGCCGCAAGTCTGCCTCTCACCAGCAGATAAGCAAGATTCAAAGGAAGGGGGCAGTCATTTAGGATTTATCATTCCAATTCTAGCCAGTTTGTTTACAGTCCTGAACATTACAGCATCCCAGAATACTCATATGAACCATTTTCAGATTTTTTTTAACCAATTTCCTTAAAATGTCTGATGCCCTGTAGAGATAAGTGCTATCTTATGTGAAACCTGTAGTTTTTTCTCCAATCTGTACATAATCAAGTAAGGGAGTCACATTTTTTTCCTATCTTTCTTATATCTTACAGAAGTGTTGCTTAAAAGAGAATGTTTTTACACTCTTTACTACATCGGTACCTCTCTGGCTACTGTGTGTGTGTGTGTGTGTGTGTGTGTGTGTGTGTGTGTGTGTGTGTGTGTAGGGCTGGCGAAATACTGGCACCCTCAGAAGGGAGAAAGGGAAGTGATTTGATTTTTCTGATTGCAATACACTGTGCTGTCAATGAGCTGAGAGAACATAGATAATGTTTAACACAATAAACAGCCAGTGGAATGACAGAGCCCCACAATGACCGTGCTCACTGTACGGTCACTCTCCCTGCTCCATAGGGAGGATCTGGTGACTTCAAAACCAGAAATAGCAGGTATCTGTGGTATTCCCAGGGCCCCAGGGTGAAGACAGTAGCCTTGTTGAACAGCTTTTTGTTGTCATTTAGTTCACATATAAATTTCAGAATCTACAGATCATTACTTTAGTAAAATTCTGAATAAAATACAACATTCCAGATTCCCCCCAACCTCTTTTCAAAGCTTCACAATCCCATCTGCTCTCCAACTCCCATCCTACCTTCCACACAACCCATAACTAGCCCAGAAAAGAATTTTATCATATGTCCTCACAAACAGATAGCCATTCTTTTACTTTGATTTTGAGAAATTCAAGAGCATTAGATTTGAGGAACAATTAACGTCTATTTCCAGTCCATTTCCCAAGACTATAGGCCATATTTCACAGGCTTTTAAACAGGATATGGCTATCCCATCAACTATTGGTGGCTGAGCTACAGCTATGGCACCAGGCAGTCGGCCAAAAATGTGACCAAGTTTGAAACATATGATGCTAAATTATATTCCTCTTAAGTAGAGTCTAGGCCAGATGAGGCATACCCACTTACACTGGCAGGCCTCCTATCTGGGAAATTCATGATTCACTCCAAGATGAGAATTATGTTTTTCCCACAATGTGTGGGAACCAGAAAGGCACTGAGCATCTGAAGTAAAATGAAAACAATTTAGCTATGTTGAATGTCACCCTCTGTTGTTGATTTCCACACATCTGTGCATTTTCTCCTCATCCAAGATTCCATTTAAATGTGCTGCTTTCTGACTAAGAAGAGGAAAATCCGTAATCAAAGTTCTCTTGCTTACTGCATTCACATTTTTATAGGCTAGTCTCTACATAAAGGGAGTTACCCTCTCAGAAAGAAGTCCACATCCAATCAGATAATGTGCTGTTATTGTTGTGTTTTTTTGTTTGTTTGTTTTTTCGTAATCCAAAGCACCAAATATTTCAGCTTGAAAACTCTGCAGTTTTCAAAGAATGTCACTTCCATGTCACCAAGGTTAACCAACATCTAGAGCACAAACTCCACTGGGAAGGAAAACAAAGGCCCTAATCCCAGAATGTAGCCAACACAGCACAGAACTCCATTCCCATGGAAGGCTGAATAGGAGGTGTCCTCCATTTGCTGTTTGCTAATAAGACCAAGATGTGCCCCTCTCTGGGTCCTGACAACCTGAGAGGGATGTGTGATTCATCTCAGCTCCCTTCCCAGATGACAAGCAAGTTGTAAATTGTATTCAATCCCACTCTCCCTTGTTTATCTGCCCTGACAACCCACTGTAGCTCTTGTGTAGCTGGCAGCCCAGAGGGCATTTGTGACCTTTTTCAAGCTGTTCCCAGCTGTCATAAGTGCCTCTGTCCCTTTTTTATTTTTCTATCTGTTACTTCTTTCAGAGCTCCCTCTTCCTCTTTTCTTGATTTCTAGTCTCTCACTAGACATCTCTCTCCCTCAAATCACCTGTATCTTTCAATTTTATTACCTTATACAGTGATATTTTGTTATATCCCTGCCTTTCTTTCCTTTAAAAATCTTTCTTCATCTTGCATTATAGTTTATTTGTGTTTATCTTCTTTGATTTCTAGCGGAGGGAGCTCACTACTTGATGCAGTATACTAATGCTTTTGGAAATATTGAGTGATGAAAAGCAAATAAAAAATCTTTATTACTGTCCTCCTCTTCTTTTCCACTTGCTGCTCATTCTCAATGTCCTCACGTCTATTTTATGCCCCCACCCCTCTTTTTTTACTGTTCTTCCTCCTCTTAAGCATTTTTCCCACCACTTATCTGCTATTTCATATCTTTAAATAGCCTGCAGTAGTCAGGATGTGAATGAGTACTGGCCTGTGCTGCTTACTACCAGAAATATTCTGCAAGTTCAGGCTTTTGAAAGAAACACCAATATATTATGTTTTATATGTCCGTTTGGGAAACTTAAGACATATGGGCGTTAGGCAGAAACATCATCAACTTTGGCATAGTGCTCAATCATTCCCACAGAGAACATTCTTACAGCCTATCCCCATCTTCCAGAAAATGCGTATGGACTCTGATGGAAAATAAATGGAAACAGGAAAGCTTTAGAAAATGTTTCCAAATCTTTTGTGGAAGACTAGATTATTATGACAGGATTGTGACACAATATGCCATTGAACCATTACCTTTGCAATGATCATTCTATAACTATATGGGTATATCTGAAAAGAAGGATATATTTTCTAATATTCAGGGCTTAAAGGTTCAAATAGCCTTTATTTATTTATTTTTTAATGTTGGCAGGAACAACTTTTTTCAGATCATATTCTTTATTTAAAAAATATGATCTTCAACCAAGAAAGATTCACTCTAAATCAAAAGTAAAGTTTCTGTGATATGAAAAACAGGAATAAAGATTAGATTCAACTACTCTTTGGCAATCAGTGCAGTACTTTCCTCACCTTCCCAACATACTTCCAATAAATGCTTTTCTCATAAACCTGGATAAAAACTGGAGTGAGGAAGTCTATACATAATGAATTGGGTATATTTGTGAATGAAACCACAGAGCTGTTGCCATAGACTCAAAAATAGTACTCTAGTCTTTTAGCCATCATTTATTATTATTATTATTTTCCATTGAATGTAATTTTGTATTAAACTAGTGTTTGGATTTTATGAAAATCTAAAGAATGTTTTTTGTCTTTTTAAATATTTTTTTCTTTATTGATTAAGGTATTACATATGTGTCCTTTCCCCCCTATTGCCCCCCACCCCCCACTCATGCCCTTACCCCCCTGGTGCCTGTGTCCATTGGTTAGGCTTATATGCATGCATACAAGTCCTTTGGTTGAATGTTTTATGACTTCAGATGATCAGAAGTATTCTTGCCTAAAAAGAGTTTCAGGTTTTTCTCCATTTTGTAGTAGTGATTTTTAAATGGGTTATGGTCTAGAAATCTCAAAAACCTAGTTATTTTTGAAGTTATTGTTGTCATCATTGATTAAAGTCTTTATGCTGGTAGTTAAATATTCTGAAAATTATTTGGAACAGAAAAAATAGACAAAGGCATTCATAAGTGCTGAAAACCCTAAGCGATTTCTCCTCATCTAAGGATAAGAAAGAAAAAAGATAAGTTCATCTGCATCAGAGCCCTGGCGACCCAACAGCTCCTACTGACATTCTATATACTTAAAGCACTTTCTTGCTCTTTTTTCCCTACTTCTTTATGTCTCCGTATTTTTGTCTCTGTATTAAAAATGATACTCATTTTGCTGGTAGGTGATGAAGGAGAAAGAAATTCCTGTTTCACAGATCAAAAGCAAGACACTACTTTAGAGCAGCACTGGCTTAGTGTCTTGTATCATAAATCTCTCTGGCTTTATCCATCATCCCCAACATTTCGTCTTTTGCAGCTCTGAGGTTGATGGTGACAGGAAAGATCTCATTACCTGAATCCCAAGAAACACAGGGGTATAGAAGAAGCCCTGACTCCAGAACCTGTGAGTGCCAGCACCCAAACTACCTACCTAAAGACTCAGCTTTCCAAGAAGGTGCAAAAATGCATTATTCCAAGAAGGTACTTATTCATTTATTCTCAAGTACTTATTGAGTTTCCTTTAACACTGAATCCTTGGAATAGTCCCTTAATTGATCTCTGCTTCTGCTCTAGCTTTTCTCCAAGCTGTTCTCAACTCAGCATTCAGAATGGCCCTGTTAAAACCGGTCATTCAGTCTTCTCCTCCAAGAGTCCTCAGTCCACAAATAGTATGGGTCCTTCATGGCTTCTCATATTGCTCTCAGTCATCTCTCTGACCCATTTCCTACTAAACTCTTTTAATGTTCCTGACTCGATTGCAAAGATTTCCTCCCTGTTCCTCAGAGGTACCAGGTGAACTCCCACTTCAGGGCCTTTGCACTTGTGCTTCTCTCTACCCCTTGACTCTTCCTGCACCCATGCACAGTGAGGTGCTATCTAAAATAGCAACCCACTCCCCTGTACTCTCTACCCCTTTATTATTATTCTCCTCAACACTTATCAATATACCATACTACATATTTTATTCATTTAATTTTGTATTTTTTATTGTCCCAACTAAATTGTGACCTGCGTAAAGGCAAGGCTTTTTGTTTGTTCCATTGCTATATCTACAGTACCTATAAAAGTACTTGGCATAAACCTTTAATTAATATAAAATGAATGAATAAATTGGGACAGGGAATTAAACAGTCAATAAGGCAGGCGTGCTTATTACCCGGAGGATATTGCAAACTACTGGAAGAGATCATACACATTTAAAGAGACAAGTAACCAATAATTTCAAACCGATGAACACTATAAATAACAGACAAAAGATGGAGATAGAACTTAAAAGGAGAGATGTCTTTTAGAGTCAATAGTCATGAAAGGCCTTCCTGTGGATGAGACTTAAAGGATGAGGTAAAGCTAAATATGGGATAGCTGTTGGAGTGGGAAGTGGGAAGTGAGAGAGAAGCAGGTAAAAAGGCATGGGTGTTGAGGAAGGAACAATCTTGGTGTGCTGAAAGAACAAAAGATACTTGAGAAGCTGGATGAAAGTTATCTATAGAGCAGTAGTAACTCCATTGCTCACATTTATGACACTGTCTTAAGATGCCAGACACTATTTTAAAGGCTCTTTCTATACTAATATCTGCTCATTAAATCCCTGAACAGCTCTATGCAGTGGATAGTACCATATCATCCATTCCATCCATAGTAAATGGTAAACTTGGATTCCAGAAATCAGGCTCGGAACACTACTGCTATCTTCCCATGTAACATAACTCTATACTTAAATACGTGTGTTGAGGATCCAAATAAATATGTATTTAAAAACTATGTATCAGTACATGGAGTATTGAAAGATCAGCAATAGAATAACCAAATAACAAGACAAGTATTCCTTTTAGCTGGTATAACTTCCATAAGGTTATAGTGACAAACAAGTGCAATACAAGAATAAGAACCTATCCTCCCTTGGGCCCCACAGGTTATCTGCTCTGGATCACTCAGTTGTGCCATGACAAGCCTCTGTACACTCGCAGGCCAGCGCAGGCTCCTAATGCTGGGCCATGGGCTCACGGACACATGCGGATCGCGTTCTCAGCCATCTCCTTGAGATAACCAGGAGTGCAATCTGAAAGGAGTGTCTTTGTGTCTCTGAGCATCCTCAAAGAAGCTTTGAAAGACTTGAGGAGAAATGGATCTCAAAAAAAAGAACACACAAAAAAAGGAACTTGAAAGTGAACAGAAGTTCTGAAGTGTGTGTGGGTGGAAAGCTTCCTGGGGGAGGAACAGTGGAGAGATAGCTAACTCAAAGCACCCAGAATAGCTTAGTGAGCAGGTTCCTGTGCCCTGGTGGTTCTGCTCCAGCAGAGTCTGCTGACGCCTGGCAGGGGAAGAGAGCATCTGAGTTCTCCCAGAAGGGCCCAGTTCCTGGACTTCACTGGCCTTTCTACTGGGCATGTGGGACTAGACACACAGGCCTGGGTGTTTCTATGTTACAGATTCTGCGGCTCTTAGGACTGAGGGAGTGTTTTCCTGGGCCTCCTGACTGACCAGAAAGGCTTCTTTTGTGAGAGACACAATAGCTATGTGCTGTGTCCTCTGCCAAGTCATAGGAGGGGTGAGGAGGGCAGGGGTCTCTGCTACCTTTGTGCAATCCTGCCCAGTCTCATTCCCACACGTTAGCTTTTCATAGCACCTGCAAGTTCTAGTACAAACCCCCTTGTTGGTAATGAACTTTGGCTCATGGAGTAGGCAATCATTTCTATCATAGTGTTGATTTTTTAAGTTGAATTAATTGGGGTGACATTGGTTAATAAAATTATATCAGTTTCAGGTGTACAATTCAATAATACATCATCTGTATATTGTAATGTGTGTTCACTACTCCAAGTCAAGTGTTACATTTTTTAAAAAATATGTTTGTTTTTATTGATTTTAGAGCGAGAGGGAGAGGGAGAGAGGGAAACAGTGTCCAGTTGCCTTCCATAGGTACCCTGACCAGGTATTGGACCTGCAACCTAGGGATGTGCCCTTACCGGGGATCAAACCTGCCACCTTCTGTTGTACAGGATGATGCTCCAGTCAACTGAGCCACACCAGCCAGGGCTCAAGTGTTAATTTTTAACTGTAGCAGGAATAAACCAAAAAGGCACAGGCTCAAAAAGGCCAAGTCTACTCAATTAAATAGGGGTAAATGGCTTAGTAGCACCGCAGGGTGCGGTGGACACAAAGAGCAGGTGGAAATGACCTGTGGTGTTGACATTTATTTGTTTGAACAGCTGAGAATTAGCGCCTGACCTATGTCACCTTCATAACAGGTGGCCCTTCCTGTCTTAGTCCCACAGCACCTGGGTTGAGAGAGTGTCAAATCTCACTCAGAAAAGATACTTTTTTCTCCCTCTAAGGAAAAAAGTAAAATAGGCAATAAAAATGGCTATTCAATTGTAATCATTTATTTGAACCTCTCTGTGGGAAAAGGCTATTTCTTAGCTACCCCTCAGTTTCCACATCTGAAAAACAAGAGAAATATCAATTCCTCTATTTCTCTTCATGAAGTTGTTTAGGGAAAGCTGTGCAGTTGTGAAAAAAAAAAGAAAGAAAGAAACACAACAAACAAACAGATGTGTTGTAAATATCAAGAACAACATTTGAAGTCAGGTTACAAACACCTTCAGAGAGGAAAGTACAGGCAAGAAAAATGTCACTAGGCTTAAGGTCATTCATGGCTGTGGATTACTTGGTGAGCACTCCCTGCTTTGCCAGGCAGTCAGAGGTAAGCATTGTAGGACTGTATTTTCCAACACTGATGGCACGTTTGCACAAGTTAGAAAAACTCCAAACCACCATGTAACACCCGGCTTCCTGACACTCAGCCCTGGAATCTGTATGAACAGGCACTGAGCTCAGTTGGATTCCTGAGGGCAAGGCCTTCGGTGCCAGCTTCTTCCCCAGGGCAGTGGGCAGGTTGGTGTTCCAGGGCTGCTACTGAGAAACCCACGTGACAGAGAGAAAACAGAGAGGGGCAAACCCCACACCTGCCATTAGAGAAAGGCCAGGAGAAGATGCCTCTGCTGGAACTACAGGCACAGAAAGGTACAAGGACCCTGAAATGTCATCTTAGTAGAATTCCCACTGGAGCTTCTGAGGACTTAGGGATGCATGCTCCATGCCAGGGGCTCTGGGTGTGGTATGGACACCCTGCCTCCATCGCAACCTCATCCTTACTGTACACTGTTGGCCCAGCCGCAGTGAGGCCCCCTCACTGTGGCAGAAGAAACACCCACCCCCAAGAGAGATGGAAGCTGCCTTCCACTGCAAGGACGGCTCTCCAGGCAGGGCAGCCTTTATCTGGGTGGCCTTGCCTCTAGGATGTTGGCTATTTCCTCACATTTTTTTCCCCTCCTGGATCAGGGCAAGCCCCAGGAGAACCCGATGGAGTAATTAACAGCTGTCAGAAAAGGCGGCATGGACATGACCCAATCTGGCTATGTGGTCTGACAGGCTGTCTGTGTGCCTTCACTATCGACTTAAAAGACATGCCCAATTACAGAGAGTGCCAGAAAGAAATGAAAAAACTTTGACTTGGATATGGCTTTGAGAAATGGAGCAGAAAAACCTCCATCAAAATAAACACCGTCAATGGTCACATATTTTTAAATATATATGTATATGAATAAATAGGCAAAATACATTGACAGTGATGAGCACAGGCCAGCTGTCCCCACTGGTGAAAGCACTGTGTCTGCAGAGATCTAAGTGTCTTTAGTGGCATTTGAGAATACATCACATGTGCAGGTTTTTGCTTTGCAGATCAAGTAAAATAAGGAGAGAGTAAGAGAGACATGCTGAGACTCCATGCTGCTTGAAGAAAAACCCTCATTTGTATTCCTAAGCCCTTTGCCATGAATTGCTGATGTCCCCAAACAAAAAGAAAGCTGCGGTTTCTGTTCTGCTAGATTAAAAAGCCCTTTAGTTTAACAGCAAAGCATCTGTCTACCTTGTTATACATATGGCATCTAATCTGAATGCAGGATATTAGGGCAGAGGGGAATGAAGAAAGTGAAAATATTGGGGTGGGAAGCTAAGAAAGATATTAACTATGATTTTTACATTGAATTAAGGTGAGAAATTTTATAAAAGAAAGACTGGGCATTGAACATGAAAATGATGGAGGAAGCCAAAAGATAATGTCAGGAAGAAAATCAAGGAAGAATGAGAGTAGAAAGATATGCAAAAGTCAAATGAGGTTGGAGGAAGATGGGAAAAGAAAAATGGTGCAGCAGCATGGAGACCAGCTGGAAAGAACAATGGAAAAGGTTCTGATCGATTGGACAGTCTACATGAGCTCAGCCTTAGGGTTGAGATGGTCTTTACAATGGACTGCTCTCTGTTCTCCAGGGTAAAGATCCAGATAGAACCATTTTATTGCATCCTGAGTCTCCTATTGAGCACTTCAGATCAGTGATCTTTGCTTCTGTGACTCCATCCCCCAGAATCTGCCACAGAAAAGGCTGTTCTGTCTTGAGAACTTTTGTGAGTAATTACTTCAGTGGCATTAATTATTTTGAAATAATATATTAAAACTTGATTGGCTAACCTCTATTAAAAATCCTCAAGGAGATAAGTGTTCTAGATACTAATAGCTGGTCTATTAGTGATACCCTATGATGGAAAACTAATAAAGCAGGAATGAGGAGGCGTGCTAGACTGTGCCTCCATTTCTTAGAGAGCAGAACAAAGTCATAGGCTTATGAAGAATTAAGTGGATATTGGAGTGTCTAGTTGATGCCCACTTGCCGAGTCATTTCTAGTTCTTAAAGAGCTCATCTTTGACTCTGTAACACCCAGTTCACCCAGTTTCTGATCTAGAGAAAGGTCTTTGGAGTGGAGAGACATGCAGCCATGCTAAGCACACTCGAGAAGTCTTCAGGCATGTAGACCTGATCACCATGTAGCCAGAGTGGTGGGAAGCAAGCTCCTTTGTCAGCTAAGACTGTTTCCCAGGTCACAGGTCCTGCCTTCACTTCCCTCAAGGAAATATCCAGCCCAATGGTGCTGATGGCTCACCAATTTCAATTATGTGCATTAACGCTCTCCTTCATCGGTAAATGTAATTGAGAGTTTAATGTATTTATGAGGATGAGGTAAATAGAGCTTAAAAAATTTTACAGGTGTGGTGCAGAAAATAAAAAGGTAGGAAAGGCACTGGTCTAGGCAATGCTTTCTGAAAACACATCGCGCATTAGGCTGGGAAGGTTGTGAGGTCCGAGGGAGGGGCGGGTATTTCAGAAGAGCTATTAGAAACACTGTTAGGTTTTAGGAGATTTTGGGGGAGTTATTGAACTTTTCATATTTTAGGATAGGATGAGAGTATTATCTCTGAATCATATCCCTTTGTCTCCTTCTATTTCCAAAGGGGCTCTGGTCTTCAACCCACTGTGGTGCATTTGCTCCCGGGAGCGATCTAGCATCCCAGAGGCAAGTGGCCCATCTAAATGTGGCTCTCCAAAGACACAGATTTTATTCTGGGTGTTTTGTGATGACCCAGATATAGCCTAATGTAAAAAGGAGGGAATATATTAGTGTGGGTCCTAACATGTCTATTTCACAGCTTCCTAGTATTTTTATTTTTAGGTCTTGCCTTTCCCTTTACAAGGATTAATAACCAGGGGGTGTCATACACATTTGGGTGTATTCCATTAACTTTCAAAATTAGAAGTCAGAAAGTTTTGTTGCTCTTGTTATTTCTTTTATAAGGTACACAGATGGCATCTGTTCTCAAACGTGTTGAAATCACTGGGCTTATTACCTCTTGAAATACCAGTTAGTTTGGTGATAAAAATAAATCTAAACAAACATGAACTTACCAAAATTACAACTTCTGATTTGCAGCAAGACAATACAATGCTGCTGCTGCTAGTGAGAATGATGAAATAGACCACATGTATTTCTCCCTCACAGCATTTGCACACTGGGTGCCTCTACCCTGCATATGGTTGGCTCTTTCTCATCTTCTGAATATCAGCTTGATGGTCACCTCCTCAGGGAGATCTTCCTCGATTTCCCTGCTAAAGGACATCATTCTGTACCTCAGAATTCTGTTTGTTCTTTATAGCACTGACCACTGTTTTGAATTGATTTATTTGTTGGTTTAAAATGGGTCTGCCTTTGCAACTGGACTGTCAACTCCTTAAACCAGGGAGTGTGTTTCTCATGTTCACTCCTTTACCCCTAGTGGTAGCAATGTTCCAGTCCTGGCATAGTAGATGCACAACTAACATTCATTTAAATGAATGCCTGGATGCATACGACCTGGGTTGTCAATATTGTGCACAAGTCTCCTTTCACAATTATATTACTTGAAATCCCCTCAATAATTAGATTTTACTGGTTCTTATTAAATAAAAAAGAAAACTTCATTTCCATATAAACACTTGACTTATTTCTCTAGTGCTACTAGTATTATTACCAACAACTAAAGCTGTTGAGTAGTAATTACTTCCCTGCTCTTCATGCACTCCTTTACTTAATACTCACAATAAACCTATAAGGAAGTACTTTTATTACCACACTTTGCATATAAGGACACAGAGAGCTAGTGAGGTGAATAAATGTGTCGATATCAGGCATTAATAAAAGACAGGATGGAATTTGAACTGTAGCCTATTTGATATCAAAGCACTCTCTTTTAACCACTGCTATCTATAATAAATTAAAAACTTAGTGTTAATGCCATCTAATAACATATGTCACACAAAGCTAGCCCACCTCCAGATGTAAATTATCATCAGGAATAAAGGGCATCTTCCTTCTCATTTTATCATTCTCCTTTTCTCATGAACACACAAGCACATATTTATTCATTTATTCATATATATGTATTTAATTATCATGGAACCTAGGATCTCAAAGTGTCTGCTCTATATGTGTGACAATTCCAATAAATGGCTCTTTGAGAGAGACCTGCAAAGCAGCAGTGACAGAAAACATGTTAACCAGTAGGTGAGAGGAAAAGCCAAATCCTCATTTTCATCTTTTCTTGCTGCTAATGGCAAAGACCAACACCACTTATACCAGAGTATTTACAAAAATGCCTGATTTAGTCCACCACACCTTAGAATAATATACAGATCAGTTTTTGCCTAGGAATAGCCAAAATAATAAAAATCACCCTGGAAACAATTTCATTCATTCATTGACTCATTCATTAATTCATTCATTTAAAAATTAAGTAAACATAATTAAATGCTGAACCATTCACATGTCCTGAAAAAAATATTAATGAAACCTTTTTCCTGGAAACTAGATTTTTGTTGAGCTCCTTTATCAAAAACCCTGTACCTCCACATGTTATTTTTAATAACATGATTGGATCTTATGGCACATACCCTTACAGTTTCAGCTGGGGACCTACATAACATTTTTGACAGGTTAAATTCTATTTCCCCACTCAGAAAGCAGACAATGGGATATTTAGTAGCCATTGAACTCTAAGAAATGGGATGAGAGTGCTCACATCTTGGATTTCTTTGTATGGTGCTCGTGCAGAGCACGCAGTAGACTGTACACTCAGAGGCAGTGGAAGTGTTTGCTGAACGGAATTTCTGTAAAGAGGGATTCATATCATAGCAGGATTTCCACTGCTGGCCTATTTAAGACTGACAAATTTGTCTGACTAATCAACCAAAGGATTGTGAATGGGCTTTTTAAAAAATCCACACCTATTTCTACTAGAAGGCACTAGTGTCATTTGAATTTATCTAAGCAAGCAAGATAAATGAAGATTTGACAAACTCTATATGGTGAAATCAAACCAAATAGTCCACCAAAATAATATGGTCTGTAAATTCCCTTTTACATAACAGTCTTTTGCTCTGCCTACATTATCAACAATTTTACACACTAAACAATTGCGAGAAACAGCTTGAAGACACACTACTGTCCTATTGTTCAAGTTAACTGCTGATACAGTCACTGTAATAATTGCTTTCGTATTCTGAAGTGGTTTTACAAACATTCCTAATAAAAATAAAAGATGCTGTAATAAAAAACAAAATACACTATTTAAAAATATTCTCAATGCAAGTATGCATGTGCATATGCATTTTTAAATTATTACAGAATAGTATCTAATTCTTATAGAAATGGTACCATGGCTTATATAAAGGACAGAATAATGTGGCATGTGAGCTAATTATGAAATGATTATGATTAATATAGCAATTTGTATAGTTCAAAGTAATAGCTTAAACTTTTCCTGAGAAGTAGTTTTTAAATAATAATGTTTAAAGACTTTAGTTTATTTCTGACCTATATTTGCCAAGGAAAAAATACAAATTCATTTTGGTTTGGGAAGTATTGTTACAAGCTGTAATGTAAAAGTTTTCCAAAGGTATAAGCTAAAAAGCAAATTTTAAAAAAGAAATAAATACAGGATGGCAGTGAGCTGCTAAATTTTAAAATGCATTTACCTTGCACACAAAAAACAAACAAAACAAAAAAAGGTTACTTGTATGGCTCAATTGTTTTGAACTTACTGCTTTTTACCTAACAGTTTTTTCCTGTTTATTTGTGTCCTCAAAACTGAATCAGACCTCTCTCCCCACTTCAGATATCAGACCATTTAAAATCAAATTACTTTCATGCATATGAATCAGGAATAACAGAGTGGTTGTTGAAAAAATGCTGGCAATTAGTGTTTTCCTGTACTGCTAGATTACATGACCCACATCATAGAAGAAGACAAATACTGTGTGCTCATTCATTTAACATGTTGCAGCACCTACACTGGTGCAGGATTGGTGCTCTATCTAAGGATTTCATTTTGCTAATGCTTGCTTTCATCAATAAGTTGTAGGGGGAAGGGAAGAAGCAAGGGGGAAAAAACACACAAAAAAGTTAGAAAGAGAGCTCTGGAAGTAGAGCTAAAATGAATTATTTGAGGACAAACATATTTCTAACTTCAGAAACTCTATCTTTCTTTTGAAATGTCCAAAGCAAATGGTATATTGATTTTTGCAGCATTCTCTGCACTTTCCACTGATTGGTATCAGGGTTGTGAAGGCATCTGTTTAAGTGAGGTCAAAATTCTCCCCTACGTGTAAACAAAATCCACCGTTTTAATCAAATTTAATGTACTCTGGCCTATATGTGTCTTGTGAAAGTCAGAGTGGCCTATGGCAACGGAATTGAAAGCATACATTACAGAAACCCTCACCTTTCAGATCATTTGAAAGCAGAGATATTCAGAGGTATTGTCTATATGTTCTTTTAAGTCACCTCTGAGGAGGCTACGGGGGCATGGAGAATGAAATTTGCATTTCAGAGCTGGAGCCAACATCAGGTTACAGAGATATGATGAATTAAAATACATCTATATCTGAAGGACAATGAGATCCTGTGGCACAGGAGTTCATTTCTTACAGTAAAAAGAGCAAGGATTTCAGGTACTCACATCTCAAGGTCCCATCTCAGAAGGTATCCGGTAAGGAGGAAAAATGCTGTTTGCATACTGATGAATTCTCTGGGTCCAAACTGAGCTGGGCCCTACTCCACACAAAATTGTTCCTGATGACACTCAAGCAGAATTTCTTACTTTGCTCCTCAATTCAGGTCGTGCTAAGGTGATGTGCAGTTTTATGGACTATGCTTTACTAATCAATTTAATACTATGAGGAAACTGTGTCAGTATAATTACATTTAGTCCATTTGTTAAAATGTAAAAAAATTACCTAGAATTTTTACCAACAAGATCTATCTATTGCCATGGACAGGAAAATGACCAAATATTGTCAACAGGATTATATAGGGAAGATCTGTGAAAAGAGTATTAAGCATTCATGTAAGGGAAAGAAATGTTGGAGTTAGTTCAAGAGTGATGAGATTATGGCATAGAATCGGGGCAAAGATACGCTTTGTGTATTTTTTAAAAATATAACTCAAAGCAAGACAGGTATGCTCACATTGGCCTCAGCTTTCTTATCTGTTAAATGTGGGTGATAATATAACTGCTCAACCGTTGTCATGAGAAGCAGTTTGTAAATGCATAATTACTTTTTATGGTGATGTTTCCTGTTATCTACACACAATTTTAAGTAGTTAAATTTATTTTTATTAATCACTAAGCTAATTCTATGACCTTGTGATTACATGAGAGAATCGTGCTCCCATAATACCTCCCTTTCCCTAGCTATAGCTAACTAGCCATTTGGTACTTGTGGAGGAGCAGGTAGCATCCAGGTAGTCTGCCCTGACATCACTTTAGCTCACAGCTACCACGCTGCCATGATAATCACTTAGTTGAGGCAGAAAAATAAAATTGAAAACAGCATTGCTTCTTCTCCATTATCAAGGGGAATACAACAGCCACATCTTTATAAATCTGCTAACTAAAGGATACCACCAACTTTTAATTTAAGTGATGTCTTTTTCTATTCTGCCTCCACTTTTCCATATGCACAGATTAATGTGGATATACTCTAAATATGCCATAAAACACACATATGCATACATATTGTGCATATCAGTACAAACATATCTATGTCCATCAAGGTCACACATTTGTGTTATTTTGAACCACAATGATAAATCTCTGTGATGTGTATATGGTGGGGGACAGCTGAATTTTTTAAAAACTGACAGGCTCAGTAAATCTGACTATAATTTTAATTTAGAGGTAGACTGGCCAAAAGAAAGAAATAAAAAAATGATAAAGGAAAGTAATGAATAAAGGAATAGGAAACAATTAAAATATTTTTATATCATGATATTTATATTTTTCCATATTCTGCTCTGTCTCTCTCCATTGGAATGTAAGCTAGACAAAGACATTAAGGGTGTCTGAATTTATCTGTTCACTTCTATAAAATCATTATATATATATGTATACATATACATATATATATACACACATATATATAATGATGTGTCATACATATACATACATATACATATATAGTCATACATATTATGTAAAGTATGTATATACTATATATAAACTCATATATATATATACACATATATACATATACATACATACACACAGTATATCCTCATTTAATGCACTTGGCTTCTTTTTATTATAGCTATCTCTATAAATATCCATCTACTTCTCTAATATTAGGGCCTTGCACAGATAATACCTTTTTCAATTGTCCAATCCCAGAGTCTAGCACAATATCTTATATAGAATATGTACACCTTTCTATGCTTGAATCCCTTATTTTGAATCACTACATAATAATTGATTATTTGCAGAGAGGATTCATACACAATGATAATACAGTGAGCACCTTTACCTGACTAGACTTTCAGTACCAAATTTGAGGTTTGGGGCCAGTGCTGGATCCAAAGCTGTCAAATGCCTTGATGAGATTCTTTGCTCAAGAAAGCCATTGCTCTTTTTATCTCTCTGCTTGATCAAACACTGTGGTAAAGTCTGGACCTGAGCTCTCCCTGGCATCCATTTAAAGGTAAAATAAAGCACTTTGTTCAACATTTTCTAAGATGATTTTTTCTTTTTTTTAAATATTTACTGGAGGACTTTTTCTCCCTATTGATTTTCAGAAAGTGGAAGGGAGGGAGGGAGGATGGGGGAGAGGGAGGGAGGGAGGGAGGGAGGGAGGGAGAGAGAGAGAGAGAGAGAGAGAGAGAGAGAGAGAGAGAGAATTGGTTGCTTCCAGCACATGCCTAACCAGGGCCTGGATGGAACCACAACATGCCCTTGATGGGGAATCAAACCCTTTGGCTCAGGGGCCCACGCCCCAACCACTGAACCAAAACAGCCAGGGCTGATTTTACTTTTTTTTGTTGTTTTTTAATCCTCACTTGAGTATATTTTTCCATTAATTTTTAGAGAGAGTGGAAGAGAGAGAAAAAGACTGGGAGAAACATCGAAGTGAGAGAAACAGGTGGATTGGTTACCTCATGCACACACCCTGACCAAGGCTCTGGCCTGGGAGAAGCCTGCAACTAAGCACATGGCCTTGACCAGAATCAAACTCAGGACCCTTCGGTCTGCAGGCCGACACTTTAGCCACTGAGCCAAACTGGCTAGGGGTGATTTTCCCTTTTAAGATAGAGATATAGAGATGCAGTTACTGACAAATTTTCCCAGCAAGAACAAGGAGACAGGATCATATCCATGAGATCTTCAACTTTTTATATCCCTCTCTCCTCAAGCCCACTCCCAAACACAGAGCTGATACATGGACTGAGCAGATAGGAGAGAAAGGTTTGATCAATCTCAGAATAAATAATACACAGTAAATTAAAATAAGTGCTGATTTTCTAATGAGAAATATATGATTAAGATTACTGTAATTGGTATTACAAAATGCTAAGTTCCATGGTTCCTAATTAGTCATAAAGTTCCTGGAATAAAGAGCAAGTTAAGATCCAATTTAATACTTTATGTTTTAAAGTTCTGAGGATCTAGCTTTCTCAGTGGGATAGTCTTGCTAATGCATTAGACCATGCTTATCTGTGTAAATTTCTCTTGATCCTATACAAGACTTTCTGCCAATTTATAAACATTGGGAATGAATGGTAAATGAGAAGGGAATCAGCTACTCCACCAGAGGCATGATATCCCTGACTAAAAGGTCAGGTAGCTTTTATAAATAAATAAAAACAAATCTCATTTATGACTTTTAATAATAAAGTGTTAGGACCTGCATCTCATACTTCTTTTTAATTTTAACTCTGCCAAGTACAGTTCTTAGACCAATCGATGGTTTTGAGTCACTGCTGTTGTAATAAACCACATCTTTTTCCGAGTCTTTACTCAGGCTGACTCTGTTTATTCTATGGTGACTAGTGTTCAGGTCTGGGAAAAAACTCTAAATTCTTCTGTCTACACACTGAGCTACCTCCTTATTAGTTCACATATGCTCCTGCCTGGGACATTACTATTTGCTATCTCATTTCTAATACTAATTACAAGCCTAAAATGCAACCCTTCTGCTTATCCATGATGGTTAGAGAAAAATGTTAGGGTTAAATACACAAAAACCCTATGAGGATAGGATGGCTTGCTCCTTGTTGTGTTGTTTTTGTTTTTACAAAATATTATCACCCTTTTACTGTCTCATTCACATACAACCAATTCATTCTTTTTAAATAAGTAGAACAACCCACGTTTATATTCCACACTTGACAACACTAGGACCAGTATGCCTGGCCTTGCCCTGGTAACTAGAAATAAAAAATGACAAGACAATTTCTTTGCTTTTAAAGAGTTCACATTTCATAAGTTTTCACTGAATTTTTAAATGGATTCCAGGATTCCCAAGGTCCAATCCAAACATAGAATTTCAGAAAGAACAAAAGCATGAGATAGAAAGTTCTGACCCCATTTATATTTAGAGGTAGAAACAGTTTCAACCAATGCATTAAGAAAAAAATTACCTGAAATTTCTTTCAAATATTTCAACTTTTTTTTCTCTTGTCATGCTCTGTTTTATGTAGACTAGAAAAAAGCACTTTTTCAGAAATGGCAGGACCAGAAGAAGTTGGAAAACTTTTTCTTGTTCTTAGAGAGTACTTTCCTTTGAGAGTTCAGAAAGAGGGCTGGGATAGCAAATAATAAGTTGAATACTGAGGGTTCTACAAAAGGGGAAGGGGAAAGAATGCAGGAGAATGGTTTTGGGGAAGATGTGGTCTCTGACTATGACACCTTGTTCAAGTAAAAGATACCTGTTAACATAATTGCTGGGAATAAACAAAATGAATCCTTAAAATCATTATATACCTCTGAGTAGAGTTGAGTTTCTGTGATGCTAGATGCTTACGTGTGTTATGTCATTTAGTCCTTGTAATATCCATTGGAAAGAAATAATTTTATTTCCAGTTTCACAAATGACATGCTCAATTAATATTTGACAAAGGAGGCAATGGCATACAAGTAAATAAATGGTTTGGGGAAAATTGGACCGATACAGGCAAAAAAACTGAAACTACAACACCAACTTACACCATATACAAAAATAAACTCAAAATGGATAAAGTACCTACATGTAAGACAGAAAACCATAAAAATCTTAGAAGAAGCCATAGGCAGCAAAATAGCAGACATTTGTCATAGCAATATCTTTACTGATACAGCTCCTAAGGCAATGGAAACTAAGGAGAAAATAAACAAATGGGACTACATCAAAATAAAAAGCTTCTGCACAGCAAAGGAAACCATCAACAAAACAACAAGAAAACCCACCACATGGGAGGACATATTTGCCAATGTTATCTCTGATAAGGGTTTAATCTCCAACATTTACAGGGAACTCATACAACTTAACAAAAGGAAGATAAACAATCTAATCAAAAAATGGGCAAAGAACCTAAATAGACACTGTTCAAAAGAGGACATAAAGGAAGTCCAAGAGTCAAATGAAAACATGTTCAAAGTCACTAATCATCCAAGAGACGCAAATCAAAACAACAATGAAATACCATCTCACACCTGTCAGAATGGCTATCATCAACAAATCAACAAATGACAAGTGCTAGAGAGGATGTGGAGAAAAAGGAATCTTTTTGCATTGCTGGTGGGAATGCAGACTGGTGCAGCCACTGTGGAAAACAGTATGGTGTTTCCTCAAAAAATTAAAAATTGCACTTTCATTTGACCCAGTAATCCCACTTCTAGGAATATATCCCAAGAAAACAGATACAACAGTCAGAAAGGATATATGCACCCCTATGTTCATAGCAGCACAATTGACAATAGCTTAGATTTGGAAACAGCCTAAGTGCCCATCAACAGATGAGTGGATTGGAAAACTGTGGTACATCTACACAACGGAATACTATGCGGCTCTAAATGGAAGGAATTCTTATCATTTGCAACAGCATGGATGGAACTGGAGAGCATTATGTTAAGTGAAATAAGCCAGTCAGAGAAAGAGAAACATCACATGATCTCACTCATTTGTAGAATATAATGAACAACATAAACTGATGAACAAAAATAGAACCAGAAACATTGAAGCTATGAACAGACTAGCCAACCTATGAGGGAAGGCGGGCGGGGGGGGCGGGGCGGAGAGTAAGTGGGTAAGAGATCAACCAAAGGACTTGTATGCATGCATATGAGCATAACCAAAGGACACAGAAAGAGGCGGGTGTGAGGGCATGTACTGGGTGGCGGGGGCCTCCAGGGAGTGGTCAATGAGGGGAAAAGGAGCCTGATGTAATACTCTAAACAATAAAGAATTTACATTTTTAAAAAAAGCAAGTTGTTTTCCTAATATTGGTGAGGTTGTTGCCAGAATTGTCAATTGGTTCAAACTTTCTGGGGTACATAGCGATACTTACCAAACATTTTTAAAAATAGGTGTAGCAATTTTTACTTCTAAGAATTTATAATAGCCCTGTCAGGTTAGCTCAGTTGGTTAGAGCATCATCTCGATATGCCACGGTTGAGGGTTTGATCCCTGGTCAGGGCACATACAAGAATCAAACAATGAATAAATAAATAAGTGGAACTACAAATTGATGCTTTTCTCTCTTTCTCTCCCCCTTTCTCTCTGTTGCAAAAATCAATAAAACTAATTTCTTATAAAGAAGCAACTAAAAATGCTAACAAATATTAGCCATAGATATATTCATTAAATTTTTGTTTATAATTTGGGGAGAAAAAGTCAACCTGAATTTCAAACAATAAGATGTTGATTAAATACATTTTATAAAAATCCTAATAACAGGATGCTCGGTAGCTCTTAAACAGAATGCTATAAATGTAAAACTATTCACATACAATTACTAAGTTGATAATATAATGCTAAATTTAAAATCCATTATGTACCTGGAAACTTAGCAAAGTTTATGAATATTGGCTAAACATAAATGAATACACACTATGATTTTCACGCTAGTTTCTTTGGATAGCAAAATTAGACTGCTCTTTCTCTATATCCTTCTATATGGAGGGGGTTAATTTGGATAAAGTTCTGATTAACAAATTACTCTATAGTGAGAGCCTGCCAGAAACCTCCCAAATTCTTGACAGGCTCCACACAAGAGTTGTGTATAATACCTTATCTACAAAATAGGACCTAATCTAGTTGCAAAATAAAGTTAAAGATATCTCAATTATTTTTCTGGTGTTTTTATTAAGGAAAATCATCTAAGAAAAAGCAAATAAGTCTATTACCTTCTAAATGGGGCATATAGAGACACAGAAAAGGAAAGGCATGTCTTGGATAATGACTCTGGGCAGAAAAGTGGGATAAAAATCACAAATGAAAAGTAGAAGACTTGTAGAGACAATGAGAATAAATGAGTCTTGGTTATGTGAGGACATGAGAAACAACAGGGATAGAAACACAGATAACTCTGTGTTGGATGATCATTTTACATGGAGAATTTCTATGAGTGAGATCCAGTGATGTGCTTCTTAATCCAGGTTTGCTTTCTTAAGTCAATTTCTATATTGGACTAAGAGCTGGCAGCTGCATCTATTGACAACCAGAGGAGGTTTAATAGAATTTTGAATGGGAAGGTACAAATCTTAGCTGGCTCTGTAAGCTGATTTACATAGACTGCTGTTCAGGTTGAGTAACCAGCCTTTTACTCATCTTCAGCCACATTTTTGGTAGTAGTTTAAGTAGCTTAAAGACAATCTATTTATTTTTATTCAATTTAATGACTTCTTTGGTTCATTTTCGCCTCAAGTACATAGATATGTCAAAGCAAAACATCGTTTTAGTGTGAGCTTGTGTCACTTTATATAACTGCATCTAACAAACCAATCCCGAGAGCCTGATTAAGGCAACAGGGTCTTCGGGTCAGGATTCTACATGTTACTGTTGACTAATTAAATGTCACACATAACAGCTAAGTTTCCTCTTTGTAGCTCCAGAACAATCACACAGTATATCATCCCCTAAATAATAATGATTCAATAAAAATGCATTCATATGAAATGCTTCTAAAATAGTTATCAACTTAAAGTAAAAAAAGTAAATTTGCTAATCTTCTTAATATATATATATTATCTATCTATCTATCTATCTATCTATCTATCTATCTATCTATCTATCTATCTATATGATTGACTGCCACCTTTACATGTAAAGATAAACTGCTATTTGCCTTAACCCCCAGGAGCTGTTCATCCTTGTACAGGAGCTGTGCTTAAATTTGTACCTGCCGCTATTGATGGCCACTGCCAAATGAATTAGTAGGTTGGTATCTTAGCAGAGAAGGAGGCACAGGTTTTCCTTCATCATCTAATCAATCTCTAAAGGCAGCTTTCAGAGCCAATGTTTCTTCTGCCTGTACTGTACCCCACCCCCTGCACCTGCACCATGGCCCCTCACCCAGTGAGGATGCCTCAGGTCACTTGGTATAGGCTAACATGCCACGCCAAGCATCAGAGACCTCTGACTCATCTCTTATTATGCGATAGTGATGGATGGATGAATAAAGTGAATTTATAGACAACAATGCTGGGGTCCTTTGACTTTATGATTTATGTGCCCCTCTTTCTGTATAGCATTTGCAATTAGCAAGAAAGCAAGATTATCAGAATCATTGCTTCTTCACCCATGACACTCTTTAGGTGCTGCCATGTATATAGATGTTTCTATAACTCATTTATTTATTAATTTAGAATGTAGTTTTGCTCAAAAGCTGAAGAGGTGATCTTTGTGACCAAGGGACTTTTAGTAGAGCATGAGGAAATACTAGATGATAGTTGCATGGCCGGTGCAAAGTGCTGCAGAAATTTATAAAGAAGCAAACATAGGACATTTGAACTGAAAACAATTTAGGAAATGTTACTTTCAATAATAGACTTTATTATGGGTGCCTATCTCTTTTGCTTTCATGTGTCAAATAGAAACCCATAGCATGGGACACACGCCCTAGTAAACAGGCTGTCAGAGCAGCGCTTCCCAGACAGTGTTTCACAGCGATCCTGCAAGGGGCCGTCCCAAAGGATCCCAGGGCCACTACACCAGGGAATGCGCCGTGAGCCATCTCCTTCCACACAGAGAGCCCCTGTGCCCATCAGCATATTAAAGACTCTTGAGTCTTAAAATTAACACACACACATACACACACACACACACACACAACACAGCAAAAACAACAACGATAATAACAAAACACACACAAAACATCACAAAAAAAACATTAAATAAACTTTAATTTTTTTAGAGTAAATGCATATTACTATTGCTCGTTAGAAGTACTATTTACTCGTTTATTTATTGAATTTCTTGCCATTTCCACATGTTATTGTAGTGGTGATTCCTTGTGCATTTTGGAGGTGGAGGGGAGATAAAGTGCTAAAATCTTGGAAGTGCAGGCTGGATGAATTTGGAATGTACTATTGGGCTACTTCACAATTGGATTTTTAATTTTCCTTTTATAGCAATCTGTTGTGAATGAGTTCTGCAGAGTGATAACTGAGCAGCATGTTAAGGGGAGCTTTTCACTAAATATTTGGCAGGCATGAGCCTTCACAGTTTGTATTTGTTTTATTATTTTTATTTTTATTATTTTCCATTAGTTTTCTATAAAAGTAATATAGAAAAAAACATTTTCTTTTTATTTTTTTCAAATTTTTAAAATTGATTTTAGAGATGGAGGAAGAGGGGAGAGAGAGAGAGAGAGAGAGAGAGAGAGAGAGAGAGAGAGAGAGAGAGAGAAGAGAAACATCGATGTGAGAAACATTGATCAGTTTGCCTCCTGCACATGCCTAACTGGGGATCAAATATGAAACCCATGGCTTTCTAGTGCACAGGACAATTCTGCAACCAACTGAGCCACACTGGCCAAGGCAAGAGACATTTTTCTATCCATCAGTTTCACAATCTGCCATCTGCCTGGGAAATATAAGTGTTCCCCTGTACTTTGTCCTTGACCCCTTCTTGTTTGCATTTTTACCTAAGAAGCTTCATGTTCTCCCAAGGCTTCTTTTAGGAGCCTCAGGCCTGGGACATTTTATCACAAACCCTACATACCAGTGACCAGGAGTAGGGCAGCTCATAGCAACATGAACACATTTCTGTGCCTTTGTCTGAGCCTGAGGTTTCACTTGGGATTAGTTAGACTCATCGCCTGTCAAAATAGTTTTGATCTTTCAAGGTCCACAGAGCCATATCATGTGGTTAAGAATGTGGGGTCCACCCCTGGCCAGGTGGCTCAGTTAGCTGGAGCATCATTCCTTATACCAGAAGTTAGTGGGTTCAATTCCCAGTCAGGCACATATCCTGGTTGCAGATTCCATCCCTGGTTGGGGTACATGCAGGAAATAATTGAATGTGGGGTTCAAGCCAGACTGGATTCAAATCCAGGCTCCATCATTTAAAGTTGAAAAATCTTAAACAAGATACTTAACTATCTGTATTGTAGTTTCCCCATAGGTAAAATGAAAATACTGAGAATTTGGACCTCATAGGAGTATTCTAAGGATTGGGTTTGAATAATATTTAGTACTTGATTAGAATTCAGTAATATTTAACACAAATGAAAACATACTTCCAAAAAGCTTTCTTTGATAAACTTAGTAGAGTTCATTGTTCTTCTTTAGTAATCCCTTGGCAAATTAATCCAACTTCTTAATTCACTGACAACATCGTGTGTTCTACTGCTTGATTCTTCATTGTCATAAATTCTCAGCTGTGAACTCACTAAGGCAAGGGACTGTCTTATTCATTTTTTAGTTCTCCTACTGAACATAACTAGTCTTAACTGGCTTTCTATATGTGTGTTTTGATTTGGAAAAATGGAAACTGAGGTACAAGTGAAAAATAGGTGAAGCACAATTAAATATGTAGAAGAACAATGTGATTTGGAAGAGAACATTTCTGAATACATCAGTGTTATCTTGTGATGTGGACTTGACCCTCTCATCTAGGAAGGCCTTAGCAGGGTAACTTAATGAAGTGTTAGGTGAGAAGCTGTTCCATCCCCTATTAAGAGTGCAGTGTCTAAATGAGTTTAATTACCATGCAAATTACTATGAGCTCATATGCCCAAGGCCTAAAACATATCAGATGGCAGGTATAAGAGAAATTCAGTAAGCTCTGCCTCTCCTTGCACTAATGTGTCTTTGTGTAAAGGGAGAAAGAAAAAAGATGGTGAATGTACCAAGATTGAAGTGCTATAATTCTCAGTGAATTTTGGCTAAATTAGTAAAATCACAGAAATTGGCAAAAATTGTAGTAGGCTATGAAGACTTTATTTTTAGCACATCATTAAAAATATTTATTAACCTTTTGTTCTTTTTCTTCTAAACCTTATGGCAAATGACTAAATATCCAAGTCCTGATTCACATGGCCATGCATGCTTGGAAAAAGACATACATATATCAGATCTAAATTCTAGGTCAACTTACCGGATATGTAATCTTGGGCAAGTCACTTAGCATCTTGGAGTTTCAAATTTCTCTTTTATAATAAAGACTGATACTAGTAATGAGGTTAAAATGTGGACTAACTGAATTTAAGTTTTTTATAAAAAACTCATATAAACATTCTATATAATAAAAGCCTAATATGCTAAGTGTCCGGTCATCCATTCAACCAATCAGAGTAATATGCTAATGATATGCTAAGGCCACTCAACCACTAGCTATGACGTGCACTGAATGCCAGGGGGCAGAAGCTCCAAGAGGTAGATTAGTTTGCTACTGGGGTCCAGCCAATCAGGACTGAGCGAGATGAGATGGACACACTCTGGAGCCCTCCTGTGGTCCCTCCCTGGCTGGCTAACTTCCCGCATCCCTACCAGGCCCTGATCATGCACCAGTGGGGTCCCTCAACCTGGCCTGTGCCCTCTCACAATCCAGGACCCCCCAGGGGATGTCAAAGAGCTGGTTTTAGCCCAATCCCACAGGCCAGGCCGAAGGTCCCCACCGGTGCACGGATTCATGCACTGGGCTCTAGTAGGTATTATAATTTAAATACTTTTTTTATTTTTTAAAGAAACAGAAGATATATTCCTGTTTTTCTTGTCTTTGATCCCTACAGGGAGTTTGAGTCTACATTAAGCACATTTTAAGACCAATTTAAAGTGTCATCTAACTAATAACATTACCCTGAACATCAGAGATCTTTCATATATAGCCTGACACACAGAGCTGTATAAGCTGTAGGTGCTAAATAAATATGAGCAGGTGAGACTGAAATTTCATTACTAACACACAGGGCTGTATATCTTGTAGGTGCTAAATAAATATGTGCAGGTGAGAATGAAATTTCATAACCACACTTGTTTGAGCATCTTCCAAATACTGACCAAATTACAATGTAATGGGATATGACCATCTGTTTCTAGCAAATAAAATGACCTAATTAATTTAAAGTTTACAAGATTCCTAATCTACACAGGGCCAAGAATAAACTGGGGAAAAAGCACATGAATTCAAATTAGATTTCTAAGATTTTTTTTTCAGGAAAGTCTTCACCAAAATGTGCCTGGGATAAATCATATCTAATACTCAATACCCCAAAGAGGCACACTCCTATAGCAGCTTTCAAAGTTTCATACTGAAATCCTCAGCAAGGAATCTATATATATATAAGCCTATGCGACCAAATGACTGGTCACCAGTCTCAGTGATACACACTGACCACCAAGGGGAAGACACTCAATGCAGGAGCTGCCCCCTGGAGGTCAGTGCTCTCCCACAGCCAACCTCCTGCAGCTGGCCAACCTCCCGTGGTCCCTTCCCCCAGCTGGCTGGCCCCAATGCCCCTAATAGAGGTGGCTGGCCAACCTCCCACAGTCCCTCCCCCTGGCCGGCCAACCTCCCATGGTCCCTCCCCCGGCCAACCCCGATGCCCTCAATCAGGGCCAGCCAGTCAACCTCCCATGGCCCTGATTGGCCCAATTGCCAGCCAGGCTTAGGGAGCCCATCCATGTATGAATTTGTACACCAGGCCTCTAGTACCCTATATAATAAAGAGGTAATATGCAAATTGACTACCACACCCTCACAAGATAGCTGCCTATGACCAGGCCGGCAGGGGGTTAGTGAGGGATGACCAAACGACTAAATAGCAGGCTGTGTGGGGATACCAGGCCGCGCAGGAGTGGCAGTTAGGAGCAACCAGGCCAGCAGAGGGGGGCAGTTAGGGGCGACCAGGCTGGCATGGGGGCAGTTGGGGGAGATCAGATCAGCACCCAGTGGCAGTGAGGCACAATCAGGCAGACAGGGAGGGGCAGGCCTAAACCGGCAGTTGGACACCCCCTAAGGGGTCCTGGATTGGAGAGGGTGTAGGCTGGGCTGAGGGGACCCCCCGCCCCATGCACAAATTTCATGTACTTGGCCTCTAGTGTTATGTAATGACTTATTACTTGCACAGAAATAAAATATATATATATATATATATATATATATATATATATATATATATATATTGAATTTGAGTATGTGCAGTGAATTCTGATATATAGGGTGAGGTAAAGTAGGTTTGCAATTGTGAGTATGCAAAACACAGTTTATTTTTGTATTATTATGTACAAATTATTGAATTATTTTCCATATGAACAACTGTAAACCTACTTTGGTCTCACCCTTATTCTATCCTATACTACCTAGTGGGTTCTATTTTTTTTTTTTTTTTTTTTTTAATTTATTGAAGTGACATTGGTTAATAGGATCATATAAGTTTCAAGTGTACATTTCTATGACATAAGGTTTGGATGCTGTTCACAACATGTTGAAGGGTGGTGAACCATTATTTGGAAAATACCATGTTATGGATCTGGCCCTGAGTGAATATCCAGCTATTTCATAGTTCATTTGCTTATTTGGAGAGATGAGAAATCAGACTTCTGTGCTTTTGAAATGCGTCCTTCAAGGGATAAATGAGAGTTGTCAGCAGTAAAACAGTTACTTGCAGATTACAAACCATTAGGAACTGTGAACTTCACTATAGAGGAGAGTTTTCAGTTGTGTTTTTGTTTTAATAGTTGTGGGCTGGGCCAAAGCACTGATGCTGTGCTTCATTGTCTCCTTCTCCTGATGGAAAAACAGGCTTATGTAGGTAAAGGAATGCTAACACAGTGATTCAGTAAGAGCTCAATAATTTGATTCAGTGGAATATATGGAACTCTTTTCTATTTAGTTGAGACTAATGGGTAAAACTTAAAAGGCATTAAATAGGTCTTCATTTTTTTTTTTAATTTAAAGAACTCTTTTGTTGTTGTTTTGGACTTTTAATCTGAAGGCATCCAACTGAGGAATCCACTGTCTTATGGCTCAGTGAGATGGGTGTGTTTCTCACTGGGCTATATTCAAGCACTACCTGAAAAAAAGATTTACAAGTGCTCTTATAGAAAAGGTTCCAGCAGTTGGAGAGAGAGTACAGGCAACACCCGCGCCTGTGCTGAATCCAATGTTGTAGTCACACATTGCTATTGAGCACTTGAAACATGGCTAGTGTGACCGAGGAATTAAACTTTTAGTTTTAAATTTTAATTCATATAAATTTAAATAGCCACATATGAATCGTGGTTAACATACCAGACTGCACAGATCTGAAGGAAACAATGTGTTATCTGATAAAGTAAATATGACAATTGATAATACCTTAGGTTATCATAATTCATAATGCATCCTAAATATGAAACGTAATTAGAGTTCATGAAAAGCAGCAAATACAGAATCAGTGTGTTACAAATAGGACAGTTTTGAGACTATGAACACACTTACTACCAACTCTAAGTTTGGGTTTTGATGCCTCTAGGATGACAAATAGGTTTCTCCCAGTTCTCCTGTAGAGACTGCTGACCTCACTGACTCTTATTAGTGATTTTCAAGAAGTCATGCTCCAAATTTCAGCTGATGCTTGCAGATCAAATTTAAGATACTGACAAAAAAATTCTGCTAGTCCTTTGAAAATGGGGCTGTTTTTCCTTTTGTATTGATACAAGAAATTAAGATGAAATCTTTTTATAAATTGGGTCATGAGATAGCTGAGTGATGACACTCTTCTTATAGGTTCATTTAATCTTAAAAACAACATAAACTCTGAAAAATATAACTATATTAAATTTATATCCTAAGAAGCTCTTTATTATATTACATTTCTATTGACTTAAAAGGAGAATCCACACCAGATACAAAAAGCAGTTTGTGATATGCCTGGCATAGAGGTGATTGGACAAGGGTAAACTATCTGCTTTAGAAATAAAATCTAGCCCTTTAAAAACAGGGATGAATAAGGACAAACAATCAAATTGAACTAAGGCGTTGTTCTGTTCTTGATATTCAGAGGTGGGCTGTAGAAAACCTTAGAAGACACCTGCAAGGGCATTTCAGCACCTCTTTTTATTTATGGAAACAAATCACTAACAGAAACTTTGACTTTGTGTCTCTGAACCCCCAACTAGGGACTCCCTCAGCTAGATGCTTCCAGTCACTTTTCTGGGAAGTGAAAAGTTATGCCTGGATTAGGCAGCACTGGGACTTGAGCAGTCAAGGGAGAGGTTATTCCTCAACAGGTGGTACAGGAGTGGATTTTGAGGAACTTCTGAGAATTATGGATTTTACATATGTGGGCATGCTCAACTGAGAGATAAATTGGGCCAAATCAACTGAGGACTAGGAAATGTGGTTGACCTCTGAGAAGAAACAAGTTCATGCTGAGATAATGTGTGTGTACTTGACCTCCTCGAGCAACAAAACAGGTCATGATATTTATAAACATGTGAATGAAGAGGTAGAGAATGCCATACAACTCCCATCAAGGTGAACTAGAGAAAGAAACGTAGCAGTTTCCTTGGAATTTAAAAAGCTAGCCTCCAAGCAATTATTGTGTATCTTTTCCAGAGAAAGCAGAACAAAGCAAAGAGGATTAACTTGGACTGTAGAAAAGGGAAACCAAAAGGCAAGAAGTTGCTTGAGTACTCAGCACTGCCAAAGATATAGTATCTGTGCCCAGAACTTGCCCAATTTCCATTATTTCCATTATAGAAGAGGGTTTAAAAGCTGAAGCCTGCCACCATATCACCTAGGTTCTATTTATACCATTAAAAAACAAACAAACAGAAAACCTTGGGCAACTTATGAATATCTCTGTGATTTGGTTGTATTCTATTTAAATGAGTATAAGAATCTACCATTAGTGTTGCTGTGAAAATAATTGAGTTAATATATGTCAAGCACTTGGGAAAGTGCCTGGCAAATAGTTAGTTCTCAATAAATAGGTATACTTACCACCTTGAAGTTGGATATATGGTTTATGTCAATATACGTACGTGTGACTCATGCAACTAATTATCTCTGTTGTGAGTTTATAGATATTAAGCAACTTATTGCCTCTTATAGGATCGACCTATAAGGAGGATGCACTAGGCAGGCTGAATTTACTATTCTGATCTTGTAAAACTTTACATTTATAACTTGGCATTTTGGCTGACAGTTCAATCTTTTTTTGAGTTTTAATACTGTTAGTCAGTTTTGTAAATCCAATCAGATTTGGACACTGATAAGATTGACATTTGGACCATGGAGGCTGAAAGCTAGACTCAGAGCCTTGACTCTTTCTCTAAAGATATGTGAACTGTAAGGTCTTCTGGCAAACAGCTAAAAAGCCATGTCCTGAAACCTACCATCCATCTTCTTTCAAATGTTAGTAATTGACAAGCAAGATCTTCCTAGATGCCAAGTATTTTGGAATCCCTCGATGAAAAAAAAAGTAAAATAATAAAAATAATAGAATATCTTAGCGATAGACTTGCAGGACAGGTTTCTTTTGAACAAGTTATATGACCCATCACTAAGAAATGTCCCATCTTGTCTAATGCCAAGAATGAATGAATGTACATAAAGATGCTGATTTTTAGTCCAATCATACCAAATTCCTGATTCAAATAAACCCGTTAGTGTGCTGAGTTAGTATTTGCCTTTTACTGTTAAAGGGCCATAATGCTGCCTTTCCAGTAACTAATAGTTCCCCTCAACTCTACGTATGGACAAAGAATAACCTATATTCCTAGAGTGTGGTCCTTGAACTTTGTGCTGTAGACTTTTTTTAAAAATGAAAACAAAAATAGCAATTAATTTCTATTGCAGATTTAGAGTTAAATAGTCATGTTGCCACTTTCAGGGAAAAACAAAACAAAACACATTTCACATATCACCCCCTATGAGGTATAGTTTAAAAAATTCCATGTTCTCAAATGTAATTTTTAAAATTGTCTTGGGCTTCATGTTACCAGCCCATGAAACTTCCTCAGCTGCATCCCCCCCTCACCCCCTTAATATTTCCTGGAAGTAGGTTGATATTGGGGAGGCTCTCACAGGATTCTGGGCCAAGGACTATACTGTGGCCCCTAAGTATCAAGGTTCTGTTTATGTTGTCTCTGTCTGTGTGTGAGTTGATTTTAATAACTCAAGTCCAGTTATAATGGAATAGAATGGAGCTATGATAAGGCTTCCAGAGAGGAATTCCACAGAGACTCCACAACTAAGGCGGCAAGAGCAGCAGCCTCTCTGGCAAAGAGGTGAGACTTGCCAACCTTCTGCCTGGCGGTGCCACACCAGTGTTCTGAACATTAAGCTGAGTTTACTGCCTCCCCTGTGACTATGCCAGTCACATTTGAGAACATCTGCCACAGCCTTAATGACAGAGCCGATGGGAAGCTAATGAGTACCCCTTACACCTGTGCGGCTTTACCAGACAGCTGTTTCCCTCTCCTCAACCTTTTTTCTCAATCCTCCCCCTCATGTGTGTTCAGTGCCTTATCTTCCCCATAGGATACAGCCCAACTCTCAGACTGGCTCTGTGCTTTTGTTAGGATTTCATTTATCTCCATTTACATGGCACTTAAAGGCAGTGGAGATAAAACACACAATGTCTTTCAGTTTGCTCAAGTTTCATCATTGCTATAAAAAGGTGAGTGTTGGAGACTGAGATAGTCAATCAGAAGAATGAATGATTTAAAAGATAAGGGAACAAGAAAAAAAAATTGAGAAGAGTTGTTTTCCTTTTCTTGCTGACAACTCTCAGACATGAATAAGGTAATACACAAAGCCATGGTATACACTTCAGTTTCCCTATGTATACAATCACTTTGGTCAAAGCATTTTTTGATTGAGAGCTGCCCAGTGGGAAAGCTAAACAAGAAATATCTCTTTCTCTCTCTCTCTCTCTCTCTCTCTCTCTCTCTCTCTCTCTCTCTCTCTCTCTCTCTCTCTCTCTCTCAGATGTGTGCACACCCTGCCCCCAACCCAGCACTCCTAAATGAAACTACTTTAAAAGATTTGGGAATTCTGATTACATTAAAACTGAACAATTTTAATATGATGTGTGATAGAATCTTAATAACTGTGTAACCTTTGGCAAGTCATTTAACTTCCCTGAATTTTCATTTTCTAGTTTGTTAAATGATGATAATGTTATGGATTTGATTAGGTCATAAGAAATAAATTATATACATTATATAGAATATCACATAGTACCTGGCACAAACCAAGTGCTTGGTAATTATTCTTCTTATTGTTGTTGTTGTTGTTGTTGTTGTTATTATTGCCCCATAAAGCCCATTTCTACTGGCTTTACTATAGTCATTGAAAGATAATTTGTTCTTGCTATAAATGTTCTCTGAATAAATCATTCTTTTCATGACAGAAGGGAAGTAATATCCCCACCTTAATGAGAAAAAAGCTTAAAATAATTATCTCATTTTTGATGTAATAAAAATCTACTAGCTGGAATTTTAGAGATATATGACTAACAAAATGTGGGATCTTTGTGGACATTCATTTTAGTCAGTTCAAAAGCCAGAAATAAGAATTATATATTCTGTGATGAATGAAAGCCATGTGGCATGAGAAAACTGAGTATACCAAAAGTTTGTGTTAAAAAAATCATGCCTTATGTCTCTAGACCTGCACTGTCGAATATGTAACCAATAGCCACATGTATCTACAGAAAACTTGAAAGGTAGCATCTCAAAATCAAAATATACAGTAGGTATAAAATCATACTGCATTTTTCAAAACTTAGTAGGTAAAAAATAATGTTAAATATGTTAGCAATAATTTTATATTGATTATAATTGAGATAATATATTGGATCTATTGAATTAAATACATATATATTATTAGAATTAGCTTCACTTGTTTATTTTTACTTGCTTTAACTTGCCTAGAAAATTAAAAATTATATGTGACTCTTATTGTACCTCTGGAGCAGCTCTGCTCTAGACCAATGGTTTTTAATAGTTTTTATGCACACATTTACACTGTTTATAAATGTCAGCCAAGGCACTTGAAAAAAGTTCATGTGCCTGGGGTCTCAGTGATTTTGATTCCAAAGAACAAGATATTTGCGTTTCAACAAGAAAAACTGGATATTTTTGATGCAGATGGTCACTGGGCCATGCTTTAAGACACACTGCTTTAGGTATATCCTAAGTAAAAACATGATGCTAAGAATCATGGGTATGACTGAGGAGATGTTTATGGACAACAAATACAAAAATATGAAGGCAGAAGAGGATATTCAAGATGTAAAAGTTCCTGTGGAAATGCTCTTAAGATCTTTCCACTGATAGTGAAAGTAAGCCTGTCATTCTTTTCCATATGCTAGAATGGATGAGAGGAGGCTATTAGCATCTGCACTCTAAGAACTCCTCACCAGTAAACTATAATATTAAGGTAAGCTACATAAGATTATGGTGAATAAAAGTGATTTCAAAATTGTTCTTTTTAAAAGTGGCAACTAATAACATCTCTCTTAGCTAACCATGCCACTTCTGTTAATACAGCAAATCAGCAGGTGCTAATTCATATAGATGGTACAGATGGTATCCCTTTGTCTCTATCCATGTAGTGAGTGCATTCCAGGTACCAGGCAATAGAATCACAACCACTAACGACTAGTTACCATGGGAACATAGAGTCTCTTTCCATCATGTCCAGCACATGAAGTTCTTTCTTTGCAGCCACAGGGGAGGAAATCTTACAATTATAAGGGAGAGACTTAAGTGGGAAACAACTCATTCAACAAACTCAACCCACACTCCACTGATGTCACACCCTTCTCTGAGATTCTTCTACTACCAATGCCCTTTTATTTCCTTCCTACCAATATAATGCCTCTGCCTCCACTACTCCTTCAGTTTGTTCTGCTATTCTGCTGCCTTTCCCTTGTCCAGTTTACATTAGATGCAGAACTAATAAAGTCATGCTGAATGGATCTTGATGGTCCAAATCCAACAGGGCATCTCTTTCAAGAGTGCCTTTCAAAGGCTTCCCTGTCCTGGAGGACAATGTTGTGGCATTAGATGGGGATGTTTGCAATCAGGTTCCATCTTCGTTTTGCTGTCCAAGCCAGCAGGGCAAGCACCTCTGTTATGGAAGGCAGCATGGGCTCACATAGAGATGCAAAGTGCACTACATGCAGTTATCAGTGATGGGAAAGTAATTCCTGGTCCAGAGGAGAGCCTTATGGAAACACTTGGTAGCATATGTCCAGGCTTAACAATTAAGCTTATTCCCCCAAATCTAAATTTTCTACTCTAATACCTACAAAGAAACCATCGTGTTAAGTATTGAGACCTTTAGTCCAATTTCCAGGTAAGACAGAATCCAAACTGGATGTCAGACATTGTGAACATAAACAATAATAATCAACTAAGTTTCAGACAGCATTCCAAGAATTTTCCATGAATTATCTCATTAAGTCCTCAATCCAGGTATTACTAGCTCCCTCCTTCCCTTTGCAGGTGATCAAACAAAATTATAGAGAAATGAAGTAAGTTGCCCATGGTTACAAATTGAATGTGTGAGCTTGTATTTGATCTCAAGCAATGCACTAGAGAGAACTATGACTTAAAACCATGAATCTGTATCTTTCATATCCTAAGGCCAGTATTAGGACAGAGTTAGGTTCAGGACTCCTCTAGAAACTACTGAGAAAAAAGTACCACTCTCTCTTTCCCACTTTGGCTGCTGAATGTGTAGGATGTAACTGAAACTTCTCAATCATCTTGGCATTGGAAGTGGTGAGCCTGGGATAAAGAGGTCCTGAGGGTGTCTGAATTCAGCTGTGCCTACAATAGAAATACACTCCTTTCTCTAATAAGCCAAGTTGAGTTTTATCCTGTCACTTAACAACAAGTCATAAATGAGTGAGCAAATAAGCAATGGACTTAAATCTTCTAATGCTTAACCAGGTATCTTGCACATATTAGGGATTCAATAAAAGTACTTTTCATTTTTCCTTACATGATTTTTCAGGAGCAAGGATTATATATCATGTTTCTCTATTTTTTTTCATAGTGCCTAGAAAAGGGCTGAAAACATATTTTAAAAATTGAATACATACTGACAGATCAACTGACATGTTGAGAAATTAGACAGTAAAAATGTGCCCACTCATCATTTCCATTTCTGGCTCCTAGCGGGAGCCAGAGAAGAAAAGTGCTCTCAGCATGGCTCATAGGGGAGACTCTCCCAACAGGATTGTACAGATTGGACTTGACACATAGACGTAAACGTGCCAGACTCACCCCAGGGCCACCTGGGTAACCAATGGGCCAGGAAGCATCTCCAGAAGAAAGACTTAAGGGAGCCAGAGAAGTGGAAAGCAGTTCACTGAAGTTCCTGGCATCTGCCTGAGGGCACAGCTGGAGATATTAATAATCATTTCTCTCATCAGACCGCCGAAAATGAGTGCGGAGTGAGAGAGGAAAAAACAAGTGTTTTGCAGCCTCCTGTTTGAATTAATTTCTTCTGACAACTGCTGATTTGGGTTTGTGATTTGATCCTCCATATGCCTAGCTCTATTGGTCAATTAAGTGTAGTGGGTGATTGGGGGAAGCAGTGATGCTCAGCTTGATTATGGGAGGAAGCATCACACAACATTTAGAACATGCAAAGCAGCCCAGTGAGCTTAGCTAAAATAGGGCCAAGCCGAGCAAGGGTAGTGCCCAATGCTGGCAGGAGAATCAGGGGAGGTTACTGAAACTCAGCTCTCAGTGCACAAATCAAGGAAGCTGGATGTCAGATTCAGCTTCTTGTGAGCAATAAACAGGGGCTGGAGAATTATGTCAGGAATCTAAGGCTGGTGCAAAAGTCAGCACCCTATCTACCAGTTCACATCTTCTCTTTGAAATTGTCCAATTAATAAATCACTTTTGATTAAATGTTATAAAATTAAAAGCAGGAAATAAAGTTGTAGTTAACTCAGTTCAAGTTATACGTTGAAAGAGATCATATAAAATAGAGTCAAGAAATGGGGCAGGAGAACACGTTAGAGCAGCGGTTCTCAACCCGTGGGTCGCGACCCCTTTGGCGGTCGAACAACCCTTTCACTTGGGTCGCCTAACACCATCCTGCATATCATATATTTACATTACGATTCATAACAGTAGCAACATTACAGTTATGAAGTAGCAATGAAAATAATTTTATGGTTGGGTCACAACATGAGGAACTGTATTTAAAGGGCCAGAAGGTTGAGAACCACTGCGTTAGAGGAAAACAACAGAGATGCAGTATAGCATGCATATTACAAGGCAGAAAACACTCAAGAACTGTGAGTTCTAGTCCTACCTCTGCTAAGGGCTTGTTGGTTACTTTGCAGCAAGATGTTTTTTTCCATCATTGTCACTTCCCCATTTTCAAGGAGGCTGATGGAGGCAGAGGCACTTTCGTAGTCTTACAAATACACAAACTTTATCTAACAGTTCAAAAGAATGTTCTGACTGAAATGACAGCCTAAGATCTTTTATGAATTTAATACTGAAGTACCTCATGTGACTAGTGAAAAGAATAGCTAATAAAAATGACTATACACCATTTTAGAAAAGAAATTTATGTATCAATGCATAAAATCATCATAGCAGGCAACAAGCTCATTTCACAGTCACATCATGTCAAGAAGCAGCTATGATTTACAGGATGTAGTCACAGACATCTAATACCATAGTACTCTGTGTTTTTTTATTATTATTCTGAATAAATTCTGGTTTAACATTAATTCCCAGTAATTACCTAAACTCTGAAAGAAAGGGAGAAGGCTGATATTTGAATAACAAATACTTACAATTTATGAAGTAACACAGTAAATGTTTCAGTTGTTAAAATTAAATGTAAAAGCATAACCAGTATCAAAACTAGGTAGGTGTTCTCTTACTTGATAGAATAACCATAGGGATTTTTAACATTTTAAAGTAACGGCTAACAGAAAACCAAAGACTGCATTCTAGTCTCTATTCTATAAAACATATGTGTTATGATTAAAGATCTGTTTGCATCATCCTTTCCTAATAGCATTTTAAGGAGTAAAGCTAAGGCATAAGAGAAACAAGGTACACAACAAACTTTAAATCTTGTTGAATAAGTCAACAAAGGAAAACCTAGCATGGACAAATATATACCTTTTCACATTGGTCCACCGCTTTCCCATAATAACCAACCTGTGAGTGCAATTTTATAGTATTACATCTTACTCATTGTAATGGACTGCATGCCTCATTAGGATTCAACAATGTGTTGATGCTGCCAAAAATACCCATGCATTCTCAAGCTTAATATAAGCAGAATTGCTTGGACAGGGTGGTTATATATCAGCTCCAGTTCATGATTATCATTGCATAGATCAGATATATATATTTTATCTCTGGTCCCTACACTTAAAGATGTTGACATATTTTAGGTCAAGTGAAGAGCATCTAGAATTGTAGAGAACACAGGAACACTGTCAAATAAAAAAAATGAAGGAAGGGAATCACAGGAGTTGATGTTGGAGGCAAACAATAGGAAGGTAATCAGGTTAACTATTGTAAAGGATTTTTAATGGGGAAAGATTTAGACTTATTCTCAGTGGATCAACAAGAAAAATCAATGGGTAGATATTTCAAAGATATAGACTTTGACCCAAATAAAGAGATCTTTTAACAATTAGAATAATGTTCCTAATAAATAGTGAGTTCTCTGACATTAGATGGGGCTCAAAGACTATCCAAAAACACACACTGTAAAAGAGATTTGTGTGCCAATTAAGCATCCGGACTAAATGACTTTGGTGATCACATATAATTCTACAACTCCTCGATTCTATCACAATAGAAGAATTACATAACTATTTATTGCATGTCTAGGAAAACATGCTAAATATTGTGATATATAATTCTCCTGGTTAATTATTATGATGGGAAGTATAACATTCATAGAGTTAAATATAAATAATTTCTATAAGTATATGGTAGAATGAATAAAATATAGACAAAGGAATTTACTATTCCACTTTACTATAACCTGAGGTAAGCGTATTTAGAATAATTCCAAGTTTTGATACATTGGCCAAGACACACCCAATTTCACAAAGCACCAAAAGTCATGGAATAAATAGATGGGATCAAACTTGACAATCACGGTTAACTTTACTGTGTAGATGTTCTATGTGTTGGCATAAATTATCTCATGTTGAATTGATTCTTGCAAGACTCTCCAAGGTAATCAGATTTTGTATTAATATTTTTCTTACCCAAAGGGGTTGAATTACAAATTCACTCACAGCTCTCACTTCACAAGTGAAATCAGGACTTTAACTCAAGTCATTTAAAAGTTTTGAAAAAATCTTATCATTGTGTTTTTTAATCTTCTCTCTTCTCTCTCTTCTCTCTCTCTCTCTCTCTCTCTCTCTCTCTCTCTCTCTCTCTCTCTCTCTCTCTTTCTCTCTCTCTCTCTTTCTCTCTTCTCTCCCTTTCCCCCTCTCCCCTTCCTTCCCTCCCTCATTCCCTACCTCTCTACTTTCCCTGCAGAGCAATATCCCCTGTATCTATGTAAATCAGTTAGACTTCTGCCTGGGACACAGATCAAATGTTTTAAGTTAAATAAAAACAATGACATTTTTCATGTTTGCTTGAAGGAAATCTGACTCTGGGCCTCCTTTATTAAAAAGCTATGTGCATTCACCTTTCAAGAGGAAAAAGCCAATCAAAACCTTCATAGACTAAACAAAATTTTTCCCTAATAATTAGTCTCACTTACATGTGAACCACAGGACTATATTTATAATAGTAAATAAAGCCCCATATACCTATCATTCCAATTCTGTCAGTCATGCTGCCCCAAACCAAACAGAAGTCAGGTACTGATTGGCTGTATACATGGTACATTCTGCAATCCCTTGTACTATGATGCTACCACCACTGAAGCAGGCCTTCAAAATTGTCCCTGTCACTTTAAATATAATAGACAATAAATCATCCCTCAGAGGCAGCCCCTAAAGAAAACAGGGAAAAAATAGAAATAGCATTTAAAAGCCCTTTTCTATTACAGTACCTCTAGGGAGCTTTCAAAATTGGAGCTCTTTTAAAGTGACTTTTATGCTTTGGGGGCTTTTAAAAATGCTTCTAGAATTAACCTTGCAATTCTAGGGCCAAATCTTCCATTAGATTCCTTAATTTGAGGTCTTTGTTATACAAGTCCTATTTGCTCATCTTCTCTGTGCCGCTGTCCTTGGTATCCTATTACCAATCAACCCACATTCTCAATTTTGTATATGTTCTATGTATTTTTCCCTCCTGCCTCTTCATCTTTCTGTCAGTTTTTCTTACTAGGTATTTTTTCACATCTTCCTTTTCTTTTTTATTCATCAAATCTACTTTTAGTTATGCTCCTCTGAGCTACTCTTTGGTCTTTTGTACCTTGGACACAGATAATCCTAATTAGGTGACTATGCAGATGATCTAGAATTTTCCAGCTGGTGGAATGCTGCCACCTTTCTCCTTCATAGCATAATATTTCAGGGCACAGCTGAACCCCATCCATCCCTTTTTCATAATCCTCCCCCTCTCTTGTACTTCTTGCCCTTTCTAGTTGATAAAAGAAGAATATCAGCAAAACGAAGAAATCTGAATTGTTTTAATTTGGGAAAAAAATCTTAAAATCCTGAAAAGAGTAGATAATAGATATTATCATAAAACATAGGCTAATATGAAGGGACAGAGTTTATGATAAGAACAGTGATCCAAAGTCACAGCCCAACTATTGTGTAACCAGTACTCAGGCATACTGATTCATGTCCATATAGTATTACATGGCCCAATAAAACAATATGAATCAATGGTCTTTAAAATTTTATGCTGAATAAAACACTTTTTTTCTTAATATTGAAAAAATGCTTATGAGGTAAATAATAGGACAACTGCTTCTGGACACGAGTACTACATGTCTTCTTAGACCCCCCACTCTATAAAGAAAGGGAGGAGAAATCCAAGTTGATACGAGATGGAATCTTTTGATAAATTGGAAAGGCTGAAGTATGAAGCAAAAAGCAGTAAAAAAAAAAAAAAAAAAAAAAGTCATCGGACATTTTTTGAATTTATAGACTTCCCAGACTCCTTACTGGTCATTCATCTCATCTGGCCTGCCATAGTTGCTCCAGCCACCCTCTGGGCGAGTGCTTATTACCAACAAGGTAGCAATCAAATTATTGTAGGATATTTATCACATGAGATAAATAAAAGCTGTCTGTGCATGTGTCTCATTGTGCTTTCACTGGAGCATAAGTCTCAGGAAATGTTCTGCAGACAAGCAGTGTGTTCAACACTGCATGCCCAACCCCTGTGCAGCCACTGGGAAATGCTATCATACACTCAGCACTCATCCATAGCCAAGGCATTCTTAGTTTAAGTGAAACACATAATTCTTTGAAACCTTTTGGAAAGCCTAGATGAGGTACTTACCTAAAAGAAGATCTGGTTATGAGAACCATTTTGGTATTTTGAAGGTTGTCAGGATTGTTAAACCAAGGAATTAAATGAAGAAAAATAGTTCGGAAGGAAAATTGCACGTTTGCATAAATGATTTCCACTACTAAGAGAGGAATGACCAGCAGATCACAGTCATTAAAAATGATTCATCTGGGTGGGGGAGGTAGAAAAGAGTGAAAGGGGCATAAATGGTGATGGAAGGAGACTTGACTTGGGATGGTGAACAGACAATATAATATACAGATGATGTATTATCAAATTGTACACATGAAACCTATATCATTTTATTAACCAATGTCATCCCAAGAAATTCAATGAAGAAAAAAGAACCTTAAAAAAAATGACCCATTGGCAGACAGCAAATTACCTACTGGGGAATGAAAGCTGGAAAAAAAATCAAAGAGGTGGAGGTCATGTTTTATTTCACTTGTAGCGCTTTTCAAATTCAGTCCTAACCAAACCTGATTAAAGTAAATTCCTTTTTTACAGCCTGTGGAGTCTATAAGATTATGGTGTTAATGGAAGTGCGATTCGATCCGTCAGTAATGGTGCATGTCGGGACCCTGGCGCCTCTGACAAGTCCATTTTTTAAGACGTATTTATTGTTTTTTTCCCCTCCCTTCTGTTCTCTGCATTGCGGGGTTTAATTGAACAGTTTAAAGTGATTCTTCTTCAAGGCCCATTAATTGATTTTATTTGTGTATTCTCTAGGGGTCAAGGAAAAGGGAAAAAAAAAAACAATAAAATTGCAGCTCTGGGTTTCACTGTCATATTCTCCCTGGCAATTCATAGCTATAATTTTTTTTGTTTCTTTTTTCTCTGTCTTTTTTCTTATGATTTTCACAACATGAAATTTTATATGTTTATTTTGTTTTATATCAATGATATTTCCAATTCTGATAGAGGTTCGCATTGAAGAAAATAATAAAATGTACACACATATGATAAACTATGTAGTATCTAGGTTTTCCTCATAATAAACCCTATTGAAGGTCGGCGATTTCAGTGAAATACTCATAAAACTTTAAATTCTTATAATAGCATTTTCTTTCTGTCTTAATGGACAAAATCTCTTGAGAATGAGGTCATGATATAAATAAACCTATATGTGTGTTCATATTTACTCACAGAACCCACTGCCAGACATGAATGATCTTAGGTCTGTTAAGAACTAAGATGAGCCTTAGCCAGTTTTGCTCAGTGGGTAGAGCATTGGTGTACAGACTGAAGGGTCCCAGGTTTGATTCCAGTCAAGGACACATGTCCACGTTGTGGACTCAGTCTCCAGTGAGGGTTGTGCAGGAGGCAGCTAATCTATGCTTCTCTCTCATCATTGATGTTTCTATCTCTCACTCTCCCTTCCTCTCTGAAATTAATAAAAATATATTTTAAAAAAGAACTAAGATGACATATGGATTGCAAAATAGTATCCTCAAGATGTGGAAATTGTAGACAGAAATTGAAGTTCTGCCAAGGGAAGAAGCTATACATGTGTGCACATGTCATAACAACATACCTCAGGAGATTTCCCCTATGATGTCACAATGTCTTGTGTCATATTATTATGCAACAAAATAGAATATGTACTATTTTTGTAAGCCAGTCAGTATAGTTCAGTGGTTGATCATTAACCCCTGAACCAGGAAGTCATCAGTTCGCTTCTCAGTCAGGGCAGGTACTGGGTTGCAGGCTCCATCCCTGGTAGGCGCATGCAGGAGGCAGCCAATCAATGTTTCTTATCATTGTTTCTTTCTCTCCCTCTCCCTTACTTTCTCTAAAATGAATAAAACATATTTGAAAAGATAAAAATATCATAAAGTCAGTGAGAGGATGGAGATTATATATATATATATATATATATATTTTTCCCCCTGCTTTCCCAGAGTAGGCCCTAAACAAGCACTAGTTGAATGATTGAATAAGACACCTACCCTATTACTATTATACTGTTCCTTCTTTGAGCTTCATTTGCAGATCAGTCCTTTGTGAGCACCATGCTGACAAGGCTCTCATAAAATATGTGAAAGTGACAGGGCAAGTACGCACCATGAAACATCAGAATGTTTTACTTGTGAGGTGGTTAGAGTGTAGAGAATTTTTCCAACATGGAGGAAAAAAAGAAAATACTGCCTTCCACTTCTGATGTTGCTTACAAATTCACTTTGAATCAGACAAGATAGTTGTAAAGGGAGGTGATACCCTCTTTTTCACAAACCATCTGTATTTTTATTCTTGTAATTTTCTACTGAGATATCAACATGAAAATAGAAGATAACCTCTCTGGAAGCAATCTAACCCCAGGAAAAGCACATACAGGCACAGAAAAATATAAACAGACTCATTTTCACATAAGAAGAGGAGTTCTATATGGTATAACTTTGGTATGATTTTATGACTGGTTTCCAATAAAGCCTTTTCTCATTAGAGTACATAATCTTTTACATGCATTTATGGGTAATTCCAGTGAACACAATCTTCTTTCTGTTGTACCTGGTCTACCTAAATGGTCAAGTGTATAGGTAGATTGAGAATCTAAGCATTTTCCACCAAATTAAGGAATTCATCTAAAATGCTCATTAACATCTATACGGATGCTACCTAAATTTGTTCTAAAACTCTGTGGAAGAGCCCATGTTGATTTGCACAAGTTGGTCAGACTTCATTCTAACTCCCATTTAAATGATTTCAACTCAGCCTAGACCTATCTGATCTATGAAAACCAAAGGTTCATCTTCCAGTACTTTCAGCCAAAAAAAACAAAACACAAAAACATCATAGTCTTTCAAACTAACGTATTTTTATGAAATTATACATGCACAAACTCAGCAACATTAAACCTCCTCAATAATGCAGTGGATGCTAAGGTATCCATGTCCCAACTTCATTTTGCTGCTCTCAGCAAAAAGCAGGCAGCATGACTAGTACCTAAATCAATACTAACTGTATTAATAAGAGCAAAATGCACATGTGAGCGTGGATTTTTCTCCCTCAATAACTCTAGGTCCAAACCTCTTTTTTGATTTTTGCTTTAATCTTGAATGACCATCAAAGACAGTGTGTTTTGGCCTCTAAGCTAGACATTGTCAAGCCAAAATGTGTGTGTCTGGATCAAAAGAAATTGCTCAACAAACCTGTGGGGTTTGTCAAGGCCTGGAAATGCTGGCAGTCAGATGATTATATATCCATTCCATAATTGGTAGAGCCTGTCACAACATTGCTGGAGCAAGTAGCTGCTCTCTTCTGAGCTAATTCCACCTGATATATTTAATATAATAATGAATTTAAAGCCAGAAGCCAAAGAGCACAGTTCATGGGTAAATCTGCATTTACAGAAAAATGACAAGAGGCTTCTCTAACAATAAAACATTAATTTAGAGAAAGGTGCTAACAGAATTACTCAATCCTTCATTTGGAACAGGTTTAATATGGTCTGACTTTTGCATTCTCTCCTCAAGAAGAATTCTTAGAAATCAGAATGAACTTAGATATTGTTGTGGGCTGCACTGTATCCCATAACCCAAATTCATACGTTGGTGCTCTAACCCCCAGTATTTAGGTTGTGACTGTATTGGAGATAGGGTCTGTAAAGAGGTGGTTAAGCTAAAAGGAGGCTGTTGTAGTGGGCTAACTCAGACCCACTGGTGTCCTTATGACAAAAAGAAATCTGGATACACAAAGAGACACCAGGGAAGCACATGCACTGAAGGAAAGGCCATGTGCGGACACAGGTGGAAGGTGGCTGCCTGCAAGCCAAGGAGAGAGGCCTCAGCAAACCCATATGGTGTTATCTAGTGAACCCGATGTGTAAGACTCTCCTTTAAAGAATCCCTTAAGCTTTTGCCAGAATACATCCAAGGAGGCATCTTTCTAACACAAGGCAACCGACTGCTTTTAAAAGATCATTTTGTTGGAAAGTTCTGTGTACTGAATCAGATCCTCCTCCTTATAACTGCCACCCTATTGTCCGAGTTCTGCACTCTTTGTTCAGAACCAAATCAAGTCTTAGTGGTCAGCTTTTCAGTTAAATGAAGGCAGCCCTCATGCCTCTATGTTTCTTTCTTAAATCTTCTCTTTCAAGTTAAACCATTGTCAGTGCTCTCGCATAGTCCCCATATGCCATTGATCTGAATGCATTTTGTAGAATGTCTGTCCTCCTTCAAATTCCTTCCATGGGGCCACTGCTTCTATTAAAATAAGAAATAGCTAGTTATCAACACGGATGTTATCCAGAAGTGTGTTGTGGTTTAGCTCTCATTCCAATAGAGACCATATTTTAGGATATTCTCCAATAGGAAAGGAAGATACATAAAGACATTTCAGTTCTGGTATAAAATGAGTATGTGGTAAGGATCCTAAGGGGACCCTAGCAACTTCTAAGTGAGACACAAGGAAACAGAAAAGTACTGATGAACTGTCTCATCTGGATATGTTTAGAAGGCATTATTTTAAATGTTCTTAAGAAATATTCATATTCTCATTATTACATCTTATTAATATACACATTGAGATATATATATATATATATATATATATATATATATATATATATAGAGAGAGAGAGAGAGAGAGAGAGAGAGAGAGAGAGAGAGAGAGAATTTTCCTCAAACATTCAGAAATGCCAAAATCAAAAAACATCAGTGAACAAGTTTCCAGAGCACACCACGGATGAGGATTACTGTACACATTTGTTGAGCTTAAACACACCTCTCAATTGAGTCTGAAATTTGCAGGTTAGGATGAAATGGTCAGAAACAACTCAGCCCCTGGGCATAGGTACATGAACAGTTACCAAAATAGAATAGAACTGTGTATTTTTGTTTCCATTAGCTGATGTGCATACTGTTAGCCAATACTGAACTTCAAAGAACTGCCATGCTTGCCCAATAGGTTTTGGAAGCAGAACATAATTAAAAGGCTTTTCCCCCTGAACACCATGCCTCCTTAAAATGTCGAATATAAGATCCAGTTCACATGCAAGCAGGACCCAGGTACACCGCAGTCCATCATATCGACTTTCAACAGTTTTCCTATTATGTAAACATAGCAAACACATCTGGAGGCTAAGGCAGGGCTATAAAAATGTTTGGCACATGCAAGGGAATTTGAGAGCTAGCTTAGAGGCACAGTAAATAACAGAAACATTAGTTATTTCGGTTACTGGAAAAAGGGTTACCCAGGGCTTTTTCCCCCCAGCCCCTATTTTCTCCAGTCTACTCTAGGAATAATCTCTCTAGAGAATTGTTAGGTCTGATATATTTGAGAAAGTTCCTCAGAGGTGAAATGACAATATAGTAATACCTTTCAAATTCTATGCTAAAGACAGAGATCTATATTTTTGAGTTGGCATTCATTATGGAATGGACTCCCCTTAATCCCAAATTATTTTGCAGTTAGCATTTTAGCTGCCAGAAGGTAATGTCAAGAAAGACAGACCGCTTAATGGAAAAGAAAAGTTAATGAACTAACAAGGGAGCCATAATTACTCCACAAATCAAAGGAAAGATGGAACTGTTTCCAAGGGGGGAAATGGGTGTATCAAAATGTTTTTCCTAGAAACTCAAAGCAGTGTGTTTGAAAGACTTAACTTTGGGGGTGGGTAAGATGGAATGACTGATAACCTCAGAACAATCACATCACATTGTGTTCCTGAGGGGAGAAGTAACAAGAAAAAAAGACAACAAAGAAGCTCTATTCTCTTCCATCAGGTGATTGGCTTTCCTGCCATATGGCATTAGGTGATGCAAAGCTGATGCCAGTGACTTGGGAGGCCACTGTGGGGGGGCTTTTGGAGGAAGCACGCATGCCTGACACCTGTCACAAAACTCAAACACCGTGTTGGCATATTTACAGCTAAATTAGAATGATTTAACCTTCATTAGCCCCTACCTGTGTTGATGAAGGTACAGAGGGTAATTTAGAAAATTCTGGGACGAAGGAGGCCTTGATTTCAGAGTTGGTGGGATTTTTGTGAGTGGACCAAATACTGCTGCCTCACACTTCCACGCTGTCGGGCTTGCCGCCCTGAATCCCATTTATTTGCAGACTCTGAACCTGAAGTCAAGGATACCTCATGCTCTCGTGTTTTCCGTGGAAAAATAAGATGAACTGTCATTTGAAAGTTGTTTTTTTTTTTTTTTTTTCATAAAAATGAGCAGTCTAGGATTTATGGGGCAAATAAATATTGTGCCAGAACAGCTGGCAAGCGTGAGTAAGAGCACAAACCGCTGATATGTTATCTGCAACCTCCCACACACATACTGTGAGCCGCAACTCAATAAGTGGATGATTACAGAGGTTATGAGAAAAGTAGAAATAAATACAGTGAAGTTTAAAGAACACCTGGTATGAAAGATACCTTGGTTTCCAACAGAGACCTCTGTTTCCTGGGAGGAAGTTTAGAGTAGTGGTTAGGAGGGCAGGCTCTAAAGATTGGCAGCCTGGGTTCATAATTTCACATAATCAGTTATGAGCTGTGGAGCTGGAGCAAGTCACGAAACCCCTCTAAGCCAGAGTGCCCTTATCTATACAAAAGGTTTACACTATTTCCTGCCTCATAGGGTCATCAGAGAGAAATAAATGAGTTATTCCTCCTAAAACACTCAATGGCAGTGTGTATGTAATGCGTAGTATGTGCTTAATAAATACTAGATATTAATTGTCTCGTTTGGCATATTCTGATATATGATGCCCCTAACTATTTTGTTGTTCCAAATGTTATCCATTTTAATTGAAGGCAGAACAGCAGCAGCTACTAAATTTGGAGCCCATGGGGAATCATTATAGAATATACTAAGGTATTAGACTTGTTAACATTCCAGGTGGAAATATTTCTTTATAAAAAAAATAACCAGGTTTGCCCTAACTGGTTTGGCTCAGTGGATAGAGCATCAGCCTGTGGACTCAAGGGTCCCAGGCTCGATTCTGGTCAAGGGCATGTACCTTGGTTGCGGGCACATACCCAGTAGGGGGTGTGCAAGAGACAGCTGATCGATGTTTCCCTCTCATTGATGTTTCTCTCTATCCCCCTCCCTTCTTCTCTGTAAAAAAATCAATAAAATATATTAAAAAAATAAAAATAAATCATCATTCTCCCCTTTAAAAAAATAATAGCCAGGTTCCTGGAATGGTTTAACCATTACCTTATTTCTAGGGACTCATGCAAAAAAGTAAATTTACATATGTTTTTGAATATTCTGCACACAAAAGGGGACAGCAGAGCTACTCTGACTTACTTAGTTTTGTTAACCTTTTTTTTTTTTTTTTTTTTAGTTTTGTTAACCTTTATGTGTGCCCCCATTGGAGTCATGTTTTCTCCCAGGTCTGTGTGAACATTGCATTGCTGACTTGAACTTTTATGAAAGGAGGAAAATGTTCTGATAAGAAAATGCAAGCTAAGTCATTACCTTAACAAGTGGTCTGGAAAAATGTACATAGATTCATATACGCATTGATTCACTTAATAAGGCATATTAAGAAAACCACATCTAGAAATCTAGTTTTATCCAGAGTTTCCAAGACCCATAGGATCAGTGTCCCAAACTGTATTGCTTACCACCAATGTCTAGCACACACAGCCTGCCCAATAATAACTGGCAAATTGCTGACTGATCTGTGTGTGTGCAGGTGATATTTAGACTCCATTCATAAAGTTTACTTGGTCATATTTATGATACGCTCCACTAATAGCCACTATTTTGATGAACCACCTTATGCCAGATGCTTTAAAGATACTATTCCTAATCTGTTTTTACAGATGACAAAATATTAAAGGTCCAATATGTAAGAGTTGGTTGAGTTCAAGGCCGAAAAACTAGAAAGAGCTAGAATCAGATGTGAAACTCAATATCCCAATCTCTGCTCATCACTCCATGATACTTTCTGACTCGTTCATGTTTCAGCTCCTTTGTGCCAAGATAGGTGGCATGAGTTAAGGTGTACATATTTGTCTCTTCTATATTTTTATCCCTAGGAAAACATTAGTTATGCAATAGGAAGCACTATTTATTCCCTTTGCATACCCTATTAAATAAAGTTTTATGCTAGTATGTAGCATAGGTAACTCGCCTTTACTGAAATAAGTTCTTTTATATTTAATGAGTTCCAAGGAATATTTTTTACTATTTAGTATGTGTTTGGTTTGACAATTTTTGCATAGCCTTTCACTCAACTATATTAGCTTTGCCAAAACAGTTAAACATTACTATTTATGAACTCTGTTGCAACATTCACCCTGAAAGCCAGTGGTTTTCAGTGGTAATGGGTCTTTATTTTCATAACCTTTTATCACACTAAGAAATATTATTAATAAATTATTATTTCTCTCTGTTGGAAAAAAGCCAGCATTCATTTGATGTGCATAGGTAAACATTATTTGGTTTAATATGTAAATAAGGAGGGATTTATCCACCCTTTTAATTATGAGGAAATTTGGAATTCAGTGGTGCAGAAACCCATCTGCAGTCCTGTCCAAAGGGAATTGTTTTAGGTGGCTTGTGGCTGTTAAACCTGAATCAGACAGTAAAATCTTCATTATTTTTGGTTGCAGTAAAAGCCAAATGGAAGTCCATTTTCTGAAAATAGCCACATAGTTAAAATTCTCCCAATAAGAATAATAACATCCAGTAAATCTAAAACTTTTCTGGAAAGGTGTCTCTAACCTTACATATATGAAACATACCAATAGTTTCTCAATATAAATATCAATGAATTAGTGATCCCCCATAAGATAAACTAGGCATCTAAGGGACTGACTTAGTTTAAATAATCAACACATATTTAAGAAAATTTGCCATTAATGAAACTTAAACACAACACAAAAAGTATAACATGAATTCAAAAATAGTAATAGAAATAAACATATCAATTTATTGGTAGCTTACTGTGTGACAAGTCCTTGCTGAGTGATTTATATTCATTAACTCATTTATCTATAGATTAATCCCACAAGGCAGATACTATTCATATCTCCAAATTACTCTGTCTTAGATCAACACAGATTACAATCAGCAAGGTACAGCAACTTCACTAAAGTCACAGAGTTAGTGTGTGACACTTACATGCCTCTGACTCCAGGGCATGTAAATTCTTCATCCACAAGCATTATTAAGTGGTACATGTGGGTGTGTAAACTCCTTTATGTATGTATGTATGTATGTATTTTTTATTTATTTTTAAATTTACTTTTAGGGGGAGGGAGAGAGAGAGAGGAAAAAAATCAATGTGAGAAAGAAGCATCTATTGGCTGCCTCCTGGATCCCCCCTACAGGAAATCTAACTGGAAACCCAGGCATTGCCCTGACTGGGAATCTAATCACAGACTTTTGTTGCTCAGGATGATGCCCAACCAGTTGAGCCACACTGGCCAGGGCAGGGCACACAAACCCTTAATCCACATGCATTATTAAATAGTACAGGTCAGTGATCTGGATTCCAAACTCCAGCCTTAGGACAGGTGCTAATTCTTAAACTTTCAGCAGTGTTCAGGTAAATGAGAAAAAGAAGGATAAAAATGAAACATTTCAAAAAGCTAAACTTTTTTAATTATAAAGGGATATACTGTTTTCATGTTTATTTTCTTTTGAAATAATGGTGATGATATCTGATTATCTAGTTTCATTTTTTAAAATATGCATATTTGGAAAAATTAAAATATTGAGAAACACATGTCATTCACATTAACAAACAAAAATACTTGCAGGAGTTAAAGGGGGAAAGGATCTTCAAGGCACTTCTGTGAACTGGACAGGCCTGAGCTGGTGTCTGAATGAAGGTCCCTTAAAAAAATGCTCAAGGATGATAATGTTAAAAGATCAACAAGAAAAGGAGAAGAAGGTAACCTTGTAGACAATGGTCTGGATTTTGGAATAGCAAACATTGTTAGGAGCCTAAGTAATGTGGAAAATTCAGAGAACTAGCAAACTCTGAGGGAGTCAGAGCTATATTATTTGGAGATATGGTGGGTTAACTAGTAACTTGTTTTTGAGCAGGTTGAGTTTGTGTTGAAGGGTTCAGGTGGGAATAAATCTAGCAAGCAATACAAGGAAAACTGGTGACCAGATCAGATAAAAACTGAATTATTCAAGGTGAGCAATGTGGTCTGTCTCCACAGCAAGTTGAGGGGTAGGTGGGAGAAGAGTTAATCTCTCAGCCTTGACACTGTCCCCTGTGCTTCACCTCCTTCGAGATTGAATTTAGTTGAAATTGTCACTACTGCATTAGCTTAGAGTGGGGCACATCCTTCCCTTCTCATTCTAGTCTGAAACTTAATGCACATCTTTTCTCTTTAATTTTCAATTCAGAGTTAAGATCAGGCTGGTCTATTCCCAAAGGATTAAAGGCTCAGGGTAACAAAAGGGAAATTAACACAAAGTATATAACATATAATTAGATCAATGACTTTTCAACCTCTTTGGGCATCTTTGGGAATCTGATAAATCTCCTTTTATATAAACACAATTTTGTACTGCTGTGGAAAACGTCCTCCAGCATATGTAGACTCCTCAAATGTCAAAGCCAAGAGAGAAAAAGATACTTCAGAGATTCGGGAAGGAACATCGTAGGCTGTTTGAGGCCCATTTTTATCTGTGCATGATTGGCCCAGGGAATATACATTCCCTTCAGTGATATTTAACCTGCTTCCCTCCTCTGATATAGGGGTCAAATCTTAGTTTATGACTCCCAAAGGTCAATCATTGAAAATAAAACACAATAAATTTAAAGTAGGTACATGAGACACACATGTGTAGTAGAAGAGTGTACATTTATCTTAGAAATAGCCATATTAAAACAGGGCCCAGTGACACTCCTTCCCCCCAATCATAAAGGCCATAACAACTCAGGATACATTCAAATTAATGCTAGTAAAAAAATTTACTTTCAGAACGCTGACTAGTACTATTGTTCTGTACTGATTCTTTTTTTCTGAGGGAGCAAGAAAGAAGAGCTTACACTGACAAATACAAAGATTTCTTAAAAGCCTTCCTTACCCACATCTCTCTCCCCAAAGCTCCTCAATATCCTCTTTCTTCACTCATACTCTCTCCTCCAGCCTCACTCTGTCTTTCCTTAGTGTCTTCATGTTGTTTCCTATGAAGAGATATCTATTTATTTCCCCCTGAAGATAGGCAGCTGTACCCATATTCTGAATACTTCACACCGTGCCTGGAACTTAATAATTCCTCAGTGTATATTTGTTGAATAAATGAATAAAAAAGTTCTGATTGGATTTCAGTTGGAGTTAAGCATTAGAAACATTAATTGGAGGATATCCCTGAGTGCCAGAATGCCAAAGGACCACATGCAATACACTGTATGAAGCTCTCCCTGATATTACTAAGAAGGCATACCTAAGGAAAGATTATCACAAGAAAGGCATATAGGGCAAAAATATCAGATGTGCCACAATTAAACTTTAGAGAAAAAAGGAAATTATGCAATCGGAAAATAATTTAAATACAAACAGACCATAAGGAGAAGAGAATTAAAGAGGAAATATTCAAAGTCAACAGCATATCCCTAAAGAAGACCTAAATGGCATAATCCTTCAGATCTGTGTTTAATCAAATGGAAGAATTTCATTTCAACCTCATAATCAAAGTTTCTTCATCTTGTATGATTGGCAAAGAGATTGGTAGCATTTCTAAGTTAGCATCTAAAACTTCTGGTTGATAAGGGCAAAACAATGAAAAATAATCTGACTTTATTCATAGCCCTGAGAACTATTTTGTTTATTTCATATGCATATGTGATTCTAGTGAGGTTTTTGGGGGGGAAATAGTTCACATCTAGGTTAGCCTGTAAGAGTTGTTTTTCAAGAAAGAAACAAATTGTTGAATGTCCAAGACTATTCCACTTGTGAATCTACATTTTAATAGATATTGTGAATACACCTTATAAAGTTCTAGCATTCAATCTGTTGAGGACAAATCTCATTACCAGTAATAATTAACCTATATTATGAATTAATCATCTGTGAAATTTCAATTAAGCTTCTGTTTTTAAAAACATAAAGACATTTTAACCAAATAAGAAATGGTTTAATCATCCCACATATTTAAATGATTAACTATTTGCTATTAAAAAGACAACACCCTTGTTTCCAAAATATGCTTAAGTGAACATTGGTTATTAAACATCATTTTATAAAATTACATGGCTGATGTTACAATTAATATAATATGAAATTGCAGGGACATGTGAGCCTTGAGAGAGAAGAGGTGAAAAGCTGAACTGTGAGTGAGTGTGTGTGTGTGTGCGCACATGTACCCACGTGCACACGCAGGTATGTAAGATATTCATTAATGGGAATCAGGAAAGAATTTCAGAAGCTCTCCCAGATTCTGATGAAAGTGGAGAATAAACTCTTTTATTTACCATTTTTTCCCTTTATTTGAACATTTATTTTTTTCCCTTTATTCTAAATGTTTGTTAAGATTGAGATCTAGTTCTTTCCAACTCTGCAAACATGTTTTGGTAACACTAATATAGGATACATAAAAAGTCACCATTTTCCAAAATCACCTGATTATAAGCATACCAGAGGCCTGATGCACAAAAATTCATGCAAGAATAGGCCTTCCTTCCCCTGGCTGCCGGCACCGGCTTCCCTCTGGCACCCGGGCACCCGGGACCCGGGCCTCCACTCTGGCCATCACTTCTGCCTTTGCTCTGGGCCGGAGCCACCTTCTGCCTTCGCTCTGGCTCTGCCGCTCTCCTGTACCACCCTCTTCCCCAACCCCCTCTCATAGCAAGCATCCTGCCCTGCCCTGGCTGCTCAGCACCTGCATGTGCACTCAGGGCCCAGAGGCCAGAGCAGCCGGGGCGGGTGGACTGCCATGGCGACAATGCAAGCATCCCGGCCCTGGCCACTGCCATCTTTGCCGCATCAATTTGCATATTCCCTCCTTATAGGCTGTGGGTGCAGCCATCTTTGTCATGAAGTGATGGTCAATTTGCATATTCCATTTTTATTAGATAGGTTGATTCTTCAGCTCCTGAACTGAGATTTGGGTTTGGATCCATCTTCACTTGTATGAGAAAAATGGGTCTATGAATTACCATTAAGGAAAATGAAAAGCACCCTAAAGATTATAAATAAATAAATCTTCCCAAATGCACTGGATATTTGTTGTGGATATAATGAATTAGTTCTCAAATTGTATTTTGTGTTCTTTCTAGCATACTTTTGTATAATCTCAAGGTGAGAAAGCTATAAACAGCATTTCCTAGACATTTTGTAGCTAAATTTTTATATGTAATATAGATTTCTCCAACTGGAGCACTTCAGTTAGATTAGAAAGCAGAGGGCGGACTGGAGGCATTTTATTGCTTGGCATCAGTATTAGCAGAGGTCCCAGTGTCCAGTTACTAGCTTCCTTGGTGTTGTGAAGGTGGGTGAGAAGCATCCTCTATTTGGAACAGTCTTCCATCAGATGGACAATGGTTCAGGACCAGTCAGCAGCAATGAAAACTTCCTGAAGACAGTAACTGCTGGAACCATAGAGGAGGCACTACTTCCCTTGATGTGACGGTTTAATGATAGGTCTTTAGGTGTTTTTTTCCTGCAAATCCAGTCTAAAATCTATTGCTTCAACCCAACTATAGGTTTTGTAAGCCTTCGTTTTCTTTTATAAAGCCCTTTCTGTCTACAAAACCTCAAGCAGATTCTTTTCTCTTGAATTTGAACAAATAAAATAAAGTTAAAAATATCCTATATTCAGAACAGCATTCAATAATGTTGTAATAATTTTGTATGGTGGCAGATGATAATTAGACTTATAGTGGTGTTCATTTTGTAATGTATAAAAATATTGAACCACTTTGCTAAGAACCTAAATCTAATATACTGTTATATTTCAACTATAATTAAAATTTTAATATCCTACCTTCAGATTAAAATTATTAATACATTCTTTTAAACTTTTCCGGTTCTGTATCTAGCCCATTGAGCTTTGGTGAAGAAGTTGCCCTATCTACTCAGAAACTGGTTGGATTAATTGAGTAATCAATTTGGAATAGTCTTCTCAGGCTAGGTGAAAAAATGTCCTGCCTAACTGGTAAGCTGGACATTTAACCAATGTATAAAGTTTTCAGTTATGTAGATGTCAGTTTGTTCCCATAATTTTATTTGTTACTTATTTTTGAAGAACTTTATTTAAGGTCAAAGTGCATGAAATAATAAAAAGAGATGTTTCAAAAGTATATTTTATAAGCTGGAAAAATGTTCTTGATACATCATTCCTTATAAAAAGCAGGCTAATAAACACACATGAGAAGGATTCAATTTTTGTAAAAAAATGCTTACATATTTATCAAAATGGACTAAAATATATCCAACATATTAACAGTAGTCATTCTTGGGTTGTAGAGTTATAACTGAGTTTAATTGTCCCATTTCCCCCCAGTAATAAGGTTTTATACTTCTCACACAAAAATGCTGCTAAATCCGTTTTCAGCTCAGAGCTAATCGGGAAGAGTCTTTACACAAAAAAGGCTTGAAAAATCCCCTCCCAGTACCATTGCCTGAATATAGAATGCAATTATCACTAAGGACAGAAACAAAAGTCTTGGACGACACAGATTAGAAGATGGGGCAGACATCTTATATAGCTTTTCTGTATGAAAAATGTGTGCATCCAAATAATAAAGAACACATTTTGAAAAGTGAATAATAATAAAAGTTTGCATGGGTCTCAGAGGGAAGACATAGCAGAGCAATGGAATGCCTAGGCACCTGCACTTGAATGCTATCAAGGAACACTCAGGTCAAGAGCCAGATGAAGCAGGACAAAATTCTCATGTCTCATCTGATTGTCAATTACTTGTTTCTGAGAGAAAAAAGAAGTACAGTGTCAAAGTCCAAAGATTTTCTTTCCTTGATGTATATACAATTTTAGAGTAAAGAGTGTTTCCAATTCTTCTAACAGTTTCTCAAAAAGTTGAATATTTCCGTGGGGTCTCCAGATGAGTAACAGTCATAGCATTTTCAACAAAAAATAATTGGAATGACCAGTCTTTGTCTATTAGAGTTAAATGTATTGTATTCAAATTAAACAAAAATGAGGCAAGGGGTCGTCACTCCAAATGCTGTTATAAGAAGAGTTATTTTTGGTTAGGTGTGTTATGTATTGCATGTACATTAATTCAAGCACATTATGCTTCTTGGTACTCTATGATCAGTTAAAGTTTATTTTGAGGCAATTGGTCAAGAGAAGACAGAGGGATATTTCTGATAGGAATTAACACACCAAGGGATTGAAATATGGAACCAACAAGTATAAATTCCCAGTTATTTCTAATACACCTGAACAAGTCAGGTGTATTTTTTTGCCATATAAAGCAGAAGTTGACATAAACATACACACACACACACACACACTAAAATAATATAGACAGAAAAAGGTCTAAGAAAAAGTAGAATATTTCTCCTTATCTATTGTTACAGTCTGATTGTTAGTGGCACATGATTAATTTCCATAGGAAATATGGAAAGTTTCAAAACTGTGAGAGACTTTGGCTATATATATATATATATATATATATATATATATATATATGATTTTTTTTTTTACAAAAGGAAGATTTAGAAATTGGAACTTTGAAACTTCCTGAGACTTTAGGGGCATTTCTTACTATATTTGATTTTTCTTAGAGATCCTTTTCAACTCTGTAGAGTTGGAGGCACAAGATGCTCCCAGAAAAGAAACTAGGAGTTGGCTGCCTATAAAAGGAATTTCTTTCTTCTCTATTTTGGTTATACAGTGAAGGTTATAAGTATAGAAAGGAAATAGGAATTCAGGGTATTCTCTTACCTAGAAATAAAATAGAGCAAATAATTGTAGGTTCCCTCGAATGATATTTTTTGAAATCTTGAATGGGGTCACATCGGCATAGAAGGTTAAAGAGATACCAACAGAGCTGCCCAATCTAGCTTCTTGGCTACATGTCTAAACAATGTGTCACCAAACATTACTACATACTAAGTGACTTTCTCCTTCTGACCCCTTACCATGTTTTCAGAATGTGTATAGAACTCCCCAATGTGATCTTATGCATTATTCATGCTTAATATGCTCTGAGTAAGGTCTACCTCTCATGTTTCAACTGGGAATGGATCAAACTAGTGACAAAAACTTTGGGCAGGGTCAATCTGTAAAACTAGGTTTTAAAATACAAATGACTCACATTTTAGAGAAATATTTTATCACATTTTCTCAATAATTGAAATTAATGAGATCATAAATAATTTAAGACATAACTATAGGAATTGGAGACATCTACTTTCAGAAAGCTTAAAACAGTCATGACTAAATACCAGATACTTTCTTGAATAGCAATAACTGTAAAAGTAACAACAGCAGTGAAGATAACAACCATAATACAATAATAATGATACTAATCTCCTTTAGGTGTGTTTTTTTTTCTGCTGTCCACTGTGTCAGCTGGTTTTTTTGAAACACCTCAGAATACTTCTTCCATTTTATGCAGAGTATAAAGCATTTGCTATTTTTGGGTCATCAATTCATATTCTTCCTTCCTTTAAAAGTCCATATAATTTTCCTTTATATCCCCTTGATATTTCCTTGATATGGTAATTTAGTCCTAAGCTTTTTAAACTACAGAAACTCTGAAAAATGAACAGTCCTTCCTTCGGAACTAGTGTTCTCATTGTTCTCATGGTCATCTCAACATCATATGAGTCCCTGTAGGAGTTTTCTAAACTACGCAACTCATATAACACTGATGGGGAATGTAAAATTTTGATATTTCCTTACCTTCCTCTGTGTCATGTCTTTTATGCTTACACCTAGCTTCATATTAATTTTCATCTGTGGAGTATGTTGTGTAGCTTTCATATTTGTCTATTAGTAGCCTTCTAAAATATTGTCATATTTTACCGTTCTTCAGCCTCCTATATTACTACCTTGCGATTATCACTCCTCCAAGTTCTTTCTTGAGAATGCCTGCACTTTTCTTCATATTGATATATTTCTCATTCTCCTGGGCTCTCACTCACTCCTTTTTTGCTCAATGTCCCTTCTATGTATTGTCACTTCCTCCCTGGTACTCAGCTTCACCCACTCTCAGTCTCAATGAGCTATCACCTTCCAAATAAAACTAAAAATTTTTCTGAAGATAAATTTTGTCTCAGTTCTGATTCGGGAATTGCTGGACTAGGTGGAACTGGTTTCAGCCTTGTGGATGTCAGCCAAAGCAATGTTTCTTTACACAAGAAGTGACGACAATTGAGACTGATTTGGGTAGAAGCAGGAACTAAAAAGGCAATGAGAGTATAACACAGGAACTATTTGTTGAACAAAAGGCCAGCCTCAAATGAATGATATAAAAGCACAGCAAGAAAAAATCAAAAGCATTCCCTTAATAAATTATGCAGTCATTCCCAAACAGATAATGTAATGAAATATGGACACAAAGAGATGCATCATAAAGGAGGGATAAAGTGACATCAGAGGAATGGTGCCATAAGGGCACGTCCATCCTCTCTCCCTAACATGTCAACAAAATAGCCGCGTATAATTCAACAAAGAAGTCCCTGATCAACACAGATGCACGCATAAGAGACCTGCACACTGGAACAACTAAGATGGGCTCCTTGGAATAAGTGGGGAGATAAGAGAAGGGAGGGAAGCCAAACAGGGCTACAGCTCAACAGTGTATCTGAAGCACAGCTGGGAATTGATAGCAGTGGTCGGAGGCATGTTCCTCAGCCAGTTTGGACCAACAGAGCTAACCTAGCAAGTGGCTGACTGTTGGAGTAGCCAGTGGAGTGTTGGCATTGTGTGGTTGGGCACACAAACAATGAGAGAGTATCTGAAACCTGGGGGCTCATTTGAGTGGGATCTGAGTTGCATGCATAAGCTGTGAGTCAGCAGACACCCTCCCTACAGAGTAGTTCCCCATGGCTGGGCCTGGCTGCTGGCTTTCAGGCAAAGAAAGTAGATTGCAAAGCCCTGCCACCAATTAGACTCCCAGGTCTCGCCTCCCATTGCCCTTGGATAGTTTCCAGGAGTGTATTGTCTGTAGGCCAAGAGCTGTTGCAGTAGAAACGCAGTTTCCCTCTGTGACTAACCCCAGGAGGGGTGCTTGGGCTAGACCCTTGGAGGTCAGGAACTGCCATTACTGTGAGAGAAAAACAAACCTCACCCCCAAGCAGCTCAGGCAGTACAGCACTATGGAAGCCTCAGAAGCTAAAATCTGTGAGGCCACAGAGGAAAAAAAAAATCTTGCAATTGAACACCATCTTCTGGAACAGAGTAGAAAGATCTTCTCAGAGATAAATGGGAAACGAAAGGAGAACAAGGAACTCCATGAACAACCACCACAACGATGACCAGAAAGAAAATTAAAAATCCCCATAAAACAGGCTAGAATAAACAGAATTATGCGAGTTGAATAATAGAAACTTCAAGATTGCAGTTCTGAAAATACTAAATGAGATGTGAGAAAATACTGACAGGTCATTCAGCTCACTCAGAGAACAAATCAATGAACAGAATGAGTATTTCTCAAAGAAATCAAATTATTAAAAAAGAATATAGCAGAGATCCTGGAAATGAAACAAGAAATTAGAGTAATTAAGAGTGAACCAATGAGCATAGAAAACAGAACCATCCATTTAGAGGAAAGAACTAGCGATATTGAAGATAGGATTCAAGAAATGATGCAGAGGGAAGAAGAAAAAGACCTGAGAATAAAGAAATACAAAATAGCCTTATGAGACCTCTCTGACTCCATAGAAAATAAATAAATAAATAACATCAGAATCATAGGCATAGTGGAGGAGGAAGAGAGAGAGTATGGAATGGAGAGTCTATTAAAACAAACAGTAGTAGGTAAGAACGTTCCAAATCTATGCAAAGAACTAGATCCTTGAATCTAAGAAGCAAACAGAAGACATAGTTACCTCAATCCAAAGAGACGCTCTCCAAAGCACTTGGTAATAAGCTGTCAAAAATTAGTGACAAAGAAAAAATCCTCAAAGCATCCAGGGAAAAGAAGGAAGTGACTTACAAAGGAAAACCCATTAGAATTTCACCCAACTTCTCAGCAGAAATTCTATAAGCAAGAAGAGAGTGGAACCAAATATTCAAATGCCTGAAAGAAAGAAATTACCAGCCACGTATATTATATCCAGCAAAATATTCTTTAAATATGGAGGAGAAATAAGAACATTCCCAGACATACATAAACTGAGGGATTTTTATCACTAGAAAACCTCCATTGCAGGAAATACTCAAGGGGGTTATCCTACCTGAAACAAAGAACATACGGTCATAACACTACCAGCAGGATTGCCAAAAACTTGCAGCATAAACAGGGATAATTTGTGACAATAAAAACATTCAAGGGGAAGAGAGACAGGTATGGACAGGCAAAGGAGGATGAAGATCAAATGTACTTAAAAGGGAAAACACTATGTTATATATGCAACTTCACTTTTTATAAAACTAATGGCAAACACACACACAAATTCCCCAGACAAGATATATAGCTTAAAAAAAGAGGAAACAGAGGAAAGATGCATGGAATACTACCAAACAAACAAACAAAAAAATAGATAGAAGCATAAAGGAAAAGAACCAATGGAGGCACAGAGTTACCAGAAAACAAAAGATAGAATGACTATAAGAAATCCTCATACATGAAAAATTACCCTAAATGTAAATGGTCTAAATTTACCAGTAAAGAGGCACTGAGTAGCAGAGTGGATCAAAAAACAAAACCCAACCATATGCTGCCTAGAAAAGACACATCTAAACAGCAGAGACAAAGGTAGATTCAAAGTGAAAAGGTGGAAAATGACTCTCCAAACAAATAACATCCACAAAAAAGCAGGTGTAGCCATACTTATAGCTGATAAAATAAATCTCAAGATAACAAGAGAGAAAGATGGACACTGATGATAAAGGGAGCACTACAACAAGAAAACATAACACTTCTTAATATATATGCACCCAACCAGGGAGCACCGAAATATATTAAATAGATACTCACAGAGCTAAAGGGAGAAACAGATCAAAACACAATTATAGTTGGAGAACTTAATGCTCCTTTGACAGTTCTAGACAGATCAACCAAACAAAAAATCAATAAAGAAATATTAGCCTTAAATGAAATGTTAGACCAAGTGGGTATAATTGACATTTACAGAACATTTCATCCCAGAACATCTGACTATACATTCTTCTCTAGTGCACACGGAACATTCTCAAGGATAGACCGTATTAAGTTGAGGATGTCCTCTCTCATCACTCTTATTCAACATAGTACTGGAAGTACTAGCCAGAGACATAAGGCAAGAGAAAGAAATACAAGACATCCAAATAGGGAAGGAAGAAGTCAAACTGTCACTTTTTGCAGTTGACATGATGCTGTATATAGAAATCCCTAATGATTCTACCATTAAACTACTGCAAACAATAAAAACATATAGTCAGGTTGCAGGATACAAAATCAATGTACAAAATTCCATTGCCTTCCTATACACCAACAACAAAACTTCAAAAAAAGAAATGGAGAAAACAATTTATTTTGCAACCACAACCAAAGCAATCACAAACAAAAGAATAAAATACCTAGGAATAAATTTAACAAAGAATGTGAAAGACCTATATACTGAAAATTACAAAACATTATTAAAAGAGATTGAAAAAAAGCACAACAAAATGGAAAAATACCCTGTGTTCATGGATTGGAAGAATCAACATAGTTAAAATGGCCATTTTATGCAAAGCAATACATAGATTTAATGCAATCCCCATCAAAATCCCAATGTCATTTTTTAAAGAAATAGAATGAGAAATCATCAGGTTTGTATGGAACCACAAAAGACCCATAATAGCCAAAGCAATCCCGAAAAATAAAAGAACAAGATTGGAGGTATCACTCTACCTGACTTCTAAATATACTACAGAACTACGATAATCAAAACAGCATGGTATTGGCAGAGAAAAAGACACACAGATCAATGGAACAGAATAGTGAGCCCAGCTATAAAACCACACATATATGGACAGATAATTTTTGACAGAGGAGGCATGCACATTGGAGTAAAGATAGTTTCTTCATTAAATGGTGCTGGGGAAATTGGAAAGCCACATGCAAACAAATGAAACTGGATTGCAGTTTGTCCCCATGTACAAAAATTAATTCAAAATGGATCAAAGACTTAGACATAAAACACAAAACTATAAGTCACATAGAAAAAAATATATGTACCAAACTTGTGCACCTGGATGATAGAAAACATTTTATGGTATACGGCCATACCACCCTGAACGCGCCCGATCTCGTCTGATCTCGGAAGCTAAGCAGGGTCGGGCCCGGTTAGTACTTGGATGGGAGAAAACATTTCATGGATTTGACCCCAAAGGCAAGGGAGGTAAATGCAAAAATAAATGAATGAGGCTATATCAAACTGAAGAGCTTCTGCACAGCAAAAGAAACGGACAACAAAACAAACAGGCAGACAACCAGATGGGAGATGATATTTGCAAACAGAAGCTCTGAAAAAGATTTAATTTCCAAAATTTATAAAGATCTCATAAAACTCAACACCAAACAAATAAACAATCCAATCAAAAAGTGGGCAGAGGACCTGAAAATACACTTCTCCCAAGAAGACATACAAACAGCCAGTAGATAAATGAAAAGATGTTCAACCTCACTGGCAATCATGGAAATGCAAATTAAAACTGCAATGAGATACCACCTTACACCAGTCAGAGTGACCATTGTCAACAAGACAAGCAACAAGTGTTGGAGAGGTTGTGGAAAAAAGGGAACCATCATTCACTGCTAGTGGGAATGTAGACTGGTACAACCACTATGGAAAGCAGTCTGGCAATTCCTCAAAAAATTAAAAATAGAGCTACCATACAACCCAACAATCCCACTCCTGGGTATATACCCGGAAACTCAAAATCATTTATACATGAAAATATACGTACCCCTATTGCAGCATTATTCTCAGTAGCCAATAGTTGGAAACAGCCAAAGTGTCCTACGATAGAGGACTGAATAAAGAAGATGTGGTATATATACACAATGGAGTACTACACGGCCATACGAAAAGATGAAATAGTGTCATTTACAACAACATGGATGGACCCTGAGAACATTATGCGAAGTGAAATAAGTCAAACAGAGAAAGCTAAGAACTATATGACTTAACTCATACGTGGAATATAAGACTGAAACTTATGTATACAAAGCAGTGTGGTGATTGCCAGAGGGAGGCGAGTGGGGAAAGGAAGAGGTCCTAATATGAGGTGCCAGGAGAAGATTTGACTTTGGGTGGTGGGCACATGGTCCTATATACAGATTTTGAAAATTAGTAACCCACACATGTAACCTATATGTTCATGTAGACTAATGTCACCCCAATAAAATTTAAAATAGTGAAAAAAAGGAGGGATAGACTAGGAACTGACTAGATAGGAGATGAGCATGAGAGAGCCTGCCAAGCCTGTGTTACTTAAGCATCCAAATCAGGAAGAATGAGATGAAAAGCTTGTCACAAGTATTTGTGGGCACTAACAAATATAGATGCAGGCGGTAGGAAATGAGTGAAGGGGAAAACTGGTGTGAGTAACTGTAGCTTATTGAGGTAGTGATGACTTGCCAACTCCTATGGATACATACATCATCTCACTTAATCCTCAAAGCATCCATATGAGGCAGATGCTATTACCTGCTGCATTTCACAGAGGGGAACCCTCAGGTTTAAAGAGGTGAAATGACTATTGCCAGCAACCTGTATTGGTAAAAATGAACCTCGGTGGTCTGACTCCAAAACCCATACTTCCAGCCACTGCTATGCCTAATAGTGGTGATCATGCTAAGTCAAAACAAAAGCAATTGAGGGAAGAGCAGTACAATATGAACAGCAAAAACAGTAGCAAGAGTGGTTAGCACTGATTTCTCTGGCTTTCTAAAAATTGTAGAGCATTTTCTTGAGCACCAGGCCAATATCAAATGATAATAGAAAAGCATGGTGATAAAAATAATATTCCCTTAATAACTTATAGAGGAGCTATTCCCAGACTGATAATGAAATGAAATTTTTATTGTCCCCTTTTCCTCAGACCTCAGTGATCCAAAAAATTGATTGATTGATTTTATTACTTTTCTAAATGAGATATTGTATTTGTGTAACTTTTAATTACCTCTATAAGATGATTTTAAAACTGTGCTTATATGATTTTCAATCATACTTTCTAATCATAAAAATAAGGGAAAACTGGAAATGGTTCAGATAGAAAAAAAATGTCAGAATAGACTATCCAACATGGCCTTTCAGCGGCTTATGTGCTTGGCATTATCTTTACGGCCTATAGTATAACTGTGAATATTTCACTGCATATCTAAAACTATCTTAAGTGTGAACTATCTCTTTCCCTTCCTTCCCCTTTCAGTTACAAAGGACATAATGTGATGTGTTAGTACAGAATGGATAGAAAAGACTTTTTCTTAAACCAAATTGGCAAGTAAAAAAGGTAACTCAAGGATAAATACAGCTTTTTTCCAAGTGCTGTAAGTCTGGTAGTTTTTTTTCTTCATTTCTCAAATTTGCTCTGTTACTTCACTGGCAAATTCTTATTAACAAAACTGTCCAAATGGGGAATAAAATTAACAGGAAGGGGAAGTGATGGGTCTTCTTTAATTATCATTAAGATACTAATAAAAGGGCAATATACTAATTAGAGCGGACATCTTCCAGACATCCTTCCGGACGTACTTTCAGGACAAAGCCGCAGCGGCTGCCTGAGGCTCAGGCAAGCAGCGGAGGTTAGCAGTGGCTGCAGCAGAGGCATGATGGGGGCGTCGCCTTTCCCTGATAGGCCAGGTCACCTCCTGCAGAGGGAGACCAGAGGCAGCAGCAGTGAGGGGGTGATGTGAGCAGTGCCTTCCCCTGATCAGCTGGTAGCCTCCCACCTCCCGCCTCCCACAGAGGGAGGCCAGACTATGTGGGGAGTGGGCCTAAGCCGTCAGTAGGACATCCTCTAAGGGCTCCCAGACTGTGAGAGGGAGCAGGCAGGTCTGAGGGCCCATCCCCCCACCCCTTAGTGCTTGAATTTCTGTGCACTGGGCCTCTAGTCAATAAGACAAAAAATGAGCATCCACAGTTCTGGAGTGATTGCTTTCTAACCCATTCTGACCATAATCAGTTAACTCCTAAACCTTTTGATTTAACAGCATTCATGCAGTTACTCAACAAATATATTAGTTTTGTGACTCACAGCACAAGGAACTAGAAGAATCTGAAGATGAATATGATGTAGCTTTCATGCTAGAGGAGAAAGGAACCTGGTAGGAGAAAGACATGGCAACACACATACAGAGAGTATAAGTGAAATGTCAACTGGTAAGAGTAAGGGAGAATTATAAGAAAGTGCTATGAGATTAAGACGTGGTATAATATGATACAGTATAGTGTTGTGGAAGAAAAGTAGGGTTTCACGGGGAACTTTTTTGGGAGGACCTTGAAGTGTGTGTTAAATTCTGAACACGTGATTATGTCTAGGTGTACGAAATAGTGTGAGAAAAGACACTGAGGCAAGAAAGCCTTTAGGAATAATAGGAAATATAGTTTGGCCTGAGAATTCAGTGTGTGATGAAGAATAAAGGCAGATAAGTGGTGAGGCCTATAGCACTTCTTGGGCCTGAAACTGAAAAAAAAGAGTACCACTCTCTCAAAGCTAAGAAAGTTTACATAAAAGTGAAAATGACACCTTTTGAATGCTTGGTTTCCTCTACTGCCTTGCCAGGGAGTCTTCAGTTTAAACATTTATTTCTAAATTCTATTTTTCAGGGATGTTTACTAATGATGGTAATATTGGTAATAGAAAGTATCTTGGGGCTTGGTTTATATTTATTTCCATTTAACTAATTTCACTATCTGCCTCAGTATTTTTTATTATTATAAACTGGATGAATTAGTCTGTGATTCCAAAGTACACAGGAACAGTTAGCTACCAAATGGGAAGATTTCTAAACTTATGAAGCCTAGGTCAGGACATTTAAATGACAACCTCTGTTTATTCAAAGGGTAATAAAAAATGAGCCCAGAAGCCAAAAACTAAATGGTGGATGGCTGAAGTTGGACACTTAGAACCATGGGGTATTTGAACTGGAAGAGACCTTAAAGATAGTCCAGGCCAGTGATTCAGAGTATTCACTAATATGTGTCTCTTCAAGGGTCTACTTGGGTAGTAAAGAGGATCAGGGATCTATATCTAATATTTTAAAAGGCTAATAGAAACTAAGCATTTATTTTCATATGGTCCTACAAAATCACCAAAATAGCAACCATCTCATTGAATAACTAACTTTTGTGTGCTTTCCTTCCTATGTTTTTCACTGTTCTTAATACATATTCAATAAAAAGAAATTCCTGATCAATAAAAACAGGAAAATAAATTATTTACTATAATTTGATATGTTAACATATTTCCAAATAAACCCATGAGCATAAATAATTAAATAAGTTGTTGTGTTGAATATGCCAGAGCTACATTTGACCCAACTGCCAGATTAAATAAATGGAGAAACTGAGATTGAAAGAAATAGAAACATATATCAAAGATCATATAGCTAATTAATGACTAAAGTGGCATCAGAACCCAGATCATAAATATGCTAACTCAATGTTTTTTCTGCAATAGTTCCCTGATAGATGGACTCCCAAGAAGATTCTAGAATGGAAGGCAGGAAAGATTGAGTCCAGAGACCATAGATAATAACATTTAAGATGATCTCAACTAATTCTTTTTTATTTATAGAGAATCCCACTCATCAAAAATGCATGATGATTAAAGAAGACATAAAATAATATACTTGATTTATTTTATCCTGAAACAAAGTCTTTACAGTGCCTGACATTATTTAAGAGTTTGATTTATGTACTTGTAATATCCTTACTAATGTAGTATTTACTATTCCAACATACCACTGAAACTCACCTGGGAAGTGATTTTACCCATTTTGTCAATATTAAATCTGAGGCTCAAGTAAGTTGTGTGTTTTTCCAAAAGCTGTTTCAGTAGTGAGACTAGGACTGGTCCACTGGGTTCCTTAAACTTCATTTCCAATCTCTGCTCTAGTTTCTTGGAAATTGGTTTTATCAGTTTGACTGCAAGCTCTTCCTGGAAATGACAGCAATCAGATGAAGGAAGAGAGAGGGAAGACATGAGAAAAATATAATGCTATGTAAGGATTTTTAACATGTTGTCCTTTGCACTGATATATTTTCTCCATCAAGTTGAATAATTGAGAATTGCCTGTGAAACACCAATTCCCAGAGGAGTTGTGATCAACACATTAGCAGCCTAGGTTTTGAGAACTATAATATACTACATCAATTGGGATGAATATTACAAGAGAAGGCTGATACATGTCCCAGTTAGTAGTGTCTCCATTGGAACTGACAATAGAGGTCTGTGCCCTTTACTCTTGTTGTTACTGTGATTGGAATGTCATTAAGGAGCATCCAGCTTAGGTCAATAGGTGGCCCTGAATCCTAACTCCTGTCAATTCCAATAAAGGCTTACAAAGGGACCATACTACTTACCTCTAATAGAATTTTAATGCCTTTCTTGTCTTTTGGCATCATACAAAATAACCATTTGTGAAACACCTAGTCATGCCTGTTAGGGTAAGCTGAGCAACAGTTTGGACCCAGATTATCATAGTGGCTATAGGAATTTATTCATTGTCATTAATAATAATTTTCCCTTCATACATACACTGATACACATTTATAACTGCTTCAAAATTGACCAGGCAGCTATAGAACTAGATAATACAAAAAATGATTATGTATTAGAAGGTAAAACTATTATTTTAATAGTATTTTCAAAATAATATAAACAATATATTTATAAAGTAAAAGATATCTAATAATTCAAACATATCTTTGAGACCATATAGCTAACAATAGAGAATAGAAAGGCACCAGTAAACTATATATTTCTTAAGAAACACAGGCAGATTTTCTGGAAATAAAAAAAGACCTTTGATATTTGAAATATGTTTGAAAAGGTAAGAACCTATGATTTGAAATCTTCCACTATAAATATGGAAAATTCTCTAATTACATGTGCATAAGGAGGATATATAATCCCAACTTCAATTTATTTCTTTAGAAACTCAGCCCTTAAAATAGTAATTAGCAAGTTATATGTATTGGGGTTCAATACAATTCCTAATGGACAACAAATAATATAGAGGCATATTTATGTCAAAATAAATTAATTTTTAACAATGTTGGAATGTGGTATCTGTTACTGTGGTGAATGTCCAGGAATTAAGAATTTTTAAGTGTGAATAACTATATGTGATTGCTCATGCTGCCCTTATAAGTTTATATTAGTTGAAATAAAATATTTTCAAAAATGTGTATCTAAGAAGCAATGGTTATATAAATGAGAATAAGGCTTTCTATAGTATAAACTCCAAGATAAAAGCTACCATCCTTGCTACTGAGTACATCTTACAGACTAAAAAAAATCCTGATTCTTTTTTTCAGGAAAAAACTCAGCAAACTGCCCTCAAACAAGTTAAGGTCTAGCTATCAGAGACAAGTAAAGTATTATTTACCCCAACTCTGTTTGCTTATCTACACCTTTTAACAGATGCATCTTTGCAAAAAAAAGTTAAGCTTTCTTGGTCTAATGTAATTTTTTAATATGATTTATCTTCTTCTCAGAAAAAGCATCAAGAGAACCAAAGCAGCACCATTAGTATACTTGAACTAGCAACAGAGTTTATATTTTAATAATTAATATCTTCTCTGCCAGATTGTAAAACCCAACTAAAACAAAGGATGTGTAATGGTTTATTGACATTCTAATTAACAAGTTTGAGTAAAATGACAAAAGTCAAGAAAATGTATAACTGCAAACAGGCTGGCTTGGAACCAAGAATAAGGTATAACCCAGTGGTTCCCAAACTTATTTGGCCTACTGCCCCCTTTCCAGAAAAAAATATTACTCAGTGCCCCCCGGAAATTAATTTTTTAAAAATTTTAATAGCAATTAAACAGAAAGATATATGTATTAATGTTTCTACCTTTTTCGTAAAATATAGTAAAGAAAGGTGTAAATTAGAAACACTGAAGTTTGAAATTATGAAACTACTTATTGAACTCAGAATAGAAAGGTAATACAAAAAAAGTTAAAACAAATGCACCTGTGGCCATCACTGCCCCCCCTGGATCGCTGCAGCGCCCACCAGGGGGCGGTAGCGTCCACTTTGGGAATCACTGGTATAACCTGATGAATAACATGAGTCAATGCATGTACTATTAGGCCATTCATGTAAAGGATTATGAGTTTAGGCCTTGGATTCATACAGCCCACCCTGAAGCATATTTTCACTATGCATAAGCTATATGAACTTGGACACATTATATCACTACTCCAACCTTCAATTACACCTATAAAGTGGGCATAACATAATCTAGCTCAAATAATTGTTCATAAAATAATGTGACAAATATCTGAAGTAACTAGCATAACACTTGACTTTGAGAAAGCCATCCCTAAATATTCCATTATCAGCAATATTCATAAATTTTCATAGAGGTCACATTCTAAAAAAGGAAACAGTAAAGAAATGCTCAAAATAGTTAATAATTTAAGGTTTTAGAAATGTTACAGTCATTTAGATAAGATTTACAAGGTTTCAGAGAGGAAGGGAGGGGGAGAGAAAGAGACAGAAACATCAATGATGAGAGAGAACCATTGATTGGCTGCCTTCTGCAAGCCCCCTACTGGGGGTCAAGCCTGCAACCTGGGCATGTGCCCTTGACCGGAATCGAACTTGGGACCCTTCAGTCTGCAGGCCAATGCTCTATCCACTGAGCCAAACCGGCTAGGGCTAAGTTGGTCCTTGTTTAATACCAGCTCACACACACACACACACACTCACACAGAATTAACTATAGAATCCACAAATGAGAACATCAGACTATGTAGATTGTGTTCAGTTATTCTTGCCACTTCTGGATGATTTCCCTTGCAAAGGCTCTATTTCCTGTGCCAGATAGTGATATGACTTCTCTTGCATACATAAACACCAAGGCCAAAGTATCCAAGAGATGCTGGGCATGGCTCATATGCAAGATCCTTGCTTTCCAACAGATCATACTAATGTGGTCTCTAAATTGAAGAGCTGATACTAAACATCTGGCGCCTACTCATAAAAACAAGAAGAACTCGTGCCCAGAAAGTCATTGCATGCCTCAACAAATACTTTGTCTTGGCTACAATTCCCACGGCTTGGAAATATTAAAACTTTTAATGTGTGGTCATCTGAAATACCTACCTCCCAATACACTTTGTAGGATTTAACTTGACCAAGAAAGAATCATACTAATAAGAGGAATGCTTTGTGATGCCTATAAATTCCTAAGGACAGATCTAAGTAACTGGAATGTGGATACAGAAAAGGAACATTTTAGATTATAGTTTCTGCAGATATAGTGGTAGTTTGAGTCAAAGAGTAGTAATTTCATATAGAGAGGCAATTGGTAGAAAGCATCGACAATGATTTACAAAAATAAGTCCCCCTTTCTTCCTAAAGTTGCAGAGCATGATCTCCCCGACTTGATGGTTTATGATAAATCTCAGCAATTACGCAATGCTACTTTTGGCCAGGGGGAGGTGAGTATGAGGAGGGTTTCTGAAAAGCATATCTTTATTCCTTTGCAGAAATAACTCATGCTTTTGAACAAAATCAAACATCTCCCATCCTGCTATAAAGTAAATACTGACATAAGACAAAAAGGCAGTATCTGGAGACTGTAAATGCCTCATACTTTGATTAAAAATGCTTTTGTCAATTACAGATTGATTTTGTAGCTCATTACAGTGATGAATGTCGGGGCTGGCGGAGGTGGTATTTCACCACTTGGCCTGAGGGTGTACTCAGTTAGAAGACGGTAAAATTACAATTATTTTCCAGCACTCGTCAATGTGCCTACACTGACCCAGTGGGCGCCACTGGGGTAATTTTAAAAAATGGCATCATGTGGAATGGTACAAAAAAGAATAGTACATCAGCCCTTCTGGAAGGAAAACATTTTAAACAAATATTCCTTAACAGCCTGCTGAGAATCTTGCCACATGATAAGTAATGCTGAAACACATCAGCTGGGCTTTGAAGTAAGCTAGAATGTGTAGTGGAGGCTTCAGCAAGGAATATGCAAATATCTCTGTGTGTACCACTATGACTATTAAAACTATACATAATTTATAAAATGTATGCAGGCAAAACCATCCCCACATATAAATACAAATGTACCTTTTTTCCCCCTCTTTAAACATCGGAGGTTGTTAGGAGTTATGGGGAAATTAGAGGATATAGGTAAGAGCTGCAGGGGGAAGAAATCAATATTCAGTAGTGACTGAGAAGTGAAAAAGGGAAATTCATCTCACTTTGTAATACATTCATGTCATGCTCTAAAGTGCCCTGTATTTCTGGAGTCACGGTGTGGTTTCTTACTCTGATATCCCTGGATTATTCACAGGGCAACCTCTAATGACAACATCTCTATAAAGCTAGATGGCCAAAGCAGCAACATTCATTTGAGAGATAACATGTGAACCTTCTATGTTATATACCTATCACCTTCCATAAATTATGATGACTTAGATTCCAATTAAGAACTTAAGTCAATCGATGCTTAATATTAAGAAAGAAGATATTATATGAGATTGGTATCAGCAAGACTTGGAATTAGGAAAAGAATAGAAATCATTTCAAGTTGAAGATTAGGAAGCCTAGCTACACTATGACTATAGCAATATTGGCCATCCATCTACACAATTGCTTTTTATAATAGTTCACCATGAACACAAACCTATTTATGGCCTACTCTCATGGCGATATATCTCTTTTCTGCTAGTTGTTTAGAATCCCAATACTGTGAAATGGAACCATGGTGACAAAAGAATAATATTTCATATAATGAAATGTCAAGAAATTTAAGTTAAAATAAGGTAATGAAACATAGGTTCAAGGCATAAAACCTGATCTATGCTTAAAATCCAAGTGGAAAATGGATAGTAGAACATCATTAGAACATCTGCATCATTTTAGAAACTGATTATGTTTGGCATCAAGGACCAGGTTAAAAAATCTCATTTTTCTTACCTATTTTATTATAACAGCAGGAAGAAACAGAAGGGAACAGGTGTTCATAAGTCTGGAAAAGATATAAGCTAGCTATTGATGCTTTTTTTTAGCAAGGAGACAATATACAGTGAAAAATAAACTTGTGGTTATCCAGAGTATTAAAAAAATGAGATATTTAAAATTAACTGTATTATAATTGTTGCAATAATATGCTTTTAGATGCTTTATTTTTGTGCCAAGGGGGCAAAATTGGAGTAGAAATGGCGCTATCTAAGTAGTGTTTGCCATAAACAATTCCAGGACAAGTCCTGCTGATGAGATAAAATCTGAAAGAAAAAATAACACTGTCAGCAATAGAAAGTGCTTAGGGCAGCTCCGGTGGCAGCCATCTTAATGGCCTCAGGCCTTAGGCTCTGAGTGTGGCATTTTTTCTACCTCATAGGTAAAGATGATTTTAAATATTACCTGTAGGCAAAAAACAAATATTATTTAGAAAAAAAAGCAAATGAATACTTGTCCTGGTGTTTTACGTATGAAAGAGGCTCTCAGTTACCTAACTCATAGGTTGCTACAGTCAAGGGTCCACTCTTTCTGCAGAGAAGAAAGGAACCGCTGGTGTAGATGATAGTGATACAGTATTTCCTTTTCCATACATGGTAGCATTGCCAGACCATTTGACAATCTCATTACCTCCTCTCTCTTCTGCCAATATTCTGGCTAAAATTCTACCACACTTTTACATTCCTCTCTCCGAGGGCCCAGCTTCTAAGGACTGAAAGCATGTGTCCTTGAGTTCATCACTTCTGAGAGTAATACAGAGGTTCCCCTATAGACTTGGTGATAGGTAAGGCTATGAGGACCCTGCACTGTGAAAACTCTTTGTAACAAGCAAATCACGAAGATATATCAAATGTAAGTTCCCCTTTCCTTCCTTTTTACATTATTGACATATTTGGCAAGGTTCTGGAGAAAAGGGAACCCTCGTGCACTGCTTGTAGGAATGCAGACTGCTGCAGCCACTGTGGAGAACAGATTGGAGTTTCCTTAAAAAATTAAAAATGGAACTCCCATTCGACCTAGTAATCCCACTTCTAGGAATATATCCTAAGATGCCTGAAACACTCATCAGAAAGAATATATGCACCCCTATGTTCATAGCAGCACAATTTACAATAGCTAAGATTTGGAAACAGCCTCAGTGCCCATCAGCAGGTGAGTTGATAAAAAAAAAAAAATTATGATACACTTACAAAATGGAATAATACGCAGCAATAAAAAAGAAAGAACTCTTGCTGTTTGCAACAACATGGATGGACCTGGAGAATATTATACTGAGCAAAATAAGCCAGTCTGAAAAAGCTAAGTGTCACATGATCTCACTCATATGTGGAATCTAATGAACCAAATAAACTGATGATCAAAAATAAACCCAGAGATACAGAAGCATGAACAGACTATTGAACCTCAGAGGGAAGGCAGGTCAGAGTGGGTAGGAAGAGATCAATCAATGAACTTGCATACATACATGCATAACCCATGGACACAGACAATAGGGTTGTGAGGGCTTGCGGGGCAGAGCATGGTGGGAGCAGCTGGAAGAGGTTAATGGGATTGAAAAGGAGAATTTAAATAATATTTTCAGCAATAAAGATTTAAAAAAAAAGATTAGCCAAGACAACATGTTAAATTCATGCCTGAATATCCAAGAAACTTTCTGCTGACTCCTTTGTAAAAGCACGTATGGTGCCACATTTACTCTCTCTTTACTGGTCTCTCTCCACTTACCTAACTGTGAGCTCCAGATAAAAAAAAAGTCTATGTTTGGTTCTGAAAATCAGTTAAACAAATGTACAAAGTTACATTAACATATTAGGATTTGTAATTTGCCTCCACTTTGACATTTGAGCCGATTGTAAAATAATATTAATTCAGAAAAAAAGGAAGATAAGACTAACACTGACTGAACATGGTCAAATAGCTACAATTCAGCCCGAGCTCACTAATGTTTATGTGGGCAGCAGAATGCAGCACTTAGGAGTGGAGTCTGGAATCAGAAAGCTTTCTTTCACCACCTACGAGTTATGAGATGTGAAAATTACCATTTTGTGCCTCAGCCTTGCCATCTGTAAGACAGGGAAAATGTCACTTTTCTCACAGGCTTCTACTGTGCCAAAGATGCGTTGGCCTTGTCAGTGATCGGTCCAGCACAGCATGGTGGAGGCACTCTCTCCAAGGTGAAGGTAATAAGGGGATTATTTGTAAAGAATTTTAAAACAATATTAAAATCAACTAAAGGTTGAACAATAGTTTCATTGTAACCTGCACTCTGCAATTCTAAACAAAGACAGAAAAAATACTCCTTCAGGCCAGAAACATTCAACACCGGGAATTTTAGTATAACAGGGAAAGCCTTATGGTGAGAATATGCTAAGAATAAAGATGCATTAGATCAGATCAAGGAAATACATATCATTTCTAATTTATCATATTAATGCATTTTGGAATAAAACCACAGACATTTGTAGAAAGATAAAATAGTCTCTTTAGATTCAGTACAGATCTCATTTAAAGACGCATGATGCCTTCCATATCAATTGTTTCCCAGCCATCACTAAACTGCTGTGAATCAATCTTTGGCTTTAGCTTCTCTGACTGCCAATGCTGGCCGCAAGCATTTACTTCTTCGATTACTGAGATACAAAGAGGACAGATATAGTAACATTGCCATTTGTAAATTATTTTCAAGTGCTAGGATAAAATGTAATCTATATGTAGAGTACATTTTAGGCTACAATTAACAAAGGCAAATAATGATTACATTTCTCAGTGGAAATTTTGACAGAAATAAGGGCACCTCCATTTAGTCTGTGTAATACTCTTCTCTCCCATCATTGCCCTGTTAATTATTCTCAAGATCACTTACTTTTACTTGCAATTTTTTAAGTTGATGAGACCATTAAATTTATCAGCTATCCAAATACATTTGAAATTTATTAAGACTCCATGCTGCCTTTGAACTGGAAATAGAGGAGGAAAATAACTCACTTTTAAAGAAATTAAAGTAATAAAGCAAAATGGTTACCACTTTATTTTAAGTGCCCATTAACTAGAGCATAAGAGATAGAGTCAAAATGGAAATATCAGAGAAATAAACATGTGAAACGCATACCATTCTTTGCACACAAGCATGAGGACACTAATCCAGTAATCAGCACTCCCAGAACACATGACAAAAACATGCCAAACAAGAATAGTTTAAGGATATATTTTATATTATTAAAAAATGGGGTCTCACTAAAATCTCACTTTGTGTAAAGGAGTCATTGAAATCGTTGAGAAAATGCTTTCATTTATTGATGCTAAATCTTAATTCATTTTCTCCATTAAGCAACTGCAAATCTTTGGGTTGAGAATGACACAAAATGGTTTCTATGAAATGATGTGATTCATGACATTTTTATTCCTTGTAAATTGAGTCCACACAAATTTTCTTAAACTGTGGATATTATTCTTAGTGTCTTTAAGAACTGCTAGTTGCTTCCTAAATCTTCAAATTTGCTTCATTTAAATATGTTGGCTCGTTGCTAGAGTTAATGATGATGAATAGAATCAGGATTCAATTTTTAATAAGCTGGGTTAGCTATAGCCTAGGCAGAGCCCTGCTATGTGCATGATGGGATCTGAATTTTCTAAAAAGGTTCCTACAGCCCTAGTCATTTTGGTTCAGTGGATAGAGTATTGGCCGTAGGAATGAAGGGCCCTGGATTCAATTTCAGACAAGGGCACATGACCGGGTTGTAGGCTCAATCCCCAGTAGGGGGCATGCAGGAGGCAGATGGTCAATGATTCTCTCTCATCATTATGTTTCTAGCTCTCTCTCTCTCTCCCTTCATCCCTAAAATCAATAAAAAACATTGTTTAAAAAATTTAAAAAAATAAAAATAAAAGTACAAAGGTTCCTACATCTCTTAGTAGGTATTAACATATCCAAAACTCACATATATCTATGTCTATATATCTATATATCTCTATCTATCTATCTATCTATCTATCTATCTATCTATCTATCTTATTGGTTTCAGAGAGGAAGAGAGAGGAAGAGAGAGATAGAAACATCAATGATGAGAGATAATCATTGATTGGCTGCCTTCTCCGTGCCCCACACTGGGATAGAGCCTGCAACCTGGGCATGTGCCCTGATTAGGAATCAAACAATGATCTCCTGGTTCATAGGTCAATGCTCAACCACTCAACCACACTGGTTGGGCCCCAAAGCTTTATTTTAAGTTACTTATTTAAATCCCTGGTTATATAAAAATCACATTAAAATACACATCAGGGAGATGTAATGAGAGGATACCTTAGTATCCATTGTTTCTTTATTAAGTTCTCATACCACAGTGATTTTATAAATCAAGAGATGTGGGGAAAAAATGGGGCACTGCCTAAGTCCTTAGTGGGAAGCCTAGAGGGGCAACTAGGAAACACAATTGAAGGTCGAGTAATGACGGAAGAATCAGACTAAAAGGAGGGTGGATCCATTTCAAAATCCTTTCCAAGTCTGTCTTATACAATAAACTAACAAGTAAGAATTTTATAAACAGTTGTCTTTTTCTCCCTTTGTCTTTTCATTTTTGCTTTTCTTCAGATGTTGATAACACAGTTGACCTAAACATGTTGACGATTCACTGGCATAAAGGAAAGCATTTGAGTTCTCTCAGAACCTTGCACAGGCCCAATTACAGACCTCTGTAAATATAAGATAATTGTTTAATGAAAGCTTAAGACAGAAGATTGGCCTCAACTTTTGTCATTTATGAAATTGAGTTATTCAGCCATGTGTCTTATGTACATTTACTGTTTTATATTAGGGTGATGACTAGATTTCCATAAAAATATAATAGAAAAATGTTTAAAATGAAAAAAAATATTTTCAATAAAACATCTTTTTGAATTTACAAGATTTGAGGCCTGTATCTGGAAATATGATTCTGATGTAGATATGCTTCCAAATGACTGTCATTTCACTAAAACACAATTATTTTATTTATTAGTTATTTACTTGTGGAGATTATGATTTCATGCAAAACAAAACCCAAAACAAACAAAACCAACCAACTAAAGAACCAACCAATAAAATGAATGCAGTACCATAGAAAGGAAGGTATTCTAAACCTTATAGTGATCACAAGTGTGGGTGTTTTGTATGTAGTGACTTTTAGATGGGTATCATGCTTGTAGTTTATTTGCTGCTCTCTTGCCTGATCTTCTGAGCATAGAGGGTGTGGCTTCTCTGAGCTCTCTGGCCAGCTTAGCACCCTTCAGAATTTCACAGCTGAGACTGGAGAATCTGTGGAAATCACCTGCTTGACATTCTGTGTCCTGTTGGGGATAAAGTGACCTTAAAGGTTAGCAAGCAGGAACAATTGGCAGTTCTGCTGTCCTTGAGCTCACTTATTTAGGTAGGCCTTTCTTCAATGAAGCTCTTTGAGATATGACACACAACTGCAGAGATATGCATGCAAAGTTTGTAATGGGGCTACTGTTTTCTCCATTGTCCTGGTTATAGTCCTAAATAAAGACTTTGGTCTTTAAATTGCCCAACCCAGCCTTTTCCCTTTAGTTAAGAGCACTCAATAAATGTTGCCATATAAAAATAATTTAAGATGCACGAGATTAAAAATAAATACCAAACCAAGACTGGAATTAGGTCAAAGCCAACTTTGATCTATAACAGGTTATAGATGTATGAGGCATGACTGTAAATCAGATGTCCATGTACATATAACTAAACTAGTTTTATTTACTTAAGGTACTTTTCATTTCTAAATGAATTTACTGTCTCAGTTCTTTAAAAGAATGAAGAAATATTAATTAAATCTGATAATTACATTATTTTTAGTGAATCTATTTTAATAGGAAAGATGCACCTTTTTGAGAGGATGTAACCTCATTTCAGATGAGAAAGGTTAAAATAATCAAGGTTTGATGGCAAGAGACATGGAATATGTTTCTATTTTTGCTTCACAGTAACTATTGAATGTATAAACTATTTTCTCTAACAATTCTCCAGACACATGAGAAAAGGACATGTAAAAATGATACTCTATTCCTTACTTTTCTGATGCTCAGTGGCATCTGAACAAGCTTCTAAGAGAGCTTCCTTGGAGTACAAAATCAGAAATCTTTATATTTGTACTAAAATCTTATTTTAAATATTTTCATTACAGCATATCATACGCAGATGTGCAAAGATCATAACTGCACAGCCTCATGTATCTTCACAAACTTGACACACCTGGGTAAACAGTACCAGGTCTAGAAACAGGGCACAAGCCTCACTCAACGCCTCATGTGTCCTCCTGCTTATTATACTCTGCTTCTGAGCTCCATCCACATACATTAACTTTTTATTTTACAAACTAAAATAAACGGAACCTGTTTTTTTGTTCAGTATTATGCCACACGATTTATTGATATTATTGTGTGTAGTTATAGATCATTCTCATTGCTGCATAGCATTTTATTGCGTAAATATATCCCAATTTATTAAAAATTACATTTTAAATGTTATGCTTGGCCAAAAGAGCCATTGGATTTTTTGAAGGGAGGGGGCAGTATAACTGAATATAATATAAAAACATACATGTTTTAAAAATTAAAATCCTATGTTTAAGTATAAGCGGATTAGGGAGAAGCCATAAATGCAACCCCTTCCAACCAAACCACATTGAAAAAATATATAGAAGGGTTCAATACTTAGCACCAATTAAGCTATTTTAATTAATATTTGTAAATACTCTGAAGTGAGTTTTAAGTGTGGTAAGCCATATGAAGTTTTCTTTGCTAAATAAATGAGCAATGGCATGGATATTAGAGGATTTGATAAATATTAATAATTTAGTTGTTGATGATAAAGAATAAAAAGTTAAGAATCATGAGTTTGACCTCAGGAGGGGAAGCCCATCAGAACCAGTAAATGTCTAAATTAGATATGTACTTAAACATGAAAAGCAGCTCTGGCCTATAAGAACTTACACTAATATAAATTAATGACTACCAAGGTATTTCCAAAGCAGAGATCCTGTTTTAATTTGGTTTATTATATAAGAAAAACTAATTTATAGTCGAGTTGAAATTCCATATTTATGAATACACTAAAAATTCTTAAAAACCATTATCTTGAAAAACTTATTAAATGCTCCCTGATAATCTTGTTTACAGTATTAATTTTTTAACAAACAAAAAAAATATGGTTTAATGCGCTAGTCACAAATTTCAAATTAGAGCTCTAAATTAATGTACTATGTTGAAACACCTTTCCCAAATATTTTATATTTTCTCTAAATCTTCATGATATTTGGGGCATTTTATGAAAGGAAGTCTCTTGACACACCATATCTGAAGTATCTATGCTCAATTCAGAGTCCTGTGGCTATTTCTGCAGAATCTCCATCCATTTCCCATTCTTGGCCTTGCCACACCTTGTATATACCCTGCTGCTTTAATTGCCTTTGATATTTCCTGCACTTATTGCATAGCATATCTCTGTAAAATCATCCTTCCACTATTATGTTTTCAAAGAGAAGATGAAAACTGAGTCTCTGCCAGTAATCATCTACCTTACAACTATTACAACAGAATCAAGAGTCCAAAGCATTTCCAAGAGCCAAGTGTGTTTATTATCACAAACACGTGACTGGAACTATAAATTCAGCAAATGCAAAGAGTTTATATTGATTCAATTTTGCACTGAGGTTTCACAGCAATGGCATTGCCTCATTACAGACAGCAACAAAAGTGTCCAATAGCTTGTAGCTAATGAAGAACTTGGTCATATGGGGCAACTTGGTCAAGGACATTAGTAAGGCTTCTGTAGCCATTGAGCACAGCAGTGAAGGAAAGGATAAGTAGTTGCATGCCCAGTGTTATCAGACTTAAACTGAGTAGTAAAATAATAATAATAAGCTTTATCAGTAGGACAGCTAGTGACTTACGATAATTCCTAGGAGAAATAAATATTTTCTATATGAAAAAAAATCAATCCAATTATTTAAAATTTACCATATAAAAATATCAAAGACATTAAAAAAATCAGTCTTGTTCCCAGTTGCTTACAGTGTGGTGAGGTTTCTATTTTGCTATAAACTATACTTCATGCCAAAAATAAAATGGAGAAATGCATAACAGTAGGGAAAACAATTTCTAATTCTAAAGCATAGCATCTTTGAACTTGAATCTTGAGAAGTGGTGATTTCTGATGAAGCTAATTTGTGCATTTTAATTACGGCGTTTACTGGAAGTGCTCTTTGAAAAGAGAGGAAGAGTAAGCTATGGTGTCTTCTGAAGAAGAGTGCCCAGAGCAAAATTATATTGGCAGCAACCAGTTAATGAAGGGAAAGAAGAATGGAAAAAAGATTTTCAGATGGAAAGGTATTTCATAATCACGGTTGGCTTTAGGTAACGCCCTAAAATGGTCCATAAAATGATGCAGAAGCAGCAGCGAAGTAGGATTATTATTGTTCTTTGTTTAGTTTTTCTGAAGCTCAGTTTATGTGAAAAAGAAAATCATTGGCTTCGAGGCAGAGAAAAAAAGATACCAGCATCTCACCTCTGCCCACATTTAAAAGGTTTCTGGAAGAAGAACAATGACTCTTTAAAATGCCTTCAGCTAAGTTTTAAGCTACCACTAATGACATGCCGAACAGAAACTGAAAAAAAAGCCTCCATATTACTGAACCTGGGACTTGGGCAACCTCCTGCTTCCAATTACAAGAACAAGCTGAGCCACAGCGCAGCCAGGTAAGCTTGAGTCATGTAGTGGGAAGGAGGGTGGACAGAGAAAGGGGAGAGAGGTCAAAGCATTGGGTGTATGGTCCTGAAGGAGTGTTCTGGTGGTTGCACTGACCGTACATATTTGGTTAGGAGGTCTTTAAGAGCTACCTCCCCTGCTATCCTTTAAGCTCACACATGATAAAATGCACTGAATTTCTGGAAATCACGTTCACTTTCCACCTGCATTGATGATCCCAACACCCATTTCCTCTGTCATCTTTTATCAATAGCACACTGCCTCTCACATCTTTAGGTTCTGCCAATACTTCCTTCTGCCTACAGGCTGACTTTATAAAAAACCCATTAATTTCAAGAGTACTGAGTCCTTCCACAAGCAGGAGACTATTACAGTTGACAAGGATGAAGTCTTGGGTGCCTGGGCTAGTTATAGGTGTTGAAGGATGGAGTAGAGTGAGGCACGGTGGGTGGACCTACTACACAGGCAGCAAGAAATAAAACCAAGTTGGTTATGGGTACAAATAAATAATGAACCACATGTAGATGGTCCCACTAAGACAGGGGTGGCAAACTTTTTGACTCGAAGGCCACAATGGGTTCTTAACCTGGACCGGAGGGCCGGAACAAAAGCATGGATGGAGTGTTTGTGTGAACTAATATAAATTCAAAGTAAACATCATTACATAAAAGGGTACAGTCTTTTTTTTCAATAGTTTTATTCATTTCAAATGGGCCGGATCCGGCCTGCGGGCTGTAGTTTGCCCACGGCTGCACTAAGACATACAAATATATTAAAAGGACAGAATGAAACAGGATTGGGTGCTCGGGAACTTCCAGAATCCTGAAACTGTGGCAATTATCCATAGGCACATTTTTTTTCATGCAAATGCTTGTGTTCTAGCTCAGCGTGTACTTGAACTGCCATCTCACTTCTGGCATTCCCCTTGCCACCAAACTTAAGAAAAACAATTTACAGGCAGTTCCCTTTGCATTTCCAGTCAAGTACCCGGTAAACTTCCATAGACTGAGGAAAACTAAAAACTTCAGAAAACTAAACATCATTGGTAATTCCATAGTAGCCAGATTATTTCTTAGTTTTCATGACCGTTAATATTTTTTTTTTGCTTCATTCAATTATACTTATATTGACCACTTCTTAGATCTGCTCATGAAAACTTATACTACCTTGGTTTTCTATATATTTATGTTTACAAACTCTTGACCTTCACAAGACAAAGAAGTAAAGAAAGAGGAAAAACAAAACAGCACCAATCTGCGGGATTGCATTAGGACCCAAAGTGATTAATTCATAGTCCTACATGTTAGACCTTTCTGAATGCTCTGTTGAGAATAACTGTAGGGAGTCAAGTGTTAAAACAGAAAATGACATTCAGAGGCCGTGTGATACTAGAGATGCATGTATGCAGTTGCTCAGTAAAGATGGTGGCAGTAGAAGTAGAGATTCTGGGTGTACATAAAGGTAGAGCTGTGAGATGCAGTGGTATCTCTCACAGGTGGAGGCAGTGGGAAGATATTCTGAAAATTTGGGGTATTACAACTGGAATAGTGGATTTGCCACCAATTAAAATGAAGAGGTATATGGGAGGAGAAGGCATGAGAAGAGCAGTAGTTTAGGTTTTGAGGAAACTGAGTCTTGCTGAGGTGGCGGATTTTTCTAAAGGACAAGGCTATCAGTTTGTAAAGTGAAAATCAAATCAATGATTGCTTCACTGCCTCATTTTTATCACTCCGGGGATCTCTTTTTATCTTATGGCAAGGTGGCCACTTGCTTCCGGAGTTGTAACTCCCACCTATTTACTGATGATTCCCAAATCCGTGCCTCTGGCCCTGCCTCTTCTCATGAGCTCTTCGTCTTCCTACTGGACATCTTGGATGTTTCACAAACATCTCAACTGCAAATACCCATACCTATATTAAATCCTTCCTCTCCTAATGTGAGTATTCTCTCCTCCAATGTTTTAAATTCCTGTCAAAACATCTTCATCCACCCAATCAAGCATGCTAAGAAGTCTTTGAGAAGTCACCCCATACCTGCCTCTTACCAACCTGGTCTCCAAATCCTCTCAACACTACTCCTCAAATGTCCCCTACCTTCCTTTCTCCTGTTCTCATCTCCATAGCCATTCACTGAGTTTAGTTTCACGTCATCTCCACAGATTAGTTCCTCTGGTTTCAATCTCTTTCCTTAGTCTGGATTTCTCCAGGTATCAGAGTTAGATTTGTAAAAACAATCTAACTTGGCATTCCTTCTTAAGAGATGCATCCCTGCCATGTGGCAAGACACAGACCAGGATGCTCAGAATTCCATGTCCTGCTAATCCTTCACCTTATATTGCACTGAGAACACTTTTAATTTTTATCTTTGCCTTATTTTTCTTGTTCTGTTGCATCACAGCTCCCTGCAATATGTCTTTGTGTCTTCTCCTCTGCATTTCTCTCGCCTGGACTGCCCTCATCCAACTCTTCACTCCTGGAAAAATTTTAAAACATCCTTCAAAGCCCCGCTCCAATCTCATTTCTGTAGTGCTTTCCCTGACCTATCTGAGTGGGATTAATTACTATCTCCCTTTTGCTTCTATAATCCTTTTCATACAGACATTATAGTATGCATCACATTCTGCCAGAGTTAATTTCTGAGAGGTCTGACTCTCCAGCTAGATTGCTAGCTTCTTGAAGGCAACAGCTGCATCTCATTCATCTCCGGAGCCCATACATCCAGCACAGTGAGGGGCATGTGAGAGGCCCTCAGAATATGTTTGCTGAATTAAACTTAATTTAAATGATGCATAATGGGGAAAATAATATTTCATATACAGAATTGACAAAACTCACTTTACAGACAACTGTTTAGAGTCAGATCTATTCCAAAAAATGAGATGCTTCAACCGCCACAGTGCAAAAGGAAATAATCAGGTCTGCCATACACACAAACTTCTGTACTTCCAAAATGACTTCAAAAGAAAGAGATTTTAGAGAGAGCCATTTGTATTGAGCAGGATGTTGCTTTTCCCCCAGTAAGCATGACAGGAAACAAATAGGAAATTAAGCCTCCAGAGTGGTACTAATTGGTTCTTATGGAGGGAAGTAGCCAACAACCCCCAAAGCACCTGTTAGGTGGCTCACAGACATCTTGAGAATCATCTATAACCTGTAAGACTTGTTTTTCCCCAGGGATGTCATTCCTGATATGTATGTAAAGTATTGCTTAGACATCCATAATGGAGACTGGGGTAGAGGTTTGCATAGAATATCTCACTAAGTGACTAATGATCTCCAGAGCCCTGATGCTTGTCACATCTGCCTTTCTCTGGGACCACGTGTTATTATACTTGCCAGTCTTCAGCACTGATAAAAAAAAAACTCTGGCCAAGCAGGTGAGAGGCTTTGAAATGGAATGCTATTAAACAATGTCTTTCTAATAATAACTATCAAAACATTAAAATGGAATAATGTAAAATTATACATCAAGGTTATATAAATTATTATATTTTTAAATTTATAGTTATTACTTATATTTAATCTTGATTATTGAGATAAAGTCTATATAGTTATTCTTTTTTTAATATATTTTTTATTGATTTTTTACAGAGAGGAAGGGAGAGAGAGAGTTAGAAACATCGATCAGCTGCCTCCTGCACATCTCCTACTGGGGATATGCCTGCAACCCAGGTACATGACCTTGACCGTAATCGAACCTGGGACCCTTCAGTCCGCAGGCCGATGCTCTATCCACTGAGACAAACCGGTTTCGGCTATATAGTTATTCTTATATTATCTCAGCTGCCATGGCACCCTCCTATTTTGCTTCATGTCTGTATTTAGGTTTTGGGGACTTGGGAAGAATAACCAGATCTCCTAACTTCTAGCTGAGGGCTGTGTGCATAGACCCAGTACTGCTCAATTTCATTGTCACCCCAGATATGGATCAATTATATCACATTCGTCTTTACCAAATTCTGGTCAGAGGGGAGGAAGAACAAAGCCCTCCCTTTCAAAGTCATAGACAGAGAATGCAGAAAATCTAGAAATAGGGCTCAGACCTCTGGGTGCCCAATACAGTGCTTTCACATACACTTTGAACAACGAAATAAGGAATATAAAGACATATGTCAAGGCCAATGGGAGCTGAAACGTCAAAGTGGGGTGTACGTGAAGGGACTCGGATGAGAGCTGAAAATAGAAAGAGTTGATGAGGGAAGCAATAAAAGCAAGCCGCTCTCAGGTGGCATTAGCGGTAAAAGAGCAATCTCGCTGGTCAATCCACCAGGTACTTGAATGCTGGTAGAAGGTGATTAAAGGAAGGGAGTTTCAGGTGTGCAAAGAACTCAAGTGAAACACATAATAGATTTTAAATCCTAAAGTGAATTTGAAATCAGCCATATTTTCTTTTTTCTCTCTCTCTCTTTAATCACAGAGGGAATCTGATTGAAGGAACATCTTAGCTTGTAGACCAGCCACGAGTTCACAAGGTCCTGAGAAAACCCTCCGCCTGCCTCTCCCCAGGTCTCTGAGGGTCCCGCAGGCCTTGCAGGTGACAGGAGCGGCTGCTGGAATATGAAGAGTGGTGCCAAGGCTGTCAGCACTGGCCCGTTAGAGAGACTTGTGTTCATTCACTGTCTCAGCTTAGAGAGCCTTTGTGGGGAATGGCAATTCACAGTGTGAATTTCAATAGGATCTTTAAATCTCTCAGAGATGTTTCTCTTTCTCAGGGAAATTTCCCACTGCTTAACACTCACAGATTGACAGCTCTGCAGGTATCGCTCTAATATAGCGGTTCCTTTCTCAATCCTTAATGCACGTAGGGCCTTATTTCCTACCTAGAAGGTTAGACACAATACAGTTTACAGATGATGTATTATGGAATTGGGCACCTGAAGCCTGTATAATTTTGTTAACCAGTGTCACCCCAATAAATTCAATAAAAAGGAAAAAAAAAATATTTTGATAGATATTTCTTTTCTAACTGACATCAGCCTTAAATTAAAATGAATCGGACCCTGCACCATACAGAAATATGGTTTGTATAGGTTTCTCAAAATAGGATGTATTAAAGAAGACATATCAAGTTTTGAGGGTTTGTGTTGCCACAGTAACCATTTTAGACTCAATTTAGAGGATGGGGCAAAAGAGGGACCGCATAAGACATGTTTTCCTCAACCATAAAACTTCTGAGTGAATTAGAATCCCTCTGTTTGTGGCTTTGAGTTGCAAAGCAAGCAGAAGTGGCCAGGCAGACCTGCATATAGGCCCTTTCACCGGATAAGGCTGGCGGGAATTACAAATGGGCGCAAAAGTGCTCCAGTGTATTTCATAGCATTACCAGATATTAGAGTTTGGAATACATGAAGAAGCAAGGCTGTGAGGAGTTAAATAAGGACACATCTGGGACAGGAAAATAACGATCTTGCCTCTCTACAAATAAAGCAGCTTGTGTTCCAAATGCAATAGGAGTACCATTTCCTTTCAGCATCACCATTTCTTTGTGAAAATTCTTACCCAATGGAATGGCAAATCATGTCTAGGATGAAAAAACCAACAATAATAAATGAATATAATAATATTAAAACACAAAAACATGCTCTCTGAAGAAAGTCGAAATATGAAAGGGGCGTAATTCCACCTTACTCCTTTTTGTTTTCCTATATGTAGTGAACTATGGGCTCTGAAACTGGTGAAAGTGTGTCTCAGCTAATTAGTCTGTATGATCACTGCGATGACCTTTCTTCACACCCTCCCACCAAGCTAGAAACTTGCCCCACCCCCCACCAAATCCACAACAGAAAGCTGGAAAATTGCTGCCTCCACTCCCCCAATTCACAGCAGAGATCTGACTCTTAACTCCATGACAGTGTAAGCCTACAACCAACCCTCGATGGGGTTCTATGCTTAAACTGCATGCCTAACTCAGTTCTCTCTAATAGAAATGTATTGCAAACAATAGAGAGGCATGAGTATACCTTTAAATTTCCTAGTAACCACACTAAAATAAAAATAAGCAAGTGAATTAATTTCATAAACCCATTTTATTTAACCCAATGCATCTAAAATATTATTTCAACATGAAATCAGTACAAAAATATTAATGATAGAGTTTACACTTTTCATACTAAGCCTTAGAAATCTGGAGTACATTTTATACTTAACAGCACTTCTCATTTTAGACCAGCCACATCTGATGTGCTCAGAAGTCACATGTGGCAAGTGGGTACTGCATCAGGCAGCACAGCACAGACTATTGTTGGTGGGTCTTGCAAAAAAGAAGAAAAAGTGGACTCTTCTCCTGCCATAAAGATTCCTCACCCTACCGTAACCTGTCTTCTCTCAACTTTATATATAGATGACCTACTTCAAATTCCAGCAGAAGAAAATTTACCATGTCATTAGAAGCTCCTGGTCACCCAATTGTTCCTCTAAACTTGAGAGAATGTGACAAAAGCTAAAGTTTAAATCTAGAGTATAATACACTAACACACATGCACATACATATACACACATATATGTAAGATACACACACACACATATGCATGGCAAATTTCCTTAAAATCTCAATTATTTGCTTTTTCATCACAGATATATATCTGGGTCTTAAGAAGAAAGAATAGTAAAATTTCCTGCTTTTAAAAGTTAAAGAATATATATCCTATATAATAAATAGGTAATATGCAAATTGACCATCACTCCAACACACAAGATGGTCACCCCTATGTGGACACTAGAGGGCCGCCACAAGAGGGCCAGCAGGGGAGGGCAGTTGGGGAGGACCAGGCCTGCAGGGGAGGACAGTTGGGGGAACCAGGCATGCAGGGGAGGGCAGTTAGGGGCAATTGGGTCAGCAGGGGAGCAGTTAGGCATCAATCAGGCTGGCAGGGGAGTGGTTAGGGGTTGATCAGGCTGACCGGCAGAAGCAGTTAGGGGCAATCAGGCAGGCAGGTGAGCAGTTTGGAGCCAGCAGTCCTGGATTGTGAGAGGGATGTCTAATTGCCCGTTTAGGCCCTATCCCACCAGGGTTAGCCTAAACGGGCAGTCGGACGTCCCTTGAGGGGTCCCAGATTGGAGAGGGTGCAGGCTGGGCTGAAGGACACCACCCATGCACGAATTTTGTGCACTGGGCCTCTAATCTGATTAATAAGTAAAATACTGGCCCTAGCTGGTTTGGCTCGTGGATAGAACATTAGCCTGTGGACTGAAAGGTCCCAGGTTCAATTCTGGTCAAGGGCACATACCTGGGTTGTGGGCTTGATCCCCAGTAGGGAGCATGCAGGAGGCAGCCAATCAATGATTCTCTCTATCTTTCCCTCTACCTTCTTCTCTGAAATCGTATAAAAAAATAAGTAAAATACTGAAGGAAAGAAAAACAACCTCACCTACTGTACTTCCTGACATCCTATTTTGATTTTGTGAAAATTTTCACACACACATACATACACATACACACACACACACACACACACACACACACACACACACACACCTTGGAGATTTAGAAATTTTTATTACAATATTATTCCACAATCTAAGCACCATGGTCCATGACACCTGCATGATGTGGGAGGCAATGGAGATAATCACTAATGCTACACTAAAGAGAGAGCAAGAAGTACATCCTAGATTTCTTCACAGTGATGGATTTATGAGATAAAAATTTCGTGATTATCATTAGTCATTATTATTAATGGCAATCATTTGTTGAGCTTTTGCTCAGTACCATCATTGCTAAGTGCTTTACACACACAAACACACACAGACACACACAGACACACACACACAAATACACACATTATTTACTTTTTAGTTGTTTTTATTTGAAAATCAGACATTTACCTTAGTTTCCACTCCACATTTTCGCTGGACCAAGGTGAAATATAAATAAATAATAACTTAATTTTTGTATCTCATTATTCCTTTCAGTCACAACAGTCACAACATTAATGTGAAAACTGTCCCCCAGTGAAATATTTCATCAGAATGTAGATTCCCTGTTTAATCAGAAGATATTTTAGCTAAAGAACTTATGACCTTTTGTTATTGAGTCATATATTAATAATATGAAAAGTAATAAACAGAAAATTTGAATCAGGATAACAAATGCCTCAGGTATTAGATTCAGGCTCACAGTTTCACTTTCTCAGGCATAAATGTGAGGGGGGTCAGTTTGTCTTCTGTGCTAATGCATTTGATTCCAATTCCCATTTTTAATTCTGCCTCACAATTCAACACATCCATATAACTAGTTAATCAGATAATTCTACAACTGTTTACCTATTAATGGAGAAAGTCTAGGAAAGCCCATTTTGGGGCTATTTTTTTTTCTAGGTTTTAAGTGATAAAAGATAATTTTATTTGCTTCTTCTATATTCAATCCATTAACAACAAACTAAATAAAGGGGATCATTTTATAAAAATAATGAATAACCTCTAATTCTTAAAAAAAAAAAAAAGTTCTTAAAATACCACAATAGAAGTTATTTATTTGGAATATGGCTCTATAGTTTCCCACAGAAGTAATTTGATAAGAGCATGATTGATAATAATAGTTACTATCTGTCCATCTGTTCCAACTTATGCAAGACATATTATCTCTTTTTGTTATAACAATGCTGCAAAGAAATTATCTCCATGCTATAGATGAGAAAAGTTAATGTTAAATGACTTAAGACTGTAGTCAAAAATTGGCAGGATTAGCATTTGAGAGGAAACCTTCGTATGTCTCAGGTCTGTGTTTTGTCTGCCAAACCAGAAGCTGTCTTGGGGTTCCCTTCTCCCCATAGATTCTGTTCCAGGTGTGGGCAAACTTTTTGACTCGAGGGCCACAATGGGTTCTTAACCTGGACCGGAGGGCCGGAACAAAAGCATGGATGGAGTGTTTGTGTGAACTAATATAAATTCAGAGTAAACATCATTACATAAAAGGGTACGGTCTTTTTTTTCAATAGTTTTATTCATTTCAAATGGGCTGGATCCAGCCCGCGGGCCGTAGTTTGCCCAAGGCTGGAACCCCTCATGTCACATCACTAGGTCACAATGTTCATGGCAGCATAAACTCTGAAAGCCATTAGTATCCTTCATTCTAGATCAGATTCATTCTCAAGTCTAGTTTAAGGACAGAAGTTCATCTACCTTTGGTGCAGTGCTGCGTGCACTTCAGTAATAGGGAAAGGGGGGGGAAAGGGGAAGCAGAAAAAGGGGAATAGCTGTGGCGGGGAAGAAGTCAAACTTGGAATTCTAGTAGAATAAAAAATGAGGACATCCTCAGCGGTACAGGGAAGAAACCATGCCACTAGGACTGCAGCTTTGCAAGCTAAGGGATGTTCTTATTCAAGGGGTCTTTGTAGGTAAATTGGCAATTAGTGAATCAGAAAGTGCTTGTATTTCCTACTGTAAAAATGCACCAAGTGACTTACCACAAGCTTGAACTTGCTATGCTTGTTCATTCTGATCACTTCTCTGATTCAATAAAAATTGTAATTCAACTCTACAAAGTGTTAGCTAGCCAGCCCAATTTGCTGCCATCATAGAATTCTTTTTCTTAGGCCTCAAAGGACTAGGAACTCACTAGCATAATAACTATCAACCTGGCATGACGAAGCCTTTCCAAACTATGCAACCCTCCCCTTCTAGTGATACTGCACTTTGCAAAGAATATGAGAACCTTATCACAGAAATTAGGAGTGGGGAAACATGATAGGTTTCATAACTGGAAAGGCTTCCCAATGATTAGTATGCAATATCTCATACACTACCCCCACCCACTTCCTTTATGCTAATTGAAAATTCTGAGTGTCATCTCCCACAGTAGCCAGGAAACTACACTCTAAATTCCTAGAGTGCCCAAGTTCAAACCCAGTAACAAATAACTAACCCAGACGGTTTTGTTCAGTGGTTAGAATGTCAGCTTGAGGACTGAAAGGTCCCGGGTTCAATTCCAGTCAAGGGCACATGTCTGGGTTGGGGGTTGATCCCCAGTAGAGGCTGTGCAGAGGCAGCCAATCAATGATTCTCTCATCATTGATGTTTCTATCTCTCTCTCTCCCTCTCCCTTCCTCACTGAAATCAATAAAAAATATTTTAAAAAGTAACTAAACCTGTCTGTCTCTGTTTCCTCATTTGTAAAGTATTCACAATATGGTATAGCCATAAGGTTATTGAAAGCTTAAATAATTAAGGTGAATGAAGTACTTGGAACAGTGGCTGTATGCAGAATGTTTGCTACCTTTATCATTATCATCATTATTACTGTTACTATTTCACAGTGGTAAACTGAAGGCTGTATAGGTAAAATGGTGCATCTTTCTTAATTAACTAAGAGCACGTAATAGAATTCAGACACCTAACTCAAATCTGTTGCCCTTTTTAAGACACCAGTTGATCCCCAAATGCAGTTAATAACTACTTTATACCTCATAGTATTTTAGGAATTGTTCATCCAACAGAACAATCAAGAATATCATGTGAGGGAGAGATCTGGATCATCCAACAGATACTAACATGCAGGACACAAGCCAGTATCTCTGTCTTTCCACCTACTGGCTTCTTCACGCTATAACAACTTCACATCGGGAAGCTATTCCACTGAATTCGTTCAAGCAATCATTTATTTATCCACTAAAAGAATATGGCAGGGAGGGTTTGGGATGAGCGAAATGAGGGTTGTCAGAATAACAGTGACAAATGGGATGCAATTGTTCTCCAAAAGCTTGGAGCCAAAGGGTCTTCCCTTTTTCCCTCCCCTCAATCCCCACCGTTTCCACCCAGCCTGCACACAGAGAAGGTGGTTAACAGAGGAAAGCCCTGTGAATAACATGACAGCCATACATTCAGAAACTGATGTCATTTCCCTAAATACTGTTTGTAAAATGGTAATTATCTGCCAAGCGATGACAGCTGGCACTTAGCATAGAGACACAGAGAGAAAGAAAAAAGAGAGAATGACAATAAAGGGTCCCTGTGTAATTTACCAAAGGGCTGAAAGAGAGAAGGAAACATAATCAGAAAAATAAAATGATTACCAGTGTGTGATGGGGTGAAAATTGCTTTGGGCATTTTTCCTTCAGAGAACACAAGATTGAATTGGAAGAATGAAGCTAGTTTCATGATATACACTGGAAGAGAGGAGGTTATATTAAGGCTGTGTTAGGAAAGAGTAATACACCAAGGGTCCGGGCTGTGACAAAATCGCATGCAAACCTTGCGTGCACTTAGCCTCCCAAACAGGGACCAGTCAGCCCATGACTCCTGGGTAATAAACCCAATATTACTGCCCTCAGTTCATCTGGGTCAGAAGAATAATGCAGTAGCTTCCTGTGTCTCTCCCAGTTACTTTAAAAAATATTTACTGGTGAAAGTATTACATATATCCCCCTTTTTCCCCCATAGACCACTACTAGCCCACCCCTGCCCCAGGCCTTCACCACCCTATTGTTTGTGTCCATGGGATATTTAGATATGCATACAAGTTCTTTGGTTGATCTCCTCCCACCCACCTCCCACCCCCTCTTTCTCTCTGAGATTCCAGTCTGTTCTATGCTTCTATGTCTCTGTTGTTCATCAGTCTATTTTGTTCCTTAGATTCCACATATGAGTGAGATCATGTGAAAATATTACCCTAAATATTATGGAATGGCCTGATCTACTCAGTTGAAGGCCATGAGGACAGAACTAGTGATAGGTTTCCCTGAAGAAGGTGAAATTTTCTGTGGGGTGTAGCATCAGCTTCTGACCAAGACTTTCATTTCTGATGGCCTGCATGATGGATTTTTGATGTGCCCAGACAGCTCTCACAATTGTATTAAAATTCTTTACAATAATTCTCTGTCTACATCTCTCTCTCTCTCTCTCTCTCTCTCTCTCTCTCTCTCTCTCTCTCTCTCTCTCATATATGTACACACATCTATAGACATTATCTATCTATCTATTGATCTATCTACCTATCTATTCACACACACACACACACACACACACACACACACACACACACACATCTACTAGTTCTGGTTTCTCTTGTGGAGCCCTGATTGATACACTTATCAATAACATGTGCATATGCAGAGATTTGCTTTGCTTAACCAAGTGAGTTGGTTACAGGTTAAATTGAGTCCCCCTAAATTCATGTTTTGAATTCCTAACTCCTGGTATCAATTGGAATTAAGGTCATTACAGATATAATTATTTAAGATGAAATCATCAGGGTCAGCCCTAACCTAATATGACTGGTGTCCTTATAAAAACAGAAGTTTGGACACAGACAGAAACACAGGTAGATACTATGGGAAGATAAAGGCAGAGATCAGAGGGATGTTTCTACAAAACAAGAAATACCAAACATTGCCAGTGAACTACCAGAAGGCAGGAGAGAAGCATGGAACAGATTCTCATAGCCCTCAGAAGGAAGCGATCTTGCTGACACTTTGATTTTGAACACTTAGCCTCCAGAACTGAGGCAATATTTCTATTGTTGTAGTCACTGAGCTTGTTGAAAATTTTATTGGGAAACCTGGAAAGTAATGCAGGACATTAATAGGAAAACCAAGGGAACAGAAACTGGGGAAAGTTAAGGAAAAAAAAAGTTTACTCTAAGAATTACCAGTACTAGTATAGAAATTTCCATTTACAGTGGGGCCTTGACTTACGAGTTTAATTCGTTCTGAGACCGAGCTTGTTATGGAGCTCGTTAAGGAGCTCGTTAACTCAAATTACTCTATCAACTCAATGCAAAAAATCGGCCGAGAGACAGCTGGTATCTCAAAAAACTCGTTAGTCGGGACACTCATAAGTCAAGGCCCCACTGTACTTACTGCCTTTGAAATACTTAACAATTTTACTATCAATTATCTATCCAGAAAGAGACCTAAGTAATAAAACTGGCAGTTACAGACATGCATGAGGGTTTCATAAATTTCTGAATGGAGTCCTTCTGTTTATTCCTGAATTCTACTCTCCTCTTTAATACAAGATGATATGGAACCATCCATAACCGTTCATCCTTCTCTTTGTGACCTTGTGTAATGGAGTCTTCCATTTTCCTCTTATAGGAAAAGCTATGTATTACCACATCTGTCCTTTCCCATTTTTTAAGCAATTGAAGTTAATAGAGATCCTTAAAAAGAAAAGCAATACTTGTGTCCAAGGGTTACACAAATAGTTTACAAGAGGGCAGAGGTAGAACACAGGTCTTTTGGAGCTCCATCCAGTGATCTTTCTAGGACACTGTTTCTATCCAGTTATGGAATTAGCACGTCAGGTAACTCCTGTCAAATTATTTATATATATAAAAGCCTAAGTGACCGTCCTACCATTTGACCAGCAGGCCGGTTGTGATGACGCACAATGACCACCAGGAGAAAACTGTCCAACAGGTAGCTATGATGCGCACTGACCATCAGGGGGCAGATGCTCAACACAGGAGCTGCCAAGCTGAGCTGTGGTGACTTGGCAGCTGTGGTTCTCGGGTGACACACCTGGAACCAGAGAGGAGGGAGCCCGATTTCATGGTATATCACCCGAGAACTGCCCTTTCACAATCCAGGACCCCTCGGGGGATGTCAGAGAGCCAGTTTAGGTCCTATCCCCACAGGCCAAGCCAAGGGACCTCTAGTCTTAACATATCAGGGAAACTTAGAATAAACATTTCTCATCTAAATATATGTGTTTTCCCTAACACACAAGGATGCAGTTTTGGATAAAGCACTCAGCTTTTCTAGATATGAGTTTCCTCAATTATAAAATAAATAAAAAAACAGCAGGATTATCTAAGAAAAAACAGAATCAGCATCAGTGTTATCTGATATCGGATATGGATAACATATTAGGCTATGAGATAACACATGGAAACATATTACACTTCCTAACTTGTTTTAAATAAGATAAAATAAAGTAGTAAAGTAATATTCTATCATCCTACCACCTTCTCTCCCATCCCATACTGTAGAGGATGTGTTGTAGAATATGTATCAGGTTTTATCAGACTTATTTATAAAACTAATGGATAAATTTGAGCATCCTCATTATGTGCTTTTAATCACATATCTCTATTTTTATCGCTTGCTTATATGTTTCACTTATATTGTACACACTATGACAACAAGAACTATATTTGGGTCTCCCTTATATCATAGCATTTATATGTCTTTTGAATGAAATTTGAATTTTTTTTTACTGTAAAAATTCTTTTTTATGAAATTCTGAAAGTGCAAAATAATCTATAGTTATAGAAAGCAAATCAATGATTACCCGGTGGGGGGAAGGAGGAAGGGATTTCTGAGAGGCACAAGAAAACTTTTGGGGGTGATAAATCTGTTTGCTATTTTGATTTTTATTGTGGTTTTCCGGGTATATACAGGTGTCAAAAGTATACACTTTAAATATGTGCAGTTTATTGTATATCAATTATAACTCAGTAAAGCTAGTTTTAAAAACTAAAGTGATATAAGTGTATTTAAAAAAACACTGCACAGAGCTTGGAAAATAGAGGACTTATGTAACCATATGTTTCCTTAACATTTTGTAAATTTTATAGAATGGTAAAATATTAAATCTGTAATTTTTATGACATTTAAATCTATAGTGTCTATAGACTATACCTATTGTATAGTATCTATAGTATCTAGAATGGTAACTAAATTTGGTTTGGGGTTTCTTTCTCTTTTGACAATACATGAGAAAAATATTTTCCCTGTTCTTTAAAACTACGTATATTCATGAGTTTTAATTAAAAAAAGAACTACCATAATAATTTTTAATGAAAAGTTAAAGCCCTTCCCTCCCCAAATCAACTTAGCATATAATTTAAATGTGCTAAATATAATAAAAATATATTTAGAAGGAGTCCATTTACTAAAAAGAGTTGACTACCACAAATAAAAGTACTTAAGACCCTGGAAGTTATTTACTTTTAGTCTATTAATTTACATAATTCCTCCATGTCTAGCAGAGCCCACTGATTATGAAGTAGTTTACAGACATCAACTTTCTAGACTGCAAAGACTTTTGAAATTATAAAGAAGAGAGAGTTGTGCTGAAACGATGTGGTGTAAAGCTGCCACAGTTTAAAATGCAGTTATAGATTTAGAATGTAAATGGTTGTCATCAGAATGAGATTACAAGTTTCACCAGCTCTGAGAAACTTAGCTTATTTAACACTGAGTCAATGCCTTCACAGCCAAAGTTAGTGAAAACACTTCAGATTCTGAAAGAATATGCTCATTAAATTTATAGAGCAGGATTTCAAAATGTCCAGCTTGTTTGCCAAGGCTATTTTGAAGAACGTTTCAAGTAGCCAGTTTTTTTCAAAGTTAGTCATCCTTTTTCACAACTTTTGCCATGTTCACATACCATCTGCACTATTATTTAAATTATATTTTTCTTTTAAATAGATACATTTTTACTTGACTATATGTGCTTTAATTTTTAATATATTATTATTATTATTATTATTATTATTATTATTATTATACATGGAAGGTAAGCATCACTTGTTATAAACAAACAAACGTGACAGTGCTCTGAAAGCAAAATAGAGGTATTATTATTTACTTAAATGTTGAAAACTCTGAGCTAATGCCTATACTGCATTTCTTTGTGTGTGTTTATTTGGTTTGCTATTTTTTAAATTACCAAGTGTTTTCAAAGGTCTTTAAAAAGGTTTAATACCTACAAATCAAGACTTCTCTTGGTTTAGTCCGATGGATGAAGAGATATGAAGAGACTAACTCTCTCAGCATGTAAGCCAGGGCTACTGTGATAGCATTTTGTGTTATACACCATTCCACATAATTTCACATGACACTGGGAAAAAACTGGAATAATACACTGCAGTGGACTAAATGTTTATGTACCCTCAAAATTCCTATGTTGAAACCCAATCCTCAAGGTGATGTTATAAGAAGTGGGCCATTTGGAGGGTGATTAGGTCATGAGGGTGGAGACTTCATAAATGAGATTAGTGCCCATATGAAAGGGACCCCAGAGAGCTCCTTCCTCCATGTGTGGCACAGCAAGAATGGCCATCTATGAAGCAGAAGGTGGGCTCCCACCGGATGCTGAACCTGCCAATGAGAGCTTAGACTTCCCAGTGTCCAGAACTGAGAGAAATAAATGTTTGTTGTTAACGCCACCCTGTCTATGGTATCTTTGTTCTGGAAGCCCAAATATACTAATGTTCACACTAAGTGTTTGACATTTTATATGTCCAAATATATAAGATTTATTCATTATGTTGAGTATACAGGATGTCCACTGATGAGACAGACAGGTAGATTTTTCATACCTAAACACAAAAGCAGTATAATGACTGGCATAAAAGGGAAGAAAGAAGTCATATGATCAGAATAAAATCTTAGAAGCTGTCTGATTAAAGATGGATAAAGTGAGGCCAAAAACTAGTGTGTCTTATTCATAGAGAGCTAAGAAGTGACCATGAAGAACTGGAAACCAACTGTTCTCAGTGCTGGTCTAGTTCACTTCTATCCACTTAGGAAGAAAGCAGTTACTTTCATATGATTTTATACCTTTATTGTCTATGTGAGAGTAGGAACATTCTTTAACAGAGGTCCTATGGAGGAACCAAAAATCCAAACACACCTGTAAAATTGTAAAACATCCTTTATAATAAAAGAGTAATATGCAAATTGACCCTAACAGCAGAACGACTGGGAATGACTGGTCACTATGACACACACTGACCACCAGGGGGCAGATGCTCAATGCAGGAGCTGCTCCCTGGTGGTCAGTGCATTCCCACAGGGGGAGCTCTGCTCAGCCACAAGCCAGGCTGATGGCTGCCAGCACAGCGGTGGTGGTGAGAGCCTCTCCTACCTCCTCAGCAGTGCTAAGGATGTCTGACTGCAGCTTAGGCCTGGTCCCCGCTGACAAGTGGACATCCCCCGAGGGCTCCTGGGCAGCCAGAGGGATGTCTGACTGCCAGCTTAAGCCTGATCCCCCAGGGAGTGGGCCTAAGCCAGCAGGTGGACATCCCCCGAGGGATCCCAGACTGCGAGAGGGCACAGGCCAGGCTGAGGGACTCCTCCTCCCCCTGCCTGAGTGCACAAATTGTTGTGCACAAGGCCTCTAGCTAAATTATAATAAGGGTCTTAGAAATTAATGGCTTAATAAGACACTGCCAGCTGATTATCCTAAATAAGAGAAAGATAATAGTCCCATATTTTTTTTAAGAGTCTCCTAATGAATGACTGATGCCACATGGACACAAATAAGGAATATGTCTTTAGCCATCCTTAAAAGGACATCCTTTTTAAAGTACACAGTGTCATATTCCTTATTGCACTAATATACTTCCCAGGTTTTTTTTTCTTAATGTGGACACTTTATTAGATTTCTTCACCAGATACATACCTTTGATGAAATATTTGTTATCCTTTGTATTGCATTATTCTGCAGCTACTTAGTTTCTATGCTTTCATTTATTAAAAAGGCTTTAGTTTTTGCTAGCTCCTGTTCTTCCCATTATTCATATTCTTCCTCAACACCCCAGAGACCATAGCTTTAAGACTCTTACTAAGGTTTTTAATTTCTTTCTGAATCTCTAATGTTTTTGGAGATAAAGCGTAAAAAGTTCTGGCATCCTGACTGGAACTTCACCACTGGTCTATCTACATAGTGACATCAGCCAGCAATGACTGTCACTGCCCTGTGTATTAAAGGCAGGAACTAGGAACTTTTATGGTTTTTTGACTACAAGGAATTATAATTGTTTATAAAGCAGTTTGTAAATACAGAGTGCTACAGAAATGATAAATAAGAGTTATGATTATTTATGTGGTGACTGGCCATAATTATCTCTTCATTCCTGGCTATTTCTTACACAAAAGCTATTTTAGCTGACATTTTCCCCCATGTCCAATGACTCTAAAACAGAATAAAAAGAATAAGCCTACTTCTAGCTGTTCTAAACAAATGATGACTTTCAGTGTTCAATTAGTTGACTTGTAAAGCACCATCCCTTTTAAATAGATTGGTTCTGTAGTTGTATTTTTCTATTTTATTTTAATTTACATTTGAATAATGTAGGCTTACTATATGACTGCAATTGTATTTGTGTTCTTTCCTGTGAGAGCACAATCTGCCCACTTTTTCCTCTCCTCCTAAAAATCACAGTCCTAGTTTAGCTGCAAGCTATTCTGTATGAAAATTGTATATAATAGCAAATATTATGCCCCTTAGCCAAGTTCGAAAATTCTTAAAACAGAAGAGCTTGTATTAATGAAACAAATGATTGTTAAATATAAGACACTGGATTTTCTTCATGTCAGCATAGAAACAATGGCTAAGTATGGAGAAAAAAAAAAGACTCTGATCACTTTCACTATGGTGCTGTATGAATTGAGATAACTACTAAGAAACTCTATTCCTCTAAATCTTTGCCTCTCAACCTCAGAGAAGACCTAGAACTAACTAACTCAAGGAGTGTGTGTGTGTGTGTGTGTGTGTGTGTGTGTGTGTGTGTGTGTGTGAGAGAGAGAGAGATTCATACATAAAAATATTGCCTGGGGTGAAAATCACCACTATACTATATTCTAAATTATGTCATACTTTTCATCAAAAGTTTACTAAACTGCAGGGCTAAAAAATGCACAAATTATCTAAAAAGAATGGCTGGCACTTAGAATTCCAATAATTTCTTATCATGTTTAAATGAAAGCACTGATCTAATATCCTGGGTTTTGACATCAACAGTGAGTTACAGAATGGAATCATATTTTTCTATATGTAATATTATACTTTGATCACAAGAATATTTCATCTTTCATATTGCATAAGGAATTTTATATCAAAGAGGATCAATAAAATAATTATTATCCTTTTTCAGGAGATAAAAACCATAATTTAAATGGATATACTCCTCAAGACTAGGAAAATTTAGGCTGCAACTAAAACCATATGAAAATCTTAGCATATACAAATTCCAGTAAAATCCACAATTATATTTTAGAGACCAAATATTAAATTTATATTAAAAATCATAGTCAACAGATATATTATTCAGATATGTATTAAAGTACTAGTTAAGTTTGTGCTCCAGGCTTAAATTCATAGCTTACATAAATCACATATGTGCCATTTTATTTAACAAATGTTCATTAGTTGTGTTTTAGTTCTCAGGTGCTATATTAGAAAGTAAAACATACCTACATTCACTCCTATCCATACCACATTTCCTCTAATGCCAGGAATTATCTGAGAACCTGGGCAATCTTATTTGTTTGTTTGTTTAAGCTATAGTTTTCTAATTAGAGTGAATGATGTAAGAAGAAGAAATGTTCATGTATAATCTGGGAGAATGGGGAATAAACTGATTTGTGAATTTTGTCTTTCCTCTTAAGTTTGATAATATTCCCCAAGTAATAGGAAACTTCCATGGCATCAGATCATTACTAGCATTGATATTAAACTGCTTTATATCTACTGCTGAATTTGTGAGAATTTGTTCTGCTTACCGCAGAAAAATATTGCATCACATCTATTTGCTGTATATGTGTAAATGATGAGGCATCAAAGAGAACATGGAAAGCTCACTGGACAAGGAACATGAATTGGGGTGTTTAAAAAAAATGTTTGGGGGAGTTGAATTATTTATGGAACCTGCGTTATGTGAATCACCTCCACTACACAAATAAATCAAAACCTCTTCAATGAAGAAATAAGTACTTCATTAGTGAGTGAAAGATTTTTGAAAGAGGCGATACAGGGGTTCTGACTCTTAATTTTAGAGAAACATTTTTTTAAAATATATTTTATTGATTTTTTACAGAGAGGAAGGGAGAGAGATAGAGAGTTAGAAACATCGATGAGAGAGAAACATCGATCAGGTCCCTCCTGCACATCTCCTACTGGGGATGTGCCCGCAACCCAGGTACATGCCCTTGACCAGAATCGAACCTGGGACCTTTCAGTCCGCAGGCCAACGCTCCATCCACTGAGCCAAACTGGTTTCGGCGTGAAACATTTTTATAAAATCAGAAATGTAAAAAAAAAAAAAACAAAACAAAAAAAAACGCACACACACAAAGACAACCAAAGATAATACAAACATTAATAGCCAATTGTTAATAGTTCAGACACAACAAATAGGCTAAAGACCAAGGGCTCAAGTGCCAGGCTAAGACTTTCAGTCACCTGGACAGACAGTATTCTATAAATGCCTACTAGGGACCAGGTACCGTGCAGGACATTTGACAGACAATATTGCACCTGAAAAAATGAAAGCTCATTCTTACAGAGCTTACAATGTAGTGGAAGAGGCAGGTGAAAAATAGGTAATCTAATCAATACCTATTGGATTGACTAATTAAAAGGAGTACTGTGAAAGTGTAAATTTTGGAACTGTGTTAGAGATTAATAAAATGGACACACACTGAGAGATCCAAATGGGGCAGTTTGAAAAATGAATCTTTAATCTGAATCTTACATGATCAAAAGGAGACAGCATGCAAAGGCCAGAAGAGAGCATTCCAGACAAATAATAGAAAGCACATGACCCTAAGATGGAAAGATCTTGATATGTTTGTCTATGGCAAACAGGGCCTACTACCCCCAGCCAGTGTGGTTCAGTGGTTGAGCATCTACTTTTGAATCAAGAGGTTACTGCATGGATTCCCAGTCAGGGTTGTGTGCTTGACCTCCAGCAGGAGGCAGTTAGTTGATGTTTCTCTCTCATGGATGTTTTTATCTCTCTCTCCCTCTCCCTTCCTCTCTCTCTAATAATAAGATATATTTTTAAATATGGCCTACTATAATGACAACAAAACCCCTATCCAACCAAAAAGCAAGCAAATTAAGATTGGAAAGGAAGGGTAGTGTCAGGTTATAGAAGACCTTAAATGAAGCTCCAGTGAGTCTGAAATTTACATGGGAGCCAGAGGGCCACAGAGCTTGGGCAGAGAAGTGACACTGAAAATGTTCCCAAAGAAAGACAAGCAGAGGGAACAGCTGGGAATAGGAGCAGTGGGAAATGCACATTCCTCATGTTTATTAAAAGCCCACTCTTTGCCAGAAACTCTAACTAGTCTCATTTAGTCTTACAAGTGTAGGACGTATTCTCCTTTTACAAAAAAAAGGCAGATGAACCTCAACTTGCTAAAATAATGTCTAAAGTCACATAACACATGGTGGTGCTTTTCAAAATTCTATAGCCATCAAAACTAAGGCTAATATAACAGGCCTATATGTCTTGACTTTGGAAGCCCATTGTCTACCTCTTGATTTCTTTACTTACTTTAGTTTACTGAAACTGCCCAACCAGGAAGTGATAAAAATGCATTAAGCCCTATTATACAATTCTTTGACTCAGAAAATTTGATCACATCAATTAGCACCCTTAAATGTTTATATCAAAATTAGAACCTAATAATATTTAGAAAATGAAGAATTATAAAGTGAAAAAATATTGAAGGAAAAAAATAAATACTTCTACAACCTAAATTAAGACAAAACAGTCATCAAAATAAAATATTTAAATAATCAAGAACTCGCCAGGCTGGCAGGGATTAGTGGTTGAGTATCAACCTATGAACAAGGGGGTCATGGTTCAATTCCTGGTCAGACACATGCCTGGATTGCAGGCTCAATGGCAGGCTCAATGGCTCAATCCCCCGTGAAGGCATGCAGGAGGCAGCCAAACAATGATTCTCTTTCTCTCTCTCTCTCTCTCTCTCTCTCTCTCTCTCTCTCTCTCTCTCTCTCTCTCTCTCAAAAATATATTTAAACAAAAAGGTAAAAAATCAAGAACTCTTTTTAGAAAGCAGATTGATTATGTGCATCTATAATTATGTCTGCAGAGGCAATGAGTGAGGGCATATTTGTAGAGCTGCGGTTAGTATGAAACAGAGTTGGGGAGAAGCTGAGTCATTTGCTTTCCACTGTATCAAAACTACAAAAGGATGATCCCAAGTTTGATGCTTTGGAATAACTTAATAAGAAGGTTTCCATAATCACTAAAGATAGCTTGTTTCTATGGAAAATGTTCTATACTCACAAAGTTGTCTTTGATATTGATGTTTTATCAGCTACAGCCCAAGCCCAACTTACTCACATCAGAGTGGCCAGTGGGAATAATTGATCCCTTCTCTCATTTATAGGATCTCTTTCCTCTGTGTTAGTAGTTACCCTGCTTCTCTGTTATCTTTCTTCCAGTCTAAACGAGCCCGGTTCCCTTAATGTTTACTTATAGATCTCATTTTCAAACTCTTTTATCATTTTTGTTGCTCTCTTCTGAACTCATTCAAATTTATATATGATTCTCTTTCAGTTGAGTAACAAATACAGAATATAGCCAATTGAGGCCTAAAGAGTGCTGGTAGAGCAAAATAATTACCTCGCATTTCTTTCATGCTCTCCCTATTAATATACCCCAAAGCAGTATCTGGGATTTTACATGGCACCTTAATATTGTTGACTTATACTCAATTTATCATTCATTATAGCTTGCATCTCTGTCCCTATAGAACCTCTGCTTGTGAAGTTTACACTTGTTTTTATTGAATCCCTTTTTATTGATTTCAGACCCACATCCTATTTATCAAGATGGTTATTTGTAATACTAACCTCCAATTTGCCTCCAAAGGCACACAATTCTCAAGTTCTTAACTGAGTAAATTATTAGCACACTTTCTGTTTTATCTTACCAAATCTGAGTGCACAGTTGTGTGTGTGCATGTGTGTGTGTGTGTGTGTGTGTGTGTGTGTGTGTGTGTGACTGGCAAGTTACACTAGGATTTAAAATATCTTCCTCTAAACTCTTTATGCTGCTAACCTCAAAAGCTAATATTTATTGAGGGCTGACTATATTGCCAACTGTTTGCCATTATATTAATTCTTATAGCCGTATTCTTGAGGTCTGATTAGCCCAATTTTATAGAAATTGAAACCAAACAATAAACAAACAGACAAAAAACTGAGGGCCATAGGTATCCAGTAATTTTCTCAGTGAATAACCAGGTTATAGTAGAGACAGCTCTACTCCATTGCTTGTCTAGTTACAGGAACTTGAGCTGGTCTGTTTGATTTCAGAGCCAAGCATTTCCAGTGCACCAGTTACAAACTGAAGTTGAATTCATGCACAAAAGCTTCTCATACCAACAGGTCCCTCACTCCATTCTGCTATCACTATTCAGGATTTTATGAAACCCATGGCAGTGTCTTCACTCCAGGAAGTCTTCCTTTAGAGGGATGATGCTGGTGCTATGAATGATGAAGCCATTGTTCCTGGGGACAGAGATCCCACCAGCAACAAAATTACTGTTTACTGCAAAAAGCCCTGGCATCTGAAAGCCTACTGAATTGAGTTGATACCACCCCTTTTTCCTAAATTAAAAAAGCATCCCAACTTGCTGGGGTCCAGCCCCAGCGGGTCCAGGGGTCCCCAAAGGTGTGGACGGGGTCGGTGAAGAAGGAATGACATGGAGACAGCGTTCAGTTGATCAGCAGCCTAGCCAGGATCTCCAGCCAGGATCTCCAGCCAAGTTCTGGTCTGGATCTCCAGAGAGGTTCTGCTTAGGATCTCCAGCCAGGTTCTGTCCAGGTTCTTTTGCCAGGTTCAGTCACCAGGTTCTAGTCAGGTTCTCTTGCCAATTTCTGTAGTCAGGTTCAGTCCAGGATCTTTTGCCATGTTCTCTCCAGCAAAGTTCTTCTGTCTGTAGGTTCTGTCTTCTCAGTTCCGTCTTCTAAGTTCTGTCTTCTAACTTCTGTGTTCTAAGTCCTGTCTTCTAAGTTCTGTGTTCTAAGTTCTGTGTTCTAAGTTCTGTCTCTTTCTGTCTCCTTACATCTGTATTTATACCAGTTGATTCAATCCTATCAATCTCTATTACAAAGGTTAGGGTGTTTCTTATCTCCATTCCAGGGAGTAAAGATTATGTAGCTTAAGCATGATTGTTCATAGTTAAAGTGATTAATTACCTGCCTGGCACTTAGTTAAGAGGTTTTATTCCCTCCCTAACTTCAGGGGAAAATCCCTACCTGGGGAAACAACCTTTCTCAGAGACCTTGGTTAAAACACATAGTGCCAAGAAGGTGAGCAAACATATTAAGAACAGTATGCCATATGTGCCAGGTCCTTTGAAACAGCAAGGATGGACCGGCTCCCGGCACCAACTAAGACAATATGATAATTAGATTGACTTTATTTGTTTTCTTACTTCAAAGTAATTGAATCCAAACACTATCCATCCAAATCACTGGCCTAAGTCAATGGTTGCTAAATGAGGTGCTCAGGCTCTGTTGAGTATTTTAAAAGTTCCTAAGGGATGCAGTAGATTCCAGATACTAGAATTAAGAAAGCACAATGTTTACTTAATTAAGGCTTTATGAGTTGACTGTGTGACTTGCCCACATCAGCAACTTAGCCCCTATCTTTTCAAACCCAAAGTGCACATATGCTCATTTAACTGGAATAGGCAGATTTCAAATGTTCCAAAGAATGGGTACCAAGGCCGGTGTTACAAAATGGGCTTGTTCATAAGGTTAATATGAATATCTCTCAGAAAAGGATATGTGAATCAAATTGTAAGGGACAACAATAAATGATAGATGATAATAGCATTTTATTAATACTGGAAAGTTCAGGTAATTTAAAATCATTATCAAGAATATATGAACTTGCTATTCTATGACAGTTGCCTAGCAGTGGGCTTTCTTTAGTGTCTGTGCATACTTCATTCTCTCCTTGAATGCATTACTACTGGAATAGAATGTACCAAAGGTTTGGTTTTCAACAGTCAGATGAGAAGCTTATCTGTTAAATATAGCTACTATCAAATAGGCTAAATTAGAAGATATTAAGTTCTGAATTCTGATTTTGTTTAAAATATGCATGCTGTTGGTAGAATATAAAGACCCTCCTGAGTTCAAACATCTCTTCCAAGGCACTTGGTAGTAGGAGGAGGCCAAACAATGAAACCTTATACCCTGAAGAAGAGGACTGCTCTCCTGGGATTGAGCTATGTCCTAAAAGCAAGCTATGGCAGTTAGGTCTTTTGGATCTGTCTAAGGCACTATTTGCCAACACTAAAGAGCATTATAAACATGAAATAAGAAGATAAAAAAAGAAAAGAAAAAAGCACAACAGAGAAGGAAAAAATCATTTTCATTTTATTTATTTTCTAAACATCACTACTACCGATTCCTTTCTTTCTACTCAAGATGTGCTCTCATCAGTAATAAATGATTGGGGGAAAAAAAAAAACAAAAAACAAAACAAAACTCAAAGCAGATATGGTAACATTCTTACAGTTGATAATTCTAATTGATATTAAATATGTTAAAATAGGTTCCCAATCAGTTCACTATAATGTTCTCTCTGGGACTAAAACAGTTTTTCATTTAAAAATGTTTGCTAACACTGATATTTAGCTTAAATTTTATTTTCCTCTCTGTATAACCATTTTCTTAGTTTTAGCTTTCCGTTTTACCCTTCTTTTAATACAGATACTCTCAGCTTAGTCTGCCAAGAATTTCATTGGTTTGGTTTGCTTATTTTCCTTTTTTTTTTTTTTTAATATATTTTATTGATTTTTTACAGAGAGGAGGAAAGGAGAGAGATAGAGAGTTAGAAACATCAATGAGAGAGAAACATCGATCAGCTGCCTCCTGCACATCTCCTACTGGGGATGTGCCCGCAACCCAGGTACATGCCCTTGACCGGAATCGAACCTGGGACCTTTCAGTCCGCAGGCCGACGCTCTATCCACTGAGCCAAACCGGTTTTGGATTATTTTCCTTTTTAATAATGTGAACAAGAAAGTATATTAAGGGGCCAAAGGAAAGAGTAGCCAGAGTTAGATTAAACACTATGAAAGATGGAGGTCAAGAAATGCTTGTCTTATGAAACCATCAAGGTAGTTCCATCCAGGTAGCTCTACTTAGAGTAACAGGTTCATGAGAAGTTGGAAGGGTCATATGAAAGGTAGGATCAGACCTGTTCACATTTAGGATTCATTTAGATAGCAACTAGACATCAGAGTTTGTGCTCATCCATTTTCCAATATTAAAAAAATGTGGTTAAAACATATGTAGTCTTCAAAAATCAAGTCTTTGTTACAACTGAAAAAACCTAAGACATAATGAATTAGGCATTATTATTTATTGAATATATGCATATACACATTATAGACATGGGAAAACAAAAACTCAGTTGTTTGAATGACTAAAAGAAACAGTATTCTAAGAACTATGAAGATTCAGGATCTACTAAGTTAAAAACACCAGAAAAAAGGGAAAGAAAAGAAAAGAAGGGAAAAGAAAAGAAACTATATACCTCAGCTACTCCATTATATGTTTCATGGGTTAAACCAAACCAAACATAAAAAAAAAAATTTTTAATGATAATGTGGAGAAGTCCTGGGGAAAGGGGGAGAGGGAGAAAACAGGGGCAGACTAAAAGGGGTCAATGAGGGGAAAAAAAGGGTCATCTGTATTACTTCATACAATAAAGATAAATAAAAAAATAAAACCATAATTATAAAAATATATTGTTTTGAATTTTAAACAACCTATTTCCAAATACAAACTTATTTCCCATATAATTTTATTCATCGGCAAATTGGTATTGCTAATTTATTTGGTTTTCACTTAGATTTTCAAGCATGTTGATAATTGGAAAGTATTTTCTTTTGCCTAACTTTGATGACAAAACATTAAATGACCATTTTTATTCATTGACAAGAAGAAATCTACTTCGAGGTTTTATAAATTGCTCATAGGCAAATAAAATTGTATAATTTTCTTATTATTGGCAATGCTAATAATTTATTATTAAAATTAATTTGAATAGAAGTAGAAGGCATCCAGAGAGGGGAGCATTGTAAAATATCCACAGGGAAATTCTAATCCCATTACAAAGTGGAAAACTACGTTCCCTCCCAAGATTTTTTAATTGCATTTTAAAATTTTTATTTATTTTTTCATACTTAGAAGTGATTTTATTTTTTAAATTAAATCTTTACTATTTAAAGTATTACATATGTCCTTCTTTTTCCCCCATTGATCCCTTCTAGCTTGCCCCTGCCTCAGGCCTTTACCACACTATTATCTGTGTCTATGGGTTATGCATAAATAAATACAAGTTTTTTGGTTGATCTCTTCCTACCCACCTACCCACCCATGTTTTTTTATTTATTTTGAATTAAAGAAAAAAACAGATTCAATAGAGCATTTGCTATCTCATATTCAGCTTTTTGTTTTCACTTAAATTAAAGATTTATTTTCTATTTGGAAGTTTTTTTATTAACTGGATGATGAAATGGTGAAACATTTAGGTCATTTAGTTTTGGTTCTAATATTATATCCAAATGCATTCCAAACTCATGGGGATTGGCATATTTCACTGATTTCATCAAGGTGTGCTATGGAAGAAAATTAATATGCATTCTAGTAATAGGAATGAATACTTAAATATCAACCCTAACCATCTTATACTAACAAAAGTTTTGGTAGGCACAAAAGACCAGATAGTTTTGCATTTATCCTAATTAATTTATTTTAAAGAAGGGGATAACAAATGGAAACAGATAAAGTTCCATAAAGAATGTCATCAAGATGACATTTAGCAAAACAAATTCTAATTTATTGGGAATATGCAATATTGTACAGATCTTTGAATAAAAATAATTGCAAAGCATACAGTAATTCTGGAAACATCTGTTATAAAATAGGTTCAATCTAAACAGACTTTATCATACTCATTTATATAGGTAACATTAGAAAGGGCCAACTACCATCAATTATCTGGGTTATTATAACACTGATATGCAGAATCACTTATTGAAGGAGATTCTTTAAAATGAGACTTTATACTGGCTCAAATTAACTCCCAGCATGACTAATGCACATTTAACTTCAAAATACTAAAAAAAAACAAAACAACAACAACAAAAAAAAACCACTTGATGCACACAGGAATATACTTCTTTCTCAGGCACTTGAATCATTTATTTATCATTACTTCTGAGAACAGTTTATTTTGGATGCCAGATAAATGATGTCTGTTCTTTTCCTTTCTTTTTTTTTTTAATGGGAATTAACTTTTTATTTTATTTTTATTTTTTCTATATTGAATTTATTGGGGTGACATTAGTTAATAAAATTGGTTTCAACTGTCTTCTAAAACCACCAAACATGTCCAGGTATTTAAATAAAGACATCTCTCTCTTTTTTTTTCTCCCTACCAAAAACACTTGTAATTCCTAAGAAAAGATGAAATGCACTCTAGAAGCCTTTGACGATTTAGTTCACTGTTATTGGTAGTCTATGGCTAGTTTGCACTTAGTGTAGTAACTTCACGTTGGATGTCAAAAATGGATACTCTTCTCTGCAAGAAACTGTCCAGTAAAAATGCCCAACTGTATATTTTTAGCTGTCAGCACAAATAACTGGCATAGTATAGCAAAGCATGAAACACCCTAGTAAATACAGTTGTGTATGTTTTCAGAAATAATCAAAACCAGGCAAGGAAAACCTGTATTTTAGACCCAAATAGGAATTTGCTTCCTTGTCAGGTCCAGTGATTAGAAGTCCTATTGCTTTGCGGGTGTCTTACTACTGCTTGGGCCTGGACTTTGATAGTAGGAACATTACACCTCTATTAATCATTTCTTATATATCCAGTCATGCCTTTCCATGAAATAAACCACAAAATTTGGGTTCATTCCGTAAGAAGTGGCAGCTGACTTTTCCACAAAATCAGAATATTTTTGGTTCTTCTGGCAAAAACACCACTAATATTAGTCTTGCTTCGAAAATAAAGTGTTCCACCAGGGAAAGAAATAGCTGCATTGTGCATGCAAAGTATAGTTCCCTCCAGCTTCCTCAGAACAAAGATGCAGCTACTTTGAAGATGATGAGTCGATGGAACTGTGAGCTCTTTGAAGGTGAAAATCTTATTTATTCAACAGGCATAAGCATTGACACAGAGAGAGCACTCTACGCTTGATTAGATCAATAAAGAAGTATAGTAAAGACATCAGGTCCATTAATAAAACTTTACTCTCTGTACCACAGTATTGTGTAGGTCAGCAGCAGTAAGTGTGTGAGGACTTGGGGACATCCTCCATCTTTTCCTCTCCATTCTCCATACCTCCTTCAGTGCCTTCTCATATGTAACCCTTGAATCTAGCACTTTTTGTTTGAACTGTAAACACCTTAGTCTAAGCTACTGTCATCTCTTACTTATCATGGTCTTCAAATTGGCCTCCTTTTATCCAACTTGCCCCCCCGACACAATTAATTTTGTATAGTAAATCAGAGAGATAATTTTAATCACATATGAAATCATTATTCCTTACCCTACTACTACTCCCTTAAAGCTGCCATTACCCTAACGATAAATACAAATCCTTGGAGGAGTCTAGAAAACACTTTATAGTCTATCCTTGCCTTCTTCTTCATTCTTACCTTAGAGTACACACCTCTCTGGCTCATCATTTCAGGCACACCGGACATCTTTCTGTTGCAGAAGTGAGCCACATCGTCCATGCTGTTTCCCCTGCTTACAATGTGCCCACCCTCCGCCTCCCCTAATCCAGACCTGCTCATTAGGATTTCAGCTAATCATGAATTTCCTCAGGCAAATCTTTCCTGACTCCTGAGTTATATACTTTGCTATAAATTCTTAGAGTACCACATTCCTCTCCTTCAAATCACTTAACTCAATTTGAAATAATGAATTCATTACTGTGATTATTTGATTAAAGTCTGTTTTCCTCTTAGACACTAATTTTCATGATGGAAGGAGAATGTGGCTCATTTTTGCTCACCACTGGTTCCTGAGACATAGGAGAAAATCTGCCACATAATACTAGCTCCTAAAAATATTTGTTGGCTGCATGGATAAATGAATGAATGAGCCCTGGTTTATTCTACAGAAGCAAGGATGGGCAGTGAGCACACTACACAGGGATTCTTGCTTACCTTTGTGACCAGCATCAGCATTTTTCAGAGTAGGTTTTGTGTTTTTGGTCTGTTGGTTATTATAATTGATTAGGAGACATTAAATTTTATAAGATAAATAGAGTAAGGATCTTTATTAATCTCAGCTGATATACTGAAAATTTCTCTATTTTTTCTTTCACTAACATCTTTTAAAAATAAGTTGGGCTACCTGTCTAAGCTTATCTACTGAGGCCAATCTATTGTCTTGAGAAAGATGCTGATATTCCTGAAGAGCTTTCAACTTATGATTTCATAATGGCTCTTGCATTCATACAACACTCCTAACTCCTTTACAACTGTTATGGTGAGTAGCATGATCCCCATTTGACACCTGGCAAAAAGGTAAACCGTACTCCAGAGGACAGCTTGTTATATGAGCTTGTATTGGTTTTGTTTTTTAATGTTCTTCTCCCTACAATATGATTTGATGGTCAATTCACAAAGGCTGTTACACAACAGAATAGTGACGTATGATAATGCCACCATCATTATGGAGATCTGAAGAATAAGGCAGTTAGGCAAGGACAGTTTCCATTTTCAGCTGCTTAGAGAAATCACAAAGGAGCTGACATCGTGTTAAATAAAATGAGAAAAAACAAAACAAACAAACAAACAAATACCGAAGCACTGCAGGCCAAAGTTCTGAGCAAGAGTTCAAGAAAATCGAGGCCAATAAAGGGCGGACATAATGAGGGGACAGCAACCCTTGTTTCCCAGTATTAAAACTCATTCTGCCGAAGAACTACACTCATTTGTTTTTTAAGCAAAGTCTTATCAGTAGAAATGTAAGCCATGCCTTCACGGGCTCTTTATTTTACTAATGTGTGTTTACTTTCTGCCTCTCATACAGTGTAATGGTTAAAAACACAAGTTCTGGAGTTATATGGTCAGGGTTCAGAACCTCTCTCCATCTGTTCCTAATTCTTCTTAACTTGAATTACATTTCAGTTTGTTCATCTGTAAAATAGAGATTCTAAGTATATTTTCCAGTTTCCAAAACAGCATCAGGTATTGTAGGACCTGAGTCTTACATAATTGTGGAAATGGTATATCTTTTTGAAAAGGCATACATACACAATATTGATAAATACCCAGCTCAGACCTCTCTCCCTGGATTTTGGAAGAAAGCAGTACAAGCGAGGACCCCTAGAGCTTAGCTTTAAAAGCTCTGTGTTTGCCCTACCTGGTTTGGCTCAGTGTATAGAGCATTGGCCTGTGGACTGAAGGGTCCCAGTTCCATCCCAGACAAAGGCACATGCCCCAGTTGTGAGCTTGATCCCCAGTAGGGAGTGTGCAAGGGGCAGCCAATCAACGATTCCCTCTCATCATTGATGTTTCTATCAATCTCTCCCTCTCTCTTCCTCTCTGAAATCAATAAAAATATTTTTTAAAAAAATAAAAGCTGTGTTCCTCTTTTTCAGTTAAAAATGTTAGTGCAGGTTGAATAAAATAAACTATGCACCACATAAGGCACACAGTAAGCATTCAATAATTCTTAGTCCTCCTCATCCTTATTATTAATTTTATAACAACTAACAAAGGTGTCAGTGTATGTTCTATTCCCAATTCCTCAAATGATAATTTCATTATCTTGAGGCTAATTGTTAGAGAGGTCTAAAAAATTAGTCAGCGAGAGATGCATGTCCAGGAGGTAGGTCAGTCATTCATTTGTTTACTGCACAAAGTATATCAAACAGCTACCTTGCAGCAGACATGGAGTGGGGAGTGAGAAAGTTAGGTGAGGAACACACAGGAAAATGCAAAACTTTTAAAATGAGTAATAACAAATATATATGTGTGTCACAGGGTAATAAGAGGGTCCTGAAATAGAGAATAAGAAGAGACATTAATTGGATAGGATAGTGAAGTTAATCTGGGTGAAGGAGGTCCTCATGTTTTGAAGGCTCTCTTGGGAAGAACAAGAAACATTCCAGAAATCTGGGTTCTATAAATAGACCACACAGAAGAATGAAGTGAGGCATGACTAATGTATCATACATACTTATCCTATATAATAAAAGCCTAATATGCTAAGTGTCTGGTCGCCCAGTTGTCCATTCAACCAATCAAAGCATAACATGCTAATGATCTGCTATGGCCGCTCAACCACTTGCTATGATGTGCACTGACCACCAGGGGGCAGAACCTCCATTTGGTAGGTTAGCTTGCTGCTGGGGTCTCGCCAATTGGGACTGAGCGGGATGGACAGGACATGCCCTGGAGCCCTCCTGAGGTCCCTCCCTGGCCCCAATCTTGCACTGGTGGTATCCCTCGGCCTGCCCTGCAGCCTCTTGCAAGCCAGGACCCTTCGGGGGATGTCAGCCCGATCCCACAGGCCAGCCCGAGGGACCCCACTGGTGAACAAATTCATGCACCAGGCCTCTAGTGTGAGATAAGTCCTTTAAAAAAAAACAAAAAACAAACAAACAGATTTTGGTGGAGCCAAGCACATACAAGTTGGACTTGGGCCACTGGAAAAATAGCTTCACTTACACAATTAAGAGCTTTTAAAGTAGACAAGTCTTCATTTATCTTTTCCACTGGATTTTCAAAGCAAGCCTGATTAAGGAGGCCTCAATTCGATTCTAGGTATAGAACATCCCATCTTCAATAGCCACATTGAAGTGGACTATACGACAGCCACCAGAGGGCATTTTTTAAATGTAAAATAATAACTGCTTTAAATAAATTTTAAAATGTTGAATTATATTATCAATAATGATGGAGGAGACAAAACATATGCTAATATCATAAAAATAAAGAATAAGTATTCTATCATTAAAACCTACTAAGAAAGGATGAGCTTAGAAAAATAGGATAGTTGTGCATTGCTAGCAACAAAGGGAGTACAGAGGATCCCTATACTTAAGACTTGTGATAGCTTCCTTTCAGCCTCTGGGCTTTGCAAAAGGAAGTATTTCCTGGTCCCACAGCAGTACTATTTACATTCTATATTCTTTCTTACATGGGGTGGTGGTGGGGGTGTCTCCTTGATCATTGTTTAGGAGGAAATCTAAAACAATTGGTTACCCATCTCATGACCTAATCCAAAAGAAACCTTCTGGGATAAAAGATCCTTCTTTTGATCTTCAGCCTATGTCTTCACACCAAGGAAAATACTTGTGAATTTGTTTCCGACAACATGATGGTATTTGGAGACTGGAACCTTTGGGAGGTATTAGATTTAGATGAGGTCATGAGGTTGAGGCCTTCATGATGGGATTCATACTTTTACTCTCTCTCCACTATGTGAGGACACAGAGAGAAAACAACCATCTGCAAGTCAAAAAAAAGGCTTTCCTCAGAAACCAAATCTGCCTGCATCTTGCTCTTAGACTTCCTAGCTTCTAGAACGATGAGGAATTAATATCTGTTGTTTAAATCACCCAGTATAGTCTATCAGTAATAGAAGTCTGAGCTAAGATATCATCTTAAATTGATTCTACAAACAAGTAAATCTTATGCCATGCTCACCCCAGAAAACATTCATGATGACTCCATGTTCCCTTTCAAGAAGTTAATTTCATCTGCATATAAAAAGTAAAGCTACAAGGTATTTTTGTGGAGGTAGCCAAATAATGCTTGCTAAATAAAAACAATATAGGCATATGGCACCTGCAGAAAATCTAATTCCAGAAATGTCCCTATTATGTAAAAAGGGACACAGTGGCAAGTCCATTGATTTTCTGTGTCCAGGACTACTTTGAAATCTATTAAACTACCAATCCCATTGTGGTGTCATGTAAAAAAATGCATGTTTTCCATATCAACTCTTGCTTTGGATCGACCATAAGATTCAACCAGGAGATTCTGTCAACAATAAGGTCCGTGATTTCCTCATTATGTTTGCTTTCTTTCAGGGTTAAACATGCTCCCAAACTGTCGAAGGGTCTTAGTAAGATTGAGAACTAGTTAGAACTCTCATTAAGTCAAGAATAACAAGAAAATGTTTTCAATTTCTACCAATGTCTCCCATTAGAAGCTCAAGTCTTCCACTGACTATCCATTCCTATAAACTCTATAAACATGCATGTTCTAGGAGGTTCCCATGCCAGTTCATCTCTGTCAGCTAGTCTTGACAAAGGACTTTGCTATCTCTCCAAAATGAAATGGTGAAAAATAAAATGGTCTGGCCGTAAGGATCGAGGCTACTAGTTTCCAGGACAGAACATTCCCCTCCATTTAGACACCACAAAGTATGATTTGTCTGTTTGTTTGTTTTTTTCATTTCACATGGGACCAGGATCCATGTCTTTCTCTAATATCACTTGCTCATGCATTAGAGGTGCTGAACTACACTGCATTCTATACCATTATTCCTAGGGTGAGAGCATCAGTGGAGCGAGCACACATATCTCTGCATGAGCTGTTTTGACCATGAAAACATGGCCACCTACACAAGCCATTTGGTTCTCAATGAGCCAGAGCATCTGTGCTGGGTAAATAAACAAACAAACAAAAAATAGTGGTTCAGAAATAAGTACCACAAACAGTGTTGTTTGCATTTCTGAAAAGCCCCACAGGTCCTATACAGTTCATTATGAACATGTCGTAGGACTTACATTGGGATGAGGCTTAATTTAAGTTATTTAGTACAAGTTTTGGCCATCATCACACGTCACCAAATCCTTTATAAACATTCCAGGGCCTAACATTTTCACATATGTTGTCTTTATTGCTGGACAAGTAATGTTTATGCTAAGCCAGTGAGGGACAGATTTCAATAGATGTTTCCAATTTTTGTCCCAGAAATGTTTAATTCACAAACATTATCTTCTGGACAACTTTTCTTTTTCCTCCCTGTGCTCATCAGCTACTATGTATCTGATTATAACGCAAAAGGAGGCATAAATGTGTGTTGATTTAGACTGTTGAGCATTCTAATATCAATCCTAATACATCTATCTTACATGACAGAAAGTTATGTAACCTCTAGTCCTCCCTCCTGCTTGTTATGGCAGAAAATTTATACTGTAATCTTCCAGCACAGTTGAATTAGAGATGTGAGTTCTGATGACAAACTGTCTACAGGTTGAAATGATAAAGGTAAATATGTGGTCCAGCAAATCTTCCTCTCCTTTCATTTAAGGATTTACTTTCCTTAGTGCCAGAATAATATTTATGATGCTCTTGTTATTAAGTAGTTTCATTTTATTTATATTAAATATATTTCTAACAAATTATACTGCATTTTCATTAGTTATTTGGCAATATTCTCAATAGGTTAGTGAATAATGACTAATTTCCCATACAAAATGTCTTATAACTAAATCTTCAGGTGCCTAATCTCTCTCTCTCTCTCTCTCTCTCTCTCTCTCTCACCAGTATTTGTACAACTAAATGAAAAGTTATGCCTTAGTGTATAGAACAGTTTTTACTCTCAAATGTTTCTCTCCTTATATACTTATCTGACCCATTCAGCTAAAATAAACATGAGTCTTTTTAAATCCACAGTTGTATTTGCTCAAGTTCATACCTCTTTGAAAGATTAATTAATACAGTCACGGCTAATTATCTATATCTGTGTATATGAGCAAGGCCATTATACACAGTGAGCATCATAAAGATAATCACTTTTTTAGCCTCTCAGAAGAGGTCAGTATAAAGCCTTATTATCCTTCATAAATAGGCATACAGGCTATCACTGAAGAGTAAAATAACTACTGTTCCACTTTGGTGAATGTTCCTTCATGGTTATAGTCTTATAGCATTTATTAAATTAATTCAGGGAGAAAGAAAGATTCTGGGTCAGAGGATGGGGGTGGGGGACAACTCATAAGCTTAGATTATAGCTTAAATAATTTCTCTCATATCAAAATATGTTGCAATAATCAGAAGCAAACTAGTATGACCTATGAAGATCTTTGAAGATGTTTTTCATCATCATGACTCTGAAGAACTGATTTAGAATGTTGTCAATGAATTTGTGTTTGCCTGCATGTGTGCATGTGTAGTTGGGAGGGAAATGCATGTTTTAACACATCACCTCAGGTTATATGTCAGTGCTCAACTGGAAAGAACCCAAGGTATATCTGGAAACATTATTGTATGATTCCTAAAAATCCACGGGTCTGGCAAAGGGCCCTAAAATCTGCATTTAGTTAATAACCAAAAATGTGTGAACTACAGTTCTCTTATTTCCCATCATAGATGATTAAGAGCCTGAAGTTGAGAGAAGCAGTTTGGGAAGGCAAGGCAAAGCTCTAATCCATCAACTGAGGCTGATAAAAGTTGGGATGGACAAATGCTCAGCAACCAGTCTATGTAGCATATGTCATCTCTAATTCAAGATGTTTGTAAACCTTTGAAAGGTCAATGTATACACTACAATATATCATGGGTGAGCGTCATCCATCATGTCCTGTCAGGGATCCCCCACTGCCCATCCCTTTAAGGGTTTAGCTGAGACTCTCAGAAGCCACATTATAGTTGGGCCATGCTCCCTCTCCAAATATATTATTTTCTCCCTAATTCTAATGCCTTGCTCTTTTCTACTTCTGTTCCTCTTCCTGCTCTCCTCAGTCTGGAAGCCTTTCATCCCCCATCCCCATTAATCATGCATATTTTAAATCACTAGACTGAGGATATGTCCTCTTTGGAAATGTCTTCAGCTATCAATGTTCTTTCTTTTTGAATTCTATTTCCATATTGCTTTGTGTGTGTGTGTGTGTGTGTGTGTGTGTGTGTGTGTGTGTGTGTTTTCCTTTTCATATATGTTACTGTTGTTAACTGTTTTATTTCCTCTTCCCTATATCCTCTTGGGTACAAGGAATACATACTCTTTTTTTTTTTATTCCCCCAATACAAATTATAGTAGATGCTTTATACAAACAAAGCAGGTTTCTCAAAGAATGGTCTATGACAAGCACATGGGAATTAAGCAAAAATCATGTGTAACATGCATGTTCCTGGCCCCTGCCCTAGACTGGCTGAACTAGAATCGTTATTTTTAAAGTATGCGGAGATAACATGTGCACCCTACAGTTTGAAATTAACTGGCCTAGAGATAGATTTTCCCTAAATTGCCTGCGTTTAAAAATCATTTGAGGTACCTGTAAAACTTACACATTCCAGATCTCTGTCAGACCTCATGAGCAGTGGCCTAATAATCTGTATTTCTAACAATTCCTTTTCCTCCCAATCTTTGCCCCATCAGACAATTTTAACCCTTAGGAAAGGCAGTGTAACTTTCTATACACCATTAACAGTTCTTTGTTTAATGAATAAAATTACATTTTACAGAATAAGATAACACAACAATTATTTTCTCAACATTTTTGCTTTAATTGTAATTACTTTTGTTATTTAAAACATTCATAGTTGGAGAAATGTAAACCAAAGAATAATGTAATATTTCCTCCTGATTGAGATAAACAGCCAAACAGCTAACCTGGTATAGTGCAAAAATAGTGGAATTTGTTGTAGGCAGTCCTAGCTTTGACATTTCTGGGCAGATGGGTATAGCAAAGTAACCTAATCTCTAGGAGCATCAGTTTCCACTTAACAAAGATAGGGGTGATCACTGATCACAACACAAACTTGCAAGCTAGCTTATGTAGCAGAGTGCAGGGTGAGCACCTGGCATTATTTATCCACGATTCAAAATTCCAGCAAAATGCGGGAACCATGGAAGGGGTGTGAGGTGAGCTGCAATAGTGCTTGTTGAGGTCATGGTTCCTCTCTGCATCAGCAGAGAGAAGACCCCGCTTCTTTGGGGGCAGCTTCGTGGACTGGCTTACCACCCTGGGTCTGAGACTTAAACCCTGGGTCTCAGCAGCCACATCTCTTTTTTAACCCTCTTCAATTGCACAAAATACAGAATGACTGCATTCGTCATAGTCCAGTGATAACTTAAGTACATGGGCTAAATATTATATAATCTCTTCTCAGTTCATTGTTTTTGTATTTCCTGAAAATATTTTTAAGTAGCCATAGTGAATGCTCAAAGAGTAAAAATTTATAAAAGCTAAATTTCAAAACTATCCAATGAAAGTCACTGTTACTGTTTTTAAGTATGTAACTATACTCCTTGAAATATACTCTTAAAAATTTACATGATTTTCTGTAGTGTTTTTCATGTAATATTATATCATGTACCTTTTTCAAATATTTATTCAAATATTATTTAAAACAAATGATGGCTAATAACTTCCCTATATGTCTTAGTAATAGTTCTATTTGTTTAAATATTATTTTATTATTGGGCATTTAGGTTTTTTTTGTTTTGCTATTATAAGTTTTTCTTTTTTTAAAATATATTTTATTGATTTTTTACAGAGAGGAAGGGAGAGAGATAGAGAGCTAGAAACATCGATGAGAAACATCGATCAGCTACCTCCTGCACATCTCCCACTGGGGATGTGCCCGCAACCCAGGTACATGCCCTTGACCAGAATCGAACCCGAGACCCCTGAGTCCGCAGGCCGACACTCTATCCACTGAGCCAAACCGGTTTTGACTATAAGTTTTTCAATGAACATTCTTGCACAAACATCTCTAATTACATTTTAAATTATTTTGTTAGAAGCTGTTTCTAGAGGTGGGATTACTGGGTCAAAGGAAAGGAAGATTTTTAAATCTCATGATATCTCTCTTTCAATTGCTTTCCAGAAATGTTGCATATAAACTCTATCACCCTCCCTCCTGTTCAAGAAGAAATCTCATGGTACCCAACACCAGAGCTTTAATGATTATATTTGGTTAAATAGTTGCCCAATGAATAAACCCTAAAGGAAATTCCTTTTTTATTTGAATGTCTTTTATTGCCATTAAGATTGATACTCTTCCATTTACTAATTGCCCATTTTATTTTTTCTGCACATTGTCTATACTTCCTTTTCTAATGAAGCACCAGTATATTTTTAGTGACATGTAGCCACACTGTATATAGTTTCATTAATTAAATAATTTTATTAATTAATTTCAGAGAGGAAGGGAGAAAGAGAGAGATATAGTAACAGCAATGAGGAGAGAGAATCATTGATCAGCTGCCTCCTGCACACCTCCTACTGGGGATTGAGCCCAAAAGCTGGGCATGTACTCTGACCTGGAATCAAACCGTGAACTCCTGATTCATAGGTTGACGCTCAACCACTGAGCCACACCAGCTGGGCACTACACTGTATATTTTGAAAATACACCCTTTATTTACTATATAACCTAGACAAATTTTCTAAGACTGAAATTTGCCTTTAAGTTTTGTTTAGTTTAAATATTAATTTTTATTATGACAGATACACTTTTATTCTGAAATTATTTTGAACACTGTATTATTAATTTTTTCAAACATTCAGAAAAGCTGAAAAATTACACAATGGACACCAGATGTCTACAACCTACTTTCTAAAATTAATTTTTCTTATATTTGCTTTATCACATATCTACCTACTGGAAATGGTTTGAACTATTTAGTCATTTCTTTTTGTATATTCCCATTTCTAGGGATTTAATCCAAGAAAATAATCATTAAAGCTTAAGAGCCATAGAAATGGGTGCTTTTAGCCCTAACCGGTTTGGCTCAGTGGATAGAGTGTCGGCCTGCAAACTGAAGGGTCCCAGGTTCGATTCCAGTCAAGGGCATGTACCTTGGTTGAGGGCATATCCCCAGTAGGGGGTGTGCAAGAGGCAGCTGATCGATGTTTCTCTCTCATCGATGTTTCTAACTCTCTATCTCTCTACCTTCCTCTCTGCCAAAAAATCAATAAAATATATACCAAAAAAAAAAAGAAAGAAAAGAAATGGGTGCTTTTGTATCTTGTTGTCAACTTTATCAGCACCATCTAGAACAGTGCTCCTCACGCTGTAGCCCTCACTAAATATTTGACTGAGTGGCTTTTCTCAACTGGGGAAAACTTCTCCCAACTAGGACACTAAAAATGACTTTGTTGTGTATTTAGGCCCCAAAACCATAACATTTGTTTTGCACAAAGCAGCATAGTATATTCTCACAGCCAGTCAGCTATCACTGGCCTGCTTAATCAGTAGAAAAGTATGCTCAAAATATTAGAAACATCAAATACCTTTTATCTAAAAAAGCCAAAAAACCTGTGGATAAGTTGTCATAAGTTCTAGAAAATAGTTGAATCATTTAATGACAGCATGCCATATCTGGAAGGGAATTAGAATTAAAATATTTCCACTTCCAGAAGATGATGGGCAGATACTAAAATGCCTGTGAAGACAGAACAAAAGAAAATGGTGCAGGCTAAAGTATCTGACAAGAATGGGGAAAAGTGTATCATGAATTGCAGAATGCATCGCGTTGAGAAGGGAATAGAAAAATGATGCATGATACTTCAAAAGAGAAAAAAAAAAATTCTGCCATGAATTTTCTGAGTCCAGAGAGCCTGGGTGAGCAGATATAGAGAAACAAGCTAATTACTGTCTGTCTTTTCCTTGCCTGCTTCAGAACAAAAGGAGGGAAGAAGCCACACGATATTTTCGACATGCACTAATAACAAAAACAAAACAACAACAATAAAACACCTTTTATTGTTTCTTTCCTCAGGAATCTTGGAGCAAAAGTAACTGGGCCATGAGGTTGCAAGTAGAATCACTTGTGAGGCTTTAAAAAAATTCGAACGCCCAGATCCCATGCCATACTAAAGAAATCAGAGTCTCTTCCAGCTGGGGAAGAGGGGAAAGTGTGAGGAGGGAGGGGATGCTATTTATATAAAAATTTCCCCAAGTCATCCTGATCTGCAGCTAGGAAGGCAAAACATGCGATGAAAGACTATATAGATGAGAAGGCATGGAAGAGCCAACATCTAAGCTGCCCTCCAGAGTTTGCTGCTCTATGATGACAGCCATCCAAAAAGGGGCAAAGACAAGAAAATGCTTCCCAAGGTTTTTGGATTTCAGCCACCTCTCCCGAAATGTCAGCCCAAGCATTGGTTTATGTGGAAAAGGCTAGGGGAAGCTGGTATTTTGCAATTGTGTTTAGGGTAGTATATAGGTTGTCCTAACACAAATTTAAAGGAAATCCCCTTTACATGGAATAAAATAAACCAAAGCAGGAATGAAAGTACCAACTCATTACCTGTCACACAGGCACTAGATCAGTGGTTTCCAACTTGGGGCACATGGCTCACTCAGGGAGGGGGGGATTTGATTTTTAACAGGGGCAATTAGAGAGTGTTATTAACTGTGAATTTTTTTATACTTATGGTCCTAGACTTATGGTCTCATATACAGTATATATATCAGTGAGATATGCAAATTAACTGCCAACCAATATGGCGGCTGGAAGCCAAGCAGCTGAAGTGAACAGGAGGCTTGCTTGCTCCAGTGATAGAGGAAGCCAAGGTTCCCCACCTGCCGCTGCCGGCCTCTGAGCTCCAGATGCAACAATGTTGCAATTATAGAAGCTAAACAAACCCAGATACCTGCTCTCAGCCGCCAGCGGGCTCAGAGCTTAGAGCGCCAGTGATGGCAACAGAGTTTCAATTATAGAAGCTAAACAAACCCAGATACCTGCTTTCAGCCAGCCACAGCCTCAGAGCTGGAGCCGGCTCTCAGCTCCAGTGACAGCTATAGAAGGCAAATAAATCCCAGAATAAAAAAAAAAAAAAAAAAAAAAAAAAAAGAGACTGGGAGCTTCAGTTGCCCACAAGCCTGAAAACGGCCCTCAGCCCCTCACCCAGACTGGCCAGGCACCCCAGTGGGGACCCCCACTCTGAAGGGGGTGTGACCAGCTGCAAACAGCTATCAGCCCATCATCCAGGCTGGCCAGGCACCCAAGCGGAACCCCCACCCTGATCCAGATCACCCTTCAGGGCAAACCAGCCAGCCCCCACCCATGCACCAGGCCTCTATCCTATATAGTAAAAGGGTAATATGCAAACTTGCCCTAACAGCAGAAAGACTGGGAATGACTGGTCACTATGACACACACTGACCACCAGGGGGCAGACGCTCAATGCAGGAGCTGCCCTCTGGTGGTCAGTGGTTCTCACAGAGGGGAGCTCTGCTCAGCCACAAGCCAGGCTGATGGCTGCCAGTACAGCAGTGGTGGTGGGAGCCTTTCCTGCCTCCTCAGCAGCACTAAGGATGTCCGACTGCAGCTTAGGTCTGCTCCCTGTTGGCAAGTGGGCATCCCCCGAGGGCTGCCGGGCTGCCAGAGGGATGTCTGATTGCCAGCTTAGGCCCAATCTTCCGGGTAGTAGGCCTAAGCCAGGAAGTGGTCACCCCCGAGGGGTCCCAGACTGTGAGAGGGCACAGGCTAGGCTGAGGAACCCCCTACCCCCAAGTGCACAAATTTTTGTGCACCAGGCCTCTAGTATATGTATATGTGTGTGTGTATATATATATATATATATATATATATATATATATATATATAGAGACATATTTATACATATATATATAGACATATTTATTTCAGTTATCTAATATGTTTTGACACTTTCTTTGCTATTTTTTCATATCACTTCATATTATTATTATTGTTTTAACAATTACTTCCTGAGTACTTCAACTGTCCTTTCATTCTTTTATTTTTCTCTTTCATGGATGCCATGTTCTTTGGAAGCTTGTTTAGACCAAGGTAATGGCCTTTTAGGCTTCCTCCACATGAATAGGAGTCCACTTTTTGAATAATAAAAATTATATGTTACAAGAGGGGCATCAGGATTATAGAGATTCTTAGGTGGGGCATGGCCAAAAACAGGTTGGGAATCACTGCTCTAGATAAATATCAGTCCCTAATTGCTCTGTTTCAAATGTCCTGAGATGAAAATAAAATCAAGTGTTTTGTTATTATGCTGGGAGAAAAGATTTTATATTTTTTTAATTAAAAATATATTTTATTGATTTTTTACAGAGAGGAAGGGAGAGAGATAGAGAGTTAGAAACATCGATGATGAGAGAAACATCGATCAGCTGCCTCCTGCACATCTCCTACTGGGGATATGCCAGCAACCCAGGTACATGCCCTTGACTGGAATCGAACCTGGGACCTTTCAGTTCGCAGGCCGATGCTCTATCCACTGAGCCAAACCGGTTTCAGCAGGGAGAACAGATTTTAGTTAAGGGGCAAAGAGGGAGGAGATGACATTCTTCTATGAACTGACTTTCTAAATGTAGCATTATTTTTCATAAGCATTTTACAAATTATCTTCACTTTATAGCAAGGAAACTTTTTTAAAAATTAGGTCTAGGATTTGAACTAGAGCTGCCTGAATGTAGGGCCTTTTGCTCTTATAATTACTTTTTTCCATATATACTCAATCATTTATCCATTTTTTGACATTATGAGTATTTCTAATTTCCAACTATTATAACATTGATGAATAGTTTCCTCTGTGGATATTTTCCTCCATATGTAGACTTGCTCCTTTGGAACACAATCCTGTAAGTGAGTTAGCTGTCAGAGTGTGAACACAGTTATGTTATTATATATATATATTGATTTTTTACAGAGAGGAAGGGAGAGAGATAGAGAGTTAGAAACATCGATGATGAGAGAAACATCGATCAGCTGCCTCCTGCACATCTCCTACTGGGGATATGCCAGCAACCCAGGTACAGGTATATATATATATATATTGCAAAATTGCTTGCCAAATGAGTTGTAGAAATTGACAATGCCACCAGAAATGCATGATAGACAAATCTCAAGAGTATTTAATTTCCTATTTAATAGGTGAAAAATGATAGTCTCATTGTTTAATATCCACTTAGTTTATTGGTGAATTAAGACATTTTTCATAGTACATGTTCTTTGGTTTACTTATCTATCTATTAAAGTCTTCATTTATAAACTTTGATATGATTTTCTGTGTAGAATTTTTCATAGTTGCAATGAATATTTTAATGGCATTATGTTTAATGCTTGTCTCCCCAGCTAGACAATATGCCCCTTGTGGGCAGATAGCATACTTGCAGTGTGCAATGTTGAGTTCTAGTGCCTGGTATATAATGTGTGCTAAAGGTATTCATAAATAGAATGGCATATTTACTTCTCACATTTACTAGATGAAAATGTGCAGCCTATTATATTTTTATGGTGTTGATTTTATTGTTGTTTTCTGTTCTTTAGGAGAGTACTAAAGTTAGGTAAAGACCATCCATTCTAAATAGAATTAGCACTGCAATAAGTGAAATAAGCCAGTTGGAGAAAGATAAATATCACATGATCTCACTTATGTATGGGATATAATGAAAACATAAACTGATGAACAAAAATAGATCCAGAGACATAGAAGCATCGAACAGACTGTCCAACCTAAGAGGGAAGGCAGGGAATGGGGTGGGTAAGAGATCAATCAACGGACTTGTATGCATGCATATGAGCATAACCCATGGACACAGACAGTAGGGGGCGGGTGAGGGCATGTGCTAGGAGGTGGGAGTGGCCGGGGAGAGGTCAATGGGAGAAAAGGGAAACTTATGTCATATTTAAACAATAAAGAATTTAAATTTTAAAAAATAATTAGCACTGAAGAATCACAGACTAAAAAAGGCAATCGGAATGGGATGGGAGTGTTTTACAAAACCGTCCTAGGAGAAATGGATCTCTTTACTGCCAAAACATCTTCAAACGGAGAGTTTTGCCCTACCCTTTTGATTGGGGGTTCTGCTGATAACCCTTTATAAGAGGTAATGGACCCAAGTGAGACAACCAGTGTTTTTTAGGCTGCAATGGACTTCTAATTAACCCAATTAGTGTGATGGCTTTAATCTGTAAGATAGCTAATGGTTAGCATCTGATTTCTTTGAGATCGCCTCTCTCTGGGGTGTAAAACACTGAAGAGCAGCTGACTCACTCCTGGAGTAGCTAGGTACTGTATTTACTCATTGTGTTTTGCACCCTTCCTTCCACACTATTTTAAGAAGAAAATAAAAAGGTATTTTCCCTCCACAGAACTCCCCCTGGCACACCACCTTTGTTAGGACAGCAACCGAGGAAATACTGAGGCATCACCTCACATATCCAAAGTGAGTTCTAGTAGTTTCCTAAGATCCGTCCAGTAGAGAATCCCCAATTGGTGGTCATGTACGCCAAGTTCAATGCTCCAATATATACGGTTTGCTCTTTTCTATGGACATAAGCATTATCATTATTTTAAAAATCTGGAAGGAAACTGTGACATATACTTCTGAGGCAAACCATTTTTGTCACATCCTGCTGGTTCCCATGAGCTGAGAAGTATCACAGTAAATTGTCCGTTGCCACTGCCTGCGGAAAGTCTGATTAGCTCTCCAGCAATCCAATCTATAGAAATAGTCCTCCCTTACCCTCTCAGCACCCTCTCTGGGAAACAGCATGCTTGCTGCTCTGTTCAGACTCCACTGTGATCCCCTCCACCCCCAACCAATTCCCATGGGATTCTGATGGTTTTTGAATAAGTAGAGCAGCCAAGGCTTTTCTAAAAGAACTATTGACCCTGATAGGGGCTTCTTGATTTATGTAGCTATCACCTGAAGTGAAAAGTCCCATTTGACATTTAAAAGCTATTTTAAATTTGCTCTGGCCAGGTGGCTCAGTTGGTTGGAATGTCATTTTGTGCACCAAAAGGTTGTAGGTTCAATTCCCAGTCAGGGCACATACCTAGGTTGTGGGTTTGATCCCAAACTGGGCGCATAGAGGAGGCAATTGATGAATGTTTCTCACATCAGTGTTTCTCTCTCTCCCTTTCTCTCTCTCTTAAATCAATAAAAGCATATCCTTAGGTGAAGATTAAATACAAACTAAAATTAAAAAAATAAAAACTATTGTAAATGTCCTTCCTTCCTCCCTCCCTTCTTTCCTTACTTTCTTTGCCTGTTAGTACAGCACTATATTGGAATAGTTCATGAAATTAAATGGAAATACAAATGAAACTACCACTAATCATTTCAGTAATTTGGCAAAGTATATTCTATATGAGTGATTAATAATCCATAAATTTCTCAATGCCCAAAAGTTACATTTGACACCAGTGTTTGTTCAGTGTATCTAAAATAATTATTTTAAAAAACTTCTAATCTTTTGAAACTTCACTATCCTAAACAGTAGCTACTGGCCTCCTGAGGTTGTTTATGTGACTAATCCCAACTGAGTCAGAGTACTGTGTGTTGAAGATTTTTTATAGGGAAAAAAAAAGTGAAATAGTGCATTAATATTTTTGTGTTGATTGCATGTTGAAATGATGATTGTTCACATAGTTGAATAAAATATAACAATAATTTAACCTATTTCATTTTTCTTTTTTAGAATGTGGCTACTAGAAAATTTAAAATTACATATGCAAATCACACATGCTTATATTGACCAGCATTGGGATGAAAATATTTAGGCTTCAGCACAGCTGGGGTTCACCACTAACAGAAGGATCACAGCATAGTGCTATCTGTGGTTTTCTCCCAGCTCTTCACAAACTCTCTAGACAGCAAAATAATGGGAAAGAAACTATGCACATAAACATTTGCTAGTCAATTCTAGAGCCTAGACCCCAAGGGAAGCAGTCTGGGTTGAGGAAGAAAGCATCTCCATTCCCACTGTCTGCACTGCCCCGTCTATACACATCATCTCTACAACAGCAAACATTTGAGATTCCAGTGGCATTTTGATATGGTCATAGTTGGAGCCCCAACTCTTCAATCTTTAATCTTACTTTCTGACCAACATTTTAAGAAGGGGTGTTAAGTAGGAACTTAGGAAGTATTCTTAGCATTTTTAAGAGATCAACCAAAGAACTTATGGACATATATGCATAATCCATGGACACAAACAATAGTGTGGTGAAGCTCTGAGGAGGTGCTGGGAGTGGGGAGGCAGGGTTCAATGGGGAAAAGGGGGATGTATGTAATACTTTCAATAATAAAGATACATTTTTTAAAAGTAAAAATCTTCAATAGTTATTGATAACTTATGCAAGAATGATTAAATATGAATTTAGTGTTCTTAGAAAACTGTTGCCATCGAGCAAATACATCATTAAACTAGATTTCATCAAAGTGAGGTTCTGATGTAGCAGAATCAGCTGTAATAGTTGGTTGAAATGCATATTCCTGGGCTCTACCAACAATATTGAAGACTTAGTAGGTCCACCAGAAAATGGAAATACCAATTTAAACATCTTTACAGTTATACCCATGCATTCTAAAATGTGTGATGTGATTCAGCATATAAAGCTATCATTTTTATTCTTAAAGTATTCCGTTTTAAGTGAGTGCAGCATATGTCAGATACATTTCTATATCATGATCTCTCTATTTAGAGATGAGAAAATGGGTATATATTACCCAGAAGCACTTGGTTTTTCTATTGCTTATTCATGAGAACCTGAGCACAATTATTTCAGTCATAGCTTCTTGATAAATCTAAAAAATTACTGCTGATAGTATTCATATGTCTGAAACTCTTTAATAAAAAGTACTTAATAACTATTTTATTCTATTATTTTTCTGCATATAAATCCTATGAAATTCCATATTATTTTATGCCATTATAAATTATTAAGATTAGAAAGATTGATTTTTTTAGAGTCTCTAGATTTAGCCAGTCCCTGGAAATATATGCAGCAGAAATTTCTTAGAGTTTCTTTCACTATGCAATGTAAACTGACACTCATTTTATCCATCTACAGGTATACTGAGGAGAGAGAGATTAAAAAAAAAAATTCGCCGAAACCGGTTTGGCTCAGTGGATAGAGCATCGGCCTGTGGACTGAAAGTCCCAGGTTCGATTCCGGTCAAGGGCATGTACCTTGGTTGCGGTCACGTCCCCAGTGGGAGATGTGCAGGAGGCAGCTGATTGGTGTTTCTCTCTCATTGATGTTTCTGACTCTCTATCTCTCTCCCTTTCTCTCTGTAAAAAATCATTAAAATATATTTTAAAAAAATTCAGTGGTTATTTGAAGTTAAGAATGAGACACTTCAGACAGCAACATGTGTCATAAGTATCAAAACAGAGCATCATTTTAACATGGAGTCATTTCATGTGATACAAATGAAGAATTAGTACATTGGTTACAGAAAAGCTGGGTTTTGGTGTGGAGTTATCCACTAGCAGTGATGCGGGTATCAGCGGCCTCGTCTGAAAATTAAAGCTGGTCAACAAGGTGATACCGAGACATCCTTTCAGTTGTGGCATCCTGTGTTTTTATTCTGTACTAGCAGGGCTATGGACCTGCCAGGATAGAATCATGATCAGATTCCTTGGGCAAGATTTAGAGATCTTAGAGGCAAGCTTGTGGGTGGTCACTATATGGAATAACAAGAACTACCATAAGGCATGTGTATAGGCACACGTGTGAGGTATTTACCGCTGCTGCAAAATAAGGTTGCATTGAAGGTCCTGGAAGGAGGTGATCAGGGAGCTAAGCTGTGACAGAGGATGAGTGAGACAGTTTCTGAGTCAAGCTGCCTGCTCTGGGGGAGGGCTTGAGGGCAGGGTCTCCCCCTGGAATGTCACCATGCAGACAGCACTCTGGGTCCCTCACCTCTTGAGCACCACCATTGAAACATCAGAGAAAAAGGAAGACATGCATATAAATAACATATCTCTATTTCTCTGTGGGAGAGTAGCTTTCACTTTTTTTCTTCTTAACAGAAAACATCAGGAAAACTAATCAAACCAGCTGCCTTTTCAGGAAACAAAGAACCAGAGTTCAGGGAGCAAGGATGGCGGAGAAGAATGGAAAGTCAGAGGATAAGATGCCTGTCTCCCAACACAAATTGTGTGACCTTTCTCCAAACTTACATTATAAATAAATTATATTGTACTGATGCTTTTCTTTCCCCTGCCCCCTCTATTGGCTCTCCACAAGACTTCCAGCTCACAACTCCTCACCATCCTGCCACACTGTTTTCTCCTCTTGCTATCTAGGTTCAGAATAAAAGATTTGGCCCATAGGCTAGATCCTGCCAGAGCAAAGGCAAGAACTGCAGTGTTAGTGGAATGTTTAATGAACTTCAGAGCACACTTGGTCAAGTTCCTGGAAGATCAGTCTTTCATTCCTGAAATTTCTTTTTTTACCTTGATCTCAGTTAACTACCTTTTTCAACTAAATTGTATGGACTCAAGTCTTGTACTCTCCCCACCATATAAGAATATGCCTTACCCTGCATGGTGTGGCTCAGTTGGTTGGCACATCATCCCATGCACTGAAGAGTCTCAGATTCAATTCCCAATCAGGGTATATATCCAAGTTGCAGGTTTGATCCCCCAGGTTGGGGCACATATGATAGGCAACTGATCAATGTTTCTCTCACTCTCTTTCTCCCTCTACCTGCTTCTCTCTCAATTAAAATGAAAACAAACACATATCCTTGGGTGAGAATATATATATATATTCTTGCCCTCACTTCAGAGAATGTATAATTCAGATGTATTTCTGCTTTCTGAAGTATTCTCAGAAAATCTCTTTTCACAAATGTTCAATTTCAATAATAGTATTAATATAATAGCTAAATTTTATATATTGCTTAGTGCTTTGAAAGCACTCTCAGAAGTGCTTTGCTTGTATTTATCATAACCTATGCACTACGTAATATTATTGTCACCATTTCACAAATAAGTAATCAGTCATCAAGAGAGGTTAAGTGACTAATCTGTATTCACACAAGAAACAGTGATCCACATAGGGATATTGTGCATGAAATACTACTCCTGCACAAGAACATAACATTCCATGCTGATGCTACATAGCAGGTACTTGGAAGAAAGAGAATGGACTTTAAGTCAGAGAAGCCTGGGTTAAAGTGAAAATTCAGCCACAAACTAGCTGTGTGATTCCTGGACATGTTATTTAACTTCATTGAGGATGGAAGGGTTTTGATCTCTAAAAATGGTGGTCATGCTTAAGGAGGTAATATGAGGTTTGAAAATAATGAACGAGGGGTACCTGGTACATAGTTCTTCAAAGATAGTTCTTGATGTTATTATTAAAATTAGTAAAGCATTACCTAAAATTATTACTCCCTATTTTTCTTACTACTGTAATGAGGTTTCAGTGATGTCTCCTCAAATTTAATGCATGGGGACACAGCACCCGGGCTGGGGTGCAAGCTGTCTGAAAGGGCCACACATGGCCACAACGTATGTCTGAGATCCCCAAGGCAGGCATTGTTCACTGTCTGGAAGAATGGCTGGTAAGTTAATCTCAAGGTTGCATTTTCAGTAATGATACATCTCAGGCCATTGATTCATGGTTTTTGTTTTTTTCTAAAGCTTATTTAAGCAGGAGCAATAAAAGGCAGAACATCACACAGCATGCATACACACACACACACACACACACACACACACACACACGTGCAATATAAAATTAAACCTCACCCTTTCACCCATCTCACTCAGATACCTATTTATTTGCCCTTATTTTTGGAAGTAGAATAAAAAAAAAATGACAGGTTTAGGAAATTTTTTAGGTTTATAATTTTCCACATAATGATATATCAGTTTCTGTATAGAACACCTATCTTGCTAGTGAGAACCCAGAGCCGTTTTTCTGGAATAGTGCGCCAGGAACAGCAATCTGCATCACACCTTGAGGCGATTCAATGCAGCTTTGTGGCTGTTAGGAATTTTCTAGAAATTATAAAACACGTTTGTAAAAGTGGGGATGGTTTTAGTTGTCTTTTATCAATATCCTATAGGATTAAATGTATCAGGCCTTTGAGACATGAGGAGAATTATTAATATATTTTGTTAAAAAGAGCAAAGGAATCTCAGGACTATATTAGCCACCCCTCCCTGCCTTCTCCAGAGATGATACTGCAAGCAAGAAGCTCATGTGTGTCTGAGCAGCCAGGAAAGGAGATGGGAACCATTGCTGGCCTGAGTGCAGTTATGAGAATCAGGTTCCTTTCTTCTCACATCTGCCTTAGACATTTCAGAAACTCTCACACAATTCATTTCAGTTTAAGGAAATCTATGTCCTTCTTTGATGGAAGGTGGGGGACGTAGACTATAGCAATTTTCTCTAGAAAATATTGTATTACTTACATTCAAAATAAATTGTATAACACAAAATAAGGTTCATAATACACATTTTAAGTACATTTGAAAGGAAAAAATACATATAGTAGAGCTTCAAATAAATTCGTTCCTTGAGCTCCACACCATAGGACTAAATACTTGGTGTTTAAGTTTTAAGAAAAGTTCTTAAATGTAGGGCTATTTGTGACTTGCAAAAAAATTCTCAAGAGCAGGATGTCAGATATATGACATATCAAACTTGTATTCTGTAGGGTCTGGGAAAAATCAGATCTTAGGATACTTGCTTATTAATAGCAATCCCTACATACCTTCTAAGGGGTTTTGAGTATATGCATTATGTGAAATGTGTGTTTTTAAGTTCTTTATGGGAGTCAAGAGAATTGGCTTCTTTCTCTCCGTTTTCATTTAACATTCTAAAAGCTCCTAAGCTGGAAATGAATGGTCTGAAAAGTCTCTCTGGACTCTGTTTCTCAATTTCTAAAATAATCAAACTTATCAGCCAATTTTGTTTTATCCTTTAGGCAAGTTAAAAATATATGCATATATGTTTCTATGCCTATATGTTCTAAAGCTGTATTCCCTCCACCCCCCAATCTCATTTTATGATCCAATATGCTTGTTTCCCAAAGAATAATAATGTTTGTTTCCAGGATTTTGGCAGAAACAAATGTTTTCTTTGGGGCTGTTCAGACAAATGTTTTCAAGTTTTCTTGTTTCTTTCCATTGGGGGGAGCACCCCCTGGTGGAAAACTGTGAAAATGTTTGCCACGTGTTTATACTGTTATGTTCCATAGGCAGATGTGTTTTGAAAATATTAGTTTTACACAAAGCACACCCAGAGCCATATTTCCAATGTTATGTCTTCAAAAGTTCCTTTCCTTCTATTGAATTGTCACCACAATATTTTAAATGCAGTCGGAAATGCTGCTGCAGTCTCTGTGGACGAGAACTAAGGGAGGATGACAAGTTGGCAGTATGTTCTAACATGTGGAAAGATGGGGAACGCTTTTCTTTTTCCCCTCAGTTCTTCTTCATTTCCTTCAATTTTTTGCTCTCCCTTCTCTTTCCTTCTCTCACTCTCCCCGCACCCCACTGGTTCTGCTAGAACAAACAAAGCTCTATTTCTTGAAGAGCCTGAGTGTATGAAACAATAGTCTTCTATGAGAATAGCCACGTATAGGTAAAGATTAAGGTATATCTCTTTCCAGAAAAAGGTCCCAGCCACAGCATTCTGGGGATGATCAATAAGACAGTGATTTGTTGGGATCTCTTGTTAGTCCCCTACTTCCCCCAAAATATGAACTTAAATAATTATTGAAAGTCATACCAAATTAGTCAATTAGTCTACAATTGTAGAGAAAAATATCTTTGTCCCCATTGTAACCGGAAAGAGCACTATTGATTACCTTTGCTGTTATGCTTAAATTGTACCCCTCTCCCAATTCATATGTTAAAGTTCTAACCCCTAGTACCTAAGAATGGGGCCTTATTTAAAAATAGGTTTATTATAAATGTATTCAGTTAAGATGAGGTAATACTGGAGGGGAGTGGGCTTCTAATCCAGTGTAACTGGTTTCCTTATAAAACAGAGAAATTTGGACACACACACACACACACGGTGAATGCCATGTGAACATGAAGGCAGAGATCAGGCAACATATCAACAATCCAGGGAACAGCAGAGATGGACAGCAAACCACCAGAAGCTCAGAGAGAAGAATGGGACAGATTCTCCCTCACAGCCCCCAGAAAAAAAAAAAAACAAACAAAAGCAATCCTCCTGATACCTTCAGTGTAGAATTTTAGACTCCAGAACAGTGAGACAATACATTTCTATTGTTTAAGCCATCTGGTCCATGGCAATTTGTTAAGGCAATTTGAACTAACCTTTCTTTAAACCCAAATTGTGGTTTCCTATCCTCCGAAAACCTTTCAGAGTACAGATCAGTTTAAATGGTCTAAATCTTCCCCATGGTTCCCTGACTGTATGTCCTCAACTAAAGGCAGAGATGGAAGGCAGATGACAGATTGTGTGATGGGCAATATGGCCAATCTCCAAGCTCCAAGTGGCTCTTCCTAAAACCATGGCCTTGGAATAATTACATAGAACCAAAATTCAATAGCAAGACAGCAAGGAAACCCAGAGCCTCTCTCTCCTTCTCCTATGTTCCTAGTACTGTGGTTAACCTAGTGAGTATGGTCATTCTAGCAGGCAAACAAAACGAAGGTGATAGATTTGTCACCTGGCATACCTGTGCAGGTTGAAGTTTTCTTGGAAACTTTCTTTCATCTATCCTCAACAGAGCTGGCCAGGAGTTTCATGCACCACACAAGGTCATGATTCCCCTGCCCAAGGGACTGTCCTGCACACCGTTCCCCAAATACACCGAGATCTTTTCTCTGATTGATTTGCTCACTGGACAGCTCTCTTCCCACACCTTTTATGTGAAACCTTTCCCAATCAAACCACTGCTCATTAATTTCTGAATTCCCATGGGCCTTGCTGCATCATTTAGCTTCAGTGGATTTTCCTCCCAAATCAAATAGTAAAATCCAATAAAGACAAGTGTATATTTTTTTTTCCTATTTCATTGGTACTCTTCATAGCCTGTGCTGTTCTCATAAGCAACCAGTTGGTGAGTAATGCAGGCTTTCTTTCTGAAATAATATGAATAGTTCTGATTATTTTGATGAATATCTCTGTCCCCAAATCACATACTGGCATGTGAGTAATGACTTTAGAGTTAAACAATATTTTCATTTGTATTATGCCATGTTATCCTACGGCAACCCTGAGAGGCAGAGATTCTTACAATAGCTTGATGGTTTGGGATTAGTCAGAGGCTTTGGCATATATTTCAGCACTGTTATTCTCAGAAGATGGTATTTTATGGAAAATTCTACTCAGAGAGGAACATCCAGCCTTTCCATGCTTCCCCCTTTATTTTCCTCTTCCTTTAGTTTTAACCTGTTTAATGAAACTTCAGCCTCACCTTCATCACCCACCCAACTATGCCGACGCACTTGTATTTTTCATCTTGCACTTTGATTTAAACAACCCCCCAGAAGAAAAAAATAATGCTATGCTATTTCCCTTTTCATGATAATGAAACAAATAACAAGGACAAAGAACCATCTAACAAATCTCCTGTTTCCATTCTAGCAAAATGCTGAGCTGCTTGCAGCTACCAGCCAGCTTGATTAAGGTGTCATCCCTCCTCTTCGTTTATATTTATTATTTTTGGAGAATTTTTCCCTGTTAGTGTTTGTGTACCTTTTTCCATTTTTTTAAAAGACATGAATCATAGTTTGATTTACAGCCTCTCTCCGGGGAGATAGGCAACCCTAATGAAGGAGCAGCCGGCAAGTGTAATTAATACCCGCCAGACATTTTACCACATTAGCGTCCTGGATCCTGGGCGGGGGAAGATTGCAGGCAGGAGTGCAGGCCCAGGGCCCCAGGGCGCTGCAGCCACTCAAGGGGCATCAGCAGTGGGCACAGTGCAGAGAACCCCTGCCCCACAGGGAAGGCCAGGAGAACGGTGGGGCCAGAGGGTCAGAGTGGCCCAGACTGGGTGAGGAAGAGGGCAACCGAATCCAGGAGAAATGCAGAGACAGAGACACTGCGTGTGGCTGATGGATCACTCCCATTTAAAACACAAAAATAAGGCAGCTTGCCAGAGCAGTATGGGCCAGTTTCATTAAAACTCTTCATTCATCATACTGAAATGAGGAAGTATTTGTTATTGCGCTGGTGCAGGCCTCCTACCAAAGCCATTGCAGTAGTGGGTGCTGATTGAAGGAGGGCAGAGCAGTGACTGGAGGAGAGGGGAGAATGGCCATGCGCAAAACTCACTGAATTTGTGCCTTGTCCGCCTCAGCCCTATACTCCGCAGCCCATAGGCATGTGGAAATGAGCCAGGTCATCCACAGTGATGAAAAACCAGGTACCTGGAGCCCACCCTCGTGCCAGCCCCCTGGGGCAAAATAATCAGAATTATCAACAGCCTGGCTTCTCCTTGGGGATGTTACAGAGAGTAGCTGCATTTCCATAGGTTGCTTCATATGCTCATGGAAGACCAAGATTCCATAAACATACAGGATTGCATATATGTTGAAGTGTGTGTGTGCGCACGTGCACACACACACACGCACGCACAGGAGTTCCTCTCCCTCCCTCAGAGTAAGGTGTGAAATACAACTATGAAAATAGTTAAGACATTGCATCCACAAATTGTCCCAGTTATTTCCACCATCTTTGAAATACTCTTTGTTTTTATTTATTTATAAACATATCTCTTCATTGACTTCAGAGAGGAAGGGAGAGGGGGAGAGAGATAACATCAATGATGAGAGAGAGCCATCGATCTACTGCTTCTTGCACACTCCACACTGCGGATTGAGCCCACAATCCAGGCATGTGCCCTGACCGGGAATCCAACCATAACCTCCTGGTTCATAGCTAGATGCTCAACCATTGAGCAACACCAGCTGGGCCAAATACCCTTAGTTCTTAAATACCTTAATGAGGTCAGAGAGAGCCAGAATCAGATCACAGTGCAAAGGGCAAGCATCAACAATTGGGTCTGATTGATCCAGGCATTTCCCTGGGCCTAATTACACAGAGAAAGAGAGAGAGAAAAAAATACACAAAAAACCTTTACTAGAAAGGCCTGACTTGTTTCTCATGATTTGCTTGCTGTGTCCCAAGCCATGCTATGCCAATCTTTCCTAGGTACAGTACTCAGTCTGAGATATTTCTGACAGTCAGATCATGAAAGCTTATGTAGTAATGTTGTAGGTGCTATGAAATGAACAAAATCCCCAAAGCTGTGAAGCTATGAGTGGCAGTGATGCTGCAAGATGAGGAATGAGCTGTGTATATCAAACCTGTCTCCAGTATTTTGATGGATCCTTTGTCTGCTTCGTGACAAAGGCAGGAATGCTACAGCAGGAGCCAGTGCTCAGCAGGACTAAGGGAGGAGAGTGTGCATTCTGGAATTATGCAGAGAAAATCTGTGGATGGTGGCTACCTCAAGGGTTGGCTTTACAGGATTAATGTTGGCAAAACCATGGATTCAACTTTTCAGCTTATAATAGTGACCAGAAATATGACAACCTGGTATATGATATGAAGAGTTATTTACAATGTGCTCTAACTTCATCCGGTAAAAATTGCATCCATCATTCATTCAGTTACTCATTCAGCAGCAATGCTTGGTTTTAAAGAAGGTAGAACAAATTCTAGGCGATGGAGATGCAGATATGAATAAGATGCAATTGCACTGCCAAAGGTATACACGAGATATGTTTACAAATAATGTGTCTGTGATAAATTAAGTTAGAATGACACAGTTTCAGTGTTATAAGGATTTAATGAAGGAGGCAAAATGTTGACAAAATATACTCTCATATACACACAAATACACACCCTGTGTCCATGCCATTTTCTGTTGTTGTAAGTATAATTTTGGCTTTAAATACTGAGAGCAAGAAGCCTATATTATTTTCAATACTACAATGGAAAAATAACCACCACTGAAAATGCAATTTCACTTTAGATCTGCATTTGATTTTTTTTTTTACTCTTTGATCTTTTTAAACTCTGAAATCCAACCATCTCCTATAAGAAGCACCTAAGCAACTTACCTCCTCCCTGTGTCCTGCAGTAGAGCTGTTGATGAATGGCCAATAAAGGGCAAGCAAGGGGAAACATTGCTACCAGGGAGAATCAGAAATTATGAGGCTAATTGGCTCCTGAAAATATGAAAGTTGATTGCATGTATAAATTACTAGTTAACGAAAACACATAGGTCTACAATAAAACTAAAACATTTAAAATAGGTAATTTGATAATATGGAAATATGCCCTAGAATGTCAAATGTTAAAAACAAAGGTTATCATTTATCCAATGTCAACTAAGTAATTATAACCTCGCTGTTAGCCTGGAATAGCTCACTAACAGGAAAGCAGTGGCTCTGTCAGCTTTCCTTCTCATTGTCAAAAAAATAACTAAATAACCGTAAGTGTGTGGAGCTTCCATGCAGCCTTCCTGGCCCATCATCAGGCTTCCCAACAAAATCTATCTCCTTGTCCTGCCACATATAACCTCAACCAATTCTTATTTATCATGGTCGGGAAGGGTAGAGATGGTATAAATAAATCTAAGAAAAAGCCCAAGCCTCACATTAGCTAATGGCTGTAACCTTCTTAGAGTTTCCACTTTGATCTTCTAAGATGTCAGTTTTCTATATATCAGAAAAAGTTAATCAAAGAAAAATAGACTGTTTCATTTCTCTCTTCTCTTTCATAAGTAGCCTTCAAAGGAAAAAAAAACACACGAATACTCATTGAAATTGACAAGAGACATAACAGGAAGGTAGAATATGGTTTAGAGAAATATGCTGGGTAAGTATATTTCAGACTATTAAATTAGAATTCTTTTTGGAGACATCTATCTGCTACTTTCTATGAATTAAAGATCGGGGCAGTTACCAGACCAAGAGATAAAAGATAATTAACATATGGTGTATTCAGCCCCTGTAATATGTGCCAGGAGCTGTGGGTAGCTTACCCACTGTTTACTTCCTGATATCTTCTTAAAAGGTAGGTATCATAATCTATTAAACAGACAAGGAATCCAAGACTTAGAAAGCTTTAAATAATTTAATCAAATCATTACAGGGAGCAAATGATGAGGCTGGAATGAAACCTCAGTCATACTGACTCCACTGTAGGAAGCTTCTTTTTAAACTGCTTTCCTCTATTGGAAGTGGAAGGAATAGTGAAAAGCCCTTTACAGCACTGAAGAAGAGTTTATACATTGGGAATTCTTAAGTGAGCAGGTTTGATATATACAATCTCTCAGGATACAAACTGCATATTCAAAAAACACAAAGAAGTGATTTATTATCAATGCAGATGTGTCAAACTTGCTTTAGAAAAATCCTTTCTAAGGGGAATTTTTCATTACATTTTGGACTGCTTTTATTTTGATTGGCAAGCTTATCTCAGCATTTTGGTGCTATTTCTCAATTTAAAACACTTCACATCACTCTGCAGCCACTAATGAAGACCCATCTTTTAAATGAGAGGCAGTATCTCATATTATCCTGAGTTCAGTTCTCAGCGCTATCACTTCCTGGCTCCATGACCTTGGACAAATTACTGAAACTATCTGTGTCTCAGTTTCGCCATCTATAAAATGAGAATATAATATAAGCATGCATACCTCAAATGATTTTGTTACAATATACGTAAACTTTATATGTAAAGTACCTGGTCCCCAGTCCATGCTGTATAGCATCTTGCTATTAGTACTGTAATAATATAAAGTATGTAGTCCAGGGCCTGGCACTCAGCAGGGGTTCAATAATTCCTAGGGTTTTTTTCCTTATATGAAAGCATATAGCTGCTATCCCTCAAAAAATGCAGCTGAATTAAACTCATTCAATATTCAATGTCCCTTTATTTCTCTTATTCCTATAATTTTCCTATATGCCTAATGTAGACTTTTACTACCTGTGGAAGGAATATATAAATTTCACGTATGCCCCTAGATATCCCAATATACTAATTACTAATATTCATAGGTTCCTCATGAAATTCTGAATTCATTTTGTCATGAAATTAAGAAAATATCTTCCCGAAACCGGTTTGGCTCAGTGGATAGAGCATCGGCCTGTGGACTGAAAGGTCTCAGGTTCGATTCCGGTCAAGGTCATGTGCCTGGGTTGTGGGTACATCCCCAGTAGGGGATGTGCAGGAGGCAGCTGATCAATGTTTCTCTCTCATCGATGTTTCTAACTCTCTATCTCCCTTCCTCTCAGTAAAAAATCAATAAAAAATATTTTTAAAAAATTAAAAAAAAAGAAAATATCTTAATATGAGCTCTTGTTTAAACTTCACTGAGTTTGAATTATAGTGAAATATATACATACTAGGAGCCCAGCACATGATTCAAGGTGCCGCCGACCCTCAAGTCACTGGTTCGGCCCTGCCTCACTCCCCGGGCCCCCCAGCAGCCACGGCTGCTGCTGGTCTGACCTTGTCTCCTTCTCTGGCCTTTTTAAAAAAATATATTTTATTTCTTTTTTACAGAGAAGAAGGGAGAGGGATAGAGATTTAGAAACATCAATGAGAAACATCGATCAGCTGCCTCTTGCACACCCCCTACTGGGGATGTGCCCACAACCAAGGTACATGCCCTTGACTGGAATCAAACCTGGGACCCTTTAGTCCACAGGCCGACGCTCTATCCACTGACCCAAACCGGTTAGGCCCGCTCTGGCCTTTGAAGCAGCGACAGCTGCAGCTGATCAGGCCCTCTCCCAGCACAGGCGCATGGAGGCCCCTGCCGCCCTGCCCCCGACACTGTGCACAACCTCCTCCTGTCTGGTTGACCTGTTATGGCATCTCGGTTAAGTAGCATACTTCTGTATTATATAGATGTAGATAGATAGATATAGATATAGATAAAGATATAGAGATAGAGATAGAGATAGAGATAGAGATAGAGATAGAGATAGATAGAGATAGAGATAGATAGATATAGATATAGATATAGATAGATAGATATAGATATAGATATAGATATAGATATAGATATAGATATAGATATAGATATAGATATAGATATAGATATAGATATAGATATAGATATAGATATAGATATAGATAGATATAGATATAGATATATAGATATAGATATATAGATATAGATATGAAAATATAAGTCAGATTCTCTGAGTTGAGAATTATCTTAAGTTCTGCTCATCCCTTTGCTATCTGATGTTTAATACTTATGTAATAGAAGAAAAAGTACTATTGGAGCTCTGTTAGGAAATTTCTATTCTTAGGATTTCTAAAATGATATTTTTTAAATATATTTCTTTATCTTGTGCTAAAATCTTTACCTCTTCCATTTATTTGTCCTAGATTTGCCTTCTACAAAAATGATAAACACCATTTGTTTATGTTTTTGTAGCGGATGCTTGACGTACTTCCAGATCCTCCATCAGTACCAAAACATCCATTCCCTTGTTACTGAGACATCAACTGAGTCTCTCTCCAAATGCATGGTCTTCTTTGGGGACAGTCTTTGTTCAATGACTTGTCTGTGCATGGGCATAAATTCATGTCTCCTGGTCATAAATTGAGTCAGCTGAGGCAAGTATTATGAATAACTTGGTGTTCCACTCCTCCCTCTGCCTGAGCATGCTTCCTTCACCCCCACAGGTGTCGATCTCAAAAGCACTTCTAATAAACTTTGATCTTTGCCTTAGAGACTGATTTCTAGGAAACCTGACCTGCAGGTTTCTTTTTTCCCCTTATTTTATTTTTTTACCATCAACATTTATGCCCCCATACCCTTTTTCTCCTTCACCTCCCCCCCACAATCACCACACTGTTTTCCATATCCACGAGTTCTTTCTCTTTTTTTCTTTTTTGTTCAAACCATCCACCTCACACAGTACCCCCTACACACACACACACACACACACACACACACACATTAGGGGCCTAGTGTACTAATTCATGCACCTTGAAAGAAACTGTGGGCCACAAGGCTGCTGTAGGCACAGAGGTGGGTCTCGGCCCATCCTCTCCACCACTGCCTGGCCCCTCCCGCCATGGCCCCAGGTCCTCTATCTGCGGGCAGTCCTGCTCCCGCCCCCACCGCTCCCACATGCTGCCAGCACCGGCCCCACTCACACCTACTGACAGCGCAGAGCAATTGGGTCCAGTGCCAGCAGCAGGTGCAAGTGGCAACTGCTCCCCCAATCACCCCTCAGGAGCAGGGGAAGGTGGAGAAGCCCTCGGGGAAGATCAGGGCCAGCAACTGCCGTTTGCCCCCGCTGATGGTGCCAAGTGATCGAGACTGGCGCCAGGCACTGGCAGCAAGTGTGAGCAGGACTGGCGCTATTAGTGGGTGCGAGCGACGGCTCTGGACTTGATCTGGTGCCCCTCCTTACCTGTTCCACCATCCCGCCGCAGCCAATGCCTGTCACGTTCTGCACACACCCCCTGTGTGCAGCACACATCATAGCAATCAGTTGTTTGGTTGTTCAGTTGTCCTGGTTGCTCTGCCATTTGGTCAATTTGCATATTAGCCTTTTATTATAAAAGGCTAATTTTGCAAATTGACCAAACAGCAGAACGATCGGTCGCTATGATGTGCTCTGATCATCAGAGGGCAGATGCTCAACACAGGAGCTGCCCCCTAGTGGTCATTGCGCTCCCACAGGGGGAGTGCTGCTTAGCCAGAAGCCAGGCTCATGGCTGGTGAGGGCAGTGATGGTGTCAGGAGCCTCTCCTGCCTCCATGGCAGTTGAACATCCCCCGAGGGCATCCTGGACTGTGAGAGGGCACTGGCCAGGCTGAGGGGGCCCTACCTCCCTCCCCAGTGCACAAAGTTTATGCACTGGGTCTCTAGCATATATATATATTCAATTTACCATTGAACACCCACCATTGTAGAGGTATGTGTGTATGACTGTGTGATAACTTCTTAAAGAGGCAATCCCCTATTACTTTTCTACTACATCATATTCTTTGGAGTAGTTTATTTTTCCTCCACCCTTGCCATTATATTTATAACTCCTTATGGATTATATCTTGAATGTATGCAACTTTGTAGACTTACCTAGCTTGGTGTCCTCTTAGATGTTTCAAGTGTTTCAAATCCAGTTTTATGCCTAAAGGATCATGACACCTTGATTTCTCTTAAGTTCCCTACTAATCCACTTTCTCCCTTTTTTTGTTTGTTTGTTTGTTTTCTCTATTGTGAAGTTAGAAGAAAAATAGCATATCTAATGAAAATGTCACAAGGGAGTGGATGGTGGAAAGTCAGGTCTTAAATTTCTGCTCAGTTCTCCTAGAAAATAGCAGTAAAATATTACAGTCTTTCATTGGGAAAAGAGTGTAAGATTAAGATCCAATATTCATTTAAATTTGCCAATTTTAGTAAAATAAACTAACATGGGAAACACATAAACTAAGTTATCTCTGTAGATAATGAAACTTTAATTAATGCAAGGTATTAGAAATATAAACTTAAAAATAAATGAATAAATGAATGAATAAAACAAAATAGCCCAAACCAAGCAGAATTTTAAAATTTAATTCATTTAAGCTTTAGAGATATAAAATATTAACTGTAAACCATAATTGTTAATCAGTCAGATATCATCTGTTTCTACCTAGTTCAAGATCTCAGATTTGCCCTCATTATGTCAAGAAAATCTACGACACAAAGGTATTGACAAGAATGTCTACTAACTATAATTTCCCAGGTCCAAAAGGATCTCATAACTGCTACTAAATTAGTCAACGATGAATAACAAGTGCCTAGAATGGTGCCAGGTACTATGTGGGCATTTAACAAATATTTGTGGAATTCCTCTTGACATTTACAGATATGTCACTTCAAATACACAACTCCAAAAACTCAAAGACCAAACCCATTAAACATGTCTTGCTGCTTCTACTTTTTTCTTTTCTTTTCTGTTTTTTTCCCATGGTGACACTTCAGTGGGCTATTCCCCATGTATTCCAATTAGATGTCCACTTGGGTGCCTGGAAACTATTTGGATTAGATGACATGATATTTAAATTACATTTATTTGAAATGAGACAATATTTTAACATTCCATTACTACATTATCATCTTGATTACTGAAGTGGCTACTGTGATAGAGTTGTTGCATACTGTATTTGAACAAATGAAAATTAAAGAATCATTAAGACATAACATAATGAGATATGCTTAAGGGCTAAAATAGAGGAGAATGGAAGAAGAGAAATAAATATAATAAAGAATATATTTTCAAACTACTTGAATAACTTGATACCTATGCTTTGGGTTGTCACATGAAATGATGGAATTAACAGGATAATTATAAAAATCCCATTGCAAAAAAAAAAAATCCTATTTCCATTTTTTGGCTTATAAAACTAGTGACAGTTTTTATTTTTCTGGTAATAATCTTTCTTCTAAAATATCACCAATATACAATTTGTAAACCACTATGAAAATTTTAATTTCATGAAAAGACTTTTTAAATCTGGCTCCTGATTTTATATCTACACTATCTACACTTTCTTGCTACTTCTCTATTTCAAATTGTGTTAAGAAATAAAAATTCTATTTAATTAGAAATAGTCCCCCTTGAGTGAAATCTGAATTTAACATCCAGGCATCATATTATATTAGGGTACACCTCAATAAATATCTCTGAAATGTTGAATAAATTACCAAGGATTATATACTTATAACATTAAGTATGGCTTGGTTACTATAAAGGAAAAAAAAACTTTTTGGTTAATACCATAACAATTATAGCATTCAAATAAAGACAACACATTAGGAAAAGTCTGTGTATCTCTCATAAACTCCAGCAGTGCTGAGCCACTTCCCACAAATATGCAAGCTCTTTTTCTACATATTTGCACATGCATTTTCCTCTGCATGGAATGTTTTTCCATCCCACCCCCCAGAATTTGGCTGTAATTCCTACTAGTTTTCAGACCTCAAGTTGGAAATCCCAGCTTGAAAAGCCATAGTAGATACTCCTACCCTTTTTGTAGGTCTTCTTATAGGTCCCATACCAAGTTATGCATATCCCTATAAGAAAACTTACTAGTAGATGACAAAATAAAAGAAACATTACTTTTTTCTCTCTCCTTTAAATTGAGCTCCTAGGAAGAAGGAACTGTGTCTCATTCACCACTGTTTTTCTTCCACATAACACAGCCTAGCATAGCATTGGGTGGGCAAGTCCTTGACAAATATTTCTTGACCAATTGCCTGACCACATTACAATATTCATGAAATGGATGCCAATTTCCTTTCATTTTGCTATAATCCCAGCATTGCAGTTTCCACTGTGAAGCTAACCTATGAAAGCAAAAAATTAACATTTTGTGGCCAATAATTTTTATCTTAATAGCTAGTGTTTAGGTGTGGAGTTCTTGTTAAAAGGTCACTGCCCAGTTCCTGTTAAGCTTACACTTGACATCATGGAAAATTTCTCCAAATAGTAAAGAGGCTCCACAAAGATATTCATCGTGGCATTATTTGTAATAGGAAATTGTTTGGATAGCCAAAAAATATATATCCTATCCAAATTAGGAGATACTTTGCAACAATTAGGAAGAACAAGGTAGGTCTAAGTCTAATAAAATAAATTGATATCCACTATTAAAGAGAAAAAGTAAGTATCAGAAAGATACCTTTAGTACAATACCTTCAGTACAATACTCTATATCTTAAGAAAATTATAAATTGGAAATAATGAATCACTAGCTTAAAAAATAAAACCCTCCTAATTATTTGTCAGGAAAAAATATATAATTCTGCAAACATTTCCACTTAGAGCTCACTTCAGGTTTCAGTTATTTTGAAGTGGGTGGGGTTTTCAGCATAATATTTGCAGAAATGTCAACCAATTTGTCTTCTTATCCAAGCAAAGCACCATAACAAAAGTAAGTTGATTTAGTAAATATCTCTTGAGTATTGCAATCTAATATAAAAACATCCTCTTAGTCCATGTCTTAGTCCACAGTATATTCATTATATGTACATAAATAATTTAAACCCTTTGTTAAATGATAGTATTCCTAGACCTTGTCCATAAGGCAACAATCAGTTTCACATAATTTTGGTATTATGTAGCTTGTGTTCATGTACATACCTATAAAATGCTAAGTACTTAATATACTGTTTGACAGATTTTTCATATTTGTAGGCTGTTAATAAGGCAAGTTATGTGTGTATGTGATTCCTGCCTTAGGGTACTGTATGTATGTTTGCTGAGATATAGCTAAACCTTGACAATAAATAGTGGTTCTCAACCTAGACTATATCTTAGAATCACTTGAGATATTGAAAATTCTGAAACCTGGATCTCATACATAGTGTTTCTAATTTAATTCTTTTTATTTATTTTATTATTATTATTATTATTATTATTATTATTTTATTGCTTAAAGTATTACAAAGGGTATTACATATGTGTCCTTTTTAATTCTTTTCAGAAGTGACTTGAAAATGGGAATCTTTGAAAGCTTCCCAAATGATCCTAGGGTGGGGAAGCACACATTGATGGTGCGGTTCCTGCCATACAGGAATTATCAGACATCTCATACCCAGGCAAATGTGAGAACTGGAACTGATGTAGAGAAGGGACAGTGAGCCTGCTGTGAAGGACTTCTTTCAGAGTTGAGAAGATGATACTCAGTCTTAAGAGAGAAATGTGAAATCTTTCCCATACTCCTCACTCTTTCCCTTCTGCACACTCTTAACAATCATTCTCTCTTCATTAGATCAAGGTTGTTTATAAACAATAAGCAAAAGTAACAGACAGAAAATAAGAGACCAGAGAGGAGAAGAGCAAGAGAGAATTTGTTCATTAAGCTACTAAAACAAAAACAAAAACAAAAAACACTACTTATTGCTCTTTTAGCCTTAAGCCCTAGTGGCTAACTTCTTGAAATATCAGAGTCCTCAGAGTATGGACTTCTTTTCTCAAGGGTCAGACCCTTTCACACCTAGAAACAGCAAGAAGTCCTGATGGGAGGGAGGGAGAGGAGTAGGGGAGAAGGATGGAAAATGCATTACTTTGGGACAAGAGGGGCTGTTGTCTCTCCTTTTGTCTTCCCCCCAGCCTGGAGGGCTCAAGGGAAGACTTTGCACCTAGCCAGTGACTTTCTCCTATACACCCACAGATCAAACTCTGCCATTTTTCTTTCTTGTGCACAGGTTCTGTGCTGTCATTTTATTAAAAAAAAAAATGGTTTCCAACTCAAGTCTTTGTTCCTGGTACCAGGGTTAGGTCTGAAATGTTTCACAGTCTTAAAAAACACACACAAACTTATGAAACCCAATTAATAGGTAGAAAAACATCTGTTTTGATTAAGAATATCTTATATCATAATCAAATACAGTTATAGCTGAAGGGCAATTTGTTCTCTGGGGGATTACTTCTTTGAGATCAAGGAAATACTTGTTTGTTCTAAACAACCTTCAAATCTACTTTGATTTGAAAATTCAGTGTACTTTGTGTAAGCAAACTGACAATGAGTAAATACCCTTTTCTCTCTGTGTTAATACCGATTTTCATGCTCTGAGCTTATGTGTCCCTTTCACACATTTTACTTCGGGTAGTAATGGGTAATTTTGAGCCTTACTGACTTTTACTTTATGTCAAACTTCTTTATTTTCCTTTGATATTTTCTTCAACTATATAGAATCTCCTTTTAAAATGAGAAAAATAGAGGGTGCCCAGTGTAGTAGTGTTCTGTCCAAATAGCGCCACATTTGCATCTTGTCCACTTTCTACGGGCAACAATTCCCTAGGAGACTACTAGGCTAAAAGTAAGGCATGATAATTGGCTGCCAGTATTACTCAACCTTGTCGTTTAGATAAATTATGTTACCTTTGGAACTTACTCTAAGGGATATTATTGTTCTATTTCAATCGACTTCCTCATTCCTCACTATTACCAAACAATATTCCTCATAAGCAGATTTTTATTTAGTATTCACTCAACATACCTTAAATGGGAACTACCACATGCCAAGCATCATCCTACATTCCAGGGAATTGTCTAAGGGCCTCAAACCTCAAAGAACTCAAAGCCCATTTGGAGGGAAGAAGTTAAACACACACACACACACACACACACACACACACACACACACACACACACACACAAACAATGATTACAAACAATGAGACAGACAGGCAAACATATTTGACCTACAGCCATAGGTTTTCCTGCATAAGACTATAGAGGCAGGCAAGGCAGCTAATACATTTTGGATGGTGGAAGAAGGTGAAGAAATAGTTTAGGAAGGCTTTCCAAAGAGAGTGACATTTGAATGAAAGTTATTTAGGCAGAGAAGTGAATGATCTATGAGTGGTATGAACTTCCCAGCAGAGGAAATACAATAGAGTCAAATCTTAAATTCTTTTATTGTCAAAGTCTAGCAGAAACATTTGCTGGCAGTAAAAATTATCCATGAAAATCACAGAATTTTCCTCTGAAATGTAGCATACATTTTATTTATTTACTAAGTGCCCAGTGCATGAATTCATGCACCTTGAAAGGCACTGTGGGCTGTGAGGCTGCGGTAGGTACAGGGGCCGATCTTGGCCCATTTTCTGTGCCCCGGTCCAGCCCTCCCTGCTGTGGCCCAGGTCCCCTGTCTGCTGGCAGCCCTATTCCTGCTGCCACCACTCTCATGCACTGACGGCACTGGCCCTGCTTGCACCCACTGAAAGTGCAGAGCAATTGGTGCTGGCGCCAGCAGTGGGTATGAGTCGGGCTGGTGCTGTCAGTGGGTGCAATTGGCAGCTGATGCCCCAATTGCCCCTCAGGAGCAGGAGGAGGTAGAGAAACCCTCAGGAGTAATCAGGGCCAGCAGCTGCCACTTGCACCCGCTGATGGTGCCTAGTGATCAGGGCGGGCACTGGGCACCGGCAGATAGTGTAAGTGGGGCTGGCACCAGCAGCAGGTGCAAGCACCAGGTGTGGTGCACGGGAGCAAAGAATTTTCAGTAACCACCAGAGGCTCACCCCAATGACAGCTACCGGCACCCTGCCTTGGTCTGGCATCCCGCTCACCTGCTCCACCATTCCATTGTGACCAACACCCGCCATGTTCCGCGCACGCCCCATGGTGGTTATCACACATCATAGTGACTGGTTTTCAGTAGTTTAGTTGCTCCACTGTTGAGTCTATTTGCATATTAGCCTCTTATTATATAGGATACCACCCTGCATAATAATTTTAACACATTTAAGTTTGAGAACCACTATATCAGAGTAAAGAAAGTAGCAATAGGGAAACCCAGAAGATACCTTGAGATTAAAACCACTCTGTGTTTTAAGTAACTATCTTGTCAAGCCCTAGTTATATATGGAAGACACAAGATCAAAATCTGAATTGTTTCTGGTTAACTGAAGGATTTTCCATTATATTTGATATCGATATTCTCTTACCTTGCTCCATGTTAAAATGTTTGTTTTTATGTGAACTACATATTACACATAAAATCACTTCGCACTGGTGTAGCTAATAGTAATAGTTTAATAAACTTTCCTATATTTGAATCTAAGATTTGATTGGCCAGACTCACACACTTAGCCACCAACTTCTTATTCTAAGTCGATATCTCTTAGAGTGTCCTCATTAAGTAGCTATTCCCATCATGATTGGGAGAACTGATTTCATAGTATGAGTAAAGTTCAAAAGGCAGTGTGTAAGAAAGTTGTTAGCACAATGCCCCTCTAATGGGGGACTTATAAAAGAACAGACACAGATATCATGTAGAGAAACTCAAGCATTCCTATGAAGATAGGTGCACAGTACATCTGGGGGGATGGCAGGAAGTAGAACAGTGGAGGAACTGTGGATCATATAAAGGAATGAGAACTTATCCTGAGCTTCTGAAGGCAAAGGAGTGACATGAACATATTTTGTTTAACAAGGTTACTTCAGAGGCAATGTGTAGGACAGACTCGGGGTGAACACTGCCCACACCAGGGAGAAAAGCAAGGGGGTGATTAGGATAATTCTAGTGAAAAATTATAAGGAAGTGAACCAAGTCAGATTCAGGTGGAATTGAGCAAGGAGATTGAAACAACAGATGTTTAGGAGACAGAGAGATGGAAGTATTGATCATTGACTGAAAGTGCAAGTTTTGGGTAGGAAGTGGGAATTCAGTTTTGGTCATTCTGAACTTGAGATTCTTGTGAGGTATTCACATGACATGTTCTGATGATAATTAGATATAAAGATCTAAAGTTTAGCAAAGATTTCCCATAAAATCTAAGGTGATTTTGAAATAATTCAGTAAAGATTAGCTATCTCATATATTTCCCCCTTCACTCATTTTTCATTCTGCCTCTCTGCCCCTGGCTGACAAAATGTGCATGTAACTTTCTATTCTCATTCTCAATTGCAATCTGAGACTGGAAGGCCTCTATACCCACATGCCTCTCATCAAAATCCTAACATTGATTTAAAATGCATGAGTCATTGTATTCAGACTTGGGTTCTTTCTGGGGAAATGCTGTTACTAGAAAACAGGAAAGTCTCCTTCCCGCCCTCTCCTTCATTTGGCGCAATCCCTCACAACCTATGCAGCAATTCAGGCCCACCCTTTACACAGCTGACAGCTCACAATGCTTCTCCGTCACAGAGGCCCAACACTTGGCAGGGGTTTGCGTGATTACCACTTGATCTGGTGTACATGGGCAATGACTCTTTTTCAAGTTCCTAAGGTCAGCCTCCTTTGTGAAGGAAAAAATTAATCCTTTGGTGTATGTTTGTGAACAGGAGTGGGAAGAGAAGAGGAATTAGGGTTGAATTGGGAGGAGGACTATGGCATGTCTCTGTGGGTATATAATGACCTACTGCCTCTCATGGATGACACAATCCAATTCATTTTGTCCTAGCTCCTGTAAAGCATTATGAACCACTCTAGACTATCCATTTTGCAATAAAGTGCTGTTAAATTTCAGTATCACTGTCTGTAGCTCAATTTAAACGCGACCCCACATCAAAAGAGCGAAGAAAGTCAGCTACTACATCCCAGTGGATGTTCTTACATTGTCTTCATGGCTTGAAAAATGTCTGTGGAAACCACATTTTAAAATAAATTGTATATATATCCGCAGACATGCTTCACTGGGTGGGGGTGTCACCCCAGGCCTCTTTAGGAGCTCTGTAGGTTGGTGCACAGAAGAATCTAGTCTACTAACTTCCTTAAAATAATGAATCATTACATTCATGTACACACAAAATATGGAGAGGTCAGAAGATGTTAGAAACAAGGATTCAGGATGATGTGCCTCCGTAGGCTTAAGGGCATAATCAGAAATCAGGAGTGTGAGTGGAGTTCCTCACCCTCTCAGACAGGCCACGATAGTGATGGTGATACAGGGGGATAAACTGCTATGGGGTACAATCCCCACTGTGTATCTCATTGTCTACTCAGCTTATAAGCCAAGTGAATTTCTTTTTTTAAAACATTTCTGAGTAATCCCATTAGTCCGTTTGTATGAGTGTGTTATAGACATAAACATGCACCTAGAGACACAGATGCCAAGGTGGATCTTCAGTGTCTTCTGTGTGTGCCCGTTTAGCTAAATCTCCCTGATGTGAATAATAAACTTCTTTGTATATTGGTCCTGCCTTTCACACAGAGATGCTAACTCCTCTAGGGCAAGGATCATGACTACACAATACATTGGTTCTAGATAACCATCTGAGAAAGGAAGATTATCCTCATGGACAAACAGTGAACCTTAGGGTCAGGAATTCTTGAATCTACTCTGACATGAAGCTTGCCACATAATCTCTATGAGCTTTAAATTCTCCTACTATGTCACAATCAGCAGCAATTTCTTTCAGGGGTGGACTAAGAAGTCTGATGGAGGGAGAAATTTGTAATGAAAGGTAGTGTGGAAATGAGCAATTATAATTTTGACCCCTTTCTTCTAGTTTGTGCAGAAATTCATTCCTAATCCATTGGGTATTGCACTGAAGGTATTTTATTTTCACCTTAGAATCTAACTCTGATCTTTGTGCTGGGTAAAATAATTATTTATTTCTGTTAAATATTTAAATTTTTATATATATTTGAAAAAAATCTTGCCCACCTATCCTTTTCAATATACATATATTTTATTTATAGGTTCTCTGGAGTCACTTTTTTTCATTTTTCCATGATTTTTTCTGATCAGTTCATTTGCAATATTTAATGTTTAGGATGTAATTCTTTACATGCCCCTATATGGATATTCATATGAAGCTTTCTGTATCAAGCACTGTTACAATTAGTGTTATTGGCCAATTTTTACTATTTTATAGGGAATAGCTAAGATTTAAAGGCCAAAGAGCAACATGTGGCAGCAAGATCTGAGGGCAGTTTTAAAACTTTGAAGAGAGTGACAAAGCACACTTAGGAAATTTACTTCCATTGCCTCCTGTTCCCTGATTGAAGATATATTGTCATTATTCTGATCAATAACTGATACAGGTGCTCTCTAACAATTGCAACATAACTGAACAAATTAAAAACATTATATTAGATACCATGGGAATTAACTGGACCTCCAGAATGAAAAGTATAACTGCATATATAAATAACAATAACAAATATATAGATAATCCAAGATGGCAGCAAAGTAGGTGGGAGCTACACTTACCTCCCAGGACCAAATTAGAATTACAACTAAATTATATAACAATCATCCTGAGTAACCAACTGAAGACTAGTCTAAGAGAAGTCTTATAACAAAGGATTTACAGAAGAAACCACATCACAATAAAATACTACTAAGCCATAAAAAACAAGGACATTTTACCCTTTGTAACAGCATGAATGGACCTAGAGAGCATTATGCTAAGTGAAATAAGCCAGTCAGAAAAAGGTAAATGCCATATGATTTCATTCTTATGTAGAATCTAATGAACAAAATGGATCCACAAGTGAAATAGAATCTGAATAACAGACAGAAAGAGAACAGACAGACAGGAGTGGGGGATGTGTGAAAAAGAGAAAGGGATTAAGAAAAAAAATAAAACAAAACGTAAGTATGGTGATTACCAGAGGGAAATGGAAAGGGAGGTGGTGAGGGGAAGTGGAAGAGGGTATAGGGGGAATAAATAGTGATGGAAGGAGATTTAACTTGGGTTGGTGAACACACAATACAATGAAGAGATAATGTATTATCTATAATAGTAAAATCATAATATGATAATTAGACCAGACAGCTGAATGACCTTCCAGATGTCCTTCCCGACGACCTTCCAGACAAAGCCAGGGCTGCGAGGGCCAAGCCAAGCCACTGCGGCTGTGAGGGCCTAGCCCTTGCATGAATTTCATGCATCGGGCCTCTAGTATAATTATAAACTTGAAACCTATATAATTTTATTAACCAATGTCACCTCAATAATTTCAGTTAAAAAACAGGATAAGCCCTAACTTGTTTGGCTCGGTGGATAGAGCGTCAGCCTGCAGACCGAAGGGTCCCAGGTTTGAATCTGGTCAAGGGCATCTACCTTGGTTGTGGGCACATCCCCAGTAGGGGGTGTGCAAAAGGCAGCTGATCGATGATTCTCTCTCATCCATGTTTCTAACTCTCTATCCCTCTCCTTTCCTCTCTGTGAAAAATCAATAAAATATATATTTTTTAAAATGCCATCAATTAAAAAAAAACAGGATAAAATTAAGTATTAGCATATGACTATCAAGAGAGAAAGAGAGATATTATACAAATTGTGAGTGTGTAAATGTTCAAGTGATCTAAAAAAAAATAGGTGATGAAACTTGAAGAAAATCATAAAGAACAAGATATGGTGTCAATTAAAAGTAAATGCAGTAGCTCACACATTGAATAATAGCACTGAAAAGCTAGGTTTGAAGTTGCCTGGAAAAAAATGACCCAAAATTGAATCTTGGATCTCATGTAGAAAGAAGCCTTACCTGAAGAGAAAGAGAACTTGAACCACTTGCTTCTCGGAATTGTCTGATCCAAAAGCACAGTCATTGACCACTGGACATTTGGTTGTCAAAATGCAATTCCTATGCGTATGCCCCAGTTATAGAAGGAAAGCCAGTTTACACTGTATTCCTCTCCAGTAGTGGGAGGAGCCTACTTGTTATTGAGACACAGAGGGAGAGGGAGAGGGAGAGGGGAGAGGGGAGAGGGGAGAGGGGAGAGGGGAGAGGGGAGAGGGGAGAGGGAAGAGGGGAGAGGGGAGAAGGGAGAGGGGAGAGGGAGGGGGAGGGGGAGGGGGAGGGGAGGGGGAGGGGAGGGGAGGGGGGAGGGGAGGGGAGAGGGGAGGGGAGAGGGGAGAGGGGAGAGGGGAGAGGGGAGAGGGGAGAGGGGAGAGGGGAGAGGGAGGAATACACATTTCTGTGCCCTACGCTGGATCTGCTGAACCAGCAACGCTGGAGGTGGGTGGAGCCAGGGAATCTATAGTTTAATTTAATAGGCAATTCAATTCATTAGGAAGGGGGTGGGAATCTGCATGCATGCACATGGGCAGATACTAGGCAGCCACAGAGAATGGCAAAACACTCACTATCATCATCTACTTTGCAGTCAGAAAAGACTTGAAAAATTTATCAAGGAGAATATGGGGTATCCCAAGAAATGTATACACATACTTTGAATAATTATAAAGGCATTTTTTCATTAAAATACATTCGTTTTCAAAATTGAGCTGTCAGTTGTTAAAGTGTGTATACATTTTGGGGGGATACACTATATATTCTTGCTCTTGAACTCTTCACATTTTAGAGCTCATAGGGACCATAAAACTCCTTCAGTCCAATCTCTTTGATGAAGAAACCAAGTCTCAAAGAGATGAAAAGATATGTCCCAGGTCACACAGCTTATGACTAAAACAGACAGGACTAATAACCTGGTCTTCGATTCCCTACCCAGGGTAACTTTTGTGCCCCTGTGCCACGGGCAATTATAAGAGAAATCCAAACTTTCTCAAAGAGTGAAAGCAGCATCACATCTTCTGTTGAGGGAGTTGTGACAGGACCCTTCTAAAGCCTTGTCACAAACCCTTCCATGATTATTCTCTTTAGCCAGCCCCAGGCTATGCTCCTACTGCCCTGTGGCTCCCTACTGGTTCATACTGTGTTTGACTACAACATAGTCTATTCTCTTTGAAAAAAATCTGACAACTCTATTGGAACATGACTCAGTGGAAAGGAGTTATGACAGAAAATCTCTGTCCTACACTGACATATGAAGTTGTGCCCTTCACTTCTTTCTGGGACTTACTCTCCTAATTTGCAATATCAGCATATATCTCTCAGGTTTTGTTTTGTTTTGCTTAATTTTGTTTGTTTCTTTCTTTTAGGATTAAATAAAAGAGCAATTTACAGACTAAGAACATAATAAATGCTCATTAAATAGATAAATAAACAGAATGTTTTCTTTTTTTTATGTATATGTAAGAAAATCAAGCTTCTCTCTCAGTAGCTCATCCTCAATCATATTTCTCTCTCCCTCCCTCTCTCTCTCTCTTTCACCCTCTCTCTTTCTCTCTAAAGCAACCATGTATAAAATACAGACACTACCATACAGATGTATTGTTTACAAGGTGTAGTAAAAGTAGGTTTAAGTTGTATGGGAAATAGAGTTTATTAATTATTGTATTATTTTCATACAAATAACTAATAAACTTACTTCTGCCCAACCCTGTATACAGAAGCAAGTACTACTTCTATACTTCTATCGATCAAGAGCATAAATCTTTCATTGGGAAAATGTGAAATTTGTGTCTTGACTACAAGACACAACTATTTGGCACCTAAACCTTCAGCCTCTGGCCCCAACTTTCAGTTTTGATGTCAGAATCTATTGATTCAAGCTTTTGTGTGTTTAAAACACCATCTGGCTCACTGTGCTCCAAATAAATGTGCCGTCAATATAGTTATTGTTTCTCCAGATTTCTAATAAAGATTTTAATTTTTCCCCATCACTTGTCACTGAACTTATTCTCTAAGTAAATATGTGGATGAACCAGTTCTTAATAGAGTAATTCCAGACTCCTGTTTAAGTCATCATATATTTTACTCTGCATTAAGTGTTTTGTTATTAGGTTGTAATTTCCAATGTTCTAAACTTTTTCATCTATGAAAATTATAGTTGTATATGGTTAAATCCAATAAATGTACTGAGGAACGGACACAAGGCTTGATGTTAGAAGCCAGTAGTTAATTTCTGTCACTGAGCAATTGTAGGCATTTTCTTTTCTTTACTTCTCTAGGCCTCAATTTCCACAAATTCAAAATAAAGTTTTTTTTAAAAAAAATATATATGTTTTTATTGACTCTTAGAGAGAGAGAGGAAGGAAGAGGGATAGAGAGGTAGAAACATTGATGAAAGAGAAATATTGATCAGATGCCTCCTATACACCACCTAGTAGGGATGGAGCCTGCAACCTACCCCGGCATGTGTCCTGACTGGGAATCAGTCCTGTGGCCCCTTGGTTCATGAGTCAATGCTCAACCACTGATCCACAATGGCTGGGCTCAAAATAAAGCTTTAAATTAGGTGATTTCTTACTTTTTCTCCAGACTTTTAAAATTTTATATTTAGCCCTTGCTGGGTAGTTCAGTTGATTAGAGTGTTGCCCCAGTACATCAAGACTGTGTATTCCACCCCCCACCAGGGCACAAATAAATGCAAGAATGGGTGGAGTAGCAAATTAATGTCTATCTCTCTCTTTCTCTCTCTCTCCTCTCTCTCTCTCTCTCTCTCTCTCTCTCTCTCTCTCTCTCTCTCTCTTTCTCTCTCTCTCTCAAACAACAACAAAAAGTCTCTACTTGTCGTGAAGCTTATTTAAACTTGAAAAATCTTTGAAAAAACTTGAAAATATTTTTTTTAAATTGTTCAAAAAGGAAACATATAAGAGACTTTGGAAAATGGTTCTAGAAAATGTTACATAAGAGTCTATTTGTGAAAGTGTGTTGATGGTCACTATCTGCATAGGTATTAGAAATGTTAAATAAAAGTGCCATAGCTGGTTTGGCTCAGTGGATAGAATGTAGGCCTGCGGACTGAAGGGTCCCAGTTTGATTCTGGTGAAGGGCACATAACCTCGGTTGCAGGCTCAATCCCCGGCCCCGGGTTGGGGCTCATGTGGGAGGCAACCAATTGATGTCTCGCTCTCACATTGATGTTTTTTTTCTCTTTGTCTCTCCCCATCCCTTCCACGCTCTCTAAAATTCAATGGAAAAATACCCTCAGGTGAGGATTAACAACAACAAAAAAGTGCTATGTGTTAACTTAAAGTAACAACTATCAACCAGCTTTCTGGGAATATTTGCATGTATATGATATGATGTCTACATGTGCAGTATAGGCCAAATGAATGAATCGCCTCTCATAGCTTTGCTCATATATTTGCTATGAGAAGTTTGCTACTACCAACCACCCACCCCACTCAAGATTGTGGCCACAGAGTCATCCTTGACTTCTTCTCTTTGCTCCCTCCATTTCATCAGTTTCAATGTTTCCATCGTCCTGAAGTCCCTCACTAATATAGCACTCTCAAGTCGATTACCAAGATTCATGAAATATCACCTAGGTTATTTTAATCATTCAATAACTATTCTCCCTGTTTTTTCATTAGACTTGTACAAAATTTTCAGATGCATTTCCTTAATTATATCTCTGATCATATAAGTCTCAAGCATATTGACTGGCATATATTTTATGTTTTTAAATTTAATTCTAGAGAGTGAAGAAGGGTGAGAGAAAAACATCAATGTGAGGGAAACATCCACCTATGGCCTCCTGTATGTGCCCTAACTTGGGATTGAAGCTGCAACCTAGGAATGTGACCTGACTAGTAATCAAACCTCTCACCTTTTGGTGCACAGGACGATGCTCCAACCAACTGGCTAGGGCTATCCATTGGCTTCTGAATGTCTATGAAAACAGTTTCTGTTAAAAGAGTATTTTGAGATCCAATTCTAGCCATTTCTCCTGATTATATTTCTATCTTACGGTTCAAATTATATTCTCCCAAGGCCTCGTTTGAAGTCAACATTTTCTTAAAAACCCCTTAGGTGTTAGAAGAATCTTCTGAACCTTCAAAGTGCTCCCTACTGCATTCAGGATTTTCTAGCATAAACTACCATTTCTTGTGTAGCCACTATACTATTTTTTTAATAGATGCACGGATTGTTTCTTCCTTTAACATTCTCACTTATAGAGTGATTATTATGTGACCTTAGAATGAATAGATGGTTTGCCCCTTCCTTAAAGTAAAGTAGAAATTTATTTCCTCTGAGGTAAAAATAATGATGGAATTATTTTTATTTATATCTAATTGGAAATAATTTAATTATCATTTATATTTAATTTATATTTTAATTAAGTTTTTAAAATTTATATTACATTTATCAATCTCTTTTAAAACTCCATCTAGCCCTAACCAGTTTGGCTCAGTGGATAGAGCATCGGCCTGTGGACTGGAGGGTCCCAGGTTCGATTCCAGTCAAGCGCATGTACCTTGGTTGCGGGCACATCCCCAGTGGGGGGTGTGCAGGAGGTGGCTGATCAGTGGTTCTCTCTAATCGATGTTTGTAACTCTCTATCCCTCTCCCTTCCTCTCTGTAAAAAATCAATAAAATATCTTTAAAAAAAACAAAACTCCATCTAAGTTATGTTTCATCAGCCATTTCTTTAGAGAGAAAAATGTTCTACTTATTTAATAAAGGCTTTTCATTTTCCGGAAACGTGTTTCCCTTATTTGTTTAGGTGTTTCAGTACTGACATGTGTTTCAGTATTTTGCTAAGTCATGGTAATGCACAAGTTCAATTTTAATCATAACTCATTGGCTTACCTATCAAGTTTACCTTTCCTTTTGAAGCATGTACAAGATAACACTCATCCTATCCATTCCAGAAAAAGTCACTGTATCTTTTTATTTTTCAAATAAATATACCTTCACTTTAATTCCATTAGTCATAAGAATAAACTCATCAATCAGCTTTTGAGCTCAACATTTGACAGGTGCCAATGAACTCTTTCCAATATCACCTATCAGAAATAAAGAGATCATAGATATTAACCAAGGTATAATCAAGGGGACCACCAAACTAACTGGGGCATAGACACCAAGTGATTCCACTCAGTGTTACAGGATGAAGTCAGAATCAGAATGCGCTTTGTGATACTGTGAGTTGACCAAAATAGGTAAAACTGGGAGTTGAAGATAAATATTGAACATTTGCACAAAATGTGATACTTAAAGATCATTCAAAAACATTAGAGCACAGGAAATTATATATACATAGCCCAGTGCACAGAATTCATGCATGGGGTGGGGGGTCCCTCATTCAGCCTGCACCCTCTCCAATTCTCCAGTCTGGAACTCCTCGGGGGATGTCCGACTGTCGGGCATTAACTGGCAGTCGGATATTCCTCTTGCAATCTGGGACCACTGGTTCCTAATTGCTCACCTGCCTGCCTGACTGATCATCCCTAACCACTCTGCCTGCCTGCCTGATTGGCCCTTACTGCCTCTGCCTGTGTGCCTGATCACCTCTAACCACTTCTGCCTGCTTGCCTGATCACCCCTAACCACCTCTGCCTGCCTGCCTGATGACCTAACTGCTCTCTACTGCTGGCCTGATCACCCCTAACCATTCTCCCCTGCTGGCCTGATTGCCTCTAACCACTCTGCCTTGGTCCCTGCCACCACGGCTTTGTCTGGAAGGATGACTGGAAAACGACTGGTCTATCCAGTCTAATTAGCATATTACCCTTTTATTAGTATAGACTGGAGGCCCAGTGCACAAAAATTTGTCCACTCGGGGGGTCCCTCAGCCCGGCCTGTGCCCTCTTGCAGTCTGGGATCACTTGGGGGATGTCCATCTGCTGGCTTAGGCCCACTCCCCTGGGGCCTAAGCTGGCAGTCAGACATCCCTCTGGCAGCCCGGGAGCCCTCGGGGGATGTCCACTTGCCAGAGGGGTGCAGGCCTAAGCTGCAGTCAGACATTCTTAGCACTGCTGAGGAGGTGGGAAAGGCTCCCACCTCTACCACTGTACAGGCAGCCGTCAGCCTGGCTTGTAGCTGAGCAGAGCTCCCCCTGTGGGAGCGCACGGACCACCAGGGGGCAGCTCCTGCATTGTATGTTTGCCCCCTGGTGGTCAGTGTGTGTCATAGTGACCAGTCATTTCCAGTCATTCTGCTATTAGGGTCAATTTGCATATTACCCTTTTATTAGATAGGATAGAGGCCTGGTGCATGGGTGGAGGCCAGCTGGTTTGCCCTAAAGGGTGTCCCGGATCAGGGTGGGGGTCCGCTGGGGTGCCTGGCCAGCCTGGGTGAGGGGCTGAGGGCTGTTTTCAGACTGGCCACACCCCCTTCAGGGTGGGGTTCCTGTTGGAGTGCCTGGCCAGCCTGGGTGAGGTGTTGAGGGCCATTTTCAGGATGGCCACACCCCCTCCAGGGAGGGTGGTACTGCTGGGGTACCTGGCCAGCCTGGGTGAGTGGCTGATGGCTGTTTGAAGGCTGGCCACAGCCCCTTCAGGGTGGGCATTCCCACTGGGGTGCCTGGCCAGCCTGGGTGAGGGGCTGATGGCTGTTTGAAGGCTGGCCAAGCCCCCCAGCAGGAACCCTCACCCATGAGGCTGTGGCCAGCCTGGGTGAGTGGCTGATGGCTGTTTGCAGGCTAGCCAAGCCCCCCAGTGGGGACCCTCACCCCATGAAGGTGTGGTCATCCTGGGTGAAGGGCTGATGACTGTTTGCAGGCTGGCCACAGTCCCCAGCCACCCAAGCTCCCAGTGGAGGCTGGCTGGAAGCAGGTATCTGGGATTTATTTATCTTTTATAATTGAAACTTTGTTGCCTTGAGGGGAGGCCACAGCCGGCCAGGGCAGGCAGGAAGCTTGGCTTCTTCCATTGCTGGGACAAAGAGCCTCCTGCTTGCTCCAGCTCCGTGGCTGCCAGCCGCCATCTTGGTTAGATTGATTTGCATATAGTTGCTCTGATTGGCTGGTGGGCGTGGTTTGGGGGCATAGCGGAGGTGCTGTCAATTTGCATGTTTCTCTTTTATTAGATTAGATACTAGAGGCTTGATGCATGAAAATTCATGCAAGAATAGGCCTTCCTTCTCCCAGCCACTGGCATCAGCTTCTGGCTGGCACCCGGGACCCAGGATTCCCTTCTCCAGCCACCAGCAGGCACCTGGGGCCCAGGCTGGCTTCCCTAGGGCCGCCTGCAGGCACATGGGACCTGGGCTGGCTTCCCTCCAGCCCTGGATTCATCTGGAAGGATATCCGGAAGATGTCTGGTCTAATTAGCATATTACCCTTTTATTGTTATAGATATATATATTTACTATTACTATTAATTGAGTCAAGATCTCTCTTGCTTTTTTAAGAGAGAACTAAAACATAGCAGCATAATGTTGGGCCACATACTTTTTTTTTGGGGGGGAGGGGGGCATATTTGAGGAGTTTTTAAAGTCTCCTTCCTAGAAACACTCACTTTTTGAAACAATATGAATTTTAGTTGACTGTCCCCTGAAAACATCCCTTTCCATACAACCCATAGTCTAGTGAACAAAAGGAAATAGGACATTTCATTTGCTCTATTTGAATTCATACATTTACTGATCACATGGAAAAAATGAGCTATAATATCTCTGACAAACCAGATGTCTCTTCCTCTGTCCTTTGCCTCAGGAAGACCTCACTATTCACTGCTCTTGCCAACAAACTTAATTCATTTGACTATGAGAGGTGCCATGCAGGAAGCAATGACAGGAGTTTGTGTTTCCTTCTGCTGTTTGACGATAGTCTACATCCTGGCACCTGGATGGCAAATGCTTACAAAGAAACTGCTTTGAACAAATGGAAAAACCATTAAAATTCTCACCCAAGGAAGTGTTTCAAAAAAACTTCAATGGTGAAAATATTATAGTTTCTTTTCATTCCTTATGGTTATTATCTCCTTGAGGATATATCTGTCCCCATTAGACAGACTAAGTAGAGTTAGCACTCAACTCATTCATAAGTATAGAAACAACATACAATGGATTCCATATTTATTTCTCACAGGCTCTTCTTGCCTTCCATGGACAAAGGCTCACCCTCAACACTAATAATAATAAATTACATTGCCTAATAATAAAGAAGTTATCTCCCCACCAGGATCCTCTCCCCAGTCTGCAACCCTAAAGGCCTTGTAACTTTTTCAAGTGGGAATCTTATTTTCTACCTCAAGGGAGCATTCCACTTGCCAGACTTTCAGACTTGGGTGCTAAATTCAGGTAACTGAGCACTTACAGTGCTGCTGTATTACTTTTAGAGGGCTGGTCCATATTCCCAATAAGCAATGCATTGCTGTCTGCCTAAGAGAGATAGAGTATAGGGAATAAAGAGCAAGTGAATGAACTTGGCAGCCACAAACAAATTACCAGAGACATGTACCTTCCTGAGAGGCTGAGAATTATTGAGGCAATATTGCATGATGGTATATGTAAGTACAGCCTCAGAGGTTCATGTGTGGATGAAAACCAATTAAGTAAAGCACTTAGGAAAATTGCTTTCTTTTGTCTGGATGTGAATTTATCATGAGACATGGTTTTTAAGTGAAAAACCTTACATGCATACCTGGCCTAAGTGTTTCCTCCAAGGTGACACAACAAGGGAAGCAATAGAGGTAAAAATGGCCTGCTTAAAACCAGCCTCCTGATCTGATCACCAGACATTTTGCAAGTTTATCTGAAGAGGTCCTAATGCAAAGTAGAACCTTAAGAGTGAGAGGTCAGCCTAGCCTAAGAATTGCAGCAGCGAACTGGGCAGCAAGAGAAATGGAATTGATTGCTTCCCTGAGGAGTGATAAAATGTTATCAATAATGACACAGCAAAAGAAAAAAAAATCACATGAAGGAAAAAGCCTTCTCTCTGCTGGACTGCCTTGTGCTGATCATTGTTAGTCACTAAAGGTCCCATGACACTGACCCTCTTTAATCCTGGCATTCTGACTTAAGTATAAGCAGACAATTTCATTATGTCGTTGTCTCTTTTTAAAAATCCATTTTGGTACAATTTCGTTCACTCATTCAAGGTTTTACAGAGCATCTGCAATGTATCAAGTGCTGTGAAGGGGGCATAAAAATGGAATAGGCTTATTTCTACCTCTCAAGATGTTCAAGTTCTGCTGCTCATGGATGTCTAAATAATCTTTCTGGATACAGGTGGTAAACTTACCACAAGAATAGAATACTATAAGAACACAGTAGGGGGAGGGAGAGTGAGAAGAGAAACCACTGGAAGAGCTGGTAACTGCAAGTGGGTACAGAAGAATGACATGAGAGAGAAGAGAATTCTAGGAAAAAGGGATAACTTGATCAAAAGCTCTTCTGCTTCAATTACTTTCATTTCATTGTCAGACTTTTACTTCCTTTTTCAGACATTTATTTTTCACATCAATCCGGGCTTTATTCATCATCAGCTATTTACAAGTTCTTAATCTTGAATATGCTCAGTTCCCTGCATGATGATGATACTAAGTATCTTCCTAATACAGTTTTTGTGAGGATTAAATGAGAAATTCCATGTAGGGGCTTCACTGAAACTTAAAAAACTGCAAGGTCTGCATTTAATTACAATATTTACTCAACAGAAACAGAGTCTGAGCCCTCCTTTTCTTCATACTGGATATGGATTAGATGAGGCCATCAACAGTTGTACTCATGGAGAACCCAAAGTCATGCCTGATCAACAGTATTATCCACAGTGGTCTCCCATGTATTTCCATAAACATTAGGTGGATTAGGTCACTGTTCTCTGAGAAGGAAGCATGTAATTAGCCAGCCATTTCAAAAGGAGTTGTTAGTAAGTCAGATTCAATTATCAAGAGCTGCAGACTGTAAGACCCTGAGGAGATAGGAAGCAAAAAGGTATATTTTGATATGGAGAAAAATCTAAAGTGTGAATAGTTTAGGCAATAGGACATATGAGGAGCATTATGTTCAGAACACATTTTGCCTACATCTTGCCTGATGCCATTCCCCTGTGAGGAGATATATGTATATATATAAAAGCCTAAGTGACCGGATGACCAGACAACTGAATGACTGGTCGACTGGTCGCTATGATGTGCACTGATCACCAGGGCCACCCCGCTCAATGAAGGAGCTGCACTCTGGTGGTCAGTGCACTCCCACAGTCAACTTCCCAGCCCGCCAACCCTGATCGGCCCTGATTGCCAGCCAGGCCGAGGGACCCCACCCGTGCATGAATTCATGCACTGGGCCTCTAGTTAAGAAATAATCTATTAGATTACAAAAATGCTTCTGAAGTCCATCCTATCAATAATATGGACAGAAGAGTGGGGGCTCCAGGTGGGTGAACTGGATTGTGGTTAAACTTGCACCACTTGTTCATATTTCTCTCCAGCTACCCAAAGATATTAAAAACATTTTATAAATAAAATGGTTGTGGGGGGTGCAAACAAAAAACAACTACACACTTGGGTAGGATAAAATGTGTTTCACTAAAACAACAACAAAAAAGGATTTTACTGCATTGATGTGAGTGGGTATTTTTCTCTTAAGAGAGGGTGTGTGTGTGTGTGTGTGTGTGTGTGTGTGTGTGTTGGAAGGGAGTGTCACAGAATGTATATTAAAGTAGATAAATATAACCTGAATTTGTCATTTGAGGATCCATGACATAGAGTTAATAATTAAGTAACTAGCCCAATGAAAAATTACACAGATGTCATGCTCTCTTGGGCAGAAGAAGAAGTGAAAAAAAAATGATTTTCTATTGCCTCACTGCTTTATAAAGAGGAACCTAAAATATGGGAAATTTTCCCCCAAAACCTAACCTTTTTGTTTATTTTATCCAAGTAATAGATATTAATTTTAAACACAGAGATGATGCTATTTCTGGATGGTTTATTATATATAAATTATCTGGAAGTTTCAGAGGTCTGTGGGTACAGGGGAGTTTTGTATTTTGCTGTGGTCAGTAGGATGAAATAAGATTTCACATCTTTCACAAAGTGACATTGATCAAATACATATATGCTTTTCCTTTTTTTTTTTTAACACAAACACATACATACACACAAAACTACTATGCAAGATTGAATATATTCTATTTGTTCTAGGTTCAAACCTAGGTATACAAAACAAATACAAATAGGCAAAATCCCCTGTCACCTTTGACCTTATAATCTACTGGGTGGAAACAGACAGTAACTTAAATAAATTTAGAGTACTTTAGAAAGCACTTTACATGAAGAAGAAAGGAAAATTGTGAATGTGTTTCTCCTCAGAGAGATGGTTTGTGACTTAAATAGGCATGATTGGAAGAGGACTTTCTGAGGAATGGTCTGAAGGAGGCAAGAAGCAAATCAAGTAGGTACCTGGGAGCAGAGTGCTCCAAGCAGAGCAAACAAACAAACAAGCAAACAAACAAAAACAGCACAGAGTCTAAGACAGAAGCATGGCCAATGAGTTTAAGGGCAGGACAGCAGTCTGACTGGAGCACAGTCAGGAAAGAAAAGTAGTAGATGAGGTTGGTCAGTAACAGGGACAGATCAGAGAGGGTCTTATAGACTATACGTGGTCTTTTTTAAATGGGACAGGAAGCCATGGGGTGCTTTGAGTAGAGGTATTACATTCTGCAAGATTACTCTGGCCTGCTGCCTGTTTTCTGTGTGACCCAAAATCTAAAGATCTTTTCTACATTCAGAAGTGGTTGACAAAAAAAAGCAAATGAGCCGAAACCGGTTTGGCTCAGTGGATAGAGCGTCTGCCTGTGGACTCAAGGGTCCCAGGTTCGATTCCGGTCAAGGGCATGTACCTGGGTTGCAGGCACATCCCCAGTGGGGGATGTGCAGGAGGCAGCTGATCGATGTTTCTCTCTCATCGATGTTTCTAGCTCTCTATCTCTCTCCCTTCCTCTCTATAAAAAAATCAATAAAATATATTTTAAAAAAAGCAAATGAAGAATAACATTCCATGACATGTGAAAATTATATAAAATTCAAATTTCAGGATCTCAATTTTTTTTTTAGAAAACAGCCATGCTCATTTTTTTTGCCTATTATCTATCTGCTGCTTTCATACTGTAGTAATAGAATGAAGTCATTGTTGCAAAGACCACTTGGCTCCCTAAGCCCTCCACAGACAAGTTTGCCAACCCCTGGACTAGACTATATGCAGAACATTTGAAAGCAAAGATCAATGAGGGGATAATGGTGCAATCAAATCAATAGATGATGGTGGCTTAGACCAGGTGGTCAGTGGCAAAGGTAGTGAGAAATAGGCAGATCCAGAATATATTTGGAAGGTAAATCCAAGTCCCTTTGCTAATTAAGTTTGCTAGCAGGGCAGAGGAGGTATATGGGGGTCAGAATGACTCTGAGTTTTAGTTCTCCACTTCTCATACCAGCTATTCAAAACTCTGAAGCACCTTCACAGGTGCTCCATGGTTGTTTTATGCTCTAAAATCTGCTTTCAAATTGGTCATTGTCCCTGAGTTACTTTTGAGAACTATCTTCCACCTTACTCTCCTCGAGAAGCTGCTCTTACACTTGCTGGCCACTCTTCCTCCCAGATCAAGTTTATATCTTTATATGTTCATTTTTTCTGCATTAGAAAGTGGGGAGAAGAAAGATTAAAGCCAGATAGAAGATATTTAAAGGGAGTTGTCAAATTGCACTTTTTCTTCCTAAACAAAACGTTTATTTTGCTTCTGTAAGAGATCCCAGAAACAGATGTCTAAAATGATAAGACACTCCAGAACAAAACATCTCAAATATTTATAAACAGGTGACAGTGTTTTTAAACAACAGGCTTATTATAATACTAAAAATTGATTTCTCATCTATTTTTGTCAAAGTGCTATTCACATGAAATTTTAGTGAAATTGCTATGAAAATTTACTGCTAAATTTATATGACTTCATTTATAATAATTCACTTGTGAATAAAATAGCAGAAATATATATGCTTATTATTAAGGTTCTATTTTTTTTCTTTTTCTTGTCATCAGTTTTGCCAGGCATTAATTTCTTCATAAAAATGACATACATTGCTCTAACCGGTTTGGCTCAGTGTATAGAGCGTCAGACTGCGGACTGAAAGGTCCCTGGTTCAATTCCGGTCAATGGCATGTACCTTGGTTGTGGGCACATCCCAAGTAGGGGGTATGCAGGAGGCAGCTGATCGATGTTTCTCTCTCATTGATGTTTCTAACTCTCTATCCCTCTCCCTTCCTCTCTGTAAAAAAAAAAAAAAAAAAAAAAAAAAAAAAAAAAAAAATATATATATATATATATATATATATATATATATATATATATATTTTTTATTTTTTTAAATGACATAGATGGATTAAACTCCCTAAGGTCCTTTTTATTTTTAGCATCTTGTGTGTGTGAATATCTTTGGGGTTCTGCTAATATACAAGAAGTTTAAGGAAGAGGATTTGCCTTGCAACACTAAATCCTTTGAGGCAAAATTCAATCCCTTGCATTTTAGTCTCTGTATATTTCTTCAAACCATGTCCCCTGTCTTTGTCCCTACAACATACACTTTTGCATAGAACCTGTCTCTTTGCCAGGTCTTTTGTTCTTTTCTGGAATCAGAGGTCAGGCTCATCAGCTTATAAACTCCCTGCTCTCCCAACTGGCTAAAGGCTGTAGTGAATGCCAATTACTACACCTGCAGTTAGAAGCCAATTATTTTTTCCTTAAAATAATGTGTATGCTACAGTCAAAATGAAAGTGCGACTGAGTAATGGGAGTCAGTTGAAGACTGAGCAGGAGTGAAAGACAAGGGCAGTGAGGTGAGAGGAAGGTCAAGATAAAGTATTCACTGAGAGGAATGGCCATAGAAGTACAGAATGTTAGAGCTAAACAAGATCTTAGAAATCATGGTGTCAGAAATAATATATACTTGGCCTAGTTCCAGGCTTTGGAAACAGGGTGAACACCCGAAATGATAACTCAGAAGTTCAGATATTTAAAATAATATTATCTCAGTTTAACATAAATTCTTCAAAAAAAGGGCATGTAATGAAAAATATAATAATAAAGCACAGGGAAGCACATTTCTAGAGCTAAGCACATTCAGAGCTAAGCACATTTCTTAGCTCTGAATCCTATGGTAATTTAACCAGTTTCTCAGGATCCCAAATTTGCCTTAAAAATTGGGGATGACCATGCCTACCTGGAGGGAATTGTGAGGTTTACTGATGATGTAACTAAGTCATCTGGTGCTGAGTAGTGATTTAACAAAAAATAGGGCTCTTTACCTTGGAATGTGTGTAGTTATGTGTAAGGCGCTCCTCCACTTTCCTGGCTTCTAACATTTTCTACAGCTCCATTCTCCAACCACCTCCATCTTCCTTGAATGATTAATGTATAATCCTCAACCTGAGATCATACTCCCCACCAAATTTTTGGATATCATTTGTTCTCCAATAGGTCAGACTAGGAATTTAAAAGTTCTCAGGCACCTGTTCACCACTGCCACCACTGCTGTCTGTTACCATCCCTTGGAACATATTTGATGTGTTATGGACTCTATCCTGGAAGGTGGAGCTTATACGCCATTACAGAGTGAGGTAACATTTTCAGGATTGTGGCTGCTGTGTTCAAGTACATGCATGCACCCTGCACATACAACGCATGCTGATGTATCTGACGGGACAGGAACACTTGAGCTGGAATCCCAGGTGCCCTGGGGAGGATTTCTAACAGAGCTAAGTACTTATGCAGTGGGGTAGAACGTGTTAAGAATCCATACCTCAAACCTCAGTAGAAAGAAGCTGGGCATTTTGCTCTTAGTTATATGTGGAATTAATGAATTTTTCTCCTAATTCCTTTTTTCTATTTGGGTAAGTAAGGGTGAGGATAGACTATGAACAAGAGAACACCTGGTTAAGTCTGACTTCACTTTCCTCAGCACAAGCACTCAGATTCCTAGGATATGAATTTTCTGGGAGAACACCCAAGGTTGGGAATTCTATAAATAAATCTGTGTCCTAGAAGCACCTACTGGCGTGGAAGACAAGCCTCTCTGACACCGCAAGATCAACTTAAGATCCCCCCAAAAAGCCTGAGAGGTGGAGTCCACTGTCCTCAGATTCTGCCTTTACAAAGCAGTGATTAATCTAAGCGGAAAGGTCATATTCTATTTTTTCCTGCATCTACGCAAATACATTGAAAATCCATGTGTCATATTTGCATTTGACATAGGCCCTGGCATTAATAGCATAGTTTAAAGTCATGATGTCACCACCATCAGGCCTGTGGTGCCAGGCTTCAATGTCACCTATTAATCACCAGTATCTGCGGACACTTGTATCTGGAAAGGCGAAGTTTACATCCATAAAACATGATTTACTTTTTTAAAGTAGCATGACTGAAAATGTATTGCCATCTTGGTCTGCTTTGAAAGCTCTCACAATTGTGTCCTTAGGAAAGATCTGGCATTTCCAAGACAATATTTAAACAGCCATTCTGAAAATGAGTGCAGTTTTACTGATCCTATAAAAGCCATGGATAAATATAATGCTTCTACTTTAAAATCATTTAACTTGGATGTGCAGGGAGCTCAGTCTTATTCTTTCTTAGCCACACTTTAGGAAAAGAGGACATTTCAGGGGAGGTGAAGAAGCCAGGCTAGCAGAGGATAGCAATCTGGAAGAAGGACACTGGATCAAGCACCAACAGATTTCTTTCAATTGGGTCCTGCTTTTTGTATAATTTCTAAAAAAAGGAGTTTCTGGGAATTTACTTACTGGTGGATTTGTGCTGCAATCCCAGCACTTAGCCACATTACAGAAGAATCACAGAGGAGTCTTAGTTCAGTGGATGAGAAAGGGAAACAAATGTAATCAAATGGAAGGGTCATGGTAGAGAAATGTAAAGAAGCAGAGGACCAAAATTGAGGTGGTGGAGAGAAACACTCCTATACAATAAAAGGCTAATATGTAAATCGACTGAACAGTGGAATGACAGGTGGCTATGACACGCACTAACCACCAGGGGACAGATACTCAATGCAGGAACTACCCCATGGTGGTCAGTGAGCTCCAACAGGGGGAGTGCTGCTCAGCCAGAAGCTGGGCTCACGGTTGGTGAGCGCAGCGGCGGTGGTGGAAGCCTCTCCTACATCTGCAGCAGCACTAAGGACCCCTTGGGGGATGTCCTCCTGGGGAGTGGGCCTAAGCTGGCAGGTGGACATCCCCCATGGGGTCCTGGACTGCAAGAGGGCACAGGCCAGGCTGAGGGACCCCTTCCCACCCCCCAGTGCACGAATGTCATGCACCGGGTCTCTAGTGAAAAAAAAATAATTGCAAAACTGATAGAATGCTGTCGACTGCAGAAAGGAAAAGAAATAGTGGTAGAGGAGGCACTAGGGGAATGTCTGAATGAAAACTAGACAGACCCATGGGAAGCATAGGCAGCAACTGTCCTATGAAGCATGGAGTACTCTGCTTGCTTCTTCTCCTAGGAGCCCTTATCTTAGATTGATGGAATCTGTTCAGATTTCGCCTGCATTTCACACTGGATTGTATCCTTTGTTCAGACTTCTCTATATGTTAGCATAAATAAATAATATCACTTTCTATTTAATCAGCCTCCTTAGACTGGAAATGTGCCATGTGGATTATTTCTGTGATGCATTTTCTCCATTAATTCTACATGATTAGAAAGGCCTCAGCATTTTAATTACACCTGTCATGCATATAACATTTTGTAGAGAAATGGAAAACTTACTCCCACAACAATCCTCTAGCTTTCAAGCTTGGGATTATAACCCTTGAAAGAGTCATGAAGGCTCAACAGGGATTTGAGCTTTATGCTTAAATCAAAGGAAGTAAATAAAGTTGTCATCTAAATCAATGACAGACATTATGTAAGACACATTTATCATCTTAAGATAACATCATCTCTTCTCACTACATGCTCTCTCCCTAAACACTGATACATGTTCTTCCACATATACGCACACCCATTTTTCATACATCCCAGGAATGCCATGCATGGTTTTTCAATGGATTACTAAATTAGAAGCCACTAGAACTAGAAGATCAGAGTGGTGTTTCCCATTGTATATAGAATTCCTTCAAATTTAATAGAAGGGTACATGAGAAGGCATTGCTTCTTTTATTTAAATGAAGCGAAACTAAAGGGGAGTTTGGGGGGAAGGGAAAATTCTGCATAGGGGACTTGTATTTGACACTACAATTCTAGAGAGAAAAAATTAAGAGGCTTTTGTTTTACATACGGTAATAGAAAATGCTATTAAAAGCACAAATGTCTTTCAGAAATAGTCTGCCTTGAATGAAAATAGATAATTATCAGACACTTTGTACTTGAAATTTTAGCCAATATCAGAGAGCTAGATATTAAAAAGCAAATAGCACAACTCATATTTTTCACTAGATTTTAAAAGTCTAGGATAAATTCTATGGGCAAATATTAGAGTCTACTTTAGAAACATATTGAATGAAAGTGAGAAGAAGGTAAGTTTGTGACACTTTCTGCTAACCTAGCAGTGAAGCACACCCATAATCTAAATAAATGGAAGCACAAATTACACCATGTTAGAATTTTTTCCTTCTAATTAAAAATTATAATTACTTTGATTTCCTAAAAAAACAAAGTTTTGTGCACCTCTACTAATGTGAATGGCTCTAAGCACATGTAGTTTTTTAGACTCTACATTGTTTGCACGTATAGAAATTTAGGTCACCCGTTAATTATAATTAAAGTAGAAAATAGCATGAATAGGCAGTTTCCTTCCACTTTTCTCTCACATTGTCATAGAATTCTGTAAAAGAGGGTTGTGTTTTTCTATACTAAAAGAATATCTTGAGATTCAAACTCAACCTTTCTGTTTCACCATCCCAGTGGGTAGTGGAATAGACACAGAAAAGGGAGAGCTAATGATAAGAACAATAAAATCTCTGTGGACAACAACAAATTAGACACAATTTTTACCATGATCTCCTCTGCACATACATAGAACCCCCTAAAACAAACAAACACACAACCCTTTTAATGAGATTGTGACTTAGTGGAATGAATATTCTACAGGAGAGGTGATCCCACTCTGTAGGCCAGTCCATTTTACCTCCAGACACCTCAAAAGGCTCCTTTAACAACACCCTCCTTGAGCCAGTTGCTTCTTTGCCTTATTTGATCTTTTCCGTTTTGTGAGGATGTACTTTGTTGTTGCTCACTGGCTTAGTCATTTCAGACTATCACAACAAATACCATAGAATGGATGACTTAACCAGCATTTACTCCTCACAGTTATGGAAGCCGGGAAGTGCAGGATCAAGGAGCTAGTAGACAAGGTGGGAGCCCACTTCCTAGTGTTCAGATGCCCATATTCTTGCTGTTTCCTCACATGACCAAGAGAGAGATACTCTGTATCATGTTTTTTCTTATAAGGGTACTGATCCTATTATTGAGGGTTCCACCCTCTTGACTTCATTACCTCCCAAAGTTCTCATCTCAAGTTCTATCACATTGGAGATCAGGGTTTCAACATGTGGATTTTGTGGGAACTCTAACACTTAGTATATAACACTTATTTTCCCACAGGGATCCAATACTCCAAGAGGACAAAAGTCAGAGGGAAGAGGAGCAGAAACAGGTTCATTTTCTCCATGAATTAGAAGAAAAGCCAGCCTTTAAAATGGCATTAGCACATTTGCATTTGTCAAAATCACCTCCTATCCTTGAATTGGTACTTTTCTTCTTAATCTGTTTCTTTTATAAGAAGACAATCAATGTAACAAGTATATACAGTATATATTTATGCAGCTATGAAAATTATGTATGTATGTAAGTAATATACATGTAAATAGTTATGAAATTTACACAAAAGTTACAATAAATAAAATTAAATAATTTAAATTAATTAATAGATATTTGATAAAATAAAAAAAAGACAATCAATGTAGAAACATGCCGTGCTTTCTTTTTGTAGCCTTGTCCAGTTATCCAGACAGTTTGCATGTATAGAAATTTAGGTCACCTGTTAATTATAATTAAAATAGCATGAATAGGCAGTTTCCTTCCACTTTTCTCTCACATTGTCATAGAATTCTGTAAAAGAGGGTGTGTGTTTTTCTATACTAAAAGAATATTTTGAGATTCCTTACTCCAAGAGAAACCAACACTTTTGTTATTGTGCTCATTCCACAAGACCAGAAACTATTAACACAGAGGGATTGATTAACTTATAATACTAAATGGATAAATAAAAACCTAAAATAATTTTATATAGAACCTGGAGAAAACCCTATCAACTCAGTAGTTTTAATGATGGAAGGAGACTTGACTTGGAGTGGTGAACACAGAATACAATTTATAGATGATGCATTATAAAATTGTAGACCTGAAAACTATATAATTTTATTAATTAATGTCACCCCAATAAATTCAATAAGGAAAATATTTTCATTAGATTCACACAAAGTCATTAACTGATTTAAAATTACCAAAGCACTAATAAAATAAGTCAGACGCGAATTATTTCATGGGAAATTACAAACCAAAGAAACAGGAGAAGCTATTTCCAGTGCCTTTCATAACAACACACAAGATCACATTATATCTGTAGAATTAGGTGCTATAACCAGGCCTCAAAGAGAAGGCAACAGCATTAAACCTTTATGACTGACCAGAAAAGCATTCTATCACCTCCTTTAAAAGAGAAAAAAAAGACAGTATTAGGAAGTGAAGAGATGAAACAGTTTTATAATAGCATCTGGGAATGACTTTAGGAACAGTTCAATGCTGTATTTCAGCTATGGATAGAGATGGGGTAAAACTAAAATAAAATGAACCTTCCATTTATGACTGCTGACAGAGAATTAGACCAGGGGCATAAAAGAAAAGAAAAAAGCAACTAATAAATGGTGAAATTGGAAAGGTCTTAGTGAGCAGCCAATCCCAAATTATTAGAAAAAAGATATCAGATATAAACACACTATCTCTTTGTGTTCCATTCCAAGTAATTCAAGAAAGCTTCAGCCTCCAGGGTTGGTTATGAAAATAGAGCCATAACTCTGACCAGACAAAAAACAATTCCATTTCATAATGCAGTTTAAAGGTGTGTATAAAGCAAACATTTTAACATTAATTCCACTTCCTCATTGATTTCTATTAAAATGAAGTATATGAATAATCTCATAAAAATAGTTGAGGGTCATCTTAAGAGAAAAAATAACTTTACCAATTATAATAGTTACTTCAAAATTCAACCATTGTTATACATCTATCTATCCAGCCCTGAGCTTTTCCGAGTGTCCTCTGCAGAAGTTAAACCTCCAACTAATCTACATCATTGGATTGAGACTTCTGCTTCCAGCTATGATAAAATAGCTCATAACAGACTAACTCTCCCATTGTGAACAACTATAAAGGCCGGATAAGATACAAAAAGTGTATGAATGAATCAGAGAGCAACCAAGGCAGCCATAATTTAATAATCCAAGAATTTGAGAGAGAGAAATAAAAACTTTCTCCACTGCTTTCCCCTCAAGACTTTGCCAATTTGTAAGCTGTGCAGGATGAAGAGTGAAAACATTAAAGTAGGAGATCAGAACTTTTGACAGACTAGTGAGATGAGGGAGATGGAATATGAAGTTCAGGATTAGCAAGGTAGTCAGGACATTAGGGGGATGAGAATGAAGAAAAAGAAAAACTGCAGAGAAGTGAAGACTTCTTTATATGCCATTTCTTTTCTTGAGATGTTTGAAGATTCCTAAATTATACTAAGTAACCGACATAGGGAAGAAGAAAAGAAGAGGAAGTGGCAACTAATAGAAGAGGAGGCTACAAAGCTAAACAGAACTTTCAATAGTTTCAAAATAACATAAAGACAAAAAATGGAGTTCAGAGCCAGCCAAAGGCTTTTTGTAGGAAAATCTGGAAATGTACAACTTAGGAATGAAAGCAAACATCCCCAACGATAGGCTCTCACAGACTGAAAATTAGCCTCAAATTATCTGAATGCCTTATTGGATCCAGAAGATCACTCCCTAATCGATGCATTCTCACAAAGGGTCCTTGGGTAGGAAAACATATTAGATGTTAGTTCTTTTTCCTCTAAAACTCATCCCTACTCAACAAAATATTGTGCCTTAATATTTATTTTAAGAGGTGGTTTACATGTTCTAAAACATGAGTATCCTATAGAGGTTGTTTATGTTTTATCCTCAGTGCTGTTTAAAATTATATTCTTATTGATTTCAGAGAGGAAGGGAGAGGGAGAGAGAGATAGAAACATCAATGATGAGAGAATTATTGATTGGCTGCTCCTGCATGCCCCCTACTGGGGATCGAGCCAGCAACCCAGGACATGTGCCCTGACTAGGAATTGAACCATGACTTTCTGGTTCACAGGTCACTGCTCAACCACTGCACCACACCAGCTGGGCTATCCTCAGTGCTTCTGAATGTTACATGAGCTTTGAAACTTAAATAAAATTGTTTATATGTTATTATTTCATTCTACAAAAGTGATTTAAACATAATTAATAATGTGAAGGGCTTAAAAGAACAAATATCAAAACTATCTGAATGGATACCTGGCAGACAGTTATTTTCTCATATTGTGCAAAAATTTAAATTAAACTTATTAAAAATCTTTAAAAAATGAATTTAATGTTTTCAATATTAATGCAGTAATATTAATCTCAAATAATTTTTAAATTTAATTATTATATATTTATATAAACTGTTATTAATAGTATATATTTACATAAACTGCTAATTTGCATTTATAATTTAATACATTAAATGTACAAATGCAGTATAAAGTTAAATGCTAATAGCTTTTTAAATTTTCACTCTTAACTTAAAATTTTATCTAGTCATTCTTAATCCTGTATTGCATTTTTTTAAAAAGTAAAATTTTGCTTACTCATTTTGTATAAAAGCAGATATATAGACATTCAAAACTAATATATAGTATATCTGTCTTATTGCAATTTCATGGCTGGGTGATTAAGAAAAAATTTCTCACCAATAAGGAAATAATTTTCAAAGGTTACTCACTGAAGAAAAATATTGGTTTTCTTATACCATCCAGAGCCTCCAAAATTGGCCATTCACAATGTCTGGCACTCAATAAAAAATTACCAGTTTTCTCAAAAAATGGAAAGAAAAGATTAAGACCGAGAAAGGAAAAAAAAAAGACAATGAAGAGAGACCCACAGAGGAAAAACAAATATTGGAACATGAATTTTAAATAAATATGACTAACATTTTCAGAAAATAGATGACAAAATGGGGAATTAAACCTAGGACTAATTTTTTAAAGAAACAATGAAATATAAATTCTAAACTAAAAATTACAATAATGGAAATTATGAACTTGGTATATGGTTTAATAACCAATAAACTAGAACTCTAATATACGCATAATCTAGAGGTAGTGGAAACAAAAGTAATATCTGAAGAGACACTGGCAAATAATATTTCAAATCAGATCAAAGACATCACACCACTGATTCAAGAAGCTTATACAAACTCCAAGTAAGATAAATCAGAAAAACAAACAAACAAACAAACAAAACTGGGTAGAATATAGTAAACCTACTAAAAACAAAAGACAAAGATCAAACATTAAAGAAATCAGTAGGGGAAAAGACACTTTGGATTCAAATGAACAGCTGTGTGAATGACAGCTGGGGGTTAAGCAAAAATGATGAAAGACAGCATATGAATGACATCTTTAAGTACTAAGAAAGAGTAAACTTATTTCCTTCTAGTATTCTATATATCTAAGTTAAAAGTGTTAATCAAATTAGAATGGGTGTAAACTGATACCATTGAAATATTAGAGGTTTTTGTGTAGCAGCTCTTATATAGAAGGTAATTGTCAAGTGAAGCTTTCTATGGGTGCAGTTCCTGAAAAGGGAAAAAACAACAACTCTACTCCATTCTCATCCACTGCCCTGCACATAGATCCAATCCCACCTGTCTCAGTTCAGGCTATAACTAATTATTGGCCTGATTCTCATCTCTATCTCAATGGGTAATTGCTAAATACCGTAGTTATTTTAAGAACCCAGTATGTACCTGTCACTCAACTTACCAAATATATTTTCAACACTATTTTTTTTTTATCTTTTGTAATACACCTCATAAGTAGCAATAGCAGAACAATTGCATTATTAGTGGCACAAATCCTTCTCCTTCCTCACCTTTAAAAAACCTCTACTTCAGGTCCTTATAGCTCAGACCAAGATTACTGCATTAAACTACTGTTCTATATCCTCTTGTTTTCTTAAAATATCGACCCTTCAGAGTCTCCTGAATGAAGATTTGACATAACATCCTTTATGCATAAATCACTGTCTCCGGATAAATTCTAAGTTCATTAATATAGCATAAAAGACCTTTTGTAATCAAAGCCTTGATTAACTCACTATTTCCTTTCATATGGTCTTTGGAGAAGCTTCTAATTACTCTGAGCCCCACAGCCACACACACACATTCACCTCCTAGCCTGTCTTGTAATGTTCTCGGCCTGGGATAACTTCCCCTTCTTCCTCACAAGGCAAAGGCACACTCATCCTTAAAAGATCAGTCTGTGCTGAAGCAGCCTGTTCTGGAGCTTTAAATTGGGTTTTAGTACTTTTCCTCCATGTTCTCGTTATATGCGTTATTGAACGTCTGATTACATATCTGATGTCATTCTACTAGAACATAATCTTTAATTCATATATACTGGAGCAAGCCAGTAGCTATCTCAGTGCTCAGTGGGTAGTAGACCCTCAATAAATGTTAAAAGGAGAGTAACATAGCTCTGCAAGAAGATATAAAATCTGAAATACATGCTCATTGACCATTATACATTTAAAATAGTCAGTGATATTTTGAAATTGCCAGAATCTGTGCTGGACCTAAACATCAAATGATTTGTTATTTCAGGTATATTCTTCTCTGGATGGATTCTACAAGACAAAAGATGGCAAGTTCCAGGGAATGACAAGCATCCTCTTTTGCCAAACATCACCTGACTCACTCATAACTTCGGACTTCAGCCTACAGAGGAAGGAAGGCAGGTTAAAGGCTCTCATTCATTTGATGACAAGATCTGTGTAGCTTTCACAAAAACAACAACAAAAGTGACCTGCTTACCTGTCCCTGATCCTTACCTGATAATCATATCCCGACAGGGGTATTTGCATGGAATTATGATTTTCTGCTGATTCTCTGGATTTGATTTTAGCCTTTTTATTTTTTAAAACCTGGATTGCCACATGACTTACAATCTGTCACTCATAGTCCTGTCTTGTGCTGGAAACAACTGTCTTGCGCTCACGGGGAACACATGTTTTGATTTGCCCTTTGGCACAACAGTATCCAATTTCATTTCCTAAGCATCAGTACTGGATCCTGACTTGAAATTCAATGGAAAGTCTATGAAAAATAGGAAATGGGTCTAATAACTGACTAACTGTATGTTTTCTTGATGAAAACAAATCTGCTCAGGAATATTCAGAGACATTGCATTAAAGGAGAAAAATTATAAAAATAGTTTCTTGATAGTAAAATCTAGTTTCTTCAGACTCAATGGAGGAAGAAAGAAGAGAAAGGTAAGGAACCAGAAGTGGAAATCTGAAGCAGTTTCTGATAAACACTGGGGTGTCCTTAATCCCCCCAAAAGAACTATGTCTCTGGTTTCCTTTCCAGGACTCACCTCCCAATGCTGGATACCCACTGTCAATGCACTACTGTCCAATCAATAAATACTGAATAGCCTCTGACTGTTTGGCACTGAAGTTAGCATAGAGTTAGAAAATAAATTAACCTAGTGAAGATGAGAGAATACAGATTGAAGTAACTTCATGGGCAGGTTCAAGATTAGTTCTTACAAATACTGATTTTCCAAATTTGAAAAGGTGGCATTTATTCATTCAATAAATATTTTTGAAGCGTGTATTTGAGACAGGAACTGTGCTAGCTACTATGGATATAAAAATGAACAAGGTTGCCTTGGCTGGGTGACTCAGTTGGTTAGGCATTGTCCTGTACACCAAAAGGTTGCAGGTTTGATTCCCGGTCAGGGTCAGGGCACATACCTAGGTTGCATTTTAATCCCTTGTCAGGACCAGTGTGGTGGGAGGCAGCCAATTGATATTTCTCTTTCACATCGATTCTCTCTCTCTCTCTCTCTCTCTCTCTCTCTCTCTCTCTCTCTCTCTCTCTCTCTTTCCCTCTCTCTCTTTATCTCTCTCTCTTTCTCTCCCTTCTGTTCTCTCAAATCAATATCCTCAGATGAGGATTATATAAAATGAACAAAGTATTTGCCCCTTTCCTCCCAAACAGACACAGATATCTAACAAAAATTATTACTGATAAGACCTGGGGAAAAATAGTGTTCTGGATGCAAAGGGGCATAACCATGGAAGTCTTTTCTGATAAAGTACTAAAGGATAAGAAAAAGAAAGTCAGTCTAATAAAAGGGATAAGGAGAAACCATCAAAATTATATATAAAATGATAGGTTAAATGGTGTGATCAAGAAAAGACAGTGATACTAATTAACTTACAGAAAAGTTCTGAAAGGGAAATTTCTATGGCAGGTATTGGATTAGGAAATCACTTCTCATCTATGTTCCAAAATAGCTTGGGTTTTTGCCCCAAGAGGAAGAGCTGAGTTCTCACAATATGAAAATTATAATTCTGAGCTTTGCTGAAGATAGGAGATTATGTGAGGGGAAATTCCATTATCTTAGCTAACACAAATGTGCAAGAATTCTAGCTATAAAAGAACGCTAATCATTCTAATTATCCAGATGTTGTTACTTTGGATTTGAAAAAAAGAACAATAAGAAGGAGGTTGGGGTGGCTAAGAGATCTAATATCACTGACAGCACAATCGCTATAATGGGAAATAACTAGTCTAGGGAAGAATGAAATGGACTGTCTCACTGCCTAAAGTTTGTCCAAGGAATGAAATGTTAGCTAATAGAAGTGTCTGTCATCTGCTGTACATGGTGGAGAGGGAGGGGAAGAAGGCATATTTCAGAGTACTTGTGAAATACCATTAAGATATGTCTATCCCGATTCCCAGCCCTCTTTGAGCCTAGAATGGAAGTTGATGTGTATACATCATCCCTCATGGGTAGGATTGTCCACACTTTGTGGTGCTATTTTCCTGACAAGAGATTCCACACCCTGTCTGATGAGAAAAACAAAATCAGAATCCTCTGCTTCCTCAACTTGACTCCCTGTCTCCTGATCCGTGTTGCTTCCTCTGTCCCCATTCTCAACCGGAGGCCCAATTAAGACCAAATCTACCTTTTCAGTGTAAAAGAGACGATGAAAGAAAAAAAAAAAAAAGTTCATGAATTCCTTTCTTGATTACCCAGGGATTTGTCTAACTGAGGCTTGATAAAGGATGGCCTGTAACAGTAGTTTAAATTTTTAAAAGCCATATGACACTTCCTTCACACAAAAGCTTAACAGGAAATTCATATGTAAAATAGATGAAGTGAAGCTACATCAGCTCAGCCCTTTCCCTTCTTGAAGGACTCTAAGGCCTAACAAATTCCATGATAATTAAGCCTCTGAGAGCCACAGTCCTGTGAAGAGTACTCATCTCAGACCTATCCAGACAGCCCACCCCTGACCCTTGCCCTTGCTTGCCTCAGGCCTCACCAGTAACTAAATCTCTCTGGCCAATGGTTTCAACCTAGACTCATCTCCATATTTTGCGGCTCATCTACTCAGACCAGTTCTCCACCCTATCACTTCCCCCAGCTTCTGCCCACTGTTAATTTCTCAGAACATCCCCTTTACTTCCCTATCTTAACTGAAACCTAATTCTCCTTTGAGAATAACATTTCTTCTATAACCTTTGCTGACAGTGATAGTGTTCCATCTTCCATACACTATTACCTCAGACCCATAGACTGGTTAGTGCCCCCCTTGCTTCCCCTGTGGCTTCCAGACTATGGTCACCCTTCTCCTTGCAAAAACCACTACACCTTTAAAATGTACACCATCTTAATAAATCTTATTATCATACTTCTTGCAGTTACCTCCTTTTCTCCTTATCTCTGAATTTCACAAAAAAATTATTTACCACTTAGCTCTGCTCACCACAAAGATTGCCATTTTCACAATGAATTCAATGTTCATATGAATGAATCATTCAGTTTTCTTCTCCTTTCCTCCACTACCTTCATTTTCCTCACCAATTTCTCCTCAATTCAGGTGTATGGTCAAGGGCGCACTGAGGACCTTGTGGCCACTGGAAACTCAATTTTAAAAATTCTGATATTTGACTAGTATTTTAACACCCCACCCCCAATTTTCTTTGGTACCTCCTGCTGCCAAAATTCTTTGATTTCCCAAATATGCCATTTAGCCTCCTTTGTCTCCACTTTCTTGCTTTTCTGTTATTATTAACATTTTCCTGCAAATGCTCTTGGCTTCCTCTGCTACCACCACCTGGCAAAACTCCAACTCTGAAAGAATTGCATCAGTAACCTTTGCTGTACTTGCATCTAAACAGCTAAATATGTATGCAATAACCACACCACCAAGCAAACTGGTTTCATTTTAATTGCATGAATATGAACTTCAAATTGCAACTCAATCCCACCATAGTGTATTAGACAATTCATTATTTTATTCACCAAGACAATGTTCACACATTCTCTTATTTTCTCAAGACCCCTATATCCCTGCCTTCCTTTTCAATGAATGGGAGACTTTCCCTTGAACTTCAATAGAAAAGACAAGGACAGATAACCTAAACTGATTTTTTTCATCTTTTTGTCACTTCACCTTTTTTTAAAACACCTGCATTTATACCATCTTTTTTTCCTCCTTCTTCTGTTACAACACAGGAGATGGCCTTCATTCCATTAAAGCCCAGTTCCATAGTTTCTGTGGATCCTGCTCATTGTCACCATCTCAAAAACACAAATTCGTCAGTTGTTCCTTCTCCCTCCAACCTGGTTCCCAGCTTCAGTCATAGATAAACTTCTTAAAAGATATGTATACACATTTCCTCCAATTGCTTTTTTTTAATTTCTCAATATATTCCAGACAAAGCAGGTTATAAATCAAACTGCATATTTTGACACTTTGTTTTTTTAAAATATCTATACTCCTGTATACATAGATTAGAAAACTAGACAACAGAAGAATGGTAGTTCTCTTCAAGAGATGGAATCAGACCTATTTATTTTCTCCTTTATGCTTAGAGACATTTCCTAGCTTTGTACATACACACTCATGCATACAAATTTGTAATAATAAAAATATTGTTTTAATTGGAATTCTTATTTGTAAAACTACTTCCTGCACATTTTGTGAATTATGGTGTACCACTGAAACCATAGTTTCTATTTTTGCCTTACTGGGTTAAGTGACCTTCGGGCAGAGGCAATCACCCAAAGATTCAGGACTGCCCACTCCCACAATTCTAGCAGAACTCATTGCTAACACTGTATTAGCAATAACTGGTTATTCCACATTGTATTTTAGTCTTCAGGAATTCCATATGCTTGCAGCTGTTATGCCATACTTCTTGGCAGTAATCTCTTAGAAAGCCCCTGCCCTCAGGCTAGATTTGTCAAGCCCAGACAGGCAGCTTTAAAGAGTGCCTAGATGAATAATACTCTGAAAGCCGTTCATAAATAGCCCAGGAGAAGAAACCCAAGTACACCATTAAAATATTAAGAAAGTAGCGTTTTGATTATAAGAATAAAATACAAGTACAGAAAAGAGAAAAGATCCCAAGGAGGAAGTACATGAGCAAAATAAATATTCAGGTTTTCTTTCAATTTCATCGGTCATTGATGGAAGAAGAGTGGAGACATATTCTTGCACTAAATTTATGGCTGAAGCTTTTTGCAGCTCATAGATGATGACTCTTTCAAATGTTTCTTTGGCTATTTCTCACCCTATCATACTTTTCTTTTTCCACCCAGGAATGGCCAGCTGCTGTCATTCTTTAATTCCGGTATTTCTCTGGAATGCCTGGGCTTTCTTCCCCACTCTGATTTTAATGCTCCCATGATTGGCCATTTCAGGCAAACAGCATGTTGTGAGATTTTCCACATCATAGCTCTATTAAACCAATCCTATTTGAACTCTTCCTCTCACCAGTTCACTGAAAATAACCTTCTGAGGATTGGAGAGTTTGAAAAGGGCAAAAGCTTTAGTTATTGCTTCGAGGAAAACTTTGTGTACAAAGAAAATATCAGACAAAACTACATCCATTCACATAGCATGTTTACATATCCACTTAGGATGGCTTTCAGAAGTCCTGTGGCATAATGACTGAACAGGGAACTGACTATAATAGAGATTAAATAGATACTTTTTAAAGAACAGAAGCAGGAGCTAAAACAAATGGTTAATGATAAAAGCAGTAAAATACAAAAAAAAAAAATATGGTATGTGAAAACCAAACAAATGTTGGGATTTAAAAAGGCAAATATAAATGTCTTCTAAATGTTTATCATAGCATATTTACTCTCCAAATAAAGGAATTATTTCTTCCTGTTTTCTCTATTCCTTACCCTAATCTTACATATAAAAACAAAGGAATTTTGGTTGGGTAGCTCATTTGGTTAGAGCATCTCCTGATATCAAGGTTCCTCTCTCTCTCCCTCCTTTTCCCTCTCTCTCCAAAATCAATAAATAAAAAAGGACTTTTAAGAAACAACAAGATATTGAAAAGACTGAAAAGTACCTTCCAGGAATCACCTCCCATAGGCAGCCCCTCCATTTCAATCTACACGACCTTCCTTTTCCAATAAATGCAAACTCTGAGGAAGGGAGAAAGAGATATCATGTGAAAGAGAACCACCTGTGAGAGAGAAACATTGATCAGTTGTCTCCCATACATTCCCCAACGGAGGCTAGAACCTGTAACCTAAGCATGTGCCCTGACTGGGAATCAAACCCATGACCCTCTGATGCAGTGCTCCAACCAACTGAGCCACACTAGCCAGGGCTTCTCCCTTTGCTTTCAATACCCTTTTAGAATAGAGTCCCTAAACCAACTATTTGGTTTCACAGTTAATTAATTAATTTTTAATTGATGAGAGAGAGACAGAGAGAGATGAGAAATATCAATTGGTTGCCTCTTATCATATACCCTGAGCAGCTATCAAATCCACAAACTGAGTATGTGCCCTGACCAGGAATGGAACCCACCACTTTTTGGTGTATGGGAGGATACTTCAACCAACTGAGCAACACCTGCCAGGGCACAGGAAACTTATTTTACAATGTACATGAATATACCATCCCCTATTATCCTCACAGCTCCATGAGGTCGTGCGGGAACGATACTAGTTTTCCACACTAGGAATACATAAGGCTAGAGAGGAGGATAGCCGAAGGATGTCGGTAGGATGTGTTACTCACCAGCATTTGGAACTATCACAAGTACCTCTGGCTGTGTGTGCTTGTCCTGACTGAGTCAGCAGGACCACATGCACACCACCCCCCTCTAGTTACTGTGCCCACTGTGGTAAGATCTCTGAGCATGGACCAACGATCTAGTCATTAGAACAGACAGGACCTCTAATGTAATCTAGGATATGTAACGTGCAAAAGAAAAGAACATTTAAAGAGGGGAAATCTGTAGCTCTGATGTTTATGAGCATGAACACTGAAAAACAAACTTAGATATTAAATATATAGTACTTTAAAAGTATGCCAATGTGAACTGAGGCACACTTTTATTTTTTCTTCAAATTGCACCTTAGATGTTGCTATTAGATTTGAATCTATAAATTAAAATAACTAGTTTTTAATTTTGAAAGTTGGAGTATTATATTAAATGATAAGTTTAATTTTAAAAACCTGGAACATACATATTGATCTCTTAGTCCAGAACACATGCATATATGACTAAGAGTTTAGGTTTCCTCTTAGAAGCTTTACATGGGGGCTGAATAAATACCACTGAACACAGCTACAGCAATTGGAAGAACTACTTGTGCCAAAGGTTCCTGTCTTACAAACACACCCTGTCACTGCAGCAAACATTCTGGGTAAAGTAGGAGGGTGAGTGAGCAGAGAACTCACTGGGAATTCAGCAGCTGTCCACAGCTGTACTGGGATCTGAGCAGTCACCCACCAATTTCTCATTTTCACCAGAAATGGCCTTCAAATTTTGATCAGATTCTTTTGGAAGTTAGGAGATCATAAAGCATAAAATTCTGGGTATTTTCAGGTCATTTGTTGTGGAAAAGTATGATTTAGCAGAAAAAAAATCAGATTTGATGTCAGAAGACGCTTTGAGCTAGTCCTGGCTCTGACTCTAAACTACTCCTCATCTGTGAAAGGAGATCACTAAGTCCTTCAGAGCTCTGGTAGTTTTTGTGATGCAAGTGATATACTTGTCGGCTCTCTGTTAAGGTCTCCTCTACAGCCAGTAAAAGCTGGGGCAGGCATGGAGGAAATGTGGGAGAAACCCATGGAAAGGCATGAACTAATTAAAAAATCAAATAGAGTAAAAAGCAAAACAAAATTGAACCACTTTCAAATAGCAAGTACAAGAGGTTTTCTACTCTCAAGTGTTGTTTATTGCTTATAATTTTCAGCTCCACAAATGGTCCAGTAGAGACTAATAGAGGAAAATCTTTCTGGTTTTATTGAGTTATTTTTCACTATGGTAACTGCCTAAACCAGTAATTCTTTAAAATATAGACTACAGTTAGTGTAACATTAAAAAAAAAAAAAAAAAATGAAATGTTATAGCATTTATCAAATGAAATATTTTAAATCAATATCATTATAATTAATTTATTAATTTACACTAGTACCTAACAATGTTCCCTTTTTAATTATTTAAAATAGATCCATGAGACAAGTAAAGCAAAGCAAGGATAAAAATATTGTTCTTGGACATAGAACTATCAGGAGATATGAGAAATGGGACTAGAATGTCTTTGCCAAAGCTCTGGAAACTCAACTGCTTCTTTTTTTCTGATAAAAAATATATATTCTTTATTTAAATATATAATTACTTTTAACATATGTGTATGGAGAAAGGTATTTCCTTCTAATCTAGTCAACAGGGCAATATTAATTCAGGGACTACTGAGCTAAACTACAATATACAGATGATGTATTATAGAACTGTACAACCAAAACTATATAATTTTATTAACCAGTGTCATCCAATAAATTCTATAAAAATACATAAATTCTATAAATATTTTATTACATTTATTGGGGTGACATTGGTCAATATGAACGTATAGGTTTCAGGTGTAAGTTTCTATGTTAAAAGATCTGTATATTGAAACTGCGTCCACCACCAAAAGTCAAATCTCTCTTGTCCCCAATATATTAAGGCCCTCCTTGACAGCATCTATTTTCCAAACTGTAAATAACCTCAAATGACAACCGCCAAGAACAACTTCTTGTAATATTCAATTATTTTTCTTTTGCATGAGGTAGAGTGAGTGAAGGCAGTATTTAATGCTTATTTTTAAGTTCTAGCTACAAACATGGTTGTTTTCATTAAAGAAGGCAAATACATTAACCATCTATGAAAATGGAGGTGTGGAAATAGTTCTTCCCAAGATTATGCCAAGTTGGGTGAATATTTTGGTCCATAACTTATAGGAAATCAAATTCTTTCCTAGGTCTATTAGGCTGGGTCATTTAGAAGCCAGACTGTAAGGCAGCACTATCCAAAAGTAATATAATGTGATTCGTGTATGTAATCTTCAATTTTCTAGCCCTATTTTTAACATAACATATCCAAAATAGTACCATTTCAACATGTAACAATATAAAACTCATTAAAATATTTTGCATTTTTTCATAATAAGTCTTTGAAATGTGGAATATATTTTATACTTAGAGAATATATCAAGTTGGATACTAAGTTTTTTTCAAAGTATTTTATGTGTATTTATATTTCATAAAATTTAGAGTTGAAAAAGTAAATTCTCATGCTTAAATTGTGCCAAATATACTTAAAAGTTTTTTCTAATAAAGCATACTTAAAAGTTTTCCAGTAACTGAATCTACAAGTTTTAAAAATGTAAGTTAATTAAAATGGAAGAAAATTAAAAATTCAATTCCTCAGTTCCAGTAGCTGCATTTCAATTATTCAGTAGCCACATGTGGCCGGTGGCTACAGCATTGAACAGTGCAGCTGCTGGAGAAGGAGAAGGGTGATCATGCCCACGAGTGGTGCTGATGACAATGCTAAAGAATTTTGATAATATAATAAGTCTATAGGGCATAATATTTCTGAAATATGATATCCTGTGTTTGTTTTTCCCCACCTGCATATTAGTTTCCTGAGACTACTGTAAGAACTACCACAGACTTGGTGGCTTCAAACAACAGAAATTTATTCTCTCACGGTTTGGGAGGCTAGAAATTCAAAGCCAGCAGTGCCACCCTCTCCAGGGACTCTAGGAAAGAAATCCATCCTTGTCCCTTCCAGCTTCTAGTGGCTGCCCTAGTGTTCCTGGGCCTGTTCCAGAATCATTGTAATCTCTGCCAATCTTCACATCACCATCTCCCCTTATGTCTGCTACAGCTCTGTTTTTCTCTCTTATAACACTTGTAAATAGCTACTGGGATTTGTAACAGCATTTAGGGTCCACAGGAATAGTTCACAGTAATCCCCTCATTTTGAGATGCTTACCTGAATTACATCTGCAAAGACCCCCTTTTCCAAATAAAATAAGATATACAAATTCTGGGGATTAGACTTGATATCTTTGTTATGGTCAGTGTCCAACCTACTAAAATTTGCAAAACCATATTTTTTCTGTAACATGGAGGTTGACGCTTTGGCAGAGGGGTCTCCTACCTGAATGACAAATGCATGCAAATGCAAAGAAATCCAGGCCCACCAGCATCGCTGCTCCTACTCTGAAGGGCAGTGCCCTGGAAACCAGAGGGATCCTGAGCCAGCAAAGACTAATAAGCTGCCAAAGACCAAACAGGAACAATTAGAGACATAAGGGTCAGGGAGGTACAAGTGGGCTGTGGAGAGCTACAGGAGAGGACAGGGCAACAAGCTGGCGGGGGTGGGGGGGAGGGCAGGGGGAGCTACAGGAGGGCGGCAGCGACCTACTGGCGCACAGATTCGTGCTCAGGGCTACTAGTAATTAATAAATAAGAATGCAATAATAAACTTTTTGTTTAGCTTACTCTCAACTGTAAACCTACTTTGGCCTTACCCTGTATACATTGATATCCTGATTAACATGTGAACACCTCCACTAACACAGGCACTCTCTCTCTCTCTCACACACACACATAGACAAACACACATCTACTAGTACACTTTCATTCCAAGATACTTGTTGTCAGAACCAAAGATTCTTCCAATATAATCCATCTGAGTAGATGCAGCTGCCATTGCCCAGTGTAGAATGGTCTAGGGTACAGAATGCTCCAAAATGAAAATTATAAACTGCAGAAATGAGCAGTCATGGAGAAACACAGATGCTCTTAAAAGGCAAAGATGAGAAAATGGTTTGTGCACATAATTGCACAATTTCCAGGGCTCCAGAAATATATCTATGATTGTCTGCCTATATGTTAATACTGTAATCTAAAATATACTAACTATAAGAGAAAATTGAGGAAAAAATAAAAAAGGTAAAGTTTAAATGTAAACAAACAGGTGTGGCAGAAGAAAAAAATGGAAATACCCTCTCATGTGGCTCCTTTAGAAATTAATGGGTAGGGATAAGGATTCAGAAGAATTCTCAGTGAAGTTGAGTACTCATCTCCTTGTCCATGAAGGACAGCTCTTGATTAATTATCAGACAGCTAGAGGTAAGAAGATCAGAGACTCCAAATAACAGCATATTAATAGCTCTACTTAAGAAAGGAAGAAAAGTAGAAGCTTTACTTACTACTTTATTATGGAAATTAAGCATTTAGTAGATTTCTATATAATCCTATTTATGAATTGACAAGGGAAAATGTGCTCAAAGGGAAAATAAATTTTGGTTTTGTCTTCTTTCCCTGAAGGAAGGAAATTTTAACAATAGTCTGTAACAGTTTGGCAAGGGCTGCCTCGCTTTCCAGTTTATTCTGAATTGGGTTATCATTCCTCTAAATGTGAAGCAAGAGAACCCTATTCAAAGAATTAAAGTAGGTGACAAATAAGCACATTCATTTTCAGGTTTTCTTTAAAGTTTCCTAGAAAGCTTGGTATTAACTAACTCAGGAAACAACAACAAAAAAATGTCAGATCTTAAAAATAATTTTAAAAAACACCAACTTTTCCTCAAGTCAATGTAACAAGCATATAATGAGCACAGGCTCGGTGGTGGATTTCATAGCCTATGAAAAACCCATTTCCCAAAATGGTAAAGGTCAATAAAACACATCAGAGCCTCAGTCACCTGATTGGTTAGCAGTGGTTCTCAACCTTCTGGCCCTTTAAATACAGTTCCTCATGTTGTGACCCAACCATAAAATTATTTTCGTTGCTACTTCATAACTGTAATGTTGCTACTGTTACGAATCATAATGTAAATATCTGATATGCAGGATGGTCTTAGGTGACCCCTGTAAAAGGGTCGTTCGACCTCCAAAGGGGTCGCGACCCACAGGTTGAGAACTGCTGGGTTAGAGTCTTGAGTAATTGGTGAAAACAATTTCTTTCTCAGAATAGTTTCTTTCTCTCCCCTTCCCCCTCCTGGTCTCCCTACTACCTCCAGCCCTACTGTAGCATATCCTTTCCTGATTTTAGAGAAAGTTCACAAAAAGACAGCAAACAAGTGTTGGTAATTGGACTATTACAAGCTTCCTTGGATAATCTGGGTAATTCTCAGCATTGTCACCAAATGTCTCTGCACTCTGTAAGGAAGCTGAAAGTAAGGCAACCTCTTAGAAGGATTTTGGGATGGTTTCTATTTTAAAAGGCAGCCAACCACCACCACAATTGGCCCTAATTGCTTCTCTTGCTGGCAGTCTCAGGAGAGAGAACAAGGGCTGAATGAGTCAGGGAGACTTAAAATCCTTCTCATTAATAGCTCTAGCCTCTATGGGCCAGAACTGAAGCACCCAGGGGAATGGTTCCTGTGGCGGGGACCCTTACAGCACTATCTGTCTTATGGGTAAATCAGATGCCAGCCTAGCACTTTCGATTTTGCATCCTTACTGGAATAATGTGAATTGATTAAATGAGAAAAAATAACAAAGAGGACAGAATGAGAGGCAGTGGGAATGAGGGGACGTTATCTTTGGTTAGGAGAGCTCAGAGAATATAGTTGCTTACTGTAACTCAGGAGATCTGAGTCTTCATCTAACTTGAAATGTGAACCTGAGGTCTCATCACCTCTGAGTTGTTCTGGGGTCACCTTGAATATTTTCTTCCTTTTCTTCTTTCTTTTTTTCAACTGTAAGGAGGAGATGTTTAATTCCATTGGTTTTCAGAAGGATGTGCCCAGGCCAGTCTCATGTATACTTTTCAGGTTGTACCCATCTTTTGCATATTGATTCTGATAGTAGTGTCCAACTTCACAAACTTCACAAAAATGTGGGTTTTTTTCTTTATTTGATGAAATGAAACAAAGTAAAAGGGAATCCACATAAACATTTTTGGGTCATTTAGAAGACCTCTCTAAACCTCAACTTTGCTAACTGAATTTCATGCCCATATTTTTATCTTTAATAAGTCACAGAGGTCAAATGGCATTATAGGGCATTGCTGAAAACAGAGACTCCCCAATAGTACAGATGGAAATAGAACTTCTTTTTGGAATATCCCAAAGTTGTATTCTTAGGGGCATGTGAAAATATTTTCCTTGGTTTATTTTTTTTCCATATAAAAGGGCTTTGTAAATGCACATGTGAACAACTCTGTGATAGAGTATGGGCACTTACCTGACAGCCTCCAATGGGAAGAAATCCCTTACTTGTTGGGAGGCTGAAACCAGAGATACAAGTCACAGCTCGTCCTAGCTGGTTTCTCTCCCAAATTAGACTCATACATGTTTATATCCTTTATGTACCTAAAATAGTTACCTAGAATTTTTCCTGGTTAAGATATGCAACCCTTGAGATTAGAGAGCTTCCAAAAGCAAATGTCCCTGCCAACTTCCTTCTCTGTCTCTGCATGTGTGTGTGTGTGTGTGTGTATGTGTGTGTGTGTGTGAAAGTTTTCATATTTGCACCCGAAGTTATATCTGAGATGTAGACTTTAGGAAATAAATAACCAAGCTTATTACACAGATTCTTTGTGGAAATGCTACTATGTGCTTGAACATATACTAAATGATTTCCATACATTAGTGCATTTCATCTCAGTGATATTGTTGTAAGGTCTGTATTTTTATAATATTTTGCAGATAAAGAAATGGACTTCGGAAGAAATTACATGACTTGCCAAACAACACACAAAATTACTGTGGAGTGGAGTTCACATCTCATTCTTTCAGATACCATCATCTTGTGTCTTTCTTCATCTTGCTTAATACAGTGTCAAAAATTTCCTTTGGTAAATTTAACAAAAAGAACGTTCCATAGTATTATGCCTCATGTAAGACCGTGACTCTCCATCTTTTTCCTGATTCAAAACCTTCACAGGTAAAGGGCAGAATTCTCTCATCCCACAAATACTTAAAAAGCAACTATGTATAAAAAGGGAGCTCTTAATAAATTAATTGATATCTTCCTGCTGTAGAATAACTTAAAAAATAATGAAAAGGAGTGTTTTCCTTTTTTCAATCTGTCCCTTATTCCTGACTCCTTTGTCTTAGGTGTTGGCAGATTTTGTGATGTCAAGGTGCAAACCTTGGCTTTGGAAAGTTAGACTCTGAAGGGCATAACCAAGGTGTCCTCCGACTGCAGGAGGGACTGAGGAGGCTGCTGGGATTGGAAAGGGCTATGTCATAACAGTGGAGGTGACATGACTCAAACCCAAAGGAGCCACTAAGTGGGGAGTAACAAAATAGATGAGCATCCCAGTAATGTCAGACACTTCAGAGCAGAGAGTGGGGAGTCATCACTCTATGCCAGCAGCACTAAAGACGTCTCTGAGGGGTATCCAGGCCCCCACTACTCAACAAATAGAAAGAGACAGGATTTGTAAAACAAAGCAATACAGAAAGGGCTGCAATAATTAATGGGAATGATGCATAAATATAAGTCTGTTGCAAGTTCTCTAGGACCCCTGAAGAATCAGGAGTTTTATAAAATTGAGTGAACAGGAAACTCCTTCTTCATCGAAATAATGAACAAAACAAAACAAATCTTGACATTACAATGTGCCTTGACTCAACCAGTCTGCCTGCTCTTGAGGCTTGACCCTTGACCTTCATGTACTTCAGAGTGTGTTGTTGTTTGCTTGTTGTTGTTGTAGTTGTAGTTGTTCTTGTTAATCCACACCCAAGGATATTTTTTCCATTGATTTTTAGAAAGATTGAAAGAGAGGAGTAGAGAAAGAGAGAAACATCAATGTGAAAGCGACACATGGATTGGTTGCCTCTCACGTGCTCCTGCAACTCAGGTATGTGCCCTTGATAGGAATCAAATCCAAGACCCTTCAGTCTGAGGGCTGATGCTCTAACCACTGAACAAAATCAGCAAGGGCTGCACACCAGAGTTTTAACTCTTGCAGACTTGATACCTGCTCAGTCCTGGTTCTGTGGACCTGTATTCATTTCCACCTCAAACTGCAAAGCTTCTCACTTGCAATTTCATCAAACTCAGGCTAAAGGCTCTTCCTCAGTCTGCTGAGACTTTCAGCTTTGGGCAAATCCAGTGTCTGATACTTTGGAAATAAAATAGAACCCAACAATGACAAATATTTCTTGCTGACAATTGTTCCACTTTATCAATTCAAGTGAAATCTCCATTTTCCTGGGCCAAGATCATTCTCTGGCCCCTGCATGTTGCCCTTTCCTGGAAATTCTTCCATTGTCTCATTCTGATATTTCTTAGAAGAGAGAGCACAGACATTTGGCAGAAATGGATTATAGAAAACAAACATTTATAAGCCAAAGCAGCCAAGGTTTTTTGGATATTAAGGGAAAAGGCCAGGATGCTGAAGTTAACCTTCACAGCCTCCATCATTTTGCCTAGGTTTAGCCCTGCCTGCCGGGAACTCTACTAAATCCAAGAAAAGCTGCACACGGGTAAATTTTTTATAAACGCCTGACAAAAGGGCTTTTCTACCCTGTGTAGTTTATAGAGATGTTTGAAAGCTTTTACAATGTCTGTTTTACCAGTTTCAACATTCAAATCATCACCATTGTGAAGTTGAAAACCTTTAAGAAAATAATTTCCTTCCATAAAGCTCAGAGAAGACTAACATTGTCCGAAGAAAGAAAATTTCATGAACAATTTTTAATATTAAAATCTTCTCTGCAAACTGATATAGGACCTTAGTGAAGTCTGAATGCTTTTCTATGACCAGTGGGGCAAGAAGTCCTATTGGGCAAAAATATATAAAAAACAAACAAACAAAAAAAAAAAAACTTAAACCTGTGACCTCCCTCTTTGTGGCGGTGATGTGGTTCTTTTAATTTTTTTTTTTTTTTTTTTTTTCTGGAGTGCGATAGCATCTCTTCAGATGGGAGATATGATGAAATCACAAGAGAGGCTGTTCCTTGTGACTTCAAGGTTAATAAGAGGGAAACTTGGCAATGACAGAGCCAGCAGGCAGGGAGAAAAACCTCCTTTAAAGCTACAGATCGAAGGGCTGGAGTGATATCTATGTGACATTTCACCACTGATGTTCCTGATTAATTATCAACAATTCAAAAAAAATATCAGTGTTAACAATGGGGACTCTTGACAGTTAAAAGGGACATAACCTCATTAAATCTTTGGGATATAGCTTCTCTCAAGTCATTTCAGAGGTAGGAAAAATGTTCTTAAGTGTGTAAGTCAGAAAGAAGCTACATTAAATTCTCAGCATCAATATGATTTCAAAAGCATTTATTACAATAGTAGCAGTTTCCATATGAGTTGTAATACATGCTATGAAAACACGTGTTATAAATTGATCAAATATTTATTGCAGCACTGTTTATAATAATGCAAAATTAGAAAACAGCCAATATGTCATTCAGTAGTAGAATTGATAAATAAAATATGGTATATTCATATGTTAGACTTCACTGTAGTAAAAACGAATGCAATCAATTTGTAACACTTCAAAATATGTCAGGCACTGTTCTAAGTGTTTTACATATATTAATTTAATTATCGCAATAAATCTGTGAATTGGATCTGATTATATCCTAATTTTACTGAGGAAGAACTGCAAAACAGAAATATTAAAAAAAAATTGTTCAAGGTCACACATTCAGGATGTCTGTCTCTACAATCTAGGCTTTTAACAAAATGCTTTTACTTTCTATGTTCTAATTCAAACTGCCTAGGTTATTTTAAAAAAAAACACAAATTGTTTTCTATAGAAGAGATAAATTGAGTATTTTTAAAAAGCCACATTAAAAATATCACATCACAACATCATTCTATAACATATTCTGTCATGGATATTTACTGGAAATTATATATATATTTGATATTTATTTTATATATTTAAATGCCATTTAACAAAGAAAAATCAACCAAAAAATGAGTTCACGTGTCACCTCTGACATGCATGTCATAGGTTCGCCATCACTGGTGTAGGGTATGGTAAAGGGAGATTATTTTTGTCTTTAACTTCTAAATTAAGAATACATCTATGTAGCTCTTGTATAATTAAGAAAAAAATTAAATAAAACAGGTCTAATAAAATCCTTTTCTAAAACAGAGAATAGATGACAAATTAACAACTTCTCTTCCAAATGATGTATAAATTACTTAAGAGCCATGACCCTTCCACTTAGACCTTATCTCTTACTCCTGCAACTCCTATAGGAGGGAAACTGTTTTCAAACATATGCTGCATTTTGTCCATTGTTTTATTTTGTCCATTAGATTCCACATGAATGAATTCATATGGTACTTGTATTTTTCCTGACTCAAATAGAACAGACTGACAGCTGTCATGGGGGGGGGGGGGGTGGTTGTGAGGTTGGGTGTAAAAGATGAGGAGATTAAGCAGAAAATAACAACAACAACAAAAACCCAACAACAACAACAACACAACTCATAGATGCAGACAACAGAATGGTGATTACCAGATGGCAGTAGAAGAGAGTAAAGAGGGGATAAATGATGACAAAAGGAGACTTGACTTTGTGTGGTGAACACACAATACAATATACAGATGATGTATTATAGAATTGTGTACCTGAAATATATACAATTTTATTGACCAATGTCACCCCAATAAATTCAATAAAAAAAGAAGAAAACACACCATATGCTACATTTCCTCCCTCTAGGCCTCCACCTAGGCTCTCAGGGCGCCTCTCCTCAGGTAGCTAGTATCTAGTCACACCAGCTGGGGGCCTCAGACTCTGGAGTATGGATACTGAGTACCTTTTGACCTGTGCTTTGGGTGCCAATCCCAATTCAAGTATAACAGTACAATTCTTGTTGTCCATCCTGTTAGGCATAAATCTTCAATAACCAGCTATAGGCCTGGCACAGAAACAGGCTCACCATAGAGATTGCTGAACAAAATCCCTGAGAAGCTCCAAAAGAGATTATGAGAGGAGAGGATTGGGGACACAGGCTCACCATCATTGGAATCACACTGGGGAAGACTCAGTACTGGGGGTTCACTCCCTCCCCATTCCTTCCTGCTCACCCCTCAGGCAGATTTATCCTGCAAGTCTGTGTTTCCATTCAAGGAAATGGCATTTGAAAACACCCATGAGACCCTCAGATCCAGTAGTGACCGGTGACCAGCTGGCACTAGAGTCGAACTGCATCTCAGATTATAGCACTTCTTTCCAGCCAGCTCAGGAGAAGACTAGCATTCTCCTTTCCTTTTCTTTCTTCTGAATACCTTCATGTGCCTTACTTGCACCTGTCTCTTAAAGGGATTCTTGTCTTCCTTGTTCCTTCCCATTCCTTTGTTTTCTTCTTTCTGCTCATTTCCCTGGATCTTTACTGCATCTTGGTGGGGAATCTGGGGTTTCCTCACCAGCTGCTTCATCACATCAACCCAATAGGTGTTCACTCATATTGTGGGATCCCCACTGATTTGTTTTCCCCTTTAGTTTCAACTCCACAGTTGCATCGATAAACTAACCTTAAAAGGCACAGACCTCAGCAGAAACCAAAAACCCAAAATATTGACAAATGGTCTGAAAACACCATGAAGCCAGAAAGGGGAACCTGATAGCTTTGTAACATCTGCTTCTTCCTTCATTATCCTACCGGTAACTAACTGGAAATACAGAAGAGCTAGGCCAGAGAGCAAAAGATGGCATGTCTACATCCACATCTTTCTATAAAATTGTTGTTGTTCCCTCTCAGAGACAAACCCTTGGATGTATAAAAACTATGATGTGCTTAGCACACAACACCACCAGCCTGGGATTCTGTGTTAGACAATCCACAGGAGCTGGTGGAGGTTGGGAGGGGATGCATAGGTTAACACAATACCAATATGCATCATATTCTCTACATATTATCCTATGAGATTTGGTCTCAGAGAGGGTCTGAAACTTATCCAAGTCACACCCTGAAAAGCAGCAGTCAGAATTTAAATCCAGGTCTGCCCAATCCCATAGTGCACCTATTTCCCTGTCATAGTGTTGCTTTCCAGTGCAGCAGGGTCAGCCCCTGGACCAGGAATCATAAACCTGTGAATATATCAGTCAGTTGGAGAATATTTTCAAAATATAAATTTGGTGGTTTTATTTTCAGCAGTTTTTATTTTTGATGTCTCAAGTGGGGCTATGAAATGCATATATGGTCTACAAGTACCCCAGGTGAGTCTGATGATGAATTGGGTTTGAAGACCACTATTTTAAGGTATCTACAGCCAAAATTAAAGAAGCACTCATAAATATATAGCTTGTTTTGATAACTCATTATGGATTTTTTAACTACAACCTTATAAAAATTTACATTTGCTTAGTTTATAAAATACTTAAGGGTGGGGAGTTGCATTAATGTCTCCCTGCTATGCACAGAATTTCTAACTTTACTTGCCTGTTTGCTATCCCCTAGCTCCCTTGCTTTCCCATAGTTGTAGTGCTGTAGGATCTGACCATCTTGTCTGGGTTTACCTTATCTGTACCCGTCATACTTGCATAGAGGTCAGCATTAAAGAAAGTAATCTTCTTTAACGTGCTCTCATACGACACCCATTTATCCTACTGATCACCTGCCCTTTTCTAGGCCTTTTCTAACTTCATTCCTCTCTTTTAAGGTTTATCAATCAGAATCTCATGCAGTCCGGCTGAACAAGGTTTTGTAATAAGGGCATTACTCTGGGTGTTCTTGGGGGAAACAATGTACTCATCCTAAAAAGGCAAATCCCAGTCTACAACTTAATATAGCAAGGAAAACACAAAGGTAGAGGAAACAGGCACATGAATAAAAACTCTTCCTCTTTTCAGTCTTAGTCTATTCTTTTGCCTCTTTACATCTTAACATCTTAAAAGAGAGTTGGATTTGATAAGGGACATTAGAGGAGCTGCAGTGACTGTGGAAGCAGAGATGTTCATGAATTCCAGCTGGTCCATATAGAGATGGAAAAGTTCTAGGCAAAATTGTCTTTGTTACTGTCCTTCTAAATCCGTTATTTCTGGGTTTCTATCCTTCCCTTTGCCTTCCTCTCTATTTCTTTAAAGATACTGCCCAAAGCATACCCCAAGTTGTCATCTTCTCCCAAACACTCATTCTCCCTACACTCCTCCCACCCTCAAAAGAAATGTGCAAATTTGCAGAAATTTTGCTGAGCAGGCAGCCAGCCCTAAGGAGCTGGTGATCTGATTATGTAATTAAAGCAATTTACTCTGAGTGTGAAAGAATCTTAACCCTTCCAGGGAGCATATGAGTTTTGCAAGGCACTTGTCAACCTAAATACTCTATGATTGATCACATTTTTGAAGCATCAGAATATGCATAGGTATAGGTATAGGGGTGGGGGGCTTTGGCTTTTGAAGAGATACCTGTTTCTCTTTTTATGCATGCTGCTAGGCCAGGGTGGGATATAAGTGTGAGTGTGTGTGTGTGTGTGTGTGTGTGTGTGTGTGTGTGTGTGTGTGTGTGTGTGTTATAAGGAGAGAAAAGCAGATCCTGGATTGCAACTGCATGCTTGATTCGGTAAAGGCTCTGGAGAGAGATACCTGTTAACTGATAGGATCTCAATTTTTCAAGATTCAAATCTCAAAATTGTGGAGGGGTTTCTATGTTTTAAACTATTCCCTCTTTAATATCTTTCCCTACCCACAGCATTAGTGTCTCATATTCTTTTGTAGACTGGTAATCTCTTCCTGGAATTCATCAGAATTTCCTTATGTATTCCCTTTTATTTTTCTCTCCCTAAAAATCTATCTTAGTGCCTACTATAAATTGAATTGCAGTCTCATAGAATTTCGGCACTGGAAAGAACCTAAGAAATCCTCCAGTGATATTTGTCATCCAAGTTTGAACAAGTCCCTGTCATTATTGCAGTCTGTTGCCTATTCATCCTTTTTCCTGATAAATGATTAGCATGAATTACCTTTCAGAAACTACTCCTCCATTACCTTAGCCCAGGTGGTTTGTCTGAGTTGGAGTCCATCCTTTATGAGGGATGGTGGGCCCTGATTGTCTTATGTAAGGAAGCAACTATTCTATACACCACCCCCCCCCTCTGGCCACAGTAATTAGTTCAGGAGTGGAAACAGGTCAGTTATGGCTAAGGGGAATCAGGTCTGGACTTTCAATTAAACCATTGATGATAGAGCTCTTCCTGTGAATGTACAACAGAGGATAGAAGGTCTAAAGTGCTGTGGTCATCCTGTCACATGAAACTGAGATCCTTTCAGAATGAAACCATGAGACAGGAGGGGAAGTGGGTCCTGTGGGCATCCTCAGCACCATGCTTTTAGCCTCTGTGTGACTAAGCCCGCCACTTCTCTGCCAATAAATTTCCCTTTTGATTAACATCATTTTGAGCAGAGATTTCAATAATTTGCATCATAGAGAATACAAAATCATAGGTCCATGATGGAAATGCATTTATTTCTACTATAGCCTATGACACTTTTCTAAATACTAGAAAATCCTTCCAACTATCTTCTTCTTTGAGTCATCTGTCCTTTTGTTCATGTCTTTTATTTAAAGCATTACAGAGATAATAATTTTTTTCACTGTTATCATTCTAATATGTAAGCACAGTGAGCCTGGCATGTCCTCCTCCGGGTCCCCAAGTTTACAATTGTGTGGGTTAAATAATGAGTTACAAAAGTTTTCTTTGCATGACAGGTTCACACCCATTGAATTATACACATTGTTATAGTTCTTATTTAAATGTGGTTCCTGTAATGGAATACCACAGGACCATGTAGGTTTATAACCCTGATATTCCTCTCCCACCAACCCCATTAAAACTTTATTGTTATTTATGCAACCTAATAATACTATTTTTTATTAGCTGCTGTATCACACTGGTGGTAACTCTGTCCTCCAAATAACCAAGGAAAATTTTCACATAAAATGGCAGTCACCTCTACCTTACATTTTTAGGATAACGTTTTTATTACATAATCAATACCTATATGTGATGAAAAATTAGAAGACATAGATAAGCATAAAGAAGAAAATCTTATTCCTAAAATTATCAACTACATAAACTGCTGACTATGTCCTGAATATCTCTCTACATATTCTGGTTTTCATGTATTTGCATATATATATATATATATATATATATATATATATATATATATATCCATAAACTTCTTTTTATAAAAAATAAAAAAATAAAAGTGGCTAAGAGGAATCAGGTCTGGAATTTTTTATAAAAAAGTCCTTTTTATGTTATAAAAAATAAAAAGTATAACATTCTTCTGTAGTCTTTTTTATCTCCTTTACATTAGCATATTTGCATGTTAAGGAATAAATGCTTACTGCATAATTTTTAATGACTGCTTGGTATTCCATCAGATAGTGCTATGATTTGCTTGACCAATTGACTATTCACCATCTTTTAGTTGTTTTTCCTTGTCTGCCACTAAACATTTTCCTGATTATTTCCTTAGACTAAGTCTCTCAGGTTGAACACCCAGCTTAAAGGGTGCTCAATATTTTAAATATTTTAGAGCTGCAGTTGTATATTTTCACATTTCCTTCAGAGGGATCAAACTAATAAATAATTCCATCAGCAACATCCCAAACATCACTAGCTATTATGTATTTAAAAGAAAAAACAAACACAATACTATATTCAGGACATCATACATTGCTTTTGGCCCAGAAATTTGGCCTCTCCGTATTGTTTTAAATCTTAATTCTTTCATCAATGCATTATTTACCTTCACTTCCTGTCACATTCACACCTACAACTGATGAGTCACTTCTATGATATAATAACATTGATAAAAAAACTTGACTAGGGCCACGTTAAGACTAGACCTCTGAGAGGTCTTTCCAGGTTGATGGTAATGTATAACTTAATGCTCTGGGTTCAACACGCAAACTTTGTGCCTTCCTTACTATCACCCAACCCATTCCTTCATCTTGTCCACCAAGATGGTGTATTGACAAAAACATTAAGCTATACTTCTCTATGGATTTCCCTACCACATCTCCAGTAGCTCTCCCTTGAGATTAGAATTAAGTCCAAAGTAGCAATTCCCCACTGTAACATATTATACCTTCAGAAAGATGAAACTGTCAGCAGAGCAAGTCAGGTCAATAATTTATCAGAGTCTGCTTTTAGTAGATATTTCAGAGTGAATACCCCCATCTAGACCATTTATAAAAGTGTCAAAACTGGCCCCAGGAGTAATTCCTATGAGTCCTAATTATTAGCCTTTCACTACATAAAGAAATGTATATTTATCTTATTTCTTCTGGTTTCTTTTCTTCTTTCTTTCCCATCCTATCTCCTACATTATTTCTTCTAACTCTATAGTGATTCATTTTAATAGCTTTTGTTTGGTAAAGATATGAATGACTTCTTATGTTCTAAAAATCCTCTTAAATTCTCAAGACCACTAGTACACATGTTAGAGATAGGAACAGTTCAGGTAATATTCAAATTGGAATGGGAAAGAGACAGAGCTTAAGCAAGTTATTTAAGTGAAGTGCAACAGTCTTAGTTTGTTCCTTTAACTATAACATAGATTAATACCTACCATGCACATCTCACAGTGGTCCCAAGAATAGCAAATGGAAGAGTGTGTCTGTGTGCATTATCATAAAGCACCAAAGAATAGAATATGATCATTAATATATTTAATAAAGTAATGTATATGTATTATTTCATTGAATCCTCAGAGAATTTAGGGTTATATCAATTTTAGTAAATGAAACAAGGAGGCTCCAAGAGTTTGCTAGTACATAGGGTAAGGGCCAGAGTTGAATCACCAGTCCCAGCACATAAGATTCCAAACAAATGGCAATTTGACTTTCCAAGTTCTGAAGTATGTGGTTGCAAATAATTCACTACTTGTCATAGAATATCAAAGTCTGTGAATTTAACATATTATAATGAATACAATTTAAAATGGTTCAAAATCATATCTTTGGTTATGCCATTCTGAAGCATTGGAATTGCATACTCTTCCCCAAGTGATATAAAAAGAGGGTGGAGGCATGGTACAGCTAGTATGAAATTAATTATTTACCCTTAACATCCAGACTTTCTGAAGGGCCCACAGGGAGCAGCAGATACTGACACCACTTTAATAAGCGTGTTGCCTATAAATTATTGCTGTGCCTGACTTCAGTATAAATGTTGTGGTGTTTTATCGAAATCTGGGTAAGCCCATGGGAGTGTGTTGAGCATATGAATGTCATCTGTTATCTGTGTCACAGCAGAGACAGTGGCCGAAAATGCTGGACAACACGAAGCTACAGCTCTGAATGCGATATATAGTCATTGATATGCTTCTCCTGAAAGGATCTCTTCATGGAATATCTGATGTATGGTTTAGCCCAGCGGTTTTCAACCTGTGGGTCTCGACCCCTTTGGGGATCGAACGACCCTTTCACAGGGGTCGCCTAAATACATCCTGCATATCAGATATTTACATTATGATTCATAACAGTAGCAAAATTACAGTTATGAAGTGGCAACGAAAATAATTTTATCGTTGGGGGTCACCACAACATGAGGAACTGTATTAAAGGGTCACGGCATTAGGAAGGTTGAGACCACTTGCTTAGCCTATTCCCCCAAGGACAGAAAATACCATTATTTTAAGATTTGAGCCCATGTGACTAAATTTAGCTTACTTAAAGTAGATCCAATTATAATCCCTCAGCTACCTAGATCCCATTTATTTATTTATTTATTTATTTATTTATTTATTTATTTATTTATTTATTTATTTTTACCTAGATCCCATTTAATTAAGTTCCTTAAAACAAAGAAATGGATGCTTGATAGTAGAACAAGTACAGAGGCTTGGAATGGCGGAGACTTCACATTATATAAACCATTTGAAAAGACACCAGGTAAGTAAGATACATGGAGAGCAGAACATAGAGAAACTAATGTCCATCTCAGCTCTGTGTGACCTGCTGAATTAATCTACACTAATAAAAGAGAAACATGGTAATTAGTGTCACTCTGCTACCCTTCCCATTGGCTAATCCCCCTGTCATTCACAGAGTAGGGCTGAGATATGCAAATTAACTGGCAGCCAAGATGGCAGCCAGCAGCCAGGCAGCTGATGCGAAAAGGGAGGCTTGCTTGCTTCAGTGATGGAGAACTCCAACGTTCCCCGCCTGACTTGCCGGCCTCTCAGCTGCAACTCTAAGCAACTATGTTGTGAATAAAGAAGCTTAAAAAACCCCAGAAACCTGCTTTACTCAGCAGAACTTCAGCCAGCCGGACCACAACAATGTATCAAATACAGACGGTAAACAAAGGCCAGAAACCTGTTTTCAGCAGCCAAGGCCTCAGAGCTAAAGCTGGCCCAGAATAAAAAAAAAGAAAAAGAAAAAAAGGAGAGGTTGGGAGCTTCAGTCCCAGCCTTAAAACAGCAATCAGCCCCTCAGCCAGACTGGCCAGGCACCCCAGTGGGGACCCCCATGCTGATCCAGGACACCCTTCAGGGCAAACCAGCCACCCCACCCATGCACCAGGCATCTGCCCTATATAGTAAAAGGGTAATATGCCTCCCAGGACCGGGATCAGGGGAGCCGTGAGGCCTCCCGGCACTGGGATCAGCGTGACAGGGGTCAGCGCCCAAACACCCTGATCGCCCTGCAGCTCTGTGTGTGACAGGGTGCGGCGCCCCAACCCCCCCACCCCCCACGGTCCCTGCTCTGTGTGTGACGGGGTAGAGCCATAACCTCCCCATTGGCCCTGCCCTGAGTATGAGAGTGGCGGTGCCCCAACCACCTGATCGGCCCTGCTCTGTGGGTGATAGAGGGCGGTGCCCCAATCCCCGATCCACCCTGCCCTGAGTGTGACAGGGGGCAGTGCCCCAACTCCCCTATCGGCCCTACTCTGTGAGTGACAGGGGGGAGCTCCTCAACCCCCTGATCGAACCTGCTCTGTGTGTGACAGGGTACAGATCCCCAACCCCCTGATTGACCCTGCTCTGTGCATGACCGGGTATGGAGCCCCAACCCCCCTGATGGGCCCTGCTCTGTGCGTGATAGTGGGTGGTGCTGCAACCTCCCCATCGACACTGCCTTGAGTGTGACAGGGGGCGGTGCCCCAACCCCCCAATCGGCCCTACCCTGAGCGTGACTGGGGGTGGCATCGCAACCTCCCAATCTGCCCTGCTCTGTGTATGACAGGGGAAGGCGCCCTAACTCCCCAATCAGCCGTGCTCTGAGCCTGACCAGGGGCCGCACCTAGGGATTGGGCCTGCCCTCTGCCACCCGGCAGCAGGCCTAAGCCAGCAGGTCGTTATCTCCCGAGGGGTCCCAGACTGCAAGAGGGCACAGGCCGGTCTCAGGGACCCCCCCTTCCCCCGAGTGCACAAATTTTTGTGCACTGGGCCTCTAGTGTATATATATATATATATATATATATATATATATATATATATATATATATATATATATATATGCTTAAGCGACCTTTAAGGTGGAATGGCACAATGACCAGAATGACAGGTCACTATGAGGTGCACTGACCACCTGGGTCACCTGATCAGGGCCTGCTGGCCAACCTCCTGGTTCCTCCCGCCCCCCACCCCCGCTAGCAGATTGGACAGGGAATTGGGAGTGGGTAGCGGCAGAAGTGGGTGGCACTAGGCCAAGGCGGCTGCCAGCAGCAGGGGAAGGAAGGCCCTGGCCGGCCAACCTCCTGGTCGGTCCCTGAAGGCTTTTGAAAAACCTTTCAAGGCAGGGGAGGTTGGGGGTAGGGGGAAAGAGCCCCCTTGGGGGGATAAGGACACATTTGTAATATCTTATTCAATAAAGGGAAAAAATGTAAAAAAAAAAAAAAATTTCAGTGGCAAAACCAAAGTCGGTAAATGAGTAAAATATTTTCATCACTGAACAAGGAAATGAGCTTTTATGAAGCAGCATATACCCTAACATTCAACTTGAAGATTTTACTCTACCAATAACTGCCACAAAATACAAGGAATAAAAAATAAAAACTATTGGATGGAGAAAAAAAAAAACCTTTCTGGGGCCGAAACTGGTTTAGCTCAGTGGATAGAGCGTCAGCCTGTGGACTGAAAGGTCCCAGGTTCGGTTCCGGTCAGGGGCATGTACCTTGGCTGTGGGCACCTCCCCAGTAGGAGGTGTGCAGGAGGCAGCTGATCAATGTTTCTCTCTCATTGATGTTTCTAACTCTCTATCTCTCTCCCTTCCTCTCTGTAAAAAATCAATAAAATATATTAAATAAAAAAAAAACTTTTCTGGGGAGGCTTTTCTTTTCCCCCAGTGGTGCACAATTCAAAGGTGTTAGCTGCAGAGCTGCCTGCCATGGAGCTGCCCAATCTCTCCCTACACCCAGTGGGACTGAGTCTGCTGTGGTGGGGGCGGAACACCTGGAGCCTCTGCCCATAGGCAGGAGCCTGGCAGTGGTGCGGCATGGACTCAGTGGAGGCGCCTGGCTGTAGACCTCCGACCCCATTAACTGGATTAGTGGCAAGGTGGAAAGCGACCCAGGAGGGGTGAGGAAATGAAACTTGGGGCAAGTACCACAGTTGCAGTCCCCATGACCTTCCCCTCCAGGATAATGCTGAGCTCCCTAACCTCCCATGCACCATGCACTGAGAGATAATGTGGATTCCCAAAGAGGCAGGCCCCCCGAGGAGCTTCAGCTGAGGGGACAAGCGGAGTTATTCACTTCTGACACCCCCACCTTTTGCTTTAAGGCTGCATTCTCCTTCCCTAATACATGTTGCTTGAAGTACATGATGGTTTGTGTTTAGACATGAGATAAACTTGGGGAAAGCAAAGTTTTGTGCTTTAGAACAAAAAAGTCTGGAGTCTTTGGGGTGTGTGTGTGTCTCTCTCTCTCATTCTCATACACACACACACACTCACTCCTTCCTCCCCTCTTCCCTGGCCTGGAGAATCTTTACCCACAAAGTTAACCCTAGCTCCTCAGAACTCACCCTCACTGGTGTGGCCTCTGTTTTTTCATTTTTTGTTTTTTGTTTTTTCTAACCTCTAAACACTCAGACATCCCCTGAGGGGTCCCAGATTGGGAGAGGGCACAGGCTGGGCTGAGGGACCCCCAACCCCATGCACAAATTTCATGTACCAGGCCTCTAGTATTTAAATAATTGAAATTCCAAGTCCAGTCTTGTGAATTCCCCTTAAACAATGATTATTAAACCAGCCATGGGGTTTCTTGGGTGTATTTCTGGGTGGGTAATTCTGGATTGTAAGGTACATTTTTAACAACAGGCAAAGTTTAATTTATTAATGGTTACTCTTGCCAGATTTCTACATAATTTAAAAGATATTATTTGCCCCCTCTCTCTTTCTCTCTCTCTCTCTTCTCCCTCTCTCTCTCTCTCTCTCTCTCTCTCTCTCTCTCTCTCTCTCCCTCTCTCTCTCCCTCTCTCCCTCTCTCCCTCTCTCCCTCTCCCTCTCTCTTCCCAGACATGGGGGAGAAAGTCACAGGCAGATTAAAAATAAGCAACAACTCTGGTCAGCAGCTGCATACACACAACATCAGAGGATGTTCTAAAACAGTCAGGGAATATCTGCTCCACAAAAAATAGAGAGAAATTATCCCTGACCTCTAAGCAGCAGAAGGAACAATCTAACAGTTCTTCATCCATAGCTGGCAGGGACTCTGTTTAAAATGATCTGAACACTGAGTAATCACGGAAGCCAAGGCTTGAGTTTGTCTGCAATTAATTACAAGGATCCTGACTGAGCCAGCAGTCATCGTGGGCACATTCTGGGAGACAGGGAAAGAATGAAAGGAACCAACATGATGAAAAGACAAGGGGAACCAGTGTATATTGCACTGCAGGTACGTCAGACTGAGGGAAAAGAAAGTAGAATATCAGAAATCCATTTCGTGTTACTGTATATATTGCCATTGCCTTCCATTATGCTTAAGTTAACGGTAACAAGCTATATTGAAACTTCAATCCATAGGTTTTAAGTCCTTCAACTAAAGATTCCCACCAAGTATCATTATAATATTATTATCAATGACTGTACCAGGGGGGCCTTAGATGACAAATGCAGTTAACATTCTAGCATACAAAGAGGACAGGAGTGTGATCACCGATTAGGGTATACACCAGCTAACATAGCACATTCATATCAAGCCACTAAATAGTGAAATTAATTGTTTTTCTTAGAGAGATTTTATTTTTGCTTACTTAAGGGAAAAGAGATGTTAGTAGATAAGAGGAATATTGTTCTACATTTAAAACATTAAAAAAAAAAACCTTCTGCTTTGAGTACAAGCACTTCAGTTTTGAAATTTAATGTGTAATCCAGAGTGAGCCAAACTGATACACAGTAACAATAAATGGCATAATATAAGGATGAAAAGTATTAGACCTTACTGTTTTCCCAATGACATTGTTTCATTTGTTTCTTGTTTCTTTCCTTATTTACATGTGTCAATGATTGAGCTGGCTCATACTTTTAGAATGCCAAGCAAATTTAGGAGGAAATATGACTGGTGTATATTGATTTAATTTTTAAAGTTTAAATAATCATCTTATCATTTAAAAAATCATGTCACCAACTCGGAATAAAGATTGTGGCTTCCAAGAGTACTACAAAGAATTTAACACTTGTCAAGGCTCTGCATATATTGAAACATTCAGGGAGATGAATTCCAAATTGTTGCCCTCTTCACTATCTTTCTTTACATTCCTACTAGAGGCCCGGTGCACAAAAAATTTGTGCACTCGGGGGGGAAGGGGGGGTCCCTCAGCCGGGCCTGTGCCCTCTCGCAGTCTGGGACACCTCGGGAGATAACGACCTGCTGGCTTAGGCCTGCTCCCGGGTGGCAGAGGGCAGGCCCAATCCCTAGGTGCAGCCCCAGGTTGGGCTCAGAGCAGGGCCAATTGGGGAGTTGGGGCACCACCCCCTGTCAAGCACAGAGCAGGGCGGATTGGGAGGTTGCGATGCGACCCTCAGTCATGCTCAGGGTAGGGCCTATTTGGGGGTTGGGTCACCACCCCCTGTCACACTCAAGGCAGGGTCCATAGGGAGGTTGTGGCGCCACCCCCTGTCACGCACAGAGCAGGGCCGATAGGGGGTTGGGGCACTGCCCCCTGTCACGCACAGAGCAGGGCCCATCAGGGGGTTGGGGAGCTCCCCCGTCACACACAGAGCAGGGCCCATCAGGGGGGTTGGGGCTCTGTACCCTGTCACGCACAGAGCAGGGGTGATAGGGGAGTTGGGGCACCGTCCCCTGTCACCCAGAGAGCAGGGCCGATCAGGGGGTTGGGGCACCACCACTGTCACACTCAAGGCAGGGCTGATGGGGAGGTTATGGCTCTACCCCGTCACACACAGAGCAGGGCCTGTGGGGGGCGGGGGGGGGGTTGGGGCGCTGCACCCTGTCACACACAGAGCTGCAGGGCGATCAGGGGGTTGGGGAGCTCCCCCATATCAGGCACAGAGCAGGGCTGATCTGGAGGTTGGGGTGCCTTCCCCTGTCAGGAACAGAGCAGGGCCTATAGGGAGGTTGTGGCCCCACCCCCTGTCACACACAGAGCCGCAGGGCGATCAGGGGGTTTGGGCGCTGCCCCCTGTCACGCTGATCCTGGTGCTGGGAGGCCTCGCGGCTCTGCTGATCCTGGTGCTGGGAGGCATATTACCCTTTTACTATATAGGATAGAGGCCTGGTGCACGTGTGGGGGCCGGCTGGTTTGCCCTGAATAGTGTCCTGGATCAGGGTGGGGGTCCCCACTGGGATGCCTGGCCAGCCTGGGTGAGGGGATGATGGCTGTTTGCAGCTGGTCACACACCCTTCAGGGTGGGGGTCCCTACTGGGGTGCCTGGCCAGTCTGGGTGAAGGGCTGAGGGCTGTTTTCAGGCTGGCGGGTGACAGAAGCTCCCAACCGCTCCTTTTTTTCTTTTTTTTTTTTTTATTCTGGGCCAGCTTTAGCTCTGAGGCTCCAGCTCTTAGGCCTCTGCTCCTGAAAGCAGGTATCTGGTTTGTTTCGGTTCTGTATTCGAAACTCTGTATCAACTCCAGCTCTGAGATCCCGGCTCGCTGAAAGCAGGTTTCTGGGGTTTTGTTTAGCTTCTATATTTGTTACAATGTTTTTTAAACTGCAGGCTCAGAGTCCGGCAAGGCAGGCGGGGAACGTTGGAGTCCTCGTCACTGAAGCAAGCAAGCCTCATGTTAGTTTCCAGCTGCCTGGCTGCCGGCCGCCATCTTGGCTGGCAGTTAATTTGCATATCTCGCTGATTAGCCAATGGGAAGGGTAGCGGTCGTACGCCAATTACCATGTTTCTCTTTTATTAGATAGGATACCACTTCATATCTCTCTTTTTCATAGCATACCACACTTATTTGCCAGTACCTTATCCATAAAAAATTATCTCCAACCTTATCTTTCCTAGGCCACTATACATCCTCAGCACTGCTGCCCTAGGGAATACTCAGAACAATACATGTCAAATTAAACCTTTTCTTTAAAGGTCACTGGTGGTGGGGGGTTGGGGGGGGCGGGAGGGGAAGACCAGTTATGACAAGGTATGGGTGAAGAGTTCTATGATATCAACATATTGACAAAAGGAGCAATAAAAAGTGACATTTCGATGAAATCAAAGCATCACATAAAATAATGTACACCAGCATGCTTTACTCATAACTTACAGCACATGCTTCCTGGGAGCAAGTGCTCCGTACATGCTCAAGTAATCTCTTTAACTCCTCCTCCTTCCCCCTCCTCCTTTCCCCTCTCTTCCTTCTCTCCCATATTCCTTGGACTCCTTTTCCCACTCTTCCTCCTCTTCCCCTCTCCCACACTCTCCTGGGATTGCTGGCTTACTAGCTCACCCCCTTCCTGTCCCTCTTTTCCTTTCCTTCATTTTCTTCTATTATTTCTCTCCCTTTCTTCCTCTCTCCCTCTCCCTCTTTCCCTGCTTAGTTGACAATAAGGTCATATAGTCTTTTGCCCCACTTTATACTCTTTTGACAGTGACATTGGAAACCTTCAGTACAACCTAAAATAATTTCAGAATAGTGTAAATGCAAAAACACATACACATATACTGAAAACACATATACCAAATTGTTGTTGTTGTTGTTGTTATTATTATTATTATTGTTATATTTATAGTTAGTTATATATTATTGGAGCATTATAAGAAAAACTTAAAGTAAATTTTTAAAATATCAATTAACACATCTGTTGGGCAGAAAGCTATTGGCCAAAAGAAAATAAAACATGTTTATGAAGATCAAGTGTTTTTGAATCAATCTAATCACTTTGTATCTATGAATGACAACTTAATGTCACAGATTGTAGGGAAGTGACAGAGATGCTCTTGCTGAAACCTTTAAAGTCTTGGTCTGCCTGATATTTGACAAAATGAACTAAAATTTAAAATTGTCTTTATGCTTTCTACAAAGTCTACAAATTGCAAAGTTCTATAACTAAAAGTTGAGCCTCTTTATGATGAAGATTTCAACAGCCTGCACATTGTGCACACTACAAGCTTCTCAGAAAAGATGTGCATCAATGTTAATTAAGCATTCATTAGAAAAGAAGGCTAAGTGAGCCATGGGAAAAAACAGAAAGTAAGATCTAGCCGTTCGTAATTTAGAAAGTCAGAATAACCCGTCTTGATTAGACGTTAAGGGTCAGAGTTTTGGGAGGATTACTACAGGAAGAAAAAAAAAAAAGAGCAGTGACAAAGGAAACTTTTTCTCTTGCTTTTTATCTTTCATTTAAGACTTCAAGAACAGTTTTGCAAAAAGACTGAATGGGTATGTTCAAAGGGTCAGTACTGTGAGAAAGGAACTAGAATAGAGTTTAAGATCTCACAAGGACTGATTACGAAGGCTATTGTAAGAAAGCTAATTAAGGCAATTAACCCAGCATCAGGCAGAGCAGCTGGTGGGGATTTTTCAAGCAAAACCTGAACGAGCTTAGATGTCCCACTGTCAATGTCACAGTCTAGGGGCGCCTGGCTTTTACAAAAAAAAGATAAGAATAAATGGTAATTTAGGCCCGGGGAGGAATCCAAGGGTTTGATTAAGTAAAGTAATAATTGATAATTGCTGAGGAGGAATTAAAATTGTCTAAGTGTACTTAAAAGTAATAATGTGTACTGAGAGTTCCTCAAAAACTATAAGATGACAGGCACATTTTGACTTAATTCCTCTCCGTTTGACAATAAACCTAATGTATATTACTTAAGACAGAACTTACCTTTCTTTTGTAAAATATCATAAATGGTTGGACTCCAAGAAACACATTATTTGATCCCATTGTCTAATTATAAGTCATTGCTTACCCATTGTCATAAACTTGATGGAGAAATAGAGTGAATTTTCTTGCCCGTGGAACTTACCTTTCAAATTTGAATTAATTCTCTGCTCATAAACAAGCTAGGAAACAGCAGGTAAGAATGCTTGGCTGAACTTGGGGAAGAAGAGACAGAAATCACTTAAGGAAAATGAACTGGTAGGGACCTATGGTTCATTATTAGAAATTTCTCACTGATAGGATAAACAGAGGCCTGAACAAGGGTGGGGCTGGTGGAGATCAACCAAAGGACTTGTATGCATGCATATAAGCCTAACCAATGGACACAGACACCAGGGGGGTGATGGCATGAGTGAGGAGAAGGGTGGGCAATGGGACAAAAAGGACACATATGTAATACTTTAATCAATAAAGAAAAAAAAATTAAAGAAATTTAAAAAAAAGATTGAAAGCAGAGAAAATGGTCCAAAAAAGCCTAATGGGAGAAACCAAGATGGCGGCATAGGTAAACACTGGAGTTTGCTGCCTCAAATAACCACTTCAAAAATATAACTAAAAGACAGAAGGGACATGATCCAGAACCACAGGAAGGCTGGCTGAGTGGAAATTCTACAACTAGAAGGAAAGAGAAAAGCATACCGAGACTCAGAGGAAGCGCAGTGCAAAAGTAAAATACTAAGATGTGGAGGTGCATGCAGAGTGGGCTGGCATCTGAGGGCGCGGTTGTCGTTTTCAATCGGGAGGGAGTCTCAGGCTCTGAGTTCCAGTTCCAGGTGACTCTCTAGGGACCCAGACTCATACAGGAGAAGTGGGACTGTCTGGCATCGGTCTGAACTCAAGGGCAGCTTTCTCTCCGAGGGGCTTGCAGCGATTACTGGGACACTGAGAAGCAGAGTCCCTGTGGGCAAGACTGAGAGTAGCCATGACTGCTAGCCCCACCTTGTTGATCCCCTGGGACCCACCCTGCCCAAGCCATGCAGGGAGGCTTTTGCTGGATAGCCTCAGGCAAAGGCTAGCTTAGCACCTCCCTAGAGATCCAGGAGCCAGGAAACCCACAGGTCAGAGTGGGACCATCCAGTTTGCAGGCCCTTGGAACCATAAAGAACACACTCAGGGGGCAGACTTAGTGAGCACCAAAGCCCCATTGAAGCAAGTCTTGCCCCAGAGGGGTGTCTCCAGCACAGAAGTTCTCCCACTGCAGACACAGCTGATTCTCACAGCCAATTGGCCTGGAGGTCAATTCCTCCCAGTGATACCTACAACAATCAAGGCTTAACTACAACAAGACTGTGCACAAAGACTACAAGGGGGTGCACCAAGAGTGTCCTCCTCAGGTTATTGGGGAGGCTGAGCCACTGGGCCCTACAGGACACCTAGCACACAAAACCACTCTACCAACACAGGGAAGCATAAAAAATGCAGAGACAAAGAAAAAGGACACAACTGACAGAAATGGAGGAAAGCAAACTACAGTATATAGAGTTCAAAACCACACTTTTAAGGTTTTTAAAGAATTTTCTAGAAACTGCTGATAAACTTAATGAGATCCACAAGAAATCTAATGAGACCCTCGAGGCTGTGATAAAGGACCAACTAGAAATTAAGCATACACTGACTGAAATAAAGAATTTTATGCAGACTCCCAACAGCAGACTAGAGGATTGCAAGAATCAAGTCAACGATTTGAAGTATGAAGAAGCAAAAAACACCCAACCAGAAAAGCAAAATGAAAAAAGAATCTGAAAATACGAAGATAGTGTAAAGAGCCTCTGGGACAGCTTCAAGCGTACCAACATCAGAATTATAGGGGTGCCAGAAGAAGAGAGAGAGCAAGATATTGAAAACCTATTTGAAGAAATAATGACAGAAAACTTCCCCTACCTGGTCAAAGAAATAGACTTACAAGTCCAGGAAGCGCAGAGAACCCCAAACAAAAGGAATCCAAAGAGGACCACACCAAGACACATCATAATTAAAATGCCAAGAGCACAAGACAAAGAGAGAATCTTAAAAGCAGCAAGAGAAAGAAACTCAGTTACCTACAAGGGAATACCCATATGACTGTCAGCAGATTTCTCAACAGAAACCTTGCAGGCCAGAAGGGAGTGGCAAGAAATATTCAAAGTGATGAATGCCAAGAACTTACAACCAAGATTACTTTATCCAGCAAAGCTTTCATTCAGAATTGAAGGTCAGATAAAGAGCTTCACAGATAAGAAAAAGCTAAAGGAGTTCATCACCACCAAACCAGTATTATATGAAATGCTGAAAGGTATCCTTTAAGAAGAGGAACGAGAAGAAGAAGAAGAAGAAGAAGAAGAAGAAGAAGAAGAAGAAGAAGAAGAAGAAGGTAAAGATACAAATTATAAAAAACAAATACACATCTATCAACAAGTGAATCTGAAAATCAAGTGAATAAATAATCTGATGAACAGAATGAACTGGTGATTATAATAGAATCAGGGGCACAGAAAGGGAGTGGACTGGCTACTCTTGGGCTGGAAAGGGGTGAGGGGGATGCGGGAAGAGACTGGACAACAATAGTGCACCTATGGATGAGGACAGTGGGTGGGGAGTGAGGGAGGAGGGTGGGGTGGGAACTGGGTGGAGGGGAGTTATGGGGGGGGGAAGAGGAACAAATGTAATATTCTGAATGATAAAGATTTAATTAATAAAAAAAATTTTTAAATAGCCTAATGGAAATGGAAATTATGAGTTGAGGTAGTTTTAGCTAAGGAAATAGAAGTGTCTCATCTCTGTTATAAAAAAAGAAGAAAAGAATCATCTACACACTTCAAGTCTGAGGAAAGGAAAGTAGGGGGGGTCAGTTCAATTTGGTGAATGGAATGGAAGTCTATGCTAACAATTTGATTCCAGTGAACATGAACTTTCTGGCATATTTAGTGGAAAACTAATAAAATAGGAATGTGCATTTTTTAAAAAATGAATGCTAAGAGTCAATATATATGTTTTCAGATTTAACAGTTTGTAATTAACAAGTACTTCCTAAATGTTTCATTTGATATGTACTTTGCAGGAGTAATCTTGCATGAACTTTTTACAAACGTTTTGAGTTAGGTACCTTTTCACATCAATTTTCTACATGAGGAAATGGAGGCTTAAGAAACCAAGTCACTTTCCCAGAGTTACACAGTAATACTACTGCTAAAATTCTATTTATATTAAAAAAATTTCAAAGAAAAAAGTGTTTGCTAAATATTGAGTTGTATAATCAAACTTTTTAAAAGCCTGATCACTATATTTAATTTAAGAATTAGCTTGTCAGAGTCTAAGAAATACTCTCCTGGAGTGTTGAATGAAATTGTATTGAATTTAAAATCTAATTCAGAGAGACTTTTACAACGTAAAATATTGAGATCTCTCGACTATACATATTGCACCCTTTGTCTTTCTTAAGTGTTTTAAAATGTTCTTTATAAAAGTTGTGCTAATTTCTAATATTTTTTCTAGCAGCCTCCTAGTTTTTGTTTCTATTGTGAATTTTATCCTTTTAAATGTTTACATTTGGAACTGGTTATTGTTGATGTAGAGGAGCATAATTGATTTTTCTGTGTAGATCTTGTTCAACTAGAACCATCTGGTCATCCGTGTCCACTCTCTTTTAGGTAAGCTCCAGAGCCACCATTCATTAACTATCAAATATTCCTTGAGGAAAGACCGAAATCCCATTAGGTATAATTATGCTATGCACAGTAATCAGAAAGAAGGGTTGAATGAAGGCTTTCACTCATCCCTAGTAACTAACCAGCATAAAGATTCAGAGGGGAAGGCATCCAGAAGCTCATAAGCAGGAAAAACAGTTTTAAAAGACACAACAGAGGAGGCACGTCTGACATCATCAAAGCTCTTTTTCATGGAACTCCTATCTACTCCTTTTTATTTACTTAATTATATGTAAAGAAAGGTGAACAAATCACAAGTATGCAGCTTGCATTTTCAGGAGGTGTCACATTCCATGAAAACAACAAGCAGATCGATAAACAGAATATTCAGAATTCCCTGTAGATCTGTAAGTTCATTTCAGTCTGTCCAACCATCCAAGCCAGAATATCTGGAGTCCCTGCTAAACTCCATTCGCACTGCATATCTGCAAACAACTCACACTTTCAGCACCTCTTGATCCCTCATAACTATCACCTCTTTCCAAGCTTTATTTTCACAGCCTACTCTTCTAGGCTCATATCTCTCCTTCCTGAGAATTTGTGCCGCCTTTACCTGGTTTTTCTAGTCTACAGCTCCTCTTACAAGCCTCATGTGCACTATGACTTGTGTGGTATCTCCTCCAAGAAGCCATTCTCAAACCCTCAAGATGAATTCTGTTCCCTAATTGCCATAGCTTACTCCCTTAGTTCAATGTGCACATCGTTTGGTAATTGTTTGTTTGTCTCTTTCCCAAAATAATTTTTATTCATAGTTGTGCCCACAAAGTACAGTAGAAGAGCTGACATCAGTAGATGGTTCTTATGTGTCTATTGAACTGAAGGCAACTGGGTATAACTGCCTCTCCTCCTTGAACAGACAATCCGCAAACTATTGCTGTTTTGTTTTGTGTGTTTTTTACCCTAGACCAATTACATAGATGTTATGCTTTGGAATTAGTTTCCCCTCATAAGTCACTCTTTGATCTTTATTTCAATTTGATTTTATCTGGAAAATACTGCTGTGTGACAGGGGAGCCATAGGGTTATACATTCTGATTTATGGTCCTAGAGGATGAGTGGGGGTTGATTCTCTATTGGCATCCCTGCAATTACAATTTTCTGAATGCACACAAAAGAATCTAGGTCTGCAGAGATCATTTTAGTAGTGCTTTGTGCAGAGTTATTATAGGTCCGTATTTAAATTAAGAGCTAGAAAAAAGGTCATGTCTGAGACAGGACACTTTTCTGTAGTGCATGGCACTTCTAATACACAGGTTCAGCTGCTTCTATTTATTATTATTGTACAGTTTCACATCCTTCTGTAGGTTTTGTTTCTCTTCTTTTTCACCATGTGTAATGAGAGAAAGAAACACTTCAGAAATGAGAGATTAGTTTCCTAAATCATAAAGATGAGCTTTGTAATCATTTTCCTTTAAGCAAGGAATTAAAGGATAATAAAAGTCCTAATTAAGGACCTCGTTAGCTTAACTAGATTTTCATATGCAAAATATTGTTATAAAGAAACCACTATAGAATGGAAATACCTCCTGTACACAGCAAACCCAAGAAGAAGCATTTCTGCCAGGACTTCTCTTTTGCTTACATCTTTCTATCCATCCTCTTTTTCTTAGATTGCTAATTCTCTTCACCCTATCCATGATTCCTTCTTCTTCTTTTAGTTGCCCAATCTTTCTGCCTTCTTTTGCTTTAAAAAATGGCTTGAGTCATTCAGTCATTCATGAAAGTAGCAATTATTTAGCCTTTAATATGAGCCAGATACATAGCTAGGAGTTTGGGAGGCACAGATTAATATAGCATGTTTTCTTCTTTCTTGTTCTCTTGTCATTCATTCATCATTAGCCTCCCATGTGATAACTGTCTTAGTCTCTTGTTCTCTAAGAGCCAAATGTCTTTTCCAGAGTGGGATTACAACCTCCATATTTCTTCAGCTCCCTTCTCATATGCAATAATCCTAATATTATATTAGTCACTTTCAATTTATGATATGCCACAGTTAACATTATCATATGATATCATTTGGGCTATTCTATTTCATTTGTTATTAGTGTATATTAAAATAACAATTGGATAATTTGTACAATGCTCCTTTGAAACTAAGCAGGACTGAACTGCAAAATGATTCTCTGTGCTTGTCTGAGAAAATGGCAGTAACACATATTGATCTCCACTACATGGTATTTTGGGAATTTACATTAACCTAATACATTATAAAACTGGTTGAAGGGGAGCTAAACATTCTAAACATTTTACACTAATTATTTGGTTTTTAATATCAAACCCAAAATCTAAAAGGAGAAATGGGTTTCTCAAAGCAAAGTCCTGAGATTGCACCTTACGCTAATTGATTAAGAAACTCCTACAGGTGGGATCTGGGAGTTTGAACATTTAAAAAATACTTTCAGAAACTAAACTTTGAGAACCACTAGAGCATGTTTTGAAGCCAGGAGATCTTGATGAAAATCCAGCTCTACATTGATTCTCTTCTATGAGCTCTAGTTTCCTCATTTTTCAAGTGAGATTAATAATACCTAGTTTATGAAGTTGTTAGGATTAAATAAAATAATGTACTTTTAAAATTACCTAATTCCTAATGAGCTCAACAACTTAAAATATTTTCTATATGCATTAAGAATAAAATACCTTATATTTTCATATTTTTACATTAAATGACAACTGGTTTTTAAACTTTCCTATTCAGGTTCATTAATCCAAATAATAACATATGGCATTAAGGAACCAAAAGCCAAATGGAAAGTTTCTTTGAAGATAAAGTAAAATGGACTAGAAAAATTATTTGATCAAATAAAGTGGAAAAGATGAACTACACGAAAAGTGAAGAGATGGATTTTTGTTTGCTTTGACAGTTTCATTCTTATTGCTGTTCATAACAGTTGGGTGCCTCCAATGAATTAGGTTCTGTAAAAGGAACAGACATAGAGAGGACCTGGGCCCTCAGGAGGCACATTATTGATCCAGGAAAGGCCTCACTGAAGATGGGAGCCTAACCAAGGAAGACAGAATGATCAGGGGGAGCTAGTCAGACCTCCTGGTTAGCATAAAGTTAGAGACCACTCTGGGAGTGAGAAAAGGAGATTATACAGAAATCAAAAAGCAGGCAGAATTCATCCTTAACCAGCACTATCAGCAGGCCAGACAGAGGTGCCGAAGCCAGGTTGGTAAACAGTAGCAGATTAGAAAAAAGTCCAAACCAATGGCAAAAGTGGATGTATGGTCTATTCTAATAAATGTTCTTTAAGGAGAAAAACAGACAAGAAAAAGGCTTTACCATCTGCATGGCATGTGGTAGGTGCTGAGTAAATGTTCACTGAAAGAATAATGATAAGGAAAGAAAATGGTGATTATGTAGAAGTAATAACCACATTTATAAATGCAAAAAATCATTCCAACATTCAATATTTAGCACTGAACATATGCAATGTGCAAGACTATATATTGTGTGTTGGGGGGTGGGGGGAAGGCTTGTCTACATAAATAAGAATTCATTTTCTGAGCCCAAGTGTTTAGAATATCACGACTAATAATAGTTCAGACATGTAGCATTGGAAAACACAGTATATTAAATATAAACCTTATTAAACCAAAGAACAACAGAATATATTGGCATCCCAAAGCATCTATTTAAGACTTTTATGTCTTGAAATGATAACCCAAATGAATATTAGATTTTATATTACTTTCATCTATTTGGATATTTAATAAGATATCTTGTGTAAAATGAATGTCTCAGAAAAATGTATTTTTCTTTTTTTTAGGGAGGGGGTGGTCCTTAAAGGTCAATGTATCCACCAAGAATCGCTTGAAATAGCACTTCTGCTTCTGCTCTTTAAACAGCCTCCTGATTAGAAATGGTTTTCCAAATGTTTGCAAGGTCATATTATATGCCGACGAAGTGTGCTGAGTTATTATTTACTTTCCAGTCACTTAGGCAATATTTTTAAACATTGTCCAAAGAAATATAAAAATATGCCCAAAGAAATTTAGCCATAAAATTCATCTTGTCTAAAACTGAATAAACACTTATTAGAGAGTAATATTTATAAATACTCTTAAAATGATAAATAAAATTTATTGTCCACTTGTTTTATGTATGGATGTGTTTATTTCTCCTAACAACCCAATGAGATAGACCCTGCTAATGTCTCCATTTTACAGATGAGAAAACTGAGGTACGCAGAGGTAAGTGACTGGGTTGCACAACTATATTGCTTATTTTTATCCAGTTTCAAACCTTAAAAAATAAGCAGTTGTTTGAAAATGTTATATTCTTGAGAAATAACGGAGATGCTGATTTTCATCCCCTGGATACTCTTTCCAAAATTTACAAACAGATGAAAACAGGGATATTATAAAAGCGAAGTGTTATTCTCACTGACATTCTAAAAGAAATGAGTGACATATGCATTGTGTTCTTTTAGAAAATCAGAAATAGATTGCATTTTAACCCCAATTATTCAAAGAAGGCAGTGCTGTATATCTCTTAAGATAGTTCTCTCTAGAAAACTGGAGAATACCTGAGTTCAACATTTCCCTTTTCGGAGAGCCAGTATGCTAAAGAGACATAGGACAACCAGCAGAGAGCTGCCCAACAAACGTGGTGTTGGTGACAGCAGCAGATGGAAAGTAAACCATTGGTGTATTGGAAATAATCAGACATCATCCTACAGCTGGGAAATCAGCAAGAAATGAAGATCGGGGTTTCTCCTCATTAAATCTGTAATTAAGGTCTCATTCTGCTTCGTTGAAATCCTGCTGTGTTGCTGGGTAATACCTTCTCTTACCGGAGTGAGGGAACCCCGACAAATGTCAGAGTGATAAGTTAATCAAAGGGTTACGCGGAGATAGAGGAGGATTGGTAAGGCTTGGGAAGAACCACGAGTAATAATAAAATGATTACCTATCTCAATCTGAAGTGGGACTTGAAGGATATAGGAAAATACTGAGGACTCTGTGTTTGCCAATATGAATTTTGATGGCAGGAATCAAAATCAGGAACTATTCTTGAAGTTTAATAAATACATTTCTCAGGCCTATATATAAAATTAATAAGGTCTTTAATATGCATTAGAGCTTTTACTGGGACCATAAGAAGTACCACCAATTCAGATCCTGTGTACTTAGCCAAGTATTCAATTTGATAGAGGCAATTCAGAAATGATTTGTAGAAAAGAATTCTTGCCCAGCATTTGAATGCAAGACATGGATCCAGATTTATTTAATAGTACAATCCTGATTTGTTACCAATGTCAACATGTTTAATTATTACCATCATACTAGGTTGAGACTCAAAAGGGCAGCAATGGAAGAACAAGAAAAGATCACCAAGAGCAACAGTGTATAGGTAGAGACCAAGGCTAATGCCATCCACGCCCTCTTATTTCCACCTTCTGTGTGTGGATGCTAAAGTTGAATAGTGAAGAAAGCTGATACGGGGGAAAAATGCTTCCTTTGAAATATGGTGTTGGAGGAGAGCTCTACAGATACCCTGGCCTGCCAGACAGATGGGCAAGTGGGTCCGAGAGCAAATTAAACTTGAACCTTTGCTGGGTGGGGGCAAACAGGACGATGTAAATCTGTTTTTGGCTACATCATGAGAAGTGAGAGTTCTTCAGAAAAGACAATCACGCTTGGAAAATAGAAGGCAGCTGGAAAAGAAGAAGAGAAAATATGAGACAATTGACTCCATAAAAGAAACTATAGGCACAGTTCTGCAGGAGCTGAGCAGGGCTGCTCGGGCAGGACAGTGTGGGCACCACTCAATCATAAGAGTCCTCAGAAGTCAGAGCCTATTCATGGCATGTCACACACATCACAGTCACCTATATAGTCGCTTCAGGTGACAACTTCTGCAAGTGTAGTAATCGTTGCATATATATTTCTCCTATTTATGGACCCATATATTTCTTCTTCTAGACTTAAGAGCTTGCCCAGCTCTGATTTTCCTGAAATTGAATATACCACCACTGACCTTTCATAACTTGCCAAATTAGAGTTAGAGCCTTCTCAGTTTTTCTCATGTAGAAACTACTTGCAGTACCTGTTGAATAAAATGTGATAAGCTTTGAAATAACTTTTAACACATGCCCTCCCAGTGTGGCTTAGTGGTTAAGCGTCAACCCATGAACCAGGAGGTCATGGTGCCATTCCTGGTCAGGTCACATGCCTGGGTTTCAGACTGGATCCTCAGAAGGGGTGTGCAGAAGGCAGCCGATCAGTAATTCTCATTATTGATGTTTCTATCTCTCTCTCCCTCTCCCCTCCTCTCAGAAATTAATAAAAACATATTTTAAAAATCACCACATAACATTTTTTGTCTTCATACAAAGGGAGAAAAGTGACTTGTAACTGAATATATGTAAATGAGATGAAACCCAAATGTCCATAGCAACTAAAACTGAAGACAGTATATCTTGAGAGAAGAAAGAAGGGTCTATAGTTTTATTTTCTTTTTATGGCTTAGACATTGGCTTAAAATTCTCTCATCCAATAGGTTCCTAAATTCTGTCACCATGAACTTTTCAAAGAAATGTGGGCATATTTCATTTTGCTATAGATTAGAAAGACCCAAGAAGCAGACTGTCTGGATGTGGACTGTATATCTGTCACTCACTGGTTGTGTGACTATGTTCGGTAACTATGCTCAAGTGATAAACCTGCCAAGACCATTTCCTCACACCTCAAGTGGGAATAAAAATAATACCCATCTAACATGACATACCTAAAAGTGCTTTGTAAAAATGGTAAAGGACAGTATAAATGTTAGCTGGTTGAGGATGTGGTTTTGGGAGCTGAATAAATCTCTAATACTTTCCCTAACAGATTTCAATTTCCATTGAAGTGCCATCACCACTGCTTCCTCAGATATCAGACCCCAATTACCAGGTACGTCTTTCCCAGACACAAAAATTGACTCCTTCGTATTTTACGAAAAGTATTTTTTAAGAAGTGAATAACCAGACGATGTAGAATCACTATGCCATTGGTGAAAACTGTCAGATTTAGTATATTCTGATTTCAATACATGCTTCAGAGCAAGACTTCTCAAAATTTAATGCACTCACAAGTCACCTGAGAGGAATTTCCTAAATACAGAATTTGATACAGAAAGTCTGAGGTAGCGCCTGAGATTCTGCATTGCTCACAAGTGCCCAGGTAATGTCAACACTCCTGGTCTTCAGGCCACACCTCAAGTGACAAAGTTCTAGACCAGCGGTTCTCAACCTGTGGGTTGTTACCTCTTTGGGGGTTGAATGACCCTTTCACAGGGGTCGCCTAAGACCATCGGAAAACACATGTATAATTACATATTGTTTTTGTGATTAATCACTATGCTTTAATTATGCTCAATTTGTAACAATGGAATTGGGTGTCACCACAACATGAGGAACTGTATTAAAGGGTTGTGGCATTAGGAAGGTTGAGAACCACTGCTCAAAACCATCTAGAAAAGGGGTGGGCAACATCTGTCCTGCAGGCCATATAAGGCCTGCAAAATTTGGTCTGGCCCTGCCAAGGCAACCACAGGCAGGACTGGAAATTCAATAAATCTAGGAGCTTTCTTCATAGTAATATAAATTTATATTAAGTGAATTATATTAAGCAAATCCTATATAATAAAAAGGTAATATGCAAATTGACCCTAAGGCAGAATGACCAGAATGACTGCTCCACCAGTCACGAAGAGGTGCACTGACCACCTCTCGGTCCCTCCCCCCAGCTGGCAGGCTCTGATCACCTAATGGCGAATAAGGAACTGGGGGTGGGTGGCAGTGGGGGGCAGGGCTGGCTGTTAGCAGCCGGGGAAGTTGGCCTTGATTGCAGGCCAGGCCTAGGAACCATACCTGCACACAAATTTCATGAGCTGGGCCTCTAGTGATGTTATAAATATCCAAGTGGTCCTTGGCAGAAAAAAGGTTCCCAACCCCTGCTCTAGTGGTAAGTTCTCCAATATGGTAACTAATAGTCACATAGGACCATTTACCTTTAAATGAATTAATTTCAAGTTACATTAAAATTCATTTCTCCTACCATGCTAACCACATTTCAAGTGTTCACTAGCACATATGGTTGGTGGTATCTCAGTGGACAGCACAGTTGCAAGACATTCCCATAACTGACTCTAGAACACAACAGTATTGGGGGCTTTGACCTAACCAGTTTCCCCAACCCCTCTAAAGTCATATCCTCTTGTGCAGACTTTGTGTCAATGGTTTAATTGCCTGTGACCTTTGCATAAAAGAAAAATATAAATGACCTCACTATGAGATACACACTTGGGGCAGTGATGATGGAAGATGGGATTTCTTTGAGTTTGAGCTTTTAGATAAAGAGGAAAAGGACTAAATGATAGTTCCCTAACAGTAGGAAAGAGAAGAGGGTCCAATAATTCCCAATAAGAGAATGACTAAGAGCCAGCCTTGCTCCTCTCAAAGGAAGAGTGAAGTGATATTAATCAGCACACTATTGTGTACAAAGAGGGTTCTCTCAGGAGAAGAGCAGTGCATCTGTCCCACTCACTCATCAAAGAGGCCTAACAGCTGAAAATGCTTGTGTCAAATCTCCACTCAGCCTCTTTTTCTCCCTGCTTTCCTTTCCTAGTTCATTTGCTATTCTGTGAGCTGTTTAGCAATAAGCCTTTCATCAGATTAACATTTCAAACCTATTGTTGGTCTGTGCTGGCTTAAATGAACTATCATCATTAGTACTTCAAAACCTGTCTGGCTATGCCTGCAAGGGGGAAAAAGAAGGAAGAGAAGAAAAGGATAAAGAAATATGCCTGACTCATCAAATAAGTCATCCATAAGTCGTCAGTCAAGACTGAAACAAAAGGAGAGTCCTTAGTATTTTAATCATTAATCAAGTCACAGACATAGATAGGAGGTAGAGAATTAGAGTGGTACCTTAAATGTATACATCCATCTCTATCTCTATCATATCCATAAATATCTAGATCTACATCTGTATCTCCCCATTGAGCAATAATGGAATAAAGGAATCTTTCTCAGGAAAATAAGGAAAAGAAGCCTGGAATCTCATTAATTCTCTTTCCTCTGATTTTCTTTCCCTGTGGAGAATGTTAGTTATGACTGAGTTCAAAGCAAAACTTATTACACAACTGATTTTCTATTTTTTGTGCTTTATCCATTTCAACAGAATTATATTCCCAAAAGTAAATGAGGTGGCTCATCTTTCTATTTTCACAGCAATTCTAGTGCTGTGTTACTTTTAATGTATGTTTTGCATCATATTACAGAATGTAGTTGAACCTATTGCCTTATTGGGCCAGGTAAGCCATCAGCTTTGCTTAGCCTGAGTTTCCCAGATGAACTTTTTTGGAGATCAGAATTTCCTAGTAGGTGTATTCATTGTTTATTCTATTTTATACTAAAGTTTTCATCACTATACTTGTAATTGCAACACACATAGATTGTTTCCTGTTCTCCGTCTCAAAGACTGAGATAAAGTCTTAAAGCAAGTTTTAGAATTAAAGGGTGAATTTCAAACTGAAGCAGGAATATTTTTCTTTCTTTTCTCGTGAACTGAACATTTCCCACAGTTTACCATATCCCCTTGGTCTAGAACAGCGGTTCTCAACCTGTGGGTCGGGACCCCTTTGGCAGTCGAATGACCCTTTCATAGGGGTTGCCTAAGACCATCCTGCATATCAGATATTTATATTATGATTCATAACAGTAGCAACAGTACAGTTATGAGGTAGCAATGAAAATAATTTTATGGTTGGGTCACATCATGAGGAACTGTATTTAAAGAGCCGGAAGGTTGGGAACCACTGGTAGAAGCTTGTTTCTTAAGGTGTGATACATGTAAGAGAGATGGCTGAAAATGGTGCTATTATCTGTGGAGAGCCCTCTGTGTCCCCACTGCTTGCCAGTAGAAGTGGGCTTCTTGTGATGTCACAGGAAAATGAAATTCCTGGGACTAAAATGAGAGAATGAGTGGCATTTTATTTACATGGAGTTAAATCCTTGAGTTTCCAATGACCCCTCTCCCTCCATCCCACCATGAGCTAGGACTAAAGCTGTTGCCAAAGTTCCCATTCCATATTTGCACATTCCAATCCGGCATCAGGTTAGCTCAGGTTGTGTTCTCAGCTGTAGTCCATCAGTCCATTGTGCATGGGTTTCTAGGGCCACATGGCTATGGAGGAACATAGGCGAATGTAAGGAAGCAGGAGCAAAGCAAGAGGAACCAGAGATTGAATTTCTTTGGGAATTTTAACTAGAGCATAACCAATTAAGCCTTCAGGATTTTGTGTGTTTATGGTGACTCTGCCCAAACCTAGCCAATTATCTTTTTTCAAGGTTTGACTGACAGGAACCTTCCCTACGTCACCACGATTTTACTATGCATGCACACATCTTCCCTTCCCCCAGTGATCTGCAGGGAATGGACAGGTGGTTCCCGGGAGTGTGAAATTGCAGCTTGCTGGGTGAAACTGCCCAGATGGCCAAGCTTATAGTGTCTGGCCGCCCTTGTTTCTATTATTAACAACTAGCTAATTACAACAGTAACAGTGCAAAATTGCAGCCTTATATAACATTGAATCATACATATAGTGTGGACCATATTCTCTTTTCATGTATTTTTAAATTCTTTGATCAAGTCAAGAAGAAAGTCTCTTTTGTAGCTTATGTGTTTAATACCATTTCCACTTGCCAATCTCCCATTTTAACAAAAAATCAGTCTTCTTAAACTTAGCGTCTTCTGAGGGCTAAAAGTCATTAACATTTTGGTGTCACTGAATTTATAATTTTTAACATTTAACTTTTATTTATGGCACATTATACTGATTTTTCTAGTCAGGGTAATAATAAAATGTTTACTTAAAATAGTCTTTAAAGAAAACAATCTTATAAAGCAAGTGAATATGATAGAAATATAATGAAAGAATAGCAGTGATTTGAAGCACTTTTTTGCTTTGAGGGGTGAAAAGGAAAAATATATTACTCCTTAGCTGTTAGCATCTTATATATTAGTGGGTTCAACTTCTAAATCAAAGACTGTACTCATGATATGATCTTTGGAAATAATGTTTCATAGAAACTCTAGGTGGAACAACGAGAGAGGAAATGTCTAATTCTTTTATAGAGTGAATACTTAGGGCTGAAGAAAATACCAGAGAGCATGCACACAGGTAGCAGCAGTGGCAGAAAATGACAAGCAGAAAAGTGGCAACAGCAGAGGATGTGCTAAGGAGCCAAAGGTAGAAAATAAGAAAATATGCCTCATCCATTCTCACTTGGTTGCTTTCAGTATGGTGAGTTGCTTAGGGTTTGTCACAAGCTTTTACTAAAGGTGAGATTTTAAGCGTCTCTTGCTATCATTAGGAAGGGAGAGGAAACACAAGATGTATTTACTACTAGAGGCCTGGATTTGTGCCCTGGTGGGGGTCCCTCAGCCTGGCCTGCGCCCTCTAGCTACCAGGACCCCTTGGGGGATGTCGGACTGCGGTTTTTAGCCTGCAGGGATTGGGCGAAAACCAGCAGTCCAATATTCCCCGAGGGAAGGAGCAGTGCACAAAGCAGCAGGCGGCCAGGGAGGAGCCCAAGCCAAGGCCAGGCACTGCACTGTTCCAGCTCATCCGGGCCTGTGCGCCTGCTGCCACCAGGTAGTGCTGCTGTTTTTGGCAGGAGAGGTTCCTGCAGCTGCATCTGCCCTCCCCAGCCGTGAGCCCGGCTTCTGCCTGAGCTGCTCCACTGTGGGAGTGCACTGATCACCAGGGGGCAGCTCCTGCACTGAGCGTCTGCCCCCTAGTGGTCAGTGCATGTCATAGCGACCGGTCAAGCAGTCTAGCAGTGGAGTGGTCAATCAGTTGTAAGGGTCACTTAGGCTTTTATATATAAACTAGAGGCCCAGTGCACGAATTCGTGCACCAGTGGGGTCCTTCGGCCTGGCCTGAGGGATCAGGCTGAAACTGACTCCAACATCTCCCAAGGGGTCCTGGATTGTGAGAGGGCACAGGCCACACTTAGGGACCCCACCGGTGCATAAACGGGGCCGGGGAGGGACATGGGAGGTGAGCCAGCCGGGGAGGGACCACGGGAGGCTTCAGGGCATGTCCAGCCCGTCTCACTCAGTCCTGATCGGCCAGACCCCAGCAGCAAGCTAACCTACCAGTTGGAGCGTCTGCCCCCTGGTGGTCAGTGCACATCATAGTGAGCAGTTGAGTGGCCTTAGCATATCATTAGCATATTATGCTTTTATTGGTTGAATAAACAACCAGACACTTAGCAAATTAGACTTTTATTATATAAGATAAATATATATATATATATAGATAGATAGCCCAGTGCACGAAATTCATGCATTGGGGGGGGTGTTCCTCAGCCCGGACTGTACCCTCTCCAATCTGGGACATCCCTCTCGCAATACGGGACCGTGGCTCCTAACCACTCACCTGCCTGCCTGCTTGATCACCCCTAACCACTCTGCATGCCAGCCAGCTCGCCCCCAACTACCCCCCCTGCCAGCCTGCTCACTCCCAACTGCCCCCCCGCCACCAGCCTGATGGCTTCTAACCACCTCTGCCTCAGCCCTGCCACCATGGCTTTGTCTGGAAGGAGGTCCAGAAGGTCTCCCAGAAGGTCTCCTGGTCTAATTAGCATATTACCCTTTTATTAGTATAGATAGTTGTTATGATTCAATGTCACATTGACATTTTTTGTCAAATGGCGCTGAACTTATTCTAAGAATCAAACTTTCTGGTGATCTTCATCAAATTACCTTAATAAGAAAATATACTAGTTCTCATCTACTGAAGGTTTGTTTTTTGGATGAAACCCATCATTTGCCTTTAATTGATAAACATTTATTGAGCACCTACAATCCACGAAGCAGTCTGTGTTTGCTGTGCCAAGGATGCACAGTGGGGTCCTGATACTCAAAGCTGGGTCTGTGATAAGCAGTCGGCATCACCCGGAGGCTTGTGAGAAATGTGTGATCTAGGGCCCCAGCCTAGCCCCACGGACTGAGAATCTACATTCACATGGACATTAAAGTTGAGGAAGCTCAATGATACGACAGAGAGACTCTTCAAATAGCTTAACAGCCCAGTTTGGCTATACTACTGACATTAAAGTCATGAAGAAACAACAAGGAGTTAGTGTAAACTGGTAGGATGTGAATTCAGACAAGATAATGATCTCCAGTCATCATATAGGAAGTAAGACAGGAACTATATCTAAAAATCTGTCCATAATTAGACAACAGAAGCTCGCCCTCACTTTAGAGAGCAGTGATGATTTTAAAGCAAAGAAAGGATAGAATTACACATGTCATCTTAAATATGCAGAGAAAAAGCCTGCTTGGCTAGAGTGAAGGATACATGCTGGGGATTTGTGGGAAATCGGCCCTGTAGAAAGTGTGGTGGGCAGTTCTGACAGTCCGTCAGAGGAGTTGACTTTTCATACCAGAGAAGTATATGCTATCCCTGGAAATACGCAGACCAGGAGCTCACAGACTTAGCGCCAGTCTCTTGCACATAATAAATGACCAACGTTTGTGAAATTGAGTTGGTTAAGCGATGTCTAGGAGTGATTAGTCTAGCTAGCCCCACAGTGGCTAGGATGAACCGCTGGGGGGAAAGCCAGGATGCTGGAGGCTATAAATAGTCTTGGTGTGGGATCTGAAGTTTTGATTAATGTGTGTTTAGCAAAAGATAGGCAAAGGCCCTAAAAACAATAATTACATGTTAGAGACTAATATAGTTAAACCACTGTATCACAATGACTACGCTGATTTGAATTTGCCTCAATTAAGGAGCTCTTTCATTGAAATAAAGTTTCTAAAAATGTTACTTAATGGCACTACTGCACTTCTGTTCAATTCATTCAGCTGAAACCCATGTGCTCGCTACGCCTCCTTTTATTCCCATGTTCCATTGTAGCCAAAACAACAAAAGTGAGTACAAACTATAGCGTTTTAATTCAGGAAGCACCTTTTCTTAAGTGGGGAAGCACACTGCACCAGCAAAACCTTAAACTGCAGCACCACACTTGAATTTGAAACCTGGCTAGGGCACTTTCTGGCCAAACATGGGTTCTCTGTGACATTGGCAAGTGGCTTATGTCCTTGATCTTCAGTTTCTGCATTTATAGATGGAAGTAAATATTAGCCACGTCACAAGACTGTTGGCACAAGGCCTGGTACCTAGTTAGATCCTTAAAATAGATGTTGCTATAATTAACATCTTAATCATCACCTTCCTCCTCCTCCACTTCCCCCTCCTCCTCCTCTTTCTTTTCCTCCTTCTTCTCCTCCTGCTCCTGCTCCTCCTTTTTGTCATTGATGATGAGAGGATCATATCCAAGACACACATATAAACACATTCCTTTTAAATTGAAGAATATGGCTCTGCTTTTACACCAAACCCAGTCTCTGTATAGTGATTATGTATTTAAGCCAGAAGCCTTTTGAATAAAGAAAAATTAAACAGAAAAATGAAAAAAAGTGAGTGTTCTGAAAAGTGTACTCATGGCCAGGGATATGCTGATATGGAAACTCAGATGTGGGCAAGGGCATGAGCACCTAAAAATCCCTTTCCCTGATTCCTTATGCTCAAGCTAAGCCCTATCTTATGAGTTCCACTGATCCAGTTTTCTGCCAGTCCTCCACCTCCCTTCCCTTCCCACTCTTTCCTCTCTATTCTTAAGTTATACAGGCTACAAGCAAACAAGCCCTCCCATCACTCCTCCTTCCTCCACTGACACCAACCCAAAAGGCCAGAGAGTATTTTTTTCTCCTGAAGAGAGGAGAAAATGCAGGAACCAAATCAGCTGAGTCCAGGCTACATAAACTTTCCTCAAACCCCAGGAAGTCCAGAAATGTGAATCCTTACCAACTCTTCAGGGATCACTGAAAGAGCTTCCCTTGAGAAACTAACAAGGCTTTTGACTCACAATGATAACTGCCTCTGACACTCCCTGTCTAATCTTTTCCCCAGTACTCCCGGTAGCTGAAAGGGTGTGGATATGTCCGCACTAGTAAACAAAGGGGAAGTTCTTAGTTCACTGGTAATTGAACTTGTTTGTATTTGGAAGCCATCTGGTGGGGTCAGGAGTACAGCTGGTGAGAAGGGCCTGAGTCTATCTTATTGGCATATAGAAGATTGAATCGGTGGCACAGATTCTTAAAATGGCTTTCAAAGCTCAGGCATTTTCTAGGAGTGGAGCTATGGAACCAAAGAGCCATTTCAGAGCCCAGAGAAATATCTTCCCTTCTCATGAACCATCCACGCCCTATGGAAAATCAATGAATACTAACTAACATGACCATAGATTGAATATCTAGTCCCCAAAATTCTTATTTTCAGTGGGCAGAGAGACCCAAGAAATGACTTCATCAAGATAAGTGAGAGCCAAACCCACATTTCTCTGTCACAGAATCTCTCAAATTTTAATTTGTATCAGAAAATCATGGAGGACTAGTTAAGTCACAGATTCCTTGGCTCTGTACTAGGAGGTCCTGACTCTGTTGATGTGGGGTGAGGTCAAAGTATTTGCAAGTCCGCAGGTGATGCTGATGCTGCTGGCCTATGGTCCACACTTTGAAAACCACTTCTTATCATACTGCCTCTCAACCATGCAGAGCATTATTAGATGTTCACTAGATAATTTTTTAAATAATCTTGTTTTTTTAAAAAAATTTTATTTAGTGATTTGAGAGAGAGAGAGTGTGACATTTATTTGTTGTTCCACTTATTTATGCATTCATTGGTTGATTCTTATATGTGCCTTGACCAGGGATCAAACCTGAAACCTTGGTGTATCTGGATGACACTCTAAACAACTTAGCCACCTGGCCAGGGCTAAAATTTTCTTATTAAATATCACAGTTTCCACTTCTTAGAGGAGAAACATTTTTGAAAAACTGAATTACTAAGTTTTATCATCCTCTTCATCTCTCCTTTCCCCAGCCCACTCACTTGTCATAATCTTAATGAAATCCTATCGGTTCCGTACTTACTGGCATGTTTTTAGCTACATGTCAGGTTGACAAGATCATGCTCATTGATATATAAAATTAAACTAAAGTAACCATTGCTCTCTTTAAAGGAGGAAGCTTTACAATATATAGAAGGCAATACTGTTTGCTTGAAAATACCATACTGTGAATTCTCCTATATTTTCCTTAGGGTGAATGAAAGGTAAGTGTTTATTAAACAAGTGGCTTTTAGGAAGTAAAATGCTGTGGTGGGAGATTAGGGGAAAAGCAAATTAGTATTTTTGAGTACCTACCATGGGCCCAATATCTGAGAGATACTTCCACAAAGTTTCACAAGAATATCCAGTCATTCTGCAGTGTTCCTGGGCAGCAGCTTGCATTTTCCTTCTAATGATAAAAGAGCTTATATTCTACGCCCAGCTCTTCCCATATATTACATGGTCCCACCTTTACGAACTCTACCTATGCAACACTCTAATACCTGTTGACAACAACCCTTTATTGAAGTAGTAGAGAGAACATTTCCACAACGAAGCAAAAAAAAAAAAAAAAAAAAAGAGAGAGAGAGAGACAATTTACTCTAGGTCACATTGCTATTGAGTGGTAAAGTAGGAACTATAAGTAGATTACTCTGATTCTAAGTCTGTTGTGCTTTTCAAAGTATTGAGGGTACTACAGAATGCTGTTTCATTTTCCTTTTATACTAGACATTGCATGAGTCTCTACATATAACCAAAGACCTACATAGAACAGAGAGATCAAACATGAGGTCTGGGATGCACAGCTCTGACATGCATTTCTGCCTCTTGTTCTCTCTTCAAGGTTCCTCATTCTTTCAGTGTGTCCCTAAGATTTTATTTGCTGGGGAAGAAGCAGAAGAGTGAAAGGATGTGAATTCAGGATGGGAAGAGGGGAAGCTCTTTAGGTGTCCTCCCTCGCTGCCCTGTACTCCCCCCGAGTATGGCTTATGGGCACTGCCACAGCCTCTGAAGAGCTTTTTTGGTTTTCCAGATGCATTTCCCTGAATATCATGAATACTCATTTCATTCTCTGAGCTGGTCAGCACAAAGAAAAGCAAAGAAAGCTAAATAGCTGCTATTAAATGGCAGGCTGCCAGAAATCTGAGAAAGCACACAACAACACAATATCTCAAGTCTAAAGGGAGAATTCCAAGCCAAGATTTCTGCATCTCACTCCATTGTCCATCCAATCAACATCCAGGTTTCCACTCTCTGACACGTGACCTTTTTCTGGGGCACTTAGCAGTCATCCTGCGGAAGTTCCAGGTGCAGGCTGAAAGCAGTTGCTTCCTTTTTGGGGGGTGCTTGAGGCCAGTTTGTAATTATCTATTATCTATTATATAATTATCTACTATCTATTATCTATTCCCAACCCCCACCTCATATGTACACATAGAGAACAGTACCTGCAGAACATGCAATAATAATAGAAGAGTATCTTTCTCTGCACTTGTTTCTTAAAGGAAAACTCATGCCAGGAAGGTCAGATTCAATAGCAGAAAGAGCATGTAGGTGCACGGGAGGAGAAACCTGCCCAGCTGTTTGATATGAGTGCTCAGTGGCAAAGCTGTGTGTGGGCAGTTCCTCTGCTCCTCATGGAGTTCAGGGCAACTTGGCTTTTGGCTACTGAACTGAGTTCTGAATGGAATTAATTCACGTTCGACACAGCCAGTATTGCACAGTGTGAGTTGAAGCAGATGCTGATTTTATGGTAACATGATGAGTCCCTGGGTCTAATATCTTTATAATAAGGAATATGGCTGTGGACATAAAGGAAATTGTATTTCTGTGTGCTCAGAACTTAAGCAGGCTGGAACTAGAGCTTCAGAGTTTACAAAGTTCAATGATACATTGAAGAGGAACACAGTTAGAGTTGTACAAATATTACCAAGAATGTTTACCTCATCTGTAAGTGCAAAGTACTATAGATTGTAAAAGACTAGAAGAAGATGGCCCAAGTGATTGCTACCCATGTTTATACCTAGCAGAACTGATCACAAACCACAGGAAGCAGGGATGACAGCTGAGAACCAACAGGCTTGGCACTGACAGATTGGCCAGATGGTGAACGTCATAAAGAACATGTCATATCTTGATTAGGATTATCTCTTAACACCCTTGATAACTCTTTAAATTCTATAAAAGAGACAAATCTACCTACATTTGCCATTATTTTCATTAATAACATAATAAATCACTTAGCAGAGGTAGAAACATTTTATTTATAGTCAGTAGACATTTTACAGCCTACGGTCAAACTGCATAATAATACTTAACTGTCCTCCAGATGGGAATTCTAGCATATTCACTGTAACCTATGCTTGTCTTTCTACACCTTGTTATAATCTTCTCCTCAGGTCACAATTAAAGTTCAGAGATCATGGCGTGTTTTTAAAGGATTTTTGCCCTTACAAAATAAATGTTCACTATACTTCAGTGTGTCAACTTAATTCAGACTATAAATTCAACACATTTTTAAATAGCTGTCATATTTACAGCATGAGATTGTAAGGGAGAAAAAAAGATACAGTCTTGGTATTTAAGCAACTTGTACTCAGTTTCAAGATTGAAATAAGTCTTTCTATGTCTAGTTCCACTCTAGCCATTACATTTTACTTATCATTATTTTTGCACAAACACTCTTCCTAAAATTAGACTGGTCTTTTCACTCCACTCAAAGAATAATATTCTAGTTGCTTAAGTCTCATTTTTCCTTCTGCTTGAAAGCCTGCTTCTACCTGTCTGTATCAGTCAGGACAGACTAGTTTCCATTGCAGTAACAAATGACCCCAATATCTCAATGTCTTACTAAACAAAGCCCATTATAGGTTGGCTGTCCTTCTATTCCACTGGGAAGACTTTATTGGAACAATTCCCATTGTGTGACAGAAGAAAAAGACACCAAAACAAAGCATGACTGATCCTTAAAGTTTCCTCTTAGAAATGACAAAAATGTCATTGGCCAGAGCAAACTACCTGGTCAAGCCTTATGCCAATAGCCCAGAAAAGTAAAATCCTCCTCGAGGGATAGGCAATGAATATTTGAGACCCACAATACAGTCTACTCCTCTGCACCAAACTTACTCACCTAGAAACTGTCAGCTCAAAGCCCACTATCACTTGTCCCCATCTCAATTCTTACTAAACCTTGTAATGTTCTTCAACAGGGTCTAACTTTGCTAGAACCATAAGCATGTATCTGTTATTTATTATTTTGCAACACTTTTAAATAATCCCACATTTTGTTGCACTTGTATTTTTCACTGAATTTTAAATTCTTTAAAGGCAGGAAGCATATTTGAAATATCTTTCTTGCATAACCACATAGTTGACAGATCTCAGAGTTGTGTACTGTAGAGGTTCTACTAGCCTTATATAGTCCATGTTGATTGACTTTAAAAATAACTCATCCTAATGCATGAGCTATGTTTCCATCAAGGCAAGTAGAAACAAGAAACAAGACTTCGCCCTCTGCAAGTACTTGAAAACTGAGTCCTTGTAACACAGCTTACTTATATAGCACACAGGAAAACCACGTTATATGTAATGTTACCAACAACTCATGTCAGATATCAAAAATACATTTATACCTTATAGAGAAAAGAAAAGGTTGCCATTATTTTAACAAATATAGAACCTTCAGGTGACATTTCAAGACTACACTGGGATAGAAAAAAAATGCAGTTATACCATAATGATCTAGAAAATAATTAGACTAAAAGATTAAAGGAGTTGAAGAAAGTGTCACTAAACAGTTTTTGCCTACATTTAATATTGTTGGATAAAAATATTTTCATGCACTTGCATCTCTCATTAGATTCTATATTATGTTTGTCAAAGCGCCCCGAGTATTGGTTCTGATTTCCCTGCTTGTAACTACAGACGCATTGGGTGCATAAGCCTGTGCATCGTTTACTTTTTGAGAAATGCTTGAAGCATTGGAAAAGTACTGTGATGGATGTTTCATTCAAGGGGAATACAAGGGAACCTGTGACAAAGGTGCTGACCAGGTGCCTCCAAGAGGATGTGCAACTAGGAAATGGAAACATCAGCAGGCAGACAACATAACAACCTCAGGACTGTAAAGATCCACTTAATAACAATCAACTAAACACATCAGTTGTATTTGGCTCCTTGAAATGATTTCATTAGTCTAAAAAGTAAGCATATGCTACTTCTGAGAGGAGGAACAAGGGAGACTGGTTTGCTCGGTAAAAAGCACGCAAAGCTATTTATCTTGAAAGTATAGGTCTGGTCTCAACCAAGAAGCTGAAGACAGTTATTGCTACTTTATGGTCCAGATGAAATGAACTATCATTATCAGTTTAGATGCTTATTTCAGTAGGCTGTCACCATAATATGGGTTTGGGTAACTGTAATGGCGATGGGGACATGTCTGCCTTGAGAGGTAATATAGCACACTGAAAAGAGCCTTTGGCTGGGAAACGGGAATCAGGGATTTTTCCTCCTTTGCCTCTGACAGAGGAGTAACATGGGTGCCACCTCTCTGGGCAGAGTGAGCAGAGAGAGAGGGAAGCAATGAGGTGATCTCCCAATTCATTCCTAGTCTTAATAGTATCCTGTGTAGGAAAGTTCCTTTCGGCTCTAATAGGAACCTTGTCCTCAGCTGCCCCAAATCATCCCTGGACTTGCTTTGGGATCTTAGTCCAGATATTACTGCCTTCCCCTGTATATAAACGGAATGGGATGTGATCTTCTCTCTTTTCCCTCCCAATGTGTAATCTCCAAATTATCCCTTAATCGAGGAGAGAGTCTCAGGCCTACTTATACGATCTATCTCACTCCTCAAGCCTCGTTCTTTGATCTTTATAATATACCACCACCTACTACAGAAGATATAAGGATACTGGCCAAAGCACATTGGTTTCAAATAAATTTTTAAATAACACCATATTGTTCATGTAAGTATTCTATCACTCCTTTAAATGGAATACAGTGTGCTGAGTTTTGAGTGATGCAGAGTTGCCCTCAGCTCTTTGAGAGGCTCGCCATTATTTAAAAAAAGAACAGCAACAGGACAGAACTGCACATCAGTAGCTTAATTACAACCTACCCCTGGGCCTCCCATTCATTTGCTATTTCTTGCTGCTTTCAGAGAAAGCTGTGTGTTGCTTTGTGGGAAAGGACAACATAAGTGCATATTATTCTGTTTGTTTGTTCCTTTTTAAATTTTGTATTGAATTTATTGGGGTGACATTGGTTAATATACAGGTTTCAGGGGTATAATTTTATGATACATCATCTGTATATTGTACTGTGTATTCACCACCCCAAGTCAAGTCTCATTCCATCACCATTTATCCCCCCTTTCCCTTTTTTTTTTTTTACCTCCCCCAGCCCCCTTTCCCTCTGGTAATCACCATTCTGTTGTCTGTGTCTAAGAGTTTTTTTTTCTTTGCTTATTCCCTTCACCTTTTTACCCAGAACCCCAGCTCTCCTCCCCTCTGACAGCTGTTAGTCTGTTCTCTTTATCTATGAGTCTGTTTCTATTTTATTTGTCAGTTTATTTTGTCCATTAGATTGCACAATAAGTGAAATCATAGGGTATGGTGTTTACTTATTTTCATTTTCTAGTTTGAACCTTGGGGTTTGGTTCTGAAAGGGAAAACATTTATGCGTAGGAAACCTACTATTTGTTAATAAAACCTTTGTTGTCTGCTTTGAGGAGCTCTAATCATAAACCTTGCAATTAGTTGCCATTGAATTACAGATGTGATTTATTTAGTTTTAAACACACTACAACATCTAGCACTTCAGACAGATTTACTCATCAGTTCAGAGGAATGAAGAACTGGACTTTGATCCATTACCCCAGTGCCAGGAATTGATTTTGGGGAAGGATATGTGATTATGGTATAGAATGTGAATGGGGACGGTTTGGGCCAACCTCAGCCCTGATTCTCCATTTGTGTGTGGTGCGGCATGAGTGACATGGGCGTGAGGAGTGTTTCATAAGATGTAAAAAGGACTGATTGATTTATCGATCTGAGGAAGACAGTCTCCTTGACGGAGACATGCTGTCAAACAGTGGCAGGATGTGCTGCTAAAAGCCCTCGAGATTGATAACCCTACCTGGCACCTGATGCCTCGTCACCTTGGCAGGTGGAGCGTGCTGGAAATGCACTCACAGCTGCATTAGTAAGATAGCAGAACAAACAAGAAAGCCTGCGTCAGGCAAGGCTCTCAGACTGAGAAGAGGGTTCCCCCTTGTTCTGAAATTCCTCAAAACGGAAAGTCTCTCAAATGGTGTGAAGCACATAGCCTGACATGAGACAAAATAGCTAATCCAGCTGAAAACGTGTGCGGCAGTAAGGGTACCTCTGGCTTCTGAAGCTCTGTGACTCGGTTCTCCCATCTGTTACTGCTTCTAAAATTTTACAATTCCCATTTGAAATCTTATGTAATTAGAAAATGCTTTGGAAATAGTATAGTAAGACACACACCTGGTGTAATATGCAAAACACTTCTCCTTTTAACCATGCTAGAGTATCTCCTCCACACATAAACACTGCCACCTCCTAGCAAGTTGATCAATAAAATAACTTACAAGGTGCACACACAGACACTCTTACAGAAGTTATCTTTAACCCAGACCCTTCTAGACAAGTCATAGCCAAAGATCAAACATGAGTTGATCAGGGAAAGGATCCAGTTAAGAGTAGCCCTGTGAATGAAAGTAGTGGGGGGAAATAATCATTAAGGTGTTGAAAGAAGACATTGGTGCTGTTCTCTCTCAGAAGACAAGTATAATCTTTGACAGGTAGAGTCATACCCTTCTCCAAGGAGACAATCCAAAGTCTTGAAGTGTTAAAAGAGAAATTAGTCAACTCCAAATCCAGAAAGAAAATTGGAGTTTTGACATGACATTTATGTGTTCAAAAGATGAAAAGAGCACCTACAGATGGGAAACATTAAAAATGGTATTGCAGGATTTCTAGCACTAAAACTTAAACTGTAGAATTATAAAACATTTGATCTGAAGAGACTGGAGAATTCTCAATCATCTTATTCTACTTATGAGAAAACTGAGGCGCAGGGAGGTTAGTGAAATTGCCCAGAGTGATACTTTATATTACTGGAGATGGAGCTGGGATTTGAATGCAATCTGACTTCTGGATCCAGTGATCTTCCAATGATATTACCAATGTACAGTAAATCTCTTCTTTTATCCAGATCTTCCCACACCTCTTAAATATGCTTAAGTCTCTCCTCACTAATAACAACAACAATAGCAACAATCAAAACAACAATGCTAATAAATGTACTCTCCTGTGGCCACAATATCAACAAGTGTTCTTTTAATTTAAATCTACTAACATTGCCTGGCTGGTGTTGTTCAGTGGTTAAGCAACCACCTATGAACCATGAAGTCTTGGTTCCATTCTTGGTCAGGGCACATGCCCAGGTTGCAGGCTCAATCACCAGTAGGAGGTGTGCAGGAGGCAGCAGATCAATGATTCTCTTTCACATTGATGTTTCTTTCTCTCTCTCCCTTCTCTGAAATCAATAAAAATATATTTTTAAAAATCTACTAACATATATCTTTCCAGGCAAGGTCTAATTGAAATAGAATTCTCTCCTTGCTGGGGTGATGATAGCATTACACATGGTTGCCCACCATGATTCTAGAAAGTGTGCCCTAACCTTCAATGCAGTATCAGTACAAATAGGAATGTTACAATGTCAGATCACGGTCTTGGAAAGAGAGGTCATTAAGGCTCCGAAAAATAAAATCTGGGGGTGGGGGGTGCAGAACCCTTTACCAACTAAAATTTTAGACAGAGACAGGTACAGTGAATTAGAACTCTAAAGGTAACACTTCAGATGGAGCAATAGGTCTATGCAATTTGACAACCTACTGGATAACCCTCTGGACTAGGATTTTAACAAGGGATCTGTGAACTTTGACAAGAAAATAAATATTACATCATTGTTTTAAATAAGCTCTAACTGTTGATACAATCAACATACAAAGATCAGTTGTATTTTTTTTTGCAGTAACAATGAATTATCTGAAAAGCAAAACAAGAAAACAATCCCATTTACAATAGCATCCAAAAAAAAAAAGGAAAATACTTAGGAATAAACTTAACCAAGGAGGTAAAGTTCATATGCACCAAAACTATAAAACACTGATAAAACAAATTAAAGCAGACACAAATGGAAAGATACCCTGCATTCATGGATTGGGAGAATTAATGTTGCAATGTCTATTTTGTAAATTTTGAGGTGACTATAGATAGTTAATTGTATCAAATTATACAAAGAGATATCAGGTATCATTTATACAATTATCCCCAATGGTAACATTTTTCAAAACCACAATATAATATACAACCAGGATGTTCACTTTGATATAGTGAAGGTAAATAACGGTTCCATCTCCACAAGGATAACTCCTGTTGTACTAATATTTCCCACCTCTTAAAATAATCACACTTACCCCTCTCCCATGCCCCATACTCTGCCCTTATCCCCTGGCAACCACTACTCTGCTCTCCACTTCTATAATTTTATCACTTCAAGATCCTATCTAATAAAAGAGAAACATGGTAATTAACGTACGACTGCTACCCTTCCCATTGGCTAATCAGGGCAATATGCAAATTAACTGCCAGCCAAGATGGCGGCCGGCAGCCAGGCAGCTTGAAATTAACATGAGGCTTGCTTGCTTCAGTGACGGAGGACTCCAAAGTCCCCTGCCTGCCGCTGCAGCCTCTGAGCTGCAACTCTAAGCAACTATGTAACAAATATAGAAGCTAAACAAAACCCCAGAAACCTGCTTTAGTCTGCCGGGCTTCAGCCAGCAGGATCGCAACATTGTAAGCAAAGGCCAGAAACCTACTTTCAGCAGCGGAGGCCTAAGAGCTGGAGCCAAGCCTCAGAGCTAAAGCTGGCCCAGAATAAAAAAAAGAAAAAGAAAAAAAGGAGCCAGTTGTGAGCTTCAGTCACCCCGAGCCTGAAAACAGCCCTCAGCCCCTCACCCAGACTGGCCAGGCACCCCAGTGGGGACCCCCACCCTGAAGGGTGTGTGACCAGCTGCAAACAGCCATCATCCCCTCACCCAGGCTGGCCAGGCACCCCAGTGGGAACCCTCACCCTGATCCAGGACACCCTTCAGGGCAAACCAGCCGGCACCCACCCGTGCACTAGGCCTCTACCCTACTCTGCTCTCCATTTCTATAATTTTATCACTTCAAGATCCTATGTAATAAAAGAGAAACATGGTAATTAGTGTACGACCGCTACCCTTCCCATTGGCTAATCAGGGCAATATGCAAATTACCTGCCAGCCAAGATGGCGGCCGGCAGCCAGGCAGCTTGAAACTAACATGAGGCTTGCTTGCTTCAGTGACGGAGGACTCCAACGTTCCCCGCCTGTCGCTGCAGGCCTCTGAGCTGCAACTCTAAGCAACTATGTAAAAAATATATTACCCTATATAGTAAAAGGGTAATATGCCTCCCAGCACCGGGATCAGCGTGACAGGGGGCAGCACCCAAATCCCCTGATCACCCTGTGGCTCTGTGTGTGACAGGGGGTGGGGCCACAACTTCCCTATCCACCCTGCTCTGTTCGTGACAGGGTGCGGCGCCCCACCCCCTGATCGGCCCTGCTCTGTGGCTGATAGAGGGTGGCGCCCCAACTCCCTGATGGGCCCTGCTCTGTGCGTGACAGGGGGCAGTGCCCCAACCCCCTGATAGGCCCTGCTCTATGAGTGACAGGGGGCAGTGCCCCAACCCCCCAATCGGCCTTACCCTGAGTGTGACTGAGGGTGGCATCACAACCTCCCAATCACGCTGCTCTGTGCATGACAGGGGGCGGTGCCCCAACTCCCCAATCGGCCCTGCTCTGAGCCCGACCAGGGGCTGCACCTAGGGATTGGGCCTGCCCTCTGCCACCCGGGAGCAGGCCTAAGCCAGCAGGGCGTTATCTCCCGAGGGGTCCCAGACTGTGAGAGGGCACAGGCCACCCTGAGGGACCCCCTTTCCCCCCCGAGTGCACAAATTTTTGTGCACCGGGCCTCTAGTTATAATATAAATGGAATAAAATAGAAAGTAATATATTGCAATTGGCCCTTTTTTCTCACTATAATTCTCTGAGGATGTATCCAGGTTGTTGCATGCTGAGTAGTATTCCATGGTATGCACATACCACAGTGCGTTTAATCACTCACACACTGAAAGACATGTGCCTTGCTTGCTTCCAGTGTGGAGATATTTCAAAGAAAGCTGCTCTGAGCATTTGTGTCCAGCTTTGTGAGTGTGTTTGTGTGTGTGTGTGTGTACATTTTCATTTATCTGAGACAAATATCTAGGTGTTCAATTACTCAGTAATGATAGTTTCATGGTTAGTTTATTTATAAAACTATGAAACTGTTTTCAAGCTGTAGAAAATTTTGCATCACCAACAGCAATGCATGGGTAATACATTTCCTCTGAATCCTCATCATCATTTTATATTGTCTGATTTTTAAGTTAAAAAAATAGTCATTCTGATAGGTTTCTAGTGACATTTTATTGTGGTTTTAATTTGCATTTCCCTACTAGAGATATTGAATATATTTCTATATGCTTACACTTAATCTCCATATCTTCTTCCATGAAATACTTGCTCATGTTTTTTGCTCCTTTTCTGATAGGACTGTTTGGCTTTTTACTTTTGAAATTTTATATTTCTTTGTTTATTCTAGATAGTAGTCCTTTGTAGAATGTGGTTTGAATTTTTTTCTACTAGTGTATAGCTTGTCCTTTCATATTCTCTAAGGTTATTTGCAGAAAAAAAGTGTGCATAATTTTGATGAAGCCTAATTTATCATTTTTCCTTTTATGGATGTGGGTCCTGTGTCAAGCAGAAAAAAATATTTTCCAAGCCCCAAATTCCAAAGATTTTCTGTTGTGTGTTTTTCCTGAAAATTTTTTTAAATAATTTTATGTTTTACAGTTAAGTTCATGACTATTTTTATTTATTTCTATATAAGTTGTGAGATTTAAATTTATAATTGTTTTGGTCTATGATTGTCAAATTATTCCATGTTCCATCTGTAAAAAAGCCTATCCTTCTTCAGATGCTTTTCACATTTTTTTGTAAAACTCAGTTGAGCATATCCACGTGTATATATTTCTGGGCTGCCTGTTCTGTTCCATTGTTCTATAAGTTTATCTTGCTTCCCAAAGTATATACTCTTGATTATTATGGTTACATAATAATTCAGGAAAACAGTAGACTGATTTCTCACATTTCATTTTATTCTTCAAAATTATTTTAGATATTCTAGTTCCTTTGTCTTTTTAAATAAATGTTATAGTAATCATGTATAGATCTACAAAACATATATTTCTGGAATTTTAATAGGAATGGCATTAAATATGCTTATCAATTTTGGGGGAATTGAAATATGTATATAGTATATATTTTTTGTTTATTTAATTTTTCCATCATCATTTATCACCTCTATGCCCTCTTCCACCTTCACCCACACCTCTTCCCCCAGCAATTACCAGACCTGAATCTTTCAATCCATGAATATGGTATGCTCTTTATTTATTTAGCTATTCTTTAATTTCTTTCTTTAGAGTTTAATAGTTTTCAGCATACAAAATCTGAATATGTTTGGCTACATTTACATCTAAGAATTTAATTTTTGAGAAAGAATAAACAGGACTGAATTTTTAATTTTGGTGTCCACAGTATATAGAAATACATATTTTTGTAATATTTATCTTATATTTTCTGTCCTCTCACTCACTCATTAGTTTTAGGAGTTTTCCTATATAGTCCTTGTGATTTTCTACCTACACAATCATGCTATCAGGCTATAGGTACAGTTTTATTTCTTCTTCTTGACCTCTAGGCCTTTTATTTCCCTTTCTTACTATTTCACTGGCTAGAATTTCTAAGCTTGTTCTAACAATCTTATGTTGAATAAGATTGGTAAGAATGGATATACTTGGCTTGTTGGTAATATAAGGGGGGAAAGTATTATTTTTTTCAATTTTTAAGCAAAATATTAGTTGTAGGGTTTTTATAGATGTTTTATATCAAGTTGAGGAAGTTCACTTTTATTCCTAGTTATCTGAGAGTTTTTATAATTAAGGGGTGTTGAATCATGCCAAATGTGGGTTTTTTTGTATCATTAATACAATTATGAGATTTTCCCTCATTAACCTGTTAATATGGTATATTACAATAATTGATTTTCAGATACTGAACCAACTTTCTATTCCTGAAGTAAATTTCACTTGAGCAGGGTGTAATTTTTTTTAATAAATTACTGAATTCTATTGGCAACATTTTGTTAAGAAATGTTGCATCTGTAATCATAGGGACATTTTTATATATTTTTCATTATTGCAAATGAAAAATTTTTGTTTAGCTATGGTATCTGGAGAATGCTAGCATCATAAAGTGAATCAGTATGTCTCCTCTTCCCTTGTGAAGAATTGGTGTTAATTCTTCCCAAATGTCTGGAATATATTATAAAACCATCTCATCATAAATATTTATTATAGAGAGTTTTTAAACTACAAATTAAAATTTAATAGTTACATGCTTATCAAATTTTGTATTTCATATTAGGTGAATCACAGTAGTTTTTGCTTTTAGAGAAATTATCTATTTCACCTAAACTGTCAAATTTATGTTTTATAGAGTTGTTCATCCTTTTATGTCTGCAGCTTCTGAAGTAATATCCCCTTTTTCATTCCTGATAATGGTAATTATCTCTTCTCTTTTTTTCTATGGGAAAGGAGAGTGGTCAATTTGTCAAATGTTTGTCAAAGAACAACCTTTTGGTTTCATGTTTTCCTTTATTGTTTTTATGTTTTCATTTTCAAGGCTTTTTGTTCTTATTTTCTTCTTTCTACTTTTTTTAGGTTTATTTTGCTCTGCTTTTTCTAGGTTCTTCAGATAGGAGATTAGATTATTGACTTGAGATTGTTCCCTTTTCTAATGTAGGCATTAACTGCTATAAATTTCCTTCCCAGCACTGACTTAGCCATGCTCCACAATTTATTTTCATTCAGTCAAATATTTTTAAAATTTTTTCTCTTGAGACTTCCTCTTTGATTTGTTGATTGTTTAGAAGTGTGTTGCTTAGTTTCTAATTGTTTGAAGTTTTTCATGTCATTTTTCTTGTATTGATTCCTAATTTGATTCCACTGTGGTCAGTGAACATACTTTGTGTGATTTTAATTCTTTTGAATTTGTTGATATTGTTTTAAGGCCCAGAAAACTTACTACCATGTTGATTTTTTAGTTTAAAGGTGCCTCATCAGTCTGCTCTTTTCTCTCCACCCTTCAGAGTTTTCTAATATTTCTTTTATATATAATGTCCAAAGTGTTTATCTTAGTGGGAGAAGAAGGCATAGCACATCTATTCCATCTTATCAGAACTTGAAGTCTAAATCCTATATTTTTTTGTTTATGTATTAAGCATTATTCTGGGAATAGGCCCATTGGCTTTATCAAAATGGCAAAGGACATTAAGGCACATAAGAGGTGGTAGAGCCCTTTGCTAGGCCTTTCCCTTAGAGTGAGTAGCCCATAGCTACTCTGCCTTTTACATGTCTTGATATCTGACTAACTGAATAGTTGTTTTTATTAGTACTAAACCATTCCATTATACCCTACACACTTCCTGACCTCTCAGATATACTCTGGCACTTAGAGCCAGCTTCTGTCCCTATCTATACCCTGCCTGATGATGGGTAACACAGTTGCTTCCCTCCTGCATGGACATGTGCCTTAGCCTGACTTAAAATACTACCTATGATGTTAGCCATAAGATGGACTCCAGGTCAGCTTTACAACCCAGGATTGTATTGCAGTTACCATGGCATTATTATTTTTTGGGGTGGGGGGAAGGGTCAGCCAGCTGCTACATATCCAGGTAATGCCTTCACATCTCTCTGCAGGAATAAAAGTTCACCAGGACCTCAGACAATGCCATTTCTTAGATAAGCCCTCTTGATGATAAATAAATAGCTCAGTTTCTGTAGCAGAGATGAGGAGGAGAAAGTAAGAGAAAGAGGTAAAAGGATGTGTGTGTTAAAGTAGAGGGTGAAACCTGTGCAGCCAGGATAACACCTGCCATGCTGATGGATTCTCTGAAGCCCCTAAGGGGAATCTACTGGCAGCCTTCACATTCTCAAGTTTTGAAAATGAGGGTATGATTCAAGAAAAAACATCTATTGATCTCAAATGTAGAGGGTGTGAGATTTATGATTGAGAAATTATATTAAGTAATTAATTTATTTACTCACACAAGTGCTGATCTTGGATTCCTTGTAAATTAAATTAACCACAAGGACAGAGTCATGCAGAGGACAACCATGCATCTCTGTGAAGTTAGAAATAACTAAGTCAGGAAATATCTGGGGCCTGAAAGTTAGACCACCTGTCTTGGTTGAATGACGACTCATCTGCCCTGTGTGATTTTTAATAATTTGTTAGATATGGTTGAGGTGAAGAATTGTTCAAGTAAGAGAAAGAACACTGGAAGTGGAAAAGCATGAGGCAAATGTATAATTATTCTCCATGCCCCTCTACCTTGGGCCCTGGGATTGTTTACACTGAGCAATTTGAGATGCACTTAAGATTCAAGCTGTCGCTTTCCCTGAATACAGGCAAAATGTGGCTACATTTTTAGACTTCAGCTGCAATCCATGAATTTAGGTAACAAAGGCACTTTATTTTTTTAAGGTATATTTTTATTGATTTCAGAGAGGAAGGGAAAAGAAGAGAGAGGCAGAAACATCAATGATGAGAGAGAATCATTGACTGGCTGCCTTCTGCATACCTCACACTGGGGATTAAGCTCGCAACATGGACATGTGCCCTGACCTGGAATTGAACCATGATCTCCTGGTTCATAAGCTGACACTCAATCACTGAGCAATGCTGGCCAGGCAACAAAGGCACTTTAATTTAAGGGCAGGATGAACCAAAGAAAAACATGACAAATTTCCACTTACTAATTTTCCAGAGAGGAGGTTTCACATATTCCTAAAGCTCTTTCGGGTACTAGCTGATTACAGAGACACCTGGACCCCAAACCATGCAGTCCGTATTGCAGTGGCTCTAACTACAACCTCAGGCTCAAGTGACTACAGAGCGAAAGCGACTGGATGCAGACGGAGAGAAATGGAGTGGCAGTGCAGATGTGAGTACGGTAACAATAATGGCCTATCCCCCCGTAGCCTGTGCTCATCATCGCTCTGACCTCTATCCAGATGGGAGATTGCAAAGGAAAGTCTGACCTCTCTTCCACATTCCTCTATCCTCTATTCTACCTCCAAACAGCTAGGAAATAATAAAGTGAGGACAAGAATGACTACTGAAAAACATTACTTGAGAAAATGATTGTGTGAAACCGATATGCTGAAAATGGCACTGGAACCATGCATTATCCAATCACAAAGGAAGGAACAGCCTGTGGAGCTTTCCCCTCTCACTCTGTGTTTGAATGACAGGGAATATTTAAGTGGCTAGATGAGAAATGAGTGCCTGAGACCCAATATCACTACGTCCAGCTCGCTTTAAGTTATCTCCAAATCTAGGTAAGTATATGATAGGCAATTGCTCTGACATACACCTTCAGCAAAAGAGAATGACAAAACACAGGGACCGATGTGGGGACTCTACTCTCTGCATTTCCATATGAATACTGTTCATCCTTCATTCTCTTTGCACATTGGGGACACAGGACTGGTCTCAGGGTGGCTATCTCCCACAGTCTCTCCTTTTCTTTAAAGCTCTGGAAATATCTCTGTAAAGCAACCACCCTTTCACTGGCTTCTAGACTCCACCCTTAAACAAACAGTGGAGTGAGAATGTGAAGGGAGGAAGAGGACAAAAGGATAACAGAGCGAGGAAGGATAGAAATAAGAACCACTCATTCAATCGATCCTCCCATTATTATTGCACCCTGGAATCATGGAAGATTCTCTTCCCAAGGCTCTCTTCAGTGTACAACACTGGGAAAATAATAGAGCTGGAAAATCCAGAGATTCTGAAACTCAACAAAACACAGTATCATCAATAATATATACCTTCCCCACAGCTTGGTGAAAATAAAATATTAATATCCCCAATTTTAAAGAGGAAAACAATGCTGTGCTTGAGAATGTCTCTCATCTAATATCGATGCTCTTGTTCACACACACATGCTCCAGTAAATCCCATGGTTCCTACCCCGTCTGCCACCCTGACTTACACCTCAGCCAGGAGAGAGAAGTCACGGGCTCCTGGGCTCATAAACGACAGGATGGCTGTTCAGAGGGGCACATGGGATGCTGTTATTTTTACTTTGGAGATCCTCCAAGTGCTTTCTTTATCTTCCTCAGGGCTCTGTGTTTTGTTTGTTTGTTTGTCTGTTTGTTCTTTCTTGTCTTTTCAGAGTCAGTGTATGGGCTGTGCATTGCTCATTGGCACCCCCTCAAACAGGCTCTTCACTTGCTCTAAAATTATAAGAGTAGTTATTGAGAAGAGATTTTTTAAAGCCAAAGGACTAAGGTAGGTTTCATAGCATCCCAGCCCAAGGGAAATGTTAATGTGACTTGATGGGACATCGTTAAGTTTATGACAGTATAAAAGCAATAGCAGAGCCAGTAAGAAAGACATAATACCCTTCAGATCAAATCTAGAAAGCTGGTGTTCAGAAACTCTAGGACTGAAGCTGGATGCTATGCACATGCAGAATCATTTATCACATTTCTGTTACAGAATCCCAAAAAGTGTTAAGAAGAAATCCTACCCTAAAGACTAATGCCAAATTTCAATTTAGTAACAAAATTTAAAAGTATTTTTGAGTTTATGATCATTTAATATGATGTTTAGTCATTAGAAAAAAGTGCAGGTAATATTTTCTTAAAGATATTTATTGATATCAAAATATATCACAAAAGAAATACAAATATAGGCAAATAATATCCAGATTTACAGAATATTGGTCTAAGAGAACACCAGAAAATGTCTAATTCACTGATTTCAAACAGATTTTCAAACATTAGAGTACTATTGAGTTACCTGAAGCTCCAGGCATGGACAGGGGAGAGGTGAGCGGAAGCCAATAAACAGGACTCAGAGGCCTTTAGTTTGGTTCAAGTAGGGGATTCTACTTCTTTTTTATGTATCATAGTCTGACATCCAAAAAGACAGTTAGGGACAACATACTCATTGGAAGCATCCCTCTCATTTATCAAAAAAACATCATTTTCCTTGAATTGGTGGGGAGGATTACATAAAACACCATATGTGAAAAAATATATATATTTTATATATTTTACATATATAAATATATATATATAATATTTAAAAAATAATAAAAGTAATATAAGTAATGTGTCTTGTATAATTGAGAAGTTATTTTTGGTAAGGTATATTGCATATGTGTATCACCGAATACTACGGATTCCCAACACTGCCAAATTTCTATGTTGTGATTTTTCTGAACTTAAAATTGCATTATCACATCGGTAAAATTAACACTCTCAATTACCTAAAATAAATATGCATAGATGTGCACCTGTGCATTGGCCATGCAAATGAGCACATGCAAATATGCCTATAGATTAAAATGAATCAGAGTATAGAACTAAATGAAATCAGTTGGTCAATTTAAACTTCACTAAATCCTCTACTTTGGTATATTTAGGGTAAGTGATCGTTGTGATTTCTGAGAAGTTACCACCCCACAAGGCTTCAGATAGCCTGTGCTTTAAGGAATGGCCCTGGGAAGGACAATTATAAATGCCTTGCTGATAGGGTTGCTAAAAAAGCTGATGAAGATGGTGTTTTAAAATAGAAACAAGAATAAAAGCATGTCCATGGAAATCATGGAAAAGCTCCTACACAAGGTATGATGATGTGTGCTGCACAAAGCAAATTAAATATACACTGTCCTTACACCCCAGAAGTTTAAAACCCAGAAAGACCACATATGAGAGGATGGTTATTAATGGGATTATAAGTAACTGCATAGGAGGAAGAATCAATATCAAAGGGTAACAGTAGTTATAGCTGGAAATGATAGCAGTCATCATAAAAGGTATTAAAAACACAAATGCATAGAAAAGGCACGGGAGGTGGGCTGGTAGAAGAATGCCGAGCAGGTTGCTATGACAGAATATGGTATCCTGAGCAGGAGGACCATGGCAGTTCAGTCTAAAATGGATGGCTTTGCAGCAGGTCCAGCACATTGTAACTATTCAGAAATGATGTTACCAAATGACAAAATGATTGACTTTGTCAAGGAAAGTTAAACACAAATCTCCTGATTTTTTTTTAAACTCAGCACTTAATTCCATAAAGTAAACAAAACAATAAGGACCAAGCAAAACATAAATCTGATGTACAATCACTGACCCATATACTCTCAGAGTTTATAATTAAGGGAACTGAGTTCTCAAGAGGTACATGGCACCCAGGAGCTTCTAAGAGGGCACTTGAAGCTTAGATTTCAACTCTTCTAACCTTTAAACAAATAATCTGCACCGTGGAGATTATAAAGATGAGAAAAATTTCCTCCTTGCCCTTACCGATTTGGCTCAGTAGATAGAGCGTTGGTCTGAGGACTCAAGGTTTCCAGGTTTGATTCTGGTTAAGGGGATGTACCTACATGTCAGGCTTGACCCCTTGACCCGGTCAGGGTGCATTGCTGGAGGAAACCAATCCTTATGCCTCTCTCACATCCATGTTTCCCTCTCACTGTCTCTCCCCTTCCCTTCCACTCTCTCTCTGAAAATCAATAGAAAATATCCTCAGGTGAGGATTAACAAAAAATAAATAAAACAAACATACACACATTTTTGTCTGTTCCACTTTTCATATATTCTTTTACTTGCTGAAGCCTTGAATGATTATCATTTATAAATACTGGCTCCTTGCTTTCACCCTAACAATGTGTTCTGCAGCTCAATGGTGGCCATAATACGAATGAGACACTGCCTTCCCCCTTCCCACCCCTGCAAGTTCCCCTTCTCCCAGGGGCTGTGAGGTCAGCATTGTGCTCAGGCCTGGAGGGGCAAGAGCCTACCTTTCCCTGCCATCTCCCCACCAATTCTCCAGGACAGAATTTCAGGAAAATCATGCTCTCCCTGTCACCGAAAGACCTGCAAGTTATTTAAGAGGTTTTAGGTCAGAACATATTTAAATTGTATTCATTTTTCATTTCGCACCCATGTGCCCAGCATTGCAATTGTTCCACTTTAAAAATAGTTTTACTTTGCTATTTTGGTTTCCACTTTCTTGGCTGGCATTCATTTCTGTCAAAGGAAGGAAGCAGAAAAGCAGTGTTGTACATGTCAGAGGGAGGAATCTGCTAAGTGTCATTGAAAGAAAAGACAACGGCCTATATTCTGCAGCTGTTATGCATGAGCACGCCGTCCTGAAGAATAGGGTTAGGGTTACAGAAAATTATTCCTGAGAAATAGCTTGTGCAAACATAGCAATCACCAAATAGCGTCTAATAAAAATTAAGCAAACTTCTTATTCGATCTCATTTCTAAGTAAATGGGGGTCTTGCCACTTAGCGTTATCGCTGTAAGTGACCTTGTCATATCTGGCCAATTGAAATAGCTTGTCAAGGTGGATGGCAGAGTTCGAGGGCGAGTTCTTGCAAACAGAAAACACACTGGTTGACAAACAGAAGGGAGTGTTCTCTGCATTTATCAGGAGAATATCAATCAGGAATTTATGCCTAGGCTTAGGAGGTGAATAAACAGAATCATGTCTTCTAAAAATATCTGTAAATTTACCCTTCTAACTCCACATGTGATGTGGGGTCAAGATAAGATGCTCAACTGAACAAAAGTTACACTTTTTACTCATTTGGAATCCTTCATAAAGACTTTAAGAACTGACATGCCCACAGTCATGCTAGGTACCAAGAAAAGTAATGTAATATAATCTTTGACTTTCAAGTGAAACGGTCAAGCACAACAATATAAGAGAGTTTTTTGACAAGATAAAAATATTTATAAACATTTGCATATTTGACATTATCAACTATGATAGTCTTTGATTGGCTGTGCCTGCGGACACCCTGGAAAGAATGAAGACATAGAGGTAGAGCAGAATTTGGTGCAGAGGGCAGTCTTTGGTGAGGGTGGGGCAGGGGAGTGGGAGCCCCAGACACAGAGCACTGAGCAGGCAGGTTAGGTCAGCCCTGGCCATATTTGAGGCCTCCTGAGTTAGTTAGTATAAGGCTTTTCCAAAGAGGAATGGGACGCTCTGCACCTAGTCCTATTTTTGGCCACAAACTGTTATTCCTCACTGGGGAAACTCATCTAACATTTCATATTAGAAGGTAAAATCACATAGAAAAGTAAAACATAATCTATGAAAAGTCCTCACTGAGAGACAGATAAGAGTGTTAGAACATAAGTCTTTTGCACAGAGACAAACACTACCCCAGTCTACTGAGTGGTCATTTGATATGTTTTATTTTACCCCTCTCTTCAACATGATTCCTCCATAGGTGGGCAATGTAAGATTCAGGACAAATTCTTATTAATGCCTTAGTAAAGAAAATAAGGCCATACTTCCTGCCCAAGTTGGGGCAGTTCCATTTGAATAGTGCAAGACACCTGCAGGGCAAACAGTCACCACTGATGGGGCTCCCTCCTGCCCAGGTTCCCAAAGGGAAGTCACTCTGGCTGGCCTGGCCATGGCTGTTCTGCCTTTACTCTTCAGGGCCCGCCTCCTGTTGGACAAGCAGGTTTCTGAAAAGAAGTTGATTTCAGGCACACAGAAAGAGACATAGAACCTCAAGCAAGAGAACAGAACTTTATTGATGTCTCTGAATTTGCCCGTGAATCACAAGTAACTGCTGGTGAGCTTGATTGACATGCATTAGGTGCTTCCATATGAGGATGGAAGTTCCCTGAGAGCCTGGGGTTTGTCCATCGAGTTATTGTTTTATACCCAACTAGAGGCCTGGTGCACGAATTCATGCACAGGGGGCCCAAGCCGGGACTGGGTGCCGTTCTGTTCCTGGCCCGCTGTGCCTGCCACCACTGCTTGGTAGTGCTTCCTGATGCTGTGGTAGCTGTGCTCACCGGCCATGAGCCCAGCTTCTGACTGAGTGGCGCTCCCCCTGTGGGAGCTCACTGACCACCAGGGGCAGCTCCTGTACCGAGAGTCTGCACCCTCATGGTCAGTGCATGCCATAGCGACTAGTTGACCAGTCATTCTAGTCATTTCAGTCATTCAGTCGTAATGGTCGCTTGGGCTTTTATATATGGAGATAGAGCCCAGAGCCAGCATATTGTGCTCATTACATACTAGTACTTATTAAACTAATACATTAAATGTGAGGGATGTTTATTTACATTAAGGTCCTCATTCTGACTCACTGAATGACATTGTGAGTATGCTTTCCTTCCACAAGCAGTCAGGCTCCACTCCCCCTCCAGCTTATATGAACCCAAACTAGCATTATTGTACATGAACATTTGCTATAATCTATCCCTAGAGTCTTACAGAAATTAAAATTTCCTGACCACCTTTGAACTCAGCTGTCTGGAGAATTGATATGATCCATAAACCACAAAGTGGAGGGCATCCCTATGGTTGGTCATAGTTCACCTGGGATGGGAAACTTCTCTGGGACACATTCACTAGAAGGAATTTGTCATTGTTATAAATCCTAAAGAGTGATCTAAAATGTCTTGAGCTCTCTCTGTGACGTGGAGGAAAGGCTCAGAGGACATCTTTCATAAACATACTTCAAAGACAGTAGTAAATTTTAAGTTTATACTAGGGTCACATATAATTTAAGTACATTTTCAGTATACTTAGAAAAAAAGCTTTAGGCCTAGCTCTCTAGATGTTTAGAACTCCCATTAAAATAATATATATACAGCCGAAACCGGTTTGGCTCAGTGGATAGAGCGTCGGCCTGCGGACTGAAGGGTCCTGGGTTCGATTCCGGTCAAGGGCATGTGCCTGGGTTGCGGGCACGTCCCCAGTAGGGGATGTGCAGGAGGCAGCTGACCGATGTTTCTCTCTCATCGATCTTTCTAACTCTCTATCTCTCTCCCTTCCTCTCTGTGGAAAATCAATAAAATATATATATATATATATATATATATATATATATATATATATATATATATATAAAATATAGTCACATATATTTTTACTGTATATTAGTAAAAAAATATGAGACTTTTCTAAGTTTAAATTCCTATTTAGACTAATAAACTAAATTTGGTGGTTAAAAAGTAAGTTGGAAAATAATAAGAATTTTTCTTTTTTTTCCCATAGTATGTATGATTGATTTGACATAAGCATATTCACTATAAGGTGAGTTAAATATTATTAGCAATTGTATCAAGTAACAATATAAGAAACTAGGAGAAAGAATAAAGTGTCAAATTGAATGATATAAATTGGACACAAATTCATAGATGCATTAATTAATTAAAAATTTTAAACTCCAACTATGAGCCAAGCATTATGTTGGGTAGAGTAAAATAGACATAGTTCCTGTCTCATGACTCTTAAAACCCAGTGGAGGGGACAGAAATCAATATAATAAATATAACATTTCAAAATGTGATCCACACTTTCAAGGGAAACCCAGGTCACTCAGACAACACATAACGTGGAACCTATTCCTGACTGGGTTAATGCAGGGGGTGGAGGGGCTTTCCTGAAGCACTGAGGCCTGAGATTGGAAGGGTGAGGAAGGACAGAGGTAACCAGATGGGGCAGGTGGTTATAGTAAAGAGAGCACAGCATGAGCAAAGACCCATGGTAGGAGGGAGCCCGTGCTTTCCATGACCTGGAGTTGGCTAGTGTAGCCTGAACAGAAAGAACGAGGCACAAAGCAGTTGAAGGAGTTGCTAGAAGGTCTGTCTGCAGGTCACACAGGGCTCTGAGACCATGATAGAGACTTTGGTCTTTAGACTAAGAACAATGAGAAGACTTGAAAAATTTTAAACATCAGGTGATTCTCATTGTAAAAAAAATAATAATAATAATTAATAAATAAATAAGAAACTTCTCTGCTTGCAACATGGAGATTGAACTAGAGTGTGGCAATAGAATTTGGGAAATAAGTTAAGGAAGCTCTTTCCCTGTCCCAGATGAAGAGGGACTGTAGTTTGCACTGGTGTGGCAAGAAGCACATGGGTTTGAGCAGCACTGGGTAAGTAAAAGTGGTACAGTTTAGTCATATGTTGGATGTCGAGGATGAAAGAGGAAGATGCAAAGGTACTTTCAGAATGAAAAAAGCTAAAGAACTCTGAGGCACTGTTATGGATTGAATTGTGTAAGGGTGTCCTCCCAGAAAGATATGTTGGAGTCTTAACTCCTTTACCTCACAATATGACCTTATTTGGAGTCTAGGCCTTACAAAAGTAATCGAGTAAAACCAAGGTCATTAGAGTAGACCTAAGCCAACAGAAGCGGGGCAAGGTGCGGAGACACAGGGAGAAGATGGTCACCTGCCAGCCAAGGAGAGAAGTCTGGAACAGATCCTTCCCTCCCAGCCTCAAGGAACCAACTGCACCCACACCTAGAATTCAGACTCCAAGTTCCCAGAGCTCTAAGACAATACATCTCAGTTGTTTAGGGTACTCTGTTTGTGGTGTTTTGTTGTGGCAGCCCTCGCTAACTCACGCATACATATGTAGCCTGAGTCGTTATTTCCACCATGGACACAGGAAGGAATCATAAACAGAGAGTTCCGTTTTCTTTATGTGATCATCCTATGTAAGCAGGGCTCATGAACCCCAAACTAAGAAATTAACATGGTATACTACTATTGACAAAAATGCCAGCTTTACTCAAATTCTACCAGTTTTCCAATCTTTTTCATGTTCTGGACCCAATGCAGGATTCTACATTGCATTTAGTCACAGCGTCTCCTAAGTCTCTATCTGCGATAGTTCCTCAGATTGGCCTTTTTATTCATGACTTTGGCAGTTTTGAAGAGTACTTGTCAGGTATTTTGTAGAAAATCCTCAAACTGGATTTGCCTGCTATTTTCTTCTCATGATTTTTCTGGGGTTATAGGCTTGGGGAAGAGCACCAGACCGGTAGCATGCCCTCCTCAGCATAACGTATCAGGGTTATTGATACCAACATAACTCATTACTGGTGATGTTAACCTGGGTAACCTGGTTAAGGTAATGTTTGCAAGATTTCTCCAATGTAAAGTGACTATTTTTCCCTCTCCATACTGTATTCTTTGGGAGCCAGTCACTATGTCCTGAACACATTCAAGGGAAGGAAAAACTTTTAGATTTTATTTTTAAAGGCTAAAAGAAAATAGTCTTCATAGCATACCTATTTCTCTATCTCTATATCTATCTAGCATTTTTACTACTGGCCTCACCCACCCATCAACACTGCACTGAAATAGCTATCCTGGTGTGATCCTGCTAGATAAGAACAGAGCCTCTGAGTGCTAAGTGTTGCTTTTAGGTTGCAAGAAACTTATTAATGACTGAAAGGCAATGTGGAAATTGCAAGGTAGAGTATAAGATCAACAGAAAATGTTGGATAAATTCACAAAATGTTGCCTATAGACATAGCAGATAAAAGTCAGTGTATGTTCTTAGATGACACACCTTCAAATAAGGTCAGGAAATTTACTCATTTGTGACAGCCTTGGCAAGTCACAGCTTAATTACTAAGGGCAATTAAGAATGGTGATGAACAAAAAGCATGGGATCCACTAATTTAGATGGGTGAGGAGGTGTCCATCACTGTCGACCTCTCACTAAGGTTGTATTTTGTATCCTGTCACAAGTGATTAGCTATGGTACCTTTAATGGTTGAAACCACCTAGTGGTCCAGTGCCAGGATGTGCCCTTAGACATTGCTCCCTCACTGCAAACATCTCATGATGCAAGTCCAGAACACCTAACTGGCATTCTCGAGTTTATAGGAATACCTTGGAGCCCAGGAGAGATTAGAGTGAAAATTCCTGACTTCTCAAGTATTTATCCAGCTACCACTTCCTCCTTATTATATCCATCTAGTCTGAAGCCAGGGACAAAATTGAGAGCGTTATATAGCAGTTGGTCCAGATAAACCACACAGACCTAGTGACTACAGCTTGAACTGATAGTGATGACATGTTAATTAAACTCTTTGTTTTCACCCAGATTGCAGAACTATGTTATAAGGCTCATCCTATCTAATAATAGACAAGCGTGGTAATTGACTGTACCTTCACTACGCCTCCCATTGGCTAATCAGTGTGATATGCAAATTAACCCAACCAAGATGGTGGCTGGCAGCCACGCAGCTGAAGCGAGCAGGAGGCTTCCTTGCTCCAGTGATGGAGGAAGCCAAGGTTCCCCGCCTGCTGCAGCCAAACTCTGAGCTCCTAAAGCAACAAAGTTTCAATTATAGAAGCTAAACAAACCCCAGATAGCTGCTTTCAGCAGGCCATGGCCTCAGAGCTGGAGCAAGCAGGAGCCTCTCAGCTCTCAGTGCCAGTGACAGCAACAAAGTTTCAATTATAGAAGGTAAATAAATCCCAGAATAAAAAAAGAAAAAAAGAAAAAAAGGAGAGGCTGGGAGCTTCAGTCGCCAGCCAGCCTGAAAATGGCCCTCAGCCCCTCACCCAGACTGGCCAGGCACCTCAGTGGAAACCCCCACACTAAAGGGGGTGTGGCCAGCCTGAAAACAGCCATCAGCCCCTCATCCAGGCTGGCCAGGCACCCCAGTGGGGACCCCCACCCTGAAGGGGGTGTGACCAGCTGCAAACAGCCATCAGCCCCTCACCCAGGCTGGCCAGGCATCCAAGCAGGACCTCCACCCTGATCCGGGACACCCTTCAAGGCAAACCATCTGGCCCCCACCCATGCACCTGGCCTCTACCCTAAATAGTAAAAGGTTAATATGCAAACTGACCCTAACAACAGAAAGACTAGGAATGACTGGTCACTATGCCACACACTGACCACCAGGGGGCAGACGCTCAATGCAGGAGCTGTCCTCTGGTGGTCAATGTGCTCCCACATGGGGAAGCTCTGCTCAGCCACAAGCCAGGCTGATGGCTGCCAGTACAGTGGTGGTGGTGGGAGCCTCTCCTGCCTCCTCAGCAGCACTAAGGATATCCAACTACAGCTTAGATCTGCTCCCCGCTGGCAAGTGGACATCCCCTGAGGCCTGCCAGGCTGCCAGAGGGATGTCTGATTGTCAGCTTAGGCCCAATCTCCTGGGGAGCAGGCCTAAGCCAGCAGGTGGTCATCTCCTGAGGGGTCCCAGAGTGTGAGAGGGCACAGATAGGGCTGAGGGACCCCAACCCCTCGAGTGCACAAAGTTTTGTGCATCAGGTCTCTAGTTATTACAGAATTCAACTTCATCTTAGGTAAAAACTGTTTCCCACAAAGTTAACAACTCAAAAAGTAAGGAGCACCAGGATCCAGACAATATATAATTTACCTAGAATATATTTCATTTTTGTTTTCCAACAGTATAAATAAGATTGCCCATATAAACCCTCAAAATGATATCAACTATTCTTATTTTATATTTTTACATTATTTTTCAACAGGGAATCACTGAGGAAAGTCTTTTCCACATAAGAACTCTTGAAAAACCTACTTAACCTTAGACTATTAAAGTCACATTTTAAAAATGAGACTAGGAGCAAACAAAATAACTAGCACATATTTGGAACAACAACAAAAAAATCTATTTAGATTATTTGTTAAATTAGCAAAAATAATGAAATAGAAATTGCCAGATATTCCAGATGTTTAGGTGAACATTTTTTTAAAACTACATCAATTCATACTGCTGATCTTTTAGTCTGGCAAATAGGGCCATCTTCTGAGCTCAAAACACTTCCTGAATGTCAGAAATTAGCTTAAGCCTGGACACCTAGTGATGCACTAAATGGGTTATGTTTCTGTAACTCCATGCTTGCATCCTCTCAGGTAACTTGAACAAGGGAATTTATACCATATGGCAATAAATAATTCCCTGCTTCTTGCTGGTTAAATCAGTTTGATATAGAAAGTACTTTCCTTCCTTCTATTCTCCTACCTCTCTTTCTCCCCTGTCTGTTCCCTGGCATCTTCTCCATTATCACCACCTTTACCATCACTTCCTTCCACTGACCCTCCTCTATCATCAGCCCCTGTTTGTTTTTATTCCTGCAGTGTACCTCCTCCTCCTCTTCCTTCTGAGAAAAACAAATGAGAGCCATTCCAAGTTACCCAGTAGTGGAGTTTGAGGATAAATGGAATGATTCCTCCACACTTGAATGGCTTGGGAAGAGAGTGGCATGTGGAGGACACCCTGGGAACTCTGGAGCTGTTCTTTACAATATCCTTTCAGTGAGAAATGCTGATCCTTCAGGTTTCATTCAATGTGCTTTAAAGTTATCTTTAGGCTTCCTTTTAATTTTTTAAAGTTAATTCACTTAGAAGCACATTCTTGAAATAGACTGTTAACCATAATTCTGAAAATTCACATAATACCTGTTGCCAAGGTAACACAATATGGGCTGATAAAGGGAACAGGGACCCCATTGATTATTTTCAAATTCTCAAGTCATATGAACGTGTGCAATGATATAGCTCTAATTAAAGCATGTCAGGGCCTTGGCCCATGTCTAAGGCTTCTCAAATGTTTCTCCAGACACAGTGATATTTAATAATCTTTCAAAAATCTTTTTTCAGTTCTCTGGCTTAAATCAATGTTTGTTTCCTCCACTTACTTATGTACAACTTGTTATGTGATCTCTACAAGCTTTACCTGAGGCCTTGTCCACTTTTATTTGTTTTCCCTTTTCGAGACATTGTGGTGGAGCCACTCAATTCTGAGTATATTTATTATAGGGAAGAACAAACTCCCTTATATTGCTGAACATACCAAAGGTTGGCATGAGTATCCAGAAGCCGCAGGTAATCAAACAAACAAACATGGATCCCACAGTCAATTTATCTCTGCATGTGGCCAACAGGGGAGAGGAATGCACTCCAGTACCTCAAAGTTGTATCTTTTCACACTACAACATGCTGAAAACATTCAATGATTCCCTATTTTGTCATTTTGCTATAATTATGCTATACAGTAAATATGACTATATACCTAAGTTCTCAGCACAGTTTAGAAATGAGAATTAATGACATTTCCTGATATAAAATGTGATAGAGACATTTTAATTTTAATAATAAACTGCTGTGCTCTTGGCTAACTAGGTTCCACCTGATCTAATGGGTTTATAACAGATAATATGGATTATGAAATGTATTATTGTTATGATTGCCACCAATTTACTGAATATATATCACTACCAAATGACCTCATGGTGCACTCACAAAGAATAAAAGCTCATGGCTGTTCAATTTTAAGAATATACAAAATCACAGATTTGGGAATCTTAAGGGATTAATATCAAAATAGTGCATAACAGCGCTTGTACATATTTACAGCATATTTGTCCCCAGGTAGTCAACAAAAGAAAATAGATATGTCCAAGAAAACAAAGTGATTCAAATTCTAATACGTGACCAAAATACTGGAAAGACATATAAGGAGAATGGCAACCACTTCTTCTGATAGAAAATCATGATTTGATAATTTGTGTTTCCATGTTTATTAACTAAATTCAAGTGTCCCCCAAAAGAGTTACGCTGGGTGAATACAACCCAGAAACATTCCCAGGAGGTGTCAGTGAGGGAGCACTCAGCAAGTACACACTGACTCCCATGGGGATTCACTGGGTTTAGGACCCCTCTGGTTAACACAAGACCCTCCGAAGCAAGCAGGAAGGCGCCCCATCCTGAGCATAAATAACCCTTAAAGCCCCCTTCCTATGAGCAGAGCCACCATGTTTTCCTCCATCAAACTATACAGCTTTGAAAATTTTTTTTCAGGAAACACCAGAGTATGAGCACTGTAACAACGTATGTGGAGGACAGAGGTGATAAAAGGCAATGACTAAGTATGTAGCAGCAAAGGCGGGATGGAAAGAAGCATTCTCACCTTTGCTGGGTGTCATACCTAAAGAGAAGAGAAAAAAAAGTGTTTCTGTAAGGAATTTAGGACAGACTTATACTTTCCTCAGACATATGAAGTCAAAGGTAGAGTAAAAAGAGCAATGAACTTGGAATTTGAAGGTCTGTCAGGATTTTCGTTTTGATTTTGCAACTAACACATTTGCTAAAAATGTGCAAATTATACCACCTTCCAGTGCCTTGGTTGTCTCATCTGGGAAACGAAGAGGTTTGAACTATCGGCTATCTGAGCTTGCCTTTTGGTCTACTATTCTTTGATTTTAAAATAAATATAGCAGGAAAAGTCTGTGAGGGCAGCTGTCATCTTTGTTCTTTCTTTTTCCCATAAGGGTCCCCAGTACCTCTTGCTCCCTGAGAGCTGTCAAATGAGCAAATAGAGGAGCCAGACTCAGACCTCCTACAAAGCCATCCCATGACTTTCAATGTTTGAATTTCAGCTCCCCCTTCCTTTCCCTCCAACTTTGAAGGGCATTTTACCTCATTCTCTCATCCGTATATGTTTCCTATGACCCATCTTCTGTATAGAACCATTAGTTCAATAACTAAAGAGATTCCCTTTACCATTATTAAAACAAACAACAAAAAGCCATGTACCTCAGCAAGTCCAGAGTTTTCATAGTGGCTCCACAAATAGTTCTCCCCATTCCTTGTTTAAAATACCTTCAATGTGTCTCAAGTGGTCCTGAGGTCACCTAGCTTTGCAGGGGAGAAGTTAGTGGCCTAGAAAGGCAGATGCTCAAAACCTGACATAATTTGTGGGTAGAAGAGCAAATGTAAGATGCCAGAGCTAATTGCTGTCGGTAGCCCCTAGGGACTCCTGTCTAGCTGGTACTGCTGACAAAACTTTCCATCAGACATAAATGAGGGCTTTAAAAATATCCCAGGATTTGGTTTGGGCAGGCATGGCAAAAAACAAATCCCTAAAATCCCTATTATATGTGCATCTCAAATCAATCCTTTAAATACTCAGTGACTCTCACAGATTGGAAGTGTTTTCTCCTCTTGAATGGGTGCCTTATTGTCTGGCCTCAGATGACAAGGTTTATGGCAAAAAGAACTCATCAGAATACTTTCTTGATTAGAACTCAGGGCGACTAGTAGTTCTTGGCTCTTTCTGACCTCTCTACTGCCTTCAAGGTGGGCGTTGTGCTGAGGAAGGAGCACAGATGGAGTGTAGGTGTATACTCTGGTTATACCCTGTAACCAGTGGAATATAACAAATGTGAGATTTCTTGAAGGAGCCCAACCTTGTTGAGTCTCCAGCCCTATTCACCAGCCCCTGGAAGAAAATGAACTTGCAGCTGTGATCATGAATTAATAGACAGAACATTCAAAACCAGAAGCTGATTTCCTTGCTTATAATTTTCTACTTTCCTTTTTTGCTGTTAATGCCAGTAATCAATGAAAGTATTTGTGTTTGAGTGAGATTTCTATCCCTCCCTCTGCATTGTTAGTGTTGGCTTTGGGATCCCACAAGCTTCTCTCTATTTGTGAGTCAAGAACTACACCCCGAGGTGCCATGGTTTAGAGGAAAACCAGGAATAAGGCCAGGGAAAAAGGCAAAGCAAGAATGAAAAGAATCTAACCTCTTGAATAAAATAAACTTGTTTCAACTAAGGATTATTTAGTCAGAAAATACTACTTTTTCTTGACTTAACTGAATTTATTATTTCAGTGTCAATGTGTGTATATAAATTAATCATCTCTGAAAACATGCTTTTTTTCAACCTAATGTAAGTTCCCTTACCATACAAGGACATTCAAGGACATGCTATTTGAATTGTAGGGGGAACACTTGCAACATGTAGCTCATAATCAAATGTCAATATGGAGCCTAATGTCATTGTTAACTTTTGTAAAGTGGTCTCTATGCAAGTTCTATTACATAATTTTATTTGATTCTCACAACAACACAATGATGGGGTATAAAAGTAATGAAACTTAGACTCAAAATGTTCATGTAGCCTTTATAAGGCCACACAGCAGTTAAAACTACTGAGTCCATGTGATCACAAAGCCAGTGATCTTAAGGACTACTTTACAGTGTGAAATAAAGGCCTGTGGGATTTTCTGCTGGTGAGATTATGTGCAATGTGTGGTCATGAGGTGAGAGTACTGAGTGAGAAGTCAGTAAGTATGGATGTGAATCTGGATTCCATTGTGCATCCATTACATAACATTCACTAAGTCATCAGTGCCCTTATCTGTGAAATGGGCATAATTGATTTGTTGTTCTTGTTTTAAAATACAGTTTTTTTATTGATTTCAGACAGGGAGAGGGCGGGAAAGAAAGAGAGAGAGAGAGAGAGAGAGAGAGAGAGAGAGAGAGAGAGAAAGAAAGAGAGAGAGAGAGATCAATGATGAGAGAGAATCACCTATTGGCTGCCTCCTGCATGCTGCACACTGGGGTATTAAGCCTGCAACCTGGGTACATATATATATATGTCATGAACAGGAATCGAACCATGACATCCTGGTTCACAAGTCGATGCTCAACCACTGAGACACCTCGGCCAGGGAGGCATAATTGTTTGACGAACCTGAGGCCTGGGTTATCCTGAAGGCCAAATGAGAAATAAACACTAGCACTCAGGAAACTGTAAAAGCTCTAAATATAAAGTTTTATTATTTCAACATTATAAAGAGATACATTACCATCCTAGTTTCTTAAATGATAGATAATGATGTAAATAAGAACAGAACAGAGTCTTGCAGACATAAGGAGAAGTAAAGGGAATAATGCAGAATAAGAGAAACAAGATCCATTGGAGGGGAAAATATATGATAAAGGTTGGTGGGCTTCCATAGCAGATGGAGCTCAGGGAAACCACACACAGCCCAGAGGTGGTGTCTACCACACAAGATCCAGAGGAGTCAGCCTTTCCAGGCCAGACAGAAAAGCAGATCTGCTGGGGCAGAAAATTATTTGACACTCTCTGGACTCTCACAATCTATTTCTTAGGATATAGAGAAATATAAATCTGATCATTAAGTCTTAGACAATAAAAAATACTGTGTGCAAGTAAAAAAGTGAGGTAAACATGGGATGGAATTTGAAATGAGCCAGCAATACAAATCTTGTTCCAAAAAGGAAGGCTTTATGTACATCTCTGTGGATGGAGTTAACTTCCTGCTCTTGAACATTAGCCAACCATAGCAGTCTCCATTGTTACACCCATTCTCTCCTTAGCCCCCTGTAATTCACATTTTGTCCTCAGTAGAATAGGATTCTGATTGTTTCCCCATTTCCTAGACTGGTCCATCTCTGAAAACTGTATTTTTTACTTCTGACCTTTGAGGGAGGTTATAACACAGTCTCATGTCTTCGCTCTCTGTCCTTTGTCCTGTACATATTCAACTTTCAATATGTTGTATCAGCTCATGACTTCATACTTGTATATACATGGTTTTAAGCCATTAGCTCCAACGGGCCACCTTTACGGAGCAGTGGCTCTGTATGAGCACCACAACCTTCTAGTTCATATCCCACTGTTACATACAACTCATTATTCATTCTCTCAATCGCCTTATACAATATCTCTGCTATTTCACCTTTCTTCATATTGTCAGTTATGTTACCATTTTCCAATGAGCCAAGGTCAAAACCTCTGAGTTGATCACATAAAAAAAAAAATCAACCCCTTTGACACAACTAGGAGAATTATGTAGACAGATGACTCTCACATCTAACCTATACATCATATTTACCCCCTTCTTCTTGATCCCATAAAGTAAATGGAGCTGCTCCATTATTTCTGTGCAGTATTTCTCCCACCCACTCACCAACCCATCTTTACCTTCCTTTTTCATTGGGCCCTAATTTACATCCTTTAACTTATGACAGTTGACAGATTTTTCTCTAACTGAAACCAGTGTCTCTCACCTTTAGTCTTTCTAATGAATTGTTTACCTGATTCCAGATTAATATTCCTAAATTTTTAAAGTCAAATCTTCCCCTAATAAATATTTTCATTGGCTCACAGATCTTAAGAGGAAAATCTCACAAGAGATATGTCATTCTTTTCAAAATTTTATGTCCTTACACCCTACCAAAACCCTTAGGTTCTCTCAAAACAATTATTTTGTTTCATTGCCTTTACACACATCTTGTATTTTCCTGCCTTTGTGCCATCCATCTTGTGGTATGTCCTAACAATTTTTGTGTATGTGCCTATAACCTTTTAACTCTGAGGTATTATGCCTCATATAAACTTTAAGTCCTGCTTTCATTACCTTCCATTTGCTCTTCTGAAACTATAACTGTCATACATGTTCTATATATATCTAATTTAATGTGTAATTTACAAAAGTAAATGCATATTATTAAACCAGAATAATTTGTCCCAAGGAGCCCTATCATGATGTAAATTCAGGTCCTCTGAGTTTCACCTTGTAGTTCCCTGTCAGTTTGAGAAAACATGTAGACATTTCATGACCTGAAGGTCAACCCACTCAGGTTCATGGACAATAGTCCTATGTAAACAAACCCAGTGTCTCATCTTATCTTCGTACCCATCCATCAAGCTGAGAAACCTTAAGCTGTCGCAGATGCTCCCTGTGGCCACCTCCCATGTCTAACGCTCCTAACCTTGGCAGCGGTACCTCCTTTCCTTTCATGTGGTGAGAGAAATGCTGGGGGTAGATCATAACCTCGACGCAGCAGGAAGACAGTGTTGGACTTCTACCTGCCTCCTCTGAGACATAGCTACAGAGCCAGGCACCTGCTGTTGGATGAATGCCCAGTGCCAGGGAGTGCTCGTCAGCACACGAGGCAGAGCTCTGCCAGAAATCAGTGAGGCTCCATGTTTCCATGCATAAGTTAAGTTGCAAATGCAGCAGAAACAGGAACAAATATAGGACTAACCCCATGTGTGTTTGGGAGCGGTGGTAGGATGAGAAGGTAAAGGCAAAGAAGGACATGGCAGACTACAGGAAGGATGGCCTTGGATACTGTAGCAGGAATCTGAAAGTTTAAGTTTGAGTTCAGTTTCTTAAGAACCAAGTTTCATCTGTTAAAAACAAGATGGTTTTCCCCCTGTTTATATTTTTATAATTCTAGGAAGGAAAGTATCAGAGAAAAGAGAGGAGGAGAGAAAATGACTGTTGTCGGACCAGGTAGATTTATCCATCTAGCCAATCCTACAATCTTCTGCTATCTTCCACATATTAGGAAATAAATGAGGAAGGGTTACAGAAATTTACCACTCCTTCTATGCTTTCTTCTTTTCTCCCTTCCTTCCTTCCTTGCTTCTTTTGTTTTGCTTCTTTTCAATACCAGCCTCAGCTGCCATCAAAGGCTCACTGGGGCCCTATGGGAACAACTCCTGTGGTGCCCAGCTCCTTCTTGCCAAAGGTAAACAGAGGTCAAGTTGGAATGGCAGCCAGGAGCTTGGCACTGGCCAGAGTAAGGATCAAGAGATGAGAACAGCAAATCAGGGCTCACCCTGTTACCTGGAGCCAGCTCTTCTCACATCCCTCATTGTCCCCATGTTACATTCTGCCAGGACCTGGGGCTGAGCTTGGCACCGATAAACTGTGCCCAAAATGCCTTCAAATGATCAGGAAAGCAAAATAGCAGTGAGACAGGCCTGTGCTGCTTGCTTAATGTCTTCTGATCATCTCCCCGGCATTAGAAGCATCCAAGTAGAGAAGGGTGACCTCGCAAAACCCCTGCATCTCAAAGATCTTCTGATCTTTCTCTAGATCAGAGTTGCTTAAGCCCCAAACATGACACTTGAAAGAAAAGAAAATCCTAACCTTAGTTCATTAGCAAATCACTGTTTCTCTCTCCCTTTCTGCTCACGTTGTAGTGTCAGTCTCTACTTGTTTCAAGTATGTGCTTTGGGAAGAAGCCTTTCAAGGTGCTCCCAAGTTAAAGTAAAAATGACAGGAGATTTATGTTTCAAGTAGCTTTGTGAATGACGGTTGTGTATAACTTGGGGTTAATGCTGAGAACACAAGGATATCAGCAGAATTAATGAAGGTTGCTAATCATTATGATCTAGTTTCTGCCATGGATCCCTGCATACACATTGCATTCAGTATATTTGTGCTTCTTGAGGAGAGAACGTGGGATATACATATGGACACACACACACACACACACACACACACACACACACACACATTTCCTTCATGTCCCCACCTACTAACCTTCAGGTAGGGAGCAGAAGACAGTGATGAATAGACTCCAGGAAAGAAATTTAAACAGGATCTAGGAAAAGCAGATCTTGCCAACCAATCTGTTACTTAAGTCAAAAGTAAGTCTAGTTATTTTCCTCCACTATTCCTTCCCTATATTTTCCAAAGTTTCTTTGCATAATTCCACAGAGAGTAAGAGATTGCATAATTAAAAGGAATTTATTCATATATCAAATATCATACATGGTGGTACTGAGCACGCACAGGTCAATTATTTACCCTGTTAATGTATCCCTTCTGTAAGATGAGATAAGCACATGCCAGGATGCCCAGGAAAGGTGGCTGAAGAATGGGAAATGGAAACACACAATATGGCAGCAGATAATGAAGACAGTAAAGATAATTTGATAATACCAATTTATCAAATATTTACCACATGCTAGGCCTTGTGCTAAAAGCATTGCATGTATGGCTCTAACAACCTTAAAACAAAGATACAAAAAAAATATAATATTCAAAACCATGTTCATTTCACTCATTCTTTATATTTCTCTTGTTTCTCATGTCACTAGCATACTATGCAGAATAAGTGGCTGGGAGGTATTGTTCAAATTCTAGCACCGGTCCACACAGCTTATGTAAACCTGGAAAATTCTTTAACCTCTCTAAGCACCTCGTTTTTATTTTATAAAAGAAAATATTAACATTTTTCTTACAAGGTTAGTGTGAAATTTATATGCATTACCTCATAGACCTTGAAACAATATGTTAGATTTGGGTGCTTAAAAATGTTGATTACCATCTGACACCAAGACCTTTTGTTCCCCCCAAGATCTTGATTTCTAATACTCTTCTCCAATCAGAGGAACCAGGGTTCCTTGAAGAAATGGCTCAAATTAGGACTGGGGTAGTTAATAGTCAAGATGAACCTGAAACATTTTAAAGTGCCAGAAAGAAAGGAAATTCTCATAAGCAAATACTCCAGTGCCCCACAGTGATGGAGAGGTGTCAAAGAGACACAGGAAACAATTGATTGACCTCCCATTAGCTAAAGCTACACAATTTGAACAATAAAATAAAATAGTATTGGATTATAATCCAAACTATAAAATAAACAGATATGAGTCTATACTGTTATAAATGACTAAATTATTAACCAATGAGGAAAATGGGTAAATTTCATGTTCAAAACATGACTTCCTCTCTTTCCTTAAGTGTGGTTTGTGGATAGTGATTTTATTCCAAAAAGTATAGTGTGGAGAGAGGAAATAACAGTAACTTTACAGGGGAGAAACCTGACAAACACTCCCTCAGCCAGGTGATCAAGGTCAACATCAACAACGATAAGTCATATTGCTAGTATACACCCTTGATATGATATGTTGAAAAACGATAAGTCATATTGATAGTATACATCCTTGATATGATGTGTTGAAAATGGTACTTTACCTCTGTGGATTTCTTCCCCAAAACCCATAACCTCAATCTATGAGAAAAATATCGAACACATTTCAGTTGAGGGATTTTCGACAGAACACCTGACCAGTACTCCTTAAAACTGTCAAGGTCATCAGGAACAAGGCAAGTCTGAGTAACTGTCACAGTCTAAAGAAGCCTAAGGAGACATGACTAACTGTAATGCAGTTTCCAAATGAGATCTCGGAACAGAAAAAGGGCATTAGGTAAAAATGAGGAAAATCTGCGTAAAGTATGGACTTTACTTCATAACAATGGATCAACCCTGGTTCATTAGTTGTAACAAATGTACCACACTAATGTAAGATGTTAATAATAGAAAGAAATAGGTATGCGGTATTTGGGAAAGTCACTATACAATCTTTGAAGTTTTTATGTAAATCTAAAGCTCTAAAATAGTCCTGCTAGTGTTGCTCAGTGGTTGAACATCGACCTATGAACCAGGAGGTCACTGTTCGATTCCCAGTCAGGGCACATGCCCCAGGTGTGGGCTGGATCCCCAGTAGGGGGCATACATGAGGCAGCAGAGCAATGATTCTCATCATCGATGTTTCTCTCACCCTCTCCCCTTCCTCTCTGGGAATCAATATATTAAAAAAAAAATACAGAAAACTGCTCTAAAATAAAAACCTAAAAGTTTAAAAGTATTTTGAAATGTTGGATCCTTCTTTTCTTTTATAATGATCGATGGATAATTGTGAATGCAGGGGAAGCATTCACAGCAGAGTTGCTATAATTAGGCAGTGAGGGTAGCTGTGTATAGACCTTCACTACATGTTTTCTCTTTACTTTCCCAAGTCCCTAACAGGCCTGGGTTAGGAAACCTCAGTTAAAAGGAGAGTCTCTTTAGGCCTGAATGTGGAAAGCACATGGTGACAAAGTGGGTTTGGGAAGATTTCCAAAGAGCTGAAATGGAGGAAGTGTGTTTTGTTGTTGTTATTGTTGTTTTTAAGGCCCTGTGCTCAGGACATGAGTTACTGTCATTGACGGTAGAGGTGTTTGTTTGTTTTTTTGTTGTTTTGTTTTTTTTTTCAAATAGAAATTATGAAACCTCACTGCACACTCAGAAAGGAGGCTACTTGGAGACAACTTCCACTCACAAGTGTACCGAGGATCGCCTGAGGCAGGCCAGGTTAAAGAGAGAGAACGGGAACTGCAGGGACAAGGGGGAAATGAGTTGTCTGAGGAATAGGGAGAAAACTGATCTATACTTTAGCAACAACAAAACGTCCCAGCTCAGGGACATCTCTGTGCTGGGATCCCAGCTCAGCCTTGTGCATTTCCAATTCCCTCATTTCCCAAGTCTTTGTATCAGCAAAAGACAGATGGTCTATGACTGCCAGGCAATCAGAAAAACTGCCAAGTCAAGGAAACTTGGTGGAGTGAAAAGCTGTGGTAATCCCTGTTAGCTGAAGAATGAGGGCAACTTGCAGAGCTGGGGAGGAGCGTGCTCTACACACAATAGCTCTTTTTCATGAAAAGGTATGTTTACAAGCCTGCAACTAGCACCTTTCCACCCCGGGCCTCCTCCCGCTCCCACTTCTGGAGCTATGAGTCGGGGAAGCCCATCTATTATATCTCAGGCATGCGAGCTGACTATAAAAAAGGCAGAGCTGATTTATTTCTGTTGTGTGGAACACAAGCTCTATTGGCATCTGCTTTTCACTGCAAAAGCTGAGCATTCAGATCTTAAAGCTACAGCTCAGAGAAGTTATGCTAACTTCTACAGATGATTTTTTTCAGAGACCGTGTACTCCACAGCTATCAAAACTATCGTCTGCATCAACTAATTACTAATCACCTCCCTTCCACCTTCAATGTCACATGGCTCTATAGCAGTGATGGTGAACCTATGACACGTGTGTCAGAGGTGACACGCGAACTCATTTTTTTGGTTGATTTTTCTTTGTTAAATGGCATTTAAATATATAAAATAAATATCAAAAATATAAGTCTCTGTTTTACTATGGTTGCAAATATCAAAAAATTTCTATATGTGACACGGCACCAGAGTTAAGTTAGGGTTTTTCAAAATGCTGACACACCGAGCTCAAAAGGTTCGCCATCACTGCTCTATAAGAATGGTTAACATCTAATAAGGATTAAGTCCTAAGTCAAGAGAGCTTGGGAAAGTTGGTAGTGAAAGCAGAAAGGAGCGGCAATTATATCATAAAATTGGGAATTCATAGTACAAATGCCATATTATGGCAGACCAGTACTATGCAGTTGCAGAGTTTAGAGATAAAATGCCTCATCTGACACTTAATTCAGTGGCACCCAGGTGAGTGATGTTCTGGCTGTGAACTCAGAGCTGTCAAAAATGTGAGGGCCTCCTATATTTCTGCTTGGTCAATTTTTGTAGCCTGTGGAGGAATTCCAAACTCCAAGCTACAAGTCTCTATGCAAAGCCATGTATAATGGAGCAATGGGAAAATGGACCAATGAAGGCAGAATCTAGGTAGTCATATTGGATTCCAGCCTCTCCTCTGTTAGCCAAACAGCCCCCAAGTCATCTCTCATTCCACAGACCCTTGTGCTGGGGAATCATCCAAGGATTCTATCTTAGTCCCAGTCTCTCTAATCTCCATGCCATCAGTTTGGCAATGGTGGCAATCTCTTGTGATGCCACTTGGGTCCTGTGTAACCTATTTGTTCAGAAATCTAGATTTGCATCCACATCAAGTCTCCTCTCTTTCATCAGACTATCTTTCAGTGAATTTCCTAGCCTGGTCCTCTGGCTCCTTGCTCACAACCAGGCCCTCCTTTGTCATCTTGCCAACCAGTTCACTGTCTCTGAACTGTAGCATGTTCATTCTCACAGCAGGGTTCAGGGCACTCCTGCTGCCTGGAACACCCTTCTCATCCTTCCTCCTTAGCAAGGCCTGAGCAATGACACACAGTGTCAGCCTTCCCCATGGATTCTCATTTTGATTCTCATTTCGTGTCATGATTTCCATCATGCATCCTTTGAGTCAAAATTCTATTATTTTCACTTATTTCACAAAGAATATTGATTATTTTGCCATAGCTGGTTTGGCTCAGTGCCCTTGATTCTGGTCAAGGGTACATACCTTGGTCGCAGACTTGACCCCCAACCCTGGTAGGAGCTCCTGAGGGAGGAAACCAATCCATGTGTCTCACATTGATGTTTCTCTCTCTGTGTTTCTCCCCCTCCCTCCCACTCTCTCTAAAAATAAATGGGAAAACACCTTCCGGTGAGGATTAACAATAAATATATATATAGAATGATTATGTTTATATATGATCTCACACTAAAATTTTATGTAGTTTCATGTTTTCATCTTTCTTCAGCAGTTAAATATTGTTTCTCAAGGAACAGAAAATATGACTATATTTCATTGTTACCTTAAAAATCTTATGTCCCAAAGTCGGGGCTCATGAAGATATGGACTAGTTGACAATTAATTGGAATCCTCTGTGGTAAAGTGAGGAAGTTTTGGAGTCAACCCTTCTGTCAAATATCATCTTTGCCACTTTCTAAGCACCTACCTCATCATACTGCTCTAAGGCAGTGGTTCTCAACCTTCTGGCCCTGTAAATACAGTTCCTCATGCTGTGACCCAACCATAAGATTATTTTCATTGCAACTTCATAGCTGTAATGTTGCTACTGTTATGAATCATAATGTAAATATCTGATATGCAGGATGGTCTTAAGCGACCCCTGTGAAGGGGTCATTTGACCGCCAAAGGGGTCGCGATCCACAGGTTGAGAACTGGGGCAAGGGCTAGAGGAAATGTCACATGAAGCACTTAAACAGTACCAAACACAAATCCAGCACTCATTCAGTGGGATTTGTTTTGTTGTTTCTGTTGTGACTGTTATTAGCTTTATCTCTCTCATGTCCAGTAATAAATCTCATCAGAACAGGAATGTGTGCTAGATCTTTCTTCCATCATAGATTCCTTCTCATCCTTTCTCATACAAGGGCTCTCCACTGATGTTTCTCCTGAGAAACATTGCACTACATGTACCATACTGTCCTGCCTGTCTCTGCTCTCCCCCATCTTTTTTGGGGTTTTTTTGGAAGATGGTTTCTTCTGAAAGGCAACTTTGCTGGACTTCCCCAACATTCTCTGGGGCAAGAAACACTGGCACTAGAAAAGAGCTGTCTGAAAAGAGGCAGGGAGATCCCAGGGTGAAGATGCTTTAACTCAACCACCTGCTGACTTGATGGTCAAAGCCATATGCTACCTGTGGAGACATCCTACAGGTAGACATATGTATGCCTCATGGTGGAAACGGTAATCGGCACTACCAACTAAAAATTAACATTTTGACTTATAAAAAAACAACCCAGAAACAATCTCATTCTGTCTGCAATCATCTGAAACAGTTCTATTAGGCCACCGTCCCTCCTCTGGATGGACACATTATTGCTCACAGACTTGTGGGGGATCCATTGTGAGTCAAGGCCTTAAGTACCCTCTTGCCAGCCATCTTTTTAGTATCTGTCCTTTGACAAGATAGAGTTTATCAGGTCGTCCTGTTATCAAAGTGGACATTGACTATTTCTCTCTGCTTAGGCAAGACTAACCTCCAAAATGTTACAGACCAGTCATTCACAGCCACATACAAGGTCTTCTATTATTACCGCCGCTTTATTGATTCAATCTTTGTCATCTACCTTGCCCTATTTTTCCTTCTCTCCTCCTTCACAGTCCAGCTCTTATTGTCCTGTCAGACAGATTTGGAGACCCGTGGACCCAAGACCAGCCCCTGAGGACCACGTGAGCAGCAGGGCCATCTGGAGAGGCAACACTCTCCTCACTCATATGCTCTCACTCACCCCTCCCTCTGCTCACACTTTACCCCCAGTGGATTGTGTTGAAGGCATGAAACAATCCTGGCAAGGTCACACTGTTTGGTTCTGCTGTCAGTTTAAATTATGTCTCAGCTTTTATATCTAAATCAAAATACAAGAGAATTAAAAAAGAGAGAGAGGATAGAGAGACAGCAAAGAGATATGGCAACATCCTACAGTGAGTGGAGAAATGACATTTTAATTGGCCAACTGATTTGTTTCCTTGACAGCTGCCCCCCTCATGCACCCCAAGAGGTTAACATACACAAACTCTGAGTCTACTCCAAGCCTCTGTAGATGGAGCATACACATTCTTCTGGAGTGTAAGAGAATAAGATATTTTCTATGATGACCAGAATACTAAATTATTTTTAGATGATGATTTTAATAAAATTCTTGATATTAAGCTATTCTTTCTCAGAATTTATTATTGCAGTTCAATAAAGTTTCTTAAGTTCTTATAGAATATGTGTGCTTTGTAGTGCCTATATTTTGTTCAGTTCAGCTCAGCCATTACCAAGACTAAATTTTAAAGCTATATTCCACTATTGGGCTGTGTCTAAATAACACTTTATGAAGCCAAGGGTAAGAAATGGCTTATTTACTGCATGTGGCAGCTCTCCATTGGCCCTGAATTTTATATGCCCTATTCAACAAAAGGATAATGCTATTTGTTTTACAAGGAGTTTTCTTGCAGACTTTCACTGAAGCATACCCACAGAGAGTTAAGACATCTGTCCATTAGTTGTTGTTGTTTTTTTTTAAAAAAAACAACAACAAAAAAACAAAACAAAAAACAAAAACCTTCAAAATGTATTGCAGTGGTCATAAGAAAAGTTGGTAGAATTAGGGGCAAACACTGTAAAATACTATACAGGTGTGAGACAGCACCCCATTTAAACATGGTGTGAAATGGTATTTTACTGACAATATCACCATTTCATTAAAAAGAAATTACAGCTTTACTTATTAATTCTGAGATCGTCCTTCCTCCATTAGAATAGTCTACTGGTTTTATAACCTTTCCTGAGTCTATTTTATACTGAAAATGTTTTTAAGCTCTTATTGTGGCCTGCAATTTTCCTTGCTTATCCTCATGTGGTGTTCGATTTATTCTGTTCCAGCCATGACACATAACCAGCATTTCTAACAAGGGGTTTTCATTACAATTAGTAAACAAACATTAAGAAACAATGACTGCCCTCAGTCATTTACAATTAGTTAAAGTTAGAAGTGCTAGTGTATTTCCACTCTACTACTATTTGGTCACTAATTGATAAGTTTCTAAATTTCTCAGAGCCTCAGGTTTTGTTTTTTGTTTCTGTTTTAATCTTAGAGTGACCACTACTTACACAGGTACTTTACAGAATGTTTATGAAGGCTAAACATGATAATATGGCATTGATTTTTAATTGTCAAGCTTTATTTGATTGCAAGATATTATCAGGATAGAATAATGATTTTGACTTTGTTGTCACCAAGTACTAACCCTGCATGTCAGTGATTTTCAACTGGTGTGTCACAAGAATTTTTAAAACATTCAGTACCTGCTTATTTAGTCAGGGGCACTGACCTCTTTTCACTTAGGTTGTCAAATAACAAAAATGACAATAGCCAGCACAACAATAGCCATCTGGTGTGAATGAGTCAAAATTATACTTCTATTTTTTTGTCACATCAGTGAAAAACACAATATATATTTTTTAGTGTTCCACAGAATTTTAGAATTTGAGATGAAAAGGTTGAAAATTGATTTTCTGCATTAATAGGCACTTTGGGTCTCAAATTCTGCAAAGACAACTTTATTTACTAGGTAAGAGAACATTATAATATTTTAGTTAATTATATAAACTCCTGAATTATGTCTAGTGAAATAGCCAGTGGTTAGATGAAACCTGGTGATAGTGTAGATATGAAATGGCTGGGCGTTACTTTGAAAACCCTCTTTGGGGTAATAGGTTAAAGTGGTAGGTTCTTACAATCCTCCACTGGAGTAGTAACAATTGCAGAGTGTTGTTAGTCTTGCTTCCCCTTTGTGCCAACAGCAGGAGAAATGCTGACTTAACACCCCCCATATCGACTACCCCCATCTTGGGCTATGACAATAAAATGATCAATTGTAAGACTTCGGTACCATATATCTCAGAAGCAATATGCTTTAATTTTCTTGTCTCACTGAAACTGAACCATGTTTACTACTTTAACTATTAGGTGGTAAAATATAGATGTCTCTTGAGCATAGGTACCAGAATACAATGATACTATTTCTTCATTCAAATTTAACCTTATATTTATTTGGTTTATTGCAATCAGAAGTCATTATATTTCGAAGGTTTAGAGTACAAGATTTTCACAAGTTGCTGATGTTACCTAACTCCAAACTGAAATAGAGAAAAAGAGGGAAGTTACTCTGAGAATTTGGTATAGTTTACATGGAAACTTAGTTGGTGATTTACTTAACTTGCATAAAATAACTACCCTTTATTGTCACATAAAAGATCAGGAGTTTTTTGTTTGTTTGTTTTGTTAATCCTCACCCAAGGATATTTTTCCATTGATTTTTAGGGACACTGGAAGAGAGTGCAGGAGACAGAGAGAGAGAAAAACATCAATGTGAAAGAGACAAATCAATTGGTTGCCCCTCCTAGGGCTTTGGCACAGTGAAAGAGATGGGAGAAGATATATAAAACTTAAGCTTCATTAGCCTTAAGGCAAATTGACCTCTAGATGCATCTTATAACCTTAAGTACTTTTGAAAACAAAAGAAAAATACTTATCCAAAAATGAAAATATATCACATAACCCAAGGAAACCTATAAATCAGGTATGGTACTAAGAATTTTAGTATTTGGTCAGTCAATTCAATTTTTTGAATATATATTTTTAATTGATTTCAGAGAGGAAGGGAGAGGGAGAGAGAGATAGAAACATCAATGATGAGAGAGAATCATTGATTGGCTGCCTCCTGCCCACCCCACACTGGGGATCAAGCCCACAATCTGGGGATGTTCCCTGACCAGGAATTGAACCATGACCAGGAATCAAACCCAAACCATGATATCTTGGTTCATAGGTTGACACTCAACCACTGAGCTATGCCTGTCAGGCATCAATTCAATTTTTATTGTTTACCTACAATGATGTATTAGCTGGGTTCTCCTTAGAGGAGGGTTCACAGATGAGTAGGAATTAGGAGTTCAGGGTCTAGGACTGGAGTCAAGCATATCTCTAAGTAACTCAACAGATGATCAGGTAATAAAGTCCTATCTACTAAACTAGTTCATTTGACATTGATTATCTATGAAGGCTTCTCTTAAGAGGTGGATTCTGAACTGGGCCTTAAATAATTAATGGTACTTGCAAACACAGAACTAAGATCTAAGAATTCAAAGAAAACAGGAAAGAAGAGAGATATTTGTAATGAGAAATAAAGAAGGAAATATTAATTAAAACTGAACCTTGGAAAACTTTGATATGCAATTACAGAAACATGTTTATTTTTCATTTCCTTTGTACCATATGAAACCTGCAAAGTTTCTTTGAACAGGGAGTTGACTCGAACATGTGTACTTTGGACAGAGCTTTTGGTAAGGGTGACCAGGAACTTGAGACTGTTGTAATTGTCGTGGTAGGAGTGGTGAGGGCCTCTTCTAAGGATGAGTTTGTGGGAATAGAAAGAAGAGAATATAAGTGGGATGCAAAAAACAGACTACCTAGATGAGGGGATATAGACAGAGAGGAAAAGAAAATATATATAATAAAAATAAAGTTTAAAGCTAAAGACTGCAGTGACACTATTAACTGAGATGGAAGTTACTGAAAGACAAAGATGGTAGGGAAGTGGAAGAGAAGGAAAATAGGTGGGATTCATATTAGACAGCCACAGAATATCATGTGTGGTTTCCCAGCAGGCATTTGGAGAGACCATGAACACTACACTCAGCTCTACAAAGTACTGCTCTTTCTCCTCTGACCTGAAGTGCCTTGATTCTTCTCTTGAACTCTTAGGTCCTTCTCCTAAAAGTTATTGACATTTTCCAACTAACTAGATAGCATTTTCACTCCTTTGAATAACCCTGTTCAATAAACACCTTACTAATGGAATCCTCTATGTTTATCCCCCGAAGTATTCTAATGATACATTTAGAGTTATACTAAATTGATTGGATATTCATGTCAACTTTATATCTGCTCTTCCTTCCTTCCCTGCAGGTTAATCTAAAACTCCTCTTAGAATAGGCTGTAAGATTTTTTAAAAGCAGGGAGCCCAGACACAATTTACTGGTATACCACTATAGTGACCAATTCAGAACTCTTGGCAAATAGTAGGTTTTTAAAATAATCACAATCATAAAAACTAATATTTGTAAATATATTTTTTATTGATTTCAGAGAGGAAGGGAGAGGGAGAGAGAGAGAAAAACATATATGATGAGAGAGAATCATTGATTGGCTGCCTCCTGCATGCCCCCTACTGGGGATCGAGCCTGCAACCCAGCATATGCCCTTGACTGGAATTAAACCCAGACCCTTCAGCCCCCAGGCCAATGCTCTAGCCACTGAGCCAAACCAGCTAGGGCATAAGAGCTAATATTTATTGAGCATCTAGATTGTGCCAAGTGCTGCTACCTGTACCAAATCCTATCCTGCAGCAATACTACAAAATAAGATTTTAATGTACTTTACATGAGGAAAAATAAAGCTAAAAGAAATTAGAAACTTCCACAAGTCCACTCTACTAGGGCAGGGTTCTAATCAAATCTATTCTGCTCCAAAACCTACCAACCTTTCCACAAGAATACAAGGATTCTCCATGTAACAATTTCCACTTAGCCCTATACTGAACACAATTTAATTTTTTCCTAAAAATGGAAGAAGGCATTTAAATATCTTACTATGCCTCACTGTTGGACTACATATAATAATGATCTTGTTCTTTAGCTGTACTAAATGTTCATTTCCAACATTAAAATATTAACCTAATTCTTAATAGTATATTTTATGTAACAGTTTTAAATAAGAGTTAACATTGCAGTAGGCTTATTTCTAGATAATAAATAAATATTTTCCAACTTATATTACAAAATTCAATTTGTAGCTGGGTTATTCAAAACTTAGGATGTATAGTTCCCCATTAAAATTATGTTTTAAACAACCATTGTATTCTTCTAGATTGCTTTATTTTCAACTTTGATTTATCATTTTTGCCATAGATTATAATTATTTATGTCTGTTCCCCTTCTTCTTTCCTTCCTTGCCCCAACATAGACTGTTAGCTTCCTGAAGGAAGATCACATGCTTGACTTCATATGAATGTACAACTTCAATATTTAATACAGTTGTTACAGCAGATACCCATTCCTTCACCCACTCCTTCATTTATTCTAGAATTTATAGCATGTCTGTTGTGTGCACTGAGACAGATTCTGAGGATACAAGGTAGGTTAAAGAGGCTCTTGTTAATCTTATGATCTGATGAGGAAGCTAGAAAATATTTATGAAACTATGTATTTGAAATGTATTGTATGTGCTACACAGAAAAATTATGAGGAATGGTCAAAGCATAAATAAAGGAGATTAAGTCTGAGGAGTTAGGATAGAATTTTCCCATATAAGAAATGAGATAAATTACATCCATAGGTATGCCTATTACTAATGAATTTTTAATTTTTTTTCTTTATTGATTAAGGTATTACATATGTGTCCTTAGCCCTCTCATTGCCCCCCACCACCCACTCATGCCCTCACCACCATGGTGTCTGTGTCCATTGGTTAGGCTTATATGCATGCATACAAGTCCTTTGGTTGATCTCTCTATTATTGGCTAGAATGGTATTTTAAATAATCTATAAACAAATACTAATTTATAACACTTCAATGGGAAAAAATATATACCACGAGCTCCTTCTTCAAAGGCTCAAAATACAACATGGATCCTTTCTGACCCTCCATCCTTGGCAGCACAAACAGTTACCTACTTATTCGTGCTGAGACTCGTTATCCTAAAAGCTAATAAAAGTACAAATAAAGGCCAATTTCCTCCAGTCACTGAGGATACTACTACAGTTATGGGGCCCATAAGGAGGAGAATGATGGCTTCTAAGGCAAAGTGTAAGGCCTTATCATACTTCAGAACCATTCTGGAGTATTCTTAATTGAGGATCCTTGGAAACTGGCAAGAGAAAGAAAAGCATATCATCAGACCATTGTGAAAATGGATGATTTCTTTCTAAGTCACTTTCCACCCAACTCCTTCCATGTCCTTCATGTAAGGACTGCTCAAAGGATACGGCCACATTTCTACTGGGACAACTGTCTCTGTATGAGTCAGTGTGAGAGTTGGCATGGCCATAAGGCCCCTGGCTATTGCCTTTGCACATGTGGCCATGAGATTACCTGATCCTGTACACGTAGGCACACAGAATACTTGATAATTACTGATTTGAAACACATGGTAGACATGGCCAGTGAAATAGAGGGATTGGTTTTCAACACCAAGTTTTATGTAATCCACAAGTCAGTGTGAACTGCAACAGCAACTTAGTTAGTAAATAAAAGTCAAATTGAAAAAATAAAAACTGAACAGCTCCAAACATATTTCCAATTTAAATAAACCAAAATCAAAACTATTATCTTCAATCTGTAATCTTTATCCGTATTACTGATTTTATTCAAAATGAATGTTTCTCCTATAAAATAGCTGATTATATGTTTTCTTCCCCTGCTTGAATGTTGCTTTATCTCCTCTCTCCATGAGATATTCTTCTTTTACTCTTTTGAAAAATGACTTCTATTTTGATATTGATTTTGAAATCATGCATTCCCAAACTTTTCTTATCTAAGCAACCTTGTATCTTCAATCTTTGTTCTTCTTACAGAGCATGTCCATCCCATCCACACAATATAGCCTTTCTATATGAATAGCAATGGCTAGCACAATTCTCTATTTAACATATTCTTGAATAAATGATATCATAGAGAAGAACTGCCAGTTATAATGTTCTAGATCCAGAAAAAAATCTGGTACAGTTTATAGGTGAAAGGAGGTGGACAATAGTTCCTTATTTGGGGAATAATGATGTACCATTCATTAGTGTTCCCAGTGCTTTGTACATGTTCCTGTTAGCTCTTACTTTAAAATGATGTCTTTTTTAAAATATATATCCTTTCTTCTTCACTAATCTCTGAATTTTAAAGGACCAGAATGGCTTCTAGTTTCTTTGTATCTGTACTTAACACAGTGGCTGATTCATATTAGCTGCTTAATGAATACTTGCAAAAGAAAGAAATAGAAGGTAAGGGAAAGGAAGAAAGTAACCTCAACAGTAAGCAAGGGTTAGGGGATCTGAGTGAATAATTAGGCAACTCAGGCAGACTTTATGGGTTACAGATGTTGGATTTGATTGTCTTTAAATTTCTCCTAGTACTGTATTTTATGGCAATGAATGTGGAGAGAGTTATATTGCATATGCATTTTGCATGGTGCTTATGAACTGTATTGCAGTGTAAGGAAAAATATAATAAATGCAGCCCTGGCCAGTGTTTCTTAATGGTTAGAGCATCAGCCCATGCCCAGAAGGCTGTCAGCTTTGATGCTTTGATTTGCAGGTTTGATCCCCAGCCTTTGTTGGGGCACAGGGGGACGCAACCAATCAATGTCTGTCTGTCTCTCTCTCTCTCTCTCTCTCTCTCTCTCTCTCTCTCTCTCTCTTTCCCCCTTCCACTCTCCACTCTCTCTAAAAACAATGGAAAAAATCCTCAGATGGGCATTAACAAAAAACAACAGTAAATCCACAAAAATAGATGACTGCTTTAACAAAACATTTCTGAAATTTTTTTTTGCAATTAATCAGCTTTGCAGATTTTTTCTTTGAAAACTTGTAAGTGCATACATCCTGAAGACATTTACCTGCCATAATTCATATAATCTAAAGGGGGGGGGGTATTAAAGTCCCAAACGAGAGGAGAAAAAGAGACAGAAATAGACATTTATTGTAGACTTATACTACGCAAGGTGCTGAGCAAGGCATCTTGCCTAAGTTATCTAATTGAATCCTTATGACAACCTTATTAAGTCATCATCACTCTTCTCTAAATGAGGAAACTGAGGTTCTGCAAAATGAAGCTGCGTGCTCAGTCTACAAAGCTAGTAAGTGTCAGACCTGTAGGTCTGCTCTAGTTCTGTCTGACTCTGAACAAAATGCCCTTTCACTATGCAAAACTGCAGCAGATGATAAAAGACGAGCTTTAAATTTTATTTATATCGCAAGCCATGTCAATAAATATTTTACATACTCTGGAACACTGCCTCTCAGACATTTCCTTCAAAATCTCCTAGAGGCAGAGGAGAGAAAATGCAAACATCTGGGGTCGACTGTAGGCACCTGATGCATCTGCTATAACAGCAACCTTTTGGAATCCATGTGTTTCTTCCACATTAACACACGACTTATTCTCTTACATAAGAGATCTATGGCTATCTTAATATGAAAAGAACAACCCCTTTTCTTGAAATCAGTGAGTAAAATTGACACTCCATGAGCATGTATGTTCTTCAGTGGCTCAGAAAACCTGTTCACACACTTAGTCACCACTAGGAGTATCTACATCTCCACTGAAGAGCAAGATTCCAGAATTTTCCCACAGCCAAGCTGAGGAATGTCTGTTTTGCTTTGCTTTGTTTTGTTTGTGTGTTTTTTTCTTAAAAAATCCATTTTATTCAAGTGCCCAAAGCTGTGTTGATGGGTTTCTTGAACCTTAGTGAATAAGGACCCTTGGTCATTTTCTACCCTTTCTGTTTTTATTGGGAAAGACTTTTTTCATGAATAAAAAATTTTAAGAGTGGAAAATAGAATTGAACATTGTGGAAGTCCTGGAAACTGTTTTAGAATATTAGAAATTAAGGTATCCCTCTTGTTCCTACTTATCTAAATATGAAAGCTTTGAAAATGTTCTCTTTCTCTTTTTACTATAGTTATAATACATTCTTCCTTGGAGCTAGAAGCAATCTTATAGATAATTTATTCCAACCTCTTTTTCTATATGTGAGTAAATTGAGACCCCCATGAATGGAATTACTAGTCCACTTCCACAGAAGTGATTACAAATAGATCAAGGTCTAGAACTCCAAACGCATGTTTCCCAGCCCAGTGCTTTTAGCAGAGCAGATACTTCCAATATTAATCGTAACCTGACTAAGAGAATCTCCAACCTCACATTTGAATTCTATTTGGGCAGACAAAAATTCTGAATTATAACTTTGACTTTACATTGCCAGTTTGACAAAATTCAACAAGACATCCAATTGTCATTTAGGAACTTAAAAAGGCCAAGATGGCTCAGAAATACCTACTCTCATTGTTGTCGATGGGTGGCATAGTTCACAAGTAGTAAAATCTGTTCTCCAGAATTAAACTTCGCATTTTTGCTGGCTAATACAATTGCTTTCTAATTTTGTTTGACAAACAAAATCCAAAGTGTGTTATATAATATCCCCAAAGTGAATTATATAGTATCTCTTTAGAAAGAGCTGCCAAGGAACTAGATATGTCTAATCTAATCCAATTTGCTGTCTGCCCCCAGGGTACAGTTTATAGTTTTTATGATTGGATGAAAACAAATAAGTAGTAGGGAGTGGTGAGCTCAATTAGTATGTTTCTGTCTCATAGTTGTAAAGAAGTAAATGAGTTAATACATGAAAGCCTTTGGAGCAGTTTCCAGTACATGCTAAGCTCTCCATAAGTGTTTGTAAAGGAAGTATTTAAGGATCAAGTACTTGAAAGAGGGAAGGACAGAGTGATGAGACTTAAAACTGGGCTGGAGACATGTTAGAGTTGTTTAAAGTGGCCTCAGGGAGTCTTCTGCTCTTTCTGGGATTGCTCTTCAGCTTAGATAAGTCCCTCATGCTCAGGAAGAATTGCATTTACATAAAATACCTAAATGGCCAAAAGGCTTCTTCTAAGACACCAGGAATCCATAGACATTTCCTACCAAAACTGCAGCTCTGCTCATTTAGCAAAGTATAATTGCACAAAATTATCCTCGACTTCTCTGTCTACAATACCCACTTCAGCAAAACCCTGAGGTTATATCACAGTTTTTAAGTAAAGAGCTCAGAAGCTCTCCTGATTCTTGCTAGTCTCCTCTTAATTGAATTAGCTAGTTAATAGAATCAAATTGCTATTTTCCACAGTGATTGCAACACCTGGAATTCGTAAAGATTTGTCCTTTATTCTGGACCTTTTGGATTTCCACAAATCAAAATGGATGACATTAAGCCAAATACCCTTTCTTCTCTTCTGAAAATGAAATACACATAACCACTGATTTTTTTAACACCAAAATTTTAATATGTATTCACATATGTTAATGAAAGGTTTGATTATATAAATTTATCACCACCTTCTTTCTTAGTTTCCCACAGCCTTGATAAAATCATCTGAGAAGTTCATTCTTGCTAAGTTATTAAGGAAATACCTTAAGAATGGTTTCATACTCTGACTTGTTTAAATGAAATAGCTCTAATAAAGAATAAATATATCTAATCAATTTCTTTCTCCTATTTCAACTGCATATTTAAAAAATTAAGTTTTGTATTATAAAGGCTATATATGCACATCGTTGGAACTCTTAAGTGTACAAAAAAGTGGCTGTTTTAATGGATTTTTAAATCCACATTTAATGGATTTTTATTAACTATGATTCATAATTAGGATTATATGGCCTACTAGGGGCCCGGTACACGAAATTCGTACATGGGGGGTGGGTCCCTCAGCCCGACCTGGATCCTCTCCAGTCTGGGAGTTTCTGTCTGTCTTTGCAATCATATGAGTGAATTGTCTGAGACCCCAACCAGTTTGGTTTGGTGCTCACAGAATAATAGAGGTCTTTTTTTTTTTTCTTTGCTCCATTGGTGGAGATTTCAGAGAAGTTGCGGGATATCTTCCTTTTAATTTTTCCTCGACACTCTGACTTTACTTATGTCTCTCACCTTTGCTTTCCCTCCATTCCCTACCCAGAACAGTAACTTGCTCCAGGCTCACTTTGCTCTAGTGTCTAGGAGATCCTGCAACGCGTCTGCCACCAGAACTACAATTCCCAGAATTCCTGGTGCTCCCCATGCTCTTGGTTTCCACTTCCAGTCCAGGGGCTACAGAAACCAAAAGTACTGGGAACTTTAGCTGCCCCCAGGCTGGGCTGACAGTACGGAACACTCCAGTGGTGTCCCCAGGACCCTGGTCACTTGGCGCCTGTGCACATAGGCCTGGAGCGGCTCGGGGGTGGGAATGCCCGCCACATCGCCATGGCAATGTGGCAGGTGTCCTACTCTGCCCCCAGCTGCTCTGCACCTGCACATGTGCATGCTGCCGATAGGCCCACCATCTTTGTTGGGTTAATTTGCATACTCACTCCTGATTGACTGTGGGCACCATGGAGGTACAGTCAATTTACATATTTGTCTATTATTAGTATAAATAATACAAGGTACACTGTTTTAAACTGTATCAAAAGATCAGGTATAAAAATATCACATTTAATATTGTATCTTCTTTACCTGAGATATGCAAGTTTTGATTTTTTTTTTTTGAGGGGGCACGTATTCTTGAACATAATTCTATACTCACAACATTCCACCAGCTCCTAACATTCTGCCTCTGGTCTTATAGAAAAAGCCTAATGGCTGTGGTGAGCAGCCACAGAGGTAAGCAACGTTGCCACACTTTTAAGGAGTCATAGTGAAGTTTGGGTAACAATTTAACTGAATCCTAAAAAGAGCTATGATAAGAGTCTATTTAGGAAGAGTGTTCTTGATTACATAGATAATGAGACAAACTCATCTGCAGGTGGAGAGAAAGACCAGGACACTATGTTAAGGATGCAAAGCCTTCAAGGAATTCTTTCTCTTTCTGGTATGGCAGGGAGACAAAATACATAGTGTATCTATTGAGTCATCTGACTAGGGGGAAAAAGAGCAAATAAGCAAGTAATTTTGAAACTTATACCTTTCCAATGTAGGGAGACATACTTATGAGCCTCAGTAGTCAATTTGAAGGTCAATAGAAGAACAAAGAGGTAAAAAGTGGGTTAATATGAAAGGAGGAGAACATAATTGTAGCCTCTGATCTAGGGAAGAATTCAAAGGTTGGAAACAGTGTATTCATGTTATGTTTCCTATTATGTATATGTGTGGGGATGAAGAGAGCAGAGGGTGAAGAGTGGGGCTGTTGAAAGGGAAGGAGGCACGTTTGCACTATTATGTGTTTACAGTTCAGAACAAACAGAGCCTTGAAGTTTGTGAGATGACATTGTGGTTATAGCTCAATCAGAGGCTAAGCCTTTGAGAACAGGTGGTTACAGAAAGTTCTGGAAAGCAGGGTAGTGCCATCTGTTTGCAAGGAGTCATTTGCTTTTTAAGAAGAAAACTAAAATCACTGCCCTACTGATGGCTGGGTGATAAGTTCTGTTGGGGAGAATATGGAATTATAACTCAAAAGAGAATGGATATTTCATGATCTTCCAGGGACTTTCCATGAAGTATTATTTTTTAGTAAATAGTATACACAGAAAACATGCTTTTCCACTCACAAGAATATTACAAAGATCTACTTATTAAAACAGTGTTTTGAACTCCTGGTAAATAGATACTCTATTAATAAAATATGTAATTATTTATTGCCATGGGCCAGTACATCAGACAATGATTTTTAGATGCATTTTAAGCTGAATTTAATTACATTTTCAGAAACTTGGAAATGGTCTATTTCTATTTGGACTGAAGCCAGGATGGCATATCTAGTGTATATAGGCTGATTTATTCCAATCAGCTCTCCTAAGTTAGTATCAGCTAACTTTTAAATACCAGCGAATAGGCTTTTGAAAGTTTCTCAAAAACTAATTACAGTACTTTTAAATTAATTGCTAAGTTGCTAAAGAAATTCCCAAGGAATCCTCAGGTTTTAGAACTTACAATGTTGCTGCTGGTAAATTACAGAGAGCCATAGCTATACCCTCGCTACTTAACTATAACTGAGAAGAACACTCCTACACTTTCAGACTATCTTGTCCAATTAATAAATAAAACATCTACTTAGTCAACAAATATTTAGGGAGCATCCATAATGTACCAGACACAGTGCTAGATATTGGAGATAGAAGTATAAACAAGAAATGGACCCTGAACTGTTTAGTTGACAAAATTATTATACAATCATGTAAATTCTAACAAAACATACCTGTTGAAAGTATATAAAAGGAGAGGGTTGTGGGTTGGGCTATGGCTAAGGTGACAAACACATATGACTCTCTGGTTAGAAATCCCTTACCAGGTGTCTGTCTTGGTAAGCTTGTTAAAACCAGCAGGCTATATATAAGTATCACATGCTCTCACTCATATGTAGAATCTAATGAACAAAATAAGCTGATGAACAAAATAGATCAAGAAAGAAACATAGAAGCATGGAAAACACCGATGAATTTCAGAGGGAAGGTGTGTGTGGGGGTGGGGGTAGGGAGGGAATTGGGAAGATTAACCAAAGAATTTATATGCATAAGCCATGGGCACAAATAATAGTGTGGTGAAGGCCCGGGGGTGGGGGTGGGGGTGTGGTAGGAGGGATCAATGAGAGAAAAAGGGTATATCTGTAATACTTTCAATAATAAAAATAAATGATAAAAAAAGAATCAGCCCAGCAAGTCACGTGGACAATCAAAAGTGCACATGTGGGAAGCTTGCTTAAACCCACAGACCACACTTAATCTACTTGGAATTGTTTACACTGTAAGTTTTTAGGGAAAGAAGTTACAGTAATAATAAAATGAAACAAAAGTGAATCAGTACGTAGTTTTCCATTATTACCTAGGAACTCTAGGTAACCTAGGAAAGACAAATAGTGGTAAACTGTAGTGGTTTTATAAATGTTAACTCTAGTTGATTTTTCCATCACAGGCCTCATTAAGTAATGAAATAGAGAATGTGATAACTTAAATGACATCATCCTGGAACAGTCAAATGAGAAATAAATGACACCAAATTGAACTGCGTGCAAGAAGGATGGGAGGATTCTCCTGAAACATTTAGCTTTCTCTAGACACCTAGTTGATAACCTGAAACACTGATGATTGAAAGGTAGAGAGGTAGAGAGAGAATGGAGAATACTGAGAGGGGAGTATTGAAAATGCTTAAAGACTAAACATATCAAACAAGAGGAGCATACACAAAATAGAATTTTTGTAAAACCTATCCATGGATGACTAGGAAAATTACTTAAGTAAATAAAAATTCAAAAATATGTATTTAAAGAAATATTATTTTAAGGCTTTCATATAAATGCAGTGACTAACTGCTGACAAAGTTTATCCAACTTGCTGGACTAGTTTTAATGAATAGATGAGACTAATTGTAATTAGCACCACTCATCTATATAAAATGAGCATCTGATAATTTATTTAAATTGTCTTTCCCTTTCTTAAAATGGTCTGTAGAAGTGATTTCCTATAGAGTGAATTAAACTTAATTTTGTTTAGAGGCTTTTTGTGGCTGTATTGAGATGTTCAAAACTAAATGGAGGCATTTTTGAATTGTAAAGACGAGGTTGAAAATCACTTATTTATAACCCTATTTATTGACATTTTAAGATTTTACAATAATGCAAGTAATTACAAACTAGATCATCAAATATTATAAAATATGCCAAATATATTTGAATTATAGATTAAATAAAATGCCAACTATATGAAAAGTGATCAACCAGTAAAATATGAGCACAGAACTATCCCTGATTAACTCTTCAGGCAATGTGATTCCAGAAAAAAGGCTGCTAGAAGAGCAATGCATAGACAATCATCTTGTTTCACTTAAGATGAAAAGTATAAGTTATTAAAATAACCAAAAAAAGACAAGCCAAAATTAAATTTAGTAAAATGTTCTTTTATGTATTAAAAATAATGTTTATTCAACTTATAACAATTATATACTTTCATAGAAAAAGTCACATAATATAGAATGTAAAATAATGTATCGCCTCAAATGTCACCCCCCAGAAATTGCCATAATGACTTTTAGATATTGATGCATCTATAAATATATTAATATAAACACAAGTATATATGACTTGGAAAATGCCCTACATAAAATCTCTTTTTCCCCCAACTCACAATGCGTTCTGGACATTGTTAATTCTACATACTTATTTCAATGGTACTATAAAATGTAATTATGGCTTGAGCCATCATTCAATTCAATAATAATTGATGAATATTTAGAGTGTTTTCTTTATTATAATTCCTATTATAAAGCATTCAGCTGTGAATATTTTTATAGTTATAATTTTAGCTAGAATAACTTTCTAGAACTAAGACTGATAGGGCAAATCTGTGCACAATTAGCACTGGAATATATTGTATATTAGTGTGCAAGAGGGTCCCATTTGCCAACTTGTTAAGTGTTGTTAAGTGAGCAATGGTATTTTCTTTTCTTACTTTGCTTCTTTCGTCACTTTCATTTGTCAGCTCTTACTTCCCCAGCCTTGTTCTTCACTCCCTGCCTCCCCCCACCTCCACTCCTTTTCTCCTTGGACTCCATCTCCAGTTCTTCCTTACTTCCTGTCTACTTACCTACCTGCCTAACTATCTTTACTAGCCACTCACATTTCTTTTTTTTTTTTTTTTGCCTATTTAAATCCTTTGCCAATTATTTTGTTGGGATTATCATTTTTACCCAATTGATTGGTAAAAGCTTTTATATAATAAGGGAAAAAAATGTTTTATCCTGATGCTACTGCAAATATTTTCCATTAATTGTCATTGTTTTTAAATTTACCATGTAGTGTTTTTTTTGTTTGTTTTTTACATTACAACAGTGTTGTGGGTTTAAGTGATAATATTTATACATCTTTTTCTTTATTGTTTTTAATTTTATGTTATTTAATGAGGCTTTTAAAAATTCAATTACACTTTCTGCCAATTTTTTGTGTTTATTTTTATTCTTTACATTTCAGTCTTTCATTCATTTTTACTTTTCTTCAAATAAATACAAGGTCTTTAGTCTAGTATAAGTAAGAAAGAGATCAAACTTTCCTTTATTCCAAATAGCTAATGTCTCACAATTTCTTGAATAAGCTACCTTTTTTAGAGAGATATGAAAAGCTTTTTTTAGCATACTTGACATTCTCTTATACTCTTGGGTCTATCTTAGACTCTCTGTTCTACTGATCCATTATATCAATTAAGTCACAGTGTTTTAGTTAGTAAAGTTCTATAATAAATTTCATAATTATTAAAATATATTTTACATTTAATTTTAATTTTTGCAAGCAGTCTTAAGGAATATAGATATGTTTAATTTAATCATCTATATGTATATAAAAGCCTAAGTGACCATTACAACCAGTCAACCAGTTGATATGTGCCGTGGTCCAACCCCAGCAGGTCCAGGGGTCCCCAAAGGTGTAGATGGAGTCGGCCAAGAAGGAAGGACACGGAGACAGTGTTCAGTTGATCAGCAGCCTAGCCAGGATCTCCAGCCAGGATCTCCAGCCAAGTTCTGGTCTGGATCTCCAGAGAGGTTCTGCTGTTTATTGTCTTGTTACATCCGTATTTATCCCAGTTGATTTTAATCCTGTCAATTTCTATTACAAAGGTTAGGGTGTTTCTTATCTCCATTCCAGGGAGTAAAGATTATGTAGCTTAAGCATGATTGTTTGTAGTTAAAGTGATTAATTACCCGCCTGGCACTTAGTTAAGAGGTTTTATTCCCTCCCTAACTTCAGGGGAAAATCCCTACCTGGGGAAACAACCTTTCTCAGAGAGGAGACCTTGGTTAAAACACATAGTGCCAAGAAGGTGAGCAAACATATTAAGAACAATATGCCATATATGCCAGGTCCCTCGAAACAGCAAGGATGGACCGGCTCCCGGCAAGATATGATGTGCACTGACCACCAGGGAGCAGATGCTCAACGCAGGAGCTGGCCCCTGGTGGTCAGTGCACTCCCACAGCCAACCTCCCGCTGCTGGCCAACCTCCCACGGTCCCTCCCCGCTGCCAGCCCCAGTCGGCCTCTTTTGGGACTGGGTAAGACGACTGCAATTAGCCCCAATTGCCGGCCAGACTGAGGGACCCCACCCCTGCACAAATTCGTGCCCCAGGCCTCTAGTGAAATAAATAATATCTGCAAGAGTACTGAACAATCTGTAAGGCATACCCTTTCAGTTAAAATCTTCCAATTAAAAAGCTGACCTGATGATTTAATATTTTATTTTCCTGCACTTATCATGTCTTGACATAGACTAGTGATTTTCAACTTGTATACTGCAAGAATTTTTAAAAAATTCAATAGCTGACTATGTAATCAGGGGCACTGACCTCTTTTCCCTTGTATTATCAAATAAATAAAAATGACAACAGACAACACAACAATAGCTATATGGTGTGGGTGAATCAAAATTATACCTATTTTTTATCAGATCAGCAAAAATTATATTTTTTGATGAGCTGCAGAATTTTAGTAATTAGTTTCTGTGTGCCATGAGTTGAAGAAGGTTGAAAATTGCTGATGTAGACAGGTTGTCCTACTCACTATTCAATGTGATGGAATATTAGATTTATAAAGTTATAGGTAGTCAAATTAGGAACATATGCATTTTCTTTTCTTTAACTCATCCACCAGTGGACTCCGATCTTTAAAAGGTTACTATAATTAAGTAACTCTTTTCCATTGCATTTGAAAGCAAGACTTTCACACAAATTGTTTTAGACCCCTGCCCCACTAGTGATAGGTGCTTTGTGTTTGATCCTTTTTGTCTTCCTTTCTCTGGCTCCTGAAATGAAATAGCAAGAGGGATCTTCCTGGAGGAGCATCTTTCTCTGAAGTGACAAGGAAGCAGCATCCTTCACAGCTGGCAGCGCAGGCCTGCATAATGCCTGGATGCCAGAAGTGCTCTTGAAGAACAAACAGGCAACCTTTTTCCTCCTCAAGCAGCAGCAAAAACTGTCAAAACCACAGGTGCACCAGGAACCACCTCTCCATCAAGCTGTTTACATTCCTCTTTCAGTCTAGCATTTGGCAGCTCAGGTCTATTCTGGCCTTGGCAACAGAGACAGTCTACCTCTCAGGATTTCAGTCATACAGATGGTATTAGGATTTAGCACATTAATGTCTGCCTCCTACAATGAGATAGAGTCATGTCCCTGGGCCAGGCAGTGCAGCATTTTTATTTAGAGAAAAGGTGAATAGGGTCATACAAGCCAATTATGCAATACTCCTGTTGGAGGACTTTGAATTCATGTTTCAAACTTTGAATTCACATCGTCTTCACATAAGCTCATGATTGGTGGCTATGGAGCTAAAAAGTAGAATAAAATATAATGCATTCACTCTCGTGTTAAAAGCATATTTAGAATTAAATTTGTGTAATCTCTTTACAGATAACTTCCAGGAACACTAATAAAAACCTAATCTTTCTCTATACTTGCAAAAATGCCTGACCTCAACTTTCCAATGAGTTGTCTCATAAAACTATTAAGTTGTCTAGGAAAAAGCATTTATTTTTCATATGTAATATGATTCCAAATTTTGTGACATTACTTACAATGTAAGAGATTATTCCATTGAAAAAAATACTAACCATGATATGATTCAAGGTGCTATAATAAGATATAAATATATAAAGTTAAATCTCCATATGTTTTAGAAAAAAAATATGTATGTTTAATAGTCAAATGACATTCTGGCTTCAATAGTAGCCAAATATGACTATACTGAGTGTTCAAAGATATTTATTCTCTATGAAGACAAAGCTAAACATAGTAAGAATCATAGGGTCTATTTACTTTGGTTAATCAAAATGTAAACTTAATTTTAAGTGCTATCCCAATTTAAATTTTACCAAGTTATCTTACTAATATTTTTTTCTTCTTTATAAAAATGAAGTTTATTCTAACATTCTAACAGGAATCCAATTGCCCTGCCAGGGCACTTGAATATGATTTCTATGCAAACCATTTTAAAAAATACTTCTATTTCTATTTCATTTGAACAAATATAATGTATTTCTTCATTGTGCTTTATCAATACACAGCCAACTTGTTTCTTAGTTAAGTAAACTACTTTTTGAGGAGGTACAATCCTTTATTATAATGCATCTCTACTTGCATCTTACTATGTTCAACTACAATGTGTTGGACTCACTGAAGGTTGAGGGCTTTATACAACCCATATCCCAAAGACAGTGGTTTTATATCCATAAAAGACAATGCATGGGAATAGGGGCTTAAAAATTCATCAACCCTCTTTCAGTCAAACACATACCTTGCATTATTAGCTTTCTGCCACCAGGGGACTTTGAGTCTGTGGATTGTGTTCTACTTGTGAAACTATGTTCTCAGTCTAAGTAGATGAGTCTAAATTCAATAGAAAAGGCATTTCCATTGAAAAAAGATAGATATTGTTACTTTGAAGGCAGAGTCTGGCCCAGGACTCTATCAGATCATAGCATATAGGCCGCTGTTCAGAACCAGTCTGGCTCATAAATTGTTTCTACTCTGTTAAAGTGAGGCAAAATTTTGCTGAATTTCCAAGGGAGCAGAATGCTATAATTATCACCTCTGGCCTCATGTCTTCCCTTTGCCAGACATATATATTACCCTGGGCCTAAAACATATCTTAAATGCTCCTTTGGGGTTGCTTGACCTTCCTGGGGCTTGATCCATCAGAGGTATATGGGAGAGCTGATCACAGGGCAACCTTAGTTGAGTAGATGAGCTCTCTTGGCCTCATATCTGATTCATAAATTTGTTTTAAGATTCCCAAGACAACTCAGAGGACTCTTTATCCCTGTCTAGCAGGTGGTTAGCTGAGCCAATTCCTGAATTCCTGGGGTAATACTGTCAATGGAAAGCCAAGTGGGCCAACTCATGAAACATCCAGTCCACTTTAAAGCACACTGTTAAGAAGAAGGAGGAGAAGGAGGAGGAGGAGAAAAACTCAGCATGGGAGTGAGAGGTGGTGATGCTAAATGAGACCATTCTGTCAGCCCTCAATAGAGAACTTGAGTTCATGTGCATACCACAGGCAACACACATATCCCTGTTCCTGAGAATTGGCTGGGATAGAAGACAGAGGAAAGGGAACCCCACACAAACACAGAGACCTACCCCAATAGGGTGCTCCAGGCAGCTTGAGTTCTAGCCAGAATGTGGGGAAATACTGAAACCACAAGCTTATTTCACAATCTCCCACACATCCCATGGAATTGATGTGAACAATAAGTTCAGCTGCTACATCATTATTTATTGTTTATTATTTTTATTTTTTTAATTGATTTCAGAGAAGAAGGGAGAGGAAGAGAGAGACAGAAACAACAATAAGACAAAATCTTTGATTGGCTTCCTCCTGCATGCCCCATACCCAGGAACAAGCCCACAACCCAGGCACGTGCCCTGACTAGGAATCAAACCTCCTGGTTCATAGGTTAATGCTCAACCACTGAGCCAAGCCAGCTGGGCCAGCTGCTACATTATTGATACCACACAGTCAGTGCTATGATAAGATAGGCAAATTAGGTCCTAGAATGATGCAGTTTCTTTCTTTCTTTCTTTCTTTCTTTCTTTCTTTCTTTCTTTCTTTCTTTCTTTCTTTCTTCTTTCTTTCTTTCTTTTTTTTTTTTTTTTAAAAAGGCCCTTGTTTTGAAGAAAGGATTACTGAGTGTGAAAATGGGGAGTCACACTTTCTAAACAGCCTTTGTGGCTTAGCCTAGGGACGAGGTGGTATTCTCACATCTTCAAGAAGGCTACTTCTGAAATAAGTGTGCAAGGAAAAGCTATTGAGTGCACAGCACTGGGTCTGGCACTGCCATGGTAGCTCATGTTTTTAAAGAGTTCTCTTACTAACTACAGAGCTCTCCACCCTTCTTCAAACCATCCTGCCTATGACAAATCAATGTTGCTCTCTCCAATTTTCCTCAAAAATGTCAAAGCAGCTGTATCCTGATAAGAATACATTTGCAATTAAAATCTCTGGGTTAAGGCACAGACATTCCTGCCATCAACAATTTCCATTTTTACCTAAGGCAGAAATGAAAAACTTCCCTTTTCAATTAACTTAAATCTCAACAGCAGTGATACTCTGGCCTCTGCCAAAAAAAAAAAAGAGTGTTCCTGTAAAGCAGTGGTTCTCAACCTTCCTAATGCCGTGACCCTTTAATACAGTTCCTCATGTTTTGGTGACCCCCAAGTTCATTGTTACAAATTGAACATAATTAAAGCATAGTGATTAATCATAAAAACAATATGTAATTATATATGTGTTTTCCGATGATCTTAGGCGACCCCTGTGAAAGGGTCATTCGGCCCTCAAAGGTGTGGCGACTCACAGGTTGAGAACCGCTGATCTAAAGCCTGAAAGAAAGGGCTGCTTTTGCACCCCTTCTTATTTAGGTCCCTTCCTAGATCCATCTCATATTTCTCTCTGTCCCCCGCCCCTCCCTGCCTCCATCCCCTCTGAATAAATATGTATGTTCCTTATTTTTATTTGTATAGAGAGGATAAATTTGTTCCATTTTAAAAGTAATACTAGCCCTAGCTGATTTGGCTCAGTGGAAAGAGTGTTGGCCTGCGGACTGAAGGGTCCCAGGTTCCATTCTGGTCAAGGGTACATGCCCTGGTTGTGGGCTCAATCCCCAGTGGGGAGTGTGCAGAAGGCAACCAATCAATGATTCTTTCTCATTGTTGTTGATTCTATCTCTCTCTCCTTCTTCCTTCCTCTCTGAAATCAATAAAAATATATATTTAAAAATAAATAAAGTAAAATACTAAATTTTGTTCAATTTTATTTGTAATTATATTTTCTATGGTTGGAGGGAGAGGGAGTCCCTCTGCCAACTCAGCACTATGGCAGCTGAAGGTGGCAGGAACAACCCTGCTCTATGCAGTGCTGTCAATGTGATATAGCCCATTGATTTTCCTGGCTGAGTTAAGAATAACACTAGGGTTGAAAGATTTGTGCAAACGGCTGGCCCTAGGCAAAATCAAAAAAATGGGAAAGGTTTGTTTGGTGCTCAGGTGTCCTCTTTATTTTTTTTCCTCCAACTCCCTGTTTTGCTTTAGGGAACTATGGCTCTTATGGTCTTTCTCTAGATCAAATATGTTCCAAAGAAACAGCCAATAAACACCCCCCCCCCCACACACACACACACACACTTCAACATCCCTCTTTATCTACAACAATCCTTACTTTCTCTACTCACATATGAAAAATAAGTCTATTTTCTCTTCAGACTTAATTAATACCCTCACCGAGAATATTAAATGTAAGTCCTATGGTTTCTTGATGAATCGCATCAGAACCTCTCTGATTCTCTATCTTCAGTCCTTCCTTTTCCATTGCTTGTCCACTTTTCACAAACCAACATGCACCCAAAATGAATAAAGCAACCAACAACACACAAACACAAGCACACAGCCCCCTGTTCCCTCAACCACCTTAAATGTCCACTCTCTCAGTTCAGTTCTCTTATCCAAGCTCCTAAAGCCATTTTCTACAGACATTTCTACTACCTTCTCCATCGCACTTTCCTTACCACTTCACTCTTTGAAATCGCTAGGTCTTCCAAAGGTGTGTTCTTGAAAGACTGAAGAAGCCCTGATGATCTAATCCAATCACCCTGGGGCAGTTCCCATTCTCCCATCTCTCTTTAGCATTTGTATTTTGCTTTGCCTTTGATGCTATTATTTTCCCCCTGGGACTCTTATCCCCTACCCTTGTTCCAATAACCTGCATCTTTCTTTAACTTCTTAAGTGTATGGACCACCCCATCAAGCTGTCATGGGCCTCTACACTTCGCTGTATGTTGTCTTTGCCTTAGTGATTTCATCAATTCCCCTGCTAAAATATTATTTCTTTGAATGGGGGCATAAAATCTTTATCTCTAACTGAAGTCATCTGTATAGCTCCATCCATGGTTCTTAATACATTTTGTAAAAAATTTACCTTGGTACATTCATCAAACACCCCAAACTCAATTTTATTACATATTCTTTTCTCTTATCCTCTTAATATCTCTTGTTATTCATTCTGCCTTCACTATTTCAGGCATCAGTTCTAAACTAGACAGCTCCTGATACCATGCTTCCTTTTCCCTATATTGCTGCATTCAGTGTGCCACCTCAGCTTTTGCAGTTTATCTGCAAAACAGATTTCTTCCCATGTTAGTATCACTATAATGAAAAGACATGTTGTCCCTTACCTGAAATACTTTGTCTTCTCACTTCTACACACTGCTGACAGATTAATCTTTTAGAATACAGCTATTATCTTATTATCCTATGCTTAAAAACCATCATTAGCCACTCACCACGTTCAATTATATCCTAATTACTTTACCTGACACTTAGGGCTCCACATAACACAGTGTTGAAGCGGCATGACCAAAATTCCAGCTAAATAACACTATAAACTCCTTCTAAAATATGACCTAGCATTTTCTTAATCTCTATGGCTTTGCTATTATTATGGAAACCTAAGAAACACTGCTTCCAAGCCTATTTCAGAAGCTGATTTTCATCATTCTGGGCCAAGCTAAATGCCAGCTTCTTCATAATAGATCTACAGATCTCTATCCTTTCAAATCAGATGGAGGTGCTCCTTCTGAGTCACCGACTTATCTGTGTGGTTCCTTAAGGGAGTTATTTTGAAATGAGGGGAAGTGAAAGTGTTTCAAAAAGTATAACCATTCTAACATAACGAAATTATTATACTTTTTTAAAAAGTGGCTTGACATAGTAGCATATAACACAGAAAAAGTTTCTTAAAACACATAGTAGATACCCAATAAATATTTTTGTGTAGTTATCCCAGAAATACCTTTGCAACATTGAGTTGACCCAATATCTTTCAGTGATATTTAGATTAAAGCCTTCTTTCTAATTGTGCAAAGAGCTACCAGTCTTTTATTAAATACACGGTTTTATTAAGTAGGTTAGGAAGTTATTCTATGTGACTGCCTTGTGGATTTTACTGTGCAAAGAGCCTTTTTAGGTGCTGCTAAAGTCACCCTGCTTTCTTTCTTCTCATTGGCTTAAGGAAAGCCCATTTCTAATATAAAGCTGGAGCATGTCCAGTGTGCAGCAGCTATCACAAGTGTGTCACATGTGATACCAGAGGGATGCCAATAGGTAGGTTGTAACCTGTTGGTTCCAGATGAAATATGTGACTGACTCAAGCTGAGCACAAATTCCTTGTCAATAAGGCAGCAGTTAACTCTAGGGAAATGAATAGAGATGAGGGGATCAGCTTCCTTCCATTTTCTATAATCCACTTCTAGTCCACTGTGCCTGCACCGTCTTAAACTGTGCGTGAGTGTGCAGGCCGAAAGCACGTTGGCTGGAAAACATGTGCAATGAGATTAGAAAGTACTGTAACCATTTTGCTGGTGTAGAAATATGCAGAGAGCAGTTGACTCCCTGTAAACAATGCAGTGTGGGGGGCTTCACAGAGGGCTCAGTTCTTCTTTGCTCATTAGCACCTCATTAAGCCATCCTAACCTAAAACTTTTGTTAAAGCAGGGGCTGCTTAAGGAATAAACTGAGAAATGCCCCTAATAATAGTATTTTCAGAATACTTGCCTCTGGTTACACTCTCCTCTCACCACTTGGTTTTAAAGCACAGGCAGGGCTGCAGGGCACACTCCCACATTGCCCTGGGCAAAGCCATTGCATATTTAAACCTGGAATACATCACACACTGCATGCTGATTTAAAGCAGAAAAAAGGGAGAGCTGCAATCCCAAATCTAAGTCCCTCTCTAGATGCTAAGAGCATGAGAAGCAAAGAAGGAGGAATGGGGAATCTCTCTGGGAAGACAAGTTCTTTCACCCCAACTTCCAGCAGCAGGCAAGGCAAGGCTGCCTGGTGGGTCTCTGTTCTGTATCATGTGTGAGGAAAGCAGTGGGTATTAGGCTAAGCAACACTGCATCACAATAGACTCAAGTCAGCAAGTGCATTTTCTGTGGAAAGCTGGAGATACACAGGGCAGATGACCTTATATTTTCTTTTTCTTTTTTTTAAGGAAATGGGCTGTGACATTTTGTACTAATTCAGGCCAGGTCTCCTGGATAATTGCTTCATCTGACGAGAAGCCCAATAAGAGGGATGAAGTGACGATACTTCAGGGAAATGAGTGCACAGGGCTGTCATGGGGTCTAAACAGTGAAACCAAAGGTAAGGACAAGGCAAGGCAGGATGGGATACAGCAGGTGGCTCATGAGTTGAGCTGGGTGTTTAGGTTGACTGGTGCATGACCTTATCAAATGGTATCTCAGGCCTCTTTAGCATCTTCTGTTTATTACGTGTGTGCTGGAGGGACTTGAACAAAGGATGGGAGGAAAACGATCAATTGACCCCAGTTACAGAACACTCATGTTTCCCAGCTAATGTAAAAGGGCTGCTCTGGCAGAGAGAGGGGGCAGGAAGGAAATCACCACTAATTGTGTCTTTGCTATGTGAGTCCATGTGTGCTCAAACACTGGACTTAACATTGTAGATTCATTGTATTTAATTTTCATTACAATGCTAAAAGGTTAACATTAAAAGTGTCCCAATCATAATCAGTCACACAGTTAAGGAATCAGGGAGAGTGTGAGCTGCCTGTGATCTGCCAGGGAAGGAGTGTGTATGGGGATGCTGTGTTCAGGAGAGTGAGCACTTGGAGGTCAGAACCGAACAGCTACTTGTGCTTCTGTCATCCCCAACACTGGAGGCAGCTGGAGAAAGAGGGACCATCTGATGTTACACGTAAGATTATAATTCAAGTTGAAAATACCATGGTGGATCCTTTTCTCTGTAGTAAGACATGATCAGACTATTGTGTGATACGCAAGCCTGTTTCTATGATATATGAAACCCAGGGAAATATTAAAAATTGAGGCCTACGTTCTATTTCTCAAAATAATTCCATCATATCCTCCTAGAAGGCAGATCTCAGATTGGAATCCTCAACTCCTTGAAGGTCTGTGTCTGAGCAAGGGGGAGCTGAAAGTGCTGGCCCTGCCTGATGGTCCTTGCCCAGGAATGCCTCTCCTTCTCAGCCTGTTCGCAGCCTCAGTCCCATATCAGACCCATTTGTAAGGGCCCCTATCCTCACCTGCATATTCTGGGACAGCCCCTGAAAACTGCCCTTGGCTAAACCTCTCTAGGGCAGGCAGGGAGAGGCCAGCACAGACCTAGGAAATGCATCTGGGCTTCTCTGGGAAGGGATGCCAGGTGCACAGGGCATGGTCTCTAGAAGGTGGGGTATTGATGCCAGGTGGGTATTCCTTCAGGCTGCTGACTCTTCTCCCTAGAAGGAGGGATATGGCTGTGGAAGGATCAGACAGAGTAGTCTAATGGGTCTAGGGAAGGACTTACATGATTGTTAATCTACCTCACGTAACCAGGTGGGTTTCACAGTAAGAAAACTGCTCAGCTAAGAAACTTCTGAATTTCTGTAAACACTGTGCAGACCAGCAGAATTTTATATTTATTTCCTAAGTTGAGAAGGCAAACTGTCACATAGTATATATCACATCATTCTTACCTACAGATAGTAACCTAGTCAACAGATAAAATAAATTAAACCTAGAAAGAAAAACAAATGTTTCCCCAAATAAATACAGGAAAAAAAATATATCTTTTGAAGTCAAGTAACCTATGTGATTTTAACTAAATGACTTAATTAACATGAGTTTTGGGTTCCATAGCTGTAAAATTAGAGCTAACACCACTTATTTGCAGGTTTGTTGAGAACATAGTAGCTACATGTGGAAACCCAGCTATTCTTGTTAGTGCATCCTAGATGCTTCATAAACATTAGCTCCTCTTTCCCTTCCTCTCTCCCTTGCCTTAATTCCCATTTGCTAAAAAGCCCTTCTAATAAAGTGATGAAAATATATTTTTTCATTTTAAGATTCTTGAGGGTTATTTGATAAGACACATTTTGTATCTATGTATTTATTGTTTTCATTAAGGAGAAACTATCTGTGTTTATTGTGATACTCTTGTCTCCTTGGGTTTATCCCTCCCTTACTAAAACACACACACACACACACACACACACACACACACACACGCGCGCGCTCACACACACGCGCTCACACACACGCACATGCAAGATAAAAGTATGCATGGATCAAATTTGTACAAATTAAAAAGTATTAAATAGATGGGTGAGACTAGGACACCCTAGCACTCTGTTTTCCGTTCATTTCCCTTCTATATCTCCTTCTCCTTTCTCACCATGCTTGTATCACTTCTAACTACTGAAAGAGAACAAATTAACTTAGTGCTAGGAAAGAGAAAATGGGAAATTATATGACCATGGCTGAAATGACACACAAGGGCTAGATGGAGAAACACGAGGCAAATTTGTATCAGACAGGTGGCCCTGACCTTCCCCAATGAGTCATTGCACCACCTTTGAGAGTTGGTGTCTTATTTTATTCTTCCCATAGAATATGCATTTAGAACCCTTAGTGTCATTGCTCAGTATAAAGGGACAATATGCTATGGCTTCTAGTTGATCATTTAGAATTTCAATCAACAATTTTAGGCCCCTGTATAAAGGCACATTATTTAAAATATAAAATCTTAGCCTCCTTAGGCCCTTTAACGGCTTTAGCATACAAATCAATGCTTCACATTTATTTGAGAACCCAAATCATTTTTGTATGAGATGTGCATCGTGTAGTCTCAGCCTTTTAAGCTTTAGCTTGGCCTGAATGATGTTGCTCATGCATAAAGATATGAAATAAGGCAGTGGAACGATATGGATACATCTTCTAAACTGAAATGAACACACCATTTCGCAACTGCTACTCCTTCTACCCCTCCCAGAGGACATGGGCATTAGTATACAGTTTCCTCCACTTTCCAAAAATAGAGCATTCCTGTGAAACCTTCTGTAAGTTGAAATGGTATAAAGTGAACAAGCAATTGTATACCATTAATTTATATGGGAACAATTTTTAGCATTTCCAGACCCACAAACAAAAGAATGTATAAGGTCTTTATTTTGTTCGCCATAATAAAAAAAAATTATGCCCAGTTTTACACTAAGCATAACAGCCTTACAGGCTCTCTTAGGCTTTTCTGATACCCGAGGACACATGTCGCTAATAAATGTACAACCTAAATCAAGATAAAGCACAGAAGCTCACAGACACAGTTCAAAGTTATGGCATTTGATACTGAGATGCTGAGTACAGTTCCTGGGAAAGGAGCTTGGCGGGGCCACTCTAGCTACTCAGATGCATGCTGCCTCTACAGTTTCTCTGTGAAAAATAAATGCTGAACACCATTTTCCCAAAAGCAAAAATCCTCTTCGGATATATTTTGGTTAGCGAAAACACGTACTGATGCAGGTCTTTCATAAAAGCAAATTATATATGGTGCATACTAGACTTACTGGGGTGATCACATTGTGAGGTCTACAAATGTCTAATCACTATGCTGTATGCCTGAAACTAATATAATATTGTATATCAATTGTAATTGGAAAAAATAAATTTAAATGAAGGCAAAGTGGCATAACTCAATCTTTAAAGAAGCAGAGGATAACTACATGTCACTTAAGAGGTAAGAGAAGAAAAAAAAAAAGAAACACACACCACAAAACAGGCTCACAAGTTCACTTGGGGCTGAGCAATAGATAATTACATAAAGAAAACATATTGGAGAGGGAGCAAGAAACTCAAAAGGCAGCATGGACAAAAAGCAGCATTATGGGATACTGAAATGTCAGAGGGCAAACTGAGGGAGGAATCTCAGTTCACAGAAACAGTCAGCTTTCAGAAGAGGGGTTGGCCTGTGATTAACACAAGGATGGAATAATTGAAAACAAAAAGTGAAAGGAATCTCACACTAAGTGGTGACCAGAGAGGAAGGAGAGCGGGTCTGCTGGTATTCCCACTCACTCTCCAGGAATGGAATTCCAACTTCAATTTACACAAAGTGGGAAAAGGGGAATGGGTGGGAAAAAACAAATTAAAAACACAGAGAGAAGACAACTGCTGATGCAGAAATATTTTCTTTCTCCTGCATGTAGATACACACACATACACATATAAACACATACACTCCAGCGATGAAGGTTGCAATCAGCAAGGGTATTTCTGCCTGAATGGCTTGTAGTGGTTGACTATTGAATTAAATCTAATGAGAGTGAAAAGAGGCAGATCATAGGACACGGAGTGAATTATAGTGTAGGTCTCTGAAAATTATAGGAGCTGTGCACATTGGCAATATTAGAAAATAGAGATGTATGGTCCTTTCTCCCTCCATTTTTAGTGATGCATGGATATTATTTGTGCACATTTCTCTCTAAACCACACAGAATTCCAGGAAGAGTGTTTCTGAAGTGACTTCTCAGAATCCACATTTGGGGTATGCATAATGCCCTTCACATTAGCTAAAGCACAGAGCTGGGAAGAGTTTGGACTGGTTGAAAAGAAATCAGATTATGACCAAAGACTATTTCAAAACCTAGGAAATGCATTTCTCAGCATTGATCCTGAATTTCTTCATGCCTTGAGCTTGGCATTGGCATAGTGAGCAATGTGGCATGGTGCTGACAAGCTTTTGCAAGCTGGGGTATTTTCTCCTCTATCTGCAAAAGAAGAGCATGCAGTTTCTCAGAATGGGAAGAAATTAGTAGATTAGGCATTAGACTCTGTTTTCTCTTTTATTTCCTTCTTATTTATCCATTTTTTTTTTCTGGCTGGCATTTAAACACACTTATCCTAATTTATTTCTATTCTTGTAGAGCAAGTTGATGTCATTTGGTTTAATTTAGCCTACTTAGTCCAATATGTCAATTAGTTAATAGAACATCTGTATGCATTGGGTGACAGGAATGCTCATAGGCATGCATTATACCATGGGACACACACACACATGCACACTCATACACACTGTTCAATAAGACTGTGTGGATGGGTGAGGATAGTTCAACTCCTCCCCTCAGAGACTGCTAAGGTAAGGTGTCCCTGCTCTGCTCGGCACTGTAGCATTGCCCTTCATATTTAAAGTTCTGCTTGGTAGAGTTCACAGGCCAGAGCAGTTCAGAAATTAATTTCCATAATTATCTCTTTAACTTCCTCATTATAAAAGGCATCATCCCTGGATGGCAAGAAGCCAACCTGCTGACCCCAACAGGACAGTGCTCCACACAGACATCCGGATCAGCATGTGACTCTTTTGTCTCCTTTCATAAAACACAAGTCAATGGCAGGAATGCTGTCTTGACTGTAAAATGGGATTGAGAGAGAAATAATAATGTAAAATAATGATGCTCTGTCACAGAGGCATCATGGAGCCATGAGTAGGGTGTGGGCTTCTATGTAAGATGACCTTGAATTTGAATAACTGCTCCAAACTCACCAGCCCTGTCACCCTGTGGAAGTGAATTGATTTGTTTGAGCCTCAGTTTATTGCTGTTAATGGAGGATGACAGTGTTGAACAACAAGAATTGGTGTAAGGCTTAGAGATCATGACATTTCTCCATAAATAGTATATTTGTTAACAAACAAAGGGTTATTTGCTGGGAACATTAATTTAGTTGGGATATATTGAAAGAAAGTCTGATAGAGACATGGAAACTATAGAGTTAAGTGTTGCAGTATTGACAGGAGGGGCATTTTATATTATGCCCTTTGCTTGCTTTTTGAATATTGAAGAAAAAAGGGACTTTTGGAGAATTTATTATAATGACACTTATGTAATATCAGAGAACATTATTTCCAAAATATTTTACTAAATAATATTTTACATAGAGAGTTTCATTTAATAATCATGTGATATAATTTGAAATGTATCTGTTCTTTGTCCCAGTGGTTCATGACACAGAGCTCCTAATACCCTTGGAATTTCTTCATAATTATCCACTTTCAATCACTCCTGATTCCATGCTAATGTGATGATGTAGGGAAGGGCCCCTAGATAGCCTCAGAATGGGGCTGGTCACCCCAAAGACCAAGTAATTGAATAGTTGGAACTTTCAGATCTACCCACCGACCTCTGGGAAGGGGAGATGGTTGGATGGAAAAATCTCTCAAACAAGGAAGTATGATGAACTTCAGAACTGGTAAGCAGATCTACATGCCAGGATGGTAGTATGCCCCACTCCAGAGACATAAGCTCTTATGTTTGGGACCCTCATGCACCTTACTCTATCTACCTCTTCATCTGAATGTTCATTTATACTCTTTATAGCAGGGGTGGGGAACCCTTTTTCTTCCAAGGCCCATTTGGATATTTATAACATCAATTTTGGTCCATACAAAATTATCAACTTAAAAAAATGAGTCTGCTATATTTGATCAAATATTTAATTAACTCACCCCTTAGCAGGGCCAGACCAAATGATTTTGTGGGTCTTAATGACACTTGGGCCAGACGTTCCCCACCCCTACTTTAGAGTAAATAGGTAATTGTAAATAAAGCATCTTCCTGATTTCTGTGAGCTATTGATGAAAATAGAAAATACTGAGCCTAAGGAGGGGATCATAGTAACTCCCAATTATAGCAAGCTTGTCAGAGTATGGAAGACTTACAACTATTGTTTAAAGTGGGTGATCAGTCTTGTGGGACTATACTCTTAAACTCATGCAATCTGACACTAACTCTAGATAATGTCAGATTTTAACTGAATTGTAGGTCTCCCAGTTGCTGTCTGAAGAATAGGAGTGTGGGTTGTTGGTGCTGGTAAACACCCTGCATCATAACAAATTTGTTAAGTAGCTAATAGTTTTTATCTTCATTTACCAAATAAGTAAAATAAGGCTCATGGTGTGTAAAGCACTATCTGTCCAAGGTCACGTATTAGAATTGAGACTGCAATCTTGGTCACTGGACACTTGATGCTAAATAAGAAACATCACACCAAGTCTTTGGTGGGTGGTTTTACTTCAATAAACTATCATGAAAATAATAGATCCTTATCAGTCTATTGTGATCATTACTTAAGTAGACAAAGGGATGGTGAGCAGTGGAAGTAGAGATGATTGTAACAGACTTTGCAGAGAAAGAAAATGATGAAGAAATGTGAAAAGAATGTTCCAAGACAAGAGACTACCTTGAGCTTCTAATACAAGGATAAAAATTATATGGAAAGAATAGTAAACACCCCTGTTCAGGCAAATCAAGGCCAAACCAGCAGATATCAGAAATAGTTTAGTTGAAGGGAAGACCGAGCAATGAGTCTCTATGTCCATGCTGAGAAGTGTGCACTTGTTAAGGTCGGAAACAGAAAATCCCTGCAAAGTCATTCATTTTTCTTTCATTTATTTATTCATTAATTTACTCATTCATTCCCACATTCAGTTATACATTCATTCTTAGACTGAGTGGTTATTATGTCCCAAACACACTTCTGGATGTTATGTATACAAAAAAGAATAATAGTACTGGCCACAGGCAATTTAAAATACAGTGAAATGACAAACATGTACATGATACTATCTGACTAGTCCCAAGGTGATGGTAACCAGCCACAGAGTGATGGGAGAAGGCCTCAGAGAGAAGTTAGTATTTGTTCTGGGTCACAGAAGATGATTGGAAGTGCTTTGGGGACAGAGTGTATGATTGTGGATTGGCATGGACAGAATGTAGGATAGCAAAGGCCTTTTAGACCCATTATTGCACTTTAGAAGGGAAGCGATCAGAGCCTAGGGTAGAGTTATAGCTGTGGAGATGAATTTTAAAGGGAGATATCAGTAACATTTAGTCACTGATTATATTTGGAGGTCAAAGAAAGGGGAGCAATTGCATGCATTTACAATGATGAGACTGGGGCACTGAGAGGATTGTAGTGAAATTATTAATAATTAGGGGATGAAGAAGGACTGATGACACTGCTCCTCAGGGCTCCCAACACGGTCCTTTCTCCCCATCCAGAAAAGAACTCCTAGACCTTAAAAGCCACGGCATAATTTTGGTCTTTATCTCTCCCTTCAGAGCATAATTAATAGACCAGGGGAGAAGAGGAGACTGTGAAGGAGATAGGAACTGGCTCCTATGGGGCTCTCAATTGATGTTTGTTCAGTTGCATTCGGTCAGAGATGTGTGAGAGGCAAGGGCATCACCTATGATGACCCAGAGGGAATTCTGAGGGCAGCACCACAGTTTGGCAAAAGGCAGAGACTGTAGACTCCTGAGCCCATCTGGGATGGCATGTCAGCACCCCCAAAGGTGGAAAATTTAGGACAAGTGTCTTCACCTTGTTCTAGCTCAATGCCCTTGTCCATGGGTTGAAAAGTATAGTACGCTTCACCTTAAGAAGTATTGTGAGAATTTGATTAGTTCATAAAATACTTCAGTAACTTGACTCTACATTTAAATTGATTAGAACAACACTTGGTACAAAGGAAGTGTTCAAAAAGTTTTGCTATTATTATCACTTACTGAGAACACCGTTAAATTCAAGGTAGAGATAGAAAAGAAAATAAATGAGAGCTGAATACAAGTACTGGATATTGTATTTTAAAGAAAGCCATTTCAGGGAAGGGGTAAAAATGAAGGCCTACTTCCTGCAGTCAAGAAGGAAGGAGACAGTGAACTAAATGAATCATCAAGTAGAAGAACACTCACAAATCAACTCTTGAAGCATACAACAGGAGTCATGAGAAGAGAGGTGGCTTGGGATATTTATACTGGCTCAAAGTCCTTAAAGAAAAGCAGCAAGTCCCTTTGAAGAAGGAGTCTACCAGAGAAAATATTAATACTACTGCTTCTGATACTACTACTACTACTACTACTACTACTACTACTACTAATAATAATAATAATGATAAATTCAAGTAAGAACCACAATACCTTTCAATGGAAAATAAATGTGAGGGGACAACAATAACTGAGGCTGGGAAAATAATGCATCTTTTCTAATATCACATATATAATTCCCAATAAAACCATCTTGTAGCCCAGTCAGCATGAACCAGGAGATCATCGGTTCCATTCCCTGTCAGGGCACATGCCCAGGTTGATCCCCAGAAGCGGGTGTGAAGGAAACAGCCAGTGGATATGTCTCTCTCATATGTCTATCTCTCTAGCCCTCTCCCTTGCTGTCTCTCTAAAAATTCAATAAGAACATATTAAAAAAAAAAAAACATAACATTTGGCACATGGCAAGTATAAGCTCATCATTCAATTGTTCCATTTAAGGCATACACCAATAGTAATAGAAAACTGAGTTTATGTATTTTCAGATAAAAATTCAAATACGATCAAATCTATAAAAAATAGACAATGGCATTCATATGACAAATGAATAATGCCACAATTCTGGAAGCAAACAAACTTTCTGCATTTGAGATAATGATGGGAACAGCCACACATGTGACATGTATGCATGTAGTTGATTCCTAGAGTGGTCACAGCTAACCTAACCCTAGGGTCTAGTCCTTTTTCAGGTACTCTCCACAATGCACTTTAATATGTCCCCTCCTTCCTGCTGGCAAAATCTAAACAATCTAAAAGCATCGCCAGTGAATACAAGAGGAAAGAACACAATTGTTAGCAAATGTGCATTTTAGCTCCTCACTCCCATGGTTTTCAAAGTAATAAAAACCAATTAGATAAGACTCAGCAGCTATAGTAAGAGAGAGCAGTGCAATCTTACCACTACTAATAGGGTTTTTAATAATAGATAGGTTTCTCTCTGCAGAGCTGGAGTTGGAAGTAGCAGAAGTATCAATTGCACAGCACTCTGCTGACCAATACCCGATGCAAAAATGTTACATTAATGCAGATGGTCTGTCAGTTTAAGCTGAGCAGTCAGAGCCAGGGCAGGACTTACAGAATGACCAGAGAAAACCCTGAATAGGTAAGAATTGCAAGAAAAAGGAAATCAAGAATTCTCCTTACATAATATGTGCAAGGTTATAAACTACCTCAGGAGGAAACTAGAGAGGCCCAGGTCTGAAGCATTCCAAGGTACAAGTTAAGGTTAAATTCTTCAGGTCAAGGATTGCTGCAGACTTTTATGCTATGGAGATGTTGACTCTGATTCTAAGTAGGTGCAGTAATACTGTACAAATCTTTCCTACCTGATGGTAACCAACTGCCTACAGGGTTTTGATTGTTTTGTTTTCACTACATCTGCTGTTCAAAAAAATTAGGTACCTGATGCTCCTTTACTTAAAATACAAAGTATGTGGAAAGTATTTGTCTCGTTGTCATAGAAACCATCATTAAAATAATTCCCCAACTCTACTTAATTCATCAGTCCCTCCTCCTTTAGAAACTGTCAAAAGGGGGTTCTTTAAAGAGAAGGAAATAGTGTTTTCCAGGAGGCAAGGGGTGGGGGAAGGGCTCAGCATAGATTCCTCTGTGGGCTACCTAAATACGAACTGACAATAGCTCCACCCCCTTCCAGCTCATATGCTCTTCTTTCTTTCCTTCCACACCATTCCTTTAAGTATAATCATTTAGGTTTATGAAAGGAATTTCCTCAGGGAGTGTAGTTATCCTGCACATTTTGTATGATCAGATCAAGCTTGTGAATAATACATTTGTCTGTGAATAAATTCCCCAGGGCATGTCCTCCTGGCTGAGCCTCTATAATGAACCATTTGACTGTAATTCAGTTAAGAATGCAGGAGATGTAAATACATGTGGGTGGAGAAAGTGTAGAAGACTTCAAACCACCGTGAAACCATTTCCTCCTCAGGATCCAGTGCTGCATTCTAATGCTACTTAGAGAAAGCAGCTGCTAGTGGCATGAAGTGGAATTTTAATAGCATTCCAGAGCAAATGAGAGCAAATTGAATTACCCCTGACCAAAAATACTCAGTTGGACAAGATAATCATGTGGAGAATTGATGGGCTGCAGTCTAAAGAGATCACTTTTCATTCTGTCCCTGCCAACTTCATGACCCATGTCAACACATTTCACCCCTCTGAGGTGCCCCATCTACAAAGTGAAGCTGCAAGACTAAACTCAAAGGTCTCTCAAAATAGATGGATGATAGATAGATAGATAGATAGATAGATAGATAGATAGATAGATAGACAGATAGAAATATAGATGGAGTAAATTTTAAAGCAGTAAAGGAGACAAAACAATGCTGATATATTCTGATTTTTTAAAATATATTTTATTGATTTTTTACAGAGAGGAAGGGAGAGAGATAGTTAGAAACATCCATGAGTGAGAAACATCAATCAGCTGTCTCCTGCACACCCCCTATTCGGGATGTGCCCGTAACCAAGGTACATGACCTTGACCGGAATCAAACCTGGGACTCTTCAGTCCACAGGCCGACGCTCTAGCCACTGAGCCAAACTGGTCAGGGCATATTCTGAAATTTTGCGAAAATATCAACAATGCATTCGTTAGTAATTAATGCTTTAGAAGGAATATTTTCTCTTCTAACCACAATAATCTATAATATCCTCTGAATATGATCATGTAATGCTTCAGAATGAGTGGTCCCAAGATGTGTCCCTGTGGTATGCAGATTATGTTGAGCTAAAGGCAACTAAAACCTTGTAGGTTCAAGAGAAACTTCTCCACTTCCTTAATTACCTAGGATAATTTAAATTAGGGCCCTGCCCACCATAAGAGTTATTACCAGAAAAAAACTTTTTATGGCCTATCTATAGGGCAGGGCACATTTGTAATTACTGAACATCTGCTCTTCTATGGTCCCGAAAATGACCTTCCTCCACTCTGAAGCCCCAAGGCATTTTACTTCATCCTTAGCTCAGAGTGCCACATATTACTTCATTTTAACTCTCTCTCCCTGGACCTCTCATGTATGTAGGACCTCTGACTATAGCATGTATATGGGGTTTCTACAAGTATGAATATAATTAAATTTGGTTGTTTCATCTTATTAATCTGTCTCATGTAGATTTAATTATTAGACCAGCCAAAACAACAAAAACTTTGAAGGCTAGAGTAAAGTTTCCTCCTCCTCCACACTCATCATGCAGTAAATGACACATATTTCTTATTGACTCTTATCTCCCTAAGGTAAGAACTCAGCCTTGCATTCATAACATCTAGCCCAACATTGAGAACATACTAAAAACTAAGCAAAAATTTTTGAGTGGATGAATAAATACTAGTAAATGTACAAACAAAGATATGATCAAATAGAAACCAGTGCTTATGAGCAATTTACAGATGCCTTTAGTCATGAGGTGGGAAAATGTGATTGTCATGCCAATCACGCTTCTATGAAGGTGACACTGGACAAGAAGCCACTGTCCTGGACAGGCTCCAAAACTCCCAAGGCTGAAAGTGTGTTCTCTCCCTCCCTAACAGAGGCTCAGACAAAGACCACTGTTTCAGGTCCCTGAACCTTCCCGCTCAGGGCTGCAGCATATTTTCTGCTCTGTTGATTTCATGGTCACCATCAATGTGGGAAAACTATTTCTATGGTTAATCTTGCATCCATTTACTCAGCTTCTATTATGTGTAAATCCCTTTGCTAAGATAAGTGGATAATGCCAAGATGCATCAGAGATAATTTTAGCTATTATAGAGCCGGGATCCCTTTGGATGACTGACAGAGAAACTATGACTGACCAGAAATACATGTTTATCAAATTAGTAGCATTAATAAGTTACAATGGGAAGAACTAGTTATTGACCAACTACCATGTTTCTGATACTATAGCAATTATTTTTACCTATATTTTCTCATTAATCCTCATCATAACCATGAGTGTTACATAATATTCATTCCGATATTCAGACATCATAACACCCAGGGATGTTTTAAACAACCTGACCACACTTACAATACGAATGAGTAAGTGCTGCATCAGAAATGTCTTCCAACCTGCTGAGCTGCATTCAAGAGAAACACAGGCAGCTCTGTGGAAAGGGTACTTTTTAATGACAGAGAGAATTCACAAGGACATAGATGAAGAAAAAGGGGCATTCACAGGCTGAAAAGGGAAAACTAAGGACAAATGAGAGTTAGAATATAGGTCTACTTAGAACAAACTAGGGGCATCTAGGTAGGATGATTCTGAACTAAAGAGTTTGCACTTTATCCCATTTATAATGAGTTACCTCTGAACGGTAGTAAGCTAGGGAGTGAATAATAAAAGAGGTTTAGGAAATAGAATTTGTTGTTTCTGTGCTACACACAGGATGACAGTGTGCAGTGAGAAAGGAAAAATGTATTTCTTAATTGGCTAGATATAAATGAATTAGTAGCTGAGAATGTATACAGGCCCTAAGTTAGAATCATCACTTCTAAGCCTTAGGTTCAATAAATGAAGATTGCTTTTCAGTTGGGAACAATGTATTGGAAAATCAAAGCAATGAGTTTTGGAGAGTGGGGAGGAAATAATCAAGGAAGTTGTCCAGGGTATGAAGTTCAAATGCAGGAGTCATTTCATGCAGCCATAGTCACCAAATTAACACCCGCATTCTACAACATATAGGCTACAAAATACAGTCCTGGTAAATTTGATCATATCCTACAATAAAAAAAAAAAAAAATCCCTGCCAAAACACAAATAGAATCCAATAGGTAAAGGTAAAAAGTACGATCTGAAATTAATTTATTTCCTAGGGTAAGTAAGGTCAGGACAAGGGTCATTTGTACTTTAATATTCAGAAAAGAGCACATAACTGTTATGAAGTTTTATTTATTAAAAACATACTCTTTTTTGTTATTAAAAATAAATTTAAAGGCTATACCAAAAGGAAAAGAAATGTGGGCAGCATGGAGGATAAAACCAAATGTTTTCCACTGCATGTTTGCAAAGAGATTAGGGGTTTGTAAAAATAATAGCCAAGCCTCAGTGATCACCATGTGCCAAGTAGTATACTAAAAGCTTTACATTAATTAACTCCTTTAATCGTGGTAACAATAGTTGGGGTAGTACTATAATCCTATTATTATCTGGAAACTGAGAAACAAAGATTAAGAAAAAAAATTACCCCAGGCCACTAGCTAGGAGGTGGCAGGGCTGAGGTGTAGGACTCAGGAGGTCTGCTTCCCATGCCCATGCTTTTGCTTAATCACTACCACCCTCTGCCTCTTTGACATCATCCTAAACATGCTGATGTGCTCTATGGAGTAAGCAGGTCAGCAATGAACCACTGGGATCATTCCTATGTGAACCAGCCAAGAGGAAACAGTGAATTCTCAGATGGGGGCTGAAGAACTGAGATGACTGGAACCACACACAGAGTCAGGGTGACACAGTACATAAAGTTTGTGGCCTGGAGTCCAATGACTTGTGCTTGAGTCTTGGCTCCCTTACAAGCCTCCATCGAGGTACTTAGTGTCTACAGAACCTTAATTTCTAAAGTGCTAAAAAATAAAAACTAATAGCTGTATCATAAGTGTGCTGTGAAAGCTAAGCAAGTGTATGTGAACATATTTAGTTAAAAAAACTTGGAAAGATTTCGATTGACTACAAAGTGTTACATGAATACAGCTATTGAAATATTTATTTTAAATGCTTTTATCTTACCAGGACTTTCTCAGAAGCAAACAGCCCCTCACTTAACAACTGGCTTACTCTTCATCTGCACCTTGAGTGCAGGTGCCCTGAGAGCTTTTCCAAATGCTTTTGCCTGCTTTTCCCTCTACTGTATAGATGCTGAGCCCACCAGGGGGTACATTGCAAAACTCACTGCTATTGACCTCTGAAATCTGGTGCTTGAAAAAAAAATTTCTTAAATCAACCATTTAGAAAACTGTAAAATCAAACCTTTGTTTCCTAGCCCTGGCCAGGTGGCTCAGTTGGTTGAAGCATCATCCTATGCACCCTGCTCAGGGTGCATATGGCAGGCAGCTAATTGATGTTTCTCTCGTCTCTTGTTGTCTCTCTGTCTCTCTCTCTCTCTCCCAAAATTAATAAGAAATGTCCTCAGATGAGGATATGAAAAAACAAGCAAACACAATTACGTTGTTTTCTATAAACACTCAAGCATCCTGAGCTAAAGATCACTTCTTTCATGTGTCAACCCTGGGGGGAAAAATTAAAATAAATATCTCTATAATTTGGGCTCTAGGCTTAAAGAATGGAAAATATATGGCTTCCTGTCTTGACCATCAATTTACTTATTTTTAGAACTTGATTGACAAAAATAAGCTCCCAGAATCTCTCCACATCAATCAGGTTGGTACAAAATTATATTTTGTAGTAAATTTTCTCTTTCAGGGAAGAGAGCAGCAGGATCACAGTTCAGTATAAATATGATAACTTATAACTTACAAACTGGAAAAATCAACCATCGTGATTAATCTGGTGAATGAATGAATTAATCTAAACAGATTATTTTACAAGGATGTAAATAATTTGTTGTCACCTGAATTTATGTAATTACCATTTTGTGCCCAATCACTACAGTATCCCCAGATTTGTGTAAAAAGGTAATTTAAATATTTCTATGCTTTACTTTGTTTCCCCTTTACTATGTTTACCTCCCCCCCCCCAATTCTTTAACCTAGAGCAATTACTGATACAAGTCCAAGTACCTGAGTAGGTGCTGAAGTCAAAGCACTGACAATACCTTAAATCATGCAACCATTTATATATTAACTCACAATCCCTTAAGGGACTTTCTTAAGTATAAGTTTATCTTCTGCTGGGAAGTATTCACACTAAAACTTCTCCTGATTTTATAGTCTCTTCTAGGGACCACAGCCACAAGTAAACCTGGTACCCCAAATATTCATGCCTTCTTACCAGGACAAGGAAGGGCCAACTGCTGCTCCCATTTTTTTAAAGAGAGAAACATGGGGAGTACTTCTTACTTTGCTAAGCATGAAGAACCCTCACTATAAAGAATAGTTGTCACTTTTTTATATATGAGTACTTTAAAGATGATCTGATATGTCATGAGTATAAATAGGCTTTTCTCCCCCCCTTTCCTTTTAGCAATCTGCTGTGGGGGCTGATGTACACGGAAATCTCTTGTCACCAGTGCACTGAAGCTAGCAATGTAACATTATAAAAAATCAACTTGAACTTAATTTTTCACATAGTTGCTGTTGGGATGTGAGAGGAAAGTGTGTGTGTGTGTGTGTGTGCGCATGCGTGTAACATGAAAATTTAAAATTTCCAGAGCACACTTATCTATTTTCTGGTGTGCTACCTGAACACTACTGAGAAATTACTGGAAGTAAAACATAATTCCAGAATTTTATATTAAAAATTATATAAAACTAGGGCCTAGTGCACAAATTTGTGCACCTTGAAGGGAACTGTGGGCTGCGGTGGGCACAGGGGTTGGTCTCAGCCTATCCTCTGCGCTCCCGCCCAGCCCCTCCTGCCATGGACCCCCAGTCCCCTCTCTGCTGGCAGCCCTGCTCCCGCTGCTGCTGCTCCCACCCACTGACAGTGCAGAGCGATTGGGGCTGGCACCAGCAGCGAGTGGCAGCAGGGCAGTGCTGTCAACAGGTATGAGTGGTGGCTGCTGCCCTGATCGCCCCTCAGGAGCAGGAGGAGGTGGAAAAGCCCTCAGGAGTGATTGGGGCCGGCAGCTGCCACTTGCACCCACTGACGGCGCCACTGAGCTATTGGGACTGGTGCCAGGCACCAGCAGCGGGTGCAAGCAACAGCTCTAGCACTGGTAGCAGCTGGGACCACCGCAGGGGGGAGCAAAGAATTTTCAGTAACCACCAGAGACTCATCCTGATGACAGTGACTGGCACCCCACCTTAGTCTAGCACCCCCGCTCACCTGCTCCACCATCCCACCGCAGCCAATGCCTGCAATGTTCTGCACTCTGCTGCCTGCTCTGACGCCCGCCATGGTTAGTACACATCATAGCGACCTGTTGTTCGGTTGTTCTGCCGTTCAGTCTATTTGCATATTAGGGTTTATATATATAGATATTAAAATGTTCTTAGTTGAAATATCAGCTCTGAGGTATTTGTAAAATTAAATAATGAATAATGTACTGTCACAGTTTGGGAAATACTAGTAAAGGATCAGCTAAGTTTCACTCTAGTCCCCTCCGTGATGGAAGACAATGAAACATAAACCACTGAAGGATAAACATTTCCTCATTTCAATAGATTAAGGTTGTTTCTCACTGAGGTCTGAAAACAAGACTGAAAGAATGGATGCAAGTTTGTTTTTTGAAGTATGAAATAATTATGGCATTTTGTTGTTGTTGTTGTGGAGTAAGTTTTCTGGGCATGTTATTTACTAGATGTACCTTGTATCGCCCAAGCATACTTTTCTTTCCTAACATGATAGCTGAACCCAGAGTCAGGAAACTAGGATGGGCTCTCAAGTCTGTAAACCTTTGCACAAGGAGTGATTACATTTCGCACAGCCAGTAGATAAGACACCTGATAACACATCCTCTTTAAATATCAGTTCAGCCATCCCTTATGTCTTACCTCTGCTACTGGTATTTTTGTTAGCAATACAGTCTTGGCTAGGAGTCAGGGGAGGAAATGGATCTTGGCATCAGACTTACCTGATGCAAAACATTTCTTGCTAAAAGACGATGAACTAAGGCAATTTACTCAAAGTGTTTGATTCTCAATTTCCTTGTTTGTTTTTTTAAAAATATTTTTATTGATGTTTAGAGAGAGAAGAAGAGAGAGGGAGAGAAACAACCATGGACAAGCAAAACATCAATCAGCTGCCTCCCACCCGCACCCTACCAGGAATCAAGCCCTCAACTTGGGCATGTGCCCTGACCGGAATCAAACCAGCAACCCATCAGTGCATGGCACTATCCCCAACCAACTGTGCCACATTGACCAGGGCTTTTTTTTTGTTTAAATAAAATAAATATTAGAAAAATACCAACCCATGGGCCAGATATTTGGTAGGCCCTCTAACTATGGTAGCTGCTACCAGTATGACTGCTGTACACCTTCTTCCCTTTTGTTATAGTATTTAATATCATCATAACTACATGAACCCTTTCCTTTCATCATAATATTTTTCCTATATCAGAACGTAGGTAGGTATGCCGTTATCATTTATAACCCAGTCAGAGACTATGTCGTATGTGCATAATTACAGTGTCACTAGTACCCGAGCATTCCAGCAACTGCTTAATTAATAATGGTTATAGAGCAAATTCCTAGCACTGCACAATTCTTTATCAGAATGAAGTAGTCTATCGAAAGCAGTATATACTATGATATTATGTAGACAGGTTTTTCTTGTTGTTATTATTGTTGTTATTTGCAGGCATTTACCAAAAAGCTTTAGAGGTAAAATAACTTCTTTAACCTAACAAGATCCTGAGCATGGAGCTGTGTGAGCAACTCAGTATCTCTCACTTTTCTGAGGCTGGAGGAGGGAGGTGAGCTGTCAGGACTTGGAAGAGGTAGGGCGTAATGAAACTGAAGCTGACGTGTCAGTCCTTTGTACCCAACACCTCATTAAGTCTATCTGAGGGGAAAAGGTTCAAAGACACTTTCAGAATACTAACCTTTTTATCTTGCATGGTTACAAAACTGGCCATATGTAGGGAAGGAAAAAATGAAATGAGCTTAAATTTAAGATCCTTGTGTGAAATCAGGTAATTTTTTTAAAAAAATATTTTTATTCAACATGCTCATTGCTCATCACAATCAACTTTCCCTACATATTTCTTACTTTCATTTCCTTTAACTTCTCCCTTCAAGAGATAACTAAACTATACATTTCAGTTTGAAAACTCTCTAGAACCTGTAACCTGTAGGGGCAGGTGTGACAATGTCCTGTCCCTCTGTTGGCTCCTCGCCTCCTTTTTTCCAGATCCCTTACCCCCTTTTCTCCTCTTGCTTTGCCCTTCAGACCTGTGCTGACAGCCTTCTCACGATGAACTCAACAGCAGTTATTATGTGTAGAAGTTCACTGCATTTATAAAATGCTGGCCACAGTAAGCCAGCTGTGGCACTTGCACGCGCGCGCGCGCACACACACACACACACACACACACACACGCGCGCGCGCGCACACACAGGGAGGGGGGAGAATAATTGAGTTTACTATACTGATGACTGTGGTTACAATGGCAGAGATGGCAGACTCTAAAGATCTAGGAAAAAGGAAGTATGAAATTCAAAAATTTAGCAACCTAAGAGAGTATTTCCCACAAATTTTGTGAACATATGATGGAAATATTCAGGAAGGCCAGATATGGGATAAGGACAAATGTGAAATTCAAGAATGGACAATGGTGCCTACTTATTTTTACTATAACACTTAAAAATATTTTTACTTATTTTTAAAAGTAGCTAATGTGGGGCCAAACTGCTGGGTGCAAATTTAGGTTCCATCTTGGGCAGACAGATATCTTGTCAGTAAATAAGAGTTAAAATAGTACCTACTTCCTGGGTTGGTTCTAATATATAAATGGGCTTATATATTAGAACAAAGTTGTTCCATTAGTATCTGAGTCATAAATGCTTATAAAGCACACGTGTATAGTATGTAACTTATTATCATTAGAGGAATGTAATTGATTTGCATTTTATAAAATGGACCAAATAATGTCCCTTGCATTCTGTAATTATTCACTTCCCCAAGGGATAACAAAAAAAAAAAGATTTTTGTGTTCCTATTGCTCTAAAGAAAAATTTTACTTTTAGGGCCCCCAAATATCCACCTCTTTCTGACTTTTAAGAAAAAGATTATTTGATGTCTACATGGTAAGAGGAATCTCTTACCATCTTATAAGTACATAGGGTTGCAACCATTTATGAAAAGTAGGAGGTTGACATTTGTCAATGATGGAACCATGGGCCAACACAGGAAATCACCAAATCTGGGTGAGTCCACTGCACCAGAGACTCTGAGAACGTGTCAGCTGGCATTTTTCTCTTAGCCAGTGACAAGTCTATGACATGTGACCATAAGAAAACAGAAAAAGGACGCTCATAAATGATGCATTCAAAATTAGAACTCCTTGATTTAAGAACTCTTTTCATTTTTAACTCTCTGCAATACCAAACTATGCCCAAAGGTAACAATGTCTCTACTGTAAATATCCTCCTTTTTATTTTCTCTGCATCTAGGTCTTAAAACACACATCTCATGCAGCCAATGATAACTACAGCCACCATTCTTGAGCCATGCAATGCACACTGAGTTGAGAGCTTTGCATTCTATCCCCACAACAATTCTTTGAGGTAAGTGCTATTGTTATCACCCCTCTATACATGAAAAACTGAAGCTAATGGAATTTAAATTATTTGCCCAAAGCCATCATGGTAAGTACAGAAATAAGAATGACATCCAATGTCTGTTTAATTCCACATCCCATGTGCTCAGAAAGTGGAATCTAGAACCTCACCCCACTCCAATTTCATGTATAATATCTGCATCTAAAAGATTGTTTATTGTCTTCTGTCTTCCTTGTGGATAACTTTGTCCATGGTTCTTTATACAGCAACAAATTTACACTTTACATGTGTTTAATATGCTCTCTGTCTGCCACAGCTTCTTGTTTTACCTTCTGAGAAAAATCCCAAATCAAGTTCCTATCACTGGCAAGGTTTGAAGGCAGAATAATTTCATTTTCTTTTTTCTTTCTTTTCTTTTTTTTGGTTACACTTAAAATCATCATTAACTCAGATGTACAAACTAAACATCAGTCTCACATCCAAAAGATGATGGATGTCCATGGAGGAAATAAAAACCATAAATTTTGGGCCATTTTAAAAGGGGTGAGGGAAAATTTTAGAAAGATAAGGCCTCAGGCTAATGGAAGACAATTGACATTTTCTTTTAGGAGTTGTTAATTAGAAGAGCATTAAATATTCCCCTGCAATCATTTGTCAGTCAACAGGATAGGCCACTGGAACTGCCACTGAGGGGGCCATCAAAGCCTATAACATTCTCCCAGAGCAGCTCATTACAACCATTTTAAAAGGTTTCCAATGCACTCGCCAACATCTTCTCAAGAATTCATTTCTATAAAACACTCAAATGTTAACAACCTGCCATGGAGAAGATGCCATGCAGAAGCATTCAATCTACATCCTACAGAATGTCCAGTCATCATTATTTTATATAGGTCAAATCCTGTTTTTAAAAGGTCTATAAATAGAGCCAATTATATATAAGAATATTACATACGATAGAGCAAGCATCATAAAACCATGGTTAGGAAAATGTAATTAAATAAATGATGATGGGGAAAGGGTTTCACATTTTTCCTTATACCATATATGCAAATACATTTTAATTTTATTTAAAGAAAAACATAGCTGAATATATAACATTTATCAGGTCTGTAGAAGAACTACAAAATTTCTAAGACTTTAAAAGAAATCAAAAGTGAAAGCTATTTTTTTACATAAAATCAAATTTCTGAGAAAGAAAAATTGAAAATAGGAGATAGGAAAGTTAACAGAAAAAAATTAAATGATTAAAGTTTATGTTATATAAATATCCCATTCATGTAAATAAGAAAATTAAGCAAGTCATAGCTAAATGAACAAAAGCTAATAAGAAAAATCAAAGTAGCCCTGGTTTGTGTAGCTCAGTGGTTAGAGTGTTAGCCCATGCACTAAAGGATTCTGGGTTCAATTCCCAATCAAGTTCACATACCTGGGTTGCAGGTTTGATCCCTGGCCCTAGTTGGGCACGTGCAAGAGGCAACTGATAGATGTGTCTCTCTCAACTCTCATCTCTCTCTCTCTCTCTCTCTCTCTCTCTCTCTCTCTCTCTCTCTCTCTCTCTCTTTCTCTCTCCCTTCCTCCCTCTCTTCCACTCTCTCACTAAAATAATAAAAATAAAAATAAATCGATGTATACAAAAGTAGTTACAAAAGAGTTGTACAGTGGAAATAGAGAACCTGACATCCCAAACAGAAGGCACTACAAAACTGATACTACTGGAAAGGTAAAAAATAAGTGACAATGATGACTAAATAATAGGAAGGAAATCTTAAATCTTGAATATTCATGAATTGCTGCTAACTATGGATAAAATTCTTTGGAAGAAGATTTAGCTTTAAATTCAAGTCCTAAGACTCTTCAAACCCTCTGACCAAGTCATTCTTCATCCACCCTACAAGAAGCACACTGAGATAAATAGATAAATAAATATGAACATACTTACAAAGGAGATTTTTTGAAATGGCATTTATAAAAAAAGAGAAACAATGTATATGTCTATCAAGGAGGATTAATTAACTAAGCAAGTTCTAAACACATATAACCAACTGAAAAAGTATTAGTGAAGAATAAGTAGATACATGGAGAAGTGCTTATGATTTAATGTTAATAAAAAATGTGGAGTGGAAAAATGCATATGATCAGTCTTGAAAGAAGATATATAAAAAATCCAATTCTTAAAATGATAGAATTCTGATTATTTTTCTTCATTTAAAATGTATGTTGCTGTGATAATTTTATATGAGTGAAATCTGCAAAAAGAGTTTTCATTAGAAATTTAATCATAAATAAAACCTCGCTGAAAATGTCCTTAGTGTGTCACTTGCAACACAAGGTTGCTGAATTCTAGGCTGTTATAGTCAAAATTGATAGTATAGTGGTTGAAATATTTGGTTTGGGATATGGTTTGTGAAGAAACAAATTGTTCTCTGCTGGACCAATTACCATCCATCCTAACTACTTTTTTTAAAAAAAATAAATAAATGAAATGTGTAACAAATTTTCTGCAAAAAGCACACAATCAGGTACCTTCAGTATAGGAAAGTAAAGGCAACTGTGTTGGTCTAGCTAAATTATTCATAACTGAAAGACTTTTATAACTCTAGGCTATATACACAGTCATAGAGACGTAGAGATGGACATGTTTAGTTTTAAAACTTTATGTATTGTTATCCATGGGAGTTGGAGGACATTTGCCAGGTCTTAGTTCTGGAGTAGAATGAGTGAATCGTGATAGTAGTTAATATTTCTTAGGCATTTAGTGTATGTTAGCGTTGGTAATATACAGTGTGCTGTCACTATATTATTATAAATGTCACAGTTATCTCCATTTTACAGATGAAGAAATGGAGGCACAGAGAACATAAGTATGCTTTGCATGCTATACAGCTTATAAGAGGCAGAACTGGGAATCCGTTTAGTCTTGTATCCTCATAGCTAATACACCATAAAGAATCATACTCCTCTTCCACTCTAATAAGGTTTTTATTGGGAATATAACCACTAATTATAGGATTTTACTAACACTGGCTTATAAAAACGGTTAATTTTGCCTTTGTAGACATATCTGGGGAGCATTAGTAAATTATAACTTTCTTCACCTACTTAGTAAAGAATATAAACAGCTCAAGCCTCTGTCATGCATGTTTCTTAATTATATCAACTTCGGAGTGACGACCAGCACCAGGAGGGTGGTGGAAAGTACCCTAAAACTTACTTCGCTCACCATCATTGCCTGGATGTGTACTCATGGGGCAGATAATTTTTTAAAACTCAGTTTCCTTGTCTATAAGGTCAGGATAGTAATATCACAAAACTGTAGATTAAGATAATGTATGCAAAGTACCTAGCATATTGTCTGACACACAGTTAGCCACCCAAAAGTTCATGAAAAACTTTGATCTTTTTCATTTGTTTAACACATACATATTGAGCCCTAACCTGTTGTGAGCACAACAATGTTGGGTGATGGAGATGTAGCTGTGGGCATGATAAACGAACTTCCTGTTCTGAAGGAGCCCCTGGTCTTTAGCACAGGATAAGATGGTAGGAAATAGAAATTATTCTTGGGAACACAGGAGAAAGCACATTCTTAATTCACAACTTCACTTGCCTCAATAAACATTTGCGCTTATGCATGGGATAGCACTAATAGCTCAATAACAACTACTGGATAATGAGGCAAACCATTTATCGAGACTGGAAGTGTCAACAGAGGCATAATTCACTAATATGTTAAGTGTTGATGGACATTTGCTGGTTCATAGAAACTCACCTTGTCACCCATGCAAATGTCATTTGTTATGGCTTGAAAATTTTCATATGGACAGGAATTACTTCTAAAACAGACTGTGCAAATCCTTGCAGAGTAATTAATAAATATTCATGATGCTGATATTGCTGCCAATGGTGACAAATTCTGTACATTGCAAAGAGTATTTTAAAGATGTGGATGTTAATCTTATAAGAGAAAAATATTCTAATATCAGATCCAATATCCCAGGAGTCTTAAAATGCTATAGCATCTCTCTCTCTCTCTCTCTCTCTCTCTCTCTCTCTCTCTCTCTCTCTATATATATATATATATATATATATATATATATATATATATATATATATATTTCTGAGAAATATGGAGCCATGCCTCAGTAAATATGCGTATGAGTTTGTACTTTAAATATTTATCTATAGACCATATATACATTCAAAAATTCAAACTTCAAGTTTCTATGTAAGCACTTGAAATTTTTGTTTTTCAATTCATGGCTATATTAAATATATATACTTTCCTAGAAATTTTTACTTATCCATCCATCTACCCATCCATCTGCATATTTCCATTCCATCAAACTGGAAAGATATAGTGAAACAGAGGGATACATCAATAATAAAAACTTAATTTGGGAGAATGCCTTATCACAAACCTTATGGCAGTACATGTAAAGATGTGCTTTGGAGATGATAACTTTTGTGATGATTGTTTGCAACCAGGCATGCCCATTGGTGACGGGAATAATGAAGAAGAGCACCTTGAGGAAAGGGTGTCAGAGCAGTGGGAATACAAGCACACACCCATAGGTGCATAGTAAGAACATAAACTGAGAAAGGAGTGAGGGGCTGGGAAGCTTGTTCCTTTCCTACTTGCTAGGAGATGGAAAGGATATGGGAAATGCCCAGATGGGTGGGATGTGTAGGCAGCAGGTTAAGATTGCTGCTGGGGTTTTCTGCTTCCCTGCCTGATCAGTGTGCAGTGGTTATGGATAGAAGGGAGGCAGGCACTGTGCTTGACCAAGGTTAGTGCATCGAGTGCAGGGCATTATTTAAAAGACAATCAGCTCAGTTGGTGTTTATTGCATGTAACATTATCATATTTAAAATCGTTTTTCTTGAAATATTAATGTTTATTGCATGTAACATTACTATATTTAAGATCATTTTTCTTGAAATATCAAGGTTTACTGCATGTAACATTATTATATTTAAGATCATTTTTCTTGAAATAAAAAATGGAAAAAAACAAGGGGAAAAATGAATAAAATTAAATTTAAAAAATAAAAGACAATCAGCTGCTTCTCAAACAAGTCATGGAAAAGTTTTGAAAAACAGACTAAAGAGGTGTATGCTGTGTTCACAGAAATTCTATTCATTTCTTGTGTAAATACAGGAAATCTGTTAACAAATTTAAATTTGTAAACTTTATATAAACAAATAAATGTGCAGTGTTTCATTTCCTGATGCTTGTTAAGATATTCTTACCAACTTAGTGCTAGTTAAACACTAAAAAACAGCAATGCTTCTAAGCCAGAAAATACCCAATAATGTATCATTTAAAAATATTTTTCAGCCCTAACAAGTTTGGCTCAGTGGATAGAGCGTCAGCCTGTGGACTGAAAGGTCCCAGGTTCGATTCTGGCCAAGGGCATGTACCTTGGTTGCGGGCACATCCCCAGTAGGAGGTGTGCAAGAGGCAGCTGATCGATGTTTCTCTCTCATCGATGTTTCTAACTCTCTATCCCTCTCTCTTCCTCTCTCTAAAAAATCAATAAAATATATTAAAAAATATTTTTCAATTAAGTTAATATGAAAAATTTGAGAGTATGCATGTTCCATTCTGTTAACAATAATAAAACAAATTCTATATCTTCAAATTTTTTAAAATAGACATTTTGGTGAGTAAAAAGCTTTTGAGACCCCTGCTGACAGTAGAGGAGAATTGCAACCATGCTGCCCAAACCAGAAAGTAAATATATAATTTTTCTCATTAGCCTAGTCATCTTAAATACATGTATGCCAATTCTCAAATGTGAAAGGTGCACACTATATGATTAACATATAAAGGTGAATTCTTAAAATAAGGAACTTGTTACGCATTGGGATTTTTATTTTGCTTAAGGTTTATAGGTCTCCAAAACAAGTATGTGTCTTACATTATATAAAATAACTATTTTGGTTTTTTTTTTAATACAAAATATTATACAACTCTACAAATATACAGATATTGTGAGAATAATATTATCTAGATTTTTTAAAGATAATGTGGTATTCTAACAAAGAACAAATACCAATGTTAACTTTATCTGAAAAATACATTAATTTTTCCAAAAATTCTATTGAGGACATATTCTATGTTAGATATTACTCTATGAGTTAGAAACACAGTTTTCATACATTAGTCAAGTACCCTGATTTGAAGAACTTTCATCTCTTGGGGGAAATAGATAAACAATTATATGAGATAACTTCAGGTTGCAATGCGTGTGCTAAACGTTACAGCATGGAAAGGAGAGAGAGTGATGAGAAGGTAACTGTAGGTGGACTGGGCAGGGATTGCTCCACGTAAGAGGTAAAATGTGAATTGAAACCTATATGCTGATAGAAAAATGTTGCCATGTAAAAATGGTAGGTAGACAGAGCAGCAACTGAAAAATCTGGAAGGTGCAGGCAAAGGATAATTATGTAATTATAAAGACATACATAAGGAGAACCAAGCTTGGCTCAGCCTCCACCACGTTTATAATGTGGATCTTCACGTTCTCTCTCTCTTTTTTTTTTAAGTATATTTTATTGATTTTTTACAGAGAGGAAGGGAGAGGGATAGAGAGTTAGAAACATTGATCAGCTGCCTCCTGCACACCCCCCACTGGGGATGTGCCCTCAGCCAATGTACATGCCCTTGACCGGAATCGAACCCAGGACCCTTGAGTCCACAGGCTGACGCTCTATCCACTGAGCCAAACCGGTTAGGGCTTTGTGTTCTCTCTTAAAGGCATTCATATGCAGTAAAAATCAGAGTCTTTGGAACTAGACTAAAAGAGAACTTGGGAACAGTCTTAGGAGAAACCTTGGACAGTTTCTGAGCCTTTTTTTAGGTAGCTGCCTCATCTGAAAATTGTTGAAAATTGTACCTACTTAACAGGTTTTCTTGGCAATAAAAACGGATATACTATGTAAAAAGCATAAGCATAAAAGGCACTCAGTAATTTTTCATTCCTCTTTCCTCTGATTCAAGGGTTCCCTGAGTCTCAATTCACAAGTCTTAGCTCTGCTACCAGAGACAATGAGATCAGAGTAAAAATATCCACAGAGCAGGCAGGCAGCTAGATGGGATGTTGAGTTAGTGAATAACCAAGGGCAAAGGTGGCCTTTTAGTCTTCTTTTTCAACCCTAGGCCTAACACAAGGGCTGACACAGAGTGGGGAAAAACACTTGTTAAATAAAGAGACTCAAAGAAACTAGCCTTAGGTAATCCATGAGAGATAGTGTATGGCCCTAAAGTCATGTGAAAATCAGACTAACACTTTATGGTCTGCAGTGGCTGCCAGCCATTCTAATGATCTATGACACTGTAACCTCATTGCTTTCCACTGTGGAACAGATGATAAGATGAGGTCCATGCAACCACAAATCCTTAAGAAATGGCTTTTGTTAAGAGAAATTTTATAATAGTTACAGAGGCTATAGGTATCTCAGCATGCCAATGGGAATATTAATTCAGTATTTCCAAAATTCTGGCCCTTGATGATAAAGAAGAAACCTTGATTTTCATGAAAGTAAGTTTTTTTTTTTTTTTCAATGTAAATGACTTTCTTTTATTTTGAGGTTATGTTGTTCCCATATTTTGGTGAATGTGCCTTACATTCCTAAAAATTATAGTGATAGTAGATGGAACATTTTATTGAACTTTTTGGAAAAATAAGAAACTGCAAGTCCTGGGGAGAGAGTACATCAATTTTACTTTATGTAAAATCCACACCCAAAGAGATGTGAGAACTTCTGGAGTACCTAACTTATTAAAGAGTAGATTCAAGGAGGGAGAGGCCTGTTGTGAGTTTTGTGAGGGGAACAGGCTCAAAAATAAAAGGTAGAAGGGGCATAAAAGAGTAGAAGGTCAACTGATGTAGAAGTCACATTATAAATAACTAGAGGCCCAGTGCATGAAATTCGTACACGGGGGAGAAGAGGGGTGTCCCTCAGCCCAGCCTGCACCCTCTCCAATCCAGGACCCCTCGGGGTATGCCAGACTGCTAGTTTAGGCCCAATCCCTCTCACAATCCGGAACACTGGCTCCTAACTGCTCGCCTGCCTGCCTGCCTGATCACCCCTAACCACCTCTGCCTGCTAACCTGATCACCCCTAACTGCCTCTGCCTGCCAGTCTGATCATCCCCTAACTACTCCCCACTGCCGACCTAATTGCCCCAAACCACCTTTGCCTTGGCCCCTGCCACCGTGGCTTTGTCCAGAAGGACGTCTGGAAGATGCCTGGAAGATGTCTACTCTAATTAGCATATTACCCTTTTATTAGTATAGATATGTCCAATGCACCAAGTGAACATTTGGATATAGTCAAGTTCCCTTCTCTCCAGAGGAAGTTGGGAAACTGGGCTTTGGGACAACACCAGAAAATAGACTGGGGTTGAAGGAGATGAATAGAAGGAAAGGTTTGTTTTTTAAATCTCTACATTGCTGCTTAATCTCTGACTACATTTCTCAAGCTCAAACTGTGATAAGAATAATGCTCCAAAAAATATCAGAGTAGAGAAAGATGTAGGGAATGAAGTAAGTACCCTATGAATGTCTTAGCACAGACTTTTTCAGGATTCCTGGTTCTGAGCTGATTTAGGATCAAGTTAAACTTAATCCTTCTGCATTCCCTCCATTGCATAACTATCTCCCTCTTCTTCAGGCAGTGTGGCTAGGTAAATGATGGTTATTTAAACCTTCACTTCCTTAATTTATTTTCATTTGGCTGCAGCACCTGCCTTCCACGGAAGCTCACTAATAGCACACTTATGCTCTATCATAGGTTAAACTACTAAGCGACCAATCTGCACTGTGTAATCACATTGCACTACAATAATTTCCACTCATTGATATACATGGATAAGTGTTCTTAAACCATTATTTAATGCTCTATGTGCTGAGTGTTTGTGGGTGTTCCCTTTATATCCACTACAATCATCTTGAAGGCCATGGCTAAGATTTCTCTCTCCAGCAGAGTGTCAATGTTGAATCAAATCCTAATTCTGCCACTAACTAGCTGGGTGAATTTGGAAATGGATTTAAAATATTTGTACCACTGTTTCTTCATCTGGAGGGGCTAATAATATTAATCTGCTTCAGAGAATTTTTGAGGTCAAATTTTTAAAAGAATGACTGATCTTTAGTAAATGATCAATAATTATTAGCCATTTTGTTGTAGAGGTGTTGTTAAAGTGTAGACTTAGTCTCGCACAATATTCCCCAAATCAACTCCCTGCTCCATCAGTTCTCAGCTACGTAATTTAAAACAGATTACTCCACCTCTCTGTATCTTGGCTGCCTCAATTAAATAAATAAAACAATTAAACTTACTTCAAGGGTTTTTTAGGGAGCACTAGAAAAAAAAATATATATATATTACTTAGAATAATAGTTACCATATATAAAGTGCTCAGGTTATTATTATAAAGTCAGAGTGTTCTTTGCTTTAATCTTTTCACGCTCTGAGTTATAGATTTAGGTCACTTCTACATCACACAGATGTCTCAATTACTTCTTTGCCCCTCTCCCCTTCCCCTGTTCCTCCCTCTCTTTCTATTTCCCTCTGCCCCCTTATTCACTTTCTCCTCTCTTTTCTTCTCCTCAGTTTTTGTTTTTGTAATTTAAAATCAATGTCTAAACCAGAGGCTCTCCAGGAAAGAGCTTTCTCAAGAGAATAAAAGGCAACTACTTTAAGCCAAGAAATAAAACCAATTTCAAAGGAAGTACAGTCCTGTGATACTTTTCTGAAAAAGGCAACATCTGTAGCTATTTGTCCTGGAATAACCTTGCCCTATCAAAATTGAATCAGAATGCTGTGTGGGGCCTTGAAATAGCATGTCTGCCCTCTCTCCCCATGAAAAGGTTATGATCACATTCTTTTGTAGGAGTAGAGGTGTGGGAACATCTTCTTGTTTGGGATTCTCAAGTAAAACTTATAGTGGTAAATTGTGTGATATACTGAGGATTAAATTAGTTAAATCACTTGATGATGTTAAACACATCATAGTAAGAAAGACAGAGATATACTCAATGTTTTAAATTAGAATTTGAAAGCTAGGATCACTGGTCCTTTTGAGGAAGAGTAGAATCAAAGATAGAAACTACTAGAAAGAAGAACATAGGTCTAAAGAATAAAGGATTTTCTAATGGACTCATCCAAAGCCATGCAGACATTATCTTGACAATGAGGTAGTTGTCCCAATATAGGCTAATCACTAGAGGAAGATGCTACACTGGGTTCAGCAACACTTAAATTTGGACTGAGATCCTCACAAGTCCAAAACCCTTTGTTGTGGAATATGCATTTACAAAGGCAAATTATTCACAATGAAACTTAAACCCAAAGTAGCCAAATACTTGGGAGAAATTCTGAATTTGGGAATTCTTTCCCCATTCAGTGATTTAACTTATCCCTTTATTTTTTTTTCTCTCTTCCTTTACACATATGGCCCAGAGTAGATATGCAAAAGTAATTTACAATTCTTGCCTTCCTAATTTGAAATTCTATAAGTCCAAAAGAGTAACCAGATTATGAAAACACTTGATTAATTGCACAAACCAGCAGTTAACTATTATAGTTTAAAGACTCAAGAAAAAAATATTTCTTTTCCTTCAGGAAGAAATATGAATGTTAAAAGCGTGGTGCCTCACAGAAGAAAGCTCTGTAATTAATCTGTAGAGCCATCTCCACTGTCAGCAGCAGGAAGGCCCCGAGGGGCAACTTTTCTTGTAGAAGGATGAGGCATTTGTGCTAACAGTGATGATGAGAAAGACCGGGAAAAGGATGTGAGGGTTACTCTTACAATCTACTCGGTGCCTTGCCTACTTATAAGAACTAATATTTCTTGAGCACTTACTATTGACCTGAGAATATTCTGAGTAATTTCTCTGACTTAATTTCTTAACCCCTGCAATAAAGAGCAATCTGTCCAAAGTCACCTAACCAGTAAGTGGAGGATCAGGCTATGAACGGAGGCCATCTAACAGTAGTGTACATGTATATGTCAACCTAGACTATTATTTTCTGTAGCCTAATTTGAGGTATCATTAAAAAAGTATCTGCCCTAACCACTTTGGCTCAGTGGATAGATAGTCGGCCTGCGGAATGAAGGGTCCCAGGTTCGATTCCAGTCAAGGGCATGTACCTTGGTTGCGGGCACATCCCCAGTGGGGGGTGTGCAGGAGGCAGCTGGTCAATGTTTCTCTCTCATCGATGTTTCTGACTTTCTATCCCTCTCTCTTTCTCTCTGTAAAAAATCAATAAAAAACATATATATATATATATATATATATATTTTTTTTTAAAGTATCCACATCTGGGGGACAGACACAATGCCCACTATCTGTTCCTAGAGCAGTTATTTATTCACTGTGTAAAGTTGAGTTGCCCTAGCCAGACAATGTCTGAAATGTTGGGTTCAGTGTCTGGATCTGAACTTGAAGAATATCAACTACCTGGAGTACACTGACACATTTTATCAATGAAGATAAAATAAAAATATATATATAATACCTCAATAAAGTCTCAATATTAATCACTTCAATATTAGTGGAAAATTAACTATGTGTACAATAGCTCCCCCCCCCCCCCACTTATTCACAGTTGCTTTCCATGGCTAAATATATCACACAATTCTCCACCAATGGTTAACTTCTGTCCAAAAACATTATATGATTATATGGGATATTCAAGAAATAAACAATTCGTAAGTTTTTAAATGCATGCCATTCTGAGTAGCTGAAGAAATATCACACTGTCCTGCTCCAGTCCATCTGGATATGAGTCACTCATTTGTTCAGCTTGTCCACTCAACTCTGTACCCCCACCTCCCCCCCCAAACCCCCCCCACACACACACCCCTTAGTCACACAGTAGCCATCTCAGTTATCAGATCTGCTATCACACTATCTCAGTGCTTGTGTTCAAAGTAACCCATATTTACTTAGTAACTGCCCCGGAGCACAAGAGACAAGAGTAGTGATGATGGCAATTTGTTTATGCCAAAGAGAAGCTGTAAAGTACTTCCTTTAAGGGAAAAGGTGAAAGTTCTCAACTTAAGGAAAGAAACAAACCTTATGCTGAGGTTGCTAAGATGAATGGTAAGAATTAATCCTCTATCTGTGAAGTTGTGAAGAAAAATAAAATTTCTGCTAGTTTTTCTGTCACACCTCAAACTGCAAAAGTTACATCCGTGGTGTGTGCTAAGTGCTTCATTAGATGGAAAAGGCACTAAATTGGTGGGTGAAACAAATGAACAGAAAATGTGTTTCCATTGATGAGAACTTGTGCCAGAAAGCATTGAGCCTATATAAAGACTTCAGCAGGGGAATCCCCTGAAATGAGCCACCACGTTAATATAACTTTTATTACAGTATAGTGTCATATTTATTCTATTTTATTATCAGAAATTTTTATTAATCTCTTACTGTACTTAATTTATAAATTAAAGTTTATCATAAATATGATGTATAGGGAAAAGCATGCTATATGTGGGGTTTGGTACTCTTTATGATTTGGCATCCATTGGGGATCTTGAAATATATTCCCCAGGTAAAAGGAAGACTACTGTATATGTGTGTGTATAAGGAGTCCTGCAAAAAATCAATTAATATGTTTAATTCAATGTATCAGTTTTCCATAAGAAAATATTTCCTGTGTAATCACTTTATCATTATTCTACTCCATAAGAACACAGAACAACTGGAGAATCTCGTTCTCTCCAAATCCTTAAAAGTATCACACAACAAACTTCTCTAGACTTAGGTAGAGCAATTTCACATGTGATTATAAGTGTGGTTTCCATGGACTTCCTTCAGTCTTCAGCATGAGAGGAAATGATAAAACCCATAAAAATAACTGGTATGTATATACTACTTTGTTATTTTAAAAGCATTCTTACATTATATTATTGAAGTTTTTTGCTTTTCAGTCTTAAAACTATGAAAACACCTATACCCAAACTACATTTCATCTGTTCTGCTATACCGCCATCTCCACCCCTGACCTCTACAAAGCCTACAGAACTGAGAAAAATAAACTCACCTTGGAAAAGACAATGTCATATGTGCCAAGATGCACTCCTAGTTTATCAGACATTTTCCCGAAAACAATCAATACAGGTAGCCCGAGGCAGACAATTTCAACATACATGTACTTTCAGAAATCAGATCATTATACCAGAAACTTTCTCCCTTTCTCGAAAACACAGAAATTATGACAGAAACCATATACAGAGTTGGCCTGAGGCGAAATTGTGTAGTAGTCAAAATGTCTCCTACTTTATTATATGTGTAGTTCTCTTCTCTCCTTTTCCTTCCAGTAGAACAACTCCCCCACTTCCCCAAATGTCCCTGGTACCCAGGACCTTCATGATCTCACTCCTATGACCTGACCCAAATCTGCTTTGAGAAATTATTTTAAAAATCCATCCCAACAAACGTGTAAAGGACCAGCACAGGTTTGAGGAATATCAAAGCCCTTGTACTCAAAGGACACAGTGCAGAGGGCAATAGACATTAACTAGAGAACAGCATTTTATGAAAGCGTATGTTATGAATCCAAATTCAGGTCTCTTTGAAGGTTTCCACATTAAAAAAAAGTAATCAAAAGAAAGGAGATGGTGAGGATTTATAAATTCTCTTTGGTGATAATGAAATGGAAATATTTTTAAAGCCGTCTTTGCTACACTCCCATTCTGAACTGCCATAGAGGAGAGATAGTTGATGTGCAACCAGTGAACGCTGGAGATGCATCCAAGTTACAAATACATTTGAGCACAGACCTGCACAACCCTGGGTTATAGAGTAAAATGGATAGTATACACAGTCGCCCAATGCAAGCTTGCTCAGCATAACTGAGTAGCCCGCGACGGCATAAAATCTACTGCCTGCTGTCATGACTCCCTGGGTACATGGGCCTAGGCTCTGTCATAGGTTATTCTGTAAAGGGTTACCACACCAAGCTGGGGACCACACAGAGAATACATCCCTGATTCACACAAGTTCCCAGCCCATCTTCATATGTTACCCAAGTAGTCACAGGACACACTAAGGACATTCCATGCAATGTTGTATGGTGACTGGTGTGACATGGTGAATAAGGATGTGGACTTGAAATCACACAGTCTGACTTAAAACTGGGCACTGCCACTCTCTAGCGGTGCATGTAGTCATGTAGAGTCACTGCTCTGAGTGCTGGTTTCTTCAACTATAAAATGGGGAAAAAATGATACAGTCTTTGGTTTTTGGGGGGACTTCAAATGACATAACATATATATGTCACCTGAGATATAAAGCTTAGGAGGAAGTTAAAAGTAATAGTGAAAATGATGATGCTGATAATAAAAATTGTATCACAAATGTGGGTGTCAAAAGGTAAGCACATTTCAAATTATTCAGCCCTGTGGTCAATATTCATAGTGGGTTAGAGCACAGACTCAGAAACCAAATATTTTGGACAAACTACTCAAATTTTCCATTATTAAGTTTCCCACCTAAAATGAGATCAATAACAGAACCAAGCTCAGATATTTGCTGTGAAGGTGAAATGAATTAACACATGCAAAACAGAATGGCGCCTGCTACAGAAGCAACATGAAGTAAATCTTAGCTGTGATTGTTGTCACTATCCTGGCCAACAGTGGAGGTGAAAACATGGTAAAAATATGGAGATGACTCTCTGTCAGAGAGTCACAGTTCTCCAGAAGTATGGCAAAAAGTGTGTGGTGGAAGGGTCTCATCACGTTCATTCTTGACACATCCTTTCCCCTTCATTGGTTCTCTTGCCTGGGTAGCAACCACAGGAGGCCAGCTGAGATTCCAGAGTCATACCCTAGAAATCACTTTATTAGATCATAGCTGGTTTGGTCATTATCAAATCACAACTTAATCTTTTCTACTGAAAATATATGGCTAACACCTAATAATATATTCATTCATTACTTTGTATAGTATTTTTGTAAACTATACCAAGAGTTTGGCAATGAAAACTACCTGTTAGGTGGTTGTTCATATACAACAAAAGCAATGCCTAAAAAAGCTATGACTGATATTTCCAGGCTCAGAAAATCATTACCATCACCACCACCAGCACCATTATCAGCAGTAGCAGCATCACCATCATCATCGTCTTCTTCATATTAGCTACCATTTATTATCTATGAAATTTTGTTCTTAGCATACTCACCATAACTTCAGAAAATAATTATCACTCTAACCATTAGTCTTTGTTTTTTCATTAAGATACTTTTTTTTCCTTTCCACTTCTGAAATTAAAAGCTACACAATGCACAGCAATACTTCCATCCTACATTTTCCATATATAGCAGACCCATTTTGAAACACAATAGTAAACCATTGCCTGAAGCACTCAATTAACAATGAAACAAAATGAAATGTTTAGTTTATAATAATGCATCACAGAGGGCCAATTCCAATAGTAACCTTCAAGTAATGCTAGTTCAGTCTTTTGCCGTAAGACCATGCTATTGTGCTTTGTAATTAATAATTTCACACATGGATATTGACGACAGGATTCAAACAGGGAATTAGCAGCACCTCAGAAAATCTGTCCCCATCAAGGGAACAGAGGGGTTGGCTCGATGAGCTCCATCAGCTAGGATAATTATTATGAATAAGGAGGTGTGTCACCTCCCTGTAAGGGGCAAGGGTGCCTGTACCAAATTACATACAAGCTACACAAGTCAGTTTGTTGGAACATCTGAGGTATCCTTGGTAAATGCAAATAGCCCAATACAACCTGGCTGATGCTGTCAATGCAGAAAACAAAACTGAATTTGGAAAGCAGGATAGGAACTGAGGCCTGGCTAAGCATGCAAAGCCAAGAGAATGGCTAAGCCCAGGCCAGAGGCCAATAAGAGTCACTGCCAATTTTCTAGGAGCAGCCACTGTTCAAATATTTAATAACTTCCAAGTATTCTTTTCCCTCTTTTTACTATTTATTTCCCATCTTGCCAACTAAATCCTGCTCTACACTGACTGCACTGCTAAGAACTCATTTTCTTTAAGTCTAAAACTCCGACCTCCAAGTAGATTTAGATAATGCAATGGGGAAGAAGCTATGCATTTTAATATTTTAGACTCCAGAGTGCACGAAAAAGCATGCCAGTGCCATAGCTTCAAGTCTATCTTGTAAGGAGAAAAGGAAAAAAACGGAAGTATCAACAATACCGAGAGGTGTGCCCCAAATGATAAAAGAGACACATACCTGAAAACTCCTTCAAAAACATTATTTAATGAAAAAATGCATTAGAGAAAAATGTTCTTTAATAGAATTTCACCATGCATACTGCTGGAAAGGGGATAATATTCCTCTCAGTGCTTCTTTGTGCAAAATTGTGATTTGAATAGGGTTCACTTACCTTGAAGAAAGGTACAACTGAACATCATCCGATGATGTAGACAGAACTATTTAAATATTTCTTAATCTTATATTATTTACTGGTCAGTTAGCACATCTGGGTAAAGACTGACAAATCAAACAGAGGTGATGGAAGACACTGAATGTCATTTGGTAGCATATTCAGTGGAGAATGTCACTATGTACTGAGGCAGTCCAGCAACCATAGTTCTGTTGTAAAAATCAGTTGCACTTACCTAGAAAAAAGAGAGAGAGAGAAAAAAAAGGGGGGAAATGTTAAGAGTTCTTTGAAACCTATGTTTGTGCATTGCTTCCCTTTTCCTTCCTTTTCACATTCTCTTTACTTTTCAGGAAAGAGCCTTATCAGTATCTCAGTATTAGTATTAAAAATTATATTAATACAATGGGAAGGTGGTGCTTATCTTTGTGTACGATCCCCTTTTTCCAACTCCTCCCACCCCGCCCTGCCTTTCTGTCCTGCTGTGCACACCTTTCTCTCTTGCTGTCTATTCTTTAGTGTTCTGTTTAGAAATAACCTCCATTAAGAAGCATTGATACATCTTTCAAGTCCAAGTTAAGTGCTTCTTCAATGTGCCTAGCTCCCTGTAAGTCCTGCTGCTTAAACAGTAGTTGTGATACTGACCTATTATAGTTAACCACCCACTTATATGCCACATACTAGAATATGAACTTATTGGGAATAGAGTCTATTTTGTCCCATACTTTCCACAGCATGATCTATGATATGAAAAATTTCAATAAGTATTGATGACTGAATAAATTAACTAATGAATATGCAAAGAGAACCTAAAAAAGAGCTAAAAAAAGATAGAGTTGATGGCCTACAATGACTGTATAATCTAGGTTTTAAGAGCGAGCCCTAAGAATGTTGTCCTGCTTCCTTTATGCTCAACTTTTCAGGTTAGAAAAATAATCACAAAAATATAGAAGCTGTGGGTTAGAACACTTAGTTTTTCATGGATATAACATGGTACTATGTCCATTTGAAGATCCAGAGAAGAAGAACATCTCTGAGTGGCTCCACTCAAAAGCATCCATGTCATGTGTCTGCCAGTGACTTGTACAAATGACCTTACTCTCTAACCCTTACTTTCCTGATATGTAAATGAAAATTACCATATTTGGCTTATCAACATCACCATTTTTTTAACTTTTTACATTGACATAATTATAGGAACACAGGGAATTTCAAATTAGTACACAGACCCCTGGGAACTGTTTCCCAACTTCCTTTAATGAAGGCATGGTATATAACTGTAGTGCATATGAAAAGCAGGAAACATCACCATTTACTGATTCAGATGAGATATTGGAAGTAAATATATTTTTCATTGCATACCTTTGTTAATTATCTTTTATTCAACAATTACTTACTAAAGGCTCACTATACACCAGGGTTATACTGTACACTAGAAATAGATTTGAGATCAAAATAAGTCTGCCTATACCCTCATGGAGCTTATGTATAGTGAGAGAACATAGAAAGACTGGGTCATTAAAATATTGTTCAGTAAGTTCAATTTGTGCAAGAATCAAAAACAGGAACATCTAATTCAAACTAGAAAGGCTCCCTAAGGTGAATGTTTAAGTCTAGACTCAAATCTGAGTAAGGTGGAGTTGTCCAGGTAAAGAAACAAAGGATCTATGCAGGGGGAAAGGAGAGTATATGTGGAGGCAAAGAAAAAAAAATATCTAGCCTATTTCAGTTTGATAGATGCCATGTTTGTTTTTCAAAAGTGGGCGAGTGGTGGCAAGTTTACATAACTAAAAGAATAATTCTGCATGGTTGTATGAGTGTTGTAGTTAAGATATAACCTATTGAGAAGGAAGATCTGGATAAAATAGGGTTTGATAGGCCAGGATAGAGGATTTGAAATTTATTTTAAGAGCAATTATGGTCCAGGAATATGGATTAAACAGGGGAGCATTATAAGAAAATTGTTATATTCCAGATGCCTGTAGAGAAATTAATATGATGGGACAAGTGTGGAAGTGGAGACAGGGAGATCAACTAGAGATTGTAGCATTAAGCCAGACAAAACACTGTAGCAAGGATAGCCAAAACAGTGGGCAAAGGAATGAAGAAACATGGAGTAACTGCTTCAATGATAGCACAGACTTAATTGGAGATAAGCAGTATATAGGTGTGAAAGGGAGGCAATAATAAAAAAAGATGTTTCCAGGTTGAGCAATACATGATGGTACAATTCAAGAGGAGGTGCAGCTTTAGGTGACCTATGATAGTGAAAGCACTATGTAACTTGGAAAGTGCTACTAAAATATAAGTTTTTTCCTGTATGCATACATAATATTGAAAAAGATTAGACCAATAAGTGGCCTATTTTTAGAAAGCAATATCAGTGTATGTCTCATACACAGCATATCAAAATTGGTTTGTGGTGCCATTTAGTAATGCCAAGACAATTCTTTAAGAGAGTCATGAACAAGCAGGTGTTTCCATTAGAGCTTATTCTAATAAACACATATACATACTCACATTTACACACAGCGTCCAACCCAGTGCACAATTAAATTTGCTGAAACACCTAAAGAATCCAGCCAAGGAAAATGTGGTAGAAATGCACTTTTTTCATTTAAAAATGCAAACTAATCCAACACAAAAAATAAAAGTTGCTCAGGATATTGATAATTAAATAGATCATCATGCTGATTACTTCTCAGCATATCATTTATAGAAAAATAAATCAATCGACAGACCATACACTCTGAGACCACTTGGTGACTTAAATGGAATTAGTGATGTCATAAGTTTCAAGGTACCAAAGATTAATTAGACTACTGTTTTCCATTAAAATAATTATTTATGTACTGTCTGATTCCACCTACTTGATTATGTGTTGCGTAAGACTTGGATACACAATTTACTTATTTTTGAATTTCCCATGGGGCATAGCAGAAGGCGCGCATGAAATAGGCAATCAAAACTATTGTTGCATTTTAGAAACTTCATTACAAATAAAATGCGCTCAGCTATACAAGTGATTTATTTTCAATCTAATAGTATTGATGGTGATTACTTTAAAAGGGTGCTAGTATTGGCAAGGTATCTGTTCAACTTTTCAGGAAAACATCAATTCTCTTAGGTTAACAAATGGTACTTTATCAGAAGAAAGTAGGGAGAGAAAGGAGTTGCTTTGATAAATTCTATGAAAGGATTTTTTTAAAGTAACAGGCTTATTAATGTTACTGATTCATAAAATATGCCTAACAAAACAATCTTGAGAAGATTCACAAGATAGTGTTATTTTTTTTAAAGTTTCTCACACATCTATTGCCAATTACCTCTTTGACTTACAGCAAATCATTAAAGAAGCAGATTTTTTAAAGGAATGTGTGGAGTAAAGCAGAGCCAGCAATGGCTTTACTATTACTATTAATGATTTTAATTAATGAAATAGAAACGTTCTATTTCATAATTGTATTACTGGCTGAATTATTAATTGAATGAAAACATTTTAATGGGCATAAAAGTCACTTGGAAATGAGATAAAAAGTTCTAGGCACTTCCCGCCTAGACACAGACCGAAAGCAAAAGCACTCTGACAGTTTGATTATTATGCACAATAGTGCAATCTAGTTGGCTCCCAATTCCTAGACTGAAATTCCTTGGTTTCATATTGGTGGGAAACCACTGTACTCTTTAGTCGATGTAAGGGATGGTTTTCATGTTCTCTGCAACTGAGTCTGTGATTTTAAAGGACCATGAGATGAAAGTATTGCCCTCCTTCTGGCATATGACATTTCAAAGGATTTCACACCAGTAGAGTCTGAGAAGTTGATAAGACTCTTAGACTTGTTCCAACCTCCACTTGATAGCTCACCAGTTTTCTGAGATGGTGTTACCAAAAGCTGAGGGCTGGAGAAGCAAGAAAAAGGGTCACAGCCTCCAGCTGACATGGCTATGTTGCCACCTTGCTGTGCTGCAGAGGCTGGGAAAGGGAGTAGTACAGGGGTGGGCAAACTTTTTGACTCAAGGGCCACAATGGGTTCTTAAACTGGACCGGAGGGCCGGAACAAAAACATGGATGGAGTGTTTGTGTGAACTAATATAAATTCAAAGTAAACATCATTACATAAAAGGGTTCAGTCTTTTTTTTTTTAGTTTTATTCATTTCAAACAGGCCGGATCCGGCCCGCGGGCCATAGTTTGCCCACGGCTGGAGTAGTAGCTAAAATGGCATGGACACAGTACCTCCTAAACCGACCTTGGCATCTTGCTTTGTGTTGCAAAACGTATTTTATATGCTGATCATATCCTACATTTCCCCTGATATTTTGAACAAATTACAATCTGTTTTTGTGAATGGGCCATAGTTAGATATTCACACTAAAATTCTTTACGTTTTTTTTTTCTTTTTTCAGAAGAGAACACCTGAAGTGCTGACCAATATTCTTTACAACAAAAAATCAGAAGGCCCTGACCCAGAAAAGATTTCTCTCATGTAGATTGGTGAGTGTGTCTTAGACAGGCTTTTTAAAAGTCCACATGCTGTCTGAATAAAAACCTGGAAGCAAACAACTGGAGTGGAGGCAACTGTAATTGATGCAGTCTAACTGCTCCTACATCTTCAGAGAACAGCCTTGCTCACACTGAATAATATTGCATACAGGTTTTTATGGTGACAAGAAGGGAAAAAACTATGAGGAATTGCCAAGATATTGGCCTGGAAAGGGAGGCTAAGCTTATTTAAACTTTTGCAGAAAAACTCATTGAGCTGGAATTGATTGTTACTGAACTGCTTGCTCTGGAGGTGCTGGCAGGCATCACAGGGCCAGCACCCTATTCCCAAACTTTACAAGCAAGTCTTGCAATTTTATGAGACAGTTGCCTCCATTAATTAAGTCAGTGGCTTCAGGGAGGTCACAGCTCTCAGTGTCCCAGTTCTAGGGACAATTGATGCCTACATTATCCAAAGTGGCTCTGCAGAAAAGCTTCCATGACTCAGTAGACGAAATGAAGCCATGTTGTCTTATCTATTTTATTTGAGACTTTAATAGTTTTCACTTTAACACCCAAAAAAGAGAGGAAGAGTTAAAGGCTATCACCAAACATTCCATTTCATAATTGTATTATTGCCTGAATTATTAATTGAATGGAAACATTTTAATGGGCATAAAAGTCACTTGGAAATGAGATAAAATGTTCTAGGCACTTCCCGCCTAGACACAGACCGAAAGCAAAAGCACTCTGACAGTTTGATTATTATGCACATTAGTGCAATCTAGTTGGCTCCCAATTCCTAGACTGAAATTCCTTGGTTTCATAAATGTCTCTCCAGGTTTTTTGCTTTTCTTGAATGTATATAAAAACCCCGAGGATCATTCTTATCTTCTGACTATTCTCACATAGTTATTGCAACACTGTCTCACATTGGCACTATCACAAATGTCTTGCCCCATCTTTGTACCTGTGTTGGGGAGAGGGACCCAGAACTGTGGCTCACTTCTCCAATTTGAGAGTCCTTATAGAGGCCTCTACTAAAGCATCCTTGTTTTCTTTATGATCTTATTTTCTACTACCTCCACCATAACCACCACCCTCTGCCCATTCTACTTCAGTCACACTGGCAACCTTACTGTACCAGCCACACACCAGCATAGGACAATTGTATTGTCTGTGACCTCTGACTGGATTAGTCTTCCACCAAATACTTATACTCTATCACTTCCTTCAAGTATTTGCTGATATTTTAACTTTTCAAACACGCTTACCCTGAGCCTTCCTACTCCATACTGGCACCTGACCCTGACACTTAACTGCTTTGAACCCGCAGTCACTTAACTAGCTCTACTTTTTCACTTAATCCTAGCACTTTACCCTTACTGACCTATCAATTAACTTATTTAGATACTTTTAAATTTATGCTCAACCGTTAGGAAATATATATATATATATATATATATATATATATATATATATATATATATATATATATATATATATATATATATAGTGTATGTTATGTACTGTTCATGTGTATATGTGTGTGGTAAAAGCAAGTCTCCATAAACATAAATATGTTACATGGATTAATGGAATAGTGGGCTCTTAGTGAATCTGTTTCTTTCCTCCTCCTTGAAATGTGTATGCTTCCTAAATAATAGATTATTACTTATCCTGCCCTCTCCTAGAACTTGTTTGTCCCTGCTGGCACCAAACACTTGTCTTATTTTGCTGACCCTGATTTCTTCCCCTCCCATTGTATTGTTAGCTCTGCTTTCCTTCTTTATTATTAATTAAGTCTTCAAATGTCACTGTCAGTAACCATAGAAAGAAGGATGCACCACTGACAGAAAACAAGATTAAGTCTTAAATGTGTAGAATTGAAGGAAATCCAGGTACTATCGTTTCTGATCTCATTACACACCAGCCAATCAATGGAAATCTCCTCTCACTGGCCTGGAATTCTAACACACAAGTCACCAGAGCTGGAAAACATCAAAGAAAAAATCCTTTCTCTTGTATGCAAACCATGTAAGTTAGTAATAGCTACTCAACCACCATTGACCTGCTAATTAATCCATAGATTTTTTTTGTGTGCCTTTAATCATTTTGACTGATAACTAAGTCACTTTAGAAATACTCAGTCTCTGCTCAGACTCACCAACTAAATGCTACTAGAGTCCGTAATAATAAAACACTAAAGTATATTGACTCCCTGCCAACTTGTTCTCTTTCTCGAGCTTTCTTTCCTACCTGTCAGCTGGTGCTCTCTGCCAACAGAATACAGAGAAGGGGAAGAAACAGCTAGTACATGAGTAGTTTGTGTCACACGTGAAGGTGAGAAACGATTTGTCATCTGAGTCAAGAAACAAGTAGGTCCTGCTATTTCTGAAGATTGACCTGTTCTGCTGACTCCTCATCAGTAATTCCAAATCAGCCTGAACATAACAGGATGGGACCTTATTCCCAGAGTCCCCTTTTCTGAGAACACGTGGTTGATTTTCATCCTTTGTAACCAAGCAACAAGTGATGTATATTTTCTGATGGGACAATATTTTCATGTGGAGATTCACAAAGTATCTACTGAACATGTTAGTATATACTGGCCATACATTAATTCCATCCTTTGATTTGAAGGGCGCTCAACTGCCTAAAGAACAACTTGAGTGCTGGCTTCCGCTTCCTGTTCTGACATTTATCTACTGTGTGCCTTTACAAGTGTCTGTTCACCTCTCGGAGCCTCAGTAGCCAGAATGAAAAGAATTGGCCACATATCTGCCCCATAGGTAAGTGGTTGAGTTTATATTTTGTCACATACAAAGGATAATTCACAAAGGGCAATTATTATTTATTTCCTCTGAAATATCATCTAGCACTTTATATCTTATCAAATGTTTGAAAGAAAAAAAAAAAACTAAGATGTTGCTCTAAACCTTAGTTACTGTCACCAAAATGTGTGGCTCCATCAAGCCAGGTTGATGCATCATTAGTAAAGAGACTAGCAAAAATCATGCTTACCGTGTAGTCTTCCTTAAGAGGAAATACTTTTTCACCCATTTGGATTTCCCAGCAACTTAGTGAGCCCCTCTGAAAGTGCAGCCAGAAATGTGAACCCTGCTTGCATTGAAATGTGGGTGCTAAGCAAAGGCCTGCCCACTCAGAGGCCACCTGGGGCCCTGTGTCTGAGAACAGAAGTGTCCTCCTGCAGAACAGGTTGGGAGAGAGCCAATAGCCCCTGGCCAACAGTTGGGGGACTGATTTTATAACAACAGAGAAAACTTCCAATGAAAATGTTTCTTTTAAAGCTTTTCAATTTATGAGGTTATACCTTTATTTCAAATAATATTGTCCATGGTCAAATATTTTTAGAATTCTCTATTAGAATTGCCTCTTGTGCCCTAACCGGTTTGGCTCAGTGGATAGAGCGTCAGCCTGCGGACTCAAGGATCCCAGGTTCGATTCCGGTCAAGGGCACGCACCTTGGTTGCAGGCACATCCCCAGTGGAGGGTGTGCAAGAGGCAGCTGATCGATGTTTCTCTCTCATCGATGTTTCTAACTCTCTATCCCTTACCCTTCCTCTCTGTAAAAAATCAATAAAATATATTTAAAAAAATAATAAAAAGAACTGCCTCTTGTGACAGTTTTCTGGATCTTTAACTTTGACACTGATTATGTCCGAATGTTACCTTAATAGACAGTTTTACTAACATTAAAGATATTAAAAATAAATATGTCTTGAGGAGATTTTGAAAAGAGAATTGTGGGGATGTCTCGATTATTATAGCAGAGTTGAAATAAGAATGTGCCCTCCTATGGTAAGTTTATGTTTTTTACACTTGTTCTCCCTGAGGCACAGAACTGTGAGGGTGAAAAATATTACATTTGGAGCCAGACTCTGCCTTTAACTTCTTTCATAGGAATTCACTAGCCATGCTGACAAATAGCTATTCCATCTATATGGGGTTTAATATTTTCATCTTTATAGTATAGAACCCATTTTATAAGGTCATTCAAAGAGAAAGACTTCGATCTATGTAAAACATTAGAATAGAATCTGGCATGAGGCAAAAAACAGGAATGGTGTTTATTTTAGGCTTTATTACCACTGCTAAAGTTATCATTTAAAAGACACAGAAGATAACTTGCAAAGTATCACCCCACAGAAGAGGTGAAAGGATCCATGAAGGAGCAATTTCTTGAGGCACCAACCACAAAGATTTATTCTTCACCAACCAAATCTGCCTGCGCTTATATACCAAGAACCTCCAGAAAATCATGAGATGGAAACTCAGATGATAGTATTTTTTGTTGTGTGTGTGTGTGTGTGTGTGTGTGTGTGTGTGTGTGTGTGTGTGTGTGTTTGCAGAAATAGCTATAACACTAAACATTGCTTCAGAGATATTTGATTTTTACTTTCCACAGAAGCTTAAAATAAGTGATAGACATGGCTCTGAATCTTCAGTTGGCCTTTAAAATTGTCAAGATGTGGTGTACTTGTATTAATATAAGAATTTTTAACAACTTAAGTAGAATACATTATACTTATCCTGCCCTCTGATTGCCAAGAGTTTGTGAGCACAGAAGGAAGCTCTCTGTGGAAATATCCTACTTCATATTCTGGAGAAACAGCTCAGCAAAAGCAAATACATCATCAGATCACTCTTAGCAGACCTTACCTTAATCAAAACAGGAAGAATAAAAGTGACGTGCCTATCATTTATTTTTCTATCCAAATATAAGCAGTCATCATCAATGGTTCCCATCACTTCACAATAATAGAGGGTGTGTGGTAATTTAGGAGGGTATGCAGGACAGAATTTACCTTATACTGCCCTTCTATATAATTGCACTGTCCTTGTAGTTATCATGTCATCATTGGCAAATAAAAATATTATGATTAACTTGTATTTGGGAACATCTACATGTTCCTTTTAAATAATCCCAGAAGAAAAGGTAGATTAGCTTTGTCTGGCTGCTTCAGCTTCCTTCTTGATGAAAATAGCATACTTCTCTTCTTACCACATCTTGGTGGCTTTTGCTCCTGCTCCTTAAATGTTCTGCCACATTTTTTTTTAATCAGCCTCTTCCTTTGGTCTTTGTGTTACTGTTCTAACCTTGTTCCTGCAGTTCATGAATTACTCTTTCCCTCTTCCCTTCAGTAACTCCAGTTCTTCTTCTTGACCTCAACTATGCACTTTCTCTGGGGTACAATTACTGACTCTGCACCCTTTTACGACTTTCTCTGAAAGAGCCCATATATTTTCTTATTCATCTTGTATCCTTAAGCAAATTACCTCCCAATCCTTCTCCCTAGCACCAGCTTCTTTCAAGGCCACCAAACCTAGTGGATATCTCTCCCTTGGCAATTTAATATCACCTTAACTTCATGATATTTATTACCGCTTCACCTTGCTTCCCAAGATCACCCCATTTGAGCCAATGGGGATTATTTCTAGTCCATTGGAGATGACATTTAAGAGAACTCTGGCTCTTTCTCCATCTCACCCCAGCATCTAAATAGTCCACTGTTTCTCTATATTTCCTTTTAATGTCTCTGTATTCTGTCACTAAACTTATCTAATTATATGTATTTTAATGTTGTGTTTCTAGCTTATAGCTACTCATAGCTGCCTCTTTTCTGCATTGCCTCCATGTTACCTACATCATATAGCAATGACATTCTTTAAACACTTGGTTTTATTAAATCACTCTCCTAAATAAGAATTTACAGCACCTCTTTTTTGTCTTTCAGATCAAATATAAAGTCTTCATCCTGGCACTTTAAGCCCCATTGAAGCCTTGCAGTCAGATCTCTCAAAGCTCTCAGAGAAGATACATGTTTCTCTGGTTAGTTTGCTTATATGCTAGACACATTCCTGCATCTCTCCTCAGCCCTTTTGCCCACCTAGAATGTCCTCATCCTTTCTCTAAGTCAAACAAATGTTTGTCATGGATTTCCTTTATCTCTATCAATTCAGACTGCCTTCTCCTTTTCAAAAATGTCAGCATATTTTATTACTAGTACTCTGAGGTCTAATAACTTTAAGTAATCCTATTTCTAGATATCAATTTAAAAGAAACGAAGTCATTGTCTCAAAGAAGTATCTGGATTCCCATGTTCACACCAGCATTAGCAAAGGTGTTGGAACAACCTGTGTTCCTCAGTGAATTAATGGCTAAAGAAAATATACGTATGCACAATAGACTGCTACTCAGTTTTTGTTTGTTTTATTTTTTAAAGAGGGAAATCTTGTCATTTTCTGACAACATGAGTGAACCTGGAGAGTGTTATGCTAAGTGAAATAAGCTAGACAAAGACAAATACCACATTATATCACTTACATGTGGATCTAAAAAAGAAGTCTAACCCATGAAAGCAGAATAAAAGTGTGGTTGCCAGGGGCTGTGGGGTGGGGAAACAGGGAGAGGCTGGAAAAGGGTACAAACTGTCAGTTATACAATGAATAAGGCCTGAGGGTCTAACATATAACATTGTGACTACAGCTGGTAACACATTCACATTTGCTAAGTGAGTAGACTTTAAAGTGGACTTAAAAATAGCAAATAAGTGAAGTGATGGATGTGTTAATTAGCTTGCTGGGGAAGAATCCTTTCATAATGTATATACATATTAAATCATCAGGCTGTACACTTCAAATATCTTACAATTTTGTCAATTAAAGCTCCATAAAGCTGGAGAAACATGATGGAAAGCAGGAAAGGTAGCTGACAGATCACTAGAGCCAGGAAAACGTCCCAGACGTCAAGAAGGGAAAGTAGTAAATTTCCTAAGTTCAGGCTAAAGAGATAGACAATTTCTGGCAAAATTGTAGGAAAGAAAAACACTGAATAGATTACTTTTGGACCTTTCTTTGTTAATGAATTCAACAAATATTAATTAATATATCCCTGTGTTGCTGGGAACATAGTAGTAATGAAGAGACAAGGCATCCTTTCTGATGAAGACATTATATTGGGGGCAATTCAGAAAAAAAAAATTAGAAGTCAGTAAACACCAGGTGTTAATAGGTAGCTCAATGAACTAATGTCAAACCTCAGAAATAAGACTTTCAAGCATTAAAACAGGCCACTGCCACAAACAGTCCACTGTGCTACTGATTTCAGGAGGGAATTTGACTTTGTCTCCAATGATATTCCGAAAAAAAATTAGAGGTGAAATGTGACCTTTGATTCTAATTATACTCAAAAGAGGTTCTTTCCCATTCAACATTCAATACCTTGTCAAATTTGCAGGTGACACAAGGCTGAAAGCAATATCTAATGTAGCAGAAGACAGGAGCTAGACTCAAAGTAATCCTGACAGGTTGGAATAGCAGCCTAAGCCAACAAAATGAAATGCAATAGGAGTAAGTATAATATTCTGTATTTGGCTGTAGAAAAAGGTTGTTTTTTTCAAAACAGAAAATTCAGAAAGCAACAATTTATAAAAAATAACATGATAAATTAAAATTCATCAAATTTAGAAACTATGTTCATCAGAAGAAATCATTACGAAAATTAATAGGCAAATCAGAGATGGGGAAACAATATTCACATAGCAGCTACCTGATAAAGGACTGGTCACCATGATACAAAAAGAACATCTACAACTCAATAAAAAAAATTGCAACTTATTTGAAATTCTATCAGAAACGTATCAGAAAATGATCCATGGATAGAGGAATGAATAGAGAGGTGATAAAACAATTCTGCAGTGTTAATTACAGAAAGTAGGTAAGGAGTATGTAGGTTTTTAATATACAGATTTTTCAACTTTTCTGTATGTTGGAAAATTTTATAATATATTGAGCAAAAAGAATCAGGTTATAATTATATAAGTTGCAGAAATTCTATGTTGAATATTTAATAGCAATATTAAATGTAAGACAGATCAGGTTATAAAAGTATATAAACATGCATGTGTACCTGTGTGTGCATGTGTGTGTGTCCCACTGTGTGTATCCCACAGTTATAGTGGAATGAATGGACAACAAATGCTTAACATTGGCTTTCTTGCAGTGCAAAGAGATGGAAGGAGGGCAGAAGTAATTTTATATTCTTGCTTATTTGTATTGTATTGTCTTATAATGAATGTGAATTGTATATTTTAAAAGTCATTATTTTTTAATAAGAGGTCCTATAATTTGAATGAAAAGATATTAAGCTCACAGGGTTTATCCAATTTTGGCAGAAGCGATGAACAGTAGAAGGAAGCAAAATGAAGGATTGTTCGATCTTGGTGTCTCGCTATGGAGGAGTAAGCAGATGAACAACTCACAAATAAAAAAGATAATTATGTTGTCATGGATGTAGGTGATAATGCCTGTCTCACCACTTACCCTTTGTCATCACAATCCAGACACATGACACTCCTTTTATTTCTTTGAACACAACAATTTTTTTCCTCTGTTTAGATCTTTACACATACTTTCCTCCTGCTCAATATATGCTTCCTCCTCTCTCTCTTCTCTAACTGTACTCATCCTTCAGATCTCACTACCCCCTGCCCCCCGCACCTGAAGAATTCCACAACTTCACAAATTAAATTATGGCTCCCAGTAACATTGCACTTCTGTAGCAGTTATGATCATTAATAAAAGCATCTTTATTGAAGGGTCATTTGTTTATCAAATCTTCCCTGTTAGAATGAATGTTTATCACTGTAAGCTGAGTGTCCAGAATAGTTTAGCACAGTGGCTGGCAAACTGCGGCTCATGAGCCACATGCAGCTCTTTGGCCCCTTGAGTGTGGCTCTTCCACAAAATACCGACTTCTGCACATGGGCCACGAAGTTTCAATCGCACTGTACGTGCGCGTCTGTATGTGGTATTTTGTGGAAGAGCCACACTCAAGGGGCCAAAGAGCCGTATGTGGCTCACAAGCCGCAGTTTGCTGACCACTTGTTTAGCATATTAGAAGTTTCAATAAATACTATTAAATAAATGAAGTTTCTAACTTCAGTTCCAGACCTATTAAATCTCCATCAACACAGAGATTCCAGATGGTAATGTTCAGAAAAAAATTTAAGATATGTACCTGTGGTTAATAAGAAGAAATGGAACTGCCAGGCCAGCATGGATCAGTGGTTGAGTGTTGACCTATGAACTAGGAGGTCATGGTTCGATTCCCATTCGGGCCACATGCCTGGGTTGCGGGCTCAATCCCCAATGTGGGGTGTGGAGGAGGCAGTGATGATTCTCTCTCATCGCTGATGTTTCTCTCTCTCTCTCTCTCTCTCTCTCTCTCTCTCTCTCTCTCTCTCTCTCTCTCTCTCTCCCTCTCCCTTTCTCTTTGAAACCAATAAAAGTAAATTTAAAAAAAGAAGAAGAAGAAATGGAACTAAAGGTAAAGTTTTGGCAGCTTCCAAAAAAAGGTCTTTGGCGTTTTTGAGGATGAAGGATCGCTTCCAAAGGGAAATGTATATAAAGAAAAGAGCAGGTGAATGTAGATCAGGCCCATCTTGTTGGTTTCTTTATCATTTTCCCTTTATCCTCCTTTATCCTATCCTGTTTGAGTCTTTTCATCTTGTTCTTACTTGAACTGGAAACAGGGTGTCAGCTTAACTAGCACTAAATTAACTACAGCCTTAACCGTGTGAAGTGACGATGGGCTCCAGGACAAGCTTGCTGTTTCCAATCTTGGCGGCTTACACTTGGCTTCTAGCTTCTCTACTTCTCTGCATGGCTGGGAAAGATAGGCAGCCGATGTAGGAGCAGATTCTTAGACAAAACATTTCCAATACCATGGAAATGCTAGGAACTCATAGGGCCCCCTTCTTTCACAGCCAGCAGATTCATTATTTTATTTAGGGCTCATTCAATAAGTATTCATTAAATGTCTATTCTATACCATCCCCTAAGCTTAGCAATAAAGGGTGCTACCCTAATGGGACTCACAGTCTCGTGGGCTAAGAGAAAACAAATAGTTAATCAAACAATATTCAATGACTAATTCAAGATCCCATTAAGGGATGGGGGCGGGGGGGGGGGGGAGCAGTACAACCAAAACATGAGAGAGGTTGGTCAAGTGGGCACCTAGGAGGAAATGATATCTATGCTGAAAACATGAGGCAGAACAGCTATGCAAATGGAGAGGAAAAGAGTTTCCAGTAGAAGAAGCAGCTCTATGAAAGGCTTGAAGCAGAAAATTACTTAGGATAATCAAAGACCTAGTAAGGCAGGAGCAGAGTGGACAAGAGGAAGTGGATTTGTGATGGAGGCAGGGATCCAATCCTGTAGAGCTCCATGGCTGTGTCTGGAAATTCAGATGCCTGTGAACACTAATGGGTTTAAGCACAGAAGCCATATGATCTCAGGGAGCAACCTCAGGTATTCTAACACTAGACACTCAAGAAGATGGTCCTTTACAATTTGTACTCCAAACCATTCTCTAAATTACAAGTTAGAAGAAACTGAAAGGAATTTGAACCGTGCAGTCATGATAAAATAAGAACCAATATGATAGTATTTAGTGCTTGCATTACTTTAATGAGTCATTTTAAAGAAAACAATCAAAAACCTGTTATTTATGTCCACCAATGGCCAAAAGAAAGGCAACGCACTTCATATAATGAGCAGAAAAGAATGTAAGGCATTACCTTGGTTTCAACATTTTCCTAACAGAAAAGGTTGTTCCATACAGAACAAATTCCCTAGAGTCTCTTCCTGAGGCCATTAGCAATTAGATACTCATTTGTCTGAAATAATTGCCATGTCTAAAGTAAAAAATAAAATTAAAAAAAAAAAAACACAAAAGTATAGACTGGACTTTCTTTCAAGTTTCTTCTGAGATAAATAATCCAAGAATCTCCAAGAGACTTCCCTAACTAACAAGTTGTCCAGTAAGGAGAATCTGGCAAATGTGTAGGTATTTGATAAATGTTAACTGATTTCTGGGCTGAGAGTAGATAGATACTATTGCTGGGGAGGGGAATATCTGAATAATGCTGAGAATCCGATTTTTAACAATCACCATTATACATAAGAAACATCCCAGGTAATAGTGTGAAATGTTCTCAGCAGCCCTTGAATCAGTCAAATTCAATTTGGTGTGATCTGAAGAACACAAAACACATGGGAGATGTGGTGAGTCAGCAGGTACCAGGAGGCAGCCAGTAGGGAAAAGGGAGGCCAGCCACAATCTGGAAGCAATTGAATGCTTGGGGTGAGCCTTGCCAAGTAGGGTGTAAAAAGCAATGAAAGGCCAGAGGATGTAGAAGATGGAGCCCAAGGTAGCAGAAGCCCCCTAGGAAGGAATGTGCCCACTGGCACAGGCACGAAATTGCCTGCCAAGCAGGAGATAGCTCAATAGAAAACATCTAAATCAGGTCAGGCCAGCCCACTGGCAGCAAAGCAAGCCCATCTATGGGGTAGTAACAGCAGTGCCAAAGGTAAAATCAGTACATCCAGAGGAGCATGAGATGGGCAATATCCTCAGCATGGGTTTAACGGAAGTCCACCAACTGGCGGCAAGGGCAATCCATTTCAGCAAAACAGGAGAGCAGTGTACAAAAGCCAAGAGATATGATTTGAGCTGTGCCAAGTAAGAAAAATGGTCTCGGAGGAAATATCAGCTTCCTACCAACCAGAAGGCCTCTGGCAGTGTGAGATCTGCATACATAGCCAACTGAGGCTGGGCAAGGACCATGGCAGCAGGCACATAGGACACGCAGAGGGTATAAAGCCAACAGGGCCCATCCATTCAGCTTCCCAGGGGCCAAGCATGGCCTGCAAGACTGGGACCACTGGACAGGAGTCTGAAAATTGAGCTTTGAACTCTGTCTTGCCATTAACTGCAAGACTCTGACTTGAATCTCTGCCTTTCTTGAGAACCCATTCCTTATTGTCATCTAGAAACTTCAGGTCTCTCTCCCCAAACTGAATTCCAGCCCTGAGCTGAAAGTGAGGTGTCCCAAATGCTGACAGTTTTCCATAATGCCATCCTCCTCCTCTAAGATTCCTGGTTGTCTAACCATCTAAGAAACTGCTGGCTCCGTCTTCTTCCTTAATGCATGTTGCTCTTTCTGCGTTTCAGTCTCTGCTCCTGCATGCTTTATCCCACAGCCTAAACTATTCTCCATCACCTTTGCCTTGGATACCCTTTTCCAGAACTTGTATCACTTCCATGAGCACCATCTCTACTAGTAAGTTGTGGTTTTTCCAGATTGGCATATTTATTGAAAGTGCTGCAGGACAAAATACAACATGAAAAAATTCTCCATTCTGACTTCCCACCAGGAAGCCTAAGACTTAAACTAAACATAAGCAAAGTCACAGTCATATTACAGTTTAAACATCCATTTCCCCTTTTAAAACTACGTGCTATCAGGTCAGAAATCACCTCGTCCTTTAAATTCATAATGTAAAAAGAAAAATCTATCTTAGAACGTATCTTCTGCACCATAGTAAATGATGACATCGATTGCTTGACTATCAGCTCTATCTAGCACAAGCTTTGAGGTGGGGGTACCAGGAAATCTCAGAGCTTGCCTTCCCTCCTACATTGATGTATAAGAATCAATTGCAGAGTGTTGTTTTGGTTGTTGAGAATATTGGGGAAGAGATAAAGGTGGCTGATGTGGTGAAAGAAAATGAGTGGTGCACAAGAATCTATAAAAACTCAGAAAGTCATGAATCAAAGGAAATACTTTATATACTTGCTATAAAAAGTAAAGTGTATCTGATAAGTTTATGCACATTTTGGTATTAATACAGCATCATGCTTTAATTCTTCCATGACTTTCATCCCCCTTAAAGGTAGGTGAACATACTTTTAAAATGTTTTTCTTTCATAATATACTAGTTTGATCCTTTATATATCTACTAGAGGCCCGGTGCACAAAAATTTGTGCACTCAGGGAGGAGGGGGGGGGGTCCCTCAGCCCGGCCTGTGCCCTCTCACAGTCTGGGATCCCTTGGGAGAAAACGACCTGCTGGCTTAGGCCTGCTCCCGGGTGGCAGAGGGCAGGCCCAATTCCTAAGTGTAGCCCCTGGTCGGGCTCAGAGCAGGGCCGATTGGGGATTTGGGGCGCCTTCCCCTGTCATGCACAGAGCAGGGCAGATTGGGAGGTTGCGACGCTACCCTCAGTGACGCTCAGGGTAGGGCCGATTGGGGGGTTGGGGCACTGCCCCCTGTCACACTCAAGGCAGGGTCAATGGGGAGGTTGCGGCGCCACCCCCTGTCACGCACAGAGCAGGGCTAATCACAGGGTTGGGGACCTGCCCCCTGTCATGCACAGAGCAGGGCCCATCAGGGGGGTTGGGGCTTCGTACCCTGTCATGCACAGAGCAGGGCCAAGCACAGGGTTGGGGAGCTGCCCCCTGTCATGCACAGAGCAGGGCCCATCAGGGGGGTTGGGGCTCCATACCCTGTCATGCACAGAGCAGGGCTGATCAGGGGGTTGAGGAGCTCTCCCCTGTCACTCACAGAGTAGGGCCGATAGGGGAGTTGGGGCACCGCCCCCTGTCACACTCAGGGCAGGGCATATCAGGGGGTTGGGGCGCCGCCCTCTATCACCCACAGAGCAGGGCCGATCAGGGGGTTGGGGCGCCGCCACTGTCACACTCAGGGCAGGGCCGGTGGGGAGGTTATGGCTCTACCCCATCACACACAGAGCAGGGCCCATGGGGGGTGGGGGGATTGGGGCACCACACCCTGTCATACACAGAGCCGCAGGGCAATCAGGGGGTTGGGGAGCTCCCCCCTATCAGGCACAGAGCAGGGCTGATCAGGGGGTTGTGGCCCCGCCCCCTGTCACACACAGAGCCGCAGAGCGATCAGGGGGTTTGGGCGCTGCCCCCTGTCACGCTGATCCTGGTGCTGGGAGGGCTCTTGGCTCCGCTGATCCCGGTGCTGGGAGGCATATTACCCTTTTACTATATAGAATAGAGGCCTGGTGCATGGGTGGGGCTGGCTGGTTTGCCCTGAAGGGTGTCCTGGATCAGGGTGGGGGTCCCCAGTGGGGTGCCTGGCCAGCCTGGGTGAGGGGATGATGGCTGTTTGCAGCTGGTCACACACCCTTCAGGGTGGGGGTCCCCACTGGGGTGCCTGGCCAGTCTGGGTGAGGGGCTGAGGGCTGTTTTCAGGCCGACTGAAGCTCCCAACTGCTCCTTTTTTTTTCTTTTTCTTTTTTTTATTCTGGGTCAGCTTTAGCTTTGGCTCCTACTCTGAGGCCTCTGCTGCTGAAAGCAGGTATCTGGTTTGTTTCGGTTCTATAATTGAAACAATGTATAACTCCAGCTCTGAGTTCCTGGGCTCACTGAAAGCAGGTTTCTGGGGTTTTGTTTAGCTTCTATATTTGTTACAATGTTTCTTAAACTGCAAGCTCAGAGGCCGGCAAAGCAGGCGGGGAACGTTGGAGTCCTCCGTCACTGAAGCAAGCAAGCCTCATGTTAGTTTCCATTTGCCTGGCTGCTGGCCGCCATCTTGGCTGGCAGTTAATTTGCATATCTCGCTGATTAGCCAATGGGAAGGGCGGCAGTCGTACGCCAATTACCATGTTTCTCTTTTATTAGATAGGACTAGAGGTCCAGTGCACGAATACATGCACCAGTAGGGTCCCTTTGCCTGGACTGGGAGATTGGGCTGAAACTGGCTCTCCAACATCCCCTGAGGTGTCCTGGTTTGCGAGAAGGTGCAGGCCAGGTCGAGGGACCCCATCGGTGCATGATTGGGATCAGGGAGGGTCACAGGAGGTTGGCCAGATGGGTAAGGATCATGGGAGGGCTCCAGGGTGTATCGGTCTCATCTCGCTTAGTCCTGATCAGCTGGACCCCAGCAGCAAGCTAACCTACTGGTTGGAGTGTCTGCTCCCTGGTGGTCAGTACACCTCACAGTGAGCAGTTGAGTGGCCTTAGCATATCATTAGCATATTATGCTTTGATTGGTTGAACGGACAACTGGACGGCCAGGCATTTAGCCTACTAGCCTTTTATTATATAGGATGATGTCTATGGTGACTTCTCTGCTCTCATTTTAGATTTTTTTAATATGGGTTTTTTCTCTTTTTTTTCTTAGTGAGTCTAGGCAGGAGGTTGTCAATTATATTAACCTTTTCAAAAAACTAGATCTTTGTTATTGTTGTTTTAATTTTTTTGCATAGCCTTTTGTTCTCTATTTCATTCAATTCTGCTCCCATTTTTATTATTTACTTTATTCTGCTGATTTGGGGCTGCTTTTGCTCTTCCTTTTCTAGTTCTTTAAGATGTGATGTTAGGCTGTTTACTTGAGATTTCACTTGTTTCTTGAGATAAGCCTGTAGTGATATAAACATCCCTCTTATTACTGATTTAGCTGTATCCCAGAAGTTTTGATATGTTATATCATCGTTCTCATTTGTCTCTATATTTATTTGATTTCATATTTTATTTTTTGACCCAGTCATTTTTAGTAGTATGTTGTTTAATCTCCACATATTGGTGGTGGCCAAGACATGGAAACAACCAATGTGTCCTGAGATAGAGGACTGGATAAAGAAGATGTAGTAGTACATATACCCAATGAAATACTACTCAGCCATAAGAAAAAATGAAATAGTGCCATTTACAACAACATGGATGGACCTGGAGAACATTATGCTAAGTCAAAAAAGTCAATCAGAAAAAGCTAAGAACCATATGATTTCACTCATATGTAGGATATAAAGTTTAAACTCATAAACACAAATAGCACTGTGGTGGTTGCCAGAGGGAAGTGGGTAGGGTTGAAGAGTATCCTAATATATGGTGACAGGAGAAGATTTTACTTTAGGTGGTGAGCACATGTTGCAATATACAGTTCTTGTAACAAAGAAACTCACACCTGAAACCTATATGTTCATGTTGACTGATGTCACCCTAATACATTTAATAAAAATAATAATTTTAAAAATCTGCATTTAGCTCAGGCAAAAATAAAAATAAAAATAAATAAATAAATTGTTTTTCTGATTGGATTTCCCATTATCTGAATCCAGATTTCTTCCCAGAGTTAGTTTTCTTACCTCTTCCTGATGTTTGGCCCTCTACCTATGTGTACCCTGGACTTACTGACCTTCATGCTGTTCCTCAAATATACCACCCATTTATTTCCTCTGGGCACTTCCTCCTGAAACACTTATCCAAAAGCTTTCCTTTGATTGATCATATACTTCTCATGCTTCTAAGTTCTTCTTAGAGGTCATTTTCCTGATTCCCCAATAGGCTGCATGGTTTTTCCCTTTTGCTATCTACTCCCATAGTGCTTCCCCATTATACCACTAATAGCAAGCGCCACACTCACGCCTGCCCCTCTGGGGTAGAAATGAAAGATGATGTATATCCTATGCACCTCTGTACCAGCTAGTTATTTGTGTTATTCTTAGTTGAGAATAGAAGTAGTCTTCCCCTACATTACTCAAATGCCTGAAAGATAGTACTCATTGACTGGTCAGTGAAAACAGTCTAGGTTGGAGAAGCAAGACTCAAGCCCTTATGTCTGAATGCCACCTGTCATTTCTGAGTGTTTGGTCACTGTGCTGAAAAATAACTAATGAATTAGAGTGAGTATAGAGAATATTCTCTATTAAAACTAATTTTCTAAAATAGTCTAGTATCTACTATGGCATTTTGCACAAAAAAGGCCCTCAGTAAATATTGGTTGATTGACTTATGAAAGGTATGTCATAGGAGAAGTATACCATACAGAATCAGAATTATCAATAAAGTTACTATATACTATATATATTATTCGTTTTACCTTAATGATACCATCACTTTTTCAGAATAAATACAGATTATTTTGATAATGAGTTTCTTCTTTAAATGTTTTCTTTCTAAGGCCTGTATTACTGCCCACCTCAAAATCAACTGCGGCCAATCATGATATACAAAGCATATGCCTCTTGATTCATGGTAACTACAAAATTCCTAAAATAATTTTGTATGTTAGGAACTTAGAAGTGAAATTAATATGATTCAAAATGCTGTTATTGGCTCTGGGGAGTAGAAAGGAGAAATTAAAAAAGAAGTGGCAGTGTTTGAGTAGTCATTAGCTTTGATCAACCTCAGTCCTCACAGTAAAGCAGTAAAAGGCAGCTAAACAATGCAGCATCATGTAAATGCCTACACACACACACACACACACACACACACACACACACACACACACACACTTTTTTAGTTGAAGCATTGCTACAGGGTAATAACCCTACTCCAGAGACCACAGGACACACAAACCTGTGAGATGTCCCATACCAAGGGATAAACCAATCCTTATCCTGATGCTCCATTCATACTTTACATTCTGGTGCCTCCATCAAACTTATCTTACATGAGGACTCCAAACATTTGTAGGCCCTCTGCCCCAGGTTCAGAGTGGGATATATCAGAGTGAAACTCTCTCCCACCATTGCTGCCAGTCTTTGTGATTTACATTCCATCCATACAATGCTGCTCTCAGTGCAAAAGATTTTCAGCCATGGAAACCTGGGTTTAGAGTGTCACCATGCATGGGATCTTTATTGTCATGAGTTTTGATGTTCTGTGCTATTACATGTTCTGCCCTGCAAGATCTGATTCCCACCTGTGACAACCAGCACTATGCATAAAAGAGCACTATGGCATGAGACAGCACGCACACACCTGAGTTGGTGGGCAATGCTAGCTTCTGCTTCCAGTCTCCAGGGAAGATTGCAACCAAATCAGTATCTTTGGTCCCCGCAACCCAAAGCAGATTTCCTGCAGCTTCTTCTTAAGGGAGTGAAAGCTGCTTAGAGCAGCGTGTAAATTCATGGCAAGAAGCAATAAAGGTGAGTTTTATACATTCCCATTATTGCTTCCACGTCTTTGCAATAATGTTTATTGACATGTTTGAATGGAGCACAAGCTGCAGTTCGGTTCAACTGCCTGTGAAAATGGGACATTTGTCAAGAAACAAACTTCGCAGTTTTTAGTAGCTCTGACAGTGGGTATTAGAAAAGATATTGATGGGAAAAGAAGAGAGAGTAGGCAGGCCTAGGGGGAGAGTGTTAAGGAATATACTCAGACAGATGCCAACAGTGGAGGAAAAGGGGCTGACTGAGGATGGAAAATTGAACACTAAATACATTGAGGGACTACCGGTTGCTTGGAAGCATATGCACTTGTATGGGAACATCAACAAAAGCTCTCTTTGTCTCCTCTACAGAGATGCTTTTCATGATTTCAGTCCCACTTTGTCCCTCCCCCCCCCCATCTATCTCCAGTGATAATCCAGTTCCTAAGAGTGTGTGTATCTGTTCTTCAGTGTTCTCATGAACTAAACAGTGATTACAGAAACTACTTAGCATATAACGTGCCTTAGGCCATAAAATCGGTCACTCTGCCATTCATAGGGAACATGCGTACTGTGAGTGTGAGGCACTGTGTTAGGTACCAGGGCTGTGAACAGACCTTCTGCCAGGGATTCTTCAGTTTCATAACAAAGCATGTTGCACTCATTAACAATATAGAACCATTCACACATATCAAGCTCAAAAATGGTCTAGTGGTATTATTTTTATTTTTCCCCTACCAATGACCTAAATGACTAATAAAATGTTGGGGACAATATACACATTAATAGATACCTATTCACGTCCCAGTACAAATGTAATTCAAATGTTCAAGGCAATAAAATAAGAGTTTCTAATAGCTCTTTTTTTTCTCTTATTCAAGTCAGCACTCCGGATTTGCATTCCTCCAGACACTCAGCATCCAAATTTCTAGCACAGCTTTCAGGGCTCTGCTGCCCGGTCCTGGTCAGTCAGTCAGTGCTCCCTTCCTCCTAAAGCTCAGCAACAGGTAAGAGAGTTTTGTTTTTGTTTTTAAATATGTTTTTATTGATTATTTTTGAGAGAGAAAGAGAGAAACATCGATATGAGGGAGAAACATCTATATGAAAGAGAAACATTGACCGCCTGCCTCCTGCACATCCCCTACTAGGGATCCAGCTCATAACCTGGGTTTGTGCCCTGACCAGCAATCCAACTGGCAACCTTTTGGTGCATGGGACAATGCTCGGACAACTAAGTTTTGAACTATAGCTTTAACTCACTTCTTGGACATACAATATATGAAAGAAAGAGAGAGAGAATAATGCAAACTAATGGCAATTCATTTCTGAAAATAGACTACACAGTACAGGGATAAGATACTTTTGTCCCAGGAATGTCATCACTGTCTTGAAAAAAAAGTCAGAGTCTAGCTGTGTTGCTGGGAATGGCAAGTGTGAGGACCTTGACTGCAATTTGTCATTAGTTTCTGGCAACAGTGTGTTAACAAAATCCCAAAGTTATAATTTCACCAAAATTCTTCTTTAATATACTTTTCCATCTGAATTTTTATCTTCTCTCTTTCTATGACCTTTCTAAAACTCAGCTTAGCATTTCATTTAAAACTTGCAAGAGCCCTGGATTCTTTGCTATCTTTTCCTTCCCAGGGCTCTTTGTAAGTAAATCAAACCTGTCTCCATTACACCAAACCTCCTACATTAGGGAGACAGGCTTTCAGAGTGCAAGAGGGGTGTTAGTTTAACAGAGCTGTCATCATTATGTGGGTATCAAGACACTTATAAAGCATATTGTTTGGTATGGCATCCAAGATCCAGTTTCACCCATTTTTCATGGTCTGCAAGAATGTTATAGTGCTCATATGGTTTTAAACTCATTTTGATTACTGCAATATCACAGAGCCTGGTTTATCTTTACTTAATACCCATCCCATTCTTATAATGGACACTGCAACTTCTACCTATTTTGATGCAATTTACATTCAATTTTGACTCTGGCTTAGCAAATAGAAATGGCTTTTTTATTAATATATCGATGGTTCAACTAATGCTTACTTTGGAAGGCATATGTATTTGTGAGTATGTATGTATCTGTGTGGGTGTGTGGGAGAGAGAAGTGAAGGGGAGGGAGAGGAGAGGTGGGGAGGGATAGATGGCAGGAGATGAAGGGAGAGAATGAGAATGAACATGTTGATCAGGAATTACCTGGCTCAGAAAAGAAGTAATTTAGTGATAAATGATTATCCATTTAGAGGTAACCAGTATCAGCAAAAGCTGCCTTAAATTAATCTAGCTGCCAATCCTTTCAGATCTCTCATACAGGATAGTAGAAGGCAAGTCGAATCAGCCATGTCACAGAGACTCTCATAAACCATAATAAATTGGCATAAATTTCATTTCACATCTCAGCAGTTCTGGCCCTGACATCATAGACAGAAGAGGGTGGGGGTTGAGGGCCAACACTACCAAGGAACAGTGAGATAGAAAAGTATCTTCCCTCACCCAGCAGGAATACCTTCCACCGAAGCTCAGAAACTCAGACAGCAAAGATTCACCAAGCTGAGGCTGCTCAGTAATAAGCACACGAGACAGGGAATCAGAAGTATGGTCCTACCAGGTACCAGCAGAGCCTCCACGGCAAGTCACTTAACTGAGGAGATCATAGCTACCTACAGAGTTGCTGAAAATGAAATCAGATTATATGCATATGTCCACACTGTAAAGGTAAAGAACATTACCTAAAGACAAGTCTGTTAGTGGACAACATGCCTCTCATGCACCAGCCACTATACAGACACCAAGCTCTCAAAGTGCTTATGATATAACAGGCATGTGAGACGAACATAAGCATACCTTTAGGAAACATTTAAGTCCCCACCAGAGTAGAAACAAGTGCAAAGTACTCTAGAAATATAGAGAAAAATATAGTTTGTGATGAAGGGCTATTATCATGGCTCTCCGATAAATCATTTAGGTATCAATTTCCCTTAGAGATTTGTTAAATCACTTGCACCCCAGTGCTAAAAAACTTGTTTGCCTTTTAGCTACCCTAATGAACAGAATGTAGTGCCTGCAGTCTATCTTTTCTATATAATAAAAGCCTAATATGCTAAGTGTCCGGTTGTCCAGTCAGTGGTTCAACCAATCAAAGGGTAATATGCTAATAATATGCTAAGGGTGCTCAACTGCTCGCTATGATGTGCACTGACCACCAGGGAGCAGATGCTCTGATCGGTAGGTTAGCTTGCTGCTGGTGGACAGAGAGAGATGGGTCAGACATGCCCTGGAGCCCCCCCCGCAGTCCCTCCCCAGTTGGCCAACCTCCCGCATCCCTCCCTGGCCCCAATAGCGCACCAGTGTGGTCCCTCAGCCTGGCCTGCACCCTCTCACAATCTGGGACCCCTCGGGGGATGTCAGAGAGCCGGTTTTGGCCTGACAGAGGAATGACCAGTTGGTATGACAAACAATGCAAGAGCTGCTTCCTGGTGGTCAGTGAGCTCCCACAGAGGAAGCGCTGCTCAGCCAGAAGCCAGGCTCACAGCTGGCAAGTGTAATGGCAGTGACAGGAGCCTCTCCGGCTTCCATGGCAGCGCTGAGCCATCAGTTGGACATCCCCTGAGGGCTCCCAGACTGCAAGAGGGCACAGGCCGGGCTGAGGGACCCCCACCCAAGTGCACAGAGTTCATGCACTGGGCCTCTAGTGTGTGTGTGTGTGTGTGTGTGTGTGTGTGTGTGTGTGTGTGTATAGCCTAATATGCTAAGTGTTCTACCATCCCACCAGTGGCTATGATGTGCACTGACCACCAGGGGGCAGACGCTCAATGCAGGAGCTGCCATGACCTGCACTGGCCATGTGCAGAGAAATGGCACCATGGACCTGGCACCCACAAAGCAACACTTGGCTTCCCAAGTAGGATACAGCCCCCACCACCACCCCCCTCACCAAATCAAAGCAACACTTGGCTTCCCAAGTAGGATACAGCCCCCACCACCACCCACCTCACCAAATCAAAGCCAACTCTGCCTAGACCCCATGATGCAAAATGTGCCCCACAGCCCAGCCCAGCCAGAAAACAGCGGCTATGGGTGCTGAGTAATGACGTCACATAGCACTGCCTGGCTTCCTCTCCCTAGTGACGACTAGCCTCCTTGCAGTTTCTTCAGTCCAGGAACACGACTTGCTTTATAGCCAGGTGGAAGCATTTCACAGGTGAACCAAATGTCTGTGAAGTGTTTTCCCATGCCTCATTTCATTGGATCCTGACAGAAGTCCTGGAGGAGGTAGATGGGAGACTCGGTGGGAACACTGAATTTGAAAACAGATCCCAGTCTGAGCCCTCGGACTCATGTTGCCTGCTAATTCATTGCTATCAAAGTCTATAGCTGGGATTGACCATTGGTACTGCTCTCAAAGAAAGGCTACATTTTCATATTTGTAAAGTTCCTAGAACAGTATCGTAAGTGCCTTAGACACCCAATAAACACTATTAGTGATTCAAGTTAGGAGATATGATTCTTAAAATGAGCATACTCTACTTGATAATAGAAACCAGTACTTCATAAAATTTTTATCATTAGATGTCTAAGAAAATCTCAATGGACAGTATAAGGAAAAAAAATAATTTATCTAAAGCATGCCAAATTACCTCAAATCCTATATAATAAAAGCCTAATATGCTAAGTGTCTGACCATCTAGTTGTCTGTTCAACCAATCAAAGAGTAATATGCTAAAGATATGCTAAGACAGCTCAACAGCTCACTGTGACGTGCACTGACCACCAGGGGGCAGACAGTCTGACTGGTAGATTAGCTTGCTGCTGGGGTCCGGCTGATTGGGCTTGCGTGAGACAGGCCAGACACTGGTTAACAAAATTTTACAGGTCTCAGGTCCACAATTCTATAACATAACATCTGTACACTACATTGTGTATTCACCACTCCAAGTCAAGTCTTCTTCCATCACCATTTATAGCCTCTATATCTTCCCCCACCTTTCTCCAATCCCCTCCCCTCAGCAATCACCATACTATTGTCCATGTCCATGAGTTATTTCTCTTTTATTCTTTTTTTTTTTGCTCAAACCCTCCACCCTGCCAGCCCAGCCCTCCAAGACCCCCACCCAAGATGGCTGTCAGCCTGTTCTCTATCTATGCGTCTGTGAGTGGATAAAAAACAAACAAACAAACAAACAAAAACTATGGTACATTTACACAATGGAATACTACTCAGCTGTGAAAAAGAATGAGATCGTACGCTTTGTGACAGCATATGTGGACCTGGAGAGCATTATGCTAAATGAAATATGGCAGAGAAAGAAGAGTACCATGTGATTTCACTCATATGTGGAATTTAATGAGTAAAATTAACTAATAAGCAAAACAGAGACACAAAACACTTTTAAAGTATTGATTAAAACTTAAACTTTTTATAAGACATATAACATCTTAATAACTTATCTGACTCAGCTATACTGTGACTGACTCTTGGTAGTCTTCAAGATGTATTTTAAATATATGTCATTTGGCATCACTTAAGACTTGGTCCCATCCTTCCTCTTCAGATTTAACTTCTGCCACTCGCCAATACGCTCCACGATCCCTAGAGCATCCACTCAGACCTGCACTGCATTTTTTACTCATTGAAGCAGATAAACCTATATGGCTAACAGGAACAGCTTTGCAACTTTGCTGACTATTCAATTTTACTTAGTTACCAAGTCAAAAAAATAAAAAAGTGACCTAAATATAATTGGCCTTTTTTTCTGTCTTAGAGTGCATATAGTTGGCATCTAAAAGCATTGAGCTGAATGTGTTGATTGAAATGATTTTGGGGGCAATCAATTATAAAAGGGCCTTCTTCCCTTGCAAAAGAGAAACAACTGTTTTTGCAGGGCTAAGTAAACATATTTTAAGTGGAACAACAAACTATGCTGAGGGAGGTATGAGAAATGTTATAAAACGTTGGAAGAAGTAGGATCAGGTGCACTTATTTTTCTGAGAAGATAACCACAACACTTCAGCACCCAACAGTCACTGACGAAGATGCATGGTTGCTTCTGGAAATATCACCTGGTGGTTAAGAAAAAAAACAGGCACTTCATTCTACTCCATCTTCTGGTTTACAGTGTTTGGGTTTATAGCCACAGCCTCACCCATTGCCAAAGGCTCCATACTGCCCATTGTCATTCACACTGCCAGACTGCAACTTCTGCCAGGATTCATAGCCACCATGCTGCTCTCTCATTGCTAAGAGCATGTGGCTGGGCTAAGGGGCAGCCGATTGCCAGGGGGCAGGGACAACCATGTGGGAGAAGAGAGAATGTGGTGTCCACAGTGACATACCTCATTCTCTACTGAGACTGGGAAGATGTCTTCCATGAACTTCTCCTTTCTTGTAGGGCTTTAATTAGGTAAGCTAACATTCATGGTAAGCTTCAGGAAGTTTGGGAGACTCCTAACATTGAATATGAAATAGTAGGTCACAGTTTTTTGTTTGTTTGTTTTTTCATTTGTTTGTTTGTTTTTTCAGGGAGATCTAACTCCATAGCTATCTTCAGAGAGTCTTGACCTCCCTCTTCCTACCTTAACATATAGCATGTCTATCTAGAGTATTGCTTTATGATACTGAGAAGTCTGCTGAAAATTCTGAATTGTTTCAACTTACAGAATTAAACACTTAGGAGAGGCCTATAAAACCAGTGATTTTGATTCAAGAACATACAGCAGTAAAGTCTGAATCAAGGAAATTATAACAATAAATTCTAAACAGGTTGATGTAAATTATAACAAGACAACTAATTGGCTATGCCCATACTAGCTACTGTGGTGGTGCCATTTTTGTATAGTGGAGGATAAAGAGGGATTGACACAGCAGAGGAGAGGGGAAAAAAAAGCTACCAACATCTATCCCTCCCACTTAACCTTCTGTTGCTAAACAGAGAGCATATGAGTAAAAGAGGAGGAGAGGAAAGGGATTTCAAAAAGAAGGTTTGAGTCAAGTTTCAAGTAAGTTAAAGCCCCACCCTATCATTTTTCCACATTGCCTCCACTGGCTTTCTCTGACTTCACCACCCAGAGGTATGATGGCTTGCCTTCCTCGGACACACAAAATCCCAACTCTAGCACATGTCAGGTCCTACTTATCTCTTTGCATGCCTATGCCCCCTCTAGGCTGTGAGCTCCTTGAAGGTATGGATATTGTCTTCATTTTTTAAATTCATGGTCCCAAATATGCGATAGACTCAATAAATAGCCTCTATAATAAAAGCCTAATATGCAAATTGACTGACTGGCAGAATGACTGATCACTATGACACACACTGACCACCAGGGGGCAGATGCTCAATGCAGGAGCTTCCCCCAGCACACAGGCCCCAGGCCAGCCAAGGCGGGTGCAAAGGGGGGCCCCCTGATTGCCCTGCTGGTTGGCCTCAGATCATCCCTGATTGCCCACCAGGCCTAAGGACCCTACCCATGCACGAATTTCATGCACCGGGCCTCTAGTGATTAAATAAATGTACAAAATAGGACCTTTCTAAGACTCTCACTGCTATTTACTGATGAGGCCAGACTAGGACTATGAACATGCTCAGTGTGTAATATACAACCAAAATTGCAGTCTCTGCATGTGCATTCATGTAAGACTTGGCTCTAGATTCAGGCAACACAGTCCATCATAGTTAAGCTAGGATTTTGGTGAGGTAAGGAAGAAAGGAAGAAAGAGATGGGCAATTTATGTTAATAGCTTGAGGTTCATTATTTTTTTTTTAGTTTTTTTTCCAATCCATTAAAGTATTATATATTTTTATTTCAACATTAATAGAATCTATATACTCAAATTTCCCAAAGTCGAGTTCCATATTATTTTCCTTTGAGAAAATTAAAGCCCAGAGAAGGCAAGTGACTTGTCCAAAGCTACCCAACTAGTTGGTGGCAGGACCCAGAACCCAAAAGCATAAGACTTAGGTCTCCACAGTCTCAGTGTCTCCACAATATCGAGTTGCTACAAATGTTAATGTACATCCCAATATTCAATAAAATAAATATCAGTGGTAACAAGAACACTAATATCGCCAAGCCTTTTGAAACAGTCTAAACTGTGTCAGTTAATTGTACAAATCTTTCTGGGTTTGAATCTTCCCAGAGGACTTTAGAGGTTTTAACATTTCCAGGAATAGAATAAATCCAGGATAATAAAGATGTGACAGAAAAACAAACACTGTGCTTAGGGGGTTAGGGAACCAGATTGAATAGAGTAGAGGGTGCATTGAAGACAGTGGGTAATTGGAAAATCGGTATGACAAGCCTGGCGTTCCTCCCCAGCTGTGTCTGTTGGCATGGCTCCCCACACCGCCTCTCTGAATTGTCTGAGAAGGTCTACAGTGTGCTGGAAAATGCCTTTCACGCTTTTGCCTGTAGATGCAAGGCCACTACATGGTGCAACCCTGGGGTGGGAATTCTACCACCTGTGTTAGCAACTAGAAAGAATGGAGGCTGGTTCAGTTATTCGAGTGTTTAAAACAAGAATTAGCCCCATTCCTCAAGAATGTATGAAAATGTATGTGTTTGTGTGGGCGGGTGCATTTTTGATCATCACAGTAACTGAAGGTCTCTGCTGGGATTTAGTTACTAGGAATGCCAGATGCCCTGCAATTCAGGGGGACAGTCTTATACAAAAAAAAAAAAATGTAGGCAAAAAATTGGCCTACTGTAAATGTCAAAAGCATTTCCCACCCAGAGAGTCAATGAGAGTAGTCTGTGCTCCTGTGCCCTCTCGCAGCTCAAAGGAAAACTTAGAAGCAAGTGACAAGCTTCCAATATGGGAGTTTTCCCAGGGCTTGCCTTCCACTTAAGTAAAGATTAAGAATATGAAGGAGATGCAAAGTATAAAATAGATTTATTTTTGGTGTACCCGAGGGTGTTATAAGTAGTTAGATAAAGGATGTCTAGACAAATTCACTCATTAACACAGGACCATTGAAAGCCTAAGGGTTTCCCTATTATTAACCTAAAAAGTATAATGAGTCAAAATCTCTAAAGAAAGTAGGATAACCAGGTGCCATCTCTAAAACAAAGTTAAAGAATATAACCAGGATAATACATATATAGATATATGATATATGGTATATGATATATGATATATGATATATGATATATGACATATGACATATGACATATGACATATGACATATGACACACTATGTAGGACAACTCCCTAGAGTAACCATAGGATACCTATGTGGAAATGAAAATGCCACCATATTTAAGCAAAGACCCCAGAGCAGCAGGTATATCCTTCACCCAGGATACATTCCTTAAATATAAGCTATCTGCATGACCTGCCCTGCTTTTCCATGAAAGTATGAAGTGCCTCTCTAAGCTCAATGATCTCTGCTAGTCCTTCTTAGGTCTATGAGGACTATTTTCTGTTCCCAAACCCCACCTGCCAGACCAACTCTTGCACATGGCTCAGGAAAGTAATCAGGTGATTTTTCAACTCAATTCAGAAAACATTTATTAGGCAATCACTCTTTCTTGGACTACTCTGTGGGATATACAGTAACACAAATCATTCACCTGTCACTGTTTACTGAATGCCTGCCACTTGCCCAGTTCTGTGCAGTAGACAGTAGGGAATGTAAAATTTAGTAAAGCTGGAAGATAATCTGTGCTCAAAGAATTCAGTCTCTAATAGAAAAACAATGGGTAAGACTTTTAGGGAAGGTTTATAAAGTATTGGGCTGGATTTAGAAATATCCATTGAACTAGATTGAGAACATGGAGAAGCAGTAGAAAATATGTTATGTAGAAAAAACACTCAGTTAAAGGTATATCTTGCACATGCCCTCTTCCCTATTACCACTCCCTAGTGCAGTGATGGCGAACTTTTTGAGCTTGGCGTGTCAGCATTTTGCAAAACCCTAACTTAACTCAGGTGCCGTGTCATATATAGAATTTTTTTGATATTTGCAACCATAGTAAAACAAAGACTTATATTTTTAATATTTATTTTATATATTTAAATGCCATTTAACAAAGAAAAATCAACCAAAAAAATGAGTTCGCGTGTCACCTCTGACACGCGTGTCATAGGTTCACTATCACTGCCCTAGTGGCTCCATTCATAATGTCCCTATTTCTGAAAACCTTTATATCTCCAATTCACCGTAGGGTGTACTGTATTGCTCAAACTTAAAGTCATATACTGTCAGGACCATAATGTAGTTTTATTATGTAACTCTCTCATCTCCTGGGGCACGTGGTAGTCACCTTAAATGTAAAAAAACACACTGTCCCTATTATTTGCAACTTGCACAAAGACGTACATAGAACTAAATATGCAGTTAACCATACATATTGCCTGAGGGCTTTTGAATTGCATAGAATAAATATGATAACCTAGGGATGCAGATATAGATTGATGAGTTTTTAAAGACTGCTGGGGCAGTTGATATTTGAAAGTCATCACAGTCACCATAATGCTTCAGCATCTAACATAATACCTTGCACAAACTGGGTATTAAATGAATAGTTATTGAAGTTAATTGACAGGAGAATTGGTATTTCTATGGAATTTCTGTGATCTTAGTATTTCTATGATTTCCAGAAAGCTAGAATGCTTCTGGAAACATGTCATTTGTATGGGAGAGATCTGTAATTTTCTGCTCAAAGTTTGGCTCCCTAATAATGGAGGTCACAGGACCTCCATTACCTTGCCTTAAATTGACCCCTTTTAATGCCATGACAAAGGATTAAACAGGGTTGTTCTTTCTGGAACCACCATGAGTTGGTGAGAGAGAGTTTATCTTTGTCTCTTCTCTTAGAGTTTTAACCTGGCTGACACTGTCCAACCTGCTCTCTCTGGTCCCATTTCCAGTCGAGGTCAGGACACAGCTCTCTCTAACCCTGATCCACGTGTTGTTGGCTTCTGTTCTTTAGGATCTGCTACTGCCTCATTTCATAGATCTTTACTCCCACTCATGGGAGTCTTATTTTCCAACAGAACTACAGTACCCAGCACAGTTGCAGGCACATAGTAACCACTCAATAAATATTTGCTGAAAAAAATGACATGCCTTTTTATGAAACCACCTTTTTAAGATTCTACTGCTTCTGGCCTCCTGATCCAGCCATGGATCGATGATGTAGATCCTGAATCTTCCCTTAGGTTCTTCTACACAGAAGCGCCAATCTCAGAATCATTGGTCTTGGACTTTTTAACACTCTGCATTTCAAATTCTGTTCACTGTCTGCATAGCTAAACATACACATGCTCTCATTGATTCACTATCAATAAAGTGGGTATTTATTTATAAAAGGGGCTTATTCTCTTTTACATCTGTAATATCTTCAACCAGAACATAGAAAAGTGGACAGAGGACCTTATGTAGTTGGTTCTGTTTTGTGAAGTGTGTGTCCATTTGAGGGAAAGGAACACAGAGGCCACTTAGATTAATAAAGTTTAAGTTTTGTTCCCTGTCACTCGGTTCTAGAATGTCCGGGGAATTCTGGAGATGACAGGGAAAACACCAATTCCTTCTCTTTGAAGGAATAAGAGAAAAAATGCTACCTACAAAGACCAGAGTTCATACTCTTTTGAACCAATGCTCCCCCCTACGCCCCCGCCTCCTCCAACCAAGTCGCTGCTGGCAACCTGTTCAGGAGACAGACCTAGAGTGTGAGAGAGATAAAGCAGTGATTGTGTCATCTGCAATTTATCCTGGGGAACTGTGATGTGAGAGCACATACATTTAAATATTTGAAAAGCATCTTTTGAAATGAACATCAAAATGACAAATAATCTAAGTCAGAGAAAAATGCCCCCAGTGTTTTCCTATCTCCCTTTTCTCATTATGGAAATAAATCCCAGATGCATCTCCAGACAGCAGACAGGGTGGGAAAAGTACTAGTAATCACAGCACAATAGCAAAAGAAACGTTTGCTGAAACCTGCCCACCTGGAAGAGCAGGGCGTGTGGTTTCACAGGCTGCTTGCACAAGAGAGCTGAACACAAGAGGCTTCTGGGCTCCGGAGGAGCTGGTCCTGAGCCAGGAGGTGGCTGGGCTGGGTAAAGGGGCAGAGAGCGGCTTATTTACTTCAGGTTTTCTCTACTGATAGCTTGAACTTCAAGGGATTTGGAAGTTTGATTCGGATTAGTGTTCAAAAGCAAGGCAGTTTCTCACAACCTCATGCAGCCCATTTAAGTATGTAAAACTACAGGGGGAATTTCAGGAAAATAAGCTCTCTAAGGAGACTCTCAGCCTTGCTGCCAGAACACGGTGCAGAAGCCAGCCAGTCCGGAGAGATGCCAGCCCTAATGAATCTCCCCCGGATGATGACCAGAATCTCAAAGCACTGAGAACTGTGGAAAAGAGGGCCAAGGGCCAATGGGACTCAAGGGGTCTGAGCCTGGACTTAGGAGGCTGGGCTTGAGCTCACACAGAATTTGAGGAACTGCGTCTTCATCAGACAGATCTACAAAGTGCAGGGGGTGTGGGTTTGGAAATTCCAGAATCCTATCCAGCTAAGGAGCTGCCTACCGGCCTGCTAGATTTGTCCAATGTCTAAAACCAGGGTAGTCCAGCTCTGTGAAGTGCCCAGTCACCAGCTGCAATGTTACTGAAAATGCAAGTCTGTGTGTTGCCTCTGAGAAGGGCTGTGAGAAGAACAGATGAAATGCAGCCATCACTTTGAGTACAGCATCTGCATAAATCACTGTCCACTGCATGCACTCCTAGTGACAGATTACATAATTCCTTTCTTGGGTTTTGCTTAAGAGTGTACCATAGAATATTAACAGAGATGATAGATAGAGATAGAGATAGAGATAGAGATAGAGAGAGAGAGAGAGAGAGAGAGAGAGAGAGAGAGAGAGAGAGAGAGAGAGAGAGAGAGAGAGAGAGAGAGAGAGAGAGAGGTGGAGGGTAATGGAAGAGAGGAGAGGAGAGGAGAGGAGAGGAGAGGAGAGGAGAGGAGAGGAGAGGAGAGGAGAGGAGAGGAGAGGAGAGGAGAGGAGAGGAGAGGAGAGGAGAGGAGAGGAGAGGAGATGGACTCAAAAGTCTCTCTAAGCCAAGTGAAAGTAGGATGATAGCATGTTAAATGAGGACTGATTTCCAAGAGGAATTGTGTTGTAGGGTGGAGACTGTGGGGGAAATTATAGCCACTCCTGACATGTCCCTGCCTCTGAAAAGCTACAGGATGTGCTAGAACACAGCTAGCTATTCTGAGAGCTAGGCATTGGTCCATTCTCAGTCTCCCCTTTAGGCAGGGAGGAGGATAGTCCATGGGGGTGCATACGATTTAATGTCACTCAGTTATAAGGACGCAAAAAAAAAAAATTATTCCCCAGAAGTATTCCCTTTAAAACAGCTCTGAGCCACATGCCAAGTTCATAGAAATGTAAGACAGAGGAAGGTAGCCAGGGAGGCAGGGGAACGTCTTACCTCCTGGGACTGGCTCCTTCCTGGGCATGTTGCTGAGCCTGCACCTGAAAAATGACTGTGATGGTATTTGCAGTTTATCAAGTCTTCCCGCAGAGGTGTCAGGCACAGAGAACTCACTTGTCACTCCAACATTTCCTGGCATTTGCTAACCACAACAAGGAATGGAGGGCAAAAGGATTACAGAATTAAGCGGCATCAGTACAGCAGCTGGCAAGGGGCTGAGATTTAGCTGTCACTTTGAAGAAAACTCCATTTCATTTTGTGATTTGGAAGGAGTGAAAGTTACAAGAGGGGGCCTGCACCTGCCTGGTGTGGTTCAGTTGGTTGGTCGTTGTGTCCTACGCACCAAAAGGCTGTGGGTTTGATTCCCAGTCAGGGCACCCCCCTCCAAAAAAACAGGGGGCCTAGTCCAATCTAGCTTTCAGCCAGGTCTGCTGGGAAACATCAGAGAGGTTTCCAGTGGCCAGTTTACGCCATCACCTTATTTCCCCTCTGGGTGTGCAGAGAAATCCACCATATCCCAACAAAGCCCCATTTCATAGCTATGCTTGCTGTGGGCCTTTGAATCTACTGAAAAGTATGGCAGGATCTTTCATAAGTTCATGCTGCACTCCATCCTGGGTGCTACTGGTGAGCTTGTGTGCCTGACACATCTTTGCTTCTCCACTAAGACTCAGCGTAAACAGCACCTTTAAGAAGTCCCTCCATCGAATATGCTCTCACCATACCCACCTGTCACCTGGTCTGAAATTTCCTGTTATGTTTGCTTTGCCACAGGACTATATGTTTCTCAAGTGTATAGACATAGTTGTAATAGATATTCTACAAACTTTACTAAGAATAACTGTGTGCCCTGTACTGGGAATGGAGGCAAGGATGAATAGAACATTGCCCATAAAACTAATAAAGAGAGGGCATAACACATACTGACTAATCAAAATGTATGTTTAGAAAGTAAAACTGAAGGTTTTTTTTTTTCTATGCTTGTTCTCCTAACCCAGCCGTGGGCAAACTACGGCCCGCGGGCTGGATCCGGAAAAAAAAAAAAAGACCGTACCCTTTTATGTAATGACTAGAGGCCCGGTGCACAAAAATTTGTGCACTTGGGGCGGGGGGTCCCTCAGCCCGGCCTGTGCCCTCTCACAGTCTGGGACTCCTTGGGAGATAATGACCTGCTGGCTTAGGCCTGCTCCCGGGTGGCAGAGGGCAGGCCCAATCCCTAGGTGCAGCCCCTGGTTGGGCTCAGAGCAGGGCCAAATGGGGAGTTGGGGCGCTGCCCCCTGTCATACACAGAGCAGGGCAGATTGGGAGGTTGCGATGCCACCCTCAGTCACGCTCAGGGTAGGGCCGATTGGGGGGTTGGGGCACCGCCCCCTGTCACACTCAAGGCAGGGTCGATGGGGAGGTTGTGGCGCCACCCCCTGTCATGCACAGAGCAGGGCCAATCAGGGGGTTGGGGCGCTGCCCCCCATCACGCATAGAGCAGGGCCCATCAGGGGGTTGGGGAGCTCCCCCCGTCATGCACAGAGAAGGGCCCATTAGGGGGTTGGGGAGCTCCCACCTGTCACTCACAGAGCAGGACCCATCAGGGGGTTGGGGAGCTCCCCCCTGTCACGCACAGAGCAAGGCCCATCAGGGGGTTGGGGAGCTCCCCCCTGTCATGCACAGAACAGGGCCAATAGGGGAGTTGGCACACCACCCCCTGTCACACACAGAGCAGGGCAGATCAGGGGGTTGGGGCTCCGCCACTGTCACACTCAGGGCAGGGCCGATGGGGAGGTTATGGCTCTACCCCATCACACACAGAGCAGGGCCCGTGTGTGTGTGTGTGGGGGGGGGGGGGTTGGGGCGCCACCCTCTATCACCCACAGAGCAGGGCTGATCAGGGGGTCAGGGCGCCTTCCCCTGTCATGAACAGAGCAGGGCCGATAGGGAGGTTGTGGCCCCAACCCCTATCACACACAGAGCCACAGGGCAATCAGGGGGTTTGGGCGCTGCCCCGTCACGCTGATCCCAGTGCTGGGAGGCATATTACCCTTTTGCTATATAGAATAGAGGCCTGGTGCACTGGTGGGGGCTGGCTGGTTTGCCCTGAAGGGTGTCCTGGATCAGGGTGGGGGTCCCCACTGGGGTGCCTGGCCCGCCTGGATGAGGGGATGATGGCTGTTTGCAGCTGGTCACACACCCTTCAGGGTGGGGTCCCCACTGGGGTGCCTGGCCAGTCTGGGTGAGGGGCTGAGGACTGTTTTCAGGCTGGGACTGAAGCTCCCAACTGCTCCTTTTTTTCTTTTCTTTTCTTTTTTTTTTTTTATTCTGGGCCAACTTTAGCTCTGAGGCTCCAGCTCTTAGGCCTCCGCTGCTGAAAGCAGGTATCTGGTTTGTTTCGGTTCTCGAAACTGTATCAACTCCAGCTCTGAGATCCCAGCCAGCTGAAAGCTGTTTTCTGGCGGTTTGTTTAGCCTATGTTTGTTACAGTGTTTGAAACTGCCAGCTCAGAGGCCTGCAGCGGCAGGTGGGGAACGTTGGTTTCCTCCGTCACTGAAGCAAGCAAGCCTCATGTTAGTTTCAAGCTGCCTGGCTGCCGGCTGCCATCTTGGCTGACAGTTAATTTGCATATTGCCCTGATTAGCCAATGGGAAGGGTAGCGGTCATACGCCAATTACCATGTTTCTCTTTTATTAGTGTAGATGTTTACTTTGAATTTTTATTAGTTCACACAAACACTCCATCCATCTTTTGTTCTGGCCCTCCGGTTCAGTTTAAGAACCCATTGTGGCCCTCGAGTCAAAAAGTTTGCCCACCCCTGTCCTAACCTGATGGAAATAAGGCCAGGGGCATGTGGATGTTGGAATCTATCTGCATAGCAGTAGCTGTAGCACTTGGCTTCTGTGTGGGGGCCATATGTATTAATTTGGCTCTCTGATCACTGAGTCGATACCACACACAATCTGAATTGTTACACATACTTTCATTCAACTGAGCTAGAAACAGGTGCTCAAGAAAATACTGGACATGCCCTACCCAGTTTTGCTCAGTTGATAGAGTATAGGCCTACTTACTGAAGGGTCCCAGGTTTGATTCCCGGTCAGGGTACATGCCTGGGTTGTGGGATTGATCTCCAGTAGGGGGCATGCAGGAGGCAGCCGATCCATGATTCTCTCTCATCATTGATGCTTCTATCTCTCCCTCTCCCTCTCTGAAATCATTAAAAATATATTTTTAAAAAGACTGGGGCTCTAACTGGCTTGGCTCAGTGGATAGAGCGTCAGCCTACGGACTGAAGGGTCCCAGGTTCGATTCCGGTCAAGGGCATGTACCTTGGTTGTGGGCACATCCCCAGTAGGGGGTATGCAGGAGGCAGCTGGTTGATGTTTCTCTCTCATCGATGTTTCTTTCTATCCCTCTCCCTTCCTCTCTGTAAAAAAATCAATAAAATATATTTAAAAAAAAAAAGACTGGACAGAAGAGTGAGTCAGTGTTTAAGGAACATACACAGAGGTCTGAAAGGCAAATTAGTAATGACAAATACAGGGAAGACTTCCTTGTTTTCTTTTTTTCATTATTATTATTATTATCATTATTATTATTCCTCACCCAAGGATACATTTTACTGATTTTAGAGAGAAGGGGAAGAAGGGAGGGAGGAAGGGAGGAAGAAAGATAGGAAGGGAGAGATAGAGATAGAGATAGACAGAGAGAGAGAGAGAGAGAAACACTGATGTGAAAGAGATACAGTGATGTGTCACCTCTTATACACACACCCACCAAGGATCGAACCAGAATCCTAGGTATGTACCCTGACCAGAAATCCAATCTCCAACCACTTGGTGCATGGGAAGACTTTCTAAACATCTTAGCCATACTGAGCAGGGCCCCTTCCTTGCTACCTTTCTTCAGTTAATGATGACCATAAGATTAACCTTTTATTTTCTATAGAATTCCTGGGATAAAAAATAAATGGCCAAATGCAACTGGTTGATAATGCTTTCAACACAGGACTGATAATCTTGCTATTAGAAATCTATTTCACTTAGTAAATCCCTTATCCCTGTGTATGTAATTGTTATTCATGGTGATTTCATCCCTGTGACATTTGCATTTTGATTTGAATTTTTCATTAAACAGAAATTTTTCTCATGTTCAGATTTTAGAGGAAAAATGAATAATAATAAAAACTGGTTTTAGGGATTTATGTAAAAGATTAACTTTCAGGTATATATGGTTTATATTGGTAGAGATTGAACTCAACCCATTGGCATTTTCTCCATGAAAATTCAAACTGAAAGAGTTGATATTCACAATAAAACAAATCAGCACCTTCAATGCTTAAAAAATAAATCACTGTATTATATGTCATGTAGTGAAGCAGGAAAATACACAAAGTTTTTATTATAAACTAGAGGCCCAGTGTATGAAATTCATGCTCTTGGGGGGGGAGGGGGTCCCTCAACCTGGCCTACACCCTCTTGCAGTCTGGGAGCCCTTGAGGGACTGATGGCTTAAGCCTTAGCACTGCCCCAGAATCAGGAGAGGCTCCTGCCACCGCCACCGCTGCTGTGCTCACCAGCCTTGAGCCAGGCTTCTGGCTGAGTGGCGATCCCCCTGTGGTAGCACTCTGACCACCAGGGGGCAACTCTTGCGTTGAGAATCTGCCCCCTGGTGGTCAGTGCACATTATAGTGACCGGTCGTTTCATTGTTCGGTAGATTTCCATATGAGCCTTTTATTATATAGGATGCTTTTATACCAAAGATTAAGATGAAAATGGATGCTCAGTTAATTACCAATCCTAATAAACCAGGTCATTTGACTTTCAAATTCTCTTTTACATTATTTTAAAAATTTATATTTATTTATTAAATTGATTGGGGTGCCATTGGTCAGCATGAACATACACATTTTTGGTGTGAGTTTCTATGTTATAAGATTTGTATAATGAACCATGTTCACATCACTTAAAGTGAACTCTTCTGTCACCTTATATTAGGACCCGCTTCTCTATACCCCCTTCCCTCTAGCAAAAACCACACTGCTGTTTGTGTTCATGAATTTCAGTTTTATATCCCACATATAAGTGAAATCAAATTAATTAAAAATGGATCAAAGACAAAAATATAAGACCCAGAACAATAAGTGATATAGAAGAAAATACATGTACCAAACTTATGGACCACTTTCACATTCATACACTGATTCATTCAACCAGCATTCCTTGGTGCTGTATGCCAAGAATGGGAGAACCACCATGATGCTACTACTCTCAGGACTTTACCAGGCTGGAGAGGGAGAAGACTTTACAACAAAAATATCAAGACATTGTATGTGAAATAAGACAATTCTGAGCAAAGTTCAGTGGTAGCATATGAGGCAGAAATTCTCTGGGGACAAGAAAAGTTTGGGAAACTTCACCAAAGTAGTATTTCAGTTGGACCTGAGAGATGAGGAGGACTCATACATGCCAAGGACAGAATCAAATAACTGCCTGGGCCTTTAGGAAACTGAAGTCATATTTTATGGTTGGAGTATAGCAGGCAAAGTGGATAGAGGTAGGTGGGTCCTGAAGCTGTAGAAGTGACAAGGACCAGAGCTCATAAAGAGGATTTTGTGAAAAGGATTTGTGATTTAAAGTGGGTAATACACAATGTATCTTTTAATCATAGATTGGCTTTGTTGATTTCTCATTGATTTACCTATTCTCATGTGTTTCTACAGGTAGGTTATGTGCTCTGTCAGAACAGAGGTTAGGCCCTAAACTTTCCCTGCAACCCCATGGTAATATACAGAGTAGCCACTTCAGAAATTCCTACTGATTGACATTTAAAACAATAAAAATCATTATTTTCCACTAACGCACTGTAAATGCTGATAGATGTTCAGAAAGATAACAGAACCCTGCATTCTGCTTTGAGTTCTGAAGTACATAATCAATTCAAAACTTGTGGATCTTTTCCAAATACATCATGACAATTGATTAACCTCCTCTCTCTGTCTTCCCCGAGGCAGCCTTCAAAGCCATCATCTTCAAATTCCCTTTCCCCCACTCAGAAGAAGGATGAGCTCTTCTAAGCTGCTACTTTAAAAGGGGTGATTTGAGATGACATATGAGCTAAATCGCATTTATATTTGAAATGTGAAAGTAAATACTAGTTGTAATCATTTAAATATCAAAATATGTATTTTATTAGCTATAAAACTCTGTCTTTAAAAATACTCACATCAGCTCCTCTGTGCTGGGCTGTGACACTGAATGCCATCTGTTTCATCCCTAAAAAGACAGGCAGATCTCAAGCAAAACAGGGTGTACTCTTACCCTAAGCAGACCTGTGAGGAGTTGATGATGGGGGCCTGACTCTAAAAAGGATCCCCACAAGTTGCTGCTCTGGATCAAGATGCAGTGACCCCACACCCTGTAAGAGCCCATAAACAGCTGGCCAACTGCACAGAACAGTCACAGAACATTATATTCCAAGTCCCTTCCTCCTGACCCAAAGGGAGTGTCAAGTGGATGTTAGAAATGGTGTCCTTATGCAATGAAAATGAGTGAGTTAATTATGGCATCAATAATGCTCAGCTGTCTCCCAACCGCCAACCTAGGCACTAAAGTATGTTCCCATAAATTTGCCTATTTCAGTGAGGCATCGCAAGCTCCATAATGACCGCCTTGGTATACTTTGGAATACAGAGAGGTTGCCAAAAACGTGGACATAAAAAGTAAAGTTTGTTGTTTCAAGAGAGACAATTTTAGTTCTCACTAAGCTAATGGGTCATTTTAGACCATGCTTCCCCCACTAGTCCTCATCTAAACCAAAGCATATAACCTTCTCCTTCAAGCCCCTGTCATCCCCTTATCTCTAAACATAACCTCTTCTCTTTGAGGCTTATATTCCTTAGAAAAATGGCCACTTTTACATTTTAGTAGTTTCATAACATTTGGGTATGTGAATTTGACTATTAAGATCACAAGCTATTGTGTAACCTTAACTATGTAACACAGGAAAGTTCAGAATGAAATATTTTACATGCGATAAAATCTGCTCTATGAAACTTTAAGATTTAGAGACCTTTGTTTGTTCAGAAATAAATACCAAATCTCTGTAAGAAATCTGTTCCTTTCATATCTGAACCAAGAAGATATAAAGGCAGACATCTTTCCCGACATCCTCAGGGGTGGCAGAAGCTTGGCTACAGCTGTGACTAATGAGGACCCCAAGATTGTGACATAAATTGCACAAAATGGAATTACAAGTGAAGCCTCTGTCATAAAGAGTCTTAGTCACTTTCAGAAGTAGATGTATTTTGAAGGTCTCTTCAATTTTTACCCATGACTTATTACTCCGAAGTCTGTTAAGATGTACTGGCTTGTTCAATAATGTATAGAAAGGACTGGATCCTGAGAAACATAAATTTTAGCAAATGTTATTTATTCTACCTCTGGGTCCCAGTTTCCCTTCCCCACCCTCCACCCCACCACACCCCACCTCACCCCACCGAACTGTCTTGTTGAGATGCGTTCACCTTTCCTTAAGGAGAGACACATGACATAAGTGTTATCACACTCTTTTGTATCACATATTGCCAACAATACCTCTGTAATATACCTAGGTGCCCCAGGTATTTTTTTTCATTTGGTTAATAAATATGTATCAAGAGTTTAAGTAATAAAACTACAGAAATAAGATAGACAGAGTGGCCTGCACATTGATGTCACTTAAAAATCTACTCATACTCTTTACTCCTAAAGTTATAAGTTCAAATCTTCTTAACTCTGACTTAATCCATAAGTAACTCTAAAAAGGTAAAAATATGCATTAACCTTGAAAAAGGCCAATACATGGTTCTAAATGCCTACCTCAAGGAAATTACTACTCGCATGTCAATGACAGATTTCCCCTAAAATTCCAAAATATCTTGAACTATGAACACTGTGGTAGGGACCAACAACTATAAAAGTTAACCCCAGCATTATAACACATAGTACAATAGCTGGGCTTTTGAGGGAAATAAATCTCCCCTACTCAAAGCCAATGCATATACTATTGCAAAGCTACAATTAGTTCTCTGAAGTTGTATTAACAGTTAGTTTCTGTTATTGATGAGGACAGAAAGATACTGGCAGGTGTAACTTAAACAGATACAAACCGAAGAGCTGGGGGTAGCGGAGGAGCCAGAGTGAGGACTGAGCCAAAAGGATTGGAGGAAAGAAGCGGGTGTCTATTTATTCTAGGAAGACTAGCAGATCCCTGAAATTGCCAAGCCGCTTGTCCTTGGCCTATGGCTTGAGCTGTCTGAGTCTTAATGCAAGCTGTCGGATGCTCTGTGAGCCAGCTCTTTGGTCATCCTAAAGCTTTAATTTACAGGATGTGAAACCACAATATTAAAGCTCAAATTACAGAATTAACATTAAGAGTCTTCCTGCTTTATAAAATGGGTGATAATGCAAAGTGGAAATTGTTTAGTGGTTCCAACACATCAGCTTCCCACAAATGCCAGAGCTGGCTGCTTTTTAGTCAGCAGCAAATACTCCAATTCATTTATGTTCAAGGTCATATTGTGGTTTCACTCAGAGGACGGCTCTGAACCCAAAGGGTCACAGTTTCCCCCATTAAGGTGGTGAAAAGTAATTGGGTCTACCCACTGTACAGTGATTGTATTCTCTCTTCAACTTGACTATAAATCATAAGAAAGAGAGTGTCTTTTCTATTATTTTGAAGTCTCCTTGATGTCTATGAAAACTATCTCCCCCAAAGCATTTATTCAACTATCTATTTATTACGAGGATTTGAGATCTTCAAAATACCAATAGTGGTTAGTAGATGATGATGTAAGATTCTATTGAGCTGGGACAATATCTTAGCTAACTTTATATACTATGGCAACATCAAGCACAAACTTTTTCATGCAATAGGCACTCAATAATAAATACTTCTTGATTTGTATATCACTTTATAATCACAGACTCACCAGAATCCCCAGCATGGTTGAGAAGCCCTGTTACTAAGCAAATTGATCCATAATCCAGTGTTAGGAATGAACTATAGATATTCAGAAATAAAGGAAAGCACTACGAATTGGAGGCCCATAGAGAAGGTAGTGCCTAGATGGGTTTTGATATTCAGGAAGACAGAGAGAGAAGAAAGAGCATACCCCCGGACCCACCTACACACGCACTCTGTAGGAGAGCACAGGCCGCACAAAGTCTTGGAGCTGAGATGAAGTAATGCATGTTGGTAGCAACATGGAGCTAGCTAGACTATAAAAGGCCTTTAAAAACAAGTTTTCTAACCCTCAGTTTCCTATTTATAACAATACCTATTGTTATAGCCAACTATTGCCAGATAAGCAATAGTCTTTGGAGTCTTCAATAGTATTTCATTAAGAAACAGATCAAGTTTCTATTTTAGTTCAAGCATTTGTGGTCACTGATTGGCTATGTATCTTAGGGAAGTTTTATATTGTCCCAGGACCTTATATTCCTATTTGGTTTTTAAGTTTAAACAAGGTAATAAGTATAAAGCATTTAGGATAAGAAACATTCATATATAAGGATATCGAAAACACTTAATGTAAAATAGTAAATGTTCTTAAATAGTAAATGTTTTTAAAGGCATGGCATATTTGTATATTTCTTCATGAAAAACAGCAAATAAAAATAGGACATAGCTAAAATTAAGAGATGCAGTAGGAAGCCCCTGCCCATTTTGGCCTCTGTGGCCCAGCCTACTTTCTAGAAAAAAGCATAAACACTTATTGATTATCTACTTTTTCCTAAGAATTTGGGAGGGCTGATTGAATCATTATAATAAATTTGTGGACCAAATATTCATTCTCTTTTTTTAATTTGATCTTTATTGTTGAAAGTATTACAGATGTCCCCTTTCTTCCCTCATTGACCCCTTCTGACCCCCTTCCCTCCCCTCCAGGCCTTTACCTTTATGCATATATGAATATAAGTTCTTTGGTTAATCTCTTACCACCCATCCTCCCCTATCTCTTACCACCCATCCTCTCCCAAATCCCAGATTTGTCAGTCTGTTCCATGTTTCTATGCCTCTGGATCTATTTTGTTCATTAATTTATTTTGTTCTTTTGATTTCACATATGAGTAAGATCATGTGATACTTGTCTTTCTCTAACTGGCTTATTGCACTTAGCATAATATTCTCTAGGTCCCTCCATGCTGTCTCAAATTCCCATTTTCAGACAATAAATTTGAGGCTTCAAAAAAGTCAGCGACTTATCTATCTACACACAGATTATAAACTGCTACAAGATGCAAGGTCAGATCTGTTTGGCTAAATTCTATGCTCCTCCCTAAGCAGTTCATAACCTTCCATCTGCTCAGATAGCTAGAAATCAACCACTAGTTAGATGAGGAGTTTTCATATTTAAATAGTTATAGAAAGTTAGGTAGTGAGGGGCCTTCTTTTTACCTTTCCTCTTCTACATATTTTTTATTTACTCATACTTTTAATAAGTAAAAGTGACATTATGTGGTTTATGAATAAAAAGAAAGGCCTTTTTCTGAATATTTTTGAAACAAAAACAAGATATTATAAAATATACATTTATAATAATTTGTCTCACCATGATCACCGTGTTCCACTGTCCTAAGAAATTAGACCAGGTCTGCTTCTGCATAATGATGGCCCAAATCAGTCCAGCAATAAGCTAGTTAATGCATATAGCAACAATGCTTTGACTATTTTAGAAATAGAATTACCTGGGCTCTCTTGATACTCCATCACTTTAGATAGACCCTTAGACTCTCAAAGTTTCTAAAGCACCAAGTAGAATGTACACCCTGGAATTGAACAGCCCTAGGTTGAAATCCCAGCTCTGCCACTTGCTGTGGGTGTGACATTCAGCAAGTCATTTAACTTCTCTAAGTCTTGACATTTTCAATTGCATGGCAATACCCAGAACAACCATTCATGTTCAATTCAGCAACAAAGTGACTACGATGAGCCAGGTAATAATGGTGAACAACCCAGAGGTGCCTGTCCTCAGTAAGGAAGAAAAATATTAAACAATTTCAAAATACTTAATGAGTTCAAACAGTAAAAAAATAATAATAGAGGGCCTAGGGTGGGGATAGGAGAGAATTTGGGAGAATAGTTCATTATAGATTCTTACAGTGGTGCCATTTAAGATCAGATCTTATGGACATGAAAGGGCAAGGTGAAGAGTGAGGGAAAAGGATTATATGGACATTAACACAATGTGTAATGGATTCAAGGGGAGAGAGCTTTCATATGGGGAAATTGAAAGAAATCCCAATGGTTTTCTCCTTCTGCAGTGGGAGAAAAGTACAAGTTGAGGTGGGAACAGGGGTGTAACTGAAGGAAACTTCATAGCCCATTCTAAGGGGTATGGCGTTTCTTCTAAGTGCATTGGGAAGTCATTAACGTGCTTTAAACAGATGGGATGAGATGTGTCAGATTTTTGCAGGGAGAGAGGGGGTATAAGGCAGTGTAAACTTGGCATTCACATCTCATTTTTCCCTCAGGTTTCTTACAATGCTCTCTCTATCAGTTCCTCTGAAGTTCTCAGGTTTGAAGAACCTAGAGCAGTGATGGCGAACCTATGACACGCATGTCAGAGGTGACACGCGAACTCATTTTTTTGGTTGATTTTCTTTGTTAAATGGAATTTAAATATATAAAATAAATATCAAAAATATAAGTCTTTGTTTTATTATGGTTGCAAATATCAAAAAATTTCTATATGTGACATGGCACCAGAGTTAAGTTAGGGTTTTGCAAAATGCTGACACGCCAAGCTCAAAAGTTTCGCCATCACTGACCTAGAGTGTGCTCTTATGGTAATAAAATGCTCAACTATAATGGATTTCATTTTTAATTTCATTTAAGATACAACTATATAATATACATATGTGTTTTCATAGATATATATGTGTATATATATATATACACACACACACTAGAGGCCTGATGCATGAAGATTTGTGCAAGAATGGGCCTTCCTTCCCCTGGTTGCCAGCACTGCCTTCACTCTGGCTGGAGCCACCTTTCTGCCTTAGCTCTGTCCCAGAGCTGCCTCTCTGCCTTCCCATGCTGCCCAGAGGCCCAGAGCAGCCTGGGTGGTGAGGAATGCCTGTGTCATTTCCATGGCAATAACACAAGCATCCTGCCCCACCCCTGGCCGCTCAGTGCCTGCGCATGCAAACTAACCCACCATCTTTGTTGGGTTAACTTGCATACTCACTCCTGATTGGCTGGTGGGTGTCACAAAGGTATGGTCAATTTGAATCTTTCTCTTTTATTAGTGTGTGTGTATATATATTAGGAAAGTAATTTGGCCTCCAGCAATCCCTGTGGCTACCTTAGAGCACTAACTTCCTCACTTATAAAATTATGAAATGAAAACCATATTATATAGTCCTTAATAATAGGTCTGGCACATGGAAGCAACTCAATAAATATCAGCTATTATGAATTAGTTGTAACAAAGTTATAAATGCAATTTCTAAGATCATTGAAAGAGACTATTATACTCTGGTAGATGCTAAAAAGAAAATAGAGTGAGTCATCCAGACAATACATTAGCAAGGGCCTCCAAATAGATGCTTAAGGGCAAAATCCAGTTGGTCTATGATCAGTGGTCGGCAAACTCATTAGTCAACAGAGCCAAATATCAACAGTATAACGATTTAAATTTCTTTCGAGAGCCAAATTTCTTAAACTTAGACTATATAGGTAGGTACATTGTTATTAACTTAATTAGGGTACTCCTAAGGCTTAGGAAGATCCATACTCAAGGGGCCAAAGAGCCGCATGTGGCTCGCGAGCAGCAGTTTGCCGACCACGGGTCTATGTGGTTTGATTGACTAATGCCAGGCTTTTTAGTTTTGTATTGTTTGCTGAATTTGTAGCCCTTTGGGCAGAGCATAAAAACTCTAGACACTATGTCCATTAGCCCCTGTAATCTCACATGCTGTTGCTTCTGCCTCAGGAAAATGTCATGCTTTCACATATTATGCTTCTCAACACAGCATCTAGGTTTACTCTAAGGTATGAATATGGAGAGTTTCTTCCTCCTACAAGAGCCCTATGGTTGTAGGAAACCCATTTTATCATCACTGGAGAAGACAACTCCAAACTTGCTTTGAGTTATCCTGTTATGATACTGATGCATAGCATAGCATAGCATAGCATAGCATAGCATAGCATAGCATAGAATAGCATAGCATAGAATAGCATAGCATGGCATATTAGGAAATAGTTCAGGTATCTGGAACTCTCTGGACAAAACCACATATTATTCCTCTTTAACAATCCTCCTGTACCTCAGGTTGACTTTAATAATGAAAATTAACCCCAGTTTATAGGCACCATACCTCTTCCCTTCCTCTCATTGCTGCAAAACTAGTTAGGGAACATTTCACCACCCCCTGCTCAATGGCATGGCCTCCATGACACCCTGCCTATATCCATTTATATTGGTAGTTAAAATAAGCCCACTGAGGATAAGAAAGATGTTTCTTTTTAAAAAGTTTGCTGAGAAAACATTGCCTTATGGGATTTTGATGGGAATCATGGAAATAACCCCAAGTGAGAAAACACCAGTTTCACAGTTTCTCTGGATAACACAGAAGAGACAGATGTGCATATGACTTCCCTGTTAAGGGCACATGGTTGAAACTGCCCAGGGAAAGAATCACCAGGTGGCTGTTAGCAGGCTGTGTGGTCCCTCTGGGTTCTGGCCTCAGCTGACAGGAGTCCCTTAGGAACACAAAGCTGCACATAAATTGCAAATCAACTTTGGAAATTCTCCCTGCTAGAAAAGATGTGTGTGTTGATAAAGACACCATAAGCAAAGAAGCAAACACATAAATAAATAGATGGACTTGCTGCTAAATTTCATGTTTGAAAAATGCATAAAATGCCCCCAGTATCATCTTTAATGTCTGACTGTAATTTAGGAATAAACAAATTGCTGAGGATTGTAAACCTGGTGATCTGAATTATATCAAAAACAATACCTTGAATATACAACCCATTCAATCAATGGTGAAGAAATAGATTGTAAAGAGACCTGAAAAAAAAAATGTGTCTTTAGAGCAATCAATTAGCTGGTAACATGTAAGCACAGCTGAAAGAGGAAGGAAGGAAGGAAGGAAAGTAGGAAGGAAGGAAGGAAGGAAGGAAGGAAGGAAGGAAGGAAGGAAGGAAGGAAGGAAGGAAGGAAGGAAGGAAGGAAGTCAAAAGAGAACAAAATTAAATTCAAGTTTGATTGGATTGTTTATCTTCTTTCTTTTGTTAAGTTGTATGAGTTCCCTATAAATGTTGGAAATTAAACCCTTATCGGAGATAACATTGGCAAATATGTTCTCCCATGCAGTGGGCTGAATTGTTGTTTTGTTGATGGTTTCGTTTGCTGTGCAGAAGCTTTTTATTTTGATGTAGTCCCATTTGTTTATTTTCTCCTTAGTTTCCATTGTTCTAGGAGCTATAGCAGTAAAAATATTGCTGCGACATATGTCTGATATTTTGCTGCCTATGGATTCTTCTAAGATTTTTATGGTTTCCTGTCTTACTTTTAAGTCCTTTATCCATTTTGAGTTTATTTTTGTGAATGTTGTAAGTTGGTGATCTAGTTTCATTTCTTTGCATGTATCTGACCAATTTTACCAATACCATTTATTGAAGAGATTATCTTGACTCCATTGTATGCTCTTGCCTCCTTTGTCAAATATTAATTGAGCATAATGGTTTGGGTTGATTTCTGTGTTCTCTGTTCTGTTCCATTGGTCTATATGTCTGTTCTTGTGCCAGTACCAGGCAGTTTTGAGAACAGTGGCTTTGTAATATAGCTTGATATTTGATATTGTGATCCCTCCAACTTTGCTCTTCTTTCTCAGGATTGCTGCATCTATTCGGGTTTGTTTTTATTTTATTCCAGATGAATTTTAGGAGAATTATTCTAGATCCATGAAGTATGCCGTTGGTATCTTAATGGAGATTGCATTATATATATGTATATATATATTGCTTTGGGTAGTATGGACATTTTAATGATGTTGATTCTACCGATCCATGAGCATGGTATATTCTTCCATAAGGACATACAGAAGGCCAAGAGACATATGAAAACACTAATCATCCAAGAGATGGAAATAAAAATAACAATGAGGTACCTGTCAGAATGGCTATTATCAACAAATCAACAAAGGACAAGTGCCAGTGAGGATTTGGAGAAAAAGGAACCCTCTTGCACTGCTGGTGGGAATGCAGACTGGGGCAGCCACTGTGGAAAACAGTATGGAGTTTCCTCAAAAACTTAAAAATGAACCTCCCATTTGACCCGGTAATTCCACTTCTAGGAATATATCTCAAGAAAACAGAAACACCAATCAAAAAGGACATAATGCACCCCTATGTACTTAGCAGCACAATTTACCATAGCTAAGGTTTGGAAACAGCCTAAGTGCCCATCAGCAGATCAGTGGATTACAAAACTGTGGTACATCTACATAATGGAATAGTATGCTGCTGTAAAAAAAGGAACTCTTACCACTTACAACAGCATGTATGGACCTGGAGAGCATTATGCTAAGCGAAATAAAGCAATCAGAGCAAGATAATGACCTCACTCATTTGTGGAATATAATGAACAACATAAACTGATGAACAAAAATAGAGCCAGAGGGGAAAACATATTATACAATATAAGTAATCCTGTTATTTGCAGATTTTTAATATTTCCTACAACTTTTGTGATATCATAGTATATTAGTACAGTTTTGATATTATTCTACTTAAAATCTTTTTCTTGAAATATTAATGTTTATTGCACATATTATATTTAAGATTTTTCTTCAATAATTGGTGTTTATTGCATGTAACATTATTACATTTAAGATTGTTTTTCTTTAAATGTTTATTGCATATAATATTTTTATTTTATTTTATATTATTTTTATTGATTAAGATATTACATATGTGTCCTTATCCCCATGTTACCCTCTACCCCCCCCCCAACCCCCGCCCATGCCCTCAACCCCCGGTGTCCGTGTCCATTGGTTAGGCCAATATGCTTGCATATAAGTCCTTTGGTTGATCTTTCCCCTTACCCCCACCCTCCCCTACCTTCCCTCCAAGGCTCAACAGTCCATTCAATGCCTCTCCGTCTCTGGATCAGTCCTTGTTCATCAGTTTATGTTGTTCATTATATTCCACAAATGAGTGAGATCATGTGGTATTTATCCACTCTCCAGTTCCATCCATGCTGTGGCAAATGGTAAGAGTTCCTTTTTCTTCTTCCTCTTCTTAAAGAATACCTTTCAGCATTTCATATAATGCCGGTTTGGTGGTGATGAACTCCTTTAGCTTTTTCTTATCTGTGAAGCTCTTTATCTGACCTTCTATTCTGAATGATAGCTTTGCTGGATAAAGTAATCTTGGTTGTAGGTTCTTGGCATTCATCACTTTGAATATTTCTTGACACTCTCTTCTGGCTTGCATGGTTTCTGTTGAGAAATCAGCTGACAGTCGTATGGGTACTCCCTTGTAGGTAACTGACTTTCTTTCTCTTGCTGCTTTTAAGATTCTCTCTTTGTCTTTTACTCTTGGCATTTTAATTATGATGTGTCTTGGTGTGGTCCTCTTTGGGTTCCTTTTGTTTGGGGTTCTCTGTGCTTCCTGGACTTGTAAGTCTATTTCTTTGACCAGGTAGGGGAAGTTTTCTGTCATTATTTCTTCAAATAGGTTTTCAATATCTTGCCCTCTCTCTTCTTCTGGTACCCCTATAATTCGGATGTTGGCATGCTTGAAGTTGTCCCAGAGGCTCCTTACACTATCTTCATATTTTTGGAATCTTTTTTCTTTTTTCTTTTTTGGTTGGGTATTTTTTGTTTCTTCGTATTTCAAATCTTTGACTTGATTCATGGGATCCTCTTGTCTGCTGTTGGATCTCTGTATATTATTCTTTATTTCAGTCAGTGTATGCTTAATTTCTAGTTGGTCTTTTTTCATATCCTCCAGGGTCTCACTAAATTGATTGGCGGTTTCCATAAAATTCTTGAAAAACCTTATAAACGTGGCCTTGAACTCTATATCCAGTCGTTTGCTTTCCTCCATTTCTGTCATTTGTGACCTGTTTCTTTGTCTCCGCATTTTTTATGCTTCCCTGTGTTGGTAGAGTGGTTTTGTGTGCTAGGTGTCCTGTAGGGCCCAGTGGCTCAGCCACCCCAGTTACCTGAGGTGGCCACTCTTGGTGTACCCCCTTGTGGGCTTTTTGCACAGTCTTATTGTAGTTATGCCTTGATTGTTGTAGGATCACTGGGAGGAATTGACCTCCAGGCCAATTGGCAGTGAGAATCAGCTGTGTCTGCAGTGGGAGAACTTCTGTGCTGAAGACACCCTTCTGGGGAAAGACTTGCTTCAGTGGGGCTTTGGTGCTCACTGAGTCTGCGCCCTGAGTGTGTCCCTTATGGATCTGAGGCGTTGTAATCTGGATGGTACCCCTCTGACCACTGGGTACACTGGCTCTTGGATCTAAGGAGGTGCTAATTTAGCCTCTGCCTGAGGTTACACAGCAGGAGCTACGAAGAGAACTGCAGATTCCCCTTCCTTTTTTGGAGTTTGGAGGTGCCCTGATGAGGCCCAGCTTTGAAGCAATGCAAGCTGCTGTGGGGCCTTGGGCCTTCTCTTGGAAGTTCTGGGTCTGTCTGGCCCAGTTGCAGTTAGGTAATTTTCAGGTTGCAAAGGGCCAGGGCATTCATATGCAAAAGCCTCTATGGCAGCCTGGGTTAGGCGGGGTCTCAGGGAATCAAAGGGCGGAGCAAGCAGCTATGGCAGATCCTCAGCCCTGCCCTAAGGGTCCTTGCCTCTCAGTGTCCTGCTAATTGCTGCAAGCACCTCTGAGGGAAAGCCGCCCTCAAATTCTGAGTTCTGCCCGCTTCCGGACAGTCCAGTTTCTCCCTGTATGAGTCCTGGGTCCCCAGAGACTTCCCGGAACCAGAGTTCAGAGCAGTCGGGGGCTTGTGACTCCCTCCCGATTCAAAAAGACAGCCGCGTCCTCAGGTGCCAGCCCCTTTCCGCGTGCAGGAGCCTCTGTACCTCTGCACTTTACTTCTGTAGCTCCTCTGGCTCTCAGTGTGCTTTTCTTTCCTTCTAGTTGTAGAATTTCCACTCAGCCAGCCTTCCTGTAGTTCTGGAGGATGTCCGTTTTGTCTTTTTTTTTGTATTTTTGAAGTTGTTGTGGGAGGCAGCAATTTCCCAGTGTTTATGCCGCCATCTTAGTTTCTCCGCATATAACATTTTTATATTTAAAATCATTTTTCTTGAAAAAAATAAATTTTCACTTCTAAAAAAAAAGATAGGTTAGAGCAGGCCTTCTTAAACTTTAGTGCACATAAAAATCACCTGGGGGGCTTGCTTTAAACAGATTCCTCCCGGAGAGGTTCTGATTCTGTAGTCACTGCTTATTCCATGACTCTATGGCTTTCACTTCATGGCGTTCTGAGAGTAGGTGTATTGGGTATGAGTGAGATCCAGGCAAACTCCTGATTCAAGTCTTGGCCCAAGGTGTGACCCGTGGTTTATAGTTGCCAGAGCCATTAGATGAATAGGGGACTCAAGTTCAACCCAGATTTGCTAATTGGAGTCACTGGCAGCAGTGTCCTCCACTGCTTCGGGGGAAACTGCTGCCTTGGCAGGGAGGTACATCTCCCCATGGATCCTTGAATCAGCCTCTCCAGCCCCCCTCCCCGACCATGCCCTTGTGAAAAACAGAGAAACGAAATTAATTGCTAACCTAAAACCCTTGTATCTGGCCTGAAAATATATCTTTCAATGAAAATTTTGAGAGTGCTGGATCTGCAAAGAGCATTTTCTCCAAAATGGATATTTGTGTAACTTGACTGCGCTATCTGGTTAAATAGCAAGTAAATGCCTCAAGACTCCTTGGAACCTTCAAAGATTATTTGAAAAGTAAAATAATAATAATAATAATAATAATAATAATAATAAATAAAATAAAATAGGGGCAAGGCTGGGTGGGGGAACGGGGAGTGGTTTGGAGGGGAGTGATCAACCAAAGGACTCGTATGCATGCATATAAGCATAACCCATGGACACAGTCAGTAGGGGGGATGAAGGCATGTGCTGGGGGGAGGGTGGGAACAAGTAGGGAGAGGTAAATGGGGGAAAAAGGATTCATATGTAATACTTTAAACAATAAAGAATTAAAAAATAAATAAATATCTACTATATGTAAAAAAATAATTTAAAAAATCAAGTTTGAATTTAGGCCAGAAATACATAACCAAAATAGTGCTGTAGTATTAAAGAAACTCAAAATTCCCTTGTTCATAATCTTATGTATTCTGAAATTATAAATACACTAAACACCCAGTGCATGGATTTGTAATCCTGGACCCCTTGGGGGATGTCAGACTGACAGTTTTTGTCTGATCCCCGCAGACCAGGCCAAGGGACCCCACCAATGTATGAATCCATGCACTGGGCCTCTAGTATGCATATAAGATCTTTGGTTAACATCTTCCCACCCTCTCTCCTCCCCCCTTCCCTCTGAGATTCATCAGTCTGTTCCATGTTTCCATGCCTGTGTGTAGAGTGTCTGCCCCCTGGTGGTCAGTGTGTCATAGCTACCAGTCGAAAGGTCAAACACTGGAATGGTTGCTTAGGCTTTTATATATATAGAAGATTATTTTTTCTACCTCAGTTTTATCATCTGTGAAATTGGAATAATAGGGAAAATGCTAATGATTAGCTTGTTAATGTTTACTGCATTGTTTATTCTAATAAGTTCCCAGAGACTGGAAAAGTGTATGATAAATACAAAATGAAGTGAATAAGTCAATATAAATGAAATATTTCCTTATATAGTATATGTGTGCATAGAAAATAAATTACATGGAGGAGGGTCGTAAGATATTTTCTTAAGTGGAAAAAAAAAAAAAAAACTGACCCTGAAAGTGTAAATTGGCTCATTGCTAATGGGCAAAAATATTCCATATAACATACTGCCCATCACCAAACAGTTCATTTATACCAGCCAGCTGCATTTTGAGTGAGTCTTTAATGTGTATTTATATTTTTAAATGTCATGATGATGATAGTCTGAAAAAAGGAGCATTTGCAGTTGTGTGAGCTTTAGAATTGTTTCCCAGTGAAATACCTGGGCTTGCCTAGAGTTTGAGAAATATGTTGTCTTCCTCTTAATGGTTATTTTTCTAATATGTCTTGACCTTGTAATGCTAAGTTGCCTGGAGTATATGTCCCTGGGCATCTAGAGAGTCAAACAGCCTGTCTTCATTTCTTCCATGGCAATGTCTGTCTCTACTTGGTGAAATTATATACTGGCAGCTGGGAAATTCAAGTCCGTCTGGCAGCAAAATTCAAAAGGTAAGAAAATCTTAGCTGCCTTAGAAACCAGAGGGCACATTCAAAATTTATTAGCAGCCATTGAATTTACTCAGTTTATTCTTAATTTTTAGAACACTTATTTGGGATTTGGTATGATACATGGCAGGTCATTAAGCAGTGGGCCAACTTGCTGCTCTCAACTACTGAGTCCCTGGTGTCTCAGATGCTGTCAAATGGCTAAGAAGTTTTCATCCAGAGCCACTAAGAGACTATGAGGCTAAAGTGTCTCAAATAGCTTTGGTAGATTTTTTTTTTTTTAATATATTCTACTGATTTTTTTACAGAGAGGAAGGGAGAGGGATAGAGAGCTAGAAACATCGATGAGAGAGAAACATCGATCAGCTGCCTCCTGCACACTCCCACTGGGGATGTGCCCACAACCAAGGTACATGCCCTTGACCGGAATCGAACCCAGGACCTCTCAGTCCGCAGGTCGATGCTCTATCCACTGAGCCAAACCGGTTTGGCAGCTTTGGTAGATTTTATTTCTAAATGTTTCTGATTGTTTTCTGGCTGCTGTGAGTTAAAATAAAAACCTCTTGAAATGGGGTATTTTGAATATACTTGTGTTTGGCATCATGATCTATAAATTCGCAGACACATGTCTGAGAACAAACATGCGCAGCCCTGAAATCTTTCATTGTGCCGGGAGGGGAAACATTCCTCAAGTTCCTCCAACGCTGGGAGTAGATTTCTAGAATTCTGGGGCTTTATATAGACGATTTATCTAAGAACATTTTCATATGTTGGGTGGTTAATTTTCTAATTGTTAAAGAGCCATGGTAATCAAAATGTCCAAAACAACTGAGTGATATAATTAATAATACACTGTAATAATGAAAAAATATGGACTTCTATGAAGAAGTTGTCACTTTTTTTCTGAAAAACAATTTTGATTTGGTAACCATTGGCTCATGACACTTCTTCATTCTTCCATTTCTATTTGGTGGGCAGTTTCATTGATTTTGTTTGGTTGTGGGGAAGACAAAATAAGTGTTTCCCATTCTTGAATCATTGCCTAAACTACCCAAGATTTCCACTTGAAGGAACTTGGGTTAACTTCTCAAAATACTAGATTATTACTGTTAAGAGTGAAATTATATTACTAATTAAAGTAAGCTTAGAACTTTCAACAGACTCAATCAAGTTTATCCCTATAATGGTCTGCATTCACACAGTTGGTTTTCAATATGTTTTCCTTAGGGGAAAGGCAGAAAAAGGGTATATCTCATCTATGTATATTGAAGATTTTCTAAAGCCTAGTTACATTTGGAGGAGATGGTTTTTAAACCCATAGGGGGGCGGGGAAAACAAATTGTGAGAACCTATCAACTATCAACTCCAATTCACAGGATGCCGTGTTAGGTGTGGGCTCTATTCCACTACTAACCTGAGCAGCAGACTTTGCTATAAATTGCCACCAGAATGTATGAGAACAAGAGGCTTCAAAGTGACATTTTTAAGGGTAAAAGTATAGTGTAAGTTTTAAAATATAAATTTTGCTGTTGCTCTTCTGTAACTATGCAAATTGTCCTGGGAGTGAAGTCCAGGTAGAAAGAGAATGTCCCTGGTCTCTGTGGACAGGACTCCGAGGGCTTCATGCACCTTCCCTGGGCACTGCCTGTGATGGGAGCAGGCCAACTGTTAACAGGGGGCTCAACAATGAATGTATAAAAAAAGCAAGAATGAAAATCATTTTAAAATTTGTCCAACATTATCACTAAGACATCCAGTAGGTGAATAAACCTATGCAGAATAAACTAGAAACATGGTATCTCATTGTGACTCCATGGTAAAGGGAATCAAATATGAAAATACATACAAGTATACTTTATAACATGCACAGTGGTTGCAAACATGATAATGAGCATTACCTATAGTGCTGAATTATTAGTGAAAAAACAATAGCCTCTTGGATAAAACCATTCAGGCTGAAAAACAAGACTCACCAACATGAAAATCTTTTAAATTCCCTGAAAGCCAGGGCCATTGTCTATGTATCTTGATATTCTTCAAAGTTCCTGAAAAGTATTTTGGTTGGAGCCTAAGCCTTAATAAATGTGTTGATTTGGTTGATTATACAATAAAGTGTAGCAATACACAGATATGCTAAACTACTGATTCCAACAAGGGTCAAGATGAGGAAGAGAGGGTGATATGAAGTCTATACAATAATATTGTAAAAATGTTAAAGTCTCTGTTAGAAAGAGAAAGATAAGAAAATGAGATTAGAGGGTATAGAGATTATAAAGCTTAAAAATGACAGAAAGGAACGGCACAATTTAAATTTGATTTAAAGTTTAACTTACTGGGATGACATTGGTTAACAAAACCATACAAGTTTCAAGTGTACAACTTCGTAAAACATCATCTGCATACTACATAGTCTCTTTCCTCCCTCACTAATCCCCAGTTTGCCCACTTCCATCTCCCCCTGACTCCTCCTTTTCCTCTGGTTGTTACCCTACTGTTGTCCAAGTCATGTGTCATATAAATTTTAGTGGCTTCTTTGTTAAAAAGAATGCTTTTTTTGAGAAGCAAAGGCTAAAATAAACATTAGTCAGAGGGAAATGAAGCTCAAGATAGGTGAAGAAATTGGGTAAAAATATGCAATTGCTTTAAATGATGTTGAGTCTTCCTGCTGAGACAAATTACAACCTTGGGGTACTGATAAACCTCATAATGGAAGTAAATTAATTACTGAGAGTGGTTTAAAAATAATGGAGGAGTACAAGGATGACAAAAAACAAAGGTAGGCAAAGTTCTTCATTTTCAGAATAGAAAATGTGAATCATGTGAACCAATAATTTAATGCTGATTCCTAGAAACTAGTGGAACTATCATTAAGAAACATCATATATTAACTAAGGACATTTCAATTTAAAGTTTTCACAACTCCTTTCTCCCTCCACACAATTGTTAAGATTTTATACATGTGAGCAATGCAGTAAGTATGACTTATCTAGATTTTAGTAAGGTGCTCCTCACCATACTCATAGTTTCATTATTGTTAAAGGTCAAAATATAAAGAATAGATTGTAATATTAGCTGTATTAACTGATTAATCAATGACAACCATAGGTTGTATCTGATGAATGAATCGGTATTAACTAAGAAGTAACTAGAAGTTTGACATTAGGCTCTGTTTTTTACCCTAATCTAGTGCACATCATAAACAAATAATTCAATTAAGTGAAGATCATATTTGTACATAGATAACCATGGGGATAAGAATAATGAATTATCTACATGATAGAATTTGGGTTTTAACTCAATACAACAGAAAGGTGAGACAAATCTAAATCAATGAAATATATGTTAGACATGATGTTACTCTTGTTTGTGAATATAAGGGAGGGAGTACAGGAATAATAGCCTGTGGAGTAAATGGTCTAGGTTTCTAACCCCACGAAATGAGTTTCCAAAAATATCTGATGCAAAGTTAGGCAGCAATAAACATCAAGGAATTATCTAGAAAGTATAAGGAGATAATTCCACTTTACTCTGCATCATTTACATCATTCCTAGAGAATCACACACAATGCTGAGTGCAGCAGAAATATAAATAAACTAAAATACATTCTGAAGAGAGGATTTCAGAACCATAACAGGAGACATAGAGCAAGAATGTGGCCATATGACCTGGAGAGTAGGTTGATATTAGTATGGCACCCACTGAAAAAATGAGTAAATTTACAACACAACCATTTCTGTAATGATAAGTAGCTTTTCTCCTTTAATTTTTATTTCTGTGCTTTAAAAATGATTTTACCCTGATTGTCTCACTCTAGAAATTTGAGAAATTGTATAGCCATATGCAAAAGACGATGATGTTATTATTGTTAGTATTTGGTTTGTTCCACAGCAGTTTATGCATATTTTTACAGTAGTACTCTGCATAATTTTGTATATAATTATTTCGCACTATAGCATGAAAGTTTTATTGTATAAGTTAATGTTTACTTTCTCACTCAAGTCTGAATATTTTATAAGCATGTGCAGAAATGGCTGAGATTTTAACTTTCCTTTTAAAATGAAGCACCTACTAAAATGTATCAGATTCTCAGGCACTGTCCTAGGTACTGGGGAGTCCACAAAGAACAAAAGGGGGTGGGGGCTGAAAGAGAACATAAGAGACAAATATCTCAGCTCTTACCGAGTTTACATTTGAGTGTGTGTTTAAGAAGGGGCATAAAATAGAAAGACACACAAGCAAGAAAAGAAAATAAGGTCATTTCCAATCATTTGTACCATAAAGATACCTGATTTGAAAAATATACGTTTAAAGACATATGCCATTTGAACTGAGTCCTGAATGATGAGAAGGATCAATCAATGCAAAAACACTCACAGCAGAGGGAACAGCAAATATCAAAGTCCGTAAAGGTGAGAATAAATGCAGTGTGTTCCAGGAATAAAAATAAGGCCAGTATGGCTTTAGTTTGTTAAGAATGAAGGAGGGTGGTAGGGGATGAGGTCACATTAACAGTTAAGGTGGTCATGGCAAGGATCGTGGGTTTTATTCTGTATGCAAAGGGAACCATTTGGAAAGTATTTGAGCAGGAAAAAGACCTTATCTGGATTAATTTTTAAAAATATCTTTCTGGCTACTGCAGGGAGGATGGATTACAATGGGACAGAGGCAGCAGTCTAGAGACAACATATGCTGGTGTTATAATAAACAGAAACAGCAGAGAGATTTTAGTGTTAAGATCTAGTGTTATTGGATGACCATGAAAGACTGAATCAACCTCTTTGAGCTTTGATTTCCTCTTGTGTGAAATGGTCAATACCATATCCAACCATTGTATAATCAACCTTTGCAGAAGTCTCATTTGCTACTGTGCTATATATGTTGAAAATTCCAAATAAGTAAACATATGTTATCTTCTCTGGCATATACAATAAGAAGCTAAATGAGAAGATTTCATGCTGCATCTAAAATCCTTCAGGTAATCATGGGGTAATTTAAACTTGACCACATGGTCTGTTAAACTATTTTGCATTTGGTTCTCAGACTTCCCAGGTCCTCAGTGAAAATAAATAAAATGTTGGTGATTTTCAAGATTGGTGACAAAATATTAGGACATTGTAGGGGGAAGAAAATAGAAAGTTATAATGCGGAGTGATTTTAAAAATCCTTTAGTAAATACAAATCACATAAATACATTATACAGACTAAATCCTTATAAGTGAACTCAAAGGAACTGCCCTACCTAGCTCATTATCATTAGATATTGCTCTTTAACACTGGCCACCAGCTAGTGTACAGATGTGGTTTTAGTTGTATTGTGATTGGTTATCTGTTGTCATTGGTAATTATCCTGTGTTCTCAGCTCAAATTTTTTAAAGTGTTTTTTATATGGGCTTTGGTAAGGGAACTAGCCAGGGAAAAGCAAGGCGGTAAAGAAAGAAATCCCTGGGCCTGCTCTGTTTGTCGCCTGGACTGAACAGGAACTGCAGGGTTGGGGAGATGGCCCTGATACTGTGCAGAGACAATAAATAAAGATGTGCCAAAGCCTGTGTGGTGGGAAGTCATTGGAAAAATAGTCTTATCTTGAATTAAGTCTTCATGCTCCTCAAATCACCTGAGGCAATGCCATTCCCAATAGCAACCATAGCTGCCATGTCAGTCTTGGTGGTTTTTCCAGTGTTCTCTGCAGGTTGACTATCAGAGCTCTGCCAAAGATGCTTATACAGACAAATCTAGTTTTATTGTGCTTCACAGATGTTGCCTATTCTACAAATTGAAGACAAGATCCTCCACCAGAAAAATGAGTATGACTTATTTAATTATGATACTTGCTTTATTGTGATGGTCTGGAACCCAACCTGCAGTATCTCTGAGGTATGCCTGTACTTTATTTGGCCAGGAATGCCTAAAAGTGGCCAGTATCATAAGTCTTGGTTTTAACGCCTTTCTTGAGTAAGCTTGAAGTAAAAGATCAGAAACACATTTGTCTGACCATCAGGTAGCAATCTAATTCCCAAATGGCCTCGTTTGTTGTTTGTGGCCATGCAATTTCACTCAACCACATTTTAGAGAGTTATAGGTTGGGCATATTTTGCCAGGTTAAGAGCTTGACCTTTTCCTCCAGGCCATTTCAAATACTTTTTTGAACAGGCAGGGAGCAAATAAACCAACCAACCAGTTTTCACCTCTCAGAAAACCTATTCCAATAGATTTAACATGCTCAATAGAAAAGATCTTGCCTGTTTATCCATGATCTTATAGAGTGTTATTACTGAAAGTTTCTAAACAGCTTTGGGGTGGGGGTCATAGAAAACACTGTAGTAGTAGGACTGATTTTTTTTAATGATAGACTATCCACAAAAACGAAGAGAACATGCCCTTCCGGCTTTAATATAATCCTGGAAAGTTCCATTCCAACAGAAGGAGGGGGGTGCTGCAATTCTCTACTGGAAAGCCTAATATCTACCCTAGATATCTCTCAAGCTGGTCCCCACCCCACCCCCCATTCACAGGCATATCTCGTTATATTGCTCCTTGATTTACTATGCTTCACAGATGTTGTGTTTTTTACAAACTGAAGGCTAGACCATCCACCAGCAAAAAGGTCACAAATCATTTTATTGCAATACTTGGTTTATTGTGGAAACTGCAATATCTCTAAGGTATACCCATATACCTCCAAGCCAAAAATGTTAGCATATGTGCATGTGTCTCTGTGTGTATGCATTGACTCATTTAATTTCTCAAATCCCAATTCAGGACACTCAATTCTATCTTTAAAAATATATTTTTATTGATTCTAGTAAGGAAGGGAGAGGGAGATAAAGAGAAACATCAATGATGGGAGAGAATCATTGATCAGCTGCCTCCTGCACACCCCCTACTGGGGATTGAGCCCACAACCTGGGCATGTGCCCTGACTGGGAATTGAACTGTGATCTCCTGGTTGATAGGTCGATGCTGAAGCACTGAGACACACCAGCTGGGCTCAATTCTATTTTTAAAGGTAAATAACTCTAATTATTTAAATACTAGTAGCCCTGCGCACAAATCTGTGTGCCAGTAGGTTGCTGCCGCCCTCCTGTAGCTCTCCACCCGCTGCCCCACCCTCCTGTAGCTCCCGCTGACCCCATCCTCCCTACCCCCCTCATAGCTTGCTGCCCTTCCCCCTCCTGTAGCTCTCTGCAGCCTGCTTGTACCTCGCTGGCCCACCCTCCTGCTGATTCATGATCTGATCATGATGCGCTTGGTCATTACACCTCAGGGCGGAATGGCTAATTAGCATATTCCTCTCTTATTATATAGGATGACAACACAGAAATTCTACTCTTTTGTGCTTTTGGTTCAAGAACCAGTAATGCTAGGACAATTAGAAACCAGCCTACTGTAATCTAAGCATATAGTGACTGGACAGTGGCTATGTAACAATCTTCTCTCAAAAATGAAACAAAAAATTCATCTAGTGAACCTCTTTTTAGACATTTGAAAGGACTGGATAACACATACCTTAAAATATATCGTTTTTAAGTAGAAAGGGAAAATTAATATCTGTTCACTGAAAAACAGATTAAAGGCCATAGAAAGTGACTTTATTTAGTGTTGTTTAAAAGAATTTGGCCACAATTAGAAGATTTAAGTGAAAATTATATGCAGTGATATCCCAACCTACTATGGCATCAGAAGAGACCCAGAGCCCTCTCCGTGCAGGCAAAGAGAAGCTTTGCGTCCTGTCCTTCCGAATGCTGAAGCCAAGAATGGCATAGCTTCCTGGGGCTGGGATGCAGCCTCAGACTTTGCCTTGGCTCAGATCCCAGAACCTGGACCCTTTAGAAGCTAAGCACATGATGCTGTGCCCATGCAGGCACAGGAATAAACCAAGGCTTTCTCTAAGGCAGCACTGCTACACAATCCAAAGGGCTTGAGGTTGGGTTTTGTTGTTTTCAATGGAATTAGGATTTGCTTGATCGCAAAAGGAGATGCATTAAGTGAACACTATTAAAGAGCAGCTGTGTGAGGTCCCTGACACCATATAAGCTCCAGTGGCAGAAATTCGGGTTTAGGTCTTGACTTGATTACAAGTGATCCTAGCCTAAGCACACAATGTCATTGGGAACGAAGCTTCTTTGCATATAAAATGGGAAAATATCGGCTAAGAAATTTCAAATGCTTACTATATATCAGATACCTGAGTGTTGTGAGGTCAGGAAGGTACAACACTCCACGAAGGTCACCTGTTAAGAGAATGTGCCACAGGGAGACCATGTTGACCAGGAGGTACCAACTGCCACATTTTTTGATCCACTGGCACTTGCCCTGAGGCCATGCTTCACCCAGACTTTTCACAGATAATGACTTAGGAGGGGTACTGTGTCAGGCTATTTGCTTGGACTGCTTCTTTCTCAGAATTGCACTGCAGTCTGAGGTCTTCCAACCCAACCCTCCAACCATTCACAGGTGTCCGACCAGCACTGCACTTCGAAGCCCCCTTCACCTGCTCCGTCCCCTCCTCCTCCATCCTGCACAGGGGTTCCCTCCAATGAATCACTTGCACTTCTCATCACATCTTGGTGTCTGCTTCTTCATGCCCCAAACTGAAACACATACTAAACAGCTGATATAATCTCATTTCATTGTCATAACAAACTTATGAAATTAATATGATTTTTCTCACTTCACTAATATGGAAACAAGGGAATATATAAATTAAGTTAAAAAAACAAACCAGTTCTTATTTTAAAAGGTCGCTGTGTAAATTTAATGAGATAGTATATATGGAAGGGCTTTATAACTATTTTCGTGTATTTTTTTAAGGGAAGAAGAAATAAAAGACAAACAGAATATCAAGCACAGTTTTCAATTACTCATTTTGTGTGTGTATCTTGACTTTCCACCAGTCTCATGTGCTTATGGCAGAAAACTTTATCCCTCAAAAGTGCCCTGGAAAGGAACACATTACTGGTATCTTTACCACACCTTTTGTCCACACACCCTTTTCTACCAGTATCATTTGAAGACAGAGAAGAGTAAAGTTTGGCTTTGTGAGTAAGGGTGCCATGACATGTCTGTCATGGCATTCTGATCTTTAAAACCAGAGTCCTATTCTCCTAACCATCCCAAATCAATATAATAGCACACATTTCACTAACCAGAGAGGGAGGCAAAACTACAGGAAATACAAGTCTTTCTTTGTTAATTAATGTTCTTCCTGAGCTTCTAGACATCTTAACAAAAATCCTGGCATCCAAATGTGCAATATTTGGTGTGCATGGTCAAACTCTTTTTTGTTGTTGTTGTTCCTGATCATTGAGCCTGATCTGATAAAAGGCTAATTTCCTGTTCCTTTGGTGAAAACAGATGCTATTATTAATTTCCTCACACATATATACCTTCTCACCCAAATAATCTCTTCCTTTGCTTCCCATTTTGTGCCCTTGGCCCCCATCTCCTTCAGGGGTATAGTAATAAGCCTGCTGAGATAACAGTCTGGACCACAAAACTCACCTCTTTTTTAGAGACCAGTGAGTGGTTGCCAGAAAGTCAGTGTAGAAGGATGGTTCTAAGCCTGGAATTCTTCTCAAGTTCCCAGATGTTAAGAATTGTCCAGACATCTCTAGGATGGCTTTTTCTGACAGATGTGGAGAAAGGGGCAAAAAAGATCAAGAGGAAAGAGAACACTTGTGGTGAGGCTGAGCAGAGAGCCACACTGAGAACTACAAGTGTCTAAGAGACAAAGGGCAAGGCACAGCTCCCGAAGGGAGCCAGCAGGTTTGTGTGTTCTCCTCAGCTTCCGTTTGAATTGAACAGTCCTGGAAAGCAACAATGGTGGTACTGTTGCATTTGTGGAGGTCCTGATGGGTGCTTTTAAGGGAGATACCCAATTAGTCTGATTGATGAGTTTAGAATTTTTTGGGGAATCAAAAATCCCAACTTCTCAAGCTGCCTGTGTATTAGCCTCTAAGGGATTCAACAATGTCAGAGAATCCCAGGGAGCTTAGAATATGATCAGGGAACAACACCTCCTCCTCCCTGCTAATTCTAATAGCTCCTTTCCTGACTGAGATGCATTCCTCTGCATGGAGTGCCAGCTGGCTTCTCCCACAGGGGCTTGAGGCAGCAGGAAACTGAGCCCCTGTGTGGGTCACACTGGCTTCTCCATTTGTTTGCATTTTGCCACCAGACATGTCTATTTAAGCAACTTGGAAAGATATCTCAATGATCCTTTTGCTGAGCTCCAGAAGGTAGGAGATGACAATCCATCTGCTGTCTTCTCTGCATTGGATTTCAATCCAGGCTGATGATACAGAGATTACAAAGGACATTCAACTGAAGAGTTGTCTTTAGGTTCTTATCAGGTTAACAAATAGGACAGATGGCTGCTGAGCACTGTCTGAGTGACATTGGTAAGAATGCATTTAAACGATTAGTTCGCATGCATTGATCACAATGAGGCTCCATTATAGACCAAAAATTACATGCACACTCCAAAAAGTAAATCTCTGGCCCATCTCCATTCCAATCCAAACCAATCTTCTGAAAAGCCAAATAGTACCTCTGGTAGAACAAATCTTGCTGAATATTTACCAAGATTTGTTTTAAATGAGGACAGGCTATAGTTCCTTGGCCCAGATCTTTCAGAATATTTTGTGATTAAAGGGTCAGTTAGGCAAATACATTGTAAGAGAGGGTTGCCTTTACTCTGTTCCTCATTTCCACATGGGGAATTTCTCCCTAAGCACACTCCTAGCTTCTCTCCATCCTTTCACTTCAAGGCCCTGGGTAGATGTTGTGTTAAATTTGGGTAAAATAACATACACTTGGCTCAGATTCCCTCTCCTCCTTTTGGGAAGGGGCCTAATCTCCTTGGCGTCTCTTTGTTCTTAGTCATGCAGGAGCCCACCTTCATAGGACAGGCTGCCAAGGTCCAGTCCTGCTATGCTCAACAGGCATATGTCTCCTAAACCAGGACTCCGGACCCACATTGCTAACAGATTCAACATCACAGACAATAACTTAGCCATTATTAGTTATTACTAAGATGAAATTCTAGCGCCCATTTTCCTTTCATTTTCTTCTTAAATTGTTCTGACCCCAGACCAATATGAGAGATCCTATTGACTAGAAGTCCTTCGAGACACAAATAATTATAGTACCAATAGTCTTGTTATCATGTGAATAAAATGGCATGTGTATCCTTTAGGAATAAATTCTGTACTATTGTGAAGAAAACTATAACTCACAAACATGAGGATAAGCGATTAGGTGAGAGGACAGCAGGAGCATAATTCCCTGGGTCAATGTGTTCTGAATACTGAAAATAAGACAATAGATAGGAGTGTTTTTTAACAAATAGAATTATAAGATATATAGATAATAAAACACACTCATTTTTAGAAAATTTACATGAACTTGCTGTTTGACTAGTGACCAAACACTCATTTCTAACATATATTTACACACACACACACACACTTATTCACTAGGCAAGTAAGATTGGATAAAGTATGAGGGGAAAGGGTCCTTGGAATAGTAAAGTGCTATAGAAAGGTTTGGTTACTTTTCTGAGATGCTCACATTCAGAAGAGACTGAGAAATTGGTGGTGGTGTGGGAGGGAGGGACTAAATGGAGAATAATAGCAAAATGTTTACTCAGGCTCATAAAGTTTATTTCAAGTACCTGTATGATATTCATGGGTGAGTAAAAGGTCCATGTAATTTTATATAATAATAAAGGTTTATAGTATGACACTTGGCTACTTTGTATTATTATAATTTGTACATTTTTAAAAATCATACTGCCATACATATGTTTGGTGTGCTATACATATTTTATTACGAACAAACATGTTCATTTGGGGTGCATTCCACCACAGACGTGTCTATTGGCAGCATTCTGTTCTGTCTGTTTGTGCCAGGCATCTGTGGAGAGTGCCAATGGCCCTCCTACATAACATACCCCCACGTTTGTGAGACACAGATGAAATGAACCTGGATATAACTCCTTATAAGAAATGAACTGGACACATAATGTCTTATTCAGAGGAGAGGGCCCTCACCCCTGCGTGGTACAGGTACTCCAGGAAGACGTGCAGATGTCCTTGCACTCCCAAAAGGCTCACTTCTTTGTGTCACCCAGTGATTTCCAAAAGGAGGGAGACAGAGACACCAGTTGAAAAAATTTCACCCAAAAAGTTGCATAGCCTACCTGAATCTGAATTCTCAGAAAGTACCTGTGGAATGTAACTAAAATTTTAAGAGCAACTCTTCTAAGCACTAGAATTAGCAATATTCCTGAAGTACATATGGAATATAAACTACCTAAGTCTCTAATCAATAAGTTAGTTCTAAGGGTTTATTCCTCCCTATAGAATACTTACTTCTTTAAATATGTCTACATTTATTTATAATTTATACTGTCTTGCATTCAAAAGGGATTCAAAAGACCAATATGTCTACTGAAGTGACTTATATCCAGCTACTGGTTCATTTTGATCTCTATATAATTGTCTCTAAGTGAAAGTTATCACTGAGATTGGTAATATAGATTATTTGTTTTTGGGTGCATAGATATTTGTTATAATACTAATTCTATATATTTCCATCACAATCTTAACTATAATTATTTATGTGTTTACCTAGTTACATCTATTGATGTACATGAAAAAAAAAATGATAATACATGAATCAAACACTGTGTCCTCAACCTGTTCTTGGTGACCTTGTAGCTCTGAAAAGATAAATATGTGTATACGTATGTGTGTATGTGTGTGTGTATGTCTGTGCACACAAATAATTTTTTTACTATAATAAATCTTAAATGTTCCAAGAAATATAGGTTTATAGAAACAGAAAATCTTGTGTGCCTTGTGAATTTAATGGTTGAATTGTTACTTATTTTTATTTTGTATTTACATCCAAATGGGTCACTAGTGTTCCCTTCTATCAACCTATAAAATTTGGTTTTAGCCTACTCAGTCCAATGAGACGCCATTCATGGAGATGGGGGATAGAGACTTAAAGATAAAAGAAATCAAGGATCAGTCTTACAAGAGTTTCCAAAAAGGAAAACAACATTGGAAGAGAAAGCGGGGAGGAACAGATGGGCTGACAGAGTTTTGCTTTCTATGTGACATTGTGCACTTATTATTCACATGAGGACTAATTTATAAACCCGAATAGTGTTTATAAACTCCAACGTCCTAATGGAAATGAAAGCATTAATACAACGAGAGGATTCTTTACTTTCCAGGTTTTAATTAAAATCACAGGCATTAAGGAGCGAAAGTGTCTTCGTGGAATACAAGTCTAATGAAATATTTCTTTGCCTTGCTCAGAGCTCTGTGTGCAGTCCCAGCTTTCTGGCATGAGCCATTTGAAAATCCTACCCCCATGTAACCAGGAGAGCGCTCTCTGAAAATTAGAAAAGCAAATTATACCACATTGTGTTTCACATAAATATAGTTGCCAAGGCAGAATCAGGAAAAATTATAGCAAGTCATAATGAAAATACACACACACACACACACACACACACACACACACACACACACACACCACATGCAGACTTAAAACCGGGTATCTTTTTTAAAAATTTATCTTTATTGTTGAGAATATTACAGATGTCCCCTTTTATTTCCCCACTGACCCCCTTCAGCCCATCCCCCCACACACCTCTGGCCTCCACCACATAAATCATGGTATCTTAATTGACTAACTAGAGAACTAGAGGAAAAAAGTGTGTGTGCTACACTTCCAGAGAAAACTTGAAAGGGAGAGACAGGTATCAGGATGGGAAAGAGGAAACATGGCAATCTAAGAGGGGAGAGAGAAGGGGAAAAGACAGAGAGGAATCATTTAGAGGAACTGCACACCAACATAGAAAGACTGAACATTAGTTTTGCTACCAATGAAGAAAAAATATACAGTCCTTGGAAGCAACTTGACTAAAATGTCCACTGTGGAACTGTTAGCCCACACACTGTTTATGTCTTAAAGGCACCACCTATTTTATTAAGCTTGTTTCCCTGTAACTGAGGCTGCTACAAAGAACAGAACACTATATATAACAAAGATATTTATAGCTGCTTTGTTGGGTGATGATGATGGTGATAATGATGACAGCATATGAAACATATTAAGTACTAAAGTTATGTTAGGCCATGAGTTCTGTGTTTTACAAAATATCTTCTAATTCATATAACAACTCTAAGAGGTAGGTGTTATGATCCCTTTAATAATACACATAATAAATCCCAAAAGTATGCAACTATTGAGTGATAGAGCTGTGTTTAAAATAGTGTTTTAAAAGATTAGGATTTTACAAATCAGTATTCTGGCTGTCCCTGAAGGCTAAGATACACACACACACACACACACACACACACACGCGCGCGCGCGCGTATAAATACACATATATATTCATATTCATGTATGTATATATGTATGCATGTAGGGGATGGATGTGAAAGGAACTAACATTTATTGAATACTGGCTTGTTTTCTAGACACCTGCTGGATTCATATATCATATTATCTCAATAAATTCCCACAATTTCATAAAAATAGGATTTTATAATTCTTTTTTTATATGTGGGAAACTGAGCCTCTGAATTTAAGTTTTGATGAATTCACCAGGCAATGGCAGATTAGTATTCTAATTCAAGTTGGCCTGAATTTAGGAGAGCAGTGACCAGAAGAGATGGAGTGCAGGCCCTGGTGGGAGTCACATGTGATTTCAATGTTTTAGTGGCCACATGTTTTAATAGTCAAAAGAAACAGACACTGCTACACCCAACCATCATGACCTTCATCAATGCTGACTTCTCTCAGTTCCTGGATTGGACCAGATTCAAGGGCTTTATTTTTGTATGTCTCTTGGTGTGACAGACACCTCAGGAAAAACCCAACAGCAGTCTCTACTAGGCACCATAGAGAAAGGCATGAGTTCTCAGGGCCTGTTGTTTCTGCAACACAATCCGAACTAGGCACAGTCACAGGCAGCACAACTAGACCCACAGAGACAGACTTCCTCTTTCCTGGCCTGAACCTGGGAAGGCATTTCTAGCCCTTCTTATTATAACTTCATCCAAACTTCCACTCACAGAAATAAAATTCCTATGAGAAATCGGGTTATAGGAATTGAACATATATATAGGGTGTCCCAAAAGTGTTATACACACTTTAACAGCTGATAGCTCAATTTTGACAATGAAATGTATTTTCATAAACACTGCCTTTATAATTATGCAAAGTGTGTGTATACATTCTTGGGATATCCTATATATGCCAACTACATCCATTTAAAAATATGGTGTGAGGATGAGGAGTTACTGCCATGAAAATGTGCAACAATGGCTGTTGTGATGATGCAGCTGAATGGCACAGCCATCACTCACTTCAACACTGTAACTGTAATTTTAGAAGTGTTTGTTTTAAATACCACATGGACACTGCAATGTGTCTTGAGAATATAAACATTGACCCCTGATATTCTTGTAAATTTAAAGTGACACACATTTGGATTTCTAAAAGTGGGGTCGATCCTCTCAGGAATTGTAGGCAAAGAATGAATTTATCCCAAATCCCTTTAATTTACTGTGGGCAATCAGAACTTAGAGTGATTGATTAATTATTTGTCTATTAATCCAGCAAGGTTTTGAAAGGATTTCAGTAGCCAGGAATTTGTAAAGATGTTCTAGAAAAACATGATTTCAAATAAATAGCCAGAATAGAAGGTTTACTAAAATACATCCACAGTAGGTTCCATACTTGGCACTATGCATAGAAAAATGCCGTCCTATTCTTGAAGGGTTTTCAAGTTTAAAATAGACACATTGATTATAAAACATTAAAATGTACAACACACATTTTAAGAAGTAGTAAATCATAATTATTTTATTTTCATCATCATGTTCTTCACATATGCATTCTGAAATTTTCCAGCCAATCCTACTCTAAATATATCTACAGCCATAAAATCAGTCAACCACTCTTGTTATTGCCCACCTGGCATATGCTTTATGAGTCTAATCAGCTATAAACTAATAGAAGGGAATTCTTAACCAAGCAGATATTTTTCTAATCAAATCAGACCCCTTCATATTATGAATGTGTTATATCTTTTTTAAAAAATCACTTAGAAATTTCTCATTTCTCTTTAGATATTGATTTAAATAATCTATTGTATAGTCTTTGGATTTTTTGCTATCAAAATGCCACTTTTTTAAAGCAAAGAAACTGGGATTTATTTAAGCCCTACTATATATATTAGGCACTATGCTAAATATGTAAGATATATTACATAATATCATTTTAAACCTGATAGTATCCTATAATACAGATATCACTATTTTATAGTTGAGAAAACTGGGAGCCAAAGATGCTAACCATTGGATCAAAAAATACACAAATAGTAAGTGATTAAGCCAAAATATAAATTCTAGAACACTTTGATTTCCATGCCCAGAATTTCCTTATAAAAAAGTAATCTTGAATCAGGCCTTGAAAACTGTGAGGGCTCAATCTGAGTAACTTTGTTTGGGTCAAAAATAAAGGGTGATGTTAAAATGCTCAGAATGAATTTGTCTAATTCTTAATATGACTTTATCTCCCCAAAACTATAAGCAATGTCAACAGAACAGCTTGCTATTGGAACACATAAATTCCCATAAGCTGAGTACTAGTAGCATTATTAGAATAATGACCTAGAAATCCACAATAGTGAATTCTATGTATGCATTCTAGAGTACTCCTTAACTCATCATTTGCTAGTCTATCTTCTGACTGTCTGAGCTGGGAAGAGGCTGAGCATTAAACCTGAAATTTCTCAGTGAATCCAAAAGTCATTGGCCCTCAAGTATCTTCTGAAAGGATGACAGAAGCATTAATGTAGCAGGCACACCATGCTTGAAGAGTGAAAGGAGATGACATGCAGTAAGTAAAGGCATCCCTACATGAAAGTAGAGTTCATAGGTGAGCTGGTATCAGAGTTGCTACCTGCTGTCTCTGTAGTCAATGCCCTGAAGTCACCTTGCGCATGTGTAAGACTGAATTGGGCATTGTCATTGCCCACAGAGAGTGTAAGGATCAAAAGAAAACATGTGAAAATCCTATCAGCCATTGTCTGAATAAGCAAGCATACAGTGTAAATGTCTCCCCTTCGTCCTCTCTGAAGCTGACCCATGTCTTGTTTGCAAGGAAAAATAAAAATCTAGGAGTAAAGACAAATGTAAAATACACAAACCGCTAATCTGTACTGAAGAGCCAGCCTATCCCAGACCAAGAATTCATATCAATCTGAGAGACTGGGTACTTATTGTTTCCAATTTAGAGAAAAATAGAACCAGAACTAAGGACCATGCTGAAGAAAAGGGATGGTGTCTTTACAGAGTTGCTTCATCATTTTGCTCTAAACTGACATGGCATATTTCCATCATTGTGTTTTAAGTGGCATGATGTTCCTTCATAGCAGAGATAGCAAGATCAAATGGAAACATACATGCTCTCCCTCTCATATGTTTCAAAATTAAACCATGTGATTTTGTAGCCACCCACAGGTATGTGCCTGAATGCTATGCTATTAAGCCTCTTGGAGAATAAATGATGTCAACAGAACACTTTCCTACAACAAAATTTGTTGTGTACAAAGAGGCCTCTCTCCTAACAATTGTGTCTCGTCAGGTATGTTTTCTCCAGCCTAAGCAGACAAGGTGGGAGAAAGGGACTGAACAGGAGGCACATTAAGAGTGAGCCCTGAAACAGATGACAGATATAAATGACTTTGCAAAAACACTTTCTTCATCTTTCCATTTCACACTTGGATGGCTTCAAGATTTTTATAGACCCTCCCAAACCCTACCTCACCTCCTGTAAATGGTTTATGTAATGTCAGTCTATCAGTTGTACTGGCACAATGAACATGACAGGCATGGTGCCAACATTCACCCTAGGAGGGACTGGCAAGGCCACATCCTGAGAGAATGGTCGGAATGATATAAACACACTTTCCTATGGTAAACAGGAATAGACACATCAAGCAATAAGACACTGAACCTCAGACTTTTTGTGCTGGGGCTGAATATGCCTTTGCTATGAAAGGATTGTGGACAAGGGACTGTCTGTCACAGTTACAGATTCTCTGTTGGGCAGGATGGAGGTAGGAGTGACAGACCACCTATCAGCCACAATGGAGATGATTGATGAGCCCCCAAAACCAGGCAGCGAAGCCCAGCCTCTCCCCCGAATCCATCTGTTATTTCCGATCTCTTTCTGTCTCTGTCTCTGCCTCTCTCAGACTGCAGCTAATCAGTAGTGATAGATGAGGGTAGATATTCACTCCTTCCTTCAGGCACCCAATTGCATTTTCTCTCGTTTGTCACCAGGTCTATCATCCATTTCTCAGTGAGTCCTTTATTCAAATAAGAAAGGAGCAGTACCTTTCCTGGAAAATTGACCGTTGATTCAAGAGTCCTGAAGTGTTCAGAAAAAGGCAGGAAAGGAAGGGAAAGATCAAAAGGTTCATTGTTTTACTCATAAAGGGACAGAGAGAAATATGTCCAGGAGGAGAGCACTGAGTAATTAGGCATGAGTGCTGCAAAGATAAAAATGCAGCAAAATTAGAGAGCATGATTTGGCAAGAGACTAACCCTCAACCCTGTGTCTCCATCTGAATTAGATGTAGTCACTCCAGCTGACTCATTAAGGCAGCCCAGTCACCAGCATGGCTGGTGTATACAGGACTTTGCCATTAGCCTGGCTGTATTGATGACCCATGCAAATAGAAATGGACAAGTTTTGCTCTTATCTCATTTTTATTTACCATCTTCAACAAGTATGAGCCAGTGAATAAAGCTATGAAATTCAGACTATGGCTGAGTCTGTGTAAATATGGTGATGCCAGAACATTCAGTGCTTCATACTGGCTGGGATTCATCTTGATTCTAATCAAGCCACATGGTGGATACTCAAAATACTGGACCCAACATCTGCATTGAAGCCAAAACAACCTCACAAGAAACAGCCAGACTGGATATTTGGGTCATAATAGATGTGGCTGTGCACATGGAAATCATCTTTAATCAAAGGGTGTAAGGTCTAAGGATGGTGATTTTGCTGAAAACAGTAATGATGATGACAAGAAAGATCATATGGTAACTATGACAACCACAATGAAGACAGACTTGAAAAATGGGGTATAGAAGAGTCTTCACTTCCACACTTAACTCTTCTAAATTGATTCAAGGACTTAATGACCACCTTTCCTAAAAGGGACTCTATGCCTCCAAGCCTTAAAAACAGGACTTCCTGATAACCAAATTAAAATCTTCATCCCCTTTGCAAAACTGCCTTTTCAATAGACACTTTGCGACCAGTATTGCTGTTGGAAATTATCCTTCCTACATTAAAAGCAGGTATTCTTCTATCCTATATAATAAAAGGCTAATATGCAAACTGACTGGACAGCGGAGCAACCAGTCGCTATGATGAGCACTGACCTCTAGGGGGAAGACTCTCAATGCAGGAGCTGCCCCCTGGTGGTCAGTGTGCCCCCACAGGTGGAGTGCCATTCAGCCAGAAGCCCTGAGCTGGGCTCACGGCTGGCGAGCACAGCGCCGGTAAGATGTCAGTCAGACATCCCCTGAGGGCTCCCGGACTGCAAGAGGGCACAGGCCAGGCTGCCCCAGTGCACGAATTTCATGCACTGGGCCTCTAGTTTACATATAAGCTTTTCTGTTGGTCAGAAAAGCATTGCTAAATTAAACATGGAAAGAATATGGCCATCCTAATTGATACTACCTCATTAAGATAATCTCATAAAAGTCATACAAAGATGTCCCTACTGCATATTGAGGTATTGATTTATTATCAGGTTAGCAAAAAGACCAAAATTTTAAATTTTTATATTTGGAAAATATTAAAATAGAGGAAAACATTATACATATGTTCTTGCCTTGCACCAAACTAAAATATACATTTCCAAATTCCAGAATTTATAACCGCCTGTATATAATTTATATTTCTGTATTCCCAGTACATATCTATTATAAATATGACGCTTGGTAGCTAAATAGACAAAGATTCTAGGGATAGTTGTGAGGTGTTCTCTCATGCCTAACACTATTTATAAACTTGTGTTGCATTATCATTAGTATATAAAATGTTTGAAATGGTTCCCTTGATAACTGTAATATTCCTGTTCACTTAGACTGTCAATTCGGCGTTATTAATGATGCTTTAAAAATAATACTTTTCAAAAAGTACATAGAACTTATTAAAAAGTAATACTATAAGTAATCAATTCTGTGCCATAAATTAAAAATATGAATGAAGCCCATTGGGGATTTGAAATTATCAGCACGTGACCCTCTCTTAGCCTAGAGTCAGCATCATCTTCTTTACCTAGGTGTGAAATAGGTGCTGTAAATATTACTCTGACAATAGGTATGATTATGCTGTTGAAATAACTAGGTGAGGTTCTCTTTGGTACAGTTATTTCAATTGCTCCAGCAGCCACATTTAGAGTTCAAATTATTTTGTAGCAATGGACCTTTATAAAAGAAGAGAAAGAACCCACTATGGTGCTTACAATTTGATTACTACCTATCTTCTAATCCATGTTCATGAGCAACCTGCAAGTCCCATATAAATTGACTCTTTGGGTTGAGAAATATATTTGTGTTTTTATTATTGATGCTATTAAATATGTAAACAAATAATTTAACATTTGGGCCCTTGATTATGAAATGGTTTTCCAATTTTTAACTCAATAGATTATTATTCAACCCTAAATTTTGCTATAATTATTTAAGATATCATCAGATAATTATTTCTCTGAGTGAGGGTTCAGGAATTGCTGCTACACAGTGATTTACTTTCCTTGTGCTATCAGAGTGGCCCTCTCTCCTGAGAAGAGTAGATAACCAACCCAATCAGCACCAACCTATGAAGACGCTATCTTTCAGCTGTTGTACCCTGAAGGCACAAATGTTTGGATAAGTATCAACATTTCACCCTTCATCAATGCTAAAATTTAGCACTGAGTTCCTACAATAAAGGCTTATGTCTTCCTTTGCCTTTTCTTATTAATCCTATTACGCTTGTCTTTATGAGCTCTCCTAGTTCCTTTTGCTCCTCCAGGGCTTAGCTGCAAATGAGATTTCACATCTCAGTGTAAAATAACGTGAACATTTTTTCTATAAAATTAAATAAAAGTCCTCTATCCTGGCACTGCATGCCTAGAATCCAATTTCTGGAACCAATGTCTCCCAACGCCTCATTGTCTCCTTGCCATCTCACTTTTCTTAGCACGAAGTAGCATTTTTTTTTTCTTTTGCATTCACATGATATATTGGTGTGGGAAGGAAGAGAGAGCAGTATCAGATGGTGAAAGTAAAGTAGTGGATAACAGAACCCTGGGTTCCATGCCCACTTTTCTGAAGATGCCACATGAGTAAGATTCTAAGCTGGCATCTCTTACAGCTCCTGCAGTTGATCAACAGCCCCTTCTTCTCCTACACCTTTATACCATCTCTGTTCCCTCTGCCAGCCTTTCGGTAGTGGGGAAAATAATCCTTCAAAGTTTCTCCTTGAAAAGGGACTAGAGTTTCTTAAAAAGAAGGCAACTCAGAGGGAAAACAAGTTCTGGCACTCTCTGAAAGGCTTGGCCCGTTCAAGGAGCTTCAAGTACCAGAAGCTTCTCATCCTAACAGAACTAAATCCAAACACATAAGCCAACCAAATAGCAGACATCTCAGGAGTCCCTTAGAGCAGTACATTCAGTACATCCAGGGGTGATTATAGGTAAATAGAATCATTCACTTCCTTTTTCTAATCCCAGGTAGACTTAAGTTATTATAAATAGTATTTAAAAAAATAACAAAAGAAAATAATTCATCCAATATTTTGCATCACTTTCAAGATCTTGTTTAAATTTAGATCATAGGTACAATGTTAATAAAATGCAAATTTTCTGAAATTTTCCTTGTGTATAATTTGGCAATGGATTGCAATGAATTGTGCACATGGAAAATATCAGGTAAATGATAATTGGGTGGAAAGTATGTTACATTGTCATCCTAGATATTTTCGGAGCCGAGGAGAGACTCCATATTTTTAGATTTCAGAAATTACTCTATAGAAGATCTTTTACTCACTGTGAGCCTAATATTCTTAATCACTTAAACAAAGAGGAGAATATATACAGAGAAATGAAGGCAAATGTGTTAAGTAGGTAACATCAGGTAGGTAAAGGCTGAGCGATAGGCAGCAGGGGGTTATCAGGACTGAAGTAACCCAGGTCATATATTTCCATCTAACCTAAAGACATTTACAAGCTCAAACAGAATTATATAAAATGTATGGTTATACAAAGTGTATGGCAAACAACTTGCCGTCGCTGGCCTCCTTTTAGGAAACCTTGCCAGGAATAAAGCTTTAAACTTCTAACATTCTATGATTCTACTATGAACTGAAACAGTCTTGTGGAATTAAGTAATAACTACTGAACAGGCACTGGGTGATATAAACATTAGACTTCCCCAAAGTATTTCAATAGGGTTAAAATAACCCCATTAATATTGGGCTATTCTTACTAGATTCTTTTTCTTTGAGAACATAATCTAAAATTGTGTATGTTTTTTGTTTGATGTAATACCTTAATCAATAATAATAATAATTCTCACTGAAAAAATTCCCTTCTCTAATAGAATCTCATTGGGAAAAGTACCATCATTCATTAGGGGGAGTTATTTTAGCTTCTTCCACTATATGAAGAAGGATAAATGTGAGTTTGTGTACAAGTTATAAAAGATGAATTTGATAGACCACATATATAGAAGGATTAGAAAGAGTACTTGGAAATATGAATATATCTGCTACTGATATTAGTTTTAATATCATACTACAAGTAAAGTGAAGTACATTGAGAATTCATTATGGAGAAGAGATTCCAGCTGCTTTTTAAATGACCATATTAAACAGCAAATCTATTTTGATGGCACAACTTCCAGAGACAGTTTACTTTTGATTATGCAATTTAATAAAGATACACCAGGCCTAAAATTGAGATAAATCTAATAAATAGTGATCATCTTCAAAGCATCACAGCCAAAAGTTTCTAGGCATCATTGATAGGATGATATATAAGTGTATTACCTTTTGGAATTTCAAAGATAGTCTTCCAAAAGGCTTGGGTAAAAATAAAAATTAAAGAAGATATTTTATCGGTTTCTTCTTTTAGTATTTTTCCTGGAATTAACAAGAAGCTTCTAACACTGCTGATAAATTTGCAAATATTCAGTGATTATTATACTAACCTACCATGATTCTATGTCCCCTCAACAGAACAGAATATGCTCTTAACTATGTTGATTTCCCCTTTATACAAGAGGCACTTTAGAGAAGGCAACGTGTACTCTTGATCCTAGAACCCATGTGTCAAGTGGGTGCAAAGATGAATTTATATCTCAAAATTGACACCTTATACTGTTGCCAAGTGAATCCGTGCATTCTATGTGCCAACTCTCTGAAGAAAGCATAATTTCCAGGAACTTCAGATCAGCTGGCACAGGTCATCTGTTTTGTCTAACCTTTTTAAAAATCCTTCATCATCTGACCTTACCCTATCTACCTAAGTCAAATTCTAAACAATCCAGGCTCATATTCTCACCTGTGGCACATACTATATTTATAATCCAAAGCCTTTCTTCATATTGTTTCTCTGGATTAATATCCTCGTTCCTGTCTTTTCATTTGTCTAAATACCAGTCATCCTCCAGCCCAAGTTCAAATTCAAACTCTTATATACCCCAAGCTTAGTTAATATCCTCTGAATTTCTATGGAACACAGAATCTATATGTTCCAAACTAGCTATAAACTATATTTCATCTCTTTGAATGCTTTCATCTTTTCTCACCAAGTAAATTGTGATCTCTCTCAATATGAATATATATACTTTAGGTTAAAAAAAGGTAACTGAACAGGAAATGATGATTTTAGGAAACTGTTTTTTTCAAACAATTAGATGAGAATATGCATATTTATTCTATTAGAGGCCCAGTGAACAAAATTTGTGCATGGAGCAGATGAATTGCTCAGCCCGGACTGCATCCTCTCCAGTCCGGGACCCCTCGGGGGATGTCTGACTGCCTGTGTGGGATCGGGCCTGAACCAGCAGTCAGATATCCCTCTCACAATCTGGGACCACTGGCTCCTAACCACTTGCCTACCTGCCTGCTTGATTGCCCCTAATCACTCTACCTGCCTGCCTGATCGCCCGTAACTGCCTCTGCTTGCCAGCCTGGTCACCCCCTAACTGGTCCCCTGCTGGCCTGGTCACCCCCTAATTGCCCCCCTTCCAGCCTGGTCACCCCCTAACATCCCCCCTGCCGGCCTGGTGGCCCCCTAACTTCTCCCCTGCTGGCCTGCCTGTTTGCCCCTAACCACTCTACCTGCCTGCCTGATTGCCCCTAACTGCCTCTGCTTGCCAGCCTGATTGCCCCCTAACTGGTCCCCTTCCAGCCTGGTTGCTGCCTAACTGCCCCCCTACCAGCCTGGTTGACCCCTAACTGCCGCTTTGCCAGCCTGGCTGCCCCCTAACTTCCCCCCTGCTGGCCTGGTTGCCCCTATCTGCCCCCCTACTGGCCTGGCTGCCTCCTAACTGTCCCCCTGCTGGTCTGCTTGTCCCCTAACTGCCACCCCTGCCAGCCTGGCCACCCCTAACTGCTCACCTGCCAGCCTGACTGTGGCTTTGTCTAGAAGGAAGTCAGACGTGAAGATGTCTGGTTGACCCATTATAATTAGCAGATTACCCTTTTATTAGTATAGATGTGGAGCACTTCAATTTCTGGGAGATATTAAAAGTGAACAACATGGGGGGGGGGATGAGGACACATTTGTAATACCTTAACTAATAAAATAAATAAATAAAATAAAATAAAATAGATACTCTAAAAAAAAAAAAAAAGTGAACAACAGCTTTCCTGGGAATTGTGCAGGAGTTTAAGTGGTGATATTCTGAGTCATGTTTAGACTGCCTGACTACTTCCTAGCTAGAGATGGTCATCTTCTTAGAATGGATTGATATAAACTGTTGGAATCAGAACTGACTGACAAATATGAGGCAGCAACCATTGTCTCAGAGAGAGTTTGCACTATAGTCAGACAATACCCTTGCTTTGATTGTAATAAACACCTGAGAAATCAAAAAAAGTGGGTATTAATTATATGTGAAATAGAGGCATTTTCCTGACTGAAGCAGAAAGATAAAATATCACCCCTCACAGTAAAATTGGTAACTCTTTGTTGTTGTTGTTGTTGTTGTTGTTGTTGTTGTTGTTGTTAAGCCTCACAGGAGGATATTTTTCCATTTATTTTTAGAGAGAGTGAAAGGGAGGTGGAGAGTCAGAGAGAGAGAAACGTTGATCACAGGGGAAAAAGCTTGCAACCAAGGTACATGCCCTTAACTTGAATTGAACCAGGGACCCTTCAGTCTGCAGGCCGACACTCTGTCCACTGAGCCAAACCGGCTAGGGCTAAACTTGATAACTCTTGCCTAGACACTAACATGACTCCTATTTGTTCTTCAATTATATCCAGTTCTGAAGAAGGTGCTGAGATTTATATGCTTTTGAAATACAACTGTACATTCACCAAATTTAGTAAAAGGACACAGCTATCAAAATAAACACATTTTAGGGTTCACAAGTAAAAATTCATTACAATATCTACATTTCTGAACATCTATCTTGCTTTGGGGAAAAAGAACAGCACCTTTCTAGATTACATGACCTCCTGAGTCTCCATGGTAATGAAGACTGAAGCCACCTCCTCTCAATGGATGCCTATTTGCACTCCTGCTGAATAAAGATCTCCTCAACTTAATTATCATAGAGTTCTCTGTTACTGAAATGGAAAGGATAAGGTGATATTTGGTTAAACCAGCCGTGGGCAAACTACGGCCCACGTGCCGGATCCGGCCCGTTTGAAATGAATAAAACTAAAAAAAAAAAAGACGGTACCCTTTTATGTAATGATGTTTACTTTGAATTTATATTAGTTCACACAAACACTCCATCCATGCTTTTGTTCCGGCCCTCCGGTCCAGTTTAAGAACCCATTGTGGCCCTTGAGTCAAAAAGTTTGCCCACCCATGGGTTAAACCATCCCTTTGGGAGTCCTTTCAAACTTGCTATAGCTAACACACAACTGACTTGAACAGAAGCCAGACCCAGTTTCACTAATTTTACATGTAGGTATTAATAATGCATGATAAGCCATGTCTGATGTGACAAATTGCAATAACTATTAAACCATTTGCCCATCCAATATATCTGATTAATCATGACATACCATGTGACAAAGACAAACCTCTCAATTTTTAAAGAAGAAAGCGAAGTGAATTGAAAAATAGACTAAACTCAATTACTTCTCATTGGTATTAATGAAGCAGATTTCATCTTCGGGTATTGCCTTGGTAGGGAAAGCAGAAGAAACCCTGCTACTTCTTCCCTTCGTTTCTTCTTTGTGTCCAGCCAGCTTAGGACTGAAAGCCAATACTATCTTACAATCATGTTTGTGTTGGAGGCACTTTGCGCCATGAAAGCAGGGAGCTGAAAAGATTGAGCCTAAAAACAACCTAGAGAAAAAGCATGTGGAGTCTGTCAACGGTTTCACACTTTAAAGGATCTCCTATACTGGGGCTTACTCACAGAGTTCCACAGGAACAAATGAAGGACAAATCCTCAGGCATTCAAAAGGAGTGTCCAATATGGTACCCAAGGTTGTCAGAAGCAAATAGTCCAAATGTTCACATTGGAGCATGGGTAAATAGCCCTGACACAATATAAGTCTGCACCTCTTTCTTCTTACACTTTGCTGTAAGCACACTAGAATTTGCCATGGAAACATCTATATAGTCCAGCACTTGAACACACATGCCCCCCACAAATTTCCCCAATGTCGTCTTGCCCCTCATTTCTGTGTGTATAAAAAATAATTTGATATCTTAAAATATATATATACTACTTTCTTATATTTTTACTACTATTTCTAGGAGAGCTTAGCTATTTGGACAATGAAATCACATAATCAAAGTACACTCAGCCATTTAGTAATAGCTTCACTAACTGTATGTGTAATAGAAGAATATAAACAGTTCCCATAGGCAAGTTTTGGAAGCCCAAACACAGCAAGATGAAAAATATTCTCATTCTGGGTAACCTTGGGCAAGTTACCCATCCTCTTTGAGACTCAGTTTTCATGTAGACAAAATGAATATATTAATAGTATCATATATGTTTGTCAAGATTAAAAAGTGATGTCACAAAATGAAGGTTCATAAATATTATTCATTATTAATATCTTTGTGGTATATAGAAGGTGATCCCAATGATCCCCACCTGCTGGTGTTCACTCCTTTGTGTAATCCTCTTCCCTTGACTTTGAGCAGGACCGGCAACTTGCTTATAACCAATAGAATATAGCTGAGGTAGTGGAATGTCATCCTTGTGATTACATGATACTGAATAGAAAAGGTGATCAGAGATGTCACTTTCATGATTACATTACATTATATAAGACGCCATTTTAGAAAACTGATGCCACAGACTCTTCTTTTATGCTTGATGAAGTAAGGGGTCATGCTGGGAAAGCCCACATGGCAAGGAACTGTAGCCAGCTGCTAGGACCTAAGGGTAGCCCTCTAGCCAATAGTTAGCAAGAAGCTGGGGCCCTAGATCCTATAGCTGTAAGGAAATGAGTTTTGAAGTGACCTAAATAAGCTGGAATATAGATTCTTTAAAGACCAAGCCTCGAGAAGAGGGCACAGTCCACATGGTAACATGATTATGGGCTTGGGAGATTCAGAGTAGAGGATGCCCAGCCAAGCCATGCCCAGGCTTCTGACCCACAGAAACTGAGATGATTAATATGCTGTTTTAAGCTGCTACATCTTTGGTGCTTTATTATATAGTAATATGTAAATAATATAATTATGTATGGCAAAATGGTAGGCAACATGAAGAACATGCTTCTGAAATGAAAAAAAAAAAACACAAAAAAACAAAAACAAAAAACAAAACAAAACAAAACAAAACAAAAAACACAAAACACTGCCTAAGACTTTGGGATTCATAGTAAACAGAGTTGAGAAATCTTGAATTCTCTTAAACTTTTCACAGAACTTCATGAGGGAAGAGATGGATCTGGGAAGTGATTAGGTACCACCCCTCTCCCCCATCACCCTGAAGGATAAACAACCAAACTCTAAAAAGGTCGTATAACTGGCTCCAAGTCATGTGGTCAGCTAATTGTAGAGCAGGAATTTGAACTCAAGTCTTTTGACCTAATGATTCATATCAGAAAACTATATCCAGAGCTATGACTTACCATTTGGGTGAGAATTTTTGTTGAGTCTGACTTAATATAATTTAAATCAAACATAGAGTATTTATCAATGTTGAATATATCATTGATGATTATTTGACAATAATTACTCAACTTCATCTGCAAGTCACTTACTGACATTCAGATGTGGCTTGTTTTGAAGGTTACATTGGACAGATGTAGTACCTGTATAAGAAACACTGTAAACACCTGGAAAATGCAGAGCAACCAAGGCTCTGTCAGAGAGTATAAAAGCATTGACATAGAGGGTAAAAGGCTCAGTTAATCCATGAAAATGTCACCATACACTTGGGGTCTTTGTCTGAAGGTTAAGTGTCACAAAGTGTCAGATGTTGCCAGCAGCCAGAATGGCTGAATCAACCCGGGTGATGAGCATGGTAACAGATGCTACAATCACATTGCCTGTGTTCCCAAGTCAGATAATGTGACCATATTAAAATGAGAATCTAATTCCAAACAGCACATTTTCTTCCAATATTTACAGTGGTTGATTAACCAGATTCTTCCTATTATAAGTAAAAAAGTCCATCACTCCATTTCCCCTTCACCAACATCTCCCAAGATGAACAAGTTCTAGAAATGTAATGTACAGCAATATAACTACAGTTAAGAATATTGTATTGTACTGTATACTTAAAATTTGCTCAGAGGGTAGATCTTGAGTGTTCTCACCATGGTGGGGTGGAGAGTAGAGGAAATTACTTGAATAATGGATGTATTAATTAGCTTGATTGTGGTAATTACTTCACAATGTAAATATGTATCGATACATAAATATATACAATTTTTAATTTCATAAAGTACATTAATAAAACTGTAGGTAAAATGGTATAATAAATGTGATATCCAGGATATATATGATAATTTTTACATACAACATATTTTTAAAATATATTTGAGTATATATTCTGACAATGAGGCACAGTTTTAGAAATAAGAATTATCCTGGAAAACTGTGTTCTATATTTGTTTTTCCTTCTCTTCCTCCTCTTCCCTTTAATAATTTAAATATTTTGGATTCTTTTATTTACTATCTGGGTAATTTTGAAGAGTCACTTAATTACCTGACTTCGAACTTCTTCGTGTATATTGTGCTTGCTAAATAATAGTCTTGTGGTATAAATGGAATCATACACACACACACACACACACACACACACACACACACACACACACACACACTAGAGGCCCGGTGCAGGAAATTCATGCACGGGGGTGGGGGTGGGGGGTGAATCCCTCAGCCCAGCCTGAACCCTCTCCAATCTGGGACCCCTTGAGGGATGTCCAACTGCTTGTTTAGGGCAGTCAGACATCCCTCTCACAATCCAGGACTGCTGCCTCCCAACCGCTCACCTGCCTGATTGCCCTCCCCTGCTGGCCTGATCCCTCCCAACTGCCCTCCCCTGTATGTCTGGTCCCCCCCAACTGTCCTCCACTGCAGGCCTGGTCGCCCCCAACTGCCCTCCCCTGCTGGCCATCTTGTGTCCACATGGGGGCGCCCATCTTGTATGTTGGAGTGATTGTCAATTTGCATATTACCTCATTATTATATAGAATATATGCAAAAGATTTAGCATAGTACTTATTGCACAAATTATTACCTTTGTCTTTCTTCCCATTTTCCCCATGGGCAGCAACTTTCTTTTTCCCTAAAGGTTTTTTTAGACCTTTGAATAAGAAGAGAACAGAAATTCCAAACTTAATAAGGTTTATTTACACTGTTTAGGTTGCTGGTTTATAGAGAACCATTGTTATTGGTGTGAAATTTCAACTCCAATCCAGGCCCTGTCTTAAGGCTTATATGGTGCCTCTGTGGACAGCACCAAATCAAGCATAGATTCATAATGTCTGTTTTGTCCAAGCATGGTGAAGGGCAAAGATTCATTCCATGCTTGAGACAGCCAACCTTTTAGCAAATGAAGGGGAAAATTGAACTTAAGTCAGAAAGGGAAAACAAATGCACTTATCCAGTAAATTTCTTTAATCAACAAAGTGGTTTTTCAAGACTCTCATTCAATGTCACCAAGTTTGCTAGGTATTTTTACCCAGGTACACAAGGTCACAGTAAGTCCTATTTCAAAAATTTCAGAATAGAACCTCTTGGGAAACATAAGAAAGTACACTGGCAAGAGAAGATGCCAAGTTGGCATAAAGGTGTTTAGGAAAATTTAATGTGCCCTCATTTTTCTTTGGATCAGGTTTAAAAAAGAATCAGAACCAATACAAAAGAAATATTATTAGTAGACCTGTCAACTATTAAGAACTTCATAGACTGTAATTCTTCAGCTTTCTCCAACAGTCTAAATATATGAATGTTGGAAAAAACAGCGTGAAAGCACATGTAATTTACCCAGTCATGTATCACAGCATGCTCTGCCAGAAAAGGTAAGTAAATGAGCAAATCTGTCAGCAACTCAGAATGAAATGAGGGTGAAACTGGGATCACCCAGTAGATATGTCACATTCAAGCCCTTTAAGAAAAATACTAGTAATAGAAAAATTTAAATACAAAAAAGCTTCTATTCACACATATTTTATTTTAATACAATTTTCACTTTATACCTTTCCTAATGTGTTTCTTTTTTTTTTATTTTGCATTGTCTGTATGTACAATACTCAGAAATTTGAGTGAGGATTAACAAATAATTTAAATATCTTGATGTTTTGTCTACTCATTTCTAAGCATGTAAATAATCAGAAGTATCTTAATATGCAGAAACATCTAGCTCTTTTATGACATTTAGAGGAAACAGTCATATATTAAACTAAATTTAAAATATCAGTATCATACAGTTAAATGAATACTTCTATTTTTTTTTTTAATTTAGGCTAGTGGTCAATTTCTTACTTAGAATATGCAATTTTTTTCCTGATTAAAAACTATCTTTTTCCAAGGGCGGGGAAAAAAAAAGAAAAGACACATATGTAATACCCTTTGTAATACTTTAAGCAATTAAAAAAATAAAAAATTTTTAAAAAAACTATCTTTTTCACCGTTACACTGATTTTCTTTTTAATTTTGTATTTATTTTTCTCTTCTTTTCCCATAAATAGTCTGTTTCTAGATATTGTTCTCTACCTTTGCCGAATGAATATACTGTTTAGTTTCTTTAACTTCTGGAAACATTTGCAGAAAGCAATTTTTTCTTTCCATAACCGTTATTGCAAGACTGGGAAGGAGAAAAAGGGAAGAGGACGTGTATCTCTGCAATAAGTACTGCTGAGTCTTCAGGGAATGTTTCTCCCTTTTACTTAGCAGAAAGTGAGGGTGAAGTAGATGTGGCCAGTTCAGGGTACATTTTTACCCATCCACCAAACTCTACAATTGCTGTTGTTTTATTTCTCTTGTAAGTGAAGATATATCACCTGCCATAGGTGGCAGAGTAGTTTACATAATCTGTGGATCAAATGTCATGGGGTTGCATCATTTATGGGGCATTTTAATAAATTATGCATTTGTTTATAGACCATATAAACAGACGTAAATCAGTATTTTCTAATCAATTAAACAATTAAGCACAACTCATGTGTAAGTGATTATTTTATATCCAGAGTAATTTCTGTAAACTTAATTTTTCAGAGTATGTGCTTTCCACACATTAAATTTTCTCAAATGGATTTTCACAATTTCCAGACTCTGAAGCATAAATCAGAAATCTGTTCTTCTATTCCAATGCTTCAAGAACATTCTGTGACTGTCAGATTTCTCTGCTAGCAGCTTTAGTTACCATAGCTTCTCAAGCCATTCATTTTTTTTTTCATGCTCCACCACAGAGAAATGCACAATAGACCTTCTGTTCCCTTTTATATTCCATCATTAATTTAAGGTTGACTTACAAAATGTTAAGTGTTTATTTCTGAGTCAGGTACTCAATATATGCTTAAGGAAGAGAGGTGAGCTCAGATGAAATTCATGTTGGCTGAGTCCACACACATAAAATGAAGGAATGAGACAGCATCTAGACATATTAAGGCAAAAACCATATGTCTGAAATATATTGAGGACTAAGGCCAGACTTTTCAAAACGTCTTTTTGGTAGGACTGAAATGTAACCATATGGATTTTCCATTTCACTTTGCATGAGCAGAGAAAACCTGTGATAATTGTGTTTTATCTAGTACTTTCTCTCTTCACAGAACTTAACAGATTTAGCAGTCACTATTTAATCTTCTCTTGTAAATTATTTTGTTTGTTTGTTTAGCTTTTCTCTCTCTTGTCATTGGGACTTTTAAAAATGACAGTAAAATTAATTTCTCATTAATTTATTGTGACACTAGACTCAAAGTAGTAAAATTCCTTAGTAGTAAAAAGGTAGAAGCCATTAGTAGAAGTTCGCTGGTATGATCAGAGCTAGTTTTAGGTGATGCACTGCTGACCTAAATGTTAGGATGCCCAGATCTCCTTCTTGGCTTTGTATTGATGAATTCTCTTAATCCCTATCTCCTAATGCACACAAAGACACACAACCCTCTCTGGAACATATGCTTTAGGCTCTCTGTATTTCTGAGTCTCAGGCAAAACAAAGTTCAGGAAAGGTTTTTATAAGCCCATTTATACCAAGGTTGAAGGGCTGAAATAGTTAACTCACTTTACTAGGAGAAATTCCCAGGCATTTCTAAGTATTAATTTAGGGTGAACAGTAGATGATTCCTTTGTTCCAGGGTTTAAGATAATATCATTTATCTTTCCCATCTTCAATCCAGCCTTTTGCTCAGAGTTTAATATGTTTTAAATAATCTAAAAGTCTATGTTTTATCTTTGTAGATTATGATGATTTAATCTCTAAATAAGTAATCATACATCCTGAATGACACCTGTAATTATTGATACTTATTACTAGTTTCTTGTTTCACTCTATACGGTACTTCATATAGAACAGTGAATTCAAAGTCAACCTAAAATAAGAGAAAAGTTTAGTTATGTGTGGTCATCAGATGCCTTCCTTTTCCATCCTTACTCTCTCCTGCATAAAAAGGACTTTGAGGAAGTGTCTCACATCTCTTGTACCACATCTTCTAACCACAAAATCCGCTTCCCTTCTTCTTCCTTGGTTATGCACACTTTCATCTCATGATAGACATTCCCTTCTCTCAGTTCCTCCTCTAATCCCAAACAACCAGGACAAAACAGAAGATAAAGAAAGAGGTTCACAGAGAAGACATTGCACTACAAAACTCTAAAATGATTGAAAATTTTACAGGCATTTTGTGGCTCTCTATCCTGTTTGGTACCTAATATTCTGCCCCCCAAACCAATCTGCTTTCAAAAAAGTATGACATACAATTAATTTTTCATATTACTATTCACTTAAGTACCAAATACTATACTATTTAAGTAAATAAGGTTGGGATACATAGTGGGGTTTTTCTGGCATATGATATAAACTATAAATATATAGAGAGAGGTCCGGTGCATGAAATTCATGCACTGGGGGAGGGGGGTTTCCCTCAGCCCAGCTTGCACCCTCTCCAATCTGGGACCCCTCAGGGGATGTCCAACTGCCAGTTTAGGCCCGATCCCTGTGGGAGTGGGCCTAAACTGGCAGTCGGACATCCGTCTCACAATCCAGGAATGCTGGCTCCGAACAACTCGCCTGCCTGCCTGATTGCTCCCTAACCACTCCCCTGCCAGACTGATTGACACCTAACTGCTACCCTGCTGGCCCAATTGCCCCCTACTGCCCTCCCCTACAGGCTTGGTCACCCCCAACTGCCCTCCCCTGCAGGCTTGGTTGCCCCCAACTGCCCTCCCATGCCGGCCATCTTGTGATGACATGGGAGTGTCCATCTTGTGGCAGCCATCTTGTGACGATGTGGAGGTGGCCATCTTGTGACAATGTGGGGTAGCCATAGTGTGACAACATGGCAGCGGCCATCTTGTGATGATGTCGGGGCAGCCATCTTGTGATGACATAGGACAGCCATCTTGTGATGTGAGGGTATGAGGGTCAATTTGCATATCACCTTTTTATTATGTAGGATATTACATAGGCTATATAAATTTATGGGTAAATGAAACTAGTTATTACTCTCCAAATATACCCATGTTTGGTTGTTTCTATGCCAATTAAATAATGATAAAAGAGTAATAGAGACCTTTAATTTTTATCTCATTTTATTTCCTACCATTTTGATTTAGCATAGAGAAAGTATGCAAGTAGTTTAAGGTTGATTCCAAAAGGGGAGGAGAAGCACTCTCTGTTCCTTCCAATGAACAGTCAAAATTGGTAGGGGGGAAAAAGTAAGCCAAGGCATAGCGTTATACCCAAATATTCAGGCAAGCTTACCTTGTCCTGAAACTTGTAAGAATAGAAAGAGAAATCCCAGCTAAATCACTGTTTTATCCTAAGAAGCTACACATGCTTACATTCCCATATAATTTCTGCTCCATGGTAGTACCAGGTACCAGGCACCTTGGTGTTTCCACTGCACCTCACATATTGTATCTGAGTCTTGTCCCTTTTCCACAATCTCTCGGAGGGTTCTAATTGGGTCAATCTGCAACTGTAGCCTTACTGATAAACTCTCTGTGATAATAGGGACCCTCTAAATTTTATTTATCCTGAGTGAATGACCTTTTTAATGTTATGAACCATATGTTAATTACTAATTGTCAATGCTTGGACAAAAGGGGATTCAAGTCTTCCTCTAACACCCCCCCCCAAAAAAAAAAAATAAAAAGAGATAACATGTTTTTTGGATCAAGGAAACAGTGCAGGCTTTACAACAGGAAGGAGGAAACATTTAGGGGAAAAATAGATGAGAATATTGGGAGATATCCTCTCAGATAGCCTATGGAGAATAATTACATGGATTTGGAGGAAAGGTACAAAAAAGTTGGCATTCTTTAATTTATCTATTGAGAATCTACTAGATGTCAGCATTTTTCTAGTTGATGGGGATTCACCAATGAATAAGATTGTCAAGGACCTATAGGAAGAGTCAGACTACAAAATAAGATCAGATGGTGATACATTCTGTAAGAAGACAATAAGAAAGGATGATAGAATAAAAAGTGCTGGGTTTATTTTGATTAGTTGATTAGTAAAGGCCTCTTTGGGAAGGAGGTATTTGAGCTGAAACCTAAATGACAATTAAAAAAAAAATCAGTCAAGAGGTTATCCAGGTAAAGATTTAAGGCAGAAAAATAATATTGCAGAAAAGAAAGATGATTCGGGGAACACAGAAGTCCAGGCACAAGAATCCTTTGCAGAATTGACCATTCTTGGCAACTAGAGAGAATCGGCTAGGTCAAAGTTCCTTAGTAGGTTCTGAATACTAAGATGAACAAAATCAGTTGCATAAACTCTACATTACCAATTCCAAGAAAAACAAATCCAAACATTTAATTATTCTGATTGCTATTAAAAATATTGACTTGAAGACATGAGATCTGGGAAAGATAAGGAAATGAGCTAATCTTGAGACTATAGCTAACTAGAACAAACCTCAAATATTCAGGTTGCTACAGGAGGCGGCATTTTCACTACCCAGCAGCAAAATAAAGTTCAATTCTTTGGCTGAAGACCCAGCTTGGACCCATTCTCTGCTGATCCCTGGGTTTGCTACCTGCCTCCTTTATTTTCCTTTTTGTTGTTGTTGTTGTTGTTAATCCTCACCAGATGATATTTTTCCCATTGATTTTTTCTAGAGAATGGAAGGAAGGGAAGGAGGTAGAAGGGAGAATGAGAGGGAAAAAGAGAGAAGAGAGAAATATCAATGACACACACACACACACACACACACACACACACACACACACACAAGCACTCTAACCACTAAGCACACAAGCCAGGGCACCACCAGCCTCCTTTCTGACCACTTTCTCCTCCCAAGAATTTTCCCAGGTCTTTCTTTCTCAAGCACTCTGTTCCAATGATTCTATTTTTTCCCTTCCCTATTTCTGCCTCTCCCAAACTTGTTTGTCCTAAAGGTTTATACCATTTCCATATTCAGGAATATTTGTACACATCTGTTTTATAGTAATTTTCTTTTCAAAATATTGTTTTTATCCATATCAGCAAAATATAATATGTAAGGGTTGTCAGGAGGACTTGAAAACAATGATGTTATACAGAACCAGATGTTCAAATGGTACCTGTGAAAATTGAATTCTACTTGTGTAGAACTTATATTTCCCATAAAGGAAACAGGAAGCAAAGGAGAGAACCTAGGTGTCCTGACTCATGAAACGGGAGAAAAGAATTATGTTCAGTGCATAAGGAAACAAGTCTTTGGGGTTCTGGAAGATCTTCAGCCAACCAAGTTTTATCAGACATAGTCTTACATGTGGTAGTAAATTAGAGTCAAACTGTTGAAAGAGTAAGAGAGTACTGTTTGTACTATGCTTCTGATTCATATTATATAAAAATAATTTTGTGAGCAGGTTTGGGAACATAACGTGGAATATTATTTCTATTGGGAAAATGCATTCCAAATTTCAAACCACCTTCCAAATTAATTTGTGCTATGAACTGGATTTGCAAATTGGAGGCTTACAAGGACAGAATGTGTCTTTATTCTTCCTCCTCTCATTTCAGATGCTTTTTCTATCCCTTATTTGTTCATTAAGCATCTCTTCACTAAAGTTAGCCCATTATTAACCAGGTTAGGCCAGATTTCATCTTCTAATATGTGCATTTGAATAAGGTATTTGGTACCATTCACCTTTTCTATTTTTAGTCATATTATTATATACTAGTGACCTGGTGCACAAATTCATGCACATTGAAAGGAAATTAATTAGAAGATGGCCAGTGGGACAGGACTGGGCAAGGCAGGCCATGCATGCCCTGGAGCCAACCTCCTGCAGTCCCTCCCCAGCATCTGCAGAGTGAGTGGAGTCCCTCCAGAAGGTGGGGGCCCTTGCCTGGCCTGCAGGGATTGAAGCAAAACCAGCTCTCAAACATCTCCTGAGGGGTCCCAGAGTGCGAGAGGGCACTCTTCAAAGTTGCTGTTGTACAGGGTTTGGAACACAAAAGCAAGTGTGCAGTAAACCAGATTCAGTGCCAACAGTGCCCCAGCAACAACATAATCCACCACCAAAGGTGGAATCGCATGGCCCTGAAAGGAATTGGGCTCCCTTCTCTCTAGTTTCGGGGTGTGTCACCTGAGAACCACCCCTGCCAAGTCACTGCAGCTCGGCAGCTCCTGTGTTGAGCACCTTCCCCCTGGTGGTCAATGTGTGTCATAGCGACCGGTTGGATGGTTGGAAACTTAGCATATTAGCCTTTTATATATAGGGATTTCTCATTATGTATGGTTTGCAAGTTTCTTATGAATGACATATATTTCTGTGCTTTATTTAAACATTTTATATAATGGTATATCTACATGGCTCTATAATTAAACTTTATTTATTTTGGCTCAGCTTGTGTTTTGGTCCCCCCCTCTTTCTCACCCTCCCTCCCCTTCCCTTTGGGTCCCTCCTTCTGTCACTCTGTCTTTCCTCCTCTCCCCTTCTCAACTTCCCTCTCTCTTACACACACCACCCACACATGTGAGAAGATCAGCACATATTTTTGTAGGTGCACTTGTTTCACCTGAGTGGTTAAATATAGACTTCTGGACTTAGTTAGAATAACAGAACGCCTGGGACTATAGTAAAGAAACTAGAGCATTGCTTGGGCTCAGTCCACCTTTCTGTTTTTCCTGCCTGACATTCTCAGTCCTGTGCTGCTGTTTCCTTGCCCAACATTCCCACTGTCCCAGCATCCCAGCATTTGAATAATGTGTTCCTGCTCCCTATACCATCATGATTCCTCAATAAACTACTCATCTCTTATATCTGCAGGAAAATAGGTCTACCTGGCCATAAACTTCCATTTAGTAGGCAATGTTTTGTCAAACAGAACAAAAAGTGTGTAAGCATATTTTAAAAAATCTTATCCTAATACACATTTTCCCCACAATTTACCTTATGAAAATGAACTCTGGAACTACTTCCTAGATCAGGGGTGGGCAACCCCTGGCATGCATGACAAACATGGCATGCCAGTAACTTTTGCTTGCACGCGAAAACCCCTCATAATCTTCCATTTACAATTTTTTCTTAATATTGACTTTTTTATTTTTCAGATAAATTCAGTATAGGTGCATCTTAGATAAATAAATAATCTTACATAACAAGTTCTCTTAAAGACCATAGACATGGATTGATGAGAGAGGGAAAGAGCAATTTCTATGCCTCTGCCTTAACTCTCCCTACCTTCCTAGATCCGACCAGTATTTTGGTTTCAGCCTCAGACGCAATGGGTTTTCGTTGACAAGACAACCGCCTCACCTACTTATTCAAAACTTCACTCTATAAAACTGAAACCTACTCTCTCGCTTTGCCCACCAGTACTAATGAAAGGGGAATAAATTTCTATGTTTCTCTTGGCAGCAAAAGTCCCACTGATAATATCAAACGGAGTCATAAAGTTTTCTGTCGGACTATCAGTGTACATGTATACATTAAAAAATAAATGTATTTTTCATCATCATATACTGTGTTTTTGTCGCTCGAATGAATTTTATTATTTCTTCAAGGTTCTTCACATATGTATACCTTAGGAGATATCAAGTAGGTGTAACATGTTCTCAAAAAATTAGGGTTGGCATGCAGAAGAATTTTGAGTCAGAGATTTTGCTGGTTTTGGCACGCACTCACAAAAAGGTTGCCCAACCCTGTCCTAGATGATTTTACTAAAACTAAATATGAAATAGCCTAATATTCTTATATTTTTCTGTTTCCCTGGATACCATTCAGGGACATGACTGATCTTCCACTCTCTAATATACTCTTATATTCTCTCTTTCTATTAATTTCTCTAGCTGAATTTCTCCTTCTCTTTAGAAACCACAAGGTCTTGAAATGTCATCACTTTTCCTTCTACTTACCACATATCACATACTCTATTTCATAACACTTTTTTTATGTTTGAAATTTCTATATATACAGCATGTTTATACTTCGCTTTTCCTGTATTATTCAGCTTTCCATTATAATCTTTTTCTCATCCTGACGTTATGTCTAAGAGAATATAAAACAATATTTACATATATTCCTTAGTGGTTCAGTGTCTACCTACTCTGTGTTCTGTACTGCATGACATTCTGTGGGGAATGAATGACACAAGTTAATATAGCTCCCGTCTTGAAAAAAAATTATAACTTGGGAAAACAGTATATACATATTTAATATAATTAGAGAATAAAAGATGGTTGTATGTAATTAAATGCTAACAAAATTATTGTCCATTCTTAATAGAACTACACTGAAATACAATTAATCTGATATTAGCAAGTGGCTAAATATGCCAGCTCAAAGTATCACTTACAGTCTACTCGTGTCAGTATAAGCTTGGCTAAGTTTACTCTGTCTGATTCTCCATGGTCGCCCATACAATTGCACTGCTGAGACTACAAAATGCCCCAGGTTACTGAATGAAACGCTTTCTGCATCCCCAGGTATGATTTCCCCACATTTCTAGACAGGCCCAGCTAAATGTAACCACTTAGGATGAGATGAGGAAAAGGTAGTGAGAATGATTTCAAACAAAAATAAGGGTACTTTGGAAAACGAAGATTCCTTCTCAAGACATGGACATAGAAAAGCAGTTGTCCAACAGCATTGCTTGGAGAGCAGGGACAGACCTATTATATCCTAATGCAACATCTTCTGTTTCAGACAGAGTATAAAAGGGAGTAGTTTTATGCTCTTCTCTTCTATGTCTTGAAAGGATCCTGTTGAATGGGCCTCCCCTGAAACTGGGCAATGGGGCAGCCCAGTATCTTCTCTTCACTCAGAGGGGTAGGTCAAGTTTAGGGTCTCTGTTTTAAATTTTAATGATAGTTGTTCTCTTCATACCAACCACTGACTTGTTTCCAATGATGATGTTCCCTGAGAATCATGTTGTCGACAGTGATAATGTGTGATAGTGAGCCAATGGCACCATTGCAAGGACACAACAGACATGTTTTCATTCACATTAAGAAGTACCTGATGGGAATTTGGGATGCAGCCTAGGCATATAGGAAAGAGTCTCTACATTAGAAAGATAACTAAATCTCAACTTCAAAAAGAAGAACCTCCGTCCTCTTAGCCAATACTCAAAACAAAGACACTGAAAATAGCATCTAAGGAAAGCAAATCAATTGCACAGATCCAAATAACCTCAGCTACTATTTTTACACAAATGTTGGTAAATGAGCAGTCTTTCCTTACACATATTTAAGGACATGACTTTCTCTATACATTCATTAAGTGCAATACTGACCCATTATAAATTATTGTCAGGCCTGTCTCATTCTCTTAAAAATATCTAAGTTTACTAAATCCAAAAAATAAAGGAGATTTTGAGATGATTCATGTCCATTTCAGTTCTGGTAGCTAAGCTTTTTCAAATTGCATGTAGGCTTCCTAATCTTCATAATGGCTTAAAGATTCCCTAAGTACATTCAACTCCTTCTGCTACTAACCCCTTTCAGATGTGGCCAAGTTTCACAATGACCATAATTACAAACTATAGTCCTAATGTGCCTCACCAATCACTAAGATGAACTGTGGTCTTTTGTCTTAGGCAAAATTCCAACAAATGAGGTTAGGGGTGGTAAATAGGCTTGAGTTAGCATGTCAATAGATGGTGATTGCCTGGAGAGCTAAATTAAGAAAAATTCAGAGGCCAAGCCCTAGTGCCCAGGAAATGAATACTAGTGGTAGTTCCTATGAATAGGGATATTGCATAGGACATCAATTGAGACTCCTCAACATCAAGATTACCAGTTTTATTTAAACAAAACAATAAAAATGTTACTTGAAATTATGAATATAAAAATCAACTTTAATAATTTATTTTTGCTTAGAATCATTGGCATTTTAAATATTGCAATATCTGGATGAGAGTAGATCTTGATTGGAGAACAGCAGATAGAAACAAGAACATTTCTCAGATCATTCTATTCTGTGCATAAAATAAGGCACGTAGGGTTTAGTGTAATAATATGGGTTTTAAATTTAGCTTATTAAAGAATTAATATAATAATAGTGAAAACAAATATCAAAAAATATTTGGCAAATATATGAAGTGTTGAATATTAGTTCATGAATTTATATATTACTAGAGGCCCAATACACAAAAATTCATGCAATAGTAGGCCTTCCTTCCCCCGGCTGCAGGCACTGGCTTCCCTCCAGCACCCGGGACCCAGGCTGGCTTCCCTCTGGCCCTGGCTTCATCAGGAAAAACGTCTGGAATGACGTCCAGAAGGATGAACAGTTTAATTAGCATATTGCCCTTTTATTATTATAGATTGTAGGTCTGTTCATTAAAAGTTTGAAAGTTTGTGGAAGCAATGGCTTCCAGGTATAATAAACACACCTAGAATTCAGATCTTGGTTTCTAAATATAATTCCTCAATAAAAGGAAATAGGGTTATTTATAAAAATGACTGATTCCTGATCTGAGTCATGGACAGTGCAAAGTAAGTCCAGAATCATTTGCTGAAGAGTAAAAATGTTCTTGGAGATCAACAGGGACACATGAAAAAGACATAGGAGCCAGTTTGAAGAGGCTCTTACTATCTAAATTCTAATCAATTTGGGTATCAGAAAAAACCAATAGGCATAAGTTGTAATATTACACTGAATACATAAAAATGCATCCATTTTGATACTAGAGATGAAGAGACAGAACATGAAATATATATTCACACTATAATCAGAGGTGACTTTTACATCAATTTTGTACTCTGAAAATTGATATTTGAAAGAAAAAAAATGAAGTAGTTACCTTTCCTTTTTAGGAAAACCTGAGTTCATTCCTACATCTGGAGGGAAAAACAAAATTGCAGAAGAATGCCAGAAAATAAATGTAGAAGGAATGAAATTGCTAGAAAGTCACCATTCACCAACCGTGAATATAATAATTGGTTCAGAGAGCCAGAGTCATCAATGGATATAAAAATTGGTCAGTGTTCTCTGGGAACAGCATATGCACATAATGCTAAAGCATCACTTCCAAGTCTGCCTTGCTAATGGTGAAGAGGGAAATGTTCCAGTGTAATGGAGAGACCTAGGAGTCACATCTTACCCAAATAAACAATCTTGTCATTGGAAGTGGTTTAATCTGACATTACGTACCCCTTAGTTGGGTTTAATATGAAGTATCTAGCGCCATCTCTGAAATTCTTGCCGAAGAAAGTTTTATATAAATATACTTAAGCTTGGAGATTGAGCATCCAGTTTATAGAAAATATAGAAGATAAATAAGTTAAAAACAAAACAAAACACTACTAGGAACAGACAAGTTAATAATGTGTTACATGTCACAAGAAAATTAATCTGGTTTCTAAAAAAAAAAAAAAATACCCTGGAGAGAATAAAAAGGAAGTTTGAAGCATTTCCTATACTAAAAGATACAAAATAAATAGAATAAAGGAAAATTGCTTGGATATTAATTGAAAAAAAGGGTTATAAAAGATATTGATGAAACAACTGGAAAACATGAATACAGATGTTATAACGATTTACGATTTATTTTCTGAGATAGGATAATGGTATTGTGGTTCTGTATGAATTTGCCATTATTAAGAGGTGTTTGATAAGTATGTGGTGGAGTCTATTTGGATAAGCAACATTAGTGGTAATTAATTTCAGTGGTAAGTACACAGGTAATCATTCAATTCTTTCAACGAGTCTGTATTTTGGATAATAATAATTTTTTTTTAAAAAAAAATCTACTATGCTGCTCTAAAAAGGAAGGAACTCTTACCATTTGCAACGTCATGGATGGAACTGGAGAGCATTATGCTAAGTGAAATAAGCCAGTCAATGAAGGAAAAATACCACATGATCTCACTCATTCATGGATAATAGAGACCATTATAAACTTTTGAACAATAATAGATACAGAGGCAGAGCTGCCTCAAACAGATTGTCAAACTGCAGCAGGAAGGCCGGGGAGGGTTGGGGGGCAGGAGGTAGGGGGGTAAGAGATCAACTAAAGGACTTGTATGCATGCATATAAGCATAACCAGTGGACATAAGACATTGGGGGATAGGGGAGGCTAGGGGACTGTCTATGGCGGGGGGATAAAATGGACACATATGTAATACCCTTTGTAATACTTTAAGCAATAAAAAAAAAAAATCAATGTAATGTTAGCATCTTACAATGGATAAAAAAGCCTCAAGCTAAAAGAAAAAAAAAAATTTAGGCTCTCATCAGAACCCAAAGCCCAGTATACAGCACAAGATTTTTTTTAGGATTCTCTATTCCTCAATGGCTCCTTCCATTTATATGCCAGTGATAAAATATTAGGGGCTTTAATCCCTGCCTCATTAAATAGAGCATATTCTCACTTCACTCTGACCTGTGCTGGGGCCAGTTTAAGGAGCAATCAGTCATGAGATCATTAATACAGCAACTGGCTAAGAAGGTGAAGATATTCATCTAAAATTAATTTCTTGACCTTTTCCATGAGAACCTAGAAAGGAATATTTTAGTGTTCATAACTGGGGAGCTGCTCCACTTATAACCTATGTTTCCCAAATGTGGTCATTACAGAAACAGAGACAAGAATTGGAGATGTGGGGAGCAAATAATGTTTCAGGGTTACTCTCACAGATGGAGCACCTCAAGCTACCTAGAAAGCATCTGTTTGGAAAGAAGCAAGGAGACTACTCACCAATATCTAATGTATGGCCTTAAACAACTCTACCGGGCTAGGGAGAGGACAGGTAGAAACACAACATAATGAAAACAGGTTGTAGCCACAAAAAATTTCAGAAGATTCCAGCTATTGTAGGAGCCAATGTCAAATGATTCAACCTTAATTCAGCACAGCAAGTGCTATCTAATAAAAGAGACAAAGCCGTACTTTTATCATGATCAAAGACAAAGATGAATACAAAGCTAAACATTTAGCAAATGCCAGTAAACTCTGAATCAGAAAGGCAAATCTTCAGATTCATGAGTAACCTTTACTGAGAACTAAGCTATGCCATTTTGAAGGTGAAATAGATATCATAAGAAATCCTCTGATCCTCAAAAAATGCAATTTGAGCCAAAACCGGTGTGGCTCAGTGGATAGAGCGTCGGCCTGCGGACTGAAAGGTCCCAGGTTCGACTCCGGTCAAGGGCATGTACCTGGGTTGCGGGCACATACCCAGTAGGAGATGTGTAGGAGGTGGCTGATCGATGTTTCTAACTCTCTATCTCTCTCCTTTCCTCTCTGTAAAAAATCAATAAAATATATTTTAAAAAAAATGCAATTTGAAATAAAAGCCAATACTTATCTACACCCTACTTGTGCACCCACCACTGATTTCTTTATAAGTTATAGAAAACTCTGGAAGTACATTTAGGGACCACTGAAGATTCATTTTATTATTATTATTATTATTATTATTATTATTATTTATTTTAATTTATTTTTTATTGTTGAAAGTACTGCAGACGTTCCCCTTCCTCCCTATTGACCCCCCTTTTAGCCCATCTCCATCCCTCACCCCAGGCCTTCACTGCACTTTTCTCATTGTTTTTAAACTTCAACCTTTTCAATGGTTGCTAATTTGGAATGAAATCCTAACTTCACAACATCTTTTCCACAAAGTCAATGAGGCACACTGGGGAGGAAACAAGAATTCACAGAGGTGGCAATTTGAATAACCTAAAGTGGTTTTTGAAGAATGTATAGCCTAAGGACTATGTACTTTTTCAGATCAAAAATAAAACAAACATGGACTTCCAGATATTGGCCAGTCACCAGGCCAAATATAAATTATAAAAATGTAAATAAATAAATTAAATAAATGAATATGACTTAGTACACAGTAAATGTTCTATAAGCGTTAAATAAATTCATTTAATGTAACCTGAAGGGAGTAGGCCTTTGGATCTCTGATAGTCCATGAGACAGATGGGCTAGGGCTGGGTTGTAATGATGCACTAACTCTACCATTGCTATCATGATACCTATCTCATCCATTTGTGGTGGAATAACAGGTAGAGTCAATATAGTTCATATAAACTAATTTACTAATCCTCATAATAAACAGTTAAATATTGATTTCCCCATTGTAATTATGAGAAAACAGACTGAGAAAAGACAGGCTAGCAACTTGTCCAAGATTATACAACTATGAAGTGATAGAAGTAGGATTTAGGTCCAGATCTCTGTGAATTCAAATTTAGGTCTAAATTCTTCATTTACTAAAAAAAAAAAAAATTCCTCAGAGGTTTCTTATAATATCTTAAATTCCTAACATGATAAAAGGGAACTACCATACCATCCATTAATATTAGCTTATTGTATGAGCTGCAGGTAAGTGTTGCTCCTGAGTAGATATTTTAGAAGGATCTCTATGTTCATAAGGATGGAAAGATTAGAAGTTTTTTGCAGAAAGAGATCTTGGAAGTTTGAGATAGATCACTGGTTGAGGGGGACAATGGTGATGATGAGGATGGAAATGCGGGAAGTGACAGAAAGAATGCAAAGTGTTCTGAAAATAGTGCTTAAATTGTTGTTCAGTTTCTTATTTTTTACTCTGAATCCTTATAAGACTGATGAATCACTAATCAAGTCACAACTACTGTCACTAAATTGTATCTTTTTATATTATAAAAGTTGGCCAAACTCATTTAAAATTTTTAAAAAATAAAATTTTTATAAAAAACATGATGTGGGGATAAGGACACATATGTAATAACTTAATAAAGAAAAAAAATATAAAATAAAAATAAAAAACAAAAAACATGAAAAAATATATACATATTTTCTGCCAAAATATGTGACAACTGTTAACATTCCTGTCTATTTATTTCCAGCTGTTTTTTTTTTTTCCTCCCTATGCCTATAATTGGGACTTTTGAAAAACAGATGAGATGACAAAACATTGCACACGTGGGAATCCTGTTTTATGTTACATGATAAGCATTTCCAATGTTATTTTTCTATAGGACTTAACATCTAATCATGTCTCAAGTCCCCACCCATCCAGTATAACTTGCTTCTCTCTCTTTTACTCATTCTCTGTTGCCTCCCCCAACCCCTGCAAACAGCAGTTACAACATAGCAAACTATTATTTAAAAATATATAAAAACCTATGGCACAAAGGTTTTATGACTCTGTGCAAGAGGTCACTTTGGACTAAACACCCATTTTTCTTTACCTTCCTCTTCTAAAGACAAAACAGGGAATGAATCAAATAGAAGAATAACAAGATGACAATTTCTGGGGTCATATAAATGACATATTACATTTAGCTCCCTCTAGGGATGAAGTACATTATCTAATCTACTAAAACCACATGGGCTATCTGGGCCATGATCTGCTGGAATGTGAACAGCAGGTCAAAATGTTATAGACCAATCATTACTCAACCTTTGGAATGAGAGAGGATTATAAATCCATTTTTATATTAGTAGTGTATTGCAAAAGTTGCCTCTAATGATCTATTTACCAATTCAATCTGTGTTCCTCATCACAGGTGAATACTAAATAAACAAATAGGCACAAAGCAATTATAAGATTGGTGTTACTTCTTACGCACTGAAAAAGTTGATTTCAATACTAAGAGAAAGATGCAAATTTCATAGGTTAAAATGACAGATTTATCTTATATTTAGTATAGGTCTTATAAAAGAAACCAACAGTGTTGACATGTTTTGTTGTCACTGTTGTTTGCTTTTGGTTTTAGTTTTGTTTTTTGAAGGTGACAGAAAAAAAACACAATGCAAAGTAAATATTCATATTTCATGCTGGCCTTTTCAGGATATATGAAAGAAACCCTTAGCTGTTCTAATTTCATACAAGATGAGATAATAAAAGTTACCAAGTGTTCTATGAATTAATCTTAATTTAATTGTTCAACCTTATAAGTATGAATGTGGAAGAAGATATCCAAATGCATTTTATGAACATGTAGATTCACAAAGTATATGGTTTAGAAATGTCACTCATTTTGTGAATATCTACCTTTTAGAAGAGAATATTTCTTTAAATATCATTCTCCATTGAAAATATAATCATTCATATATATATATATATATGCCTAATATGCAAAGTGTCCCCTTGGGAGTTCGACCGGGGGACCGGGAGTTCAATCACTCACTATGATGTGCACTAACCACCAGGGGGTGGCACGAAATGAAGGAAGGCCCCTGCCAGCATCAGGGAAAGGGAGGCCCGGCCAGCACCCGGCAGCCACTAGGGACCCTACCTGTGCACAAATGTCATGCACTGGACCTCTAGTATAATATATGAAAACATACAGTATGAATCTCAAGAATATGTCTTGTGAGAAAAAGCAAGTTCCACATGCAGCCTATGTAACCTTCTATAGCTTCGATTAGTAGAATTATGTCTGTATGACCCAAAGATCATATTGTAAAAAACCCTACTTTTACCTTTTCATTCAAGATTATCCCTATAAATTTCATGGACATTAGTAGCCAATGTATGATCCATATAACACAACCTTATGCAAGAATGCCACTTTTTGGTGGTTATCAGTGCCCAGGTGCATACTCACAGGATATAGCACCCTCTAGCCCAGAATATTTATTTTTCCACATCTGCTAGCAACTTACTTCTATGGCCCATTAATATCAACAATAAATAAATCATTTTAGAACTGATTACAAACCCAATGGATGTCAACTGTCATGTGTTTAAGAGTAGTGGAGTGTGATGGTGAAGGAGGAAAGAGGGGCACATCAGAACTAGCAAAATATTTAAATAACTCTTCTGGGTCCTGCTGCCCTGCTTTGATAGGCAGGTAGAGTGGAAGGGGTCATGAATATACATTTCATATATATTGTTAAAAGCTTCAGAGATAATGATGATTAATGTTCATTCCCTTTACCACCTATGCAGTCATTTCAATGGACAATTAATGCTGTGACATCTATGCATTTGGCTAAACTACAGATATATGTATTTGTACTTTCTACAGCCTCCTGAGGAAAATGATTATTGTTTTATTTGTGTGGGTTTTTGGGGAGTTTCATTATTCATAGAGATGTTTTGATACTCACTTGTATATTGTGTTTTAAGGGATGAACTATAATGTAAAATTCTTGGATTTGGAGAGCAAGGTAATGTTCTTCTTCTCCTTACTTTAGTTGGTTTAAAAACATTTTTGTTATAAAAGCAATATAGTAACATTCTAAAAGTACACAAAATAGGGAAAATAACTATATTTATGAGCATGAACAGGTGCACAGAAGGCTGTACGCTGTAGTATTGATGGTAAGAGTGAACATTAGAGAAGAAATTAAATGTCTACCAATAAGAAAACAGTTACATAAATGTTGCCATAAACAAATTATGGAACATATGAATTAGCTGTTAACAAACAAGGTAGATATTTGTGTACTGACATAGAAATTTATTTTTCCAAAACCCATTTTAATGGGAAAAAATAAAATCACAGAATAATACATTAAGTGTTACAACAACAACAACAACAACAAAGTTGTTATATAGTGAAAAAAGGAAAGGATTCAGATTTCTTCCAAAATAACCCATTCCTCAAATAGAAATCTTTATTTTAATTTTCTCTAATGAGCTCGAGACCCCAAAATCATACCAACTGACTCATGAATGTCTTGGATGTCTCACTGGCCCCATAAACTGAACTTAATCTCTGTCTATTCTTAATCACAATAGTTGTTCTTCCTATATCTTGAAGGGACCACTAGTCTTCTAGTTGCCCAAGCCAGAGTCCTGAGACTCTCCTGAGTGTTTCCTTCTCCCTCACTGAATTAAAATATTTAATGTCACTAAGTTCTCTTAATTTTGGCTCTTAAATATCTATTGAATATATGCCCTCACCACTTTTTATGCTACCATGGAGTTAAGCCATCACTTTTCCCACTTGAATTTTAGTCTTGTACCTTCAACTTAGATTTTACACAGCTGAAGACTTCTCTGTTTAAGCCATATTTATCAGGGGTCAGGCAAAGGGGTTGGGGTTGAGTACAAAGAGGTAACACGAAGAAATGTGGTGTGTAGAAGGGCTGTTAAATTTGATCTGTACCTTGATTGTGCATGTAGTTAACATGCCTCTATGCACTTGTCAAACTGAATAACAAAAAGAGTGCATTTTATTGTAAAGTTTAAAAATCCAAATAGAATAAAACACATAAAGAGACCCCAAAGTTCCATTCTCTTACTTCCCAATGCTTATATAATAAGAAGCAGTATCCGAACGTGGCCACAAGCACCCTCAGCATGTGGCTTCTGCCTACTTCTCCAGGTACATCTTGTACCCATCTCCTCTCCTCTTTCTACCTATGAGCTGCATCCCCTCTTGTTCTGTTCATCTCAATCTAGAGTCCTCATGTCTGCCTAGAATTCTCTTCTCTGGTTCCTTCCACTTTGGGCTAGTTGACTATTACACTTTCATTAGATCTCAGTTCAAATAGCACATTCTCAGGGATGTCAGGCAAAGAAATCTCAAAGAACACAAGGCATGCAGAACAGATTTGCACTCCAATAAGAATTAAAAAACAAAAACCTTGGGGAAGGTGCTGAAGAAAGAATGGACTAGGTAATATCCTTAATATAGAATACTAGAGGTCTGGTGCAGGAAATTTGTGCATGAGGGTGGGGTGTCCCTTAGCCCAGCCTGTACCCTCTCCAATCTGGGATATCCCTCTTACAAGCCAGTAATGCTGGCTCCCAACCGCTTGCCTGCCTGACTGTCCCTAACAGTTTCTGCCTGCCAGTCTGATTACCCCCTAACCACTCCCCTGCCAGCCTGATTGATGCCTAACTTCTCCCCTGCTGGCCCAATTACCCCCAACTGCCCTCCCCTGCTGGCCCAGTCACCCCTAACTGCCCTCCCCTGCTGGCCTGGTCGACCCTAACTTCCCTCCCCTGCTGGCCTGATTGCCCACAACTGCTTTCCCCTGCAGGCCATCTTGTGTCGGCCATCTTGTAACAACATAGGGGTGGCCATCTTGTGTGAGGGTGTGATGGTCAATTTGCATATTGCATCTTTAATATATAGGATGTATCAATATGCAATATTGTTATTACTTTTTGTACCACTTTCCCCCGCTTTTTTCAGTTCCAATGGCATCCTGTATTTACCTTCATGTCTGTAAGGTAATCTATCACACTTTCTAATCACATATTTGTGTGAATTTTAAAAATTGCGATTATGGACTGTTTCTACCACTAGATTGCAAGAGCCAGAGGGACAGGAAATTTGCCTATCATTCCTCTGTTTTGTTCTCCCAATTTCTAGCACAAAAATTAACCAAATACATACTGAATAATGGAATGAATAGTGAGTGATAATTCCAAAATGCATTGCAAAGCCAACAGTTTTCATTATCCTCTCTCAGACTCCTTCTGTTTCTCAATTTGAATACAATGCTTGGTGATTTAAGCCCTTCAAACATATGCTTTGTCTTTTCCTCTACATGATATTTAATTTAACCCTTTCTAAAATGACCCTCTAATGGATAGCCACACCCTTACCTCTAGAACGTATAAACGTACCTTATATAAGTGGGGGGGTCCTTTCAGATATAAATTAAGGATCTTGAGCTGAGAAGATTATTCTAGTCTTCCAGGTGGGCCCTGAGTGCAATTACATATATCTTAATAAGTAAAAGGCAGAGGGAAATGTCACACATATGTATGAAGAGGGCGGCAGAGGATGAAGCAGGGTAGCCACACGTTAAGGTGTGCCAGCAGCCATTGGAGGCTGGAAGAGGAAAGGAAACAGATTTTCCCAAGGTGCCCCCAGCGGGAGGGTGGCCCTTAGACATCCTCAATTCAGTCCAGTGATACTGATTTCAGACTTCTGGCCTCTAGAACTATGACAGAATAGGTCCTATCGTTTTAAAACACCCACTTTGTGGTTAATTTGTTATAGCAGCCAAAAGTAACTACTACAAGCCCCAACCTTTACTCCCCATAACTTTCTGAGTCTGACCTGGACAATTATCACCTCTACTAGTACTATGCTCCCCTCTTGTCTCCTTTTCACCTTGAAGGTTACAATTCTTATTTGTTCTCACAGAGAGAGCTCAGTACAATGGAAAGAACATGGTTTCTAAAATCAGACAGACCCTCACTCAATTAGAAAGTGTATGATCATGGGGAAATTAGTGTTTCTGAATATCAGATTCCTCAGCTTTACAATGAGTTTAACGGCCCTTATACTGTTGTGCATTGATAAATATTGCTTAAAATACCGTGTGAAGAATACTTTTGCAAAACACTTGATGTTGACTAAGTGGCCAATAATTCCTTCTTCCTTCTCAATTCCTATTAGCTAAGTAAATTAATCTTACCTAAAAGTCATCTTTGCAGGAGACAGTTCTGAGTATGCTACACAAATTAATATCCCTCTGACTCTTCATTCCCTGTTACCCTCTCACCTTTTAGCCCATTTTTTCAAAGTTCTTATCTAACATAAATCACATATTATCTATGTGTGTACATGTGTGTTTATAGAATGCCCCTCCCAACCCCAAGTTCCATGAGAGCAAGGGCTCTTCTACAATTTTTCATGTCTGTGTCCTCAGTCTAGAAGAGCACCAAATACATACAGGTGGCTTAATAAATGTTTTTAATGTGTAGATGAATTTTTGTCAGCTAGTTGTTCAAAGTTCCACTTCACTTTCCTGTGAAGACCCATGTTAATAATTTGAAAGGGTCTAATTAGAAGCTGCCATTGTGTTATTATAGAACTAAGCCCAGAAATGAACAATGGAAACACAGATTTTACAAAATGAAACCAAAGGGTATGATAAAGCTAGTTCAAAAAGTCATGACTATGTCTTCATTACACATAACCTTAACTATGGACCTTACAAATAGGCAACTGCAAGCCTGCCTATGCAAAACCACATTACACTAACTTTGATAAAGACCTAGATGCTGGCTGAAGGAGTGAGGAGGAGAGTAATCTTGTAAAATATACTTCACCATTACTTCAAACCATCAGCATAATAGAGTATTACGTTTCATTTTGCCTTTCTAACAAATGACTTCTATGTTTTTGTTTCTTTTAATTGTTTTGGTCTTGGTCACATGGCTCAGCTGGTTAGAGCATCATCCTACTACTCCAAGGTTGCGGTTTGGATCCCTGGTCAGGGCACATACAAGAATCAACCATTGAATGCATAAATAAGTGGGACATCAAATCTCTCTCTCTCTCTCTCTCTCTCATTCTCTGTCTCTCCCTACCTCTCTCTCTCTAAAATTAATAAATAAAAAAATTAAAAACTTTACATTATGGTTAACATTAAATATTATTTTATACTAGAAGCCCATTGCACAAAGATTCACGCAATAGGCCTTCCTTCCCCTGGCTGCTGGCACCGGTTTTCCTCTGGCACCCGGGACCCAGGCCTTTGGTCCGGCCGCAGCGGAGAAGCCAAGCCTCTTCAGTCTTCAGTCTTCACTCTGGCCGGAGCCTTCAGTCTTTGCTCTGTGCCTGCGTAAGCAAATTAACCGCCACCTTTGTTGGGTTAATTTGCATAGTCGCTCTGATTGGCTGGTGGGCATAGTGGAGTGACACCAATTTGCATGTTTCTCTTTTATTTGTGTAGATTAGTTTCAGTTGTACAGCCTAGTGGTGAGCCAATATGAACTTTAAAAGATGTTCTTTCAAATCCTCTCATTTTGTCCTCTATTTTAAAAATACATATTATACTATTGCTACAAACTTATGCTAAAATTATACTTTATGCTTAAATCATATCAATCCTTTTGGAACCTCCTAGAAATTTTCTCAACAACCAATATCCCCATAACTCCTAAATATGTCACATGTAGCATTTTGCAGGCATTAGCTCAATGTTTAGGAACCAGAGTATTTTAAGTTAATGGAGATACATTTTTCCTTGACTAAATTCTAAAAATTTAAGTTATAGTGCATTCATTTTTTTCAAACAAATGTTGAAACCATCTTCTCTTTATTATTGTGATTTGCTCCCACATGCTTTCTTCTTTATGCACAAGAAATACTAGCTAAATATCCTGCTGATTTTGGAAAATACTTTACCTTATATTCCTCTTTAGCATTCTTAAATCTTTCCTCCGAACAAGGGGGAAAGGGATATAACTGGCTTGAAATGGTTTCTTTGAATTTTTTTAACTATCTTCTGTTTAGGACAATGAGAGTAAGTTAAGGGGAAGAAAGAAAATGAGAAAGAGTGGAGGAAGTGTAACTGAGAGAGAAGGAGTGAGCAGGAGAGTAATCTTGTAAAATAAGTATGAAACTTGGAGCCACAAAAACCTGTGTTTTAGTCATGGCTGTGATGCTTGTTATTATGTAATTGTAGGCACTTGGTCTCTGAGGATATGATTTCTCCTCAACTCTCAGAGGAAAGGAGCGGGCAGGGATTAATCAAAGAACTTATATGTAGATATGCATAACTCATGGACACAGACAATACTGTGGTGAAGGCCTGTGGAAGGGGCAGGAGCAGGTTGGAGGGGGACCAATGTGGGGTGCGAGATATCTGTAATACCCTCAACAATAAAGTTAATTTTTTTTTAAAGAAGAAGAAAATGGTAGCTGCCCATCAAAATCTTCCTTGTCCATAGCAATAGAATTGAGCTTGGAAGCACCTGTTCAGCCTGGAACTACTTTTTCCAGCAGGCCCTGCAGTCATATGTGAACATGTGATTTATTTTTGCAAATAAAATATGAGGGTGAAAAAAAGATTTCTTCTCTGACAAAATAAACAATAATAACAGCATCATAGGGAGGCTCTCATTAAATGTTGATTCTATCCTTCCTGTCTCTTCTTTGGAGTCATTCTTGCCTCCTTCAACAGTTTGCCTCTCCACTGCTCACAACAGTAAACCTAAGTGATCTAAAAGGTACATGCTGATTTATCCCCTGTCATCTTGGTTCTACCTCGTGTACTTCATGAATTCCCATGACGTGCCACTTCAGAAGCCTCATCTTAGCCCTCATGGTCTCTGCCTTAGCTCTCCTCAAAGATCTACATCTCTAGCCCTCGGCTCTTTAATTCTAAATGTATGTCTGCTCTCCTATATCCTTCCTGTTATTTCCCCTTTCCTCATGTTTACCTCTAATGAGAATTCAACTTTTCTGCACTCTTATGGTCAGGCATTCTGAGACTATTTACCTGTCACCTTGAAATAAATATTGCCACTCAGTAAATATTTAGTGGATCCTATTACCCACCCATCACTGATCCAAACACAAGAAATATAAAAATGAGCAAAACTAATCAAGACCCTGCCCTCAAAAAGCTTTGCTTACATTTTAATAGTGAAGAAAATAAAAACACAAATATAAATATAGTGCTGAGTAGTTATTAAGGGGGTAAAAAGCTATACCAGGGCCCCTAACTGGTTTGGCTCAGTAGATAGAGTGTCAGCCAGAGAACTGAAGGATCCCAGGTTCAATTCTGGCCAAGGGCACATGAGTCTCTCTCATTATTGATGTTTCTATATCTCTCTCTCACTCTCCCTTCCTCTCTGGAATCAATTTTAAAAAGCTGCACAGGTGACAGAGAATGTGGTGGTGCCACTCTGCTAGATTGGGCTCCATATGAAAGTCTCTCTGGGAGAAGTAGGTGATGGGAGAACGCATCATGGAAATGTCTGGAGGAAGAATGTTCTAGGTCAGGACAAGGAATAGCCACTTCCATCATGCACATTCCTTGTTCTGAAATCCATTGCTTTTCCATGCTCCTGCACATCTTCTCAACCTTGGGTAATGCCACAGTTGCTTTTCCCTATATCTGGGCTTCTGAGTTCAACTTGAGAAAAATCACAAAACTGATGGCCTTACTGCAAATTATTACCAAGGGCATCTGGAAACTCTGACCAAGCACTCAACACAATGCTGACTCCTGTGTCTGAGCATACTTGTCCCAAGGCAATTGTTATTATAAATATTTTTTAAACTCAAGCTAACAGCTTTCGTAAAGGATGTAGATCCCTAAGATTCTCTTATAACTCAATTTTTCTATTACATAAGTTACTCATCTTTATACACATTTAAAAAGAAGGGGGAAAAAAGTGGTTTTTGAGAGGCAGTCTTCCAAAACAGAAAACATTACTATAAATTATTCAAGTTCAATTTTGAATAAATCCCTTGAGGTTCCTATAAAATCTATGCTGAATAAGTTCACAATTCTGGGAGTCCCATTTTTAGTATAATCTGCTCTTGACTTACTTGGTAATTCTGCTCTCTGGAATAGGAGGGTGTGAAGATTAAGCAAAAAAATGTTCTACTTAGCAAAAAAAATATTCTACTTGGATTTAAAAAAAAAGTCTGGTAAGACTTATCCTTTGTTACACATTAAGGTTGAGGAAAAATACTTTTCTGTGTTTATGGCAGTGATGTCTGCAGAACAGTTCAGGATCATTAACTGCCTGATGAATCCAAAATGCCTCCAAACTAACACAGATCCTAACACTTCCCTAAATAAAGCGCTTTCCAAGTATTTAGAAAAACTGATAGGGCCATTGAGAACCAAAAATTCTGGAGAATTTTCTTATTAAAGGTCCTCAATGGCAAAATCTCAGACTAAAAAAAAGAATTTAAACATCCTTTCTTTCTTATTGAAAGTTTTATTGAATCCTACAAAGGAATATTCACATTCATAATGAATTTTAGAACAACTTCATATGGCAAAATGATCCCTGCATTGATGGGATATATGCTTAGAATTGCTTTCCTGGTACTGTGCTAGAAGAAACCAGAGGCATTCCAGTGCATGGCTCTGTGTCCTTAGTCGGGATGGAGACTTTGGTCCAAATATTTCAGAACAAAGTTTAGGAAAGTGGAGACTACACCACTTTCTCCCTCAGTTTCACCCCGTCAAATCACCCCTATCTTAAACCTAGTTAATTATGTGACCAAGGCATGTGTTTTTAGGATGGTTAAAGAATATTGAGAGGTATATCTATGGTCCTGAAACAGAGCTTTGTTGGCTAATTCATTCATTCATTCATTTTGCTTGCAAACATTCTTGCCTGGCATTGAATAAGCTTCGTTGCCACACATAAGCCACTCTGGTGCTGTTCCATAATCCAAGTCTTAAGCCTCTGCTCCAAGTTTTCCCATTTTGCTGGGTTTCCTCTTAAGGCCTTCTTCTTTTTTGGCATCTTAAGGAGTTGTTCCTCCTGTTTTCTCCACTGTCTTATCATACACTCAGTGGGAGGAGGTTCAAATTGTCTCTCTGCAACTCTATTTCCATGCTCTTTTGCATAGCTGATTACATTCAGTTTTAATTTTGCTGAGTAAGACAATTGCTTACCGGTATTTATTTATTGATTGATTGATTGACATCTTTATGGGCTCAAAACACTCTGGTCCCTGTTGCATCTGTGTACTCTCCACCTCCACCTCCAATTATGGCATTGTCCTAAGCAGTAACAAATATGGAGCTTAAACCAATTTTATGCTGGCCCTTAAGAAGTCTGTTATATAAAGGGAAAATAGACTTATAAAAAGTGGAAATACTGTGATGTTAAATTCCAACTTATATATTTACCATGGTGTTTAGAGAACACAGAAGAAAACCAACTTACTTAGAAACCACTTAATAGTTTAGATGGAAGCTAATTATGTGATTCAGATCCAGAAGTTTTGGCCTAAGACATGCAGATTATTTGGCCAAATATTAGGCCAGGTGTTTCATATTGGCCTCGTGCATACAAGTGGATTTCTGCTTTGGCTTACTAAAGAACTGAAGATATGGCTGAAGCCCAGTTGAACTATATGATTCTTTGAAACCCTCTCTCCCATTAGATGTCCCCTACACTTTTATTAGAAGTTCATGGCTATGTTCCTCTTTAGAGATATTTGATCCCCATGAAAATAACCATACTGTCAAGCTGACTCCAGTGTGACTTCAAGTATATTACAATGCCGACCAAGGCCTTCCTTGGACATACAAATAGATGCTGGCTCAAAGGCATATACACTGGCTGAAACCTAGCTTGAATTCATTACCCCTCTTTGTATGCTTTACATATTATACTGCTGAATATCCACCTTAACCCCCACCATGGGAACCATTCCTATATTCCATCCCTGCCCCTCATGGTCTCAGACCCTTCATCATCTGCACCAGCTGTACTTGTGAGATCCAGCACCTTTGATATCAGATTTACATGAGCTGCAAAATACTTATAGAATGTCACGAAAACACACCGATCTTATTACATTTGACAATTGGCATTTATAATGGAACCCCATGCATAGGGTATTGGAAATCAATAAGGACTTAGATAAATTATACCTTCTTCAAGATTGAGCATATAGTAGGAATAAAATCTTATACTCCAACCCCTATCTTCTAACTCCAAGTTCACTTGTTTTTTGCCCTACCACACAATATGGTTCAGAAGAGGAAGTATAATGGAGTTCATCTTATTGAGATTATAACCCTAGATAAAAAAAAGAACTTCATGAGAGGAAATCAACATAATAATCAATATCTAAATTAAAAGCAAAGGCAAAAAAGCATGAATTGAGGTCAAATGATTAGGATAAGCAAGATTAAGACTTAGAAGTCAAGAATATAGCATATTCAAGAGGAGCATAGTAGCTTGGACTAAATGTTTGAAGCAGCCTGGGAGATCACTTAACAGTCCCACCTTAGGGTTCCAAATAGTAAGCCAACTTGATCATCCATCCAAAAGCAACAGTTTTACAAACAGATATGGCTGGGATGAAATGGCATATTTTCTACAATGACTAATGGTGGTCAAGAAGTCAAGAGAGCCCAGCGTCATGGCTCAGTGGTTGAGCATTGACCTATGAACCTGGAGGTAATGGGTTCGATTCCTGGTCAGGGCATATGCTTGGGCTATGGGATCAATACCCAGTGTGGGGCATGCAGGAGGCAGCAGATCAATGATTCTCTCTCATCATTGATGTTTCTATCGCTCTCCCTCTCCCTTCTATCTGAAATAAATAAACTCAATTAAAAATTAAAAAAAAAAAACTAGTGGTGAAACTTAGAGTAATTTAATTTTTTTTTTTTTTTAAAAAAAAGAAGTCAAGAAAAATATTTATTAGAAATTTTAGACAGAACGTGAAAGGATAGAACTTATGATTATTTTAAATTATCTCAATTTCAGTAAACTGAGAGAATAGCACTTCATACTTAGGAAACTGCATAGACAATGACACTTTGTTTTGAAACAGTTAAATAATATGGCATATAAAGTATATGTGTAGGTGTTTGTTTCGATTTGGGCCAAAATCTCCTAACTCAAAAATAATTATTAGCATGTTTGTGAATTATGCCTTCATTGTCACCTAAAAACATGTTGTTTTAAAATGAGGTCACTTTATTACACTTATTACTAACTACCAAAAAATAGGCAATACACTTGAATATCCTCAAGTATTTATAAATTGTACAAATATTACCTCCTAGGGGTCCACCTCAATCAATATTTTCTCAGAATGACAGTTCTCAGGAAGGAAGAGGGTCATAGTTCAGCTACAAAATTATTATCCTTCACAGGATAACTTCAGTCAGGACCCTAATTAATGAATTGACTAATAGCAGTTCCTTGTTTAAAAGTCATAGCAAACCCACACTTATAAACAGTGGGAAGCAAGAATGAAAAAAACAGCCTTGGGAAGTGAGTGCGAAGAGAAGAGAGTGCAATGCAAATCATTTAACCACACAAAGGAGTATCTTATGTCAAAGTTATGGCAACAAAACCACCTAAGAGGCTCCATGTCATACAACTGGACTCTGCCTGTATTACATGAGAGGAGAGAGACTCAAAGAGAAGAAAATCTTTTTCCTTGTAATCACGAATGCCATTTATGGCTGCTTTGATTCATTTCATGTTCTTAACAATTAATTGGCCTTCATTTCTAAAGGTTCTCCTTAAAACAAAAGACTTACGAGTAAAAGGTTCATTTATTTCCTAGTAGCAAAATACATTAATTTGGAGTGCATTTTTTGTTTTTTGTTTTTCTATTAGGTGTAATTTCAAATTACTTCCAATCCACTACAATGCAATTTTTTCAGTTGATAATGTACGTTTCAATTCATATTTAGCTGCCTTGCCAAATTAATACAAAAAAGTTATTTTTTAGTCATAAATAATAATGATGCTATTTGAGAAAAATAATGAAATGGTACCATAGTTGTTATTTATACGGGGCTTATTAAGATTAACACACTGCTCTTTTTCACAATCATTTTGCATTTTTGTCATTAATTCCATCAACTCATTTCAGATTCTTTCACAGATACTTCTCAATATTTTGTCCTTCACTTTACTTGATACCCCATAAAGAAGGCATGAGAGATCTCAGACACAGGCCTCTGCTTAAAAAGACCATAAAAGACTCCTCAAGGATGAGAAGCTGCTGACATCAGAAGTAGACAGCTTTCCCAAAGCATAGATAAAGCTTGTATATCTTAGGATTAATATTGAATTCAATCTATTTTGTTTGTGTCATTATCTGTCTGCTAATGACATTAGTCATAAAAATAGTTATATTCTTTGGGTTTCTCTACATCATCCAATTAGTTATGATTACTGAACATGTATATGATACCTCTTAATACTATTTTTATGGCTTATGCAAATGTAATAGTAGATGCCAAATACAGACAACTGAGACAGAAGGCAAAATTTGAAACATAGTACTATATTTTTCTGTATATAAGACGCCCCCATGTATAAGACGACCCCCACATTTCCAACCCAAAATTAAGAAATCAATATTTTAAACATAAAACAGGACACATTTTTATTTAGTAATTACTACAGGTAATGTTTACATATCAGTACTATGATATTATGCAGGATATCACTTTATTCAGCCTCTTTTCCATCACTGCTCTCTTCTTCATCACTATTAGTTCCACACATGTCAATTTCTTCAACTTCTATTGTATCACTGCTATATTCTGAGTCACTGTCTATATATGTGAGATCATCCTCATAAACTGGTGGCATTTTCTGAGCTAACTTTGCTCGTGTTCTCATGGCCAACCCTTCTCTCCTCATGAAATTGAAGCACCATTTTGCCTTTCCTGTAAAATCAACAATGTTCATTTTGCTTGCAAACATTCTTGCCTGACATGGAATAAGCTTGGCTGACACACATAAGCCACACATAATCCAAGTCTTAAGCCTCTGCTCCAAGTTTTCCCATTTTGCTGGGTTTCCTCTTAAGGCCTTCTTTTTTGACATCTTAAGGAGTTGTTCTTTCTGTTTTCTATACTGTCTTATCATACACTCAGTGGGAGGAGGTCCAAATTGTCTCTCTGCAGCTCTATTTTCATGCTCTTTTGCATAGCTGATTACAGTCAGTTTGAATTTTGCAGAGTAAGATAATCACTTACTGGTATTCCGGTATTTATTTATTTTTATTTTTTGACATCTTTATGGGCTCAGAACACTTGGTCCCTGTTGCATCTGTGTACTCTCCACCTCCACCTCCAATTATGGCATCAGCTGATGTCAGTGACAATAAGGCTCATGATTGGAGGAAGCCTGTTTGACAAGGTATGGGCAGCTATGTACCTGTGCTGCTCCGTCCTCAGCTGACTTTCTTGTATAAGACATCCCTCAATTTTCAGTCTAATGATTTTAGAAAAAAATAGCATCTTATACACGTAAAAAATATGGTTATTTACAGGATACAAATGATCCATAGTGTTTTCTCTGCAATGAAAGCCAAAAAAACTGACTGCCTTCCATTTACCTCCACTGCCCTTTTTGGAAAAAATTCAACCTCAACTAGGACCTGATAATTACAGTATTGCCCAATCCACAATGGTCAAAAAGATGATTGAGACTTCCCAGGAATGAGCCTTCCTAGTACTATGACGCCACACTATCTGACCAAAAGATTAGTCATCAATGCATGCTTCAGATTGATGACCAAAAGGGAGAATTGTAAATTTTTTAAAAAATAAGTTCTATGAAAAGTAACCTCACAGGGTGATCTGTTCTAAATTCCTAACTGGGCAGATCCTGGTAGGTAACCCCAGCATATGAATTCTTAAGTAAAAGATTTTTAAGTAAGCCCTGTCCATTGTTCCTGTGCATCTAGGTTAACGCACCTTTGAAATTTGAAAATGAGTAATACCCCTCAAAGACATAACCACCCTCAAGAAAGCACACAATCTTGTTAACTCCTGTAATCCAATCCCTGCCTTGCTTTTTCCCACTTCCACTTAAACTTCCTTATATTCCCTCCTTAGTTTCAAATGCATAAAAGAAACTGCAGAACTGTTATTCTTCAGAGCATTTCAGATCTTGCTCCCTAGGATATGGTGTCAGTTTGGCTCAATTCAACTCTTAAAAAATTCAAATAAAAAAAAAAGAAAGAAAGAAAAGAAAAGAAAAGGAAAGGAAAGGAAAGGAAAGGAAAGGAAAGGAAAGGAAAGGAAAGGAAAGGAAACAGAGCATGTGACCACAACAGCTCCATAATTTTCAAAGGTTATGGACTAAAAATAAATACATAATAAGAAATATGTAATATGACATAGACTATTTGCATATGTTGCATTTAACATCTGATATTAATCATGATAAATTCTAGAATAGAACAAATTATTTATCAAATCTAGAAAGAGCAAAAATATTCTGTCTGGATTTGGCCACTCATTCTCTCAGACAAAAACCTTCTCTTGCCTACATTTAAATCCCTTTAATGTAACCACTGAGTTAGATAGGAAAGTCCTCCCTACACCCTACAAAGGCCAAATCATGGAATCCACAATCTTAAATGTGAATGTCAAGTCTCACTCTCCAACTACCCAGCCCATTCAATTATAATCCTAGTAGGTATTGAGAGTATTCTTTCTAAGATTTGAAATTAAAAGAGGTCTGTATTTCCCCAAATCTCTGAGAAATTATATTATGCAACATTAGGTAATGACATCATATATCCTATCTAATAAAAGAGAAACGTGGTAATTAGCGTACAACCGCTACCCTTCCCATTGGCTAATCAGGATGATATGCAAATTAACTGCCAGACAAGATGGCAGCCGGCAGCCAGGCAGGTTGAAACTAACATGAGGCTTGCTTGCTTCAGTGACGGAGGACTCCAACATCCCCCGCCTGCCTTGCTGGCCTCTGAGCCTGCAGTTTGAAACATTGTAATAAATATAGAAGCTAAACAAAACCCCAAAAACCTGCTTTCAGCTAGCCGGGGTCTCAGAGCTGGAGATATACATAGTTTTGATTATAGAACCCAGCAGAGGCCTCAGAGCTGGAGCCAGAGCTAAAGCTGGCCCAGAATGAAAAAAGAAAAAAGAAAAAAAGGAGCAGTTGGGAGCTTCAGTCACCTGCGAGCCTGAAAACAGCCCTCAGCCCCTCACCCAGACTGGTCAGGCACCCCAGTGGGGACCCCCACCCTGAAGGGTATGTGACCAGCTGCAAACAGCCATCATCCCCTCACCCAGGCTGGCCAGGCACCCCAGTGGGGACCCCCACCCTGATCCAGGACACCCTTCAGGGCAAACCAGCCGGCCCCCACCCGTGCACCAGGCCTCTATGCTATATAGTAAAAGGGTAATATGCCTCCCAGCACCGGGATCAGAAGAGCCACAAGGCCTCCCGGCACTGGGATCAGCATGATGGGGGGCAGCGCCCAAACACCCTGATCGGCCTTGCTGTGTGTGTGACAGGGTGCGGCACCCCAACCCCCTGCCCCACGGGCCATGCTCTGTGTGTGACGGGGTAGAGCCATAACCTCCCCATTGGCCCTGCCCTGAGTGTGACTGTGGCGGCGCCCCAACCCCCTGATTGGCCCTACTCTGTAAGTGACAGGGGGAGCTCCTCAACCCCCTGATGGGCCCTGCTCTGTGCATGACAGGGGGCAGTGCCCCAACCCCCTGATTGGCCCTGCTCTGTGCGTGACAGGAGGTGGCGCCTCAACCTCCCCATCGACCCTGCCTTGAGTGTGACAGGGGGCGGTGCCCCAACCCCCCAATTGGCCCTACCCTGTGCGTGACTGAGGGTGGCATCGCAACCTCCTGATCCGCCCTGCTCTGTGCATGACAGGGCACGGTGCCCCAACTCCCCAATCGGCCCTGCTCTGAGCCCAACCTGGGGCTGCACCTAGGGATTGGGCCTGCCCTCTGCCACCCAGGAGCAGGCCTAAGCCAGCAGGCCGTTATCTCCTGAGGGGTCCCAGACTGTGAGAGGGCACAGGCCGGGCTGAGGGACCCCTCCTTCTCCCCCGAGTGCACAAATTTTTGTGCACTGGGCCTCTAGTATATACATGTAGTGCCTGGCTTGTAACCATCTAATTAACTCTAATTAACTCAGATGATCCATCAGTAGTTTAGAACATGGACTTTTCATTCTGTACTGGTTTTCTGTAATTCACATCTTCAAGAATGCCTCAACACTGTTAAGTTTGGGTTGGATTATCTTAGTTGCCAGTCCTAATTTCCCTTGGAAAATAGACATTAATTGAATGCAGCATGTATACTTAGCACTAAGCACATTTTAGAAGCACAGATTACTAAGCATATGTAATATGCCAAAATATAATGAAGCCATTAGATAAATATAAGTTATCAGAAGACTTTATATCCAACTTCTTGTCCCACTGGCACAATACAGTAAATATTGTTTCATGATGATCTTAACAAGAAGGAACAGAATTTTTGTAAAAATAAAAAAATCTTTATAAAGAAATTCTGAAAAGTTAATCAATGTCTGCCTGTGTATGTCTGTCTGTATTTTGCAGACTGAGGAAGAAGTAGAAATAAGCTATTTTTCTGCCTGACAACACTTGTAAAACATTTTCTGTTCCTTTCTGGAACCAATATCATAGGAAAGCCCTATGAGAGAAATCTTAGTGATTGGTGATGCTGAATTTATAACAATTATTTAGTCAAAAATAGTTTCTTTGTGTTTTCTGGTGCTTCTATGAGACCAGTAAAAAAGCATAGTTCTCTTAGAAGCACAGAGAGTTGCTTGAAAATGATTCATCTTCATTTTTGCTTAACTAAAATTCATTATCAAATTTTGTAAATTATTCTAATGTAAGAGTGTTAGTTTCAAATAAGCTGCTTCAAACCTATTTCAAGATTCTATGGACCCAAAGCATAAGAGATTTGTTATCACAGTTCTTTCTAATTCAGATGAGCTCTCCTGCAGGTTATTGCCAAATATTACTCCAGTGCACTCACTAGAGCTCTTCTTTTATCTTCGTATAACTTTGAAGTTCCTTTTGGAAATAAAAGTTTATCTTCCCATGAACCTTAAAAGATTTTTATAGTTGTGAAACAAAGAGTTTGAGATTTTAGGCATTTTATAGAATATCTAAACTTTCTATTCATAAAGCTACCCCTGACTTTTGAATAGGAATAAGAGTAAGGTTCTATCTTGAATAAAATAAATATAAGATGATTACTAGAGATGTGATGGAATGAAAAAAAATTAAGGAATTTTAACAGTTAACTGTTAGCATCTCCCTCCCCCACTCCTTGGTTTGCCAAGTTCCTTTTCTGGAGAGACCATTCATACAATTTATTTCAAATATATCAAGATTTGAATTATGCTACAATATAGTGTTGCCCATATAGTATTCTCCAGAAACTATATTCTGGGAGATGGAAATAGGTAGGTAAAAAAAAAAAAAAAAAGTTTTCCCAGTTAAATAATATTGAAAAGTTGTGCAGAATGTATTTTCTACCCTCTTTAACATCAAAGCCTATGAGGTTTTCTGTAATAAAAAGATGCATTTAATTTTGATTAATTTAGCAATTCTCAAAAATATTTTACTATAGAATCCTATTAACATTTCCTAGTACATAGTCATCCCCGGAAAGAATGCTATAGGGGATTTCTTCTAATTTTAAGCACTGAGCTTTCCAAACACCATATCCTAAGCCAATTGTTTTAAGAATGTTCTAAGAAAGTTATTTAAGCCCAGACAGTGTGGCTTAGTGGTTGAGCATGGTTTGATTCCTGGTCAGGGCACATGCCTATGTTTTGAGCTGGATCCCCAGAAGGCAGCATGCAGGAAGCAGCCAAAGGATATTTCTCTCTCATCCATGTCTCTATCTCTCTATCCTTCTTCCTTTCTCTAAAACCAATAAAAATATATTTTAAAAAATGTTATTTAAAAAATAATCTGACCACAGGACTGTCACCTTCTTATATCCGGGACATTAGTAGAAACTGTCAAATGATCTCATAAAAACAGCAAAAAATGACAGGTGAAATAGTAAACTATTAAGTGGTGATCTTGAAATGGTAATTTTACTCACCACGCTATATTTATTCCCTGATTTCTTGACTGCTTTATTGACACAATGCATTTACTCAAAATTTTCTAAGTAATAGGAACTGTGCTGGTTGATTATTTTTATTAAAACATTTTAATGTTGACATTATTTCAAGTATCCCCTTTCCCCCATTGCCCACCTCCACCCACCCCTGGCTCCCCTTCCCTTGGCCTTTACCCCACTATTGCCCATGTCCATTGGGTATGCATATGTGTTCTTTAGCTAATCTCTTCACCTTCTTCATCTATTTAATTCATTTTTAAGCACTGACAACACACTAGCCATTGCCTGAGATCGTGTGTTGTATAACTATAGCCCTCAGGGCAAACCTAGGCAATTGCCTATTTTTGTATATAAAGTTTTATTGAAACTCAGGCACAGCAGTCTGTTTACATATTGTCCATGACTGATTGTTTTGCAGCCACAATGACAGAGTTTGAGCAGTTACAACAGAGACCACTTGGTCTGCAATGCCTAAGATACTATCCGTCCTAGAGAAACTATACTATACTAGAGGCCTGGTGCATGCAAATTCATGCACTGGAGAAGGTGTCCCTCAGCCCGGCCTGCCCCCTCTCACAGAACAGGAGTCCTCAGGTGTGGGAGGCAACCCAGTGATCAGAGAAAGGCGACGCCCCATCACACCTCTGCTGTTGCCACTACTGGCAAGGCAAGCCTCAGCCGGCCCTGGTTACCTGCGTGCCTCAGGCTAGCCCCTGGGCAGGTGGGCAGCCACCATCCAAGGCTTGACTGTGCCTCGGGCCAGCCCTGGGTGGCTGGGGGGCAGAGGGGGCTGGGAGATTCCAGAGACAGGCGCGCCTGCCACCCCGCAGGGCTGAGGGGACTGGGTGCCACCATTTTGTGGCTGTGTGCACCTCCATCTTTGAGGGTGGGGCAGTCAATTAGCATATTCCCTCCTTATTGGCTGTGGGTGCCGCCATCTTTGAGGGTGGGACAGTCAATTAGCATATTCCCTCCTTATTGGCTGTGGGCGCCACCATCTTTGTGAAGGTGTGTGGGTCAATTAGCATATTCCCTCTTCATTAGACAGGATTATCTCCATGTTAAGCTATATAATACTCTCAACAAACTTTGAATAATGTATCATTCTCCTTCTTTCATAAATTAGGAAAGTATGTTAGCCTGAGATTACTACTAGTTTTATTCAGATAGTAAGTAGTAAGTCCAAGATTCAAATCTGCCTAGTTGACAACAAATTACATGAGCTTTTTTCTTTACACCAGGCATTATAATGGTATTAAGCACATTTATTTCTTTGGGAAATTAAGAAATATATAAAATATCTGTTATCTATTTGAATAAGCAAAGTACATTTTATTTTGGAAATCACTTAGTCTTCTACTTACATGGATCGTATAAGCACATTTTAAAACAATGCATTTGTATTCACTTTTGCACATTTTTCTCTCCATCAGAGGCATTACTCTGGCTACATAGCTCCACTGTTTCATACCTAATAGCTCTCACTTTCTAGACTCTTCCTCATGCAAACCACATTTTAAAAAACATTGCTGTGTTATACCAAGATAAAGCATTCTTATTTTTTGACATATGGTTCAATTTTTCATTCTTGTTAAAGATCTAAACAACTGCTTCTCTTTGATGGCTCTCAATTTAACTTAGCTTTTGATTTATTTATTTGATTAAATATAGTCTTTAGGGCATTGTTTTTGTTGATTGATCTAAAAAGGGATATTTCACTATTTCATTTTAGTAGATTTGGTTTATTTTCATTTAGTTTTGTTTCTATTTTTTCAATATTGAAGGTAGAAAATGAGTCTTTGTTTTGTAACATGGGGTATATGTTTTGGTCTCTGGAGAACATCAGAGATTTAACCATTTCTACAATGGAACAAAGATGAGAGTCAATACCAAGAAGATGAGAGACACTTCCCAATTCTAATCAATTCACTTTTATAATCCTCTACTGAACTTCTAAGTATTGTTAAGCAATATATGCGACACAAGACAGTGCCTGACTCAAAGGAGGCAATACTATCCCTTGGGGAGACTTGATATGCCCTGGGGAAGCAAATAGAGACAGTGAGAGCAGCTTCTACATAAATGCTATGGGGGGACCAGTGTGCTATTAAACCTATTATTCTAAAGCCCAAAGATTTCTAATGGTCTTTCACATAAATGTGATAGTAATAGCAAATATAAACTAATGCAGAGATCAACCACCAGACTGATGCCAAACATCAGTGTCCATAACTCTGACTTCAGCATAACCAGGTGTCCTATGCTCTAGGATCAGAAGTCTCTGTTCACTCCTTTTAAAACAATATTTATTCAACCAGTTATTCTATGTCAATTCATATTAACAATTAATGGGCATATTCATAAGCATTTTGATGACTTTAGAATAAATTATTTGGAGAAATAGTTAAATAGAATTTTAGACCTATAAGAAAGACTCACTATCAGCCATTCACTCACTTCCAACATATTCAATGCCTGATGTGTGTTAGGTACTTTGCTTGTCCTCAAAGAACACAAATAAGATTCTGTCCCTATGTGTTTGAGAAATTTGCTGTCTAGTGAGAGAGCTGAGGGAGTTAAACATAAGGTAAAAAGAAAATTTTAACAGTTTACCCTTAGTGGTTCCTTTGAAGAAGAGAAATGTTTTTTAAAAATATGCCCCAATGGGCCATTTTGTATAAAGGATGAGCCCCAAATCCTAGGTGCTTTAAAAGCTTTGGTAATTACTAGTAAGTATAAAATAAAATTGCTTTTAAAAAGTAAAATAATGAAAGCAAGGGGCTCATCAGAAGGCATTAGAAATATGGTGGCTAAATAGGGGGAAAATTAGTTGAGAACCTTTAGTTGTAGGACAACCAAAAGTTTAGTTAAGCACAGAAATGTTGAAATGTTGAATATGCAATTTTAAATTGAATCTGCGTGTTGAAGAAATCAGAACCCTCCTTGTGACCTACCACATCTTCAGTGGGTTGTTGTGCTGCAGTGTTGTTTGACTCATTTTTGTTTTCATTGATTGATTAATTGATTGATTGATCTTGTGGAAAATAAGAAGGGTTCAAGTTTCACATTTGGTAAATGTTATTTAGGACAGCTTTCAGAACTCCCAAAGCAAATATGACCAAGAAGTATAATCTCCCTGGACACTCACAGAAATTTTGAGGAGTTTTGGGAGGGTTTTAATTTTCTATAGAGTTATAGGACACGGAAAGTTCAAACTAGGAGACCTTATTTGTTTTCCTAGCTAATATAACAACTTAAATGCAACTTGTAAAGCAATACCTCTCCCTCACTGTCCCATACCTGCACACACATATAACAAATTTCTAGATAACATTCTGAACATACATTATGAAAAATGATAGATTATTTCCACCTGGACGAGAATTCTGGAAATCTTAATAGAATAGTAGATAGTGATATAGTAACTATCTCAAGAAGGACAATGAATACCATTATGCAAAACAAAAATGCACATTAAACAGTAATTCAGTCTTCTTGGAATAAGAAATGTTTAAAGAGATGTAAGACAATAAGAATAAAAAGAAATGGGCTGTGACTTAATCATAAAGTGCCTTGAACTTTAGACTATGGAGTTTGGACTTTATTCTATAGACAATGAGGAGAAAAATTTCCAGTAGGTGGTGATATTATTATAGTTGTAGATAAATATTCATTTAACAGTAATGGTGCATAATGGAGGCTGGTAGAGGGGAAAACAAACAAACAAACAAAAAAACACAAGAGAACAGGTGAGAAAGAATGGTGATTAAAATTATTGTAGTTGTAGCTAGAATGGAAGATCATAATGGATATATGAGATACAATGGAAATAACACTGAACAGCTTGTTAATTTAGGGGATACACATCTGAATAGCCATTTTCAATTAGGAAAACCACCTATTGTGTGAGGATTGCTAAAAACAGCACTGCATCTCCCATTTTAGAACTTCACCCTTCCTATCCTTGGTCCAGAGGGAGAACATGTAACTCAGCTAATACATTGTTTTCTCTGAGGACTTTAAATATTGAGCCCATAATACAAAGACAGATAATGAGAAGAGATCTGAGATGTGGAAAAAGCATCTAGCAACAAGAATTTATCAATGTTTCCTGAAAAAGTTGTATATACTTTGTGTTCCCACATTCTCATCTCCCATTCTCTTCTCACTCCCCTCAGATGGGTTCTCACCTCCACCACTCTACTAAAAGAGCACTTATTGAGCTCCTGGGTAGCCCACATATTGAAAAAGACAATGGTCTGTTTAATAGATCAGCAGCATTTGATAAGGTTGGACACTCCCAAATTCTCGAATCACTTTCTTCCTAAGTGTTCAAATTCATTTCTATATCACAGGAGTCTCCGTATCCATTTATTTCAATGTTTTCTCTTATTATAGCTTTCTGTATATCAGAGTGCTCCAAGATTGAGTCCTCAGCCCTCTTCTCTTCATAATTTGTGCTCACAACTCAAATGACCTCATTTCATTTTATGCCTGTAAATACCACATAATATGATTATGAAATTCAAATTTGTGTTTTCAGCCTTTCCTTCATCCTGAAATCTAGGCATTTACTTGTGATTAATAGTCATTTCAAATTCAGTATATACAAAATAGACTTTGATTCCCATTCCCCCTCTCTGGTTCCTCCCCTGTTAGTGTCTATGCAGTTAAATGCAAACTCTAGAAAAGCAAAGACTTTTTTACATGTATTTATTACTGTTACCTAATGCCTAGAATACTGACTATCACAGAGAAGGTACAAAATAAATATTTGATTATATATGAGGATATCTAATAGGTTGTTAGAAATCTTCCTTTTATTTTATTGGTGAAGAGACAGAGACCAATTTAAATTAAGTGATTTTCCAGTCATGGCTCCATCAGTGGCAGACTTGGCCTACCTACTTTTTGATCATATCAAACAGTTTCAGTTGCTCTCATTGCCTATTATTTCCATACTTCAAGCCTGTCAAAAGTTTCTTGAAACTCAATAGGTCTGTTGAAAAGCTAGTCTACAGATAAAAGAACAGACTGACACCTGGGGGGCTGGGGATTTAGAGGGCTGGTGAAACAGGTGAAGGGATTAAGCAGGGGGGGAAAAGAAGAAAAAAACAAGAAAAAAAAAGAGAAGAAAAAAGAAAAGAAACCTCATAGACACAGAAAACAATATAATTACCAGAGGGAAGGCGGGGGGGGGGGGTAGGGGAGGTAAAAGAGGGTAGAGGAGGAATAAATGGTGATGAAAAGAGACTAGACATTGAGAAGTAAATACACAATACAATATGCAGATTATGAATTATAGAGTTGTACTTATTACCAATCTTTTAACCATTGTAACCCCAATAAATTAGAGGAAAAAATATTTTTTTAAAGAGCTAGTCTATTCCTATATTGAATAGCTGATCCCTCACCTGTTCCCGAATTTTTCAACATATGAGAGGAATACAGTTGAGGTATCAGAAAGAACAAAGGTTTCCCAATTGTACTAGATATCTATGCTGTTTTTCTGACTGACAGGTACCTGAATTATCTTTCTTTTTAAGACTATGCCTCAGTGCACACATTTGGTCAGTACAGGACCCTTCCTTGTGCTACAAAAGCTAAAATAATTCAAACATCCCATCCTTTTTACCCCTGGAAGCCACATTAGCCAAGGTCCCTGCCCAGGACTTTGAATCTAAATATAGAAACAAAAAGACATGGGAATTCCAAAGAGCAAGAATTCATGGTCCTGGTGGTGGACACAGCAGAGTGAAGGGGCAGATGTGCATGCTGTCCAACAATGAGCTATCAGTGGCAGCATTCTAGGCAGACTTCCTTTGGCTTGACAACTTCCCCTTATTCCTAGCGGGGACCGGTTGCCTGCTGGTTCTGCTTAAATTACCCAAGGTTATTTTATTTTGTTTACAAATTAAAGCAACTCACCAGCACCAATGCTGGTGCCCTCCTCATACCTAAACATATCCTCTCCTTGTCATGTTACCTAAGAAACCAGTTTGGTGACTGGTTTCCTAATCCAATAACCAGACTCAAAATGAAGTCTGACTAACAGCTTGAAAAATAAGTCATCCATCAATCTCATTTCATTCTCACACTAATTCTTCATGTTATGCATCAAGGTACCTAGAGGTAAACATTTGAGACACCACTTAAATAAAAATTACTTTGGAGGCAGGAAAACCTTCACCACCAACCTTTCTCAAAAAATCATTATTTGCCATTGCTTCTTCAAGGAAAATGTACATATGGTTTACATCTCAGTTTATTCCCATGGTTCCTGAGCAAGAGCCCTTCCCTAGCACCAAAAGTTAGAGAGGCAGCTGTCCCTCACTACCTCCTATGTAAATCTTCTCTCCAGAAATAAGGAAAGAGTGGCTAATTTGATTTAAAAAATTTAGGGCACTGTTTACTCATTTTATTCGCAGGACGCTTGTGGTATGATTGGGCCTTATAGTGAAAAGAGTCCTAGTTTGGATTTGGTCCTATGTCAAGTGTTCAAGTAGCTTTAATAAAAAGCTTGGCATTAAGCATTAGGGTCCTTAGTTTCATTTTGTTCCCAATATGTAGAGCTCTCTTGGAAATTTCATGGGAGAAAAACAATTGGGACAATGCAGTGTTTATAAATTTCTGGCCTCTGCCATAAGATCTTCTTTATATCTCCTCCCAACTCTTAATACTACCTTATACTAACGGTTAACTTGATCTCTGTAATTATATTCCTTTAAAGGAGAATTTATTTAAAAATAATTGACTTTTTATATAGGAAAAGTATACATGCACACATGCACAGACACAAATACATAGTTCTGCATAGAATATTATGAAGTTCACGGATTAACGCCTAAGCACATCCATTACAGGATCCTCACCCAGCTTATGCAGTAATTTATTACAGTATTTGGAGCACTGTACTCTTTTTAATTGTTTACATGATTTCTGCTATTAATCTTTGAGGTCCATGAGGGGAGGGTATCTTATTATCTTATTTATCATTTATCCACAACAACTGAACACTGTCTGGCATATAACGAATACTTAATAAATCTATGTTCAAGAAAAGAATGACTCAGTCTTGTAAATTGCTTCACATAGATAACATTAGCCATGTGCCTCATGACCCCACCTATGTAGATTTAACCGCCTGCATATCAAAGATCTTACCTGTGAAGAGGTTGTACAAAAGTCTCCTATTCTTTACTAAGGAGTTATGAGCATTGCTTTTAATAAAAACTTCTAAAAGACATTCTACAAATGTCAAGAGGAACAATTGTGTTGATGAAATAACAACAACTTATATAATTTGGGTAAATACATATTCACTTGTCTCTCAGGCATTTCAAGGAAGGCAAAAAAAAAAAAATAGGCATGGAGTCATTTCATAACAATCCCATTCCTCCAACAGAGCATAAACATCATGTTCAACCTCTTTCCAATAGCATTTCCTTCTGCTTGATCTCCATGTCTTGGGAAATTGACTTGATCCTCTAAGTAGAGGCTGAGACAAATGAGACAAACAAAAAATAATGCCTTAGCTTTGCTGGGACATGAGGATCACTATGAATAAAGGCTTGCCACCCCACGACTCCTATGCTGAGCTTATTAAGATGATATACCAGTGCTGTGTAAAATTTGATCTCATATTTCACCCATTTGAGAAACTTCCAAAACTGGAGAGTTTCCTCCATGCACAAGATTTCCCAGCTGACCCAGTGCACTTTGGCAGAACACCATCCAGAATGAGTCTAATGGCAACTCCAGGGGCAGAACAATGGATGCCCAGAAGGACTGGCCTCATGAGAAGAACATGAGACCCAAATCTCTTGAACCACGTCCAGCACAGGCACAGGCTGGTGCTTTGTCTCCCACCCATATAGCCTGCATGGGATTTGCCTGGCATGCCGGCAGCATCCACAGGTGGCCAATTTTGTAGATCTCAAGAAGGTGAAGCCAGGAAATAGAAAGAGCTCTGAGAATGTACCTGCCCTCTGTGTCTCCCCAAACGCACCTGGGAGCACTAATTTCAGGTTCTCATCAGCTGTGACAGTAAAGCTGCAGCATCAGTTAATTCATAATCAGTGGAGGATAAATGCTTTATAGATTGTATGTTAGGAAGTCAAGGAGAATCTTGTATAGCTTTTCATTTAAGTGTCGTCATTGGCTGGGAGATGGCTTCGGGGACATAGGAAATATACAATTGTTCTAGGACCATGGTCGGCAAACTGCGGCTCGCGAGCCACATGCAGCTCTTTGGCCCCTTGAGTGTGGCTCTTCCACAAAATACCACATGTGGGCACGCACATACAGTGCGACTGAAACTTCATGGCCCATGCGCAGAAGTTGGTATTTTGTGGAAGAGCCACACTCAAGGGGCCAAAGAACCGCATGTGGCTCACGAGCCGCAGTTTGCAGAGCCACAGATTGCTGACCACTGTGGAGGAAGCAATATCTTAGCAGGTACTGGAAGAAACCACATACTACTGTGGAATATACCTTAAGACTTCTTCATTAACATAACAATTCCATGACTTTTTAAAAAATAAAATTATGTAATCCATACATATCTTTAAAAAAAGCAAATACATTTAAATTGTGGAATATAACAAAAAACAAATGGAAAATGTATTGAATACCTTCACTTATGTGAACTTAGGGAAATTACTTGGCCCTTATGAGCTTTGATTGCCTCATCTCTTAAAATGAAGATGGAAAATAATTAGCAGTGGTTCTCAACCTTCCTAATGCCACGACCCTTTAATGCAATTCCTCATGCTGTGGTGACCCCCAACCATAAAATTATTTTCGTTGCTACTTCATAACTGTAATTTTGCTACTGTTATGAATCGTAATGTAAATATCTGATACACAGGCTGTATTTAGGCGACCCCTGTAAAAGGGTCGTTTGTCCCCCAAAGGGGTCGCGCGACCCACAGGTTGAGAACCGCTGCCTTACAGGATTATTTTGCCTGGCACACAGTAGGCACATAAAAATGCTATGTTCATTTCCAAACTGCCTTCATTTAAAACTAAAACCCACTGCCTTCACTTCAAACCCATGGCATTCAATGGTGTGTTTGACTTTTATAAATTCACAAACACTTCACATAATTTACATTTCAACGACTGGATTTGAGGTGCAGTGAATGTATTCATTCAATAGTGATCACTGCAATCAAGGCAAGACACCTTACTTAAGCTAACAAATGATTACCCTTCACTGCAGACCTATAATTCATCAATTTGTTCCTTACAGAATCAGAAAGGCACAAACTAAAGCAATTGAGGGCATAAAGATTCAGAAATTCTCCTGAGATGCTTCCCCAAACCCAGCAGTTGCTTTTAGTCAGACATATTCCTTATCTGTCTTCTCTAGCTCAATAATAGTATGTGTTTGTTCTTTTTTTTTGTTTTTTTGTTTTGGAGGGGGGGTTGGGGGGAGGTTTATGAAATTGCCTCACACCTGCCCAGATTTCCTGTTAACTGCTTAAAGCATTTCATGAGGTGGATCTTGCAAACAAGTCATGTGAGTTATTGTTTCACCAGCATATTCTCTCTCTCTCTCTCTCTCCTCTCTCTGCAACATACATATATATATAGAAACATCAATGCTGAGAGAGAATCATCGATCAGCTGCCTCCTGCATGAGTGGGGATCAAGCCCACAACCAGAGCATAAGCCCTGACTAGGAATGGAACGGTGACCTCCTGGTTCATAGGTTGATGCTCAACCACTGAACCACTGCAGCTGGGCAACTTTACCAGAATTCTTAATGCCAGAACTTGTGCTCCTAGAGTAAGAGAATGGGAATGGCAGTGCATGGCTAGTAACACATTTGTCACTCTTTCTGCTGATAAAAAAGCCAAAAAGTGCCCTTCAGTGGTAGAAACAGAAAATCTAATAAGACAATTAGACTCATTTTCAAGAAACATTTAAGTAGGCTGTCCTGGGAAAGCAGATAAGAGCCAAGATTTCTAGAATAATTTATGACAGTTCTGATTGGAAACCTTGTTGGTCTCCTCAGATTCATTATCAGCTCTTCTCTATCTTTAAACTTTTACTGACAAAGTCAGAAGCTGGGAGGTAAAAAATTACAAAACACACTTTAGAAGGAAGAAGATATATATATATATGGTGGGCAAAAGGTAGCTTTACAGTTGTGAGTACACAAAACACAGAGTTTATTCTTGTATTAGTATTTATTTATTATTGTATTGTTCTCCATACAAACAATATACAGGGTGTCTCAAAAATGTATATACACTTTGCCTGCAGATAGCTCTATATTAAAAATAAAATGTCTTTTAGCAAACACTGCCTTTATAATTATATATTGGGGGGGGCACCCTAGTGGGTGGGCCAAAAGTAGACTTCCAGTTATAATACAAATAAATAATACAATAATGAATAAATGATATAAGAATAAACTGTTTCACATAGTCACAACTGTAAACCTCCTTTTCTAATTTTGCCCACCCTGTACAGGGAAAATGTTACCATGAGCACAGTACTGAGCATGAGTAAGATACCACAATAGTTTCTTTCTTTGAGTTTCTTGTTAATTTTATCTTTTCTGTGTATGTATGGTCAACTATTTTGTCTTTATTTTCCAGTAAAGTAACGAGACCAACACTATTCATCAGTTAACTCACTCATGTTCTTGAGCTCCGTCTCCCATGTCACCTCGACCTTAAAGAATGGAAAAGCTTGGCTATATTTACCATCCTTTTGTATATAAGAGTGATAAGTATTAGATGCAGAAATGACCAATGACCTGGCCAGGAAGATACAAGGCTTCTGCTGAGGGATTCTGGGAAGGCCTTTGGTTGAAAGGGATAGATGGTGGCAGGCCTTCTTGTCCCCTTCCCTACTCCTTTCTACCTTGAATGTGATCATGTGTATAGCAGAGACAGCCATCTGGGTCTATGAAGCAATAGAAAGGCCAAGAGAGTCACAGAAATACTTACCAACCTTGATAGTATTGAGCTGCTAACCAACAACAGACATCAACCACTAATATTATGTTGTAAGAAAAATAAATCTCTATTTAAGACATTTAACTCATATTTTGTTATTATTGCAAATATGTTACTACTCCTACACAGCAGTTTTCAGTGACTTCTCCCTTATTTGTTTCAAGTACTTTAATACATTTTCATTAAAGAGTTAGTGTTGCTGTCTAGACTAGTCAGAGCTACACAAGATCATTTGCTAGCTTTTGCTGGGACTTCTTTTGAAGGTCATAAGAATTATTGCTGAGGAAAGAGTTCCATAGTCCATAAGAAATTACTAATTGGGGGTTATATGTTTAAATGTGGGTATTAACAGCCAGACAACAGGAAAAGAGTGAAATTCCTCCAAGACAAAAAGGAAAAGGGTTAATCAAAAGAGACAGACAGGAAGACAAACATAAAAGAAAAAGCCAAAATGAAAAGCTAAAGAGAAAGATGAATGAAAAGCAGGACCCTAAAACTAAACTCCTAAATTTGAACCTGATGGTAAAAATATTGGTTAAGGTAACTCTCATTGACTCCATTTATATACTGCTAGAGGTCCAGTGCATGGATTCTTGCACTGGTGGGGTCCCTTGGCCTGGCCTGCAGGGATCAGGCTGAAATTGGCCCTCTGACATCCCCTGAGGGTCCCAGATTGCGAGAGGGTGGTTCTTGGGTGACGCACCCCATAATATGGCTCCCTCCTCTCCTCTCCCAATATTATGTCACTTTCTCTCTGTATCTGTCTAGCTTCTTTCATCTCACTTTACCCTAAGTTTGGTTGTAACTGACAACTTATGGGCAGTTAACTAAAAAATGCAATTATCTAGCAAACAGGATTTGCTTAGCTTGGAATCTAGTTGGCCTAGGCCAGGACCCTGCTCAATGTCAGGCTGCTGCCCAAGCCCTTCCACCCAGGCAGAGTCCTGTGGCCTTGGGAAACTCCTTCTTCCCACCTGAGCTGCTCCTTCCCCTCCTTTCCTCCCTGGAGGTTGCCCTCTGGCACTACTGCCTGCCTGGAAGTAGGAAAGCTGTGGCAGGTTTCCCAGCTGAGGGTGGTAGCAGGAATTCGCTGCCTCCACTGGAAATCAATATTAAGCAGATGGGCCAGTGCAGCACCAGATGTCGGGGCTGCAGCCAATAGGTCCTGCATGTCTCATCATTTAGCTAATTGAGTCGAAAAGTTTCTGTAAGGGCCAGACCCAAGACCTCTGTAATGGGCTAGAAGGCCTGGTAGGGAGCCAGATCCGAAGTGGGGAGCCAATGGGCTAGAGGCCTGGTGCATGGATTCATGCACTGGTGGGGTCCCTCAGCCTGGCCTGCGGGGATCAGGCTGAAACTGGTTCTCCAACATCCCCTGAGGGGTCCCAGATTGCGAGAGGGCAGTTCTCAGGTGACTCACCCCAGAATTGGGCTCCGTCCTCTCTGGTTCTGGGTGTGTCACCTGAGAAACATGGCTGCCAAGTCACTGCAGCTCAGCAGCTCCTGCATTGAGTGTCTGCCCCCTGATGGTCAGTGTGTGTCATAGCTACTGGTCAGACGGTCGAATGGTTGGCCAGTCTCTTAAGCTTTTATATATATAGATAGATTATTCTCCTCTCACTTCTAATTGCTGATAGGCAGCTCCCAATTGTGCCCTCGCCCATGACTCCCCTTCACCTTTCCTCCTGTCTGGGCCCATTCCCAACTCCAGATTGCTTATACTGACTGATCATCCCTCAGGATACCAACAGGAAGCAGCAATGAGACAGGAAGTGTGATAGGAAAATATCAATAGCATCATTGCAAGGGAGTCCAGGTCTTTCTCACTGAGAAGATGAAACAAGGACCACGGGATTTAGCACAGCTCAAACCCTGCTGTTAGATGGGCAACATGTGGAAATGCTAATTTGGCCTAAACTCAGGGAAACAGGGTCATGAATACAGGTTGGGAGGAGCATAGAGTGACAATAGTCCTATCCTAAAACAAAATAGAGAATTAAGTACCCAATAACACAAACATACCCTTCACATCTAGGGCATAAAGCATCTCTCAACTAAAATTGCTAAGGGAAATTGTAGAAAATTCAACCTCTGTATGGAAATTAATTAAAACAATTGTGTTTATGTACTCAGTATCAAAGAATTTTCAGCTTTTTTAATTTGTAGAATCTCCATTTACATCGAATGATAAAAATGAAAAAGAGTAAACTATAAAAATGAAAGCCTTGTGTTAATTTTTAATGAAGATTTATTTTAGAAAAAAAAAATGGACATAGAAAAAGATTCTATTCTATGTTTGAGAGTACTACATGAAAGAAAATAAATAATGTACAGAAACAAGAAAGGAAGCAAATAGTAAGAAGGCCAAACGTGTTTTTGTGTAAGGTTTTGTTTTAGAGAGTATTATATACCAGTTCAATCTACTTTCCCCCCTTTTCTGCTTTATCCAAAGCACAAAAGCAAATGAGAGAAACACAAAGCAAATTCCCATAACTCATATGGACACTATTCACAAATTAGTATGGTCATCCCAGAAATAATACTTAGAAATTTAATATATTGCTTCTTTTTGGTGGCAGAACAGGAAAATAAGGCTCAGCTTCCTAAGTTCCCATTCTTTCATGTGTAAAATACAAGTTATATAATTTGAAATTGTAATATCAGCATATGCTGCCTACACACTCCATGGGGACTAGGAAAGTAACATGGAAAAAAGAAGCCTCAGTAGAAATTGTGAAGAAGAGGAAATGAGCAGAATCAATTTTAAAAAGTTTTATATAGCTCAGTAGCATATTGTAAAGAGGGAGTAAATATGCAATAGGTTTTTTAAAAAGAAGATATTTAACCTTAATAAACATTAAGAAGGAGAAGAAGAAAGGTATAAATCTATTACCATTAATAAACTATATAGAACATGGAACAGTAAATAGAACATAGATTTGAAAGCCAAGTTAACTGGGCTTTAGTCCAGGCTAGATTAATATTTATGTTACTTAGGCTATATGTTATTATATAAACCTAGATGCCTGGTGCACAAAACTTGTGCACGGGGGGTGGGTCCCTCAGCCTGGCCTGCACCCTCTCCAATCTGGGACCCCTCGGGGGATGTCTGACTGCCTCTCGCAATCTGGAACCTATGGCTCCTAACCACTCTCTGCCTGCCTGCCTGATTGCTTCTAACCATGTCTGCCTGCCTGCCTGCCCAATTGCCCCTAACTGCTCCCCTACTGGCCTGATCACCCCTAACCACCTCTGCCTTGCCCCAAACCCAGGACCCAGGATTCCCTTCTCCAGCTGGTTACAGGCACCTGGTACACAGGTTTCCCTCCTTATGGCTGGCTTCAGGCACCCAGGACCTGAGCAAGCTTTGCCCAGGTTGGCCGCAGCCGCAGGGGACCATGGGCGGGCGGCTTCTCCTGGGCCACAGTTGCAGGTGCCCAGGAATGCAGGGCAGGTGGTTTATCCCTCTCCTGGGCCAGGCCACAGTCACAGGCACAGCCACTGGCACCCGGGACTACGGGTGGCTTGTCCCTCTCCAGGGCCACAGCCTGGCTGGTCCCCATTCCTCTCCCCCCAGTGTTGAGTGTCTAAGCCATTAGGGCATGATGGCATGACAGTCATTTGCATATTAGTTCTTTATTATATAGGATTCTATGCAAAAAATGTTTATATATTTTTCTATATACATTTTCTAGGAGAGAGAGACCATAGGCATAATCAAATTCCCAAAAGAATCTGTGACCCACAAATTATTAAGAACTATTATTACGCAAATTATTTAATCTATCTCTGCCTTTGTTTTCTCATGTTTATAATGGGAATATCACCATCCATCCACTTTTAATCACTGTGAGGTCATAAAAAGTATACTAAGAAGAAAAAATACTTGATGTGTTAGTATGTTATTTAAAAATTAGTCTTATATCTTTCATATATTTGTTAGGATATTAAGTTAATATGATCATGAAATTATCTATAAATTCATCACACAACACAGTTCAAAACTTTGGCTCCTTCTTGAATCCCTAAAAGTTAAATATGAAATTCTTGGTGGCATCATATCAGTGAAGGAAGAAATACCTTCTCATGAGAATATACTTTGCTATTCTAAGGCAGTGGTCGGCAAACTGTGGCTCACGAGCCTCATGCAGCTCTTTGGCCCCTTGAGTGTGGCTCTTCCTAAGCCTTAGGAGTACCCTAATTAAGTTAATAACAATGTACCTACCTATATAGTTTAAGTTTAAAAAAATGGCTCTCAATAGAAATTTCAACCGTTGTACTGTTGATATTTGGTCCTGTTGACTAATGAGTTTGCTGACCACTGTCCTAAGGTGTCATTATTAATGATTAATAGTCTTGAATTCTCAGTGGTCACAGAACAATTTAAATAAATCTCTTATTTGGGCTAATTTATATCAGTGTACATTGCTGAGGCAGAATGTGACAAATGTAAGCCAAGAATTGAGATCTTCTTTATGATGCTGCCATGTAAAACAATGCAACTAATTAGTCTAAACAAAAGTTATGGTCAAAGGTGATTCTCAGAGTCCTCCAGGCACCACTGTGCATATTGACACATTCAAAATCTGATGAGCAAGCCTGTGCCTGCAGTTTGCTATGATTTACTAACAATAGAGAGGGGAAACATTTGATAAAAACCCCTCATTAATAGATTTTGTTTTCTTTTCTCTCTGAGACAAACTCCTTGAAATTTTCTGTAAACATCTCATTAATAGGAATACAGCAAGGAAGAGTAATTAGTTTCTGTCATCAATCAAGTTTTCAACTTCTATACCCCAGTCAATGCTCACAACACTCTTTCAGTATTTAAAGTTACAGGAAAGCAAAACAAAGTCATTGTTCATGAAACTTAGCATGTATTGGTTGTAAATTAACTTTAAATTAACTTACTTGAAACAAACTGACTCTGAGAAAAAGCCAAAGGCATCAGTAAATTTTGTGAAAATCCTATGTCAATTGACTAGAAAGGGACCATCTCATCAGGATTTGCAACTATGATCCTATGAGCACATTGACCCAAAATAGGAAACCATTTTGGAAGAAAGCAAGCTTTATATCTAATATGAAAGTGACATATAGAGTGGCTAATTCATTGCATAAATGATCACTAATTGTTTTAGGGTAGGCGTCCTCAAACTATGGCCCGCGGGCCACATGCGGCCCACCGAAAACATTTATCCAGCCTGCCGGGTGTTTTTGCCGCCACTGCCTGCCCTGCTTAGCAGCCGACTCATCCCGGGCCCGCAGTGCGTATGTGCTTAATCACTAAATGTTTACTTGTTTGTTGTTTCTTTAGAGAGGGAGAAAAGAAGGGAGGGAGGGAGAGAGAGATTACATTGATTTGATTGGTTGCCTCCCATATATGCCCCAACTGGAAATTGAACCCAAACCTCTCTGGTGCACAGGACAATGCTCCAACCAAGCTGCACTAGCCAGGGCTTACTAAATGTTTTGTTTCCAATTTGATACTTACAGGTACTGGCTTACTAGAGATATACATTTGTATGGCAAGCTAAGACTCCAAAGACAAGAAGCAAGATAGATGAGAGTACAGAGGTACAGTAAAAATGACTTAAGAGACATGCCTTAGCTGAACACAAGAGATCTGGGTTATTATAGAGAAGTAATTTATTGCTGGGATCAGTTTTATAGCATACTAGAGACATTTTTTTTTAATTAAAGGGTAAGATAAGGTATTGAAACTCAACACAAAGACACAAAAAATGATATTAAGCCTATTTCACTGAATGAAGGAAATCTTTGGGGAAAATAGAAACCCTAAAATGAACTAGGGATGAAGTGCCTACTCCTTTCACCTCTGATGTGAATATAAGGTGACTGGGAATTTCCCCTAAAAGAAAATTGGAAAATTTGGAAATTATATCACCATTTGTACGTCAGAGAAAGTTTTCTCAAGCAGCTTTGAAGTCTTCATTCCTAGCAGTGTCTTCCAACATCACTCTGAAAAGCTGCCGGGAGATGTGCAATGGCCAGGCGCCTGGGCATTAGTGCTGCAAGGTGGCATGGAAGGTCCAGCTTCTCAGCACTGAACTAGTGAAAGGACAAAGCAGAAACGAACTCTCCTCCACTTTATCTTGTAGGGCTGGGCCCTCAGCCTAAACCCCCTCCCCTTTCTGAGAGTGACCACAGGAATGCCAGTAATATCCTAACTCCCCCAGCCACCACCTGAGTGGAACAATGAAGCTCCAGGAACGCAGCTAAGGTCCTAATAAGGCTATAGTGGGGGACGGCTCAAACCTCAGAATGTGTTGGTCACTTCCTGATCTTTGTGCTGTAAAACCCTGATGAAAAACCCTGACCAGAGTGACCAATCTCTGTAGCTCACGTCACTTACCTAAGCCCACCCAAATGACTAGCCCTATATAACCTTTGTTCTCTTGGGACTCGGGGCTCTCTCTCTCATCCAGTAATGGAGGCAGAGGGGGACCAAGCTGGCTTGAATAAAAGACTCTATGCTTTTGCATAGGACTCGGCACTCCCTAGTGATGACCTTTGGGGGATCTTGAAATCTGGGCATAACACTAGATCTGTCAGACTGATTCCGGACCCTTTTGTCTAAGGTTAAATATCTATCTCTATCTCTATCTATCACCTCTATCTATCTATCTAAAACTAAATCTATATATCATCTATATCTATATTCATAAGATATCTATCTCTCTATCTGCCTGTGGGTGAAACAGATATGGACTATACCCAGTATCCATCTGTTCAGGTCACTGGTTTTGTTCAAGTGTTTTGCTAATTTTCCCATGGTTTCAACTGAGCATGATTAAACTCAGACTCGATTGTGGACTTAACTTATTTTAAAAAATGTACTTATTCATTGGAAGTCTAAGGCATTGATATATGTTCTATCAAGGTCTGATGACAATCTAGCTCACACCTTGGGTCTTAGTTTCCAAAGAGAGAAGTCTCTCAGCAAAGAAAGGGCTCAAAACATAAATTCTGTTCACAAAACTGGACAAGGACTTGAATCTGGATTTCACGAATAAGGCTTGACAGTCAAAAACAAGTACCATTTGATTTCACTTCTATGTGGAATCTAGTGAACACGATGAACTAACAAGCAAAATAGAGACAGGCTCCTAGATAGAGAGCAGGCTGACAGCTTTGAGTAGTGACGGCTGTGTATGGAAAATGGTGGGATTGAGCAAAAAGGAAAAAAAAAAAGCATGGATATGGACAATAGTGTGGTAATTGCTTGGGGTAGGGGTAGGGGAGGGGGATGGAGAAGGATATGGGGGGCGGTGAATGGTGATGAAAAGAGACTTGACTTGGGGTGGTGAACACAATACAGTTGTACATCTGAAGCCTGTATAATTTTGTTAACCAGCATCATCCCAATAAATTAAATAAAAAGGAAAAAGAAGAGACATAGAAGGGAAGACACAGAGATTAAGAGGAAAGGCCAGGTAAGGACAGTCAGAGATTAGAGAGACCAAAGAGGCAGGAACTTTAAGGACTGTCAGCAGTCACCAGAAGCTGGGGCAGAACCATGGAGTGGATTCCATGCTCCAGGAGGAACTCTGCTAGCACCAATTTCAGACTTCTACCCTCCTGAACTCTAAGAAATTACATTTAGATTGTTTTTTAAAAACAACAACAACAAAAAGAATAAACATGGTCCCCCAAAAAATTGATGTCATTATATTACAAGGTTTACAGTTGAGAAATCTGAGGCTCTGAAAGAAAGGGGAGAGGAAAGAAAAGGCAAAATGGAGAAGGGGAATAAGAGATACAAAGTTTTAATTAAAAATAAATCATCAGTTGGGATGTGAAGTACAGCATAGAAAATATAGTCAATAATATTGTAATAACCTTGTATGACGACAGGCGTTTACTAGACTTAGTATGGTGATCATTTCATTAAGTATATTAATGTTGAATAACTATATTGTACACCTGAAACTAATATAATATTATATATTAAGTATATTTTAATTTAAAAAGTTTAAATGAACAAAAAATGTAATATTCTCCAATTCTAATAGCCAGGGCTGGATGATCTCAACCATAAACATGTCACCTACCAACATCCAAGAATCTTTTTAAGTTAAAAGCGCTTTGGGAACTTGCTATTTCTTATGAAAGATAATAAACAACAGAATTAAAAAACAACACAGCACAATTTACAATAGCTAAGATTTGGAAACAGCCTATGTGCCCATCAGCAGATGAGTGGATTAAAAACTGTGGTACATCTACACAGTGGAATACTATGCTGCTATAAAAAAAGGAACTCTTGCCTTTTTCAAAAGCTTGGATGGAACTGGAGAGCATTATGCTAAGCAAAATAAGCCAGTCAGAGAAAGATAAATATCACATGATCTCACTCATATGTGGGATATAATGATCAACAAAATTTGATGAACAAGAATACATCCAGAGACAAATTGTATGGGAGAGGGAGGGGTAGAGAGCAACTAAAGGACTTGCATACATGCATATCAGCATAACCAATGACACAGACACTGGGGCAGTGGGGGCTTGCCCTGGGTGGGAATGACTGGGAGGGGGGAGGGTCAATTGGGGAAAAAGGAGACATATGTAAAACTTCAGACAATAAACAACAACAACAACACAGAAGTAGCTATTGTTGAATTGGATGTAATCAAACATTAAAATGAAGAACAACAATAAAAAAAAAAACTGCTATAGTTTTATTGGAAATAAATCCAATAAGGAAGCAGCACTTGTTTGAACTGTCAATCTACACTAATAAAGGAGAAACATGCAAATTGGTGTCACTCTGCTATGCTCACCAGCCAATTGGATGAGTATGCAAATCAACCCAACAAAGATGGTGGTTAATTTGCATACATAGGCGCCCAGCGGCTTGGGTCCCTGGAACATCATCGGCACCCAGGTCACTCCGAGGTAGGCCTCGTGTGGGCCCTGAGCAGCGGAGGAAGGGCCTGAGCCAGGGGGCTCATGGGCAGGGGCAGAGCCGGCCATTGGAGCTGCAGAGGGCTCCTGCCCAAGCCTAAAGCCTCAGCCAGAGGTGTTAGGCCTGGGTGGGGGGCAGAGCCAGCCATCAGGGGGAGATAGGGGTCCCCTGACCAGGCCTGAAGCCTGGGCTAGAGGCATCAGGCCTGGATGGGAGGCCAAGCCGGTGATCAGAGGGTTCTGGAGGTCCCCTGCCCAGGCCTGATACCTGGGCCAGAGGCGTCAGCCCTGGGAGGGAGGTGGAGCCAGTGATCAGAGGGAGATGGGGGTCCCCTGCCTAGGCCTGACACCTTGGCCAGAGGTGTCAGGCCTGGGCGAGTGGCCGATCCGGCGACCGGAGGGTGATGGGGGTTGACGCCTCTGGCCAAGGCATCAGGCCTGGGCGGGGGCGGAGCCGGCAATCAGTGTAAACTACAGAAGAAACACCTTTTCTGACCACTCATTGGCTAAGCTCCCTGTATGCCACTGGTAATATTCTTAGTAACTTGGGTAATAAGAATCCAAAAAGGTGATCTAGGGTTTTTCACCACACTCCTGGCGAAAAAAATAAAGGTCTGCTACTGGAGGGCTAAGAAATGTCATATCCTGCCCTAGCCGGTTTGGCTCAGTGGATAATGCCTCGGCCTGCAGACCGCAGGGTCTGGGTTTAATTCTGACCAAGGGCATGTACCTAGGTTGGAGGCTCCGCCCTGGCCAGGGCCCAGGTCAGGACTCATGCAGGAGGCAACCAATCAAAGTGTTCCTCTCACTTTGATATTTCTCTCTGTCTTTCCCTTTCTCTTCTACATTCTCTAAAAATCAATGGAAATATATCCTCAGGTGAGGATAAAAAAATAAAAACAAAGAAATATCATATCCTATGAAAGACAAATCTTAAAAATGCCTAAAGAAAGCTGTCATTTTTTCATGGTGAAGGGACGGAGTCCATGTTGTTGAAAAAACACCTGGTGGCTATGGTGACTGGCAGTGCCTGCAGCAGCAGGGTGATGGGGTTGGTGCCTTCCCCTGATCAGCCCAGTTGCCTCCCACAAAGGGAGGCCAGACTGCAGCTTAGGCCTGCTCCCCAGGGGAGCAGGGAGCGGGCCTAAGCCGTCAGTAGGACATCCCCTGAGGGCTCCCAGTATGTGAGAGGGAGAAGGCTGGGCTGAGGGACCCCCCCCTCACCAGTGCATGAATTTCGTGCACCAGGCCCCTAGTGAAAAATAATAGCCCTGCATTCTTAGTGACAACTGAAATGAGAAGAAAACCTTCATTTCCCCTGTTGTCTGGAACAAGAATAAGAAAAAGAGAAAGAAGCCTATCCATATTCCACATTAAACCAGTCTTCCTATCTGAAAGAAACAGCAAAGGAAAAATAAAAATTTACTTTATTACTCTTGTACTTCCTACTTCCTGGCTCAGAGAGCCAAACTCATTAACAAAAAGAAAACTTGGCAATCATCACCCTATGTATGCCACAAAGTTTTCTTTCTTTTTTTTAGCAGTCACTGTACTGATTGATTAACATTGAGTTTTTAACTAGGCTTGCCCACTTTCTTTCCTAATCAAAAATAAGATTTTAGAAAATTAAGAAAAAACAAAAATTTGGTAATACTTATTTTGTCTTTTCTATATATTCTTTTTTTATTAAGAACAAGAAAATAGGGAGATTATAAAATTAAATCACTAGGAGAAATCAAGATAACTGATAATTATTTTCTTAAAGTTTATCCCTACTAAGTACCAAATAAATAAAAATTAAAATCATAATGAGATAAGTATATCAAATTGAAAAACATTAATGTTTATCTTTAGGGTAAGTTTAGATAACATTATTATATTCATTTGATGTGAATATAAATTATAGTAATTTTTCTGGAGTGATGTTTATAATAATACTAGAGGCCCGGTGCACAAAAATTTGTGCACTTGGGGGGGAGCGGGGGTCCCTCAGCCTAGCCTGTGCCCTCTCACAGTATGGGACCCCTCGGGAGATAACGACTTGCTGGCTTAGGCCTGCTCCCAGGTGGCAGAGGGCAGGCCCAATCCCTAGGTGCAGCCCCTGGTCGGACTCAGAGCAGGGCCGATTGGGGAGTTGGGGCGCCACCCCCTGTCACGCACAGAGCAGGGCCAATCAGGGGGTTGGGGCACTGCCCCCTGTCATGCACAGAGCAGGGCCCATCAGGGGGTTGGGGCGCCTCCCTCTATCACCCACAGAGCAGGGCCGATCAGGGGGTTGGAGCGCCGCCACTGTCACACTCAGGGCAGGGTCGATGGGGAGGATATGGCTCTACCCCGTCACACACAGAGCAGGGCCCATGTGGGGGGGGGGGGTTGGGGCACTGAACCCTGTCATACACAGAGCCGCAGGGCAATCAGGGGGTTGGGAAGCTCCCCCCTATCAGGCACAGAGCAGGGATGATCAGGGGGTTGGGGCACCTTCCCCTGTCATGAACAGAGCAGTGTGGATAGGGAGGTTGTGGCCCCACCCACTGTCACACACAGAGCTGCAGGGCCATCAGGGGTTTTGGGCGCTGCCCACTGTCATGCTGATCCCAGTGCCGGGAGGCCTCACGGCTCCGCTGATCCCGGTGCTGGGAGGCATATTACCCTTTTACTATATAGGGTAGAGGCCTGGTGCATGGGTGGATGCTGGCTGGTTTGCCCTGAAGGGTGTCCTGGATCAGGGTGGGTGTCCCCAGTGGGGTGCCTGGCCAGTCTGGGTGAGGGGCTGAGGGCTGTTTTCAGGCTGGGGGTGACTGAAGCTCCCAACCGCTCCTTTTTTCCTTTTTTTTTTTTTTTGTTATTCTGGCCAACTTTAGCTTTGAGGCTTGATTCCAGCTCTTAGGCCTCTGCTGCTGAAAGTAGGTTTCTGGCCTTTGCTTAAAATGTTGCAATCCTGCTGGCTGAAGCCCGGCGGACTAAAACAGGTTTCTGGGGGTTTGTTTAGCTTCTATATTTGTTACATAGTTGCTTAGAGTTGAAGCTCAGAGGCCTGCAGCAACAGGAGGGGAATGTTGGGGTCCTCCGTCACTGAAGCAAGCAAGCATCATGTTAGTTTCAAGCTGCCTGGCTGCCGGCTGCCATCTTGGCTGGCAGTTACTTTGCATATTGACCTGATTAGCCAATGGGAAGGGTAGCGGTCGTACGCCAATTACCATGTTTCTCTTTTATTAGATAGGATTATAGTAATGTTTCTAAGAATGTTCATATTGTTTAAAAAAGAATTTTAACTTCTAAGATTCTATCTTAAGGACATAATCAAAGATACAGATAAATATTTACATAAAAGCATTTTATTGCAATATTATTAATACTGGAAGTATTAGAAATAAAGCTGTCCAATAAAAAGGTAATACTTTAATAAATTAGATATGATGTGATATTTAAATACTCACATTTTAAAAAATATTAGCAATAAAGAAAAATGCCTACCACACTAATAAAAACACACAAAACTATATAAGATACTATTTTATAAGAACATACTAGGGGCCCAGTGCACGAATTTGTGCACCTTGAAAGGAACTGTGGGCCTAGAGGCTGTAGTAGGCACAGGGGCGGGTCTTGGCCCATCCTCTGCAGCCCCCGCCCAGCCCCTCCCACCATGGCCCTTGGTCCCGTCTGCCAGAAGCCCCTCTCCCGCTGCTACCACTTCCATGCACTGAAGGTGCAGGCCTTGTTCACATCCGCTGATGGCGTGGAGCCATTGGGGCCAGATCCAGCAGTAAGTGTGAGTGGCAGCTGCTGCCCCGATCATCCCACAGGAGCAGGGGGAAGGGGAGAAGCCCTCAGGGGTGATCAGGACTGGCAGCTACAGCTCGAACCCACTGATGGCACCCAGTGATTGGGAACATTGCCAGGCACCAGCAGTGGGTGCGAGTGGTGGCTCGGCGGCTCTGGCCCCAGCAACAGGTGAGAGTGGAGTTGACGCTGGCAGTGGGTGTGAGCACCAGGTGGAACCGCAGCATGTGGGAGCAAAGAATTTTCAGTAACCACCAGAGGCTCACCTCAATGACAACGACCGGCATCCTGCCTTCGTCCAGCACCCTCGCTCACCTGTTCCACCCTCCTCCGTGACCAACACCCACCATGTTCCGCACATGCCCCGTGGTGGTCAGTGCATGTCATAGCGATCGGTTGTTCAGTTGCCCGGTTGTTCCACCATTCGGTCTATTTACATATTAGCCTTTTATTATATAGGATTGTATAACTAAAGAAAATACACAAAATGGCTTAGAAAAGGCTTGAAGTAGTTATCTTGTTTTTGAGATTATGAGGATCATTTAAAATAATTCTTTATACTCTCCTATATTCTCTAAGTATTAAAATGTTTTATAAGTTACTTGACTGAGATTTTCAGTAAGAGTTGGAAAGAAATTCCAAGACAACAGAAGCACTTGAGCAAAGGTGGGCAGGTGAGGATGTGCCTCCTGAAAATGATGAAAACGACTGCAGCAAAGGGTGTATGTTCTGAAGGAGGAGTTGCAAATGGGATTGGACAGCTAAGCATGGACCTATTTCAAAAAGCCTTGAAAATCAGGATGATCCATTGATATTTTTTTAGTTGAGTAGTGATTTGGTGAGCACAAGGCTCTCTTTAATACACGGCAGTGTAGCAGATGGAATGGGTGGAGTGAAGAGCAGAGGGATATGAAGTTATTAATTCAATCTACTAAATGCTTCTGGGAGTGAAATAGCCAGAAACATTCTAAGTTCCTCTTCCTGTTAAAGGAAGAAACTGCTGCTGGTTTGCTCAGTGGATAGAGCATTGGCCTGCGGACCGAAGGGTCCCATGTTCGATTTTAGCCAACGGCCTATACCGGGTTGGGGCTCAATTCCTAGTGTGGAGCGTGCAGGAGGCAGCCGAGCAATGATTCTCTCTCATCACTGATGTTTCTATCTCTCTCTCCCTCTCCCTTCCTCTCTGAAATCAATAAAAATATATTTTAAAAAAATGAAGAAGAAACTGTTTTGTGACAGCATGGGTAGACCTGGAGAGGATTATGCTAAGCAAAATAAGCCAATCAGAGAAAGACAAACACCTTATGATCTCACTAATATGTGGAATCGAACAAAATAAACTGATGAACAAAATGGAACTGCAAGCATGGAACAGACTGGCTGGTGTCTGAAGGGAGGTTGGTGGGGGAGACTGGATAAAGAAAGTTAAGGGATTAGCTAAAGAACATATATGCATACTCCACAGGCAAGGAAAATAGTTTGGTGAAGGCCAAGGGAAGGGGAGAGGAAGGAGGTTGGAGGTGGGCAAAGAGAAAGGAGAGGAGGAAGGGAGACACCTGCAACAATGTCAACATTAAAAAATTTGAATGATAAAAGAAGATATTATCAGAGAATCTACTCATATTCCCAAAGGAAAGTTCTAGAGAGATTTAATCAGGAACCATTTAAGATGAGATGGTACAACCATGAAAGGGTATTATCCACAAAGCTTTTCCTCTAATTTATATTCTTTTGTTATAATGTCTAAGGATGAGAGTTCCTCTCCATTCTGTAATGTTACTTTGATTGTCTTTGATCCTGCCTGCTTGTCTCCCAACATGACTGACATGTTCCTCTCTACTTAGAAACATTTCCAGTCTCTTCCCTCTTTCTGTCTAGATTTGGAATGTCTACAAGACCTCATCTAAATTGGTTTGCAGATTTCAGACAGATTTGATTTGAAGACTGGCTCACTTTTCACTAATTATATATCTTCAAGCACATAATTCAGTCTTACAGTTTCTTTATCAGTAAATGGGAATAATTCTGCTAACTTTGACAGGTGGTCATGAGAATTAAAAGAGAGTATGAGATATATCTGATTCATAATATGGGCACATATATTATTTCCTTCACCCCGGATATTATCTTCTGACAGCAGAATGTTAGAGTTTCTGATAAAGGCAAAAGAAAAAGCAACTTTAGTTGATGCAATTCAGGTCCAAAGTTGTTAATGTTGCTATTATTGTTGGTGGGCTTGTGGGTTTTGTTTGTTTGTTTGTTTGTTTGTTTATTATTGTTGTTTTTGCTTTGTAATGGTTATTATGCCACTTTATTAGCCCATAAGCTATAACTATAGTATCAGTGGCAAAATAGCTACATTATTATAAAACACATTCTTGTAACTTTGCCTATTAGTTAAAAATAAGTGATTTTTAAAGAACTTTACAATTTAATTTGTATAATGTGTATTTGATTCGGCCTTGCTCTTCTTAGAAATAAGGCTCAATGACCAGGAGGTAAGGTACTTTCCTTGTTTTCTTCCCTTGTTTGCTTTGTTGTGTGTGTGTGTGTGTGTGTGTGTTTCAGTAGGATGGAGTAAACTTACATCCATCAACCTCATCTGGCTCACTCTCTATTGTGATGATGAACTTCCCATGTTGGTTGCTGGATCAGACCAAGAAATCTGTGGCCCAGAACCAAGTGAATCAAACAATATGTGAGGAAATAAAATGGATGTGCCTGGCCTCAGTGGCACCGTGCATTGAGTCCAACTGGCCACCAGGAGACCAAATGAAGGGATATGCTCTAACTGCTTCAGTGCCACGGAGTTTAAACTCCATGAAGCCTTGAAGATTGCCTCAGGACAGTGCAGTGTATTTTGCCATATTTATTTTTCATGAGTTTTCTCTTGCCTGGCTTTGTAAAACATTGGTCCCAATAAATGATTTACCGCAGCCGAGAAGATGCAGGAAATTGATCTGAGCTCACCTTCAAACATTATGAAGGCCCTGAAGTCTAATAAGGTTCCAGAGAGGCTTCTGAGGTGGCAGACACTTAGGAACAGAAAAGGGGAAAACACGCTAGGAAAACATTGCGCAGACTAATCTGTCTTTCATTTCATTTTGACATTGCCCATTCTGCATGTTCCTTCTTTGAAGGAAGGCCATTCACTTTAAATGTGTTTTTAGTTAATGAAGGCAACCGTTTAAACTCCATTAGCAGCTTCTTTCTCAGCCTAAGTGTGGGGATGCCTGTGGGATTTGAGAGATACAGAACTTCCCCCAGGAAGTGCATTTTTATGAGAGACCCAGGGCTCTGCTTCCACTAAAGCAAGATTCAAAATAGTCCAAAAATCAACAACATTGAAATGTCATGAAAGCAAAAATCGTAGGTTTAGAAAACTGTCTTATCATTTAGAAATAAAGGTAGATCAGCACCTCAGACTCTAACTTCCTTCCCCTTCTCCAGGAAGTCCCATTTCCAAAGGGCACTGCGTTTTCAGGGAGAAGAAGAGTTGATGCATGGAGTAGCTAAATCAGTTTTTACCAAGTCCCCTGGAGCTCTGTATATAGAAGAGTAAGTAATGTCTTAGGATATGAGGTTGGGAGAGACCAAATTCCTCACTATATGATACAAAATTGGATGTAGCAATACTGAGTCAAACAATGTAATAGGATCTATGGGCTTGGAAGTCAGATAGGGACATCAATCATAGGTTGTATTCTTACTAAAGAAGTTTATTTGACATCCATTTGGTACCCTAGCTTAAGTCCTATGCAGAAGTTTCTGGGAGTTGGGGAAGGAGTAGTTATGGATAATAAAATGATGATGTTAAAAAATGCATAGTTCATATTCTCACAAGTTACCTCTGAGACTTTAATTCTCAAACTCTTGGATATTATATTATCCCCCCCCAAAAAAAAAATGTAAAGTGACATGTTCAGACCCTTAGTGAGAATTTCTGAAACCATGGGAATAAATAGGGACCATGAATTTCCATTGTAGTGGTCTCTGAGCGATGAGCTGGTGACTGGCTTCTGTGCACCCACCTCTAGCATGTGCTTCAAATCCTAGACTTGACAATGTTATAATTTATTCCTTGAAATAGGCCTTTGGGTTGTTCACAAATCTTTAAAATGGACTGTTAAGTCCTGGAATTCTAAGTATCTACTGCACTTCAGAAGAAACGTGCAGTATTATAAATTAGTTTTATCTATCTCCCTATTTCGAATTTATGCCTGAATAGCATTCTCCTGAGACTAAGGCAACAAAGACATAATACCCTTTTGGAAAAATAATTTGGAGGAAGGAATAAAGGAGTCCTTATGGAGGATTAAAGCACTCACCATTCATTTTGCTGACAGACATTTGGGATTCTCCATATGTGATTCTGAAGAGTTAATTTAGATTATATCAGCAAATGTGGTAATCCCAATAGTAGATATGTTATACCCATAAGTGAATCATAATGTCATCATTAACATATGTTCCCTCCATTTCCACCATGGGTGTAAAATCATAGTGAAGAAATTAGATTTTTTTATAAAGTCACCTGATGCTTCCATTTACTTGAGGGCTAAAGACAGAAAAAAACAAAAAAAAAAAAAACAACAAAAACTTATAGTTCCCAAATATGGGCCATATTCATTACTAAAACACACACACACACACACACACACACACACACACCCCATCCCAACATTCAATTTTAGGCAACTGTGGACAAATTCTTCCCTGTTTCACTGATATATGCTTTAATAGAGACTGATATAAGAGTCAACGATAGAAAATCCATCCTCCTATGTATCTGAGTCTCACCCACATAGTTTGTTATGTGTGAATTCCCCTTACCTCTATGAAAGAGTCTCTCTAATGTGGGCAGTGAAATATGTCACTCTTCTTTTTTCTTCATATATACACCTTGCAAACAAACAGAATACTTCTATTTCCTTACATAAGTCAGCTCTTAAATAACCAAATATTTTCTTGGCAGATTATCCAAACTCTATTGTCCCTTTCTTTAATCGACATGCAACAGTTCAGCTGCTGGCAACCATAGAAGTACCTCTTTCCAGGGGCATATAAATACATTAGTAGACCAACGTGGTAATGGGAAGCACCATTTGCCAGACTCTTCGGAGGTTTATGGTGATAATACCAATTGGCTGAGCCAGTGCTGCTGCAAGAGAATTATGGCCACGAGACCTGCACAGCCCACTGAGATAACAGCTTTCAGTGTGCTGTATTCAGCCAACAAGAGCGTTAGGAAAAGTAATGGAGCATTCACTTGCCAGGCCATCTACATGATCCTTGCGAATCTGCATTATCAAAGACAGACATTAGTAGTTCTTTGGCACAGAAATAGCTAGATTTCAGGCAGTATAATAATCCAAATGTGTTGGACTTGTTAAAAGTACACTCCCCCCTGTTTCACCTCATGCTTTCACTATCCTGCCTCTTTATTTCTATAACTCCATATGCAATCCTTTTTATTTTCCTATAAAAACACAACTTTGCTCCCTCCCACGCCCCTGCATTGTCTCCCTCCCAAGCCATGGGCTCCAATTACTAACTTCTCATTTCTTCCTTTCCCTTCTGAATCTGTGCCTCATTCTCTTCTTGTATATATTTTATTTATTTATTTATTTTGATATTTTTATTGATTTTTTATAGAGAGAAAGTGAGAGGGATAGAGAGTTAGAAACATCGATGAGAGAGAAACATTAAAGAGCTGCCTCCTGCACACTCCCTACTGGGCATGTACCCAGAACCAAGCTACATGGCCTTGACCAGAATCGAACCTGGGACTCTTCAGTCCACAGGCCGACACTCTATCCACTGAGCCAAACCAGTTAGGCCTCCTGTATATATTTTAAAGTGATATTTTGAGCTTTTTTCAACTCATGCTATTCCAAAGCTTATATATAAAGCTTCACAGATTTCAAAGTACTTTCTCTTCCTCTAACAAATATTATGCTTAAAACAATACTGTGACATTGGGAGCAAGAGATGTTGTCTTCTTTATCTAGCTGAAGACACAAGTTCAAACAGATTATTTTTGCCCAAGTTTTCTCAGTGTGGAATGCTCTTATCTGGAATTAGAACCCTAGGCCCCCTTACGTTTCTACCTTATTACATCTGCCTATCTCCATCTCTGACTGATATGGTTGTGCCTCAAATCTGAAATAAATGAAAATGTGTAAACTAAAGAAAGCAGACTATGTCTTTAAGACAGTTTGCCCTGTTAATGGCAGAGCCACAGAAAACTATCGACTAGTCCTCTGAGCCATGGAACTTGTGGGCTGTGCTACAAAATACATCTTAATTAACCACAGAATCAAGAGATCAATGTGAGCCATTAGAAGTGCAGTGCAGCACCAAATACAGTGCATCTGAGCAAGCAGGTATATCCACAGCACTCGCCCCAAAATGCAATTGTGCCCCAACATGTTTACCCAGCCTGGGCATCACACTTGGGATAAACTGAGCAGTCACACTTCAACAGCATCGGGCCAGGGTATCAAGGTTTGTGGGGGTTTTTCAAATGACTAAAACATTTTAATACCTGCATGGCATTTGACATAAACATACAAACTATGATAATAATCCTGGATTAAGCCATTATTGACCTTTGTGAATGATTTTAACTCCTTTCCTACCTTGGGGTTACTGTTTCATTTTTAAGATTTATCTCAACTCTGAAGTTCTCTATAGTTTTAGCTGATACACATATAAAATTCACTATATAATCCAATTGTTTCATGTATAAAAACAGCACTCACAGGCTAGTAATTATTTCCAATATTTCTGATTTTGCAAAAATAGGTTCAATTGGTGGATTGTCCAAGTCACACCCTAAAATTAGTTAATTTCCTCATTTTCTATGCTTGGGAAGTTGATAAGAAAATTCATCATCAAGGCAAAATCTAATATCTAGATTAGTCAAAAATAAAGTACAGTGTTATAATATATTTCACACAGAATATATGATGATGTTCTTGCAAATATCAGGCTGTCTTATCTTCTATATCCATCATGGTCCATTCTGGAAGTTTGCTACTCTTTCAATAATGTCCTAAATTGCATCTGTGCCAACCACTGCATTTCATAAGAGTACATCAATTCAGAAAATCTTACTTTTCCATTAGAATAAATAAATGTATCAAATCCCTTCTGGGCCATAACCATGAAGTAAAACATTGACATGAGATGCTAAAACTTAGCTTTAGCTCACACAATTCTTACGCATCATCTAGCTTTTCCAGAACTTTTAGGTAGGTTGAAAGACAATTGCAAAAAGAAATTTTTCCTGAGCATTAAATTGATGTACATATTGCTGCTTAATTTATGAATGCAGAATCCCTAGAATTAATCGAAGGACCTCCAAAAAGAAAACAAATTTAATAATAGTAATTTTAACCAAGTTTGGAAAAATGAGGAGGCACAGTATAATAGTCATAGTAATTTGGATTCTGGAGTCTTTATCTAGACAAAGCATTGCAAAAATCAAAGGCAGGTAGAGAGGCAGAGAGTGATGTTGTTTATTGGTTATCTATACTATCTTGTATCATGTGGTGGGTTTAGTTGTTGACTTATTGATTAGTCACTACATTTCCTTTCAGCACTTACACAAAATGCCTTGATCTATAAAATCAGGTTACAAATCCTCTAAGATAATTGTTATTTTAAAACTTGTCTCTAAAAATGCTTAAAGATCAACTATACTGTTTATTAAAATACAGAAATAGATGTTTGAAAGTAAAACTTTTTAAATAAAATAACCCTCATAATGCCCTAGCCATGTGGCTCAATTGGTTGGAGCATTGTCCTTCGCACCAAAAATGTTGTAGGTTTGATCCCCAGTAGGGATACTGACATTGCCTATATGAAGCAACCAATGGATTATTCTCTCTCATATTTATGTTCTCTCTCTCTCTCTCTCTCTCTCTCTCTAAAAATCAAGAAACATATCTTCAGGTATGGAGGTAAGGATTAAATCCTATCTAATAAAATAATAATATGCAAATTAACCATCACTTCATGATAAAGATGGTGGCGCCCACAGCCAATAAGGAGGGAATATGCAAATTGATGCAACAAAGATGGCGGTGCTGGTCGGAGCCATGGAGCCAAGATGGCTGGAGAACGGGCGTGGGAGCCTTGGCTTCCTTGGTCGCACCAACCGGCTCTATGGCTGCTGCCCAGACAAAGCCATAGTGGCAGGGCCAAGGCAGAGGTGGTTAGGGGTGATCAGGCCAGGAGGGAAGGGCAGTTAGGGGTAATCAGGCTGACAAGGGGGGCCAGTTGGGAGCAAGCAGGCCGGCAGGGGGGCAATAGGGAGCGAGCAGGCTGGCAGGGGGGCAGTTGGGGGTAATCAGGCCGGCAGGAGGATGCAGTTGGGGGAGAGCAGGCTGGCGGGGAGGGGGAATTTGGGGGCAATCAGGCCAGCAAGGGGGTCAGTTGGGGGTGAGAAGGCCGGTGAGGGGGAAGTTGGGGGCTGGCAGGCAGAGTGGTTAGGGGCAATCAGGAAGGCAGACAGGTGAGCAGTTTTGAGCCAGTGGTCCCAGATTGCGAGAGGGATGTCCAAATGCCAGTTTAGGCCCGATCCCAGTAGGGCTCCTGTATATATCCAGTGGGATCGGGCCTAAACAGGCATTCGGACATCCCCCAAGGTGTCCCAGATTGGAGAGGATGCAGGCCGGGTTGAAGGACACTCTCTCCATGCATGAATTTTGTGCACCGAGCCACTAGTAATAATAATAGTAACACTAATAATAGCTACTTTTTCATTGAATGTTCACGATGTACCATTTGATTTTCTAAATGTTTAACATATATTACTTTATTTAATCACAACAACTGTGTAATGTAGGTACTATTGTTACCCCCAATTTTTAGATGAGGAAACAGCTTCAGAGATGTTAATTTGATTTTCATTAAATAGCTTTAAGAGGCAAAACTGCATTTAAACTTAGAAACCGGCTCCAGTGTCTGCTTAACTATCAAGCAATCTTTACTTAGTTTTCTGAACTCCATATTTTTAAGTTCAAAAGGACTCATTGGTGTCACCCTAAATTTGCGATCTTCGATCCCAATGGAGCTCCTGAAACACTTGGCCATCCTGAGGTAGTCACTTATTTAGTTCTTCAGTCCACATCTGCCTAAGCCATTTGTCACAAAACCTCTTACACTTTTCAGAGAAAATTGATCAACTCCAGCAGGAACATTCTCAACTTCGCCCGAATAAAACACATAACTTATTTTATATTACAGATTCCACAGAAGAAAGGAAACTTTTATGTACATTTGGAGTAAGCCTTCTATCTAGAGTCTCCTCTGGGACCCTGCTCTTTCAGTTACTTTTATGTTCCCTTAATGTTCACCTTCCTCTCCCAACATCCTCAGTTTCCTCTCACCACATATATAATCCTCTCCCAAATTCACTTTTTGATATGACCCTTCTTTCTTAGCTGAGTCCCTGAAAGTATAATTGCTACTTACTCTCCCTATTCTTCACTTTTTTTTTTATACCCTGTGTCATAGTTTTCTACTCCTCTCCTAATTCATTACTTATTTCATAATTACCAAATCTAATACCTTCTTCCAAATCTTCATTTCCCACCATATGAAACCCCCCCCATCTTTCATCTCAGGGCTAAAGTCTCTTCTGGCTACCATTCTTACTCTCTGATCTCTTATTCTCAGCCTTTTTAATATATTGCTTTCCTCTGACAAACTTTTCAATGCAAATATTCCTGAAGGTTATGTTTTTGCCTTTTATTTATAATCCTTCTAAACATTCTTTTTCTAGACTGAACTCTTTCCTTTGTTCCAGACCCATTTTCCTGACTGCTTACTGAGTGTATTACTTCCTGACACTTAAGCTCAATATGCCTTGTGATAGCCAGCCTCCAAGACAATCCAAATGATCCATGCTTCCTAGTATTCATGCCCTTTGACACCCTCTCCCACATTAAACTGTGCTGATTTGTTATGCAAACCACACAGATGTTGCAGAAATGACATGCATGGCTTAGGAGGATACATAATAAAAGACACTGTGAATTCTTCCTTGATGTCTCCTAATCATTTGCTCTGAGAAAAGCCGACCAGCACGTCCTAAGAACCTTTAAGCAGACCTATGGAGAAACCCATGTGATGAGAAGCTAGCTTTCTACCATTAACCATGTGAGAGAATCATCTGAAATATAGATCCTCTAGCCTTAGTCAACCCTTCAGATAGCTGCAAGCCATCCTGGCAGCAGCCTCATGAGAGATTCTTAGCCATAACTACTCATTGAAACTATTCCTAAATTCCTGACTCAAAGGAAATATGAGACAATATATGCTTGATATGTTAAGCTGCTCAATTTATGGATATTTTGTTATAAAGCAACTGAACTCTTCCTCAACACTTTTTACCCCCTTATATATTCCTTGTATCTGTTATTGACAATACTATCCACTACATTATTCAAAATACATACCCATTGGTGTCACCAACTTACCTCCCTCCTCAGTGTCCCCCATCTCCAATCAAGGTCCACGTTTTCTCTAATTTCCTTCTATTAAAAAGCTCTTGAATCCATCTCTCTATCAATCACTCTGCTTCACTCCTGCCTTCTACATTTAACTCTTGAATTATGTCAGGAAACTAATATTTCTGTAATTGCTCTAATTTATATTTCGTTCTCTTTAAGTTGGAGCTTTAAATGCAATCATCAGACCAGATTCTCTAAAATCAGACCCTTTAATGTTACCTCCCTCCTCTTTGGTATAAGGCTGCTTATTTGTAGCCGTATCTCTTGCCACAATCTACTAAAGCTGATTTTATAGGTCCCATAATCCTTCATGCTTTAAATTTTTTTTCTGCTAAAATGATTTTCTTCTCTTTTCCTCCTTCCTCCTAGTTGTTGAGGCAATCTTGACTTTGATAATAAATTGAAGAATAACTTCTTTAACCAATACTTCCATGTGTAATTGATAGCTCTTTCCTGAAAACTACTACTGTGTCCTCCATATACTTCCATCACTTCCATCAGGGCATTTACAAATGTTTCTAATATTTATTTGTTAGATGGTAGTTCTGTTTTTCACTACACTAAAACTCATGAAGGATGTACAATATGTCTTTCTCATCTCTGTCTCTCAAAGGAATGGGAGAGAGTGTGGCATACATTGGTTGCTCAATCATTGTTGGTGTACATAAGTGATCTTTGACCAGCTTATTTAATTTTAAATTAGATGATTAGTATTCCAACAGAGATAAAGAATAAAGATGGGCCGAAACCGGTTTGGCTCAGTGGATAGAGCGTTGGCCTGCGGACTGAAAGGTCCCGGGTTAGATTCCGGTCAAGGGCATGTACCTGGGTTGCGGGCACATCCCCAGTGGGAGATGTGCAGGAGGCAGCTGATCGATGTTTCTCTCTCATCGATGTTTCTAACTCTCTCTATCTCTCTCCCTTCCTCTCTGTAAAAAATCAATAAAATATATTAAAAAAATAAATTAAAAAAAGAATAAAGATGAGAAATATAAAGAAACATCAACTTATCAGGTATAATCATAGGCTTAACATTTTTTTTAATTCAAGTTAATCTATATAAGAATAAGTAGGGTAAAAACACATATTTTCATCAAATGTACAATAATTGTTCAAAAAAATCCACAAATGCTTGTTTCTTATGTTCATACCATGACAATAGCCTGGTAAGAATAAAATATGCAAAATATTTCAGTTTAGTTTTCTTGTCCTGTATGGATTACTTAAAAGAGAAAATAGAAAGTATGTAAAAAACAGGGTAGCCTGGAGTCTTTACAGGCAATTATACTTTTAATATGTTCCCATATACGGGGGGGTGGGGGGGTGGCAACTGGAGGATAATAGTTGTTCGTATGGAAATAATACAATAACTAATAAATTATAATACAAAAATAAACTGTGTTTCATGTACTCAGAAATGTACCCCTATTTTGTTCAGTCCTGTATTTGTGCTTGATAATCTGTGTTCTTTCAAATAACAGGTCACTGCCAGCTAGAGCAATATGAAACCACTGATCCTCAGGAGTTCAGTCAGGTCTTACTCCTCTAGCACAACTTCTCATATATACTTAAGTAACACTAAAACTGTCCACTGTATGATTTTAAGAATAATCCTAATCAAATTTACCAACAACATTGGAAAGATTTGTACCATCATTTGTAAAAATGCATTTTTAAAATAATACTTGTTATAGATACTGATGTATTCAAATTAAAAATGTTACAATTGCCTGGATGGCATGGCTCAGTAGTTGGGCATCGACCTATGAACCCAGAGGTCACGGTTTGATTTTCAATTCCCAGTCAGGACACATGCCCAAGTTGCAGGCTCAATCCCCTGTAGGGGGCTGCAGGAGGCAGCTGATCCATGATTCTCTCTCATTGTTGATGTTTCTCTCTCTCTCTCTCCCTTTCCCTTTCTCTCTGATATCAATAAAATATATTTTTTAAAAATGTTATAATTGATATTAAAATATATTTTTCACAAGGGAGCTGGAGATGGTACTCTGTGCATTTTTTTTTCTTTAAGAGAAAAAAGTGTTTAAAGAATGTTATACTTGTCAATGAGAACAGATGTATATAACTCTTAATTGAAAACTATTTTTTAATTTAGGCATTTTTATAATTAGTGAACAATAAAAAATAAAGGAGGTAAACTAAGTTCTGAAGGACTGATAAAGAAATGGAGGAGGAGAAAAACTACAGACTTTGGAAAAAGTAAAAGATAAAAATGGAATTAGCTTATTAGGAGTGAGAGGGAAAAATGAGGTTGAGAAACTTAAAAACTAGCTGGTAGGGAAAGGAAAATAGCAAAAGTAGCTAAACCTGACTAAGGATTTAATCATTTTATCCTCACTAAAGACTATTACCCCCCCTTTTATAGATGAGGAAACTGAAGGATAGATCTAACAAGTTGCTGGAGCAGGACCAGGCAAGCATCCGTGGATTTCAACAGTTTTCAGTATCTAATGGCGGTCTTTGGTTACATATAAGGATGAATGCTGTAACCAGTATTGTATTTATTATTGCTATGCAAAGAAAGCCATGATAAAATATATGTCTTCTTCTGAGTTCTTCTGAATAAACATAGCAAAGTAATATTTCTCAGAGTCCAAAAATGTTCTCATCTCTCTGATAGAGTTTTCCAGAAGGTTAGAGATATATTTTAATAGCTTCTACTGGTCTTTTGACTTATTCTTCAACATTGCTATTTTAAAATATATAGTTTTAAATTGATTTTTAGAGAGAGAAGGAGGGAGATGGAGAGAAAGAAATGTGGATGAGAGAGAGAAACATCACTGGGGTGCCTCCTGCACGCCCCCTAGTAGGCACTGAGCCTACAACCTGCATGTGCCCAGACTGTAATTGAGTCTGGGTGCTTGGGAAGATGCTCAACCAAATTAGCCACATGGCCAGGTAACATTTCTGTAAGTTCTCTGTCCCAGCAGAACCATAGTGTCTTTTTATGGGACCAGCCAAGAGAGGTCCACTTAAGGAAGGAGCTTAGTTAGAGTTACCTTGACTCCAAATAGGCAAGCAGAGGCAAGAATCCTGGATGTCACCAAAGGAAAGAAGAAAAGGGGGGTGGGGGGGGGGAGGTTAATAAGCTTTTTCTTAAAAGTAGTTGCTTGGTTGCTTGACCTGAGATGGTTTGCTCTTATTCTATTGCCCTATGTGGGAATATGTATTGATTAAGATCAGGGCTTACTTCACACTAGCAAAGTGGATAAATTCTATGAGTGGGCAAAAAGCAAGCCCAGTCTCTCCAATGCCAGTCAAAGTAAAAGTGCTGTATATCCAATCTTTTACATTGTATATGTGTTTTTTTTTATTTTTTTAAGTATTGTATATGGCTTTTGGTTCTTTGAATGCTGTGTGATATGTTATCTCTAATTTAGCTCTATTCTTTCCACAAATAGTTTTGTGCTCTCAAAACTCCCACTGCACAGTTCTAACCAAAGGCCAAATGCCTTCCTGACTAAATGTTTACTCCTAAAAGAGCTCTGGGCATGGCTAAGGCCACAGGTAATTGGAGTCTGAGCAAAGATGGGGAGTTGCAGTTCAATAGAATAAAACCCCAGGTCTAAAAGGTAACCTAGAATACACATTTTAAAGTACAAATTTCTTCCCCTTCCCCCAACCCCCTACTTCAGGTCCCTACAGGATTCTTGGAACTACTACATGAAATACTTATTTGTATGGGGCAACTGTGAGGGGTGCTCCAACAGGCATCCCCTCATGGGCATCCTTAATCCTGGACTCCTTGTATTGTAATCTTCTTAATATGCTTTTTAAGGACTCAGGGTACTATTCGGGAGACAGCTGTTAGGGCTAATAATGCCAAGGAAAGTTAAACTCTTCTGTATCTGTGCTCTTGTAAAAAAGACCCAAGAGAGTGTTAAGAGATGATATTTTTCCTTCAGCCCTCAGAAGGCCTCTCAGGTGTAAAAGGAGAATGAAAAAGGTATTTAAGAACCTAAGTAGGTATTGGAATAGGGTGGCTGGCTACACCTTGGGATGGCAATATCAAACTCTTGATTTCTCTAGCATGTCACATTAAGGTAGTTTTATGCAATGGCTACTCCATGAGCAGTCAAAAAGACTGGAAGATACAGGGTCTGCCCTCAGATAATTTACAGTCTAGTTAGAAGGTAAGTAGTGTGAGGACTTTCTATAGATGTTCAAAGTCAATCTGTTAAGAAAGTTACATTGGGGGTTCTGCTTTCTATACTTGGAAAATTGGGACAAATACCATCTAAATTCCCTTCTAACACAAAGATTCTATGTTACTTTAGTCCTCAAAATTAAAAATTTGCTTTGTTATCTAACCGTAAAATATTATGCTTGCTTGAAGTAATAATACAGGAAAACAAGGACAAAGAAACATGTTAACAAATTTGTAAAACTCACTCCACATTTCTCTCATAATAATAAGGGTAATAATTAAATTATTTGGATGTTTTATATAAACCAGACATCATATTAAAATTTTTGATACTTGTGATCTCTCTTAATGCTTATTATAATTCTATGAGGCAGGTTCTATTACTCCCAATTTTAAAAATCAGGAAATTGAAGGACAGAAAAATTAAGTAGTTTACTCAGAGTTATACAACTGATAAGAGAGGGTTCTAGAATTAAAATCCTGGTAGTATGAATCTGTACACTCAACCACTGTTATATGGCCTCAAAACTATTCAATTAAAAAGTGCTATCCATACACAGTATTTTATTTACACAACATAAATGTACTCTAAGCACATATTATACTTTGGAACCGTCCTTCTTTTACTCAATGGTACATTGTGAACACCACTCCAAATCAATAAATATAGATCTAAATCAACATTTAAAATTTGTTCTAAAAGAGTCTATAATTTTATATGTACCATATAAAATGTTTTATTGGCTCTATGTTAATTAAATTTAATTCAATTCAATAAACGCTTATGAAGAATCTATTTGTTAGACATGTTATTAGTAGAACTTATCTGATCCCTGTAAACATTAACTCTCAAGTAAATTATAATCTATAGAGCTGAAATCTGTCAATCTCATTAGATATACTGCCTCTTATTTCCCAGGCATATAATCACAAAGATTTTATAGATATTAAGTAAATTTAGGATTGCCTAGACCAGCGGTAGGCAAACTCATTAGTCAACAGAGCCAAATATCAACAGCACAACGACTGAAATTTCTTTTGAGAGCCAAATATTTTCAACTTAAACTATATAGGTAGGTACATTGTTACTAACTTAATTAGGGTACTCCTAAGGCTTAGGAAGAGCCACACTCAAGGGGCCAAAGAGCCACATGTGGCTCATGAGCTGCAGTTTGCCAACCACGGACATAGACAATCAACTCATAGTTTTAGAAAAGTTTAGGGATTATCTACAACCCAGTTCATCTCACCTTTGAGTGAGTTATTGACAGTGTTTTGCAGTATCTTCTAACACTAGAGTCATTCAGTAACTCATAGCCCAATATAATCAAGCTGCATAAAAAAGAATGGAACAAGCCTGTCCGTGAAATATCTGGTGGTTAGGAAAGCCATCACATTTTATCATTCCATTGAGTTATGATGGGGCATCCTTCACCTCTTTGTAATGCTTGTATGTTGGCTTACAGTATCCTGTCAATGTTTACTCCCTCTATTATTGAACCCATTCTACCTGTTCTTGCTAAATGCAGAAAAATGAAAATCTCTGCCAAGAAGAGGATATACCATAATAGCAGAGAAAGGTTGGTGGTTTTCAGGGAGGTTTAATATTAAAAGCCACATTAGAACCAATAAGTAAAATAGTGCAGTGATTGAAAATTTTAGTTAGGGGTCACTCCAGCTCCAATACTGAATTTCCATATAAATGTGGGCTAATTTATTTACCCTTTTCTACTCCCCGATATTGAGACAATACTGATAAGAACTCCACAGGGTTTTGGGGGTATCACATGAATTGATGTCTTTAAAGCTCTCCAAACTGTGCCTGACACATAGTAAATGAATGCTCACTAAATGAAGCTTCATATCCTTAAACTCTGAGCCTCTTCTCCAGCATTGACTAATTATTTCTGTTTTGTAACAGACCCAGTTTCCTTTTAAAAAAATTAAACATTGAAAAGAAAAGAAAAACAATACATATTATAAAACATTTTAAGTGATTGCATTTAAATATGTTCATCTGCTCACTGGATCTTTCCACTTGGATACCCAGTAATTATAGCAAAATAAATATGTTTTACATTTTAAAAATCATTTTTCCTATCTCCTGGTACCATTTATCTTAATTCCTATTAGTATTTTTCGTTTTACTCTGGTATCCTCAACCCTTTCAGCATATTATTCCTAGACTCGCCTTCTCCAGGACTGGCTCTCTGTTGGCATTTTGTTTAGAATCTCTATTATGTTCTGGAAAAAAAAAAAAAAAGAAAGAAACAACAAAAACACAAAACAACAAAACACAAAAAAGCAAAAAAAAAAAAAAAAAACTTTAACATTTTTTAATTAAGACAATTTCTCAGTCTTGATCAGCATGTTTTAACCAACATTACCATGTGATATACAATTCTCTCTAAATGTGTACCTGTCACTCCCTTGTACTCCATCACCTCCCACTCAAAGAGCTGTGATGAGATCTGCTAATTCTTTGGTCCCCAATGGGCTTCAAACTAGTTTTATTATTTCTGAGGTTTCCTTTTCTCCTCCTGTGTGTAATGAAGTACTTGCCTCCTGGCAAAACTCTGGTTCACAATTCCTCAATGTCCAGGAAATGCTCTTGAGTCATATTTCTTCAACCTTAGCACCCACTGGTGGCACCTCCCCTTATCTTTTATCTTCATTAGAAATTAATCTACTTTCAAAATCTCAAATCTGATATCCTCTCTATCAATCACTCTGCAGATTTTGTTTTATATCTACTATATTCCAAATACTGTGTTACACACTGAGGACACAATGAAAAATACACCATGAGTTCTGTCCTACAAGACTTCAACCATCCTTCCATCTATCTTACTTTAGCCCTCCCATAGAAGGCAACTGTCATCTTCTCTTATCCTTTAGTCTCTTAACACTCATTATTCTCCATTCCATGGTATCATTCTGTGTAAAATGACTGAACTATATCAATGATAAAATATTTCAGAAATAAATAATACCACAAACAAAGGTCCTGTACCTTCTAGCATGCCCAACTGCTAATCCTACCTTGGGTTATCTTTATAGAACTGTTATATTCAAAGTATTTGTAGCAAAGTCTGAAAAACCATGCTTTGTGTGTAAACACACACTCACAGATTCATTTCTTGACTTGGCAATTCTCTTTACATCCCTTCTTTGAATAGCAAAGGCACAAAAGTATAGGAGAAGAGGATTAAATAATTGTCAGCCGGATACATTACTATGACTATGTTCCAAGTTAAACAGAGGTGACCAAGCACTAGAGCTGGGTACCGGACACAGCTGGACTAGCCAGACTGATGTGATTCTGACTCATATAGATGAATAAACTGAAGCTTCATCAATTTTCCTCTCTAGGGAGAGAATTGACCCAAAATTTGGCCTAAGGCAAAATTACAGTTTGAGGTGATAATTTTTTTTTAATTCAAAATATTTTATTGATGTATCCATTAGAGGAAAGGGCCCCCTTGCTTTTACTACACGGCAATAATACCAGCTAGCATGTATTGAGAAAAAAAAACACAATATTTATATAATTGTTGTTGTTGTTAATCCTCACCTGAGGACATTTTCCATTGAATTTTTAGAGTGAGTGGAAGGGAAGGGAAGGGAAGGGGAGAGAGAGAGAGAGAGAGAGAGAGAGAGAGAGAGAGAGAGAGAGAGAGAGAGGGAGGGAGGGAGAGAGAGAAACATTGGTGTGAGAGAGACACATTGATTGGTTGCCTCCTGCACTTGCCCAACCAGGACCCGGGATTGAGCCTGCAACCCAGGTGCACACCCTTGATCAGAATTGAACCCAGGACCCTTCAGTCCACAGGCCAATATTCTAGGACTATATATACATTTTTTTTAAAAAAATTAGCTTACTTTCAATATTATTTTGTATTTTTTTTCAGGCATACCACACAGGGGTTAGACCCGTGGTCGGCAGACTGCAGCTTGCAAGCCACATCCAGCTCTTTGGCCCCTTGAGTGTGGCTCTTCCTAAGCCTAATTAAGTTAATAACAATGTACCTACCTATATAGTTTAAGTTTAAAAAATTTGGCTCTCAAAAGAAATTTCAATCGTTGTACTGTTGATATTTGGCTCTGTTGACTAATGAGTTTGCCGACCACTGGTAGGCAATTATCTCCTTTACAATGTGTTCCTCCCTGATATTTCCAGTACCCACCTGGCACCATACATCATTATCACAATATTATTGACTATATTCCCTATACTGTACTTTACATCTCTATTATTATTTTGTAACTACTAATTTGTACTTCTTAAGCCTCTCACCTCTTTCACTCATCCCCTTCTCCCTTCCCCACCTCCGGCAACCATCAGTTTATCCTCTATATATATGAGTCTGTTTCAATTTTACTTGTTCATTTATTTTGTCCTTTAGATTCCACATGTAAGATTATAAGGTATGTGTCTTTCTCTGACTATTTATTTACCTTAATACCCTCTAGGTCAGTGGTTCTCAACCTTCTGGCCCTTTAAATACAGTTCCTCATGTTGTGACCCAACCATAAAATTATTTTCGTTGATACTTCATAACTGTAATGTTGCTACTGTTATGAATCGTAATGTAAATATCTGATATGCAGGATGGTCTTAGGCGACCCCTGTGAAAGGGTCATTCGACCGCCAAGGGGGTCGCGACCCACAGGTTGAGAACCGCTGCTCTAGGTAATATTTGTAAAATACAGAACCCAGACTTTCAGAAGTTTTCAGATTACATAGGAATGCAAGTCATATTCATATGAAAGGGTGTATCATGATAAAAGGTGAATTTGCTGAAGGACAAATTTAGCAATAAAGAGAGCAATGAACAGTAAGTATTGTATTCTGGGAAGGGGAAGGTGATAATTCTTAAGACTTTACTAGGCTGCAGAGGGAGTGAGTTGGCAATTCGTAAGACTTTATTATCTAACCCCCACTCCCCAGCTTACAAAAATACATACTTTATTATCACTTTCTTTATTGGTAATTTTTGCCTTAAGTAAATAGTACCTCCTACCATAATGCACTGTTTCATATGATTATATGACTTGCATTCCTATGTAAAAATCTGTAAACTTCTGGAAGGCAGACTCTATATTTTACATTTCTTTTTTGTTTAATTCCTCTCCATTCTCAGCTGCACAGAGTCTGAAGTCAATAGATACCTGGTGAGTAATGGAATAAATTGTGCTAACAGGATGAACAAAACTCTAAATATTACTCCACTAGTTCCATTTATACAAATCCCTACTTTATTTCTTTCTTGTTGGTGAATCTATGACTTCCTGCTAATAACATTTGAAAATGAATCACTCCTAGAAAAGGGGGAAAAAACTTCTATATGCAAGATTATGTTGAAGCATAATATATCTTAATAAACTAGTTAAGATTCCTCATAAGAAGCTAGAAGAAATGGTTGGGATATAATTAATTCAACTCTCTATCATAGATATGGAAATTATTTACACTGTGTCATTTCTGAGTTCACTACTCTTCCTCCAATATTGTAAACTCAGAAAGCACTGTTTTCTCCTAATGCACCTCTTCCCAGTGTTCACCCTGGCCCAGGGACCATTAGCTATCTCTAGTGGTCCTCTGTAGCAGAATGCTGTATTTGATTTCCTAGTCATATTTTCATTGGTACTTTGTATATTTCATAGTAAAAGTCTAAAATAAAATTCTCACCCTAACTGGTTTGGCTCAGTGGATAGAGCGTTGGCCTGCAGACTGAAAGGTCCCAGGTTTGATTCTGGTCAAGGGCATGTACCTTGGTTGCAGGCACATCCCCAGTGGGTGGTGCAGGAGGCAGCTGATCGATGTTTCTCTCTCATCAATGTTTCTAACTCTCTATCCCTCTCCTTCCTCTCTGTAAAAAAAAAAAAATCAATAAAATATATATTTAAAAATAAAATAAAATAAAATAAAATAAAATTCTCAAACTTGGAGAACATTTTCTTCCTTGTTTTTCTTCATCATGAGATGTCTCCATCACCTTGATTCCAACATAATGATGGAAGATATCAGTGTTCTTCCAAACCAACATTTCTATCCTAGAGTTCTGTTAGAATGGACAGTTAGTACATAGAGTGTGTGATATCATATCACAATAACATTTAAATAAACTAAATCTGACCAAATGTGGTATTTTATAAAAGGAATAAGAAATAAATCCAATATTGACTATAATAGAGCAAATGAAAACAAATGGACAGCCAATGAATTTTCCATATGGCCAAAGCTTTTGTAATTCCTAACATGTTTCAATGACTATTGGTAGATGTCCAGCTGCCATGAGATTACCATACACTGAGAAGTATCAGAATCATAGACCCACTACTTTCCTGCACTATATAGATATAGCTGGCTTTAGGATTATAAAAAGAATCCATCAGTTGACATTATAATATTGGATACACTTAATAATTGCTACTCAAGACAAATAAGTAGTAGAAACAAAACTATTCATTGGTTATCTGAATAATGTAATTAGAGAGATGATTATTAAATATTTATATTACACAAAAGTTCTGAGTAATAGAGAAATTAGATTAGATTTCTCAAACAGTTTTGAGAAATTAGAGTAGTCAAGCACAAATAGGAAGTTCTAGGAATATAAATGAATAATGTTATGATTGCAAAAATAATAATAATGAGAGGAAAGACAAATATACAAATCCAGAAGTCAATTTATTAGCTAAATAGCAATGCAGTTAAGGGTACCCACTGAAGAAATATGTACTTGGCATCTACTCTATAAAAATCATTGATTTAGAAAAAAAGCTGGGATGCATTATTAAAAGGCTAAAGTTCCATAACCTTGACACTCATAGTTATAACAAAGCCTGACTAGCATTCTTGCTAGCTTTCTGGTATCCACAACCATGGGCAGAAGGCAAAGACAGTAAAATAATTTAAGAAAACACAGAGATAGAAGGGTAATGATTATTGAAACTGAGGACAAATTTAAGAGATTGGAATTATTCATCCTTCAATTAAATACATAAATATTTATGGGGTTGTGGGGCTTTAAATTGTTTTTATATTTATGAAAGTGGTGAGGAAAAGTTGTTCATCTCTCCATAAAGAGAGAAAATACCTTCAAATTAAAGCAGGAATTATTTAAGAAATTTACAAATAATAGTTTACAGAAAAAATATCTGCATACAATATGAAACCTGAGGTTTCTTCTTCTTTCATAGCTATCATTATAAGCAGGAGAGATGTTAATTTCTCTGGGATTCATAATTGTAACATGACAAAGATTTCAGTGAATGTCTGGAGGTAATGAGGACCCTGGAAAGATCTGCTTTAGATCTAGAAAACAAACGTGGTCAAAAGAATGGTCAATAGCTGAATGAGAAGCCTAAATACCTTGGACAGGAGGTTATCAGATAAACAATATGTCATCTTACATTTTCACCTTTAGTTCACCAAGACATGAAGCAGGTGATATGTTTAATGCCAGCAGGTAATTTGTAGATACTAAGTGTTCAAAAAAAAAAGTTTAAAGAGCCTCTGACAAGGGCAGTAAGTCATTCCCCACTTGCAGAACTAAATGTGGTACACTGAGGCTCCTCTCCCCTTATTAAAGAAAGTATGGCACTGAGAAATGGCACCTACAGGTACAGGCTGCTGATAGCTCCTGAGTGAACTGGCATCCTGTCTGCTGATACTGACAGCTCTTTTTCTCCCCAGGGAATCTTTGCTAACCTTGGCAATTAAAATTGTTGGAAAGCAATGAAACATGGGAAACACTGTTCCCTAACTCCAACCTTCCCTTTTTTCCTTGGTGGAAACCATATAGGGATTGAAAAGATCTTTACATTATTCAAGAGGTACACTATGAATATATAGTGTACTTGTCAAGACTGAAGCCTGCACTCATTCTCTAATTGTTGGAATGTTACATATCATTATGGTATGTCTATTCTTAAGGGAGACACCCCAGGTTGGAGATACACTCTACTAAAAGTTTTTGAGATGGGAGTTGTAACCCATTAATTCCATAGGCGATGAAATGAACATAGAGAGTTACTCACTTTTTAAAAAATAATGGAATGGAATAAAAAATATAAAATTTCATCACATGTAGTAAGATTATGTATTACTTTGTGAAGATTTTATTTCAGTTATACATTTATGTGGGGGGTATGGGTATAGGTGTGAATGTGCACAAATATAATGGGTCATGATCCTATATAATAAAAGCCTAATATGCTAAGTGCCTGGTCTTCCATTCAACCAATCAAAACATAATATGCTAATGATATGCTAAGGCTGCTCAACTGCTTACTATGACGTGCACTGACCACCAGGGGACAGACGCTCCAACTGGTAGGCTAGCTTGCTGCTGGGGTCTGACTGATCGGGACTGAGTGAGACAGGCCAAACATGCCCTGGAGCCCTGACATGGACCCTCCCCAGCTGGCCAACCTCCTGTGTCCCTCCCCGGCCCCAATCATGTACCAGTGGGGTCTCCTGACCTAACCTGTGCCCTCTTGCAATCTGAGACCCCCTCAGGGGATGTCAGAGAGCTGGTTTTGGCCTGATGGTGGAACAACCAGTTGCTATGATGTGCACTGACACCAGGGGGCAGACGCTCAATGCAGAAGCTGCCCCCTGGTGGTCAGTGTGCTCCCATGGGGGTGGAGCACTGCTCAGCCAGAAGCCAGGCTCACAGCTGATGAGCACAGTGGTAGCTGGGGGGCGGGAGCCCCTCCCACCATGGCAGCACTAAGGATGTCCAACTGCTGGCTTAGGCCTGGGGAGCGGGCCTATGCTGTCAGTCAGACATCCCCTGAGAGCTCCTGGACTGCGAGAGGGTGCAAGCTGAGCTGAGAAACCTCCCCACTGCCCCCCCCACCCATGAGTGCACAAATTCTGTGTACTGGGTCTCTAGTATAAAATAAGTTTCTTACTATGGATTTTGGCTTGCAATATGAAATCTACTGCTCTAAGAGATTATTGGGTTGTTCAAGTTAAGGGGACATCTCTGTGCCTATGCAACACTAAACAGCCATGGGAATAAAGAAAATTGTCAAACACCAGATGTTTCCTAAACATTTGGAAACTTAACAACATGTTGACAAAATATCCAAACGTCTGACGGTCTATTCTTCTTCTCTTCTGATTGTTTACTTTAACAAAGCATAGCCACAAGTTGTGGCTCAACGATGTCAACTCTAGCAACAATTTAATTTACATTCTTAAATTCCAAAGTATGCTCATTAAGTCTCAACTATTAAACTACTTTCTTTCCCAGACTGAGAGAAGTAAACACAAGAGTTTAAAAAAGAATTGCATTAAATGAGCTTATTAAAGTCAAAGAAAATTTCAAAAATGCTAAGTAACTCTACGTTGAACTAATGTACCCGAGGTATTGTTCACAAATGAAAGTGATGCTGTGATGCACAATTAATAAAGAGTGAGAAGGAATTGTTTGATTCCCATTTGTATCTGTTACATTTTAATTATAGCAGTGACTAGATGCAATCTTTCTATATCAAGTTATAGGAAAGCATGCCAGTCTATGAGTTAAGATCAGCCTGTGTAAGAAAGGAGCATATGAAAATGTAGGTTTATTACTAACAATAATTATTTGAAAAATCATTGGTGAATAAACTGTTTTCCTACCAAAAAAACTTCATTAGATATATTCGAATTTCAAGAAAGATAAAGGCTTTTACAGGAAAAAAAATGTATATATTTTCAAAAAGTCATTGCCCAGATTTTAATGGTGATGTTTCATCACAATTCCTGACAAGATTTGGAGGGAAAAATAAAACAAAAACTTTTTCTCCTTATTCTCATGACTTTAGCAGGTAATCTATTGAAATCCCCAATTTATAGTATCAGTGTCATATATAACTTCTGAACAAGGAATCTCTGAAAGAACTGGTGTTTTTACTCAGGGCTTGAGATACATTTTTCCATGCATTTCCCCCCTCGTGGTTCAAGCTGGTTGTGGGCTGAATGTATGTGCATTGCCCCAGGAATTTCCATGAGGACTTTAGAACAAATCAGTGGAGCGAGTAGTGGGCTCAACAACAACTGAATGTAACTCATCTAGAAGTTTCATTTCGCAGCCTCTGTTGAGCTGTGCCTCCTGGTAAATTGTGAAGTGCCAAAACTTAACACCGGAACAAACAAACAAAAATAAAGTAGTCGTTGCTGCTGGCTAAGCCTGAATTTTAGAACCACATTAAAAACAAAACAAACATCTTGTCTTATTAGCTAAAGAGTTTAGAATAAATGACAAGACATCCGTCTGGATATTTTGGATTAATAAAATGGCTAGTCTAAAATATTCTAGGTTATTGGGTATTTTTAAACTTTTATACACACATCTTGTCAAGATCCAGTCACATTAGACCTGGGGATATAGCATGTTACCCTGTTCCCAGTAGATGTTTGATGAGTTGACTGACTTGTTTTCATAGACAAACCATTCTAGAGCCTCTGGTTGGTCCACTAGTAACTATGGAAGAACTGTGTGATTTATCTGGAAAAACTTCATCATGAAACATCATGCTTCAACACCAAGGGAAATATTATAGTGCAAGGGAAATATTTAAAGAAAAGAAAAGGAAAGAAAAGAAGAAAAGAAAAGAAAAGAAAAGAAAAGAAAAGAAAAGAAAAGAAAAGAAAAGAAAAGAAAAGAAAAGAAAAGAAAAAAGAAAACCTTTGAATAAGCTATCTACAAAGATGGGAAAACAAATGGAAACAAAATTTCTGCGCTGAGGCAAAGCCAATGGAGCATGAAGATTTTCCAGAAAAAACCCCTAAACTATTGAGAAACACTCTCTCTATCCATTTGCCTACAAGCACTCTCTAGAGTCCAGACCTAAGTTTATCCATGTCCTGCGGCTATTGTATAAGGAAGGTTTTATTGTGGTTTCTGTGTAAATAAAATAAATCTTAAGCAAGACTGAGTAAGCTTGTGTTCTAATGAGCATTTAGGTCAATTTTTATTGAATCTGAACTGGTTCTTCTATTTCTTTAACAAAAATAAAAAGAGAAAATTTTAACTGAGAAAAATACTTAGGGTGGATAAAGCTTGGCAGTATCCTAAGTGGCAGCATTTTCTATAGAACAGTTCTACCTCATGTGATACTCTGAGATATTTTATTATTTGCACTAAAAAGCCAGCAAAGACAGCTGCTGCCTCTCAGATCCTGGCATTCTCTGTCCGGCCTCCCATCTCCATGCCACCCTGCTGCAGGCCACAGGCGGAACTGAGCATGTTGAGCAATATCCCAGTGACCTAGAACATATTTAGGGTCTCAGAAAGCAGTTCAATCTCCATGTACAAGTGCAACACGCTCCCTAGGTAAACCCACTTCCCTCCTCTAGGGAGAGATAAGAAATGACTATGCCTCTAGCTTTCTTTCATCAAATTTCCTCCTAGACTAATCTGAAAGCACTTGTACTGCAAATTTTCTCTCAGAATTTTATTGCCAGTCGTATTAACAAAAAAGACACACAGAGATTCCTAAAAAGCTCAGATATCTATGAGGGGAACAACAAAGTCTGACAACTAAAAAATTCACATTTTTAAAGCATGTGTACAGTGTCAAGCAAAGGATATCTATCCAGTCCTTGGATGTGCATAATGTTTAGTACATTGTCTAAAACAGAAACTTGACTCGTCTGAATCAAGATAGCAGGCAGATGACCAGCAGCAAGGATATCTTCAGAGAGGACCTGTGATACATACTAGATTTCTAAGCGCAATCCAAAATGACCCACTTTCCAAACTGTTGTTACACACCCAAGCTGACCTTGGACAGAAAATGGGTATTGACATGCTTGAGGCAAAAGTTAATTCTGCATAATGCAAAGAGATAAAGCCAGGGAGCACGCAGGAGGACTGGAGTGGTTGCAAACCCAGGGGCCTCTGGGCTTCTATAAAGAGCAGCAGCTTCTACTCGCCCTCATTCTTCCCTGTCCCTTTCCTTGCTCCCACCCAAATGTGCAGCAGCGGAAGCCCAGAGTCAATTGTGACAAGGGCGATGCCAAGAAGAACAACAGCAGCAAAAATATGTTAATGATGCTCTCAACACTGCCAGTTCTTCAATTCCATTCAATTATCTGTACCTTTTCTCCTGATTTCCCTGACTTCAGGATGTTGTTTATCAAGTGCTCCATAATTAGTCAGGCACCAAACTTGACTGTGCTAATGAGACACCACTATTTACAGCACCCCTCCCCCAAGCTGCTCTCCACGCCTAATTCTCCAATCTACTATATAAAGCTTCCTTTTCCTTTCCTTTCTTATAGTGGCCTTGGGGCTTTTGAAATGATCCTGACAAGAAGCGCTGCTCCTGACAGTTTTAAAGATAATTAACATATAAGCAATGCCAATCCCCCACTAGTTATCCATCATTACTCACCTAAAGATAGGAACTTGCTCTGTTCATAGTGCATGACTCATAAATGCACTGTCTTTAACTTTTTCTTCCCATTTTCTAGATCCCCACCTCACTTTTAGCGCTCTCTCTCTCTCTCTCTCTCTCTCTCTCTCTTTCTCTCACAGCCCCATGGCTCTCCCCCTTATTTTTTATTCACCTTTGGGCTATTTTTTCTTTTCTTTGACAGTTTCTCCTGCTTATATATTTGTAATTATTCATTGCATCCCCCTTTTCTTTTAACCCAGACATTAGAGAATAGTATTTCCCATGCTATCTTTGTGAAAATCTTTGAAGATTTGTAATTTTTCTCTCAGTTCTTTGCAGTTTTCCTTCATTTTGTTTATTGGTAAATGTTCTTTCTTTCATTATAACAAATAAACAAAACCAAACCTATCCCATTCCTCAATTCTGTATGTAAGGTGCTCGTCTAATTCTTTCTAGGTAGAGTAGCTGTGAATTAAGGGTGCTGTTTAAACAGCTGTTCTCTACTTTAGTCTTGGGCTTCTGCCCTTAGTCACTGCCTCTGCTTCTGTCTCTGCAGACATAATGCCTCTTCTGAACATATAACCCTCAAGTAGCTTGGATAGGAATTAAAGTAGGCTCCTGGCTTCCCATTCTTTTTCCAGGCGCTCTTTGAACAAGCAACAAAATCTTATAGCAAATAGGAAAGGCCACTCCAATATCACTTTTTTACTGTCTTCTCTTTATTGTTCAGTTAAGAAAATGTCATTATCCCTCACCATAATAACATACCTAAAACTCAGAGATCGACTCTAAGTACAATGATCTCATTATAAGAAAGGAAAATTGGCACAAACAAGCAATAAACCCAGTCTAAAGTCAGCTGGTATTTAAGTGCCAGAGCTTAGACTTCAATCCCATTCTCTTGAATCCTGTATTTCAGGGCTTTTGAATTACATTCTTGATTCCACTATCTGAACAGGATAAATTGTCCCTAAGCCTCATGTCAACCTTAGCTTTCTCCCTTCTTTGTAAGTTATCAAACATAGTCCCATTTAGAGAGTTTAAGGGAAATGGGGGTTTAGTTCTCTCTACCAATACATGTGATTAAAAAAAAGTGGCACTAGTCTACTAATCTAACCATATTCAAGAACAATTGAATGTAAACAACCTAATAATGTTAAATAAGCAAATTCCTGTCTGTGTAACTCTAATCCCCAAACTATATTTAAACAGAATACATATATGAAAAAATAAATCATTCCAAATTATAATTTTCATACTTCAATTAGTTATGGTTTATTTATAAATTTAGTGATAGTCTGGATATTGATTTTTTTTACCTCACCAAATAATTTTCTTAAGATCAGAAACTCTCCAAGCATGAACCTAAATAAAACTACAAATAAAACAAAGCTTTATAATGCATGTTGCTTTCTTTTTTCTGAATTCAGTGAGACATCTTTCCACAGATACAGGCAGAAAAGAGAAGTGTTTAGGAGGAGGAAGATCCTAGTCAAATTTCCTAGATAAAAAATGTAGATTATTGAACAGAAGTTTTCATTTTAATGTAGTTCAATTTTTCAATTATTTATTTTATCACTAACACTTGTTGTGTTCTATTTAAGCTCTTTTTGCCTTCCTCATTTAGATCTATAATCCATCCGGAATGGATTTTTTTCACATGACATGAAGTATACCTGGCAAGGAACTCTTATCCATAACATGTAAAAGATTCTCAGGAACCAATAAGAACAGGGTAGATGATAGAAAAACAGGCATGGAACTTCAACTATAACTTTACAAAAGAGGATATATATAAATATTGATAACATAAAAAACTGCTCAAACTCTCTAGTTATTAGAGATATTAAAATGAAAACAACAGGTTACCATAAAACATCCAACAAAATGGGCAAAATACAAGCCAAATGCTTCAAATGTTGGCAAGAACATGGAGTAGTTGTGCTGGTGGGAGAATGTTAGTATAACCTCTTTGAAAACCTGTTTGGCAATAATTTCAAGATATACATACCCTATGACCCATAAACACCACTTATTTTTCAATGGGTGTACATATACTGATTCAAAAAAATGCAAGTGCAAGGATGTTCGTAGCAACTCTGTTTATCCTATCTAATAATAGACAATGATTGAAATTAACCATACCTCCGTTATGCTTCCCATTGGCTAATCAGCGAGATATGTAAATTAACCGCCAACAAAGATGGCATCAGGCAGCCACGCAGCTGAAGTGAGCAGGAGGCTTGCTTGCTCCAGTGATGGAGGAAGCCAAGCTTCCTCCCTGCTGTGGGGCTCTGAGCTCCACTCTAAGCAACAAAGTTGCAATTATAGAAGCTAAGCAAACCCCAGATACCTGCTTTCAGCAGGCCATGGCCTCAGAGCTGGAGCAGCAACAAAGTTTCAATTATAGAAGGTAAATAAATCCCAGAATAAAAAAAAAAGAAAAAAAGGAGAGGCTGGGAGCTTCAGTTGCCGGCGGGCTTGGCCAGCCTGAAAACCCTCAGCCCCTCATCCAGACTGGCCAGGAATCCCAGTGGGGACCCCCACCCTGAAGGGGGTGTGACCAGCTGCAAACAGCCATCAGCCCCTCATCCAGGCTGGCCAGGCACCCAAGCAGGACCTCCACCCTGATCCGGGACACCCTTCAGGGCAAACCAGCCGGCCCCCACCCGTGCACCAGGCCTCTATCCTATATAGTAAAAAGGCAATATACAAACTGACCCTAACAGCAGAAAGACTGGGAATGACTGGTCACTATGACACACACTTACCACTAGGGGCCAGACGCCCAATGCAGGAGCTGCCCTCTGGTGGTCAGTGAGCTCCCACATGGGGGAGCTCTGCTCAGCCACAAGCCAGGCTGATGGCTGCCAGTAGAGCAGTGGTGGTGGGAGCCTCTCCTGCCTCCTCAGCAGCACTAAGGATGTCCGACTGCAGCTTAGGTCTGCTCCCCACTGGCAAGTGGACATCCCCCGAGGGCTGCCAGCTTAGGCCCAATCCCCCGGGGAGCAGGCCTAAACCAGGCCTAAGCCAGCAGGTCATTATCTCCCAAGGGGTCCCAGACTGCGAGAGGGCACAGGCCGGGCTGAGGGACCTCCCCCTGAGTGCACAAATTTTTGTGCACGGGGCCTCTAGTCATAACATAAAACTGAAACAACTCAAATGAACATTCACAGTAGAATTTAAAAATAAATATACATTTATATAATAAAAATATTATAGAGCAATGACACATACAACAGTATGGATGAGTCTTATAAACGAAACACTAAACAAAAGATTCTAAAGGCAAAAAAGTACATATGACTCCATCTGTATAAATTTCTGAAGCAGGTAAAATAAATCTATGGTGGTAGACAATGCTTATCGTTGGGGGTCAGGTGCTGCAGTGTCTGTCAGAAGCTTGGGATAGCTTCTGAGGAATTGTAGTGTTCTATTTCTTGATGAAGGTGATAGCTATGCAGGTATAAACTTGGAATTTATTAACTTAAAAATTTTTTTTTATTGATTTTAGAGAGGAAAGGAGAGGGAGAGAGAGATAGAAACACCAGTGAAGAGAGAGAATCATTGATCAGCTGCCTCCTGCACGCCCCACAGCAGGGATCGAGCTCGCAACCTGGGCATGTGCCTGACCAGGAATTGAACCATGACCTCCTGCTTCATAGGTCAAAGCTCAACCACTGTGCCACACCAACCGGGAAGGAATTTATTGACTTTTTTGAGTCCACTCTGGCTTTAGTAAAAAATATGTATAAGAGAAAAATACTTTATCAGAAAGCAGTTCCTGTGTTATTCTTTGAAGCCTAAAGGAATAATGGAACTGTAGAAAAAAATACAAAAATAAAATCACCAGCCAGCAAGTTTTAAGCACCTACTATGTGTATATTTATAAATAAAATAAAAACAGAAACTTGATCTCAAAGGAAAGAGAGAATGTACACAGGCTTCTGAGGCTAGGAAGCAGTATCTCCAGAAGAAATAACCGTTAAAAAACATAGTGAAATACAGGAGAAGTTAGTTTGTGACTATTGTTTTAGATACTATTTAACTGAGGCAAAAGCAATACATGCAAGTGGAAATATATAGGATTTAATATTTAATACCATAGGACTATAGAGTGATAAGGTCAAGACATGGATCAGGAATCTGGAAATCACCTGAAGACAAGATAAAATGAATACTCAGATAAACAATTGAAGACTATCTAGCCAAGTAATATGTGGACACATAGTAGGTAAAACAGGCTAGGACTGGAGGAGGCAGAAGATAGTAGGAAAATCTAAATGGTAAAGTACAGTACCATAGAAGCCTCAGTAAAAGTAGTCACTGGAGCTGTTTACAAATACCCTGTCTCTCCTTTTGAGCATAAGACAGGATTGTACTTTCCTGCCCACTTTGATGTGAGTAGGTGGTTTGATTTGTTTAATAAAATGTGGACAGCTTTAATGTGTGTCACTTCTGGGTTGAAGTTTAGGAAGTGATATGGGACTTGCCAAAATCCTTTCCTCCTGCCATACTGATTGTGAAGAGTACAAAGATCATGAGATGGACCTCCATCAGCTTGGGATCTGGAATGACTGCAATGTACAGAGTGCCCCAACCTACAACTCATATTGAACATGTAGCATGGATGTAAGGAAAACTAAGGGACCTTTGCACCCTTGTCGCATAGACCTCACCTGCTCTATAAAACCTCAAGCAGAGATCAATGCTGCAATTCAATCTTTTCTGTTTCTACATTCAGATGGCTGAGCACTACTAGGAGAAATCCTGTAATTACACTACTACAACTCTTCAATCTGAAAATTCAGTGGGGTCTCAGCCTTTTATCTAAACTCAGACAATTACCACTTCCATTTTTACAACTTTTCCAAGCCTTAATCATTCTCCTCTAGACTTCATGCAATCTCAGCAGAGCATCTGGACCCCTGAAGTGTCAAGAGCGCTAAGGCTGCAAGATCTAATCTTCTGTATATTCCCACTTGCCCCTTAAACTAACTTAAATTCACCCTTAGTCATCCTTACCCTCTTTCTTTCAGTTTTATAAGATGAAATGTCCTTACTTCTGATTAAGCAATCCCTTCACCTAAACAATTAAGTACTGCCTCTTCTGAGACCTTGTGCCACTGTGTAATCCTTCTCCCCCCACTGCATTCAACATGCTTCTCCTCACTGATTCTTGCCCCCATAGATCTATGACTATGCCATTAACCCTGGCTGAAAATTAACTCTTCCTCAAGCTATCATAATTTCATCTCATGCACAGAAAAGTAGACTCTTCCTGAACTACTACAATCTTACATATACCATTCTACTGAAATCTATTCTTACTAGAATTATTAAAGAGCAATTAATTGCCAATTAAATGTACATTATTAAACCTCTATCTTATTCTCGGTTTAAATGTAAACTGTTGACTTTTTCATTATTAAAAATCTCCAGTCTCTTAGTGTCTGTGACTCCACATTATCCTTGTTGTCTATGTACCTTGGTCCATTCTTTTTCCTCTGTTAGCAAGCTTGAAATGTTGATGATATCCAGAGTTCTCTTCTTGACCCACTGTTCTTCTCATTTTGTATAATATCATTTAATGATTCCATTTGTCCACATAGTTTCAACATTACCTATATGCTCATGGTTTCTAAACCTAAGTCTTTTCCAGATCTCTTTCTTAAGCTTGAAATTCATAGTCAACTGAATCTCCTATAGTTAGAGACCTCAAAGATAACATGTCAAAAATTTAACTAATTTATTTTCTTCCTAAACCTTATTCTCTTCTCATATTCTCCACATTAATGGAATTAAGATCTAGCCATTGACCCAATACAAAATCCCAGTTTTTAAGAAGCCTTGGCATAATAAATGTTACTTGCTTTCTTCCTAAAAGGAATCTCATTTCAGTTCATACTAGCCTGATTTGCTACTGCAAACCTCTACTTCAATTTTGATGGATAGCTTTGCTGGGTATAACATTCTTGATTGGCAGTTTTTTTCTTTTAGCACTTTGACTATATCATCCCATTCCTTTCTGTTTTTCAAGATTTCTGATTGAAAAATCTGCTGACTGGGGTTCCCTTGTATGTGACAAGTTCCATTTGTTTTTCTGCTTTTAATATTTTTTTTGTCTTCAAATTTAACAATTTAATTATAATATGACTCTGTGTGGGTCTTTTATGATTCATCCTATTTGGTAACTCCTGTATCTGGAAGCCAGATTATGAAGGTTATCAGCCATTATTTATTTCAATAAGGTTTCTGCCCACCCCTCCCTTATTCTTTCTATACTTCTATAATGCACACATTGGTCCATCTAATGGTATCCCATAGTCGCAAGCCATCTTCACTCCTTTTCATTCTTTTTTTTTTTTCACTTTTCTATTCTAATTGAGTGAGTTCCACTGTCCTATATTTGAGTTCATTAATCCTTTCTTTCACTTGGTCAAGTCTATTGTTGACTATCTCTATTAAATTCCAAGTATTGTATTTTTTAGCTTTCTGATTTCTCTTTGTTACTTTTAAGTATTTTCTATTACTTTGTTGAAACTCTCACTTTTGTTTATGCATTGCTCTCCTTGGTTAGTATCGTTTATGACTATGCTTTTGAACTTCACACTGAACAAATCCCTTATTTTAGTTTAATTAAGATTGGTTTCTGGAGATTTATCTTTTATTAGAACATTAGAGGCCCAGTGCATAAAATATATGCATGGGTAGGGTCCCTAGCAGCTTCTGGCCAGGGCCTCCCTTCATTCTGCGCCGCCCTCTGGTGGTCAACACACATCATAGCGAGTGATTGAACTCCCAGTTGGTTGAACTCCCAAGGGGACACTTTGCATTTTATATATATAAAGATATTATCTTGTTTATTCATTTTCCATCACTGTCTGAACTGGTTTGTGTGACTTAGATAAAACAACCACCTTTCCCAGTCTTGAAAGACTGATCTCATGTAAAAGATAAACCTTGTCAATTAGCCTGACCTAAGCTTCTGGTTGCCTCTCAAACTTTTTGATTGTCTAAGCCACTGGCATTGCTATTAGTGGCTCCCAGTAGTTGAGGATGTGCCAAGGCCCATCAGTTTCCCAAAGGCATGGGAAATGTCCATATACCTGTTCAGTCTTCCTGAGGTATATGCCTCCCCTTCAGCTTCCCAATGCAGGCTAATTGGAAGCCCAACTTTTATGTAACAGCTGGGAAAGTTGGAACATTAGATATGTAGTCTAGCTGCTATCAGGGAGAAACCAGGAGTTGATTTTTGCATATTCAATCTGTACTTATACAAAAGGAATAGTCACTGAAAGATCTTGTGTGCCTAAACAGAACCACCACTTTGTTTTGTGTGGTCCTGGGGACTGATTGCTAGCCCCATCAGCTCCCAGAGCAATGTGATTTGGGAGCCAGTTTATTGGGTGGCAACCATAACTCTTAGGGTACTGGATGAGATAACAAGCTCTTTCAAGGGAGAAGCTGAAAGCCTGACTTCACTCTTGGAGCGAGCTAGGGATAGACAATAGGGGACATGCCCACCAGCTAAATCAGGTTCTCCAAAGGATTCAGTCACCTCCAACATGCAGGTTGATAAGAAGGCAGAACCTCACATAGAAGCTGGGAAAAATTGTAAGTAGTCAAATAGCTTTGAGGCAGAAACTGGAAGATGATGTTTTTGCCGGCTCACTCTGCCCTGATTCTGGGTATGTAGCTGGGGAGAGGGATGTTCTGCACCAATTTAAAATCTGCTTTGTTTGCTATAATACTGTAGGACTCATGAATGCAAGCCCCATTGGCTTTCAGAGCTTTAAAAGGTGAGACGTTAGACATGTGATCCAACACTTCGCTCCTCAGAGAGAAGCTGGAAGTTGGCAGTTCCCTTCTGATCACATGGTCCTGTGCCAGGGCTTGGGGCATAGAATGAAAATGTGTCTCAGCCTTCCCTATCAATATTGATGTGCTTATTTTCTCAGTCATCCAATGTGCAAGAGTCACTCAGTTAGTTTCTGTATTTCTCTGAGGCCATTGCTCCATTGGTAGCTGTATATTCAGTGTGTTTATGGAAGGAGGTAGATTCAGGAGACTCCTAAGTTTCCATCTTGGTCTGGAATATTCCTAGGGTGGGATGAAGTTAAAGCATATGCTCAATTCTGTCTTACAAAGTTCCTCAGAAGAATTAAGCATCAGTTACCCACAGTGGTAATTTGTGTGCCTTTTATTGGCCAAATTCCCTTCTTCATTTTACTTTCCCATTTCCCCTCAGGCATTTTCTCCCTCTCCAAACTACACTACTTCCAATTCTATTTTCAATTCAGAGTCTACTTCTAAAAAACTCAAACTAAGACACCAACACATTTGACCACATAGTTAAAAATGTGATTTGAGTTGGTAACTATGCCTCGTCTCTATCTACATCATTTCTACCATGAGTTGCTCTTTCTGCATCTCTTTCCTGGCCTTTTCAAAAGCCTCCCATCCATGCCTCTACTTCTAATCCTTCCTACCTTAGATCCATCCTGTACAGTGATAGAAGAGTAAAGTTTTAAAAAGCACATCTTCCTGTGTCTCTTATTTGACTAAAACCTTTCAGTTTCCCATCACCTGCAAGGCAAAATTCAAGGTCCTGTTCATAGAATGTAAGATCCATCATGATCTGGTCCCACCTGTCTTTAGCCTTATCACTTACCTCTCACATTATATTCCAGTAACACCAATTGAATTGCACTTTTACTCACTCATCCTTCTCCTATCCTATCTACCTAGATAACTAGATCTCATGTCTATCCTACTGTATTTAGAAAGCTTCCCTTTCTCTAAAAAAAAAAAAAAATAGTTTCTAACCTCCAATACAAGGCTAAATATAATGTTCTACATATATAAATTCCGTATCAGATTAAAATGTTATATTTATGCCTAGATTATGGAAAATGCCTCCTTATAGATCTTCATTCTTGACTTTCTACACCCTTTGAATCTAAATAGCACATTTCTATTGTTGGTAATTTTCTAATAAAAAACTTAACAGAAAGCCCCAGAGAAACTGGCTATCTAACCCCATCCTAATCACTCCATTCTGATCTTCTTTTCAAGTCAGATCAAATTAAGTTACTTTCCTCAATGCCATACTTCAAAGCTCTTGAATGTTTCTATGCCTTTGTACATTCCTCTGACTGCAATGAGTCTATCCACTTACTACTCTATCAAGTTCTATCTGAAACATCACTGTTCTAAGGTACTTTCTCCTATATCTCCCCTCCACAACTGTTAGAAATTCCTTCTACTGGATTGTCTCAGGCCTGACAAATATTCCCTTTCTAATACTCACCACATTTCCTTGTAATTATCTGTAAGTGCTTTAAGGACTCTTCATTCTCATCTTAGCTCAATATCTGATAGTAAATATACAATACAGAATAAATAAGTGAATAAGTAAATTAATTAAAATAATAACTAGTATTGTGTTGTGTTTTTTTTTTTTTAAAAAAAAAGCTAAACAAAGAAACTCACAGAAAAAAAAGCAAGCAATTTTGATTACAAGGCGGCTGAGCTTAGAGGCACTTGAAAGTAATCTTGAAAACAAAAGATGGAAAAGAAGAAACGGACTAGAAATGAAGAAATCCAAGAAGAAAGAGAGTAGGGGGAGATACACATAAAACAAGAAGGAAAAGAAGAAACAGATATATTATTTTATGTAAGAGCCTCATCAATCTTCATCTTCCAGATATGAGAAGTCAGCTTCTTACAAGCGATGACATAGTTCAGTCCCATACATAGGATCCTTGTATTCTGCTTCAGCTCAAGGTACAAGTGATCACAATAAATCAAGCAATAAGAGAGTAAGCCTCATTTCCCCTTGGAAGTATTTTCATATTGTATCATGCCTTTCCTATTGCCACCGTGAATTTAAACTACCAGGCAGAGAAGTGGCATGTTTTGCTAAAGCACAGAAAGAGAAACAGGCATAATGGAATCAAACCTCCAGAGTCTCAGGTGCAAGAAGTATTATTGAAAGCAAAGCTAATTACTTAATGGACTACAGCCACTGATGGTCACTGCAATAGCCATATGGGTGGAAAAACACTGAAGCCCCACTTTTGGGTGGGGTTTCATGCTCTGAGCATCTGTCTGCTATGAGAAAGAATGTGTTCTGATTCCATTCAGTCTCACAAGTGTAAGATACACACACAGGTAGAAACTCAGCAAGACGAACCAATCATTTAGGCTTTGTGGTGAGGGGTGTTAGGTTTAGGAACAATAGATCACGCAGGGGACAGACATAGGATACAGATTTAAGTCAAATACTTTTGGATCAAATCTGAAGCCAAATGGTAGAAGCTGTGAACCGTCTATTATGCTAATAAATTGGACAACAATGAAATGGTACTGTTACTTTGTCTCACCATGTACCCCCTGCCCCTTCACTTCACTCTTCTCCCTTTCAAAGAGAAAGCCAAAATACCTCACTATAGTTAAACCCTGGAGGTATCCTAACTCCTCCCTGGCAAGGTCTGAGGCTCTCTTCTCTCTGTAGGGCTATCTTCTCTCACAGATATGCCATTACACACACGTCAACAGGTGAGGGTCTGGGAAAACAAAATTATCTGTCTAGTAACGTTAATTAATCAAAGAGTAAAGTCACCATTTTCTCCATTCCCTTGAGTGACATGTTTTTGCTCCATCCCATGACCCATCTCCTCTGCTCCCTTCATCATGCTATCTTTCTCAATCCCTATTATAAGGACAATGATTTCCTCAGTGCCATCGACCATATCACACCTTGGTAGCAACCTGAACAAGGATGTTTTTTTAAAAGGCAATGTCTGAATATGACAAATGACATTAGCCCCTTGTTTGGCAGGGTCACAGCCAACGCTGAGCCTGATATTTACAGTATGCTTTATACAACCGCAAACATATTCCTAAATCCCACGGGATGTCATGTCACCCATAACATATGCAATTAATCTCCTATTGTGACATTTATCACCCTTCTCCTCAGGCAAGCCTCTCCCAGGGATGGTTAAGTAGCCACTGCTGGAGCTGTCACCTATTAGCAATAATCACATGGGTCTGTTGCAGGTTTTGGCATCCGTGCAACACCCTACTTGAAAAAGCAACAACCTACATCAGTGCCATAAAGTAGTGAGCCTTGAAAAAGGCTCAAATCTAACAGGTCATGTAGCAAAATCTTTGTTCACTGGAATAAAACATTTAAAGCTTGGAAGAGACACTGGTCTTGGGGAATTGACTGCCATCAGTTTTAAGCATTATATAAATTTGCCTTAATTTAGCTTTAGCATGACCATTTATTTAAAGACTTGAATACACAGAAATTGCAAGTGTAGAAGTTTCAATATTAGAAACTGTGGGTCTTAATCCCTACAATTACTTGAATCAAGACCTGAATTATATGTTACATTTAGTCATAATCACAGGCAGAAAGTATTACATTACCTGCCCATGTCATATGAGTAGTATAGTTTTAGATCCAGGGCTTTAATCCAGTTTTGTCTTACTTCAAAGATCGTGTTCAACCACTTGTCTGTGTTTACAAGGACTCCCTACCTCATTCATCATCTCAAAACTTTGGGTGCTCCCCAATGGCAACAGTAATGACTGCAAAATATTACTGTCACCTGTGTTTATAGACTTATCTCTTATAATTTTAGACCCAGGTCCAATTAATTCTCTCATATGCCTTCTCTGAAAATTCCACAGATGTTATTTCTTGCCTCCAGTGTGATGGTTATTAACCAGGGCTATTTTGACTCTCAGGGAACATTTGGCAATCTTTTGAGACATTTCTGGTTGTCACAACTGGGAGTATGTTACTGGCATATAATTGCCTGTGGATGTTGCCGAGTATACAACAACTAATGCACAGGGAATTCTCCATTATCAATCTATCTCAACATGTCAATAGTAGAAGTTTGAGAGACCCTAGTGTATTTGATAATGGTCTTTGTAACTTCCTTATGGAATTTAATACTATATTTCTTGATTTATATAATATATTAAATATTCACAGAGGTCAAAGACTATGACTCACAGTTTTGTATTCTAGATCCATTTCCTCAAGAGTGACTAAAAGTTTCAAGTACATAGGTGCTCACCAGGTGTTGGAGGGGAAGCTAAATATTTGATGATCACTCTACTAACACTGACTTAAGTAAACCCTGAACTGCACATTGGAAGAGCTGTGCAAAACAATGGCTGTATCATAGAATTCCACAAATTCTGGAGGTGGAGAACATACCAGGAAAACAACAATCTCACTTTAAAGACATGGATGATGAGAACTAAGTAAACTGGTCCTCAGGCTGGGATATATCTTAAATAAGAGCCAAAGCTATATAAGCTAAACATCAAAAATAGAAAGCATCTCTTTAAAAAGTAAAACTTACCTTTTCCCAGGAGAGTGAAATCCTCCTCATGACATGCATTAAGTGCCTGAGTTGTGTGTTTTTTTAAATCATAAACATGCTATGCATCAGTGCTTCCTCTAATCACACTGACAGCGGCGATCAATGCCTTTTACAGAGATTTGTGGAAACCACAAAGAGTCAAACATTGCTACGATGGAGATAAATGTCCTTGAAGGCTCTCAGCCTTCGCTCACCACTAAATGCCTCCTTGGAGGATGTTTTATTTTACCCCCTGTTATTACTGGAACGGGACAGTGGCTCAGTACTGACTCAGAATAGTATAGTATGGAAGGTGCTAAGTCAGGATCTCAGTTTATGAGTCATATGAAGGACAGAGCTCTGTGCTGACTTCTCTTTTGGCTATCTCTTGTGATTCCTCAGCCAATTAGTTCATGAGATCTCTTACGTGACACAATCGGAAAGTCTTTATTAAACACACACATACATATATACACATATATACACACACACCGGAATTTGAAATTTGATCCAGATTGGTTTTTTTTTTTCTGTAGAAATTAAGGTCTGTGCCTCCTTTACATGGTCCAGTTCATCCACCTGTTATTAACTAGTTCACTACTGCTCGTAAAATTTCTTCTTAATAGTATGAAATTCTCACAATGTCTTATGGATGTGTGCACCAGCAAAACAGACCAAAGAGCTGACAGTGCCTCCCTTCAAAGGGATTGTCTGTTGCTGCATCCTCAACAGCTTGTGCTCAACTGAGAGAAACCACGCAGAAGAGAATGCCATACCAGCCCAAGATTAAGGCAAGATGCATTCTGTGCCAATAAATAAGCACAGCCACAAATAATGGAGCAAGAATAAGCCTGCTGTTTTGACAAACTTATCCTGAGTCTCCAGATCTCGTTTGAGATAGTGCACCAGGGGTCTTTTGAGTTACTTGAAGAGATAGCTGCCCATTAGTGGATTCCCTTCTTACAGACAAAACCAGAATGGAGATATTATACTTTATTACTCAAAGGAGAATGTTTTCCTCTTCCCAAACTAGCTATTGATCTGTGTGGCAGAGTACTGCCCTGCATACCACATTTTCTCAACTTGTACCCATCACAGAACCTTCTATTCAACCCCTTCCTCTCTCACACAAAATAAAATCCTCACATTAATATTAATGTGTTAGGCCCATGGGCATAAAGTCATGAATCTCTCAGCATTTCATAATGACTTCACTTCTCTCCTTCAAAAGCCACAATTAAATCTCAGAGGGAAAATTATCTTTTGTGGTTAATTCAAATAGTGTTTTTTTTTAAATATATGCATAGCTTCATAATGATATTACTATTATTAATAGCAACAATAATGAATAAATTTGCTACTTGAAAATAAGCAGGTAAGTCCAGATTTTATAATCCCATTAAACATCTCTGTATTTTATATGTTGCATATTATTTTTCTTTATGAGATGACCTGAATCACATATGCACTTTTATAGCTTCCTAGAGATACAAGAAAATGGAGCTATAATTTTTCATTTTTCTATCATGTGTGATATAGCTAAGAATATGCAATATATCAAAAAGCCTTTCCTTTGCTTCAGCTAATTGATCTGAAGTGCTGAGATTATTTTTCATATGATTCTATTTTCAAAGGTATATTCTCATCCGCAAACATTTAAATACAAAGGAAATAAATTAGCCACCCAAATCACTCACCAAAATAAAACTATCCACAACCAGTGTGTGGTTTCCTAAATAGCTTTTGCCATTGACCGCTTCAAATAGGGGAGTCCAAAAGTAACAGCAAGAAATATTACAAGACTGCAGAGCTAATTCTGAAATCATAGTCTAAGAAAGAGCAGTCATTTTTAGAATATTCTTAAATAGTTGTGAGTGGACATCTCATTTTGATGTTATTCCCAAAACACCTTTAATAAACTACTAAACTTCCCTTACTACATAGGAGACTATCAGAGGAGAGATGAGAACAGAAAGAAAACAGTATAGCAAAACAAAACAGTGTAAGGGAGAGGATAATGGAAAAGGAATATAATTGTATTTATACTTGGGAGAGAGAGAGAGAGAGAGAGAGAGAGAGAGAGAGAGAGAGAGAGAGAGAGAGAGAGAGACCTGTGTCCATTGTCTCAAAGAATTGTGGAATTCATCCCATTGTCTAGTTGATATTGTGTCCAAATAAGTACATTTTCAAATTATCCACCTGTTTTACTGTTATATATGTCATCAGTCATATAGCATGGAAGAACAGTAAATGCATTTTTATCATCCTGATTTTGATGAAGAGATCACCATACAAGTTTTCTTTCTCAATTATTCTAATATCTTCTAAATTAACAAGATCCCATAGGTTTTGGCCTCTGACACACATAACAAACAGTTCTTGGTGTTTTCTACTGGCAAGAAAATGTGGACCAAATCAAAGGTCAGCCCTTGAGAGGGAGCATAGAAATGCATTGGCAGCTCCCAGATGCTCAAGTAGAAAATCTGGAGGTTCTTAAGTGCTGTCGTGGTAACCTCTTAAGTTCCTAGTGCTCCAAAAAGTTTATTCCAATGGGTTTCAAAGTCCATTGCGTATTGCAGTCTTCTGAAGGGCTTGTTAAAGAACAGATTGGCGGGCCTTACCCCAAGAGTTGACGTGGTTCTGTTTTGCTTATTCATTCATTTTATTTTTTTATAATCCACATATAAATAAAACCATATGGTATTTGTCTTTCTCTGACTTATTTCACTTAGCATAACACCCTTTAGATCCATTCATGTTGTTGAAATAGTAAGATTTCATTCTATTTTATGGCTGAGTAATATTCCATTTTATATATACCACTTCTTCTTTATCCACTCATCCACTGATGAGAACTTAGGTTGCTTCCATATCTTGGCTATTGCAAATAATGCTGCAATGAGCACAGGGGTGCTTTTTATATAGAGAGAGAACAATTTGGTGTTTGCCAAATGGGAGGGAGATTGGGGAAATGGGTGGAAAAGGTGAAGAGATTGAGAAGTACAAATTAGTAATAAAAATTGTCAAAGGGATATAAAATACAGCATAGTATGGTGGCAGATGGATACTAGACTTATTGGCATGATCACTTCTCAAGTTATATCAACATCCAAATATTATTTGTATTGTATATCTGAAAATAATGTAATATTGTATGTCATCTGTAACTAACTATAACTGAAAAAAATAGTTTCAATTTATTTTTTAAAAAGGTGCTTCTGACTTGGTAGGTCCAAGGTGGCCTGAGAATTTTCACTTTTTTTTTTTGAGAGAGAGAGAGAGAGAATCAGTTGTTCTCCATCTAGGGATCAAACCCACAAACTGACCAGGAATTGAACCCACAACCTTTTGGTGTAGGGGACAATACTCCAACTAACTGAGCCCCCCAACCAGGGTGAGAATTTGCATTTCTATTGAGTTTCTGCTTTAAAAATACATTTTGTGAATCACTGTTATATTAAATTACATGCAGATTTCCTGGATAATATTGTGCTGGATTCTACAAAATGAATTCCATCTCCACATTAAACAAAAATACTGCCACCGCAATCCGGGATTGAAAAGTAAACATTTACTAAAATAACTTTTCTCTACTTGCTATCAAACATTCACTTTATAAAAATAATTTAGTGGCCGAAATCGGTTTGGCTCAGTGGATAGAGCGTCAGCCTGCGGACTGAAAGGTCCCAGGTTCGATTCCGGTCAAGGGCATGTGCTGGGGTCCAACCCCAGCAGGTCCAGGGGTCCCCAAAGGTGTGGACGGAGTCGGCGAAGAAGGAATGACACGGAGACAGCGTTCAGTTGATCAGCAGCCTAGCCAGGATCTCTAGCCAAGTTCTGGTCAGGATCTCCAGTGAAGTTCTGGTTAGGATCTCCAGCCAGGTTCTGTGTCCATGTTGTCTTGCTAGGTTCTCCAGCCAGGTTCTCCAGGTTCTCCAGCCAGGTTCTGTAGCCAAGTTCCCTCGCTAGGTTTTCCAGCCAGGTTCTGTCCAGGTTCTCCAGCCAGGTTCAGTCACCAGGTTCTAGTCAGGTTCTCTTGCCAGGTTCTATCCAGGTTCTCCTGCCAAGTTCTGTTGCCAGGTTCTGTCCAGGTTCTGTTGCCATGTTCTCTCGCTAGGTTTTCCAGCCAGGTTCTGTCACTAGGTTCTGCCCAGGTTCTCCTACCAGGTTCTCTCGCTATGTTCTGTCTCTAGGTTCTGTGGCCAGTTTCTGTCCAGGATCTTTTGCCATGTTCTCTCCAGCAAAGTTCTTCTGTCTTTAGGTTCTGTGTAGGTTCTGTCTTCTTGGTTCTGTCTTCTTAGTTCTGTGTTCTAAGTTCTGTGTTCTTAGTTCTGTCTCTTGCTGTCTTATTACATCTGTATTTATACCAGTTGATTCAATCCTATCAATCTCTATTACAAAGGTTAGGGCGTTTCTTATCTCCATTCCAGGGAGTAAAGATTATGTAGCTTAAGCATGATTGTTCGTAGTTAAAGTGATTAATTACCCACCTGGCACTAGTTAAGAGGTTTTATTCCCTCCCTAACTTCAGGGGAAAATCCCTACCTGGGGAAACAACCTTTCTCAGAGACCTTGGTTAAAACACATAGTGCCAAGAAGGTGAGCAAACATATTAAGAACAGTATGCCATATATGCCAGGTCCCTTGAAACAGCAAGCATGGACCGGCTCCCGGCAGGCATGTGCCTGGGTTGCGGGCACATCCCCAGTAGGAGATGTGCAGGAGGCAGCTGATCGATGTTTCTCTCTCATCGATGTTTCTAGCTCTCTATCTCTCTCCCTTTCTCTCCGTGGAAAATCAATAAAATATATTAAAAAAAATAATTTAGTGGTACAGATATCCACAACTGAATATGACTTATTCTACAACTATACTGATTTTGTTAAAGAACATTTAATTCCATTGCAATTAAAATATAGGGTATGGCCTCATCCTTTATAATGTCAGTTTATTTATAAGTTAAAGATATTATGACCATTGTGTAGAAAGAATAGATTATAGATTCTTCATCATTTGGTTTTTCAATTTTAAGTTTCACAAAGCCTATCTTCCAAGAGTACTATCTTAAAAAAATCATTAAACATAAAAGTGTAAAATGTCTACTGTGTGCATGGTATTTTGTCAAAGTATCCTCCTCTTCTCAGAAACTCCATACTGTTTTCCACAATGGCTGACCAGTTTTCATTCCCACCAACAATGCACTGGGTTCCCCTTTCTCCACATCCTCTCCAGCACTTGTTATTTGTTGATTTATTGATGGTAGCCATTCTGGCTGGTGTGACAAAGGAATATAATTGTCTTTATACTTGGCATAAAAAAAGAGAGGCAGGTGACCATTGTCTCAAAGAATTAAAGAATTCATCCCATTGTCTAGATTTTGTCAAAATCTTTGGATGATTTAAGAAAGAAGATGCAAATCTCTAACTTAGTTAAAAATTACAGGGTAGGGGGGATGAGATCACCCTATCTTTAAGGTGAATTGTAAAATTTTATACAAGAAGATTCAGGAGTCATAAAATAGGAGCATAATAAAAGTGTTGTCGGATAGCTTACCATGTTTAGGAAAGGTCTGTTTTTTTCTTTTTCTTTTTTTAAATAAAATAACAGTCATCATCATCAATTGATGAGATGTGGAACTTGTGAATATTCTCTCATTCTATTGAGTGTTGTTATGTATCTCTTCAGCCTTCTCCTGTAATAAAATTATCCCAATTTCTTTGGCATTTGATTCAACCAACATTTAATGAGATTTAGATGGCAGGCAGTTTGCAATGCAATATGTAGCAAAAATTATCAGACCACATGGCATCTTCTTAATGCTACTGACAGTCTAATGGGAGAGATGGAGAAGTAGAGAGGTATCCTTGCCATGGTGTGTAAGTATTTAAATTAGGGAATGGCCTTTTGACCAGACATCGTAAGAATTTCTGGATGCCTTTATAGGTGAAACAAATGTTGAATTAGAAGTAGGAGGGACCATGGTTGGAATAGGTCTTTCTAGCAGAGGGAATTGGAATCCACTAAAGAGAATAGCAGAATGAGTTTTGTTTCAGCAGGGGCAATCGAAATGATAATCAACATTTTAGATCTCTGAATGTGCCATACCTTTTTGGGTGCCGACATGAAGCAAGCAAACTGAAAGTGGTGAGAATAATTGAAAAGTTAAAGTAGTCAGCCACTTGATTTGCTTTTATACAGTCAAATGTGCAGATGTTCAATGGCTACTCTTTGGCCGATTGTATTTTCATTTCTCATGAGGGGTTGTGTGAGGCCTCTAGTAAAGAATCCCAGGACTGGATACATTAGTGGAGCCAAGGCCTGATTCATGTTGACTATTGCAAAAGGACTGCTCTCATTCATGTCTCATAATCACATATTTACTTTTTAACAGTACAAAGGGGGGAAAATATGAGTTGACTGGTGGGTGGCCTTATTGTTAACCATTATGACCCCCTATAGATCTTTCTACCCAAACTGCACAAAATTCTCTTGCTATGTCTTACAGTCTTATGCTCACAATTTCTTCTGCTGGATTGTGTTCCTTGTTCTTTCTGCACATTATTCTACTGGTTTTGACTATTGTCTAAATCCTCCATCATTTGGAATTTTCACCTCTTGTCTTAACAGATAGCTCCTCCATGTCTTACTGTTATGGCTTCTTACATTCTCTTCATTTTCTGGTTGTTCTGTACTTCCTCATTTTCACCAAATTAAATTCAATAAGTGTATTTTCTTAATGTTTGGGGACTTTGTACTAAAAGCATGATAAAAGTAATTTGAGTACAAACCCTAAAAGTAAAGCAAAGAGGAACTAAATTGTCTGAACCTTAATGACTTTTTCCTCTTTTTGGAAGAAAATTTCAAAATAAATACCTAGAATGTTCTATAATCTTTGAAAAAAAGCAATTTAATAAAAAATCAGAGTGCTTATAGTTAATTTAATTCCCTCCAGACCCACATTCCTTCCAAATTGCACACTTCAAAACCACACAGGCAAAGAAATTTAGATGCCCTCTGAGGATGCCTGAAGAGAAGGGGAAAAAGGTCCATGAAAGAAAATGAAAGTAAAATCTAATTTATGGAGAGAAAAGGGAAAATGGTGAAGAAATTTCAATTAATCTGTGATTGATTTTACAGTTAAGAACAATTGTTAAGGGGAAAAAAAGCAATATTAGCATTTAATTAATTTTTTAGAAGCTATTGAAGGGAAAATATTGTATAGTATATCAACCCTGCCGCCCACATGAAGTTACTAACTTGGAAGTTACTAACTTGAGAAACTAAAGTATGATACACCAGAGGGACACTCTAATTACAAGTTTAAAGATGTGGGTATAAAAATATATGAGATAAGTGGTTACAGATTCTAAGTTGGACAAAATTTTAGGTATCTGATCAGCCCAAGTCATTGACAATTGGGTTTCATTTGAGATGACTGAAGGTTCTAGAGTGGTCCACTGCTTATCTCCAAAACAGACCTTCCAAATCTTTGTTGCTACACAAAAGTATAATTCAATTTATACATGTGCACAATCTTTTTTAAATTAATTGAATTTTTAGAGAGAGGAAGGGAGAGGGAGAGAGAGAAGCATTGATGTGAGAGCAAAACATGGGTCAGCTGCCTCCTGCAAGACTCCGACCAGAGAATACAACAGGCCACACAGGCATGTGACCTGACTGGGAATCAACTGGCAACCTTTCGGTGCACAGGAAAAAGCCCCGCCAATTGAGCCACATCAGCTAGGGCTATATGTAATTTTGTAAAACATGTCTTACTTGGGTTGTGGTTTCACAGGAACAACCTAAATAATTGAAGAAAATTTTTCTCAAAGACATATCCTGTAAAACTGCCAGAGTAACTGACATATCAAATATGAAGTGGATTGAAGTCAAGATGACAATTATCTCTTATAACTAAATGGGGCATTATTCTAACAGTGGTTGCTATTGTCAGTTTTGTTCTTGATTGGGAAATCTTGTTCTGTGTATGAATATGTGAAGGTGTAAAAGCCCTCTACGCCTCCTTCTGATGTTTTGTTTCTTTAATTTCTATTCAATACTGAGCAAGGAGGAAAGAGAGTAAATTTTTCTCTGCAAACCAGTGCTAGTGTTGGGCTGAACACACACTCACACTCATACACACACTTCTGCTTGCTGAACTTTGAGGGTCCCCACTGCTCCCATCACATACTGTATATGTGCTCTGTGCAGTACTGGATATTGGAGAAAATCCATTTTCCAGCTTTGTCCTAGACCCACCTCCTA